>NC_138083.1:10441235-11641235 GCF_964212035.1 Myotis nattereri | reverse complement strand
CACTTCTGGAATGTTCTGTATCTCAGACCCACTCAGCTCACTCCTGTCTTGGAGCGTTTGCACTTTCGAGTGCCTCTCTCTCTGGCAGGTTCTGCCCCATGACCTGCAGGGCTCCCTCCTCACTTCCTGCAGGCCTCCACTCAGTTGTCACCACCTCAGCGAGGCTTCCTCACCCGGCCCCGCCGCCCTCCTCCCTTGCAGCTATAGCGGGTAGCCTGTCCATCGCGGTCTGTCTGTCTCTCCCTCTCTTGCCTTTATCCTGCTCTTACCCTGCTTTGTTTTTCTCCAAAGAACTTTCCACTTACAGACACACTGCATGTGGCTTTATTGGTTCAGGTCTTCTTCTGCCTCCTCTAGACTGTAAGCCTTTGTGTATGATGTGAGCCCACGGCTGGGGACAGAGCTGGGATTTAGGAGGAGGTGCTTGGGAGGGAGGGAAGAAGAGAGGGAGGAACGGATAGATGGGTGGATAGCTGGCTGGCTGGAAGGACAGATGGACAGGCGGACAGATGGATAGGAATAAATGTGGATATATCTCAATACAGTGTGGCACACATATCTCTGTCTCTCTCCATCTCTAAGTTGTCATGTATGCCTGCAATAACGAAAGAAGGAAGAATGGGCAGCCGTGTGCTGAGCGCTTTACTGCAATGATATACTTGAATGCTCACAGCAACCTTCTGAGGAAGGAAGTATTAAAATCATGCACACTTGACTGGGGAGAAAATTAAAGCTAAGAGAAGTCAGGTCACCACGTGGCCAACGCTCTGTGGCAAAGCTCGGTGGGAACCCCCAGAGCTGCCGTGCCCAACGCCGGCCCCTCCCTTGGCCACGCCAGCCAGGCTCTGTCTGCTGCAGGGAGGATGAAGACCCTCCCCAGCCCCCTTCCCAGGGCGGGTGAGAACCGGGTCCCAGCAGCACCAGGGGCCCGTCTGCTCAGGCCTCGCCTTGGCAGCGTGGGTCGAAGAGGCCGGTCCTCCCCTCGGTGAGTCACCCTGAGCTCCTGGCCTTCCTCCCGGAGCCCGAGAACTGGGCGGAGGGCCAGTCCTTTCCATGCCAGGGGCCCGTGGACCTCCCCATCCGGGAGCCGGGGCAGCAGCCGTGTGAGGCCCGAGGCCCAAGCCGAACCCTCCCCTCCTGGCCGGCCTGAGCCTCCAGGTGGTGAGCACCCCCTCCCTCTGCCCAGAGCTACACTGGAACCGGCTCCTTCAGGAGCCACCAGGCACTTGGCAACATCTAAGGAATCTGTCGTGGACCAGACAGACGCTCCCAGACACTTCCCTTTCAGAGTGCAACCCGACGACTCACAGTGATCCCCTGACGGTCTCCCCATCCCGCTCCGCCCAGGCTCCCTGCTCCCAGGGACCGGCGGCCAAGTGCTGCTCCAGGGGCTGCCAGTTCGGAGTATATATTCAAAAGGCCTGTCCACAGAAGCTAATGTCTCCCACATGGGCCGGGTTATTAATCCCTTCTTTCAATATACGCGTTTTGTATGACTTCCTAATTGAGCGGCTACAAATGGAGGTTTACTAGTGTTAGCAGTGAAAACACCAGCAGCCACATCGCCCGGAAAAATGGCCCCAGCTTTTAAGTTCTGCCTTTGATGAGTCTGGGGTGGGGGCCGCCGCTGGGAGCTGTGGCCCCAGGGATGGGTGGGGAGGTGGTAAGAGCATCTGCCCCGTTTTGCAGGTGGAAAGCCTGAGTCACTGCTACTGGCCAAGCTGGCCAGGGGCTCTCAGCCAGTCAGGCCGGGCCTGGCCACGACCAGGAGGTCTGAGCGGGGCGGGAGGCTGGCCGGCCAGCTGCTCTGTGAACCACAGTGCGTCGTTGTGAACTCGACGAGTCCGTTTCCTAAAGCAACCTCGCTGCTGCTCCCCTCAAAGCCTCACAGTTTCAAGCAACCAACTGATTCTCTCTTTGCCAAATTTGTCCTTCCCATCCCTTCTCCTTACCCGAAGGAAAGCTATCTTTTTTCAGGTAAATGTAGCCTTTACCGGTACTGCAGACTGGCAACGCCAAGCGCACGGCCGGGAGCACCAGCACCGCGGGGTGCCTGTTAGAAAGGCTGAACCTGGGCCCCACCCCAGGCCTATTAAGCCCAAATCTGCAGCTTAACAAGGCACACAGGTGGTGCTCGGGTCCCATCGAGTTTGAGAAGCACCGCTCGGCTCTGCTGCACATTAGGGTCAGCTGGGGAGCTTTAACAATGCTGATCCCCCGGGCCTGGTTCCAGAGCCAGTTCTCAGCCTGGGCACCGACACTGGCTGGATCATGCTGTGGGTGGGGGCCCACCTGTGCATCGTAGGATGTGGAGCAGCATCCCTGGCCTCCACCCACTAGGTGCCAGTAGCACCCCTTCCTGTGGACACCTGCCTCTGAGCAGGGCTGGATGTCCCTGGTTGAAAACCACTGATCTAGAGATTCTGACTTCAAGGGTCTGAGGGGAGGACCCCAGCATAATTTTTTAAAAAACAATCCTTCATGTTCCCGTGCCCCCCCCCCCCCCAGTTGGATCTGAGGCGCCGACCCCGCCGGGTCATGCAGGGCCCTAGCAGCCACGGGAGGATTCCTGGTTACTGCTGCTTGAGTCTGGGGTCAGAAAGTCCTGGTTTCCGGTCCTGCCTCTGCCAACTCCCTGCCCTGTGACCCTGGGCCAGTCACTTCACCTCTCTCAGTCACAGATGCCTTCTCTGTGAAATCCTAACAGGTTGCCAGAGGGGAGGTGAAGGGGGGGGCGGGGGGAGACAAGGGATAAATGTAAAGGGGAATAAGAGGTACAAACCTCCAGTTATAAAGTACGTCACAGGGATGCAGTGTACAGCACAGAGGAAAGAGTCAATATTGCGGTAACAACTGTGCTTGGTGACAGATGTTACTAGACTTATTGTGATCACAATGTAAGGAATATAAAGGTTGAATCATTATGCCGTACACCTGAAACTAATATTGTATGTCAACTATAATAAAAAAGAAAACATTATAATACTGAAGGCATAGTATTTTCAATATACTTAGAGAAAATATCCATTGTGGACCCAGACAAAATAATTTTGAGAATGAGGATAAAATAATGATACCATAGCCCAACAGGTGTGGCTCAGTGGTTGAGTGTTGACCTATGAACCAGAAGGTCATGGTTCAATTCCCGGTTAGGGTACATGCCTGGGTTGTGGGCTCAATCCCCAGGGGGGTGGCGGTGAGGGGGAGCATGCAGGAGGCAGCCAATCAATGATTCTCTCTCTTCATTGATGTTTCCATCTCTTTCTCCCTCTCCCTTCCTCTCTGAAATCAATAAAAATATATTAAAAATAAAGATATCATAGAGTAAATGATAATAATAAATAAAATCCTGCCAGTGCCAGTCCTCTTGGGTCCTCCTACAAGCAGTATAAACATGTGGATGTGGTTATTATGTAATTGGTAAATATTTAATACCAATAACCCAAACGTCCATCAATGGTTGAATGGATAAACAAAATGTGGTCTGTTGTACACAAATATTACTCAGCCATAAAAAGGAATGAAGTACTGATACAGGCTGCAACATGTAAATTGCAGGAGCCAGACACAAAAGGACAAATACTGTATGATCCCATCCTATATAATAAAGAGCTAATATGCTAATTAGACCAGACGGCAAACGACCTTCTGGAACCTTCCAGAACAACCAGTGGGTGGGGCCACGAGGCCGCTCTCAGGGCTGCGAGGGCCTAGGCAGCTGGGATTGCGAGGGCTGAGCCCCTTGCACGAATTTCGTGCATTGTGCCTCTAGTTTATATGAAATGTTCAGAACAGGCCAATCCATAGGGACAGAAAGCAGACTGGTGGGTGCCAGGTCTGGGGAGTGTCTGCTAATAGGTACGGGGTTTCTTTTTGGGGTCGTAAAAAAGTTCTGGAACCAGACCATGGTGGCAGCTGCACAACACTGTGAATGTACTTAATGCCACTGAACTCACATTTTAAAATGGTTAAAATGGTAAATTTTGTGTTATGTGTGTTTTACGACAATTAAAAATACATACAGGTAATGTAAGACCAAAAACACAGTTACCACTCAAGAAATCAGTCTTGACTCTCATTAACTTTCAAAATGCCTCTTTCTTGCTCATGTTCAAAACGTTTGCCCACTTGGGATCTTTTTAAACCCTTCACTGAGGAAACCGCGATTAGTACCATTTCACAGACAGAAAAGAGATGCTCAGAGCTCGGCCTCATCGAGGGGCAGCTCCCACCAGGGTGCAGGCTGTTGTGTTGGGCACACCTCAGTCCCACTCAAGTCCCCCACGATGTGATCCTTGGATGGGTCCTTCCCAACTCCAACCCTCAGTGGTCCCATCTGAAAAAGGGGTTTGTTAACAGACCCATCTCACAGCTCGTGGTCAGGATTAAAAGGGAGACTTCAAAAAAAGTGTGTCTTGTTCATTGAATAATATGGGCCAACAAGGTCAACCAGATCAAACGGCATCTTTTCTTGGGCAGTTTCTAAGTGGTTGGCACTGGCGAGGTGGTGTCGTATGTTGTGTATTTCACCAAATATGTGCTGACCACATCCACGCATTCACACACAGGACTGCACTCGTTCCTGCTGGTCTTGGTGGATCCCAAACCATAACCCGGTTTCTCGGCCCCGATTGTTAGCATTTCTCAAAGTGAGGTTCCCAGGCCGCCGGCAGCAGAATCGCCTGGCTGGGGAGGCGCTTAACGGACACGCGGACACCGGGCCGCTCCCTGACCCGCTGCTCTCGAATCTCCTAGACGAGGCTGGGCATTTGCATTTGCATTTTAACAATCTTTCCAGGTGACTTGTTACCCACATTTGCTTGAGAGCCAAGTTCCACACTTCAAAGGCCACCTGAGGACAAGGGGGCCTCCTCCAGGGGAGGCCTGGCATCCTGAGAGCCCAGAGGCAAAGCAAACGAACCCAATTAGCCTCCGAAAGAGGAACCAAGGAGCGGCAACCAGCAACCAAAATTACCCTCCCGGGGTCCACTTCCCTCTCTCTCTCTGATGCAACCTCTAACACCTATGGCTGCTAATTGGGGTGACACCATCCAGGGCCTGTGGGAGGGCTCTCAGGAAGCCACTGGGCCTCCCGGGCCTGCGCTGCCACCCCCAGCTGCCCCCACAGACACCCACTCAGCTTTTCAACCATCAGAGATTCCAGTCCATCCAGCCCACACCCCCTGCCACGTTCTCACCCAATCAGGGGCCGCCCTTTTAGAGGCGTCCTGAGGGTCCGGGGCTCACCCTGGCAGCTGGAGCTTGGAGGTGGCCCTGGCCAGGAGACTTCCCCAGGCTTCCCTCCTGCCCCCGGATTCTGGCACGTCATAAAGCGGCCGGGGTTCCTGTGTTTTATGAGCTCTGAATCAACAGGGCGCTGTTGGTTTAACCAGTTTGGGTGTTTACTTTCACTGGCAACAGTGGCGGACAGGGAGCAGAGCCGCAGCGGCCAGGCTCCCCGAGGGAGAGTGACAGGGCGCGGGGTCCTCCGGGCTGGCCCGGGTGGCCGGGAGCGGGGACGTTACTGTCTGACTGTCTGCAGCCTGCTCAGTCACAACGATGCACGGCCAAGAATTACAATCTACACAACGACCTCAGGAGAGACGGGAGAGGCTGGTGGGGAAAACTCATCTGTGCAGAGTGGGTGGGTTCTGCGAATAACGGCAAATAATTACAGCCGCCGTCAACAGGCCTCAGCGCCCGGGCACCCCACATACACGTTTTGGTGTATGTTATGGAACACGCACGGGGGGTGGGGGGGCTTCTTAGGGGGTAGGTTAAAGGCATGGCTGCTGCCGTGTAACGGCCAAGTTCAAAGCCCAGCCCGATGACATCTTAGCTTTGGGACCTTGGGCAAGTCACTTAATCTGTGCCTGATTTTTTTTTTTCCCCCATCTATAAAATGGGGAAAGTCATGGTTCCACCTCAGAGGGCCATTTGCAGATTAAATGAGCTAATGCATAGGAAGCATGTGGCACCTTGTCAGGGCTCGGTGACTGTTATGTTTATTTTTATTGCTAGACTTCAGAAGGTCACAAAGCACGAATTATTCCCATTTTGGAGCTGAGTTTCCCAGAGGAAAAGGGATATGTCTGAGGCCTCACAGCCAAGTCAGGACCCAGATGGTGGGATTCCACCACCTCAAGGGGCCCCTTTTTAGCAAAATGGACAAGGACCCAGTGGGAAAGCGGCCGGCCGGCCCAGCCAGGCGAGCAGGTCCTCCCGCCGTCTCCTGCTGGCTCAGCACTCAGCACTCCTGGCCAAGGCGCTCAGCTGCTGTAAACCTGTCTTGTCTCCTCATCAGGCCCCTGTCCTTGGCTGTGAGCCTGGCCCCGCTGAGCCTGGCCTGGCCCAGGACACGGTGCTGACTCAGGCCTCGCCTGGGAGGGGCCGTGAGCCGGGCCAGCAGACCAGGCCCTGAGGCCCCCGCCCTGCTCCTGGGTCTTCCCTGTGAGTGGGAGGTTGGGACAGAGGAAGCCAATTCTCCCTGAGTGCGGGGGTCACCTCTGTGAGGGTGAACCGTGGGACTGGGGTGCGGGGTGCGGAAATGGGATGCACAGTGCACGAGACCACCTGATAGCTCTGGACCGTGTGGGACCTCAGCTTCCTCATGGAAAGTGGAGCAGTAAGCCCTAGCCGGTTTGGCTCAGTGGATAGAGCATCGGCCTGCGGACCAAAGGGTCCCAGGTTCAATTCCAGCCAAGGGCACATACCTTGGTTGCAAGCTCCTCCCCAGCCCGGGCCTTGGTCCAGGCTTATGCAGGAGGCAACCAATCAATGTGTTTTTCTCACATTGATGCTTCTCTCTGTCCTTCCCTCTCTATTCCACTCTCCCTAAAAAAATAAAAGAAAAAATAAAATAAAGTGGAGCAGTAACATCTCCCGCCAGACTGGCTGGTCCTCTCCTCCAATCCACACAGCACAGGTCGGAGCAGGAGCTATTACTTCTCTCTCCTGATCAGAGACTCGCTATCCCGTTTCAACGTGCTAACAGGTAGCCCCTTCAGAATAGCCCCACCAATCTCCACATAACAGCCCTTCCTGAGGGCCCCACGAATCCCCATCTGACTGGGAACCCGGAGCTCTCTGGCCCGTCCCTGGCCAGGTGAGTGACCATAGCACATCGCCTAACCCAGTGGTCGGCAAACTGCGGCCCCATGAGTGAGGCTCTTCCACAAAATACCACGTGCGGGCGCGCACGCACAGTGCAATTGAAACTTCGTGGCCACACTCAAGGGGCCAAAGAGCCGCATGTGGCTCGGGAGCCGCAGTTTGCCGACCACTGGCCTACCCTTCTGAAGCTTCACCTGCTGGAATGTGAGCTCCAAGAAGGCAGCATTCTGTGCCCCAAACACGGGCGCTAATCGGTGCGCGATTAAAATTTCTGAATGAATGGGCGAGTCTTCTGAGACTAGGGCAAGGATGAAACAAGTTAACAAGAAATAGGGAAGCACACTCAAGGTCTTCCATAAAACGTGGTTCTGCCCTCCCTGGCCCTGCACAGCTAGCTCAGGAAAGGACCATAACCATATGTCCAGGTAACCATACTAATTGGCAGAAAAGCCACCCCAATCCTGAGCTCCTGGCTCCCAACCCAACTTCCCTGCAATCGCCTGCAGCCGACCCACTACACAGGCCAGATAACCATCTGGATTCCTTCTCAGCAGCAGGGCATGCTGCTAGCTGCCAGCACGATTGTTTCATCTGAAACAATCAGCGTTTGTTAAACTCCCACACCTGCCTCCTGCTGCCTGCCCTGGTCTCTCAACAGCGACAAAGTGGCAGCCAGAGACATGTAAAGTCTGCTTTGCAAAGCTACGGGAGGACTGTAAGCAGGAAAGTCTGAGACACGCCACAAGAGAGGTTATTCTATTGGGATGAGATAGGTACTATTATATTCCCATTTCATAGATGAGGAAACTGAGGCTCAGAGTGCACAGTAACTTCCCCAGAACTAAACAGCCATTAAGTGGCAGAGGCAGGATTTGAACCCAAGCTCACACTACCAACCACCACCCTAAACAATGGACCTCGCCCGTACCTCACACCATATGCAAAAATGTATCTGAGCCGAATCATACCCCTAAACCTAAATGCCAGAATCAAAAAGCTTCTAGAAGAAAACAGAGAATACCTTTGCTATCTTCAGAGAGGCAGAGATTTCTTGGGGGTACACAAAAAGCACTAATCCCAAAGGAAAAGAAAATGACACATCAGACTTCATCAAAACAAAATATTGATGCTCCTAATAAGACACAATTAAGAAAAGTAATAGTAATAGACAAGCCACAGACGGGGGGAAATGTTTATAATACATAGATCTGACAAAGGACTCTATCCAGAACACACACAAAAAAAAACAAACCCAAAAACAGAAAATGGGCAAAAGCTCTCGACAGTCACCTTTCCAAAGAAGACATATAGGCAGCCAACAAGTGCACGGATTGGCCCTCAGAATCATTAGTCATTAGGGAAATTCAAATTATGCAAATTATGCCTTATGCACAAGGACATGCCATTTTACACTCACTAGAATGGCTGCAATTAAACATACTGTCAAAATCAAATATTAGGGAGGACGTGGAACTCTCACACACTCTTGTACAGAGTGAAAATACAAAAGCTGAAGCATACACTTTCCTCAGAGAAATGAAACCATTTGTCCACAAAAGGCCTTGAACCAGCCTGTTCATAGCAGCCTTATCTGTCGTACTCAAACCCCAGAAACAACCCAAATGTCTATCAAGGGTGAGTAAACAATTGTTACATTCATACAGTCCAGTACTGTTCACGCAGTCACAGCGACGGATCACAAAGCCATCGGGCTGAGCACAGACGGCCGCACACCGAGAGCGCACACTGCATACTCCCATTATATGAAGTTCTAGAACAGGGAGAGCTGATCTATGCTGATGGCAATCAGAGCCGTGGGGGCCTGGGGAGTGGTACTGACCGCGGGTACCGGGAACTTTCAGGGGTGGGGGACATGCCGTCTTGCATTGAGGGGTGTTTACATGGGGGCATACATTTGTCCAAAACCACTGAACTGAAGCCTTACAACCTGTGCAATTTATTGTCCCTTCATTAACCCACAGCGAAACGTACTTATGTGGATAGCTTCAAAGACCAAGGGAGAAATCCATTTTCTAGTCCACGCCCCAGACCTGCCCCCAATTCCTGCAAAATGCGGAGAGTGGATTCACGTGCTGGGCGGGGCTTGGTGGGAAATGGCTTTGGGTGTTTTCTGAAAAGCGATGAACACAGAGACCCCTTTGCAGAGACCCTCGGGGCGGTTTTCACGGAAGGACCTGCACTATGGCCGTCTCTGTTACAGCTCATCGCAGCCTTTCTCTCCTGCCGGGCAGCCCGGAGATGCTTGTTTTCATGCTTTCATTTTTATTTTTTCATTTGACCAACATTCTAGAGATGGCTGCTATGTGCCAGGCCCTGGCTAACACCTGCTGGGCCCTATCCTCTGAGACCAGAACAATCTTCCTCCTCAAGGGGCCATCCATTCAGGGACCTCAGATAAGAAGGAGTTAATCAACTGATGGAAGGAGGGGTGGGGCACAGAGTGGGTGGGGGCAACAAGGTCAGTGGGTCTTAAACTTTGCCGCCCCCCAGAACCCCCAGGGTCCCTCTGAAAGTCTCCATGCAGACCAAACAACTCAGGGGCTCTGCAGTAGAATTTGGGCATCACGTATTTTTCTCAAAACTCCCCAGCTGATTCCAAGTTTGAGGACCAGTGCTCTGGGTGGAGGGGACACAGTCATTGAAAGCCTGCAAGTCACAGAAGGATGCCAGTGGGTTCGGGAACTGAGGATCAGAGAGGAAAGTGAAGTCAAGGAATGTTGCAGAGGAGGTGTCGTGGGTGAAGAGCCCCCACCCGGAACCTCAGAATGTGACCTCCTGTGAAGAGGGTCTTTGAAGGTGTGACTAAGGTGAGGACGGGCATGAAGCCGTCCGGATTAAGGTGCGCCCTACATCCCATGAGAGTGTCCTTGGGAGAGACAGAAAAGGACATTGAGAAGAAGACCCTGTGAACAGGGGTGATCATGTGATGCGGCTACAAGCCCAGCAGCACCAGCGGCTGCCAGCCACCTTCGGGAGCTGGGAGAGAGGCCTGGCGCAGACTCTCCCTCAGAGCCGCCAGGAGGAACCCACCTGCCCACACCTTGATTTTGGGCTTCCCGCCTCCAGGTCTGTGACAGAATAAATTTTTGTTGTTTTAAGCCTCCTTGGTCACGTCAGCCCTGGGACACGCAGACAAGAGGGAAGCAAGGGCTCAACCCCCACAGGGAACTTGGAGCTGGAGCTGAGGACACTGAAGAGCCCAGTGCGAGGAGGAGGACAGGCCAGGGCTGCGATCTGTGGGTGGCTGGTTGCTGGGGAAGATGAGGGTGTGCCCCTCTGACCTCTCCCATGTTCTTGGAACCGTGGGAGGCACGGCTATCTGCCTGGAGTGGGAACGGGTGAAGGCGGCGTCCGGCGCTTAGAAGACTGGAGCAGGTTCAAAATACTCTTCTGAGAACAAGGGAGGAACTAGAAGTGTCTCCTTGGCGACACGGAAGACGTGGAAACAGCAGACTAGACAGCTGAGGCGCCCGTCCATGCAAAGGTGCGGCTTGACCTCTGACATGCTGGCCTGTAGGTACATCTAAGGACTTGGCACATCTGGCAAAGAGGTCCACCTTTCAGGCAGTGGCCTCCAGTAGTCTGTTCAAGTTCTTTTTCTACCAGAATCTGAGAATTTACCCTCAATCCCTCCAATGTTACATAAAAGGCACCTCCAAAGTAAATAACTTAGCCTTGCAAATAGGTCCCGGCCCATGGAATTTTCTTCTTATCTACGCGCCCTCCCCAAGGGCTACACACAAAGTCAATCAGTCAATAAATACTTCTTGCACACACACTGTGCCAATACATGTGATGGACTAATTGTCAATAAATATTTATGGAATACCTCCTGAAGGTTCACACGGTAAGTCAATTAGTCCATAAATATTTATAAAACTACCAGGGATTGGTCTAGGATTTTAGAACAAAGAAGGAAATAAAAATATCAAAAAATTCTGGGTGGTGAGAGGGATAGTGGCCAATTGGTAGCTCAACTTGGCGTTGCACGATAGAGTGCTGTCATAGCAACCAATGGAAGAAGGTATGTCATAGACGAGGAAGCAGGAGACTCTGGATTTGCTCCCTCTGAATAAAAACGAGTGAATCACTTTACCAAGAAAGTCTGGTTCCTTATCTCTCAAAGCAAGGTCATCGAATCAGCCAAATGCTTTCTTAAAAGAAAAGAAAAACGGCCGACATTCGCGGTGCAAACGACTTCACCATGCCCAGAAGATCTCGCGGGAGGTGCTTGTGGTTGGGTGATGATCGGGAAAGTCTCAGATCAGCAGGGGATAAGTTGACTGGCGGGACCCTGTGTGTGGCCCTCCCCAAGGCCTCCTGTTTCCCACCTTGCTACTAACCACAGCCCCATCCAGGACCGTGAGTCACTTGCCAGAAAGGGGAGTCTTTATCTTCTCAAAACCCCACAAATCACAGAGGAAGAGCCTGAGTTTCCTTCCCAAAATGTCTTCGGATGTTCAAAAGCGGGGCTGCGGGGCGGGGGCAGGCAGCCACCATGACTAGCACTCAGACGACAGGGGCTGGGGCCGCTGGGCAAGAAGGGGAATTCCAATGTTTCTGAGACATGTTTGTCAACACTTGTCTTCCCTTGTGGCCTCCTGCTGGGTCTCTCTCTAGCATCAGAGCACGGACTCACCACCACATTCGGCCCGTTCCTCATCTTGACCCCCCTCCCCTCCCCAGGCTGGAAGAAATCGGGGGGCTCTTTCATCTCTTTCCAAAGGCCAACCAAGACCAAGGGCTGGCTTCTCTCTCGCAGAGGGCCCAGCCTCTCTCCTTGCTGGCTTCTCCTCCTAAGGGCTAGTCTTCCTCAGCCCTTTCTGCATAAAATATTCATGCTTGCCCTTTATTCATTAGTGTCTGATTAAGACTACCTATGATTAATCAAAGCCCCGCGCCGCAGGTTTTATCTGATCCATAAAGGATTTTGAATTTGTTGCTGCTTTTTAAAAATCAGGAGACTTCGGTTTATCTTAAAAAGTCGGACGACGTGGCCATACTGCGTCACAGTCCCACATGGACATTCTGGCCGGAGTCGCGTGACAGCAGTCTATTTAGATGGGAAGCGCCATTCTGGTCCCCGGTCCCCACCCCTCCCGGTTGTTGCCCACCCAACACACTTGACTCATTTCCATCACTCCCCTGGCTTCTGTAGAAAACCGATTTTTTTGACCCCCCAGATATGGTAAAATGCCCAAGGAAAAGTCCTGAAACATAACTGAATATAGAACATGATTACAACAACATGAAAAATATTCTTAGAAGAGGCTAAAAAAAATAATATAAACAGCCTTTGTTTCTGAAAAAATGGTTACTTTGTTTGTTCTTTATGCTTTTAAAGATGATTTCTGACCTCTCAACAACTGACCAAACAATAAGCTTTGTCCCATCTAATTGCAAAACCAACAACAAAACTGGCAGGAAGTGCCTAAGAATGAGCTCAAAGTGGCCGCCTCTCTCAAAGCCTGGTAGAAATGAGCCAGGGTTCTGCCCGGAGCCCTTCCACGTGGCAGAGCTCGGCCGCGGCGCACTGGACTCTGACCGCCTCCTGCCTCTTTGCTTGGGCATCTTTACAGCCACCGGAATGTCAGCTCGTTAAGGACAGAGAAAACCTCTTGCTCATTTGCAGGACGCCAGCACCGCACCGGACATCAGTGGATTCTCAGTAGACCCACAGGGACGGGCTGAGGGTGACGGGGCAGCATGGCTCCTGGATGCCAAAGCTCCCGTTCAGTCGCCACCCTGCCACTTTGGGGTTGTGTTGCCCTACCCCCTCCTCTTCTGTGAAATGTGCACGGTGACACCCGCCATCACCGAGGACGGCTGTCAGTATTCAACAAGCTCAATAGGAAGAGCCTCTGTCATATCACCGTTATTCTTATTGAAAGAAAGACAGAGGAATAGAAAGAGGACGCGGTGTACGGTGAACTCACGCCAACGCCATCTGACCGTTTTGAAAACCAGAACATTTATACATCTCCGATCTTCTAAGCAAAGCTGTGGGCGACTCGTTAGCGGTATTATTTTTTAATTTCCTGTGAGGCCGCAAAACCCTCCACAAGTAAATCGAAGCTGACAGAAGCCCTTAAATGTGCTCTGGCGCCGGCCCCTTGGGTCATCTGGGGCCCACTCTTGATCCTTGTGGGTTCTGTGACCTTTGCGGGGTACCTGGCCCAGGGTGCCTTGCGGTGGGGCGGGGGCGGGGGAGGGGGTGTCACGTACAGTCCACTCCAAAAACCGACCCTGCCCAGAGCCCCACTTACAGCACTCGATGGGGTTCGACGCGGTCTGCAGGGAGACGATCCTCCCACTGGCCTCGGGAATGTGCACCCGGAACACCAGCCTCACCCGCGTGTTCTTCCTGCCGATGTCCGTCTCGCCTTTGCGCAGCTCGATGTCAGCGTTCCTCAGCTTCAGGATGCCCGCACAGTCGATGCTGCCCGAGGACGAGAACCCCATTTACAGCCAGCCATCTCAGCGAGCAGGAAAGATCCCCCACAAAGCCACCTTCGCCAGGTAGCCAAATAACCCCACAGCCAGACACGGGAAGGAACTGTAACACACTGATACGTATTTCAGCCAGGGATTTATACCGAGCGGGGAGTAAAACACTTATAAAGCAATTAGAGAAACTCCCCGGGGAAATGACTTCTCTAGTGAGATTTTTCATGCCAACTTTTCGACTCTCAAAAGCATCTGAAAAACTCAAACACGCCACTGGCGAAACTGCTTCTGGACAAGCCAACAGAGAACAGCGGAGTATCAAGGTTAACACCTTGAATTTGATAAATGCGCTGTGGCCACGGAAGAATGCATTCTTGGTCTAAGGATATGGATGCGGACGTATTTAAAAAGTCAAAAGGCATGATTTCTGCAACTGACTTCAGGAAAAAATGGAGAGTGATCAAGCAAATACGAAAACGGTTAACAACTGGCAAATCTGAGTGAACAGTATGCTGGAGAGAGTTCTCTGTTTCTTGCAGTTTTCCTGTACGTTTGAGATTTATTTCTAATAAAAAGATTTTTCAACTCCAATACATGGGTGCAATGGTCCCCAAATTTTAGCCACACGCAAATGATCTGGTGAGTTTTGACCTATCATGACTTAATAATTTTCTTTAGGTCAAATAGAATTTTTAATGTCAATGAATTTAGTCTCATCCCAACCAACAGAACCCAAAGATGCCTAAGTAATACATGAAAAACATCTAGGTAACGCACTTTTAAAACGGAAACTTTAAAACAGTCATCTCGCCGAGACCGGTTTGGCTCAGTGGATAGAGCGTCGGCCTGCGGACTGAGGGGTCCCGGGTTCGATTCCGGTCAAGGGCGTGTACCTGGGTTGCGGGCATATCCCCAGTGGGGGATGTGCAGGGGGCAGCTGATCGATGTTTCTCTCTCATCGATGTTTCTAACTCTCTATCTCTCTCCCTTCCTCTCTGTGAAGAATCAATAAAATATATTAAAAAAAAATAAATAAAAAAATAAAACAGTCATCTCTCTGGGTCCATCACAGACTGGGAAACACCATTCCCCGCTCCTCCACCAATTCCAGGGAGACCCTTCTCCCAAATCCCTGCCACTCGGACCCACCGCCCTCGGCCCCAGCCCTTACGTCGCCCTCATGTTGTTTTTTGGCTCCAGCGGGATCTCCAGGACTTTGGTGTTGCCGACGATCTTCTCGTAGCTGGTGGTGGTGACGGTTTTTCCCGTGATCCGGTGCACCTGGTAGAAGGCGTGGGGCTTAAGGATCCGCTCGTCGGCCGTCCCGATGAAGATCTGAAGCCCCAGTGGCTTGTTCTCCATGTAGCCGTGCAGCTGGGGGAGAGAACACAGAATCAGGTTATGGCAGCTCCACTGATGTGCAGGGTGCGGAGGCTGGAGTCCAATAAACAAAAGGATCCAAGAAACTCCTGGGCCATAGAGAGAGCATAGGATCACTGTCTCAACTCGAGGGATGGAGATCTGGAAGCAACGTTGAGTCCAGCCAGAGGGGACTGCGTCAATAAACTACACTTACTAAGAAACAGCCAAAAAGTATGCTTCAGCGGCGGACGGGGGCTGGGAGCGGGAGTGTGGCAGGGCAGTGAGGATAGAAATAGACAGAGGAGACACGCCTCTTGACAACGGTTGTCTGGGAAGAGGGAACTTTCGCTTGTCAATGCCTGATTGCAATCAACAAGTTTGATTTTGTAATAAATAAATAAAGAATGAGCAAGGCAAAAGTACCATCATCTAAGACCAAAGAAAATGAAAGACTGGAAGAAAATAGGTACCACGTAGGACAGACAAAGGACTAGGGCACAGATTGTATCAAGAATGCCTACAGGTGAGTAAGTCAAGGATGAGATTCCCAGGTGTCCTAGTGAACGCCACGTCCTACCCTGAGCCTCTCCCTATCTCCTTCTGCTTCTCCTCGTCCCTTCTGACAACGGATACATTTCCTCAGTTCCTTTCGCTTAGAGCAGCGGTTCTCAACCTGTGGGTCGCGACCCCTTTGGCGGTCGAATGACCCTTTCACGGGGGTCGCCTAAGACCATCCTGCATATCAGATATTTACATTACAATTCATAACAGTAGCAACATGACAGTTATGAAGTAGCAACAAAAATAATTTTATGGTTGGGTCACAACAGGAGGAACTGTATTTAAAGGGCCAGAAGGTTGAGAACCACTGGCTTAGAGGAATTTCCTCAATTCCTTTCCCCCACACCTTGACTACCACCTCTTTGAGGGCGGGAATGTCTGTTTTTGCAACTTGCCACAAAATCCCTAGCATCTAAAATAATGCTGGGCATATGGTGTACATCCTAGTGTATATTTGCTGAATCCTATCTAATAAAGAGGGAATATGCAAATTGACCGTCACAGTCACAAAGATGGCGGCGCCCAGACCCCTCAGCCCTGCCAGAGTCCCCCAGTCCTTTCAGCCCCGCTGAGGGGAGAAGGGGGTGGCAGGCACATGGTGCAGCTGGATCTGCCCTCAGCCCCCCAGTTGCCCCAGGGCCGGCCCGAGGCACAGGCAAGCCTCAGATGGAGGCTGCCCAGCAGCCCAGGGCCAGCCAAGGCTTGCGCTGCCGGCAGTGGCAGCAGTGGAGGTGTGATGGGGGTGTTGCCTTCCCCTGATCACTGGGTCGCCTCCTACCCCTGAGGGCTCCCGGACTCTGAGAGAGGGCAGGCCGGCTGAGGGACGCCCTCTCCAGTGCATAAATTTTCCTGCACAAGGCCTCTAGTGAGTTAATAAAACTATCCAACAGAAAAAATGAGCAAGAGATTTGAACAGGCAATTCATAGAAAAACAAATAGCATAGTAAAGATGTTCAATTTGACTTACAAATGGGAAAATGCAAATTAAACAACCATGAGATCCATTTTTCACCTGTTAGGTTGGCACACATGTAAATATTTGATCATATCAGGCATTTTGCAGCCTATGGAGACATAGGCACTGTCATGCAGCTGATAGGATATAAACTGGTATAACCATGTTAACGAGTATTAGAGTAACAACTGCTAAAATTAAAAATACATATTCCCTATGACCCAGTAATTTCATCTCTCAAT
Source organism: Myotis nattereri (assembly GCF_964212035.1). NCBI lineage: Eukaryota > Metazoa > Chordata > Mammalia > Chiroptera > Vespertilionidae > Myotis > Myotis nattereri. The sequence continues at coordinate 11,624,534 of NC_138083.1, read as the reverse complement.
ATTTCTAGAAGAAATATTGGCATGCAGGAGATAGGCACAAACATGTTTACTATAAAAATAAGGAACAATAAACAATTAAACAATTAGTCATATAATAGGCTTATGAGCACTATGACACCACCAGGCCATGAAAGACTGCAGCAATTACAAATATATATAAGGTTGCGATCTCTGGACGAATCCAGAAAGATCTAAGACATACTGTTGAAAGAGAAAAGCAATTTGTAGAAAAATATGGATAGTGTGATAAAACTTATTCTACATGCTGAATGTTTTCAATCCATCCATTTATATACACGTACATGGGATAGGAAAAGATGCAGAAGGATGAACTCCAAACTGACCACACCATGATCAGTTCTAAGGATGGAGGGGGAGACCAAGATGGAGAAGGCAGTCAGAGGAATTTAAAATTTATTCACAATGTTATAGGAAGAATGCATTTCTGGAAACCTGTGAAAATTAACATGAAGATGGGTGTTTGTCTTCCACTCCCGAGCTGAGAAACGCCAGGCAAATCATTTAATCCTTGGTGCCTCTCTCTGCAAACTGAGGGGAACTATGACAAGTGACCACTCACTAAGATCCCGCCCTTCCATAACGTGCTACAGAATTTCAGCAGGATCTCCGGTCAGCTGCCAAAAACCAGAGGTCCGGTGGGTAATCACTCGCGGTCTAGCATTGTGCTGTCCAACACAAACCTTAAGCAAAATTGAAAATTTGGTCTCTCAGCTGCACATGTCAATTGGTGTATAGCCACAAGTGGCCAGTGGCCACGGTAATGGACAGCTCAGATGGAGAACATTTCCGCCATCGAGAAAAGTTCTATCGGACAATGCCAGCCTAGAAAGATGGAATTCTCCCGTCCCCGTCTAAAAACTATACAAAGACACGGGTTGGAAATGGAGCAGAGCCAGATGGCAACCTTTTTCGTGCTCTGCTAGGCCGACGCCCATGGCATTTACATATGTGTCTGATCCACACCCAAGAGGCGCCGTAGGGCAAAGACTGAAACCCAGGGCAGAGCCTCTTATCTTTCTTCCCCCCACACACATGGAAGAACAGGGCGCTGTTGTCAGTGACAAAAATCAAAGGAAGAAGGGCAGCGCTGAGAAGAGATTTTGCTTTTGCTTTGCATTTGGAGCCAAGAGAAATATATTTCCTCATCTTGCCTCCTGGATTTAAAAGGAAGTGGTAAACACAGCCTCACGTATGGAGAGGAAGGTAGGTAGACGGACTGTATGCCCTAAGGTTCCTTCCTCCTCCCATGACAGAAGAGCAGAAATTGCAGGCAGAGTGTATCCATGGTAAACACCCAGGGAACACCTGCAGATAAAATCTGTCATGTCCCCACGGCCCCACCTGAATCCAGCTACCTCTGTCCCCTCCCCTGCTGGCACACCTAGTTCAAGCCACCATTGCCTCTCCCAGGAATGACCATCACTACCCTCTAACTGGCCTCCTGCTGGTCTTTTACAGATGAGCCCAGTGATCTTTTAGAAGTGCAAATCGGACTAGGGTACTCTCCAGCTTACAACCCTCCAAAGACTTCCTGTGGCCTTAGAATAAAATTGAAATTTGGTGCCGTGGCCTGTGAGGCTTCCAACAGCCCAGCCTCTGCCTTCTTCTCCCTCCATCCTATTAGGTTCCTGCCAACACCAGCCATCTGTCTGTTCCCTGAGCACATCAAGCTCTTTCTGACCTCGGGGCCTTTGCCCAGCCTTCTTCTCTGCTTGGAATTCTCTCCCACCAATACATTTCGTTCTCAGATCCTCAGGTCTTTCCAGGATATTATTTACATACATCCAGCGCCAGAGCCAGCTCTTTCCGCCTTGCAAGAAACAATTGTTAAATTTCTAGGAATTTTAAGAGCCAGTAGATATCACTTTGGTAGTTTGAAATCAGCCACGGTGGGAATATTTACACCACAAAAATGGGCAAGTGCTAAAAACTGAGCTCGTTTTTATATCCTCAAGAACTGGTCTTAAGCATTCACTAGCACACTGCTGGAATAGTTGCTTCATTACCACCTGAAATTTTCTCCTTAGTTGCTTATTTGCTTAGTATCTCTCTCTCCCACCTGAGCATGAGGCCCATGGTGGTAGGAACCATGTATATGTTGGCAGTGTGATCTATATCCGTGTTGAATGAATGATCACCATAGCAACAACGCAGCAGCTAAGTGTGCACTTCCCTCAGGCCAGGCACTGCACTCAATGTTACACCAGGATCCCAACAACTCTGGGTAGGGCGGGCCCATTTTATAGGGGGGGAAACTGAGATTTGCAAAGGTCGGGCAACTTGTCCCAGCCAATGCTGTTAGTAGAAGGGAGAGCCCGGATGTGAACGCCGGGCCATCAGGCACTAAGTCCCCCACCTTATCCCACACCCTCTCCACGTCCCCGCATCTGCTCTATGTCCCCGCTCTCTGATCTATGACTGCAGGTCAGAAAGTGCAGATCGGGTCCTCAGAGAAAACACAAGAAGTACTAAATGATAAGATCAAGAATGTTCTTCCTGCTGACAAGAGAGAGAGAGACAGAGAGAGAGAGAGAGAGAGAGAGAGAGAGAGAGAGAGAGAGAGAGATGATGGGAGGAAAAGAAACAGACGTCAGCAACCAAAACAAGTAAATAGGGTTGCGGCTTGAGGGAGAAACCCTCTCCTTGAAGAAGCGCCTCTCTGGAAGGAACCCCATTCGCTGCTGGTGGGGTGCTGACTGGGACAGCCACCGTGGAACACAGTCTGGAGGTTCTTCAAAAATGAAGAACAGACTTACCCTAAGACCCAGCAATCCCTCTCCTGGGTATCTACCCAAAAACATGTATTTGTAAAGACATATGCACCCCTATGTTCACTGCAGCATTATTCACGGTGGCCAAGACATGGAAACCACCAAAGTGTCTGCGATACAGGACTGGATGAAGAAGATGTGGTACAAACTTACAATGAAATACTTACTCAGCCACAAGAAAAGATGAAATACTGCCATTTGCGAATATTACGCTAAGTGAAAGAAGTCAGGAAAAGCGAAGAACCATATGATTTCACTCATATGTGGGATACAAAACTGAAACTCATAGACACAGATAACAGTATGGTGGTTCCCAGAGGGAAAGGGGTGGGGGTGGGAGTTACTGGGGGCCTAAAATATGGTGATGGAAGATGGTTTGACTATGGGTGGTGAGCCCACAATGCAATATGCAGATCTTGTATCACAGAAATATACACTTGAAACCTATATGATCCTATTAACCAATGTCACTCCAATAAATTTAATAAAGATAGATAGATAGATAGATAGATAGATAGATGATAGATAGATAGATAGATAGATAGATAGATAGACAGCCTCCCTGGGCCCAGGAGCAGCCCCTGGTTGAGCTGGACTAGCTGATACAATGTGAGTGATGGAACCGCCTCACCTTGGTGAGTGGCCCTCCCCGGGCACCGAGGCGTGTGGGAGAGTAGAAAGAAGAACGTATGTGTATCTCCATCCTGGCTCTGCTTCTCAATCACGTGTGTCCTCGGAGCAGCGACCCCACCCCTCTGAGTTCCTATTTACCCTCATAAAACAGGGACACCACTTCCCACACCCTCAGGCCCTTTCGAAGCCTAAATAAGACAACTTTTGAAGGTCCCCAAAGCATGACACACCCGGTAGGTGCCCATGAACGAGGATTTTCCTGGTCATCAGAGGATGATGCAAATCAATACACGGAGGGGAGATTATAGAGCTGAATGGGGCGGCGAAGAATGAACGTGAAGGTCCCGCAGAGTGAAAAACCCGAAACATCCTCCCGCGTGCGAAACCCAGGCACTGGCCCCCGTCAGCACCGTGGGCGTCCCACACTGGCCTGGATGCCGGGCAAAGGCCGGGCCGGTGGAGAGGCCGCTGTCCTGCGTGAAGAGAACACTTCCCTCCGCTCTCCACCTCCCTGGCCCAGGAATGTGCGAGAAGCTGCCCAGACTGACAGCTCAGTGGGCTCATTGTGGAAGGGCCTCGGGAGGTTTGCAAAAAGAGCACAGAGCTAATTACTTGTCTCTCCAAAGAACGGGGGATGTGGGTCTTACAAACACCACATAATGTCTTGGGGTGGCGTGACCTGCCCTCCAGGGCCCGAAGGCCCTGCTGCGCCCGCCTGAGGGAGACCCTGGTGCCAGGGCCTCCCTCCAGGCTTCTCCAGGGAGCGGCCAGCAGGTCTCCCTCCAGCCGCAGCAGGCGGTGCTGCAACCAGGAGCTCAAGAGCTCCACTTCCTGCGCCGCGGAGAAGAGAGGAAAGTCCTCTGATTCTGGTAATTCCCCAGGCTGCTGACACGGTTCCAGGAAGTCATGTTTCTGGTGCAGATCATGAGGTGATTTAATCTGCAGGGCAATGCTGGGGGGCGGGGGGAAGGGGTGAGCCCTCTCCTGGGGGAGAGAGCTGAGGCTCCTTGGGGTGAAGTGCCTGGCTCCTGACCTACAGCTCAAAAGCCATCAGGGGGACCAAGGGACGAGGGATGTTTCTTCCCCCGTGTCACAGCTGGCCCGGCTCAGGAAAGGGCCATCTCCCGGGTCTGGGCTGCGGTCCACGCCCCAGCTCAGCGAGAGCATCCCGGAGGCGAACGTCTCAGGCCTCAGACCCGCCGTGTCACCGTGTCACAGAGAAAGCTCCTCACACCCACCCCACCCCCATCTTCAAGCTCTGCCCCCTCTTATCCTAAAGCAGATAAAAGGGCATCAGCTTTTGTTGATTCTTGCTTTTCCTTTGTCTCGTTATAAAAGTTAACAAAGGTTCATTCATTACAGGGAAAAGAGACAATGTAAAAATGTGGAAATTAGAAAGAAAAGACTCCCTCAAAATGTACAGTATTTTGGTAGACGTCCTTCCAGATTTTCCTTCCAGGCATATGGAGAAACATATTTGGGATTCTATTTTACATACTGTTTCCACTTAACAATATAGTAGGGCCATTTCCTCTTGCCATTAAGTCTTGTTTTATGAGACAATCTCAAAGGACAGCCTCATAGTTCCCAGGGCTCAGACTAGCAGAAGGTGAGGGAGGTGCCCTTGGTGCATGCTTTAAGGAGGCACGGGCTCTCCAGGTCATGCGCATGCAAGGGGCACCTAAGAGTAAGTGCTGCCTTCAATTTTGCCCCCTCCTCCTTGTCCTACCTCCCCATCCCCACTGTGCCTCACCCAGGTCCCAGTCTTGGCATTTCCATCCCATGGGCCACAGTTCAAATTGACCCCTGCAGTTGGACACTGAGGTTATTTCAACCTTCTCATCACGCCACAACGAGAACTCTTGTACATGGCGCTTCCCTGAAGACAGTTTCTCTATCAGCTCTGCTCAGAGCCTTTTAAACACTCTCAGATGGACGGGGCTGCCACCACATCCAAAAATGTGGGATTGATTTTCAAAATGGCAATGGGTCAAAGAAACTGTTTTGAATCTTACTAAAATCAAACTTGAACAATGTTAAGTAGCATTTTTTTTTGTTGAATTTGGAATATTAGGAAATTGGTATCATCCTCAAAGACCTCGCTCGGAAAGCAATGGCTGTGGGCGTGTTTTATTGCCGCTCCCCTCTGCCACATGGCACGGGGGCAGAGGATCTGTGCAAACGCACATGGGTCCCAGATTCGGCCTGTATTTTTAGATACAAAAGTCACAGAACATACCTGCCACCCCAACCCCATGCCCATCCCTCACACACATGTGCATGTGCGCGTACACTCACACACACACCCATCTAATGAGCACATGTTAATTAACTGCATTAAAAATTCTAATTCCTGATACGTCCTGCTGCCTCATCCCCATACTGGATCCATCTCAGAGTCCTGTCCATTCTACTGCCTAAGCCCACTCAAATCCACTCACTCCTCCTCCATCACTCCTTCCCATCATGAAAGTGGTAGAGTCCAAACTACCACCATTTCCTCCCGGAAGTTTCCCTGCATCCCCTCCAGTCCTTACCCACCATTGTCCACCCTGCACCTGAACGATCTTGGATAAACTTTGGTCGGCTGTCAATCAATCACACTCAGCACTCATTGGCTCCAACGCCCTTCATGATCTGGCTCCGCCCCACATCACACCCCCAGCCCCTTTCCACATTCTTCCCTGTGTATGGTGTTGCAGGAACAACCCCCTCCCTCCACCTCCTCCCTTGCCTTTGTCCTCCTTAATTCCTACTTATACGGAAGCAGCCGTGGCTCAAATATAATTTTGCCAGAAAATCTTTCCTTGCTTCCCAGATGAGGCAGGGCCTCCCAGGAATATGTCTTCTTTGTTGTGTTTATCATAATTGCAAGATATAATTAATTACCCAATTGGTTGTTGCATGTCTGCCTTTCCATTCTCTTAACGTTCTAGGGATTTTACAGAAGAGGAAACTGAGGCTCAAACATGTGAGGTCGCCCACCAAGCAAGCCGCAGAGCAGGGGTCTGAGCCGGGTCTGAGCTGGAGGAACGCTTCCTTGCTCAGCTCTGGGACTGATGTAAACAAAAGACCGAGCCTGGGTGCTACCCAGCGATCTTACAGTTACCTTTCAAATTTACAAACGTGCACTCCGTGGTGTTGTAATTCCACTACAGTGAGTGTGTTATTTTATGGCACCCTGCCAGATGAGTGGGAGAAACAAAGGACTAGGTTATTCAGTGTAGCACTCTATTTGTTGTTTGTTTGTTTTAATCCCCACCCGAGGCTATTTTCTTGCACTGATTTTTAGAGAGAGTGGAACAGAGAAGGAAAGAGAGAGAAAAATAGAGAAATATTGATGGAACAGAAACACATCAATTGATTGCTTCCTGCACACACCCTGACCAGGGTCCTAGCTGGGGAGGAGCCTGCAACCAAGGTATGTGCCCTTGACCAGAATCGAACCTGGGACCCTTTGGTCTTCAGGCCAGACTCTCTATGCACTGAGCAAACCGGCTAGGGCAGTGCAGCACTCTTTAAAATAGCAAAAGATTGGAAAATCCCCCCAGTATTAGCTACAGCAATCAAGGCTTAACTACAACAAGACTGCGCACAAAGACCACTAGGGGGTGCACCAAGAAAGCATTAAAAATGCGAAGACAAAGAAACAGGACAAAATTGTCAATGGAAGATATAGAGTTCAGAACCACACTTTTAAGGTCTCTCAAGAACTGTCTAGAAGCCGCCGATAAACATAATGAGATCGTCAAGAAATCTAATGAGACCCTCGGTGTTATGATAAAGAACCAACTAGAAATTAAGCATACACTGACTGAAATAAAGAATACTATGCAGACTCCCAACAGCAGACCAGAGGAGCGCAAGAATCAAGGCAAAGATTTGAAATGCGAAGAAGCAAAAAACACCCAACCGGAAAAGCAAAATGAAAAAAGAATCCGAAAATACGAAGATAGTGTAAAGGAGCCTCTGGGACAGCTTCAAGCGTACCAACATCCGAATTATAGGGGTGCCAGAAGATGAGAGAGAGCAAGATATTGAAAACCTATTTGAAGAAATAATGACAGAAAACTTCCCCTACCTGGTGAAAGAAATAGACTTCCAAGTCCAGGAAGCGCAGAGAACCCCAAACAAAAGGAACCCAAAGAGGACCACACCAAGACACATCATAATTAAAATGCCAAGAGCAAAAGACAAAGAGAGAATCTTAAAAGCAGCAAGAGAAAGAAACTCAGTTACCTACAAGGGAATACCCATACGACTGTCAGCGGATTTCTCAACAGAAACTTTGCAGGCCAGAAGGGAGTGGCAAGAAATATTCAAAGTGATGAATGCCAAGAACCTACAACCAAGATTACTTTATCCAGCAAAGCTATCATTCAGAATTGAAGGTCAGATAAAGAGCTTCACAGATAAGGAAAAGCTAAAGGAGTTCATCACCACCAAACCAGTATTATATGAAATGCTGAAAGGTATCCTTTAAGAAGAAGAGGAAGAAGAAGAAAAAGGTAAAGATACAAATTATGAACAACAAATATGCATCTATCAACAAGTGAATCTAAGAATCAAGTGAATAAATAATCTGATGAACAGAATGAACTGTTGATTATAATAGAATCAGGGACATAGAAAGGGAATGGACTGACTATTCTTGACAGGGGGGAAAGGGGTGTGGGAGATGCGGGAAGAGACTGGACAAAAATCGTGCACCTATGGATGAGGACAGTGGGTGGGGAGTGAGGGCGGAGGGTGGGGTGGGAACTGGAAGGAGGGGAGCTATGGGGGGAAAAAAGAGGAACAACAAAAAAAAAGATTGGAAACAACCTAAAGGCCCATCAAAAGAGTACTGGTTACGTCTCTAATGGCACATAATGGAATATAAAGCTGTTATAAAAAGGAATGGATATGCTAGGGGCCAGTATGACATTTAATATGAATCGCACCCCCTGCAGTTGTGCAGTGAACAACCTGGGCAACCATATGGGGCACCCCAAGGAAGCCTTTTACACAATGATACAGCATAATCTCCACAACATAACGATGAGAACACATATACCTATTTGTGTTAAGGTGCATGTGTGTGTGTGTGTGTGTGTGTGTGTGTGTGTGTGTGTGTGTCTAACCCAAAATAAAATCAGTAAGTAGAAATCAGGCCCTACTTAAACATGCCCGCTGGATTTTGATCATTCTCAGGGAGGGGCTCACCATTTGTAGTTCCCTGGACTATGACACAAAAATTACTTTCTGAATGTGTAGCATAAAAAAAGATAAATAAAGCCCAAACATTCCTTTGAGCTGGCATTTCTGCCGAGTGGACCAGAATTTGGGGGTGGAGAGTGGAGAGGGGAAAGTGAACCTTGGCGTTTCTCTGAAGGCCACAAGAAAGAAAACTACGACAAGGAAGGTACAAATGCACGGGCAATGTCCCATCCCACTCGGACCCACCCCCAAGTACCCCAGGGGCGGAGTCCACGGTGCAGGCCTCCCGTGAAGGAAAAGGCAGGCCGGGGGCCACGGGCTCCCTTAGAGTTCAGGGTATGGTGCTTACTCCAAGAGAGAAGCAAGCCACATACGCGGCCGGCCGACTGGCAAGTCTTGGTGCCCCCGTGTTCGAATCCATCCAGAATCGAACTGCTCTCCCCAGCCTTCTTACCACCAATACAGTCCGAGCGACCATCCCCTCTTCCCTGACTGCGCAGTAGACGCCTCACTGGCCCCTCGCCTGCCTGGTCTGGTACAGTAGCCTCCTTCCTGGTCTCCCCGCTCCCATCCTTGCCCACCTTACCCCTCCACCCGTACAGTGTCCTTGGCACAGCAGCTAGAATGATCTTTAAGAATGTCAGTTCGCCGAAACCGGTTTGGCTCAGTGGATAGAGCGTCGGCCTGCGGACTGAAAGGTCCCAGGTTCGATTCCGGTCAAGGGCATGTACCTGGGTTGCGGGCACATCCCCAGTAGGAGATGTGCAGGAGGCGGCTGATCGATGTTTCTCTCCCATCGATGTTTCTAACTCTCTATCTCTCTCTCCCTTCCTCTCTGTAAAAAATCAATAAAATATTAAAAAAAAAAAAAAAGAATGTCAGTTAGATCCTATTGCTCCCTCTGCTCGAAACCCCCCAACAGCATCTTACTCAGAAAGCCAATGTCCCATGTGATCTGGCCCCCTCTTCTCCACCTCCAGCCCACCCTCTCCCTCCTTCAACTGCAGCCACTCTGGCCTGGTCCTCAACACACACCAGGCCCGCTCCTGCCTCAGGGCCTCGATGCTTAACGTTCCCTCCGCTTGGCATGGTCTTCCCCATATCCACATGGCTCACCCCTCTCTCCAGTCAAACCTCCCCTCATATGACCCCGATCAGAGAGGCCGGCCCCAACTGTGACCCCAGCGTGGCACTCCACACCCTTTCACTCTTTATCCGCCCTCCCCGCTTTATGTCGTTGCATCAGCCATTAATCACATGACACTGCAGGTGTGTTCATTTGTACCTGCCTCTCCCACTAGAACAGCGGTTCTCAACCTGTGGGTTGCGACCCCTTTGGGGGGTCGAATGACCCTTTCACAGGGGTCACCTAAGACCATCGGAAAACACATATAGAATTACATATTGTTTTTGTGATTCATCACTATGCTTTAATTATGTTCAATTTGTAACAATGAAATTGGGGGTCACCACAACATGAGGGACTGTATTAAAGGGTCGCGGCATTAGGAAGGTTGAGAACCACTGCTCTAGAACATCAGCAGCTTATCTGTCTTGTTCACGGAGGCACCTAGAGTGCCGTGCAGAGATGCTCAACGTGTGGGCAACCCCGGGAGGGAGGAGAGCCAGCCGCGGGGTTGAGTGGCTGTCATTCCACCCTCCCCTCCCTGCCCCATCACCAAGAGCGGTCACGCTGCCCACACTGGCTTCTGTCCAGCTCTAGCCATTCTCTTCCTGACCCCCCGGGAGCACTGTGCCGTGCCCAGCGTGGGCAGGCCTCGGCCGGCTGCCGGGCAACTGGTGCCTGGACTGCCCTACTCCAGAGGGGACAGCCTCTGCAGGGAGTATAACAAAGGAGCCTCACGTCTGCGCTCTGCCCCAAGCTGCGGTCCCGCTGGCCGGACCTGTCCTCGCCCGGCAGGAGCCCTCTGTGACCAGCAATCAACAGATGCTCCCCCGAGACACGGCCCTGTTTTCACATCGCACGGTGAGCCATGGAAAGAGAAGCGGGCTTTTTGCACAGGCTCGAAAACAAAACCGGCCGGCCCCTCTCGGCATTCTAAATTAAGAATCAAGCCATTCTATATTTCTCACATCACTGGAAATTAAAACCAGGCATATCTACCGCCCAGCAAGCACGCTCACTGAGGAGACGCTCGACGGCCTGAAACACGCTAAATTTGTTTCCAATTACCATGTCCACATTTGAAACCCCGAGGAAGCCAGGGAGAGCGGTGTGGGGGGATCAGAGGCGAGGCCCATTAGTCTAATGGGATTCAGGGCCGAAGGCTGCACCCCAGACCCCGCTCCCCACAGCCCCCCCGAGGGGTCCTTGAACAAAGAAACTGGATCATTGGGCCACCCCCTCCTCCAGTCAGGGGCCCGAGACCCCAACTTTCCCTTCTCTGCTCCCACCCACCCCTCTCCACTCTCAACCCCCAGCTTCTGGTCCACGCGGGAGAAATGTCAGCTCAGCTACGGTTCCCACCAGCATCCCCCTCCTGACCAGCTATCTCTGCAGGCCCAGGAGCGACCGAGTCATCGGAGATGCGTCTGGAAGTCCTGGACGGGAACCTGCAAGCCTTCTCCGAGTTGACCTTTGGAAGGAGTTGTGTGTTCTTGATTTTTAAGAAGCCAAACAAGCGCTCTTCACATCCCTCTGTACCCCTCCCTGAGTAGGGTCAGTGTCCTAAGACCTGCAGCCAGACCACCTGGGGCTACAGCCTGGCAGAGGCACTGACTCTGTCCTGATATGGAAGCTCATTTACCTCTCCGGGCCTCAGGTTCTTCATCATGACGCTGCACACTCACCGGGGTCTTGGGAGGATCCAGTGAGTTATGCATAAAGCATGCAGCTAGCATCCACTAAATAACTTCTATTACTATTCACCCACCTATGGCTGGGTGACTTTTGACAATTAAATACCTCTTCTCTAGTTGGAGTTCTCGGAAGAAAATCTTCGAGGTCGTCTCTCCGCTCTAAAATGTACGGATTCTCGGGTACATTTGGGATCAAATCCAAACTCCTCATCACGGCCTGTAGAACCCTGCCTGATCTGGCCCCTGCCCACGTCACCAGCTCCGTCTTCCCCACCCCGGTCCAGCCACACGGGCCCCCTTGCTGCTTTTTAACCAGGCCAAGCTTGCTCCTACCCCAGGGCCTTTGCACTCGCTGTTCCCTCAGCCTAAAGCAGGTCTTCCCAGGGCTGGTTCCTCCTGATTCTTCAGGTGTCAACCTACATTCAGGGCCTTCCCTGAGCAGCCTGGCTACAGGAGAGCCTGCCCCACACCTTCCAATAGAATCCCTTCCTGACAGTGCTAAGTGTTGTCTTTGGTGTTTGCTTGCTGGTATTGTCCGTTTGCCCCACTAGAATGGAAGTTTGCTCAGCACTGTGCCCCAGCACCTTGAACAGTACCTGGCATATAGTAGATGTTCAATAAATATTTTCTGAATAAATAAATGAACAGATTCTCAGGTTCCTATGTGGCTCAACACACTGCTGAGTGAGTCATCCCTGTGACCCTGAGCAAGAAGACTTATTCATGTCTGGGAGAGGATCCCCACGTTGGAGTCTGCCTAAGTTCACTACCGTTTGAGCCAGTCTGCAGGAATGTGTCTCACCATGAAAGAGACATGTTATACCAGGCCAGTTCCCCTGGAAGTCAATGAGGAGACCATCTCGGGTGGAAAAATAAAATGGGCAGTCTCTTCTCCAGGCAGCATTTGGGATCGACACAGGGAGAGACTTGAGTCAAAAGCGCAGCGACTTGGCAGCCTGTGGAGATGGGTGAGGGGAGAGCGAGGCATGGCCACGCCCCTGCCACCTGCATTCACCCAAAGACCAGACGACAAGAGGCAGCATGTCTCAAAAACATTTCCCCAGGAGTCTGTCACCCAGGGCACCGCCCTGATACTGAGGAACAAAGTGTCTGCTGATTGCGGGGTCCTGGGCTCCGGGAGAAGCCGGGAAAGGGAAGAGGATTGATTGCCCTGGAGGGGGCAATGGAGGGCTGAAGGGAGCTCATGCAAACTGTGTCCACCTATCCAACCCTGACCAGCGGTACCCAACAGGGCCGTGTGAGCACCCGATGATGCTGGGAAGAGAATGCTGGGCCGAGAGTCCTGCAGCGCCAGCCCCGATGGCAGCCCCCTCAGAACACTTCGATAAAACAGCCCCAAGAAACCGCCTTTCAGCTTCGCAGAAAGGTCCCACGACAGTCAGGGATTCTGGGCGAGGTAAAAGCTACGGCCTTCCCCCTGCGCTGCGGCCAGAAGCTGAAAAAGAACCCCGAGATGGGTGGGAAAAGGCAGGTCTTATGACATGCAAGAGAGCTGGCTGAGCCGGCCAAGGCACTAACACGTTGTGTTATCCCCAATCAAATTGTAATCCCCCCCCCCCCGCCCGCACCCCACCCTCGGCCCCCAACTCAAAGGCCACGCGCGTAGGTCTGCCTGGATCCGGCCCAAATCTTCTGAGTCACTTTTGCCACAAGGGGGAAGAAAGGGAGAAGGCAGACGTGATGTGGACCTTTCCGCCTGCTATTTTGGGATTTTAAGATCCAATTTCTTTCGTTTCAAAGGGAGGGTTTTTGGAGGGCCCTGCATAGCTCCTGTGCCCCGCACGCGGCCAGACGGCCCTGAGACGGGCCTCTGGCGGTGACCTGCGCGAGGCGGGGCCCTCTGGCAGCTCCACACGCCCGTCCCCAGGAACAAGGAGCCCGTTCTTGTGCGGAGCCGCACGGGGCCTGGCTTTCATAACCTGCTGGAAGCGCGTGGGCCCGGCCCATCTGACTCACCTCCTCAAGGAGGCTGGTCCGCGCTCATTCCCTCGTTCATTCACTCCCCTGAGCCTCTGGGCCGAGGGAGGCTGAGCTGGAAGCTGCTCTTCAGAACTGTTGCTACCTGCCCCCTTGGAGAGGAATGCGGGACCGCCCTGGGTGGATGGTGACCCTCGGGATGATCATGGTCCCACAAGGTATATGGCATAAAAGACTAGTGAATTGGTATTTCTCAGCCTCAGCACTGTTGGCCAAGGTAAACCATGGATCTGGGGGCCAGGTCCCCCTCTGCTGTGGGCCGACCTGCACTGTAGCGTGTGTAGCAGCGTTTCTGGTCCCTACCTACCAGAGGCCAGTAACCGGCCACACCCCTCCCCCAATCCAGTTGTACTGAAAATCTCTGGACTTTGACAAACGTCTGTTGAGGGACAAAACCACTCCATTGAGACCCACACTTCAAATAAGTTGACGTGTGGGGAGTTGGCTCTTCCGCAGAAAGTCTGCACTGCAAGCCTCTCCGTGCCCATCAGAAAGAGCCACTGGCACCCCCAGCACCTCCAGTCCCCTCCTTCTCACTTCTCCTCCGCCTCTCGTCCCACTGCTGCCACCTCTTGCGTAGAGCACAGCACCCACCCCTTGATAATCTCTCTGCGTTTCTCTGGCCCTCCATCCTAAATAGGTTCTCCACAGCCGCCAGGGGGATCTTTGTACAGCACATCGGATCACATCACTCCTCCACTTCAACCCACCAGTGGCTTCGCAGTGCTTAAAAAAAATTAAATTCCAATAACCAGCCTTGCAAAGTCCTGTCATCTGATTCCTTCTCTTTCCAGCTCTATCTCCTACTGTTCCTCCCTATATCCACAGCCCTGTGGGCCCCTTATCATTCCTCACACACCCACGCCCTGCTGCCTCAGGCCCTTTGCACCTGCCATTCTCTCCATCCAGAGTGCTCTTTCCCTGATTCTCCTCTGCCTGGTTCCTCATTGCCATTCAAATACCAACTTAAATGAGCCCATCCCTGGAGAGGAATCCCCTGACTACCTCAATATAAAGTAAACCACCTCCCTAGGGCTTCCCTCCTATTATCCACTTTTCCACCTTAACATATTTCACTGTGGCCCGAAATCACCCTACTTATGGTTTAACCTGTTCAATGTCTGTTTCCTCTTTGAAATAAACACTCATTTTTCTCTGGCACTTAGTAGGTACCTAATAAGTAATTAGTGAGTGAGCAATCTATATATTCTAAATATTCTACAATAACCATATATTACCTTTGTTATAATAAAAATATTAAAAAGTAGCCATAGCTACACCTTGCTATTTTGAGCACTGACTTTTAAAGGCCCCTGGCACCTGCCATTACCATGGCTCTTTAGAACATGCTCTAAATATAAAGGCCAGAAGGACGAGTGTGCTCATCTGGGTTTTATAGATGAGAAAGCCAAGGCTCAGGCTCATTTATTCTTCTACTCACTCTAGATAAAGTGCCTACGACGTGCCATGCCCAGTTCCAGGTGCTGGAAACTCAGCACTATAACAGGACTAGCCGGAGGGGAGGCTCGGGGTTTTGACCTTTGGGCACAGGCTCTTTAAAGAGAATCTCAAAGGCCCCTGGGAAATATCCACCATAGGGGACCTTTGCCACCTTCCCTGGTGGCATCTCCATGGACCTCTCCCATAGCCCTGTCACACCCACAACTTGAATATTCACCTGTTCAGACCACAGGCAATGGAAAATCAGATAACAAATGAAGGACCACATCTCTCAGAACTTTAAAGCTATCGTATAAAAACAGTATTACACTGCATTCCTTCAAGGTCATCTGTTGTGACAGAGGCCACTTGCTCTCTGTCAGCCATTTTCCCCTCCGAGGTAACAGGATCCCAATGATCTCAGGTGACAGTGGAAGCCGCGAAGAGCGCGGCGGCACTTCCCGGCCCCCTGTGCAGGTGAACGGTTTGAGTAAACGAGATGGATGCCAAAGTATGGAGAAGGCTTGCAGAAAGGTCCCGGGAGGAAGCTAGCCTAGCTGGGGTGCCCCTTTGCCCTGTCTTCCTGCTTCCTTAGAATTCCACTGGTTGGATTATGGGTGTGATGGCAGCAGCTCCAGCAATCATTTTGGACCATGAGGTAACCTTGAGTGGAACAGGAAGAGGGAAAAAGCCTGGATCCCTGATGACTTCCTAGTACTTTGAACAACCCATCTCTAGACTTTCCACAAAAGGGACTAGCTTGTTGAATGTTTAAGCAGCTGTGATCCTGGGTTTCTTTTAGCTGCAACTAAACTTAAGCCAAATTGAAAGACCCCTCATCCCACCACCATCGCATCATCTCCTCCACTCGCACGCGCCCCTCAACTGCATCTCAATGGGAATAGAATGGCCATGCTTAGGTAAGCCTCGGCTTTTAAAAACTCAAGCTGCAAACAGTAGCTAGTGCGCAAGTCTGCTTTACAGGCTGCTTCATAAAAAATGATTTCTCTGAAGGGCCAGGGCTGAGAGTGAAGTAAAATAAACCGCCACATACAAAAAGTCAAACGACCCAAATGCTCAGCGACACAGCGGGTCCTGACACCCAAGTCAGTCTGCGAGCCTCCGCCCTCTTACGCGGGACCTGAATGAGCGTCTGGAAAGGTGTCCCCTGGAGGGAGGTGAGTGGGGAATGGCGTGTCTGCCTCACGCGGGAGTGACGATGCCGCTCGCTAGAAATAAAACTGCTGCTTACTTTCTGTCTGGTTTCCGAATTGCTTTTTCCTGGTTGAAAGGTGCCAGGCCTGGCAGCTTTCTAAAAACTTAAAATTCAAGTCAAGTCAACAAATATTTGTCGAGCGCCGCCTAGTCACAAAGAAAGCCAGGCCGGGGGAGATTTGCATAGCAAGGGGATGCTATAATTAATCATAACAACAATGACAGTATCAGCTAACGCTATATTGAGCGCTTGCTAAACACCGGGCATTGTTCTAAATGCTGATATCTATCAAGTCATTCAATCCTCAGGACAACAGGTGAGGTAGGTACTATTATTTTATACAGAAGGGAACTGGGGCAGGGAGGTTAGGCAATTTGCTCAAGGTCATAGGCAGGAAGAAGCCAGGGTTCCAACCTGGGCAGGTCTAGCTCCAAGGCCCACTCTCTTGACCACTGTGCGACCCATTCGGCTCCTGTTGCCCCAAAAGCGGGGAGAAGTCACACCCACCGTGGTCCCCAAACCTCACTCATTCTCCAGCCACTTTCCTGATCTATCACTGGACAACTCATTACTCAATCTTTCTCTCTCAAGTTTAAGTCATATTTTTACTTATAGAACTGTATTTTCAAAGAAACTTTATGGTGCTGCCATAAACAGGAAAGCAGGATCACCAGTTGGAAATGAAAGATGAATATAAATGCACAATAAAAAAAAAAAAAGTGCCGCCCTAACCGGTTTGGCTCAGTGGATAGAGCGTCGGCCTGCGTACTGAAGGGTCACAGGTTCAATTCCGGTCAAGGGCATGTACCTTGGTTGTGGGCACATCCCCAGTAGGGCGTGTGCAGGAGGCAGCTGATCAGTGTTTCTCTCTCATCGATGTTTCTAGCTCTCTATCCCTCCCCCTTCCTCTCTGTAAAAATCAATAAAATACATTTTTATAAAAAGTGCCAATAAGATAATTACAAATGTTTTCCAATGCTGACTAAGCACCATAAAATGCATCTAGGTTCTCCCCAGGGAACCACGGTTTGCAGAACACTGATACACAAAGCCTGTCACAGCAGGTCTAGGGGAGAGCACAGCGGGAATGGGGGCCCTGGGCTGCGGGTCAGCAGATCTTGAAGTTCAGAGAACCACCTGGGGCGGTGCCCAGGCACAGGAGAGGCTCAGCACACCTGTGCTCAAGGAGCCAAGAAGGTCTGCTGAGGCCTTGACTCAGAGAAGGAAAAGTACCACTGGCCTGCCATGTGCTGGGAGAAGAATCCTGTGCAGAGAAGGGAGTGGAGACGAAGTCAACCAACATCAAAACTTCGATCTGTTTTCCCGAAACCAAAAGGCTTTATTCAGGCAGCCGCTGACCTATCTTTCTCTGTCTGTCTTCCTTGGATTGAGGGGTATACATCGGTGGGCCGGTAAATGTTTAACAAACACTCCTCCAAGGGAAGAAGCCTCATCTACGGTGCTTGCCAATTCCCGTGGTGTAAATACTCCCACCGTGGCTGATTCCAAGCTACCCACGTGATGTCACCGGGAAGAGATGTCAGAGCTCACCATCGCCTACTCTCTCTGCCACAGGATACAGTGGATGTGAATGGCCTCAGGGGCGTGGATGACGGGGAAATGTGGTAGAACATCTGAAACTTTAACAGTTGGCTGCCGTGAGCCAGCACACACCGGCTCGAGCACACCCCAGTACACACGGGTCCCTGTGCACATCATTCATGTAAGTATCTACTTGTTCATCAGCCTGTCATTTCTCTCTCTCTCCTCCCACGGACGGAGTGTTCACACTTACCACCCACACGCCCAGGCCGCTGGCCCCACTGCGTGGAAGGTGTCAGGTTCCTGCTATGGTCCCGACCCCTCTCCACTCGACACACCTCATATCACTCCTGCTCCTCCTGTCCCCTGTGCCTTCCCGCAGTGACACACCCCCTGCCTCCACCCGCCCAGGCCCCCCTCGGCCCAGGGGAAGTCGGATTCCTGGCCCCGACGTTCCGGACTCCTTCTCACCCCAGCAGCAGCTCCAGCCTGGCCTTTAAATCCAATCACACACATCTTCCTGTCTAGACGAGGCCGCTGGCTGCCAGGGCCGGGGTGAGTGGATTCCCAGGCCTGCACGCCCTGCCACCGCTGTGCTCATCCCGTCCACCCCCCGCCGGGCACCGCTCCGCTGTGGCACGGCCCTCAGCTCGTCCCGGAGCCGCAGAGCAGCCCGCTCAGCTGCCGGGTGAAAGTGTGCGTGTGAGGGTGGCATGGCGTGTGGCGTGCCACCCCCGAGAGCCGGGCGCTGGCGTCGCTGGGAGTGATCCATCATTTTTCTGTTGAAAAGTGGGGAAACAAACAACAGAAACGCAGCCCGGCCTCACTTAATGCGAACCGAGTACAAAAGCCACAGGAGAAAGCCTTTCCTCTCTCTGCTTCCCTTTTCCGGCCCAGAAGCGCCACGGGCCAACATGAGGGCGGTGTGCGGCCCTCTGGACCCTTTCAAAGGGCTGGCACCCCCCCAGGCCCGCTCCTGCCCACTGCCAGCCCGCGGTGGGAGCGGGAGGCGGCCGCGGCTCCGTGCCAGGGACTTGGAAGAGGTTTAAGGCTCACGCAACAGAAGGGAGGAAGCTCGGCCTGTCAAGAGGGTGATAAAGCGGCTCCTTATCGGAAGCTTTCCTTTCAACTGCCTCCAAGTGAGTGCCGGGCTGGACCCTGTCAAGGCCGAGCATGCTCCTTTCATGTCGCCCTGTGTGTCCCGTCCCCCCCAGCCCCCACCGCCGGGTCATCGCTGCATCCGCATGTGCACGGAATTGTAGAGTCGATGCTTGAATTAGGGGCCAGCATCTCAGAGAGGATGCGACAATGTACCTCCAAGCCCGGGCCTCCGTGTAGCTGTGTGGCATCTGCCAAGTCACCCCAATCCTCTGGGCCTGGTTTTGCCATCAGGAAACCAGAAGAACAGATTTCAAAGCAGGAGAACCCAGCAGTGCAGACCGGGAGCTTGGGAGCTGGCGAACCCAAGCTCAAGGCCCAGCTGCTGGCCTCGCTGGCGGCTGACCTTGGGCAAGTCACCAGACCCTCTGGACATGCTTCCACCTGCGCCAGGTGCAGGCAGCAGCCATGTGTCCCAAGGATGAATGAGCTGTTACACGTGCAGCTCTTAGGACAGGGCCAGACACAGTGAGTGCTCAATAACATTACCCAGCATCTTCACTGCTATAGCTCTTATGTTCTCATGGGGCTGCCGCGGCCATGGAATGCGGGTCAATGGCATCGGGTCAGGTCTGCGTGATGTGAAATGGATGACATACCTGAGAAACAGTTTGGGTCTTACAGGCAATGAGCTCACGGGGTGAAAGTTCCAGATGGACACAGTGGGTCTATGTCCTCCTGGGCTGAGAGACTGTCTTATTATTTGCTTCTAGTTTGCCAGGGTTGGACACAGCCCGCGCCTCCATCCACGGTGGCTCTGAAGAAACAGCAGGCTGACCCAAAGCTGTCGGACAACGGCTGTGTCGATGCCCCAGGAGGCCACGGTGCTAAGACAGGGACACAGGGACTGAGCTCAGCAGCTCGGTCCGGGCACGGTTCCCTCGTCCTGCTGCTGTCAGCACCAGGCGTGAGAGCGGTATGCTCTCCCACTGGGATGGGCAGAAACGCCTAGCAGAGAGCCCAGCCCAGGGCATGGTGGCTCGGGCCTGGCACGTCTCGGATGAGATCCTAGAACACATGCAAAGAGCTCAGAACGGCGCCTGACACATAGGAAGAGCTCAGTGAATGCCGGCAGCCACCATCAGCAGCATCACTGACTGCAAACCTTTCTCGAAGGCAGATGACGCCATCATTCTTCATCTGGCTTATTGGTCCTCCTTAGAATATGGGGCATAGAGAAAGGACGGGGTCCATCCGAGTCCTGAGACTCAGGACCCGCAGCTCTAAGGGGCGGGAACGCGCCGCCGTAAGCGAGGCCCCAGAGGGTCTTCCCCCAGCAGCGCGTTCTCGCCCCGGAGGGCAGGATGCTGAGAGGCGGAGGAGCCCGTCTGCCAAGAAGAACTTCCCTGGCGGAAAGGGAAGTGAAGTCTGTTGTGCGAAGGAAAAGCTCGCGCTAACTCCTCAAGGATGAGCGAGGCCCTGGTGGCCGCCCAACCCTGGCCTCCTCTGTGAGGAGGGCAATCGAGACGGCAGCCTGGGGCTGGACCCACTGTGCCTGCCACCGGGGGTGCCCGCCTTCCGCGCGGCATCCTCACTCGGAAACGTGCTCGACAGGCGTGGGGTTGGCAGCGGTGACCTCCAGGTGGGCAAAATCAGACCCGACCCACCTCTGCGGGGCCAGGATGCCAGCGAGCCCCAAAGCGTCCCCCCTCACGGCGACTTGAGTGTGACCATAACGTTCAGTTCAGAGTCAGAACTCACTCTGCTCTTAGCAGCTCGGCACGGGGTTGGCAGATGGAAGCAGGGGGTGAAGAAAGCCTCCCACTGGGAGCTACCACTCCATCCCGGCCCTGAGAGGGGGCAGGGGCTCGGCCACAAGGCAGGACCTACACCCAGGTCCCCAACAAGTCACCTTCCCAAAGCCCACCTCCCACCAGCGAACACTTTGCAAGGGGGCGGGGAGGGCGGCAACGCGCCTGCCTAACGATGCCCACAGTCAAGGGGCACCAAGGCCAACCCTTCTGCTCCCCGGGCAAGTAAATCGCAAACCCACCACCGCCGGGCACATGCACGCGAGCAGCGCACACGGCTGTGTAAGGAGGAGCAGGACGCGGACGCGCACGGCAGCATCGCTTTGGGTCACGGTCTGAACTCAACCGGATTCCCTGCTGCACAAAGCTGTCCTCTCCCGGCCGTGCTCGGCCGAGGCCCGCGGTTGGGCGCTAACGCACCGTTGTTTTAACACCAGCACCTAAGCCATGTTCAGATGCGCCCCGGTAACGGCATTCACGCCGTGCGGTCTCTGCAGCTTCTGCTTCCAGCGGCTCGGTCCCCGCCCCTCCGCTCAGGGGGCGGACTGGGCTGGGGAGGGGGCCCTCGGAACAGGAAGAAGATGGGGTGAGCTCTGGGAGGTGGCTTGTGAGCAGAGCGTGCTCGGACACAATAGACAAGCCTCTTGCCTTGTTCCAAGATGCGCCCCCGGACCCCCAACCCCAGCACAGTCCTAAAAGCGTTAGTTCAAAGTTAAAGTTAGACACACGCAAAGCTGAAGCCCCAAGGGAACTCAGAGCTCAACAACAACCCTCTCTTTGACTGAAAAACCACAAGGGAACACCCACGGCATACTTCTTGTTTAAAAAAGGAAAGTGAAAAAATACGGGTTTTTCTTCTGCTTCCTCATCGTTATAAAACTAGCTGGTGTCCAGTCCACCGAGTCACGACTTCTGTCTGCCTCGGGCGAGCCCCAGTCACATGGGGCAGAGAGATGAGAGCACAGGAAGCCTGGGCATGTCCCTGTGAACTGAATTGGTCCTTCTTAATTGTTGTCACTTCCTTCCTCTGCTTCCCTTAGCACAGGAAAGCCACTGAGAAACTGCCCGCGTCAGCACATCCATCACCCGACACTGTGTGTCAGGGGGGCCCAGGCAAAGTGGAGCTCAGCGGTGCCTCAGAGGACAGTGGTGACACTCAACCATCATTCATGCAGCAGATAAAGAGCCTACTATGTGCTTGGGACTGGGATGGAGCAACGATGGAGGGTAGATGGATAGATAAGTGGGAGAAAGGAAAGTGGGAAGGAAGAAAGGAAAAATAAATCAGGCTATTAAAAAAGAACCACACAAGTTGAGGGAAAGAGGATGGCAGGGGAAGGGGGCAGCTATCTTAAGAGAGAAGTCAGGGAAGGCTTCTCTGAGGAGGTGACCATTATTGTGAGACCCGAGTGAAGCAGAGAAGAGAGTCATGTGGATATCTGGGGAAAGCGACTCACAAGTGCAAAGGCCCTGAGGCAGAGCCTACCTGGAGTGTCTAGGGAATAGCAGGCGGCCAGTGGGGCAGGCGTGGAGTGAGTGAGGGAGAGTCGGAAGGCAGGCAGGGGCTACATGACATAGGGTCTTGCAGTCCATGGTAAGGAGAGGGAGGACTCAAAACAGAGGAGTAGGGTGGACCGATTTACATTTTAAACAGATTCCTCTGTGTGGGGAGCAGCCTGGATGAGGGGCACAGGTGGGGACAGCTGGAAACTAGTTAGGGGCTGTAGCTGTCGCCCAGATGAGGGGTGATGACAGGTCGGCCCCCGGAAGCAAAGGGAAGGTGGTGAGATGATTGAGCCAGTGGCCACCAAAGTACACCTGCTCCCTCCCTGGCACAGACGTCAACAGGTAGACTGGATACACGTCAACGATCACAAAGCAAGAAGCCCAGAAGAAGAGAGAGAGCAAACATCTGAAATGTTCTGTTTACAACCAGCAGACGCCTCAAGGTAACACACGCCTCTGGAATTCAGCTTTCTCATTCCTGAGATAACAGGCCTCGCTCACAGGGCTGCAGGGGAAGTACAAGCCCCTGCTTAGATCCTGGCTGGCATAGTGTACATGCTCCGTACACAGCACAGTCCTACACTCTGCCTTGGGTGGCCTGAGTGGTGGCTCCGCCAGCTGAGTTACTTTGATGTCTTTATAATCCTCCGGGCCTCCATGCAGACTGATGGTGATGGTGCCTACCTCAAGGCTCCCTGAGGCTGAACGAGACAGTGTTAGCTGAGCAAACAGTCTGACCCACAGGCGGCCCTCCGTCAAATGGTAACCGAAACCTCCGTAAAACAATACATTAATCGGACACACCAATCATTCAGCTAGATGGTCTGTCTCCTTCTAGTTCAATCATCCCCAAACTCTAAAAGAACCAACTGCAAGTCCCTGAACGAGTCAACTTGCAGCAAGGAAGCCAGGTCAGCCCCTGCCAGTGAAGACAGGTCCGGCTGAAGAGGAGCTGGGACTCCCACCTCAAAGTGAGCAAATCGACAGCAGGCGCTTCGGTGACACCTACTGCTCTGAGTCACGGAGTCCTAAGCTGAGAGAGGGGAGGAGCTCACGGAGCACTGCCCCCTCCTTTTGGAGCCATCGTCCCAGCTCAGAGACCAGAAGTGTGTGGGCTGAGGCTGCACAGCAAGACACAGGCAGAGGTGGAAGCGGGCAAGTCCCAGCCAGTCTGGTCGGGTGGAGGGTGGGAAGGAGGAACGAAGGAGCACCCCACCTGCAAGAAAGAGAGCCGTGGGGCCGGGGGATCTCATGACTGGCGGAAACGCCTTTCTTGCTGCTAAGAGTTAAATTCAACTGCCGCAAAGGGCCGTGTGAGTAAGGGAAGTGAGCTGAGCCAGGGCAAAAACATGCATGTCCATAACCTACAGACATTCGCACTCGGATTTTTTCTGTCTCTTTAAGAACTGTAGCCCCAGAGCCACTGCTGAACTGCCTGGCGCTTTTGGGCAGCTCAGCAAAGACACTTCCTCTGCACCCTTGGAGGGCGAGTGTCAGAACTGTCCTGATGAATATGCAAATGTGAACGGTGCCCTCACGACGCACAGTGTGCTAGTTGGTGCACGGCCTGCGCGCCTGGACCCAGGGACACCCAGAAGGCTTCCCTGGGTGGGATGCTCGAGACCTCTGTCTACACTCCATGGTCTTGTGAAAGGCACGGAACTGCCGCAGCAAATGTCACGTGGGAACAAAAGAAAGACACACACATTCACTGTCAATAACCGACTCCTAAATCCGACCTGCTAGCGCCCACGTCTGAAATGATGCCCAAAGTGGACACCAAGAAAGCTTCTACCCCAGGACCTTTGCACAAGCGTTTCCCTCTCCTATGACACTTTCCCCCCAGCAGTGGCACAGCTTCCTCCCACAGTGCACTCCAAATTCTGGTTCAATATCACCTCTTCAGAGAGTTCTTCCCTAAATAGCACCCTCACCACCTCACATCATCTTCCATCGCCCCCTCCTGCCTTCGTTTTCTTTTTCTTTTTTAAAAAATATTTTTTATTGATTTTTTAGAGAGAGGAAGGGAGAGAGATAGAGAGTTAGGAACATCAATGAGAGAGAAACATCGATCAGCTGCCTCCTGCACACCCCCCACTGGGGACATGCCCGCAACCCAGGTACATGCCCTTGACCGGAATCGAACCTGGGACCCTTCAGTCTGCAGGCCGACGCTCTATCCACTGAGCCAAACCGGTTAGGATGTTTGTTTTCTTCTTAATGCTTTTGACCACGGGACAAACTGGACTTATTGGTTTGTGGCATGCCTCCCTCCACCAGAACCCCAGCTCTGTGAGAGCACCAGATCTTGTCTGTCCTGTTCTCTCCTCTATCTCCACCTCCAGTCAGCAAACGTTTTCTGCAGAGGACAAGATAGTGAAGATTTTAGGCGTTGCGGTCTCTGTCGCAAGGACTCCCCTCTCCCAGGGTAGGTCAAAAGCAGCCGTACACAATATGGAAATAGGCAGGGCTGTGTTCCAATAAAACTTTATTTAGAAAAGCAGGCGGTGGGCCAGACTCGGCTGACACAGCCTGAGGACCCTGCCCTAGAATAATGTGCCTCAGGCTCTAATGTGCACACAGACCACCTGGGGATCCGTTTATAGAAGGCGAGTTCTGACTCAGCAGGCCTGTGGGGCCTGTGACGCTGCATTTTGAACTCGCTGTGCACCAAATGGCGTAGGGGCACCCAGTGCAGTGCCTGCATGTGGCTAAAACTAATCAACATCTGTTTAATCCGTAAGAAAGAATCGGAAAAACACTCAGAACTCAACATTTTTCTTGCCACTATCTAACCACGCGTCCGCATCTTGCCCTTGCTGATGGGATGATAGCGTCCGTTGGCTCTATCTTCAGCGTATCAGCTTCTGACGGAGGAGGAAGGAGATGTGCATAGATGGGGGATGTGATGAAGTATTTGGTCACTAAGGTAGGGGTCAGGTAAACCAGAGGCTTCCCAAACATCTACCTGAAGCAGGTTTCTAAGACTGTATTCTTTAGAGCAGTGTCTACAGTTTCATAACAAATGTCAGCTCAGGAAGACGGGATTCCCTAACAGAAACCTAAGTCCCCGGGGGAAGGCCCACTGGGTTACGTAAACAGTGCCGAGAGGAGCAGCTCAGCCTCGCTTCCTATTCGGAAAATCAAACACGATGTCTTTTTAAGCGCAACGGTAATGACCGCCCCGATCGTTTATGGCGAATTTAAAATGTCCGGGGCATCCTGCCAAGTCCTTTATAAATTACAACGCGAGGATGGCGATGACAACAATGAATAGAACCACAAGGCCAGACACGGACCCTCTGGAAGGATCTTCAAGAAGCCAGGGACACTGGGGCCTCGGGGAGAAGAGCCAGCCCCCGAGTGGGTGTGGGGGAAGTTGGGGGGGGGGAGGCCCGGCCCTGCACAGCTCCTGCCCCTTGGAAATTCTGCACCACGTGATGCACTTCCTCCCCACAAATTCATCTATGAAAGAAGCCAGAGAAGTCTGCACTCAGTGCTATACTGACTGCTTTACACAGGCCATGTCCTATAGACATCCTGTAAGAACGTTCTGTCCAGTTTGTCACTAGGGTAACTGAGGTCCCAGGAGGCCACATGAACCTCGTTCACAGTCCGATCGCCAGTGTGGTGAGGACCACTGGGGCTGAAGGCCAAGTAGATCCCAGGACCAGCTGAACACAGGTCCAATCCCCACGGTTTGCACTGGGGACCTGCCCCCTGGAGATGCCGGTGCCTCAGGGCCCAAGTGCAGGCTCACTGGCCTGCCTGGGCTCTCTTCTCAGCCTCCAGGCCTCACACCAGGCAGGCACAGGACACCAACAGAAGCCCGCAGCCCCCCGCGGCCCCGGGGAGGCTGCACCGACCCACGAGCTGGCCACTGCCTGCATCTGGGGGGGGGGGGCCCTGCTGGCCGCTGTGGCCACACAGGGAGGGAAGGAGCCAGGTGGGTGGGGAGACACCCATGAGGGCATAACCCTGAGCTAGCTCACAAGGGAAAAATATGACTTGATGCTTGACCCGACTGGCTTTCCTACATTTTTCAAAATACTTAAGCAAAATAAAAGCCCCCAGGAACAACCTGGAAAATTATCTCAGGATCATTAAGAATTTCTATTGCGCCTGGCCAGCGTGGCTCAGTGGTTGAGCGTTGACCTATGAACCAGGAGGTCACGGTTCCAGTCCTGGTCAGGGAACATGCCTGGGTTGTGGGCTTGATCCCCAGTAGGGGATGTACAGGAGGCAGCTGACCAATGATTCTCATTATTGATGTTTCTATCTCTCTCCTTCTCCTTATCTCTCTGAAATCAATAAAATATATATATTTTTTAAAAAGAATTTCTAATTTATATTTTTTAAAAAGAATTTCTAATTCTTCTTTGTGGCCTGACTAGTTAAGAGTGTAGGCTTTGGAGCTAAACCATCTAGGTTCAGTTCATGGCCCACCCTCTTCCTGTGTGACCTTAGGCAAGTTACTGAACCTCTCTGTGTCTCAGTACTGCCTAGAAATAATGGTAGCACTGTGTCCATTTATACATAGAAAGCACTTAGAACAATTCCCAATCATATTCAGTGCTTGGCAAATGCTAGTTTCCCCTGGTGTCATGCAAACAGCCTGACTCAGACTTGACTGTGTAAAGAAAGAGGCAGGAGCTGAGCACTGGGAGCTTAAGCATCAGCGTGGGGAGGCCAGAAGGAAATTCGCCAAAGCAGTAACAGCACTTCCTGGTGACAAAGGTCCTGTGTTTGAAACAATGCATACACATTAAAACAAGAAAACAAATAACTGAATAAAAACTCGGGGGGCATAGATACACATACATACATTTATATAGATATGCATGCATGCATCACAGACATACATATGGTGTCAATATACACATGTATATTTTTATATAAAAATAGGTCATTTGTATATGCATGACTGTGTGTGTACACACACACACACACACACACACATGCACCCACAGGAACTTTACAAACCCGTGTCTGAAAGTTCAGAGCCCACTGCTTCTAAGCAGGAGCCTGAGGGCTGTAGAGAACAGTGGAAACGTTTGGCCAAGGAGCCCGACAGACATGCTTTAAAATCCAGCTCATCACATCTGCACTGCGTGACCCTGAGCAAGTCCTCTGACCTTACACAGAGCCGCTGCTGAAATGATGGGTGCCAACGTCATCCGTACCATCAGTCTCTAACTCACATCCATCCCAGCTTCAGGCTCACAGCCTGAAGCCGAAACGTCCACGTGAAAACAAATGCTCCCTTTTGTACCCCAACAGGATGGTACAGAAGAAAATGGACAAGGAGGAGAGGGAGCAATAACAATGCGCGTACGCTGAGCACTCGCTGCATGCCAGGCCCCACTCTGCCCACTTTACCATTTACTCGGGCATTTACTCTTCGCAAAGACCCTGGAAGGCCAGTATTAGTACCATCCCCTCTGCTGAACTTGTGACCGTGAGCCTCAGGTTTCTCACCTGTAAACTGGGTTAATAACCACACCACTAGCTTCTGCAGCCAGCACGCAGGGAAAGCTCGGTCAGGGTCAGCCTCTTTGTCACTTGTGACCATGTGCTCCATGGGGGAAGACCTTCAATAGCTCTGAGCCTCAGTTTCCCCATTCACAGAATAGGGACAGCATGCCTGCCTGAGCTGCTCCACGTGACGTGCTGGTCACATAGTAAGTGCTCAATGAACAGCTGTGACGATGGGCAGAGCCAGCCCACAATCTTCCAGGAGGCCCGCACCGTCTCCCAGGTCCGGAGGAGGGCTCTGCTGCTCTTGCAGAAAGAACAGGGCCCCTGCTGGGAACAAAGCAACTAACAGGCGAGGTCAGGACTCCACGGCTGACTAGCTGCCTGACCTCAAGTAAGTGACGCGAGCTTCCCCTGGGCTTCTGTATCCAGCCGTGCAATGGGAATGATGGCCCCAACTCTGTGTGATTCAAGGAAGAGTAGGATCACCTCTGCAATAAACAAACCCTGTGCGAAGGAGTAATGTGTACGCACTCATACTCTCAGATGTGGTCTTTAGCCAGAAGAGGCCTGAAGGGGCACCAGGATGTAACTTAGGCTAACAGAGCGCCAATGTTCCCCAGTCGTGTCCGTCACTATATTCCTCAAGAAAGAAAAATGGCTCACACGCCCGCTTTGTGACAAAGACCACGCTGGGCACTTTTGTTTAAAATCCTAACCACTCTAGACAAAACAAAATAAATATCTACATATGGAGGTCGGTCTCACTTTATGATCGAAGGAAGGGCAGAGACCCAGAGCCCTGAAGCTAATGGCCGCAGGCCGGCCTCGCTCCAAACAGCCCGCTCTTCCTCCCTCCAGGAGGCTGCACAGTCCGACGGGTCAGTGTAGACTCTGGCCTCAGACCTCCTCCGCCCAAACCAAAGCCACCGCTCACCGGCTGGGTGGCCTCAGGCAGGTTGCTTAACCGCCCTGTGTCCCAGTTTCCTTGTCTGGACACGGAGCGCTGTAGCTCCACCACCTACACTCCATGGCACCGCTGCAAAGATTAAGTAGGTCACTCCAAGGTAGGTACACAGGGATGCTCAGCAAGAGCAGCTTGCATCAGACCACCACGCTGCCCATCCCATAGGAGGGACCAAACACTGTTGGTGCAACATGTGGAGTTTCTCCTATCTGTTCCCACTGATTGCCAAACATGCTGCAAGCCTCAGACTTAACCTCTCTTTTTAGAGCAATTCTTTCTCCCGGATCCTGGGAGCTTTCTATTTTCTGCCTACATCCAGGGGCAACGTTTTACTGGCGCCCACTCATGCCAATTTATCTTTCATGTGAACTGAAAGCGCGCTTTTTTACCATCCGTGTGCCTTTGGCATGAAGACGGTACCATCCACCCCCACCCCTCCCCACTGTCCCACAACTCTGCGTGCACCAGCCCCCCCGCACATCATCTCCTCTCTTCTCCACCTGGCTCACCCAGAGGCCAAGGTCACACACTGAGGGACACATCTGACCCACAGACACACTTGGTTTGGACTTTAGACTTTTAAAAGTTTTCTAAATTCATTATCAGTGTTATCACCAAAAGACTGGTATAGACCAGGAGAGGGTGCTGAGGATGGCTCAGCAGCCCCACCTGGCCCGTCTCCATCTTAAAGGAAAAGGCTGCACCAGGCCACCCCTAGAAGAGGCGCTCCCTCTGAAAACAGGAGGGGTCTCAGTGAGGACGGGCAGGGCCACTCAACCCTGGGGACGCGGCCTCCGGAAGACTACAGCCACATCCTGTGTCTCCCACAGCCACACTCACAAAAACCCCAGTTTGCCCCACTTTCACAATATGCCCAGAATCCAATCATTTCTAATGTCCTTCACCCCCACCCTGGTCCAGCCACCGTCCTCTCTGGGCTGGACCCCCTGAACAGCAACTCATCCATCTCCCTGCTTCTTCCCCTGACCCCCTACCGTCCACTCTCATCAGCATGGCACCCAGAGGGATTCTGCTGAAACCTAAGGCAGACCCGCCCCTCTTGATTTCCACCTCAATGGGAGCAAAAGTCCCCAAATAGAGTCCGAGGCCCAATCCTCCCACCCTCTTGCCTCTGGGCCTCTGTCTCCTACTCCTCTGTCTGGTCACGCTCCACTCTTCCCACTCAGGCCTCCTCTGGGTTGACCCTGATGTCCCCCCAGCTCACAGCACACGGCCCCAGGTCCCTGAACCGGCTACTCATCCATCTCCTTCTTTGCTCAAATGCCACCTCCTCAGGAAGGCCTCCCTGACCACTCCCAGCTCCGCTCGCCTGCTGGTGTTCCCCGTAATACTTATCACCTCCCCACAGTCTATTTAATTTTCCTATTTATGAGATTTATTGTTTATCTCCCCGCAGCTCCACGGGGGCAGGAACTTGTGTCTGTTTTGCTCGCGGCCAGATTCCCAGCGCCTGGAACGGTGCCTAGCCCATAGGAGGTGCTTGGGAAATGTTCTAACCACCGAATGAATGAGCGGAGGAACCCCCGGGGACCTCAGCACACGCCCCACAGAAGCTGGAGCGTGAGTCTCTACTTCACTCTGCTTTCCTTTCCCTTTCCCAGGGCTGGCGGAACTTTCTGGAGGAGCAAACACAGTCACCCTGATGGAGGCAAATCAGGCTCAGCTAGACCTGCTTTCACGTCTTAAAAAGGGGGGGGGGGCACACTAAGCACATTTTATTAGTCAAATAGAAGCCCACGTGCCCAGCCAACTGCCGGAGAAGGCCTGCTCACCGTGGGACCCCCGCTTCCCACGTCGGGAGGAAACCCGGCCCGCCTGTCTTCTCCCTGAGACATAATTGAAAGTGAGTTGCAAATAGTGCAAGAGCTGAGCTCCCACAGGATGGAAAACACTGTCCCGTGATCCCTTTTACAAGTTGAGAGCTGGGAGACTTGATTGGCCTCCTCTGGATTGGGGGAGGGGGCGGTAACCTGAACAGGTGCGCCCCTGGCCCCCCGCTGCACCCTGCAAAGCTCGTTATTCTTACCCGGGATGGAACAGAGATCAGGTTTCTGCATCTGTAAGGAGTTTCTCCTACAGGACTGGCCGATGTTTTCTCCATCTGTCCGAGCAGCTGTCTGAGAGGAGCCAGAGCATTGCTCTTGGAGGTGTGCTCTGTGGCTCAACAGCCTCCTCTTCTGATCCCTTTCTAACCCAAAGGGTGGCTTTCTGATCCTTTTTTCCGTTGAAAACATGTCCCAGGGATTGGCAAGAATAACACTTTTTTGAAAGTCCCAGCCCAATGATGGCTGAGGAATACAGGGAAGTACCCTGCGTAGGGAATTCCTATCCATGGCTAGAGGGTCTGGAAGCAGGTGCGGGGGGGGGAGGGGGATTAAGATGCTAATGGCATGATACAGGCCTCTCTAGACGGGAGGATTATTAGACCTCAGAAGCTGAGGAGCGATGGAAACATAAAGCCCAACCTTGCAAGCCGCCTGTGAATGGCGCTCTGTCCACCCTGGGGCCCCCGCATCCTGTCCCGAAATAGAACGAGGAAACGGTGGCGGGGTCCGCCCGAGGCCTGTGCTCTTTCAAGGTGAATCCAGTGGTTCCCTTCCTGGTCTGATCCCAACAGGTCAAACTCCGGCCAAGGAGCTAAGACTCCCTGGCTACCTTGGAAAGAGCCATAAGTTTGTTCATGATGGGATCCAGAGCTTAATAGGAGAGCCTGCCTGGGCCTGGCTGCTAACAGTGCTTGCTCATAACCAGCAATTCTTAGAAATCGCATAAATACCTATAGCCTCGTTCTAATCTCCCTTTCTATTGATAAGCCTTGGAATAGCGCAGTCCTTAATTACCCCCAGAGGATATGAACTTGAGGATGTTTGCCTTGAGCCAAATCTAACCCAAGGGTAGATTTAGTAGCCAAAACTTCATAATCAGAAATTTCACAGAAAATTTCAGAATCCTAGTTCCTCTTGAAAACAAAACAAAACTGTAAAAGCTGGCAACAATGGGCCCACATTCCCAGATGGCACAACCCATGGGGGCTGAAGAGCAGCTGCCTCCTTGAGACGAGGCATATAGTCTGCTGTGCCCTACTCCCCACCACTCCCTATTGCTCCCTGGCATTTGGCCAGTTCAGTCATTTACGTTCATTGCCTGGCCCCCAGGAGCTTGTCAGTGTGTGATCCTGTTTCTCCGACCTCTTCTTTGGTTCTCCGCTCAGTTCATTGCTTCTGAGGAGCTGCGAGATGCTACAGAGGGTGTGAGGAATAAACCCACACAAGCAACGTGCACCAAGCCCGCCAATGATGGTGTCGGCGGGCCTGTGCCATCACAGGCCGGAGAGTTAGAAAGTCACACCTCAGCTTCTGAGCCCCAGGCTCCCATATCTAACTGCTACTTGACATCTTTGCTTGGATGCCTCACAAGCCCTTTCTTCTTCCTAACCCCAAACTGAACTCGTAATCTTCCCCTAAGAAACTTCTTCCCCAAGTCTTCCCATATGGCAGGTGGCACCACCCTTCACCTCCCACACCCCAAGCCAGCACCAGGTCCTGAAGCTCCTCCCACTGCCACCTCCTCATCCTCACCACCTTCATCCCTCACCTGTCACTGCACAGCCTGTCGAGTTACCTCCCTGCTTCCTTCCTCAGTCCTTCTAACCCACTCTCTAGAGCAGAGGTTCTCAACCCGTGGGTCGTGACCTCTTTTGCGGTCAAATGACCCTTTCACAGGGGTCACCTAAGACCATCCTGCAATATCAGATATTTACATTACGGTTCATAACAGTAGCAACATTACAGTTATGAAGTAGCAACGAAAATAATTTTATGGTTGGGTCACAACATGAGGAACTGTATTTAAAGGGCCAGAAGGTTGAGAACCACTGCTCTAGAGAGAAGACCGAGTGAGCCTAAAAATATTAAATCAGAATCACCTTCCACCCCTACTCAAAACTTGTCACTCCCTTCCCCTTGCCCTGGATTAAAATCCTAGCTCCCCAACTTGGCTTCTGAGTCCTGCCTGTCCTGGCTAAACTCAAGTGACACTAGCCGCCCTTCAGCTCTTCAGACACACGAGTTCTCCCCTGTCTTGGGACCTTTGCACGTGCTCCTACCACCACCAAAAGAAGACGGCAAGACAGAGCAAGGCAGAGCGTGATGCTTCTCTTTGCTGGCTCCATCACCTGCTCCAGCTGGTAGGTCACCTCCTCAGCAAGACCCTCCCTCTAACGCAGGTCTCCCAAGTACCCCCTTGGCATGGTTTTCTTGAAGGAGTTACCCCCAGGTTGTGAATCCAACAGATGAGCTCCTCATCAGCCATCACAACTTACCTGAGAGCCCGCGTGTCATTCCAGATTGCCCTTGCCTGGCCTCCCTGACCCACCTGCACCTCAGTAATGGTCACGCCAAACCATCCTGGTCTACTTTGCACGCCCCCCGCCCCCTCCGAGCTCCATTAGGGAGGGACTGTGTCCATCTCACCCCTCATTATACTATTGGCACCTGGCACACAGTAGGTCCCAACAAAATATTCGTCAAATGAATGAGTCATGAGGTCTGAAAAGCATTTAAAGTTTGGAGCAAACTTTCTTCCAAGACTAAATGACATTCAGGACAGAAAAAAAAAAAGAAAAAAAGTTGAACATGATATATGCTTAAGATTTTAAATTTTATATTTGAAGGAACTGAATGAAATGACCTTGTATTTGTTTTATTTTCACATAAAGAGGAGCATAAAGCCACTAGGCATGCACAAAAAGATTAAGTTTCATAGTGTGGCAAATAAAAAAGAGAAGGGTGGGGACGGATGATTGAGGGGGGAAGGGAGCCGTGGTTCAGTACAAAAATAGAAACAGATGGCGAGATAAAGAGAGAGACAGAGATCAAGAGAAAAACCAGCAGAAGGTTCTAGCAAGGTACAAAAGGGGGCTTCATTGCTCTTCTGGGAACACGGGGGTACCCTCCAGATTTCAAAAGGGGTTTTCGCACCTACTTAACGCTTAAGATCACTTGTTTCTTAAGGTCTCTCTCTTCTTCATTTTTCAAAGAAAACATTTAAAAACCCGACTACCTACGCTAAAAATCGGGGGTTCGCACGTTTCATTTTTGAAGAGCACACAAACTATGCAAATGAACAAAGATACTTCGCTTTGTGTTTTCTGAGGATATGGCTACAAGTTTTTCAGTCATACACTGAGTTTTCAAAGTTATGAGCAAGAATAAGAACGATCCTTGGGGGCTGTTGGAAGGAGGGGTGTGACCTTCAAGTGCTCTACAGCAGTCTTTTGAACTGCACATCCAGCCCGTTCTCTGGAAATTCCCATGGCCCCAGCCACGATGAATGAGTGAGCAGAGGTGAGCACCGTACGTGGCCGGACCTCACTGGCCAAGCTAACTGGACCAGTGGACGGCACCCGTCCCAACCAAGGACCATTAGAACTTCCCTGAGAATCAGGGTTTGGACTCCAATGAGCTGGTGAGGCGGGTGAAATCGGAACAGCATATACAATTCATAGGCGGGGAGCGTGGGCAATTTCCCACCGGGCTTTCTCTGCCTGGTGAGAGTGACTGGCAGGAAAGCTGGTCTGCAAAGAGACGCAGAGGAGCAGGAAAGTGGTGCAGCCAGACCCCAGGGTCCAAATCCAACATCCGCCGCTCAGTAACTGTGACCTTGAATGAGTTCCTTGACATCTCCTTGACCTGACGGTAGCCTGCTCCATGGGGCTCTGGTGAAGGTTAAATAAGTTGACGCATACAGCACTTGGGACAGATTCTGACATGCGGTAAGAGCTAAGGGTTTACTGTTATTACTATCTTGCTCAACTATAAGCTTGTGAGGGTGAGGACTTCTGGCTGTTTGTTCACACCCTGTCCCAGAATCTAGAACCGTGCCTGGTACATAGTAGCGCTCAACAGACATCTCTTGAGTGATCAGAGGATGAAGAAGCCCTGAAAGGACAGAGCCCCCTAACTCTTCTCCTTATCTCAGCTACTACCCCCACAGGAGCAATCAGAGTGGGGTCTTATCACAGCCTAAGTCAGACCATGCTTCTTTCCTGCTTTTCACAAACTCTTCTCCGTGGCTATCCAGGCCCTGCATGCTCTGCCTCTCTCCACTCTCTCTCTCTAGCCCCTCAGACTCCAGTTACACTGGCCTCCGATGGTCCTCTGATGTGGTTCCTTCTGCTCCTTCTGCCTCTGGGCATTTGCACATGCTGTTCCCGCTACGTCTCTTCCTCAGGGAAATCTTAACAGATGTTCTTCCCACTTACATTGGCTCCTCCACCCAGAGCCCCACACTTTTCTTTCAGGCCACTTGCCACAGTTTCTAATTTTATCATTTGTGTGATTAGTCATTGACTCTTTCCCTCTAGAACACGAGCTCATGATTAAAGAGATCATAACTTCTGTTTTATTCTTCACTGTATTTCAGTATCAGGTTCAGCATATGGCAAAAAGTAGGTGCCCAACAAATGCTTGCAGAATGAACTCATTTGTTGAATGGATTGACTAAGCAAAGAAGTAAGACTTAGAGGGTGATTTCCCAAGTCTGGGTTCTTCTTGAGTTGAATCTACTGGCCTGGTTTTGTGCAATAGCCCCATAGCCTCCTATACAATCCCCTTTTCCTAATCTGTTTTGAATGAGTTTCCCTATTCCTACTAAAGGCTCTGACTCCAACACACAGACTAATGCCATCCTCTAAGCCAGGAGGTTCCCATCCTAAACTAAGGACACCTTTAGAGGAAGATAACAAAATCCAGAGTCTCTACAATGTCCGGTATATGTTATCATGGCAATGTCAAAATACAATCAACAATTACTAGACATGCAAAGAAAGAGGAAAATGTGACTTGTGGTCAAGGAAAAGAAGCAATGAATAGAAACAGATCCCAAGATGTCTGTGATGTCAGATTTAGAAAAAGCAGCTACCAGGATTTAAAAGCTCCTCATCTATAATAATACAAGCACAATATGCTAATTAGACCAGATGGCCAAACAGCAGAATGACTGTCTGGACGATCTTCTGGATGAAGCTCGGGCTGCGAGGGCCAAGCCCCTTGCATGAATTTTGTGCATCGGGCCTCTAGTCTATATAATAAAAGCCTAAGCGACCGTCACATCCGAAACAACCGAACAGATGACCGAACAGGCTGAGTGGGGCAACAAGGCTGGCAGGGGGGTTAGTGAGGGACAACCAAACGACTGAGCACCAGGCTGCGTGGGGCGACCAGGCCGGCAGGGGAGGGCAGTTGGGGGCCATGAGGCTGGCAGGGAAGGGCAGTTGGGGGAGATCAGGCCAGCTGGGGAGGGCAGTTGTTGGCGAGAAGGCCAACGGGGGCGGGGGGGGGGGGTGGCTGTTGTGGGTGAGCAGGCCAGCAGGCAGAGTGGTTAGGGGGCGATCAGGCAGGCAGGCAGGTGAGCAGTTAGGAGCCAGCGGTCCCAGATTGTGAGAGGGATGTCTGACTGCTGGTTTAGGCCCGGTCCCACAGAGACCGGGCCTAAAGTGGCAGTTGGACATCCCCGAGGGGTCCCAGATTGGAGAGGGTGCAGGCTGGGCTAAGGGACACCCTCCCCCACTCCCACCCCCGGCACAAATTTCATACACCTGGCCACTAGTATTATCATAAAAGTCCTTAACCAGGTGTATATAGCCAAAGTGTCTGTCAAGATTTTAGGGTTTGTGGTTTGTTATCTGAACTCTACTCATGTCATGTAGCTTCTAATTAAGTAGTTTTAGGTGATACTCAAGAATCTGTATTTTTAACAACTCTAGAGAGTTCTGATGTACACTGCATCGGATTCTTATCATATATAGAATTATTACCATATGATACTTACACTTTAAGGCAAATGCCAAAAAAATGTTAAATTAATTTAAATGTATTGAAGGTCTGGTTGGGTTGGTTGGTGGGCAGTAGTCAGCAGTTGCTGGTTAACCAGACAATAAAATTAAGAATATTTCAACCCTAAACATTTTGGAGAAGAAAGAACACTGTACTTATTTTGAGAAGAAAAAAAAAAGATCTGAGGTTGAAGTAAAAGCCACAGACATAAAAGATAACTACTAAGAAAAAACAGGAGGAAATGCTCATGGTACAAAGTAAAAAAAAAAAAAAAAAAAAAATTAAAAATCAGAGTACAAACTACTAAAACATCAAGTATACAAATGTACAGTAGTAGATATGGCCATGTTTGTGAATAGAAAAAAGGCAAGAGAGATATAGAACCAAGATGGCGGCATAGGTTAACGCCGGAGTTTGCTGCTTTGAACAACTACTTCAAAAGTGAAACTAAAAGACAGAACGGACATCACCCAAAACCACTGGAACGCTGGCTGAATGGAAGTCCTACAACTAGGAGGAAAGAGAAACGCATATGGACACTCAGAGGAGGCGCAGCGCTGAAGTCAAATTCTGAGGTGCGGAGTGCGCGCGCGGAGCGGGCTGGTGGCGAAGGACGCGGTTGCCGTTTTCAATCGGGAGGGAGTCGCAGACTCTGAGCTCCAGATCCGGGCGAGTCTTTAGGGACCCAGACTCAAACGGGAGAAGCGGGACTGTCTGGCTTCGGTCAGAGCGAGTGCAGCTTTCTCTCCGAGCTTTGCAGCGGGTGCTGGGACTCAGAGAGGCAGAGCCCCTGGGGACAGGACTGAGAGCCGCCATCACTGCTCTCTCCGCCATCACTGCTCTCTCCGGCCCACCCTATTGATACTGTGCCCCGCCCAAGCCCTGCACAGACGCATTTGCCGGATAGTCTCAGGCAAACGCCAGATTAGCACCTCCCTAGAGGACAGAAGTTCTCTCACTGCTGACACAGCTGATTCTCATAGCCACTTGGCCTGGAGGTCAAACACTCCCTGGAATTAGCTACAATAATCAAGATTTAACTATAAAACCACGAACAAAGACCACTAGGGGGTGCACCAAGGAAGCATAACAAAATGCGGAGACAAAGAAACAGGACAAAATTGTCAATGGAAGATCTAGAGTTCAGAACCACACTTTTAAGGTCTCTCAAGAACTGTTTAGAAGCCGCCGATAAACTTAATGAGATCTACAAGAAAACTAATGAGACCCTCGATGTTATATTGGGGAATCAACTAGAAATTAAGCATACACTGACTGAAATAAAGAATATTATACAGACTCCCGACAGCAGAACAGAGGAGCGCAAGAATCAAGTCAATGATTTGAAATGCGAGGAAGCAAAAAACACCCAACCGGAAAAGCAAAATGAAAAAAGAATCCAAAAATGCGAGGATAGTGTAAGGAGCCTCTGGGACAGCTTCAGGCGTACCAACATCAGAATTATAGGGGTGCCAGAAGATGAGAGAGAGCAAGATATTAAAAACCTATTTGAAGAAATAATGACAGAAAACTTCCCTCACCTGGTGAAAGAAATGGACTTACAGGTCCAAGAAGCGCGGAGAACCCCAAACAAAAGGAATCCAAAGAGGACCACACCAAGACACATCATAATTAAAATGCCAAGAGCAAAAGATAAAGAGAGAATCTTAAAAACAGCAAGAGAAAGAAACTCAGTTACCTACAAGGGAATACCCATATGACTGTCAGCTGATTTCTCAACAGAAACTTTGCAGGCCAGAAGGGAGTGGCAAGAAATATTCAAAGTGATGAATACCAAGAACCTACAACCAAGATTACTTTATCCAGCAAAGCTATCATTCAGAATTGAAGGTCAGATAAAGAGCTTCACAGATAAGGAAAAGCTAAAGGAGTTCATCACCACCAAACCAGGATTATATGAAATGCTGAAAGGTATCCTTTAAGAAGAGGAAGAGGAAGAAAAAGGTAAAGATACAAATTATGAACAACAAATATGCATCTATCAACAAGTGAATCTACGAATCAAGTGAATAAATAATCCGATGAACAGAATGAACTGGTGATTATAATAGAATGAGGGACATAGAAAGGGAATGGACTGACTATTCTTGGGGGGGAAAGGGGTGTCGGAGATGCGGGAAGAGACTGGACAAAAATCGTGCACCTATGGATGAGGACAGTGGGTGGGGAGTGAGGGCGGAGGGTGGGGCGGGAACTGGGAGGAGGGGAGTTATGGGGGGGAAAAAGAGGAACAAATGTAATAATCTGAACAATAAAGATTTAATTAATAAAAAAAAAAAGAAAAAAGGCAAGAGAAAATATATCAAAATGTTAATAACAGTTTAGGTAGTTTGACTATGCATAGTTTTTGTTTGTTTGTTTTAATTGATTTCAGAGAGGAAGGGAGAGGGGGAGAGAGAGATAGAAACATCATTGATGAGAGACAATCATTGATCAGCTGCCTCCTGCATGCCCCCTACTGGGGATCGAGCCTGCAACCTGGGCATGTGCCCTTGACCAGAATCAAACCGGGAACCCTTCAGTCTGCAGGCTGACGCTCTATCCACTGAACCAAACCAATTAGGGCTGACTATGCATAGTTTTAATTTGTTCCTACTTTCCTATATTTTATGAGAGTATATTGACTTTCCTCTATACACGCTCATCTAAAATTTAAACACAAAATGATGGCTTCAGAAACCTTCTGTCAGTATACACACATCTGCAGAACTCTAGCAGTTTTTCGCTCAGAAAGACAAGGGAAGACATAGCTGGGGCATGAATGTCATTTCTATCCTTATCTAGCTCAAGAAGACTGTCTTCTCTGGCGTCTTAGTAGCTGATTCGTTTCAGATACTGATTTGATCTTAAATGCCCCATCCCTCAGAGGAGTAAGAGACTGAGTCACCGACCTCAACCTGACAAGCCACAGGCAGTGGTTTAGCAGAAGTAAATCACCTAGTAACAAATAAAACAAAATAAAAATAATTCAAGTCCATACCTGAACCACAGGGTGGCCACCAGTTGGAGCTTTGACAGCCCCTCGGCTGCCTTCTGTCTCATAGTGGGCCCGGTGATGCGGTTTGGGCTGCACCTCAATCCGAAGCTCATAGGAGCCTGACTGGTGGGAGAGTGGCCATTCGAGTGGAGGAAGGGATGCAGTCACTGGGATACTGAAGGAGGAAACAGAAACAGTCGTATGTACAATAAATCAGAATCAGGTAACCTGTACAATAAACGTTAATGGTTCATTTTCTGAAAATCATGTCCAATGAGCATAAGAATAAAACGCTGGCTGTTGGGAGGCACATATTTCTCAGGCATGATAGGTGGGGCTCTTCACAAGATGGAGATCTTTTTGCTTCCTCGTTCGTCTTGATGAAGACAGTGTGACTGACATCTTAATTCATGAAGCTAATTTCACAGTATGTTAGCTCTAGCGTGTTTCTAACTGCCAGACCTTCTTTTTCTCTGGGAATTTTAAAGAGTATCACCGCCAAGCTCTCATTTCTATGTATGATGATCTCAATTAAAAGTAAACTTTAGAGAGAGGAGAATTCCAGTCACAGTTATTATTTATCATGTCAAGTATAAAACATCCAACCACAGAGAGGTGTCTGGTTTTGGTAGGAATGAGCCAAACCACTCAGACTCCCTAATATTAAATGAAGAGTAAAGGTCAAGATCATGACTGGAGTTACACACCCAAGTTTAAGTCCCAGCACCACCTCTGCCGGGAGCCGGTCCATGCTTGCTGTTTCAAGGGACCTGGCATATATAGCATACTGTTCTTAATATGTTTGCTCACCTTCTTGGCACTATGTGTTTTAACCAAGGTCTCTGAGAAAGGCTGTTTCCCCAGGTAGGGATTTTCCCCTGAAGTTAGGGAGGGAATAAAACCTCTTAACTAAGTGCCAGGTGGGTAATTAATCACTTTAACTACGAACAATCATGCTTAAGCTACATAATCTTTACTCCCTGGAATGGAGATAAGAAACGCCCTAACCTTTGGAATAGAGATTGATAGGATTGGAATCAACTGGTATAAATACAGATGTAAGAAGACAGAACCGAGGGAGACAGAAATTGGCACAGAACCTACACAGAACGTTCTCTAGAGACAGAAGAACTTCGCTGGAGAGAACATGGCCAAAGATCCTGGACAGAAACTGGCCTCAGAACCTAGAGACAGAACCTAGCGAGAGAACATGGCAAAAGATCCTGGACTGAACCTGACTACAGAAATTGGCAAGAGAACCTGACTAGAACCTGGTGACTGAACCTGGCTGGAGAACCTGGACAGATCCTGGCTGGAGAATCTAGCGAGGGAACATGGCTACAGAACCTGGCTGGAGAACCTGGAGAACCTAGCGAGGGAACATGGCTACAGAACCTGGCTGGAGAATCTGGAGAACCTAGCAAGAGAACATGGATACAGAACCTGGCTGGAGAACCTACAGAACCTGGCAATAGAACCAGGCAAGAGAACCCAACCATGCTGATCAACTGAATGCTGCCTCCATGTCATTCCTTCTTCGCCGACTCCATCCACACCTTTGGGGACCCCTGGACCCGCTGGGGCTAGACCCTGGCAACCTCTAACTACCTGTGTGACGGAGCAAATGCCTCTACCTCCCTAGGCCTTAATTTTCTCAACAGTGAAATGGGGATACGGAGATTATATAAAAGATCCTATCACAATACTAGTACGTGCTCCAAAATTATTAGCTACAATTTTCCTGTACATATTGTATATTTCAAATAAATAGTTATTTCCTATAGACAATCTGAATTAGTTACAATATTAGATATGCATGCCTTTACATCTGAGTCTGTAAGTTCTTTGAGGGCATGCCA
This sequence comes from Myotis nattereri, assembly GCF_964212035.1. Classification (NCBI taxonomy): domain Eukaryota; kingdom Metazoa; phylum Chordata; class Mammalia; order Chiroptera; family Vespertilionidae; genus Myotis; species Myotis nattereri. The sequence goes on along the minus strand of NC_138083.1, from coordinate 11,583,324 downwards.
TTAAGTTTCATGTTATAATAGAATCTCAACCCTATTCAGCACCCACAGCAGGCACTTGCTATGTGATTAGAATTATGACATTTAAAAGCTGACTGAGGTCTTGACAATCTATCTAGACTATTCATTCCTTCAGAGCCTCAGAGAACCTCACTACATTTTTTCAAGATCACAGAGCAAGACACAGTCAGGGCTCCAACTTATGTTTCTTGACTCCCAGTCCAGGGCTCCATCCACAACTCCATACTGCCTCTTTATCTTACTAATTTATTTAAAATCAGTCCAAGAAATTACCTCATTTATGGAATGACTCTAGAACAATGCCTGGCATTTGATAGGTTCCCAGTGAATATGCAGTGGGTGGGTGGGTGGATGCACGGATGGATGGATGAGTGAATGAGCAATTTTATTTCAAAGAATCTCTGTATATTCACTGTAGCTTTGAAGTTGCAAGTGCATGGATTTGTGTCACTATGTCCTGATTTTTTACATATGGCAGAAATCATCAATCCAATCAGGCTATGCTTTCCCACTAAGCCTAGGGCAGTAGAAGCTGACATTATCCACTTGACTTAGTTAAGTGCTTGCAATGAAGCTAATTCCATCCCTTCTCTATCAGAGGCATATCAAGGGGAGAACGGAAGGGGATGGTAACCCATAAACTCCAGCAGTGCTACAGTCCTACTTGAACTTTCAATCCAATTACAATTATATCTTTACTCCACAAGCAAATCTCCATCCCTTCCTTCCCACCACACTGCCCCCTGAAGCCCCTCTTACCCTGAAGTCTTGGGGAGCCTACAATGCCTTTAATTCTACCTTAGTTACATGCCAACAAGCTGCTGTCTGCAACCAAGGTGCCACTGACGTTAAATATTCCTACTCTCATCATCTATGCAAGTTAAAAAAAAATTAAGTTTGCAAAATAAGCCTCATAAAAAAATCACTTCACCCTGTGTCTCTTGAAGTATTAAAAATTTAGTGAGTGGGAGATTCAGTGGGATGTCTGTAAGCATCAATATCAAATTTTGTTTGTTCTGGGATAAGACTTTGACAGCTGAAATAAAATATTAAGAATCAGACCCCTGAGGTCAGTCTGAAATCCTGCATTGGAATTCCAGCCCTTGGCTGGTGAGCTGTCCACACACCTTTGAGCAGATATTATCATGAGATCTCCTGAATGCCCCCATCCTCTCAATCTGATAGAAAATTCTTACCAATATCCCCTTGGCTGGCACAGACTGACACCTGGTAGGGGACAAAGGATTCTAACACCTCTCAGATCAAGCCACAGAATGGAGAGGGAAGGATTTCACAAAATAAACAATAAAGTCTCACATAAATGTATTACAACCATATTTCATATTAATGCTCCTCCCCATTGCCAGTCATTAGAGAGGCCATGATTTGGAGATTGATCTGTAGCAGAAAGGACGAGGATTCAGGCATCCTGGAATCTAAGTTCCAACGTAGTCATGACTGTGTGATCACGGGCATGTCGTGTCACCTCTCTGAGCCCTGGTTTCTCAACCTGTGCCAGAGGTTGGTCTTGATCGCCGCGTCCTAAGGTAGCTTTGTGAAACCTGAGTCACAGAACTCAGAACTCGGCAGCCAAATGAGCTTCGAAATCACTGTGCATTCTGCCCACAGCTGGGGGGGTCCCCTGCACATAGGCACCTGTTTAACCCTATTGAACCCAGACATTCCTTTCCTTAAGGGACATCGGCCGGCCTACTATGGCAGTAGTACTCTCAGTCAGCCTGGAAGCTTTACAGGGTCCATTTTGGTCTGGTGTGGGGTTAGGCCAATGGGCAGGGTCCTTGGCTACTCTCAACCCCATCAATCAAAACCCTCTCTCTCTACCATTATCTATTTTGTTATTCAATATTTTATTTGGGGGAAAAGGGGGGGGGGTTCCATATGCTAAAATCAAATGATAGGTTGAAAACCACTAGGATGTGATAAAGCATAACGCTTCAGATTCTTCATCTAATACAACAGGTAGAATAATATCTGCTCCTATGACAATAACGCTGCACTGTTTCTGAGCTCTTACTTTGTGCAGATTCTATGCCAAGAGCTTGATAAATATGATCTCATCTAACCTTTAAAATAAAACACCATGAGATAAGTTACTATTATCATCCTCACCTCACAGGAGGAACCAAGGCCCAGAAAGGTGCTCAGTGAGAATGAAGGTCCTGATTGATTAGTGATGTCTGCCCTGGGCATGACATGAAAAAATGCTCAGTGAGAAAGATGGTCCTGCAGGACTGGTGATATCTGACGGGCTCAGTAGGATGGCAGTACCAGAGATGCCCATGATCACACAGCCAGTAAATGGCAGAGCCAGGGCTCAAATCCAGTCCTAAGAGAGTCCAAAGCTTACAGGCTGCTATCTACAACTCTGCAGCTTATCAAGATTTTTAAACTCCTAAGGATTAGGGCTCACCTATTTTTTAGGGCTTCCCTATCACTGATTGCAGTCCTGTGGTACATAGCAGATGTCAAATAAGACATCTACACTGATAAAAGAGAAAGATGCAAATTGACTGTACCTTCACGACACCCACCAGCCAATCAGGAGTGGGTATGCAAATTACCCCAACAAAGATGGTGGGTTAATTTGCATACACAGGTGCCGACAGGCTGGGGGCAGGGCGGGATGCTTGCATCATCACCATGGCAACAATGCAGGTGTTCCGGCTGCCCCAGCCGCTCTGGGCCTCTGGGCAGTGTGGGAAGGTGGAAAGGCGGCTCCAGGCCAGAGGGCAGAGCAAAGGAGGTGCCAGCAGCCAGGGGAAGGAAGGCCCATTCTTGCACAAATCTTCGTGCATCAGGCCTCTAGTCTTATAATAAGATAGCAAAATGCATACATAAAGACTTGCTTTCTATAGATACAGAGGCAGAGCTGCCTCAAACAGATTGTCAAACTGCAGCGGGAAGGCCGGGGAGGGTTGGGGGGCAGGAGGTAAGGGGGTAAGAGATCAACTAAAGGACTTGTATGCATGCATATAAGCATAACCAATGGACATAAGACACTGGGGGATAGGGGAGGCTAGGGGACTGTCTAGGGCGGGGGGGATAAAATGGACACATATGTAATACCCTTTGTAATACTTTAAGCAATAAAAAAAAAAAAAGACTTGCTTTCTGCTTATGAGAATGCCAGCTCCATAAAGGCAGACATTTTTGCCCACTTTTTTCATCACTGTCTCTCCAACACCTATAACAGTGTCTGGCACCTGGTAGGTGCTTGATAAATACTTGTTAAGTAAATGAATGAATGATGAGCCAAGTGCCACATGAGCAATCACATGCATCCTATTACTACACCCTCAAAATCACCACCCAGTAAGTCATGTACACCTATACCCATTTTACAGATGGGGAAACTATGGCTCAGAGAATTTAACTTCCTTCTCAGGGTCTCACAGCCAGTAAACGGAGAGCTGGAATTTAAATGTTCAGAGTCTGGCCAACTTTGAACCCCACGCTCACAGGCAGAAAACCATCTCTTGACACTAAATCGTGGAACAATTCAACTTTCAAAGCCCGACTCACCTGCAGATGGGAATAGCGGGCACCAGCGGCTTGGGCCACGTCGGGGGCATCAGCAAGATGGACTCGGGGGCCGAGTTCCTCCTCTCCTCCTGCTCGCAGGGCCCCAGGAACTCCATGGCCGGGTAGATGTGGCGGGGCAGGCCGGCCTTGGGCTGGGCGGCAGACACCGGTGACGGGTCGGGGCTGGTCTTCCACATCTTGGGGGGGATCCCACAAGGCGAGTCCGGGGCGAGGCTGTTCAGAGCATCCATGAGGACGGCAGAGCCAGCCGTTGGGGGGTACCCAGCGGGGGCGCCGTCGTCCTGGGGCTGCGGTGAGGGGCTGCGGGAGTGCTGGGGTGAGGCTCCGGGCAGCGGGGCAACCAAGGCCCCAGCACACGAATGCCTCCTCTTGGCACCAGGCGACGAGGAGCGGGAGGCCGGACGGGGCACGGGCGAGTGGCGGCCCAGGCAGCTGTCCTCAGCGAGGCTGGTTCGAGGTGACATTATTGGCGAGGTTCTGGGGGAATAATGAGCAGGGATGTTTTGAAACTGGGGACACAGGTCGTCGGGCCCGCCGTTATTGGGCGAGACGCAGGGCGAGGTGTAGGGGGAGAAGGTGTCGGAAATGAAGCTGGCAGAGGAGCCGCTGCTAGCGGGGCTCAAGCAAAGCGGCTGCTCGCGGTAGCCCTCGAAGCCGGGCACGGGCAGGGTGAACCTCGGGCTGGCGGCCGCCCCCGCCAGGGGCGCCTGCTCCCCCAGGAGGCCAGTGTCTCTCATGCGGAGGCCCCCCCCTGCCTGCATCAGTTCGTGGGACGGAGTGATCTCGATCCGAGGGCTCAGGCCCGAGGCCCCCGCTGGCTTGGCCGGGCTCAGAAAGTTCTGGGGCCCTACCCTATCCGGCTCTCCGAATCGGCCGGGGGACTCGCCAGAGAGACTGGCGAGGGGGTTGTATGGCTTGAGGCCATAGTCCAGGACATCGTCATGGTATGCAAGTCCGGAGTGTGGGCTGGCGACCTTATGTGCATTCGGTTCTTCTGGAAAGAGAAGGGGGGAGGGGAGGTCTTTTTAAGCCTCTAGAACAGAACTCCCAGAGCAGATCAATCACAGGCTGGGTTTGTCTCCTGCTATTTATTGTTTAAATCCCCACCACGCCAAACCCCAGGCTGGGCCCTACTTCCCTCACCAGAAGGAAAGGGGGCTGCTTTATCCCAGGCTCCACGAAGGGCAAGGTCAGAGCAGAAAGGTTTGAGGGCGGTGCACCGAGCATGGCCCGACCAAGCTGGGAAGCGTCCGCTGGAGGCCTGGATGGCCACCTGGCTAATGACTTCCAAACCCTTGTCTCAATGGGGCCGTCAGAAGAAATGCATTTTATTTCACAACCTAGCTCACGCCGTCATATTCACGCCCAACTGAAACAAAGGCTTCGCAAAACAATACTTACCCTGCTACATGCGACACCCTCATCTCACACACTCACACACACACACACACACACACACACACGACTGAGGTTACTTTTCTTACAGGCTGGTCACAACCCATTCAACAGGTTTACTGTCCCACCAGTGGGCTATGACACCCAATTTGAAACACTCAGACCTAGGCCCACCTCATAGCTCTACGTGTCTGACACAGATACGGGAGGCAGAGGGAGGATGCACGGGCCTGGAGTGCATGGAGCTCTGGGGTCAAACCTCAAATATCCATGCTCGAGTATAACAAGTAGCTTAATTCTGAACCAGAATTCCTGACTCATGTCTTATCTTGTGCCATTTCACAGATAAGGAAACTGAGGCCCTGGGAGGGGAAGAGATTCACCCTAAACCACAGAATTAGCAGGATTAGAAATCCCACAGACAAACCACTTGGCCCCCAAAAGGCAAGGCTCTGGCTATAGAGTCTTCCAAACTATCACGCCAGTAGCTAGAGACACCCTAATTGCTTCTCTCGTATTAGCCGTCTAGCGCAGGCTACTGCTGCCACCTCAAAAGGCCCCACGGCTGGAGACTGGAACTAGCAAGGGAACCAGCTATCCATTCCCACCACCCCTCACCCATTCCTCCTCCAATCTGCCCAGCTCAGCACAGGCCCCTCCATTCAGCCTGGACTCCCCTCTGTCACATCCTGACGTCCAAGCCATCAGGAAATTCTGACCGCCACTGTTGATTATAAGCCAAATTCATGTGTCACCCCTTCCCCACTACAGCCACTCCGGTCCAAGCTACTGTCCTCTCCCATCTGGGCCACTGTAGCGGCCTCTTCCTGGCCTCCCCATTTCCAGCCTTGCTCTGTGTGGTCTGTTCCCCACACTGCAATCTTTTGAAACATCCATTTCTGAAATCCATTTTAAAGGCTTTCCCGGACATTATACTAGTAGATGTGATCTAAACTTCTTAACACACCTGTCCTCGGGCCTGGCTTGTCTTGCCCCTCCCACCTGTCCCCTCTTCTCCCCAACCTGACTCAGCAACAGCCCAGGGACACCTGGCTTTCCATCAAGCAGAGTCTGCCTCTGAGTTCCTGAGTGCATTTCTCCCTCTGCCTGGAAACTCTCCCCCGAAGGTCTTTACTTGGCCCCTTCCCTGATTCCTTCACGTGCCTGCTCAGCCAAGACCTTCTTAGATTGGCCCATCAAAAAGATCATCTCTCTCCTCACCCCAGTGTCTTTCTCCACCCTTTTTCCCTGACATCTTTTTCCATTGGCACCAGCTACCAGCTCACATCACATCAGATATTTATCTGTTTAGGGAATTCCATCCCACTAGATCAGGGGTAGGCAAACTACAGCCCCTGGGCCAAATCTGGCCCACAGATTGTGTTTATAAATAAAGTTTTATTGGAACGCAGCCGCTCCTCTATTTGTTTGCGTATGGTCTATGGCTTGCTTTTGCACTATAACAGCAGAGTTGGTAGCCGAGACGGAGACCATATGGCCCACAAAGCCTAAAGAATCCACTATCCGACCCTTTATAGAAGTTTGTGACTCTGCACTAGGGTCTACACTCCACTGAGGTTGGAACCATGTCTATTATCATTCAGCGTTGTTTGCCAAGCGCCTAGCACAGGCACTAGAGATTGTCCATACACTTTTTTTGAGTGACAGAGCAAATAAGTAAGTGAAAATATATATGTCCAAGGGCCTGCCAGGCAGACAGGGGGCCTCTTCCTAAAGTTGTGTGGCTGGCCCATTTTGGGGAGGAGGGTGGCTGCACAAATGACTTTCAACCTCCTTGGTTCCCCTTCCGGGCCATCCTGGAGATGCTGCCGGGCTTAGCAGAGCTGATCTTATAGGGTCCAGACGGCGCCCCCCCACCCCCAGGTGAGAGCTCAGAAATGGCTTCCCACAGCTCTTAGGGGAGAGGTGGGGAGCCTTGTTTCTGCCAAGGGTCATTTGGATTTTTTTAAAGTATGTTTTTATTGATTTCAGAGAGGAAGGACGAGGGAGAGAGAGAAACATCAATGATGAGAGAGAATCATTGATCGGCTGCCTCCTTCATGCCCCCTACTGGGGATTGAACCCGCAACCCAGGCATGTGCCCTGGACCAGAATCAAACCTGGGACCCTTCAGTCTGCAGGCCAACGCTCTATCCACTGAGCCAAACCAGCGAGGGCCATTTGGATATTTATAACATCATTTGCGGGCCATACAAAATTATCAACTTAAAAACTAGCAAGCTATGTTTGGCCAAACATTTAATTAACTCACCCCTAATGCTTTGGCTGGGCCAGACCAAATGATTTCATGGTCCTTATATGGCCCATGGGCCGGACATTCCCCTCCTGTCTTAGGGGAAAGTTAAATAACCTCAACAAGGCCAGCCTGGCTGGGCTCTGCCTGCCCCTCTAGCTTAACCTCTCTCACTGGACTCCAGCCAAACTGGCTATCTTCCTGTTCACAGAAAGCATCACACTCCTTTCTGCCGCAGGACCTTTGCACTTGATGTTCCCTCCACCTCCACTGCTCCTCCCCACCCGTACCCAGGCCCTTCTCCACATAACGAAAGCCACTCATTCCCTCCAGGTAAAGCCTCATGTGCTTGGGAGGGTTTCCCGACCTCCTTGACTGCATCAGACCCCATTCATACTTCCCTGTTCTGTTCCATGCACTATCCAATGCATTACAATTAAGTAATTCTGGGTTATTCATCTATTGCCAGGCTCTCCCCCAACCTCCAGGCCACCCCCACCAATCAGTTAATTCCGTGAGGACTCTCTCCCTCCCCACTGTATTCCTAGCATGTGGACAGGACCTGCCCACAAAGCAAACCCTCAAAAACAAAAAGCAAACAAACAAAAAACTACTTGTTGGTTGGGTGAACGAGTAAATAAGAGTGAGCTCAGAAAAGTCTGTGTGAAATTTTTAAACTACTACTCAAAGATGCTGATATCTATATCAAACAGTAGAAAGATGTAACCTCGAAAAAGGTAATTTAAAATGGGATGAAGCCTGGCTGGGTGAGTCAGTTGGTTGGAGCATCATCCCCTACACCGAAAGGCTGCAGGTTCAATTCCCGGTCAGGACACATACCTAGGTTGCAGGCTCTAGCCCAGTCAGGATGCGTATAGAAAGCAACCAATCAGTGTTTCTCACATTGATGTTTCTCTCTCTCTCTCTCTCTCTCTCTCTCTCTCTCTCTCTCTCTCTCCCCCCCCCCTCCCTCCCTCTCCTTTTCTCTCTCTAAACATATCCTCGGGTGAGAATTAAAAAATAATTAAAGAAGATAAAAAGGGATAAAAAAAGTTCTTTCTGCATGAAAATGGAATAGCTTCAAGATACAGTGTTAAAACAGAAAAGCAAAATGCGTACAGTGTGCACACACACAAACTGCTGCTGGAAGTCACAGGAAACAGTGACTTCCTCCAGCGAGGGGAACTAAGTCATTCGGCAGCCGTGGCCTAGCAGACAGAGGCCTGATTTCTGTATGACCTTGAGAACAGAAGCACAGTTCCTCAAAGAAACATGTTCTTATTTCATTTTAAAGGTGGCCGTGGCATAACATAATATACAGTAATGACACCCTGGTTTAGGAAGCAGGAAGTTGAGAGCTAGTCCTACTCTGCCACTAACTAGCTGTGTGACCCTGGAGAAGTCCCCCACCCACCAACTGTACGTCTCCACCTTCTCATCTCTAACAGGGACCAGTCTCCCTGGTTGCTTCTGGCTGTGAGATCCTCTGCTGTTCTAGCTGAATCTGCAGGGTCTAGAGTTCCTGCGAAGCTGCAGATCAACATAAATTTGAATTTGTCCGTGCACGCACACACACACACTCCTTCCTGGCAGGTAAGAGAGCACGGGCTTTCAACCTACAAAGAGATTAACCTCAAATCCATAACAACATCCTGATAATCCACCACCCTGCGAACCAGCAAAACAAAACACAAAAGGTCTCTTAGCAAAAATTCCGGCCTGATCAGAAAAACTGTATTACAGCTTATCAGAAACACCCCGGCAGGGCTGAGGTGAGAAGTCACGGAACTCGGCCGTGCGAACACACACCGCTCACATCCCCGCAGCTGCTTCGGACGGAAAGGCTGCTCTGCTAAGCAAAAGCCCGAAAACATTTACATTGGTTTTAATTCATCCAAGCAGCAGTTTCTCTTTCTTTTCTTTTTCTTCCCCCAGATTGTGAAAGTTGAACAGCAAGCAGGGAAAGGAAGGTAACTTATAATCATGAAATCCTCGGTCCTCTGAATATCAGACAAATGGCTCCTCACTAAAACACGTAAGGAGCTGGGAGCCTTCGCCGCTGCTCTGACACTGCCAGCCTCGCACACCGCTCTCTTTAAGTCGCTGCGATCCCCGCGTGGCACTGGGCGAAGCCAGTTTCATCTCAGAACCACCACATTTTCTCAGACACGTGGCCAAAAATCTCGCTTTTGTGACACTTGCATAATCTTTGCTGCAGCAATAATGTACCACCGGTAAATATCATGTACTTAATATTTCTATTTAAATCCACTCACATGCTACTTTATTTTTTTGTTTTAAGGGGAAACTTACACCACTACCACAAATGGAAAATCAGTGTCAACTCCATAAATAGAAGGGAGGGTAAAAGTACAATAAAAAATAGAAGTTACTAAATTCAAGCAAGACACCATGGCCGGCCAAAGGCCCGGAGCTTGGGGCCCGCTCTTTTTCTCCCTCCTGTGCACTTTTTTTACGGAGGTATAACTTATACCGACAGGTTGGGAGTGCAGAGTTTGATGACTTTTGCCAAATGTTGTGCACCCTGGTAACCACCCCACAGTCAAGATGTAGGACGTTTCGTGACCCCAGAGAGCCTACCATTTTTAAAGCGAGAGGGAGGAGGGAATGGCAAGTGTCTGAAAGGAAGGCATTAAAGACACAGTAGCATCTCACTGAGACTCCATTCCTTCTGACTAGTTCAAAGAGAAGGAGACAGCTCTCATTATATGCAAGGTCCTCAACAGGGGACCACGTGAATCCATCTCACCTGCCATGGGAGGTCCCTGGCCTGCACTGGGGGCATCAGTACTTCAACAGGAATAAAGTGGAAACAGTGATGAGGGGTTGAAAAGTTGCTGCTCTCGGTCCTCTGTGCCTCCAGGCCTTTGCATATGCTGTTCCCCTTGCCCTGAATTCCCTTCCATACCTAGCCTAGCAAGCCACTATTTGTCCATCAAGATTCCACTTGGACTTCGTCCTCCTGAAGGCCCTCACTTACTTTCCCGGCTGAATCAGCCAACAATTCTTCCGTGTTCCTAGAACCTGGAGAGTCATCTAGATTCTGGTAAAGTCTATCGATTATAGATTCCCTTGTCTGTCTCCCCAATAGACTGAGCTCTCTGAAGGCAGATAGGGGTCAACAATAACAACAACAATAATAATAAAAATAGGAAAAGCAGCTAACATTTTGAGAGCTTAAGTGCCAAGCACTTTTGTTAGCCCATTACATGTAGTGCATTATTTAATCTTCACAACAACCTAGCAGGTAGGCACTTTTACAGATGAGGACACAGAGAGGTGAATTAAGTTGTCTGAAGTCTCACAGCTTGAACCTAGGCAGACCTGAGCGCGCCCTCAACCAGTAGGCCAGGAATTCTCAACCCGAGCACCACTGACAGTTGGGACCTTAACTGTGGGGACTAGAGGGTGTTTAGCAGCATCCCTGCCTCTACCCACTAGAAGCCAGTAGCATCTCCACCCCTCTCCCAGCTGTGACAACCAAAAAATGTCTCCAGGCATTGCCCAGTGTCTCCTGCGAGGCAGAACGGCCCCCAGCTGAGAACCATGGCCCTGTGCTCACCGTCCGGCACCTCAGCACAGCCGGCATGCCGCGGACGCCCAGGCTGCTGGAAGCTCAACCTGTGAGTCATGCCTCAAACCTGAAGTGACTCAGAGCCGGGACATGTGCTCACTGTCAGCCCTAGCAGGTAAGTCGCTCCTGCAGCAGACCACACCCTTCCTTTCACCAAGTTCCCGGCTGCTCATCCAACATCAGGGCCCCGGTGAAGGTTTGGGGAGACCTCTGGCCACGCTCAGAAACTGCAGGACAGGATGGCTGGGGAGGCCACTCCAACCCCATCTCAGCAAGGGGTCCTCACTGAGGTCCAGGTGTCAGTCAACACACCGTGTCAGGGGACTCCAGCTCCACTGTCCCAGCCCCCAGCTCTGTGACCTGGGGGACCCCCGAGTCCTCATGTATAACATGGCGATGAGGTCGGTGACAATACCAACCTCGTGGGCCACCTAATCCACAGAAAGCCCGAAAAACAGAGACTACAGACTCAATTAGTGGAGCCCATCTGTCTATTATTAATATGGAAAGAAGGATCGTTTCGGTGAGAATTCTACCCTTTCTCATTGCTTTGTTTTACACACACTAGCACGCAACGCCTTTGAAAACACTGTTTAAAAGAGAAGACATTCTTATAAAAATCAAATGGATTCATTAACACTCTGGGAATTCTTTTCCAAGAGATTCTGTGAGCCTTCAGAAAACAGGTGGGGTAGGTGAAGAACGCCTCCCCCATCGCCTCCATTCCACGCCTTGGACTCTTCTCCCTGGGCCACCTGGGAGCTGACCCACTAAATCTTACTAAAGTGTGAACGACTCAGGGAGCTACTCACAGTAACAAAAATGGAAGTAGCTAAACACAAACTCACCATTTACTCCATTCCAAGAGCCACTGTGTGTATTTAATATATATTAATATATGTTTGTCTCACAAGAACCCTAGGAAGCAGGTGATACAAATAGGGGGAATGAGGCCCGAGAGGGTGAATCATTTGCCCAAGGTCACACAGCTTCAGGGTGGCAGAGCTGGGACTCAGTCTCAGGCAGCGGGGTCTTCTTCCCCTGCCACCACTACTCTACCTACCCTGCTTCTCATGAAAGGGGCCATTTCCTGGATGGTGACCCCTTCACTTCAGCACAGGGCAATGAGGTGCCCCAGAATAGTAACTGCTCCGGGGGCCTCTCCAGGAGGAAGTTGCCCCGACAGCTGACAACACTGATTCCTTCCTTCTGCAATAATCGCAGCCCCTCCACTTGCCCCAGGATTGAGTCAAGAATTATTTTAAAAACCACGCTCAGGCCGTCCGGTGGGCCTGCCAGCGCCGGCCCTCCAGGAGCCTCCTGCGGCCTGTTGCTCACCCTCGAGGACACACAGCCAAGTCTGAGGCCGCCGGTCAGTGCCAACTGACCAGCCGACAGATCGCTTTTGAAAAAAGGAACCCAAGAGAAGAACGTCTTCTCTGGGAAGTCCGGCGGGTGGAATTTTCAGGAAGCAGAACAGAGTGACTGAAATAGAAACCCAGCCAGGGAACCTGCAGGAGGCGGCTGTCCTTTGAGGGAGGGGGCAACGTAAACCCGTGCTTTCAGGCTTGAAGGGTGTGAAGGAGAAAAACCCAGCAGGGGCTGGAGGCCGGACGCCCTGGGACCAGCAGCAGGGCCCCCGGGCTGCGTCCATCCTCCTCTGAGGTGGCGGAGCCACCCCTCGATGAGCTCACACCCCGAGGTGGTGCGCGTCCCAGGCTGCGGGTTTGAGACATCACAGTCTGTTGCCATGGCAGCACCTAGGATGCCCGAACCTGGAGATGCACACGTGCGGCTGGAGGAAAGGGGAGAAGATGGAGGGGAAGGATCCTGCCTCCCGACACCCCCAAGGCTCTCGTAACTTCCTGCGCATTCGGGGCTGCAAGGCGTGGTCAAAGGAGCAAGAAGGTGGATGGCTTTTTCATCTGGCGGTTTGCAGCACCTACTGGAAAGGCCTTTACAAAGCTACAAAATGCCATCAAGTAATAAATCCAACACTCAGCAAGCTTTCCAAGGAGCCCGCCCCCCCCCCCCATGCGTATACGCACAACAGTATTGGATTCCCTCTCGATGGACCGTGTGTATTAATAACGATGGAGAATCAGGCTGTCACTCCGTCATTCAAAGATGACACATGCAGACACAGGGCAGGAAAGGACAAGAAATTCCATCCAGATAAATCAGGTCCAGAAAGGGGAGGGGGGCAGCTTACTACCGTGTCACACCGTGGAGCCACTGGAAAAAGCCACCTCGGATGCTCTGCTTTTTGCTGACTTTGCCCCACGTAAGACAGCTGTCTGTCTCCACCAGACAGGGCAGAAGGAGGGCTTGGTCCTGCTTCCCAGGCAGCCTGCCACCAGGCCAGGCGCCGGGACACAGGACCTGGGACAGTTTGCAAGCAACGAGCCTTGCAGACGGGCTGCTGGCATGGCTGTCTGCAAAAACACATACACGTACCCACTGACACGTACTCCCGGTGCAGAGGGTTAGAGAAATGTGTGGAATCTGCAACCTGCGTGCCTTGGGGTCAGTGTTGGGAGGCGGGCAGCGGGGCCTGGGCATCTGGCAGACGCCAGTCTCAAACTGGGGTGAAAAGAACCACCTCTTGCTAATGTAAAGTCCTTCAACGGGGCACTCCTGCCTTCAAGAAGTTCAGAGACCTTCCTATTTCTACTCATCCCCACAGCGGATGACCCCTGTGCCGCACGCTTTCACGGGCACTGCTCCCCTCTCCACAACTCACAATCGGCCTGGGAGGCAGGCACTGTCAGCTCCTGTTACAAATGGGGAAACTGAGACTCGGGGTGCAGGGACTCACCAAAACCATCAGGGGCAGAGCTGGGATTCACACTGAGACATCACTTCAATGCAGCAAAGGGCACAAACATTAAAGGCACATCTCGTGTCTTTTTACATGTGTGTGCACCCGGGTATCTCCCATGCAAGATATGCAACATTTCCACCCTGCCAGAGGCGCCCCTGTGACCCCACCCAGCAACCCTCACCCGGGGGGACCCACGAGCCTCACTTGTCTCACCGTGGACTGGGGTGTGACTGCTCTTGATTGTCACAGAAATAAAAATCAAACAAGATGTTCATGTCACGCCTCTCGCTGAGCACTGTGTCTGAGACTCATCCCTGTCGTGCGCAGCCGCGGTTTCTCTTCTAACATTGGGTGGCATTCCGTCGCATGGGTGCCCAGTAAGTTATTTATCCAAGAAGCCAGCCCCTTGAGGCTGAACCGGGACTTCGAGAGCTCCCTTTCCAGCAGAAGACAGTCCCTCCACACTAGCCATGCCCTGCATGACAGCAGGACCCAGGCGGCTTCCGCACCAAAAGGAGAAGAACTGGTCAGAAAAATTAACCAGAAATAGACCAGGTCATCCTCCCTCAGAAACTGGGCTGCCACGCTCAACCCATGGCTCCCTCAAAGGCCTGCAGGAGAGCACACCGGTGGGGGAACAGCCACCTTCCCTCTTTTCATCCTCAGCAAAGACCCCTCACCTTGACGCCAGCACCCCAAAGAGCTTCACCCCGACTGGGTCCCACAACCCCCGGCACAGCCTGGAGCGCCGATTTCTACCTGTCTTTCAGCCGATCTGAACCCCAAATGGGAACTGCCCCTTGAAGACAGAAGGGCCCCTGCCACCCTTGGCCCGGGCCAGAGATTTAAAATTAATACCTTACTGACTGACAGGTTCTTTATTTACACTTTTCCCGGGGAGCTTTGATTTCGGTGCCATGTTCCAGAGAGCTGGCACACTTAATCAGCGTCCCCTGCCAACCCTGGTCATTAATGGCATTCCCCCTCTCTCCATGGCAATGGAGCGATGTCACCCGTTGCGGGTGTCAGACCCGCAGCCCTCCTTCTTGGGATCACACAGGTACACAGCCCCTTCCTGTAATCTTTACAGTCACTTCTCTGCGCCCTCATGTAGCGTCCCCCTTTGGCAGGCATGCCCCAGCAGGCTTGCTTTCGTAAGGACCTTTATAAATCCTGGGCTCCGAGGGCACTTTCTTCCCTTCAGAAAGCTCACCCAGGCAGGGCTCCACGAACATGACATGCGACGGGCCGGCTTTCAGAAACGCATCTTGGTGACGAAGACAGGCCCCGCTGAGAAAACGCTTTCCCCAAACCTCAGACTAGGGCGCAGGAAGGGTCCCAAATGCTAATTCGGGAAAAGCAATTTCTCTGCTCCGCTTGTAGCTTACAGTCTGCTTTTGATACATTTCTTTTGCAGAGGACAACACAAGCATTAAAAGTCACAGGCAAGGGAAACAAAAGAAAAATAAACAAATGGGACTACATCGAACAGAAAACTTGCACAGCAAAGGAAAGCATCAACAAAACAAAAAGACAACCCACCGAATGGAACAACATATTCGCCAGTGATACGTCTGATAAGGGGCTACTATCCAAAACTTATAGAGAACTTATAAAACTCAACACCCATAAAACCAAACAACCCAATTAAACAACGGCAGAGGCCCTGAATAGACACTTCTCCAAACAGGACATACAGATGGCCAACAGACATATAAAAAGATGCTCAACATCACTAATCATCAGAGAGGTACCATTTAAAACCACAATGAGGCATGTGAGGTGATGCCTCACACCTGTCAGAATGGCTGCCATCAATAAATCCACAAATGACAAGTGCTGGCCAGGATGTGGAGAAAGGGGAACCCTCGTGCACTGCTGGTGGGAATGCAGTCTGGCGCAGCCACTGTGGAAAGCCGCGTGGAGTTACCTCAAAAAACTAAAAATGGAACTGCCATATGACCCAGCGATTCCACTTCTGGGAATATATCCAAAGAAACCCAAAACACTAATTCAAGAGAATATATGCACCCCTGTGTTCACTGCAGCATTACTCACAATAGCCAAGATCTGGAAGGAGCCCAAGTGCCCACCTACAATAATAAAAGTGTAATATGCTAATTAGACCGGATAGCCGAACGACCTTCTGGAAGACCTTCCGGACAAAGTCGGGGCTGTGAGGACTGAGCCCCCTGCACGAATTTCGTGCATCGGGCCTCTAGTCGGTAGATGAGTGGGTAAAAGAACTGTGGTACATTTACACATTGAAATACTATTTTGCCTAAAATGAAGAAAATCTTACCCTTTGAGACAGCATGGGTAGACCTGGAGAGCATTATGCTAAGTGAAAGAAGCCAGTCAGAGAAAGACAAGTACCCTATGATCTCACTTATATGTGGAATTTAATGAACAAAATAAACAAACAAAATAGAAACAAATTCATAGATACAGAGAACAGACTGACAGCTGTCAGGGGAGGCTGGGTGAGAAAGGTGAAGGGGTTAAAAAGAAAAGAACAAAACAGAACTCACAGACACAGACAACAGTATGGTGATTACCAGAAGGCCAGGGGGGTGGGGGAGCTAGCAGAGGGTTAAGGGGGGGATACATGGTGATGGAAGGAGACTTGGCCTGGTGGTGAACACACAATTCAATATACAGGTGATGTATTAGAGAACTGTACATCTGAAACCTATATAATTTTATTAATTAATGTCACCCCAGTAAATTCAATAAAGATTTTAAAAATTAAAAGTCCAAGGCACTGGACTAAATATTTAATTTTAGATCTAAATGCCAGTTTATAGGAAATGCAAGGGACAGTGGAGCATGTTAAGAGACACCACAGAGATGCCACTGGCAAAATCCAGACTGTGGGCAACTGCGCAAGAAAAAACCTTTTTCTTCAAGAAATAAAGGGCAAGAAAACAGACTGACGGGGCTTTTATAGAATAAAAGAGCCGGAATGGCCATGTTAACCAAATACAATGTGAGGGTTTTGTCTGGATCTGGGTTCAAACAAGTTAACCATTAAAAAGATACTTGTGCCCTGGCCAGGTAGCTCAGTTGGTTGGAGCATCGGCCTGCACACCAAAAAGTTTCGGGTTCAATTCCTGGTCAGGGCACATGCCTATATTGTGGGTTTGACCCCCAGTTGGGGCCCATATGAGAGGCAACCGATTGATGTTTCTTTCTCTCTCTCCTTTTCTTAAAAAAAAAAAAAAAAAAAAAAAAAAATTTAATAAAAACATATCCTCAAGTGGGGATTTTTTTAAAAAAAGATACTTGTGGGCAGGGAATTTGAACCCTGGACATTTGAAATTAAGTAACTGTTCTTTTTCAGGTTTGATAGTGCCATTTGATTTTTCTCGTTATCTTTGAGAGCTGCATACTAATGTATTCATTAGAAAATATGATGCCATCTGGAATCTGACGTAGAGTTACTGGGGCGAGGGGCACGGAGAAGTGAGATCGACCTCATGCTGGTAGCTGCTGAAACACGGGAGATAATTTTCCCGATATGCCTGTTTTGGAAGAAGCTCATGCTAACAGTTCAAGGGAGTCAGAGGCGGCTCCTCTTGCTTTGGGGGCACCCTGTGGGCTGTGCTCCAGGTGGGGAAGCAGACGCAGCCCTGACCCATCCCGGGAAGAGCCCCGGGTGGAGTCTCACCTTCTTCCCTGAGCTCAATTTGGGAGCAATCGGCAAAAAAGCAAACCTCCCAGCAGCCTGGGGAAGCGGGTTTGGCCCGAGCCCTGAGGAGCCTGGCTGCTTCCTGTGCTGGGGCGGGAGGCAGGAGGAAGTCCCTCTGCGGGGGAAGCCGCAGGCATCCATCGCGCTCGCTGCCTCTCCAGGCTGCATCTTCCCGCCCCGGCTCAGGGGGCTCAGGGGCCGTGGGGACCAGCAGGACACCTGGGGAGGCCCCGCCATCCTGAGAGGCAGCACCGCACTGGGCCCCTCCCAGCCCTGGAGTCTGGACCACCCAGAAGCCTCTGCAGCCAGCAAGCTCTGGGCCAAGGCAGGGCCACGTGAGGGTTTCAAGTCAGAACAACGTGCCGCCTGCGGAAGTGAGATAAGTCGCTGTAGCACCGACCAGCACGCGGCCGATGGCTCCTCTGCAGTGACAGCCAGCCTCTTCCTTCTGGACCCTTTTCTCCTAAGGCGCGGGATTCATCAAAGGCTGCGGCAAAGACTCTCTCTCCTCCGAGGAGTCAGTGCCCTGGGGAAGTCAGGACACCTCCAAGTTCCTCAGCGCCCCCCAGGGCCCAGCATCTACCCAGCCCAGCGCTGACACGTCAATCACCTCGCCTCCTAGAAACTCCCCTCAGCCCCAGTGAGCGCTGCCATCCCCACCCCCATTTCACAGGTGAGAAAACAGCCCGGAGAATCGGAATCACGTGCCCGTAGGCATACATCCCGCCAGGAAGGAGCTGTACAGCTTTGCGCCCACCTACTTGGCAATTAGTTATTGCCAGCTTGGTAAGGTTGGGGACTTCTGCTTGGCCAAGGTCATGCAGAGAGAAGGCAACCAAGTCAGAATTGCCAGCCAGGACCTTCCTATTTCAGATGGGGCGGTCTGACTTGCCCAGCCAATGGCCTTCGGAGTTGGGGGAACATGTTGGATCCCCAGTTGGGGCCCAAACGTTTTTGCTGCATTTTTTTAAAGATTTTTTAATTGATTTTTAGAAAGAGAGGAATGGAGAAGGAGAGAGAAACACTGATGTGATGTGAGGTATCTATGGGCTGTCTCCGGCACACCCCCCACCAGGGATTGAGCCCACAACCCAGGGCATGTGCCCTAACCAGGAATCCAACTGGCAGCCCATTGGTGCTAGAGACAACGCCCAACCAACTGAGCCACACCGGCCCTAGCTTTGCTCCATGTTTTATAATGAAGATAGTCCCATCAGAAGAGCAGCAAACATGCAACTGATAATTATGTAAGCATCAAATGGAAAGGGTGAACGCACCCCAGGCTTCTGTCCTTGGGCTCCATCAAAGCTGGAGTTGGTGACTTCTGGCTGAGCTGCAGTGCGGAGAGCAGGGACTCGGGACCCCAACAGCCTGGCTTCAAGGCCTGGTCTGACACCACTGCACGGCTCTCGGCCAAGTTCACGGACCCCCAGTGACTCCATTGGTCTGGGTCTGGCTGGAAGATTCGAATGTGCGGCCGGGGCTGAGAGCCACTCGCCACCAATACCGCATTTTTCAAACTTATTCAATCCCATCGCCTCAAAGGCCCAGGGAGCCTTGGGAACCAACCCAAATAACACTGCTTTAAGGTGTAAGGGCCTCCGTTCCCCCATCAAGGTGCAAGGCCACCTTAGGAACAGGGGGCTTTTCATCTGGACACCAGGATGCACATGTTCAATAGTGAAGAATGCTCAAGGCAACCTTCTCCCCATTCCCTCCGCCTCCCCGACATCCTGGGCCTCCCTGCCCCTTCCCGGCGGCACCTGGAGACACTATTTATACACGCAGGCTTAGGAAGGCCTGTCCTTAACTTGACTCATACGACGTCTCTGAATGTCACGTCAGGGAACCTGCTTGCTTAGCGTAGAACTCTATTTTTAGTAAGCACACACACGCGCACACACACAGGAAAAAAAACCCATGATACTATATCCCAGCACCTCATTTGTCCCTATTTGTTTACCAGGCTGTGTCTCGCAGAGGCCCAGGCAGGGCAGGACCACATCCAATTTGTCTCCATACCCCCCACAGGGCCTAGCACCAAACAAGCATTCGGGGAGTGTTTGCTGAGAGAATGAGGTTTTAATTGTCCCCTGTGAGGGGGTTGAGAGCAGGTGTTCCTGAGTTGAAGTGCAGGCGACACTAGGGAATGGGCTATGGCAGGGACTGTGACTCTCCCTGAAAATGGTATACACGGCAGTAAGCCCCGGTCCGGGTTGCTCAGTGGTTAGAGCGTCAGCCCGTGCACCAAAGGGTCTTGGGTTCGATTCCTGGTCAAGGGGACGTACCTGGGTTGCAGGTTCAATCCCCAGCCCCCATCGGGGTGAGTGAGGGAGGCAACCAATCAATGTGTCTCTCTCACATCGATGTTTCTCTCTCTTTCTCTCCCTCCCCACCCCTTCCTCCCTTCCATTCTCTCTAAAAATCAATGGAAAAAATATCCTCGGTGAGGGTGAACAACAACACCCAAATAAAAAGGCACTGGCGGGCAGAGCAGACTGGGACGGGGGGGAAGGGAAGGGTGTAATATGTGCTCGTGTGCTCCGACAGTGTGTGTGCATATAGGACCTGTGGCTTTTATCGGCTTGTTAAAGGGCTGTGGCCCAGAGAGTTTAAGGATCACCAGAATAGACTTTACGAGCAACAACCGGGAGTCTGTTGTCCTTTCCAAAAGGGCAAAGTCGGAGACACATGCATTCGCTTAGCAGGAATCAAAGCCGGGATGTGCCGGGTGCACCGAGGCCGACCAGCAATGAGCACTCCCAACATGTCAGTCCCAGAGGAGGGCTGGGCCCTCTGGAGGTGACTAGGGATTCCCAGCACCCATCCGTCTCTCCCCACGTGTTATGGTGGGAGAAGTAAGAATTCACTGAACTCACAAGCACACACAGGAATCAAACTTCTGCTCTATCTGACAGCCAAACACACCTCTCCCTTCTAAGGCTGGGTCAGGAGCCCTGTCTCCATTCAGTCTGTTAACGATGAACTTCGCTATCTCCCTCAGTAGAAAAAAGTAAAGAATCTAGTTGGCAAGCCTCTAGGCCAGTGATGGCGAACCTATGGCACGCGTGTCAGAGGTGACACGCGAACTCATTTTTTTGGTTGATTTTTCTTTGTTAAATGGCATTTAAATATATAAAATAAATATCAACAATATAAGTCTTTGTTTTATTATAGTTGCAAATATCAAAAAATTTCTATATGTGACACAGCACCAGAGTTAAGTTAGGGTTTTTCAAAATGCTGTCACACCGAGCTCAAAAGGTTCACCATCACTGCTCTAGGCAAATAAACTTGAAAATTCTAGATAGATGAAAAGGATCATTCCTTTGAAAGATACAGTTTACCAAAACTGACTCCAGTAGAAATAGACAGTGTAGACCAGCGGTTCTCAACCTGTGGGTCACGACCACTTTGGGGGCCAAACAACCCTTGCACAGGGGTCGCCTAAGTACATCCTGCACATCAGGTATTTACATTACGATTCATAACAGTAGCAAAATTACAGTTATGAAGTAGCAATGAAAATAATTTTATGGTTGGGGGTCACCACAACATGAGGAACTGTATTAAAGAGTCGTGGCATTAGGAAGGTTGAGAACCACTGTTGTAGACGGACTACTTCCCACAGAGACAAGAAGAAAGTGGTCATGGAATCACCCCATAAAAAGACACTAGGTCCAGATGACTTCCCAAGGGAATTCCATCACAACCTTAGAAACTGAGTAGTCCCAACAATACATTGTTACTGAGCACAGAAACCAAAAGATACTTATACCTAATAACACACAAATAAAGGACATTACAGACCAGTATGACTCATGAATACTGCTGAAAGAAGTCTTAAATGTTGTCAAACCCATGCAGGTCCCACCACCATAAGAAAGTAAGACATAGTAACCAAGTGAATATTTCCATGTAAGTCAACATAGGATAGATCTAAGAAGAATAAAATCGTATTTTTCTATAGATGCTAAAAAGTTTGTGATGTAATTCAACTCCCATTCCTAAACACAACTCTCAAGAAAATAGGAATGGATGGACACTTCCTTGACATAATTAAAAGGAAACACCTCCGTCCTGAAGCCAACGCTAGAGACACCCCTGCTGGGGTTGGAAACAAGGACAGTGCCCAGCATTTCTCTGACTCTGCGCTTGCTCCTGAAGATATCAGACAATGCCATTGGACAGGAGAAAACAATCAGAGGCTGCAGCTCAGGGAGGGCAGGGGCCAGGTCTTGTTCTTATTATATCCCCAGGGTATAACTCAGTAGTCAGTTGGATGAGTAAATGAACACTGGCTCACATTCACTGAGCAACTGTATTAACAAAACCAAGGGTTTAACACAATGCTAGTAGCCAATCACACTGTTGATTGTTTTAAGTGGACAAACAACCTTATGAGGTAAGTATTATGACTTCAGCCATTTGACTGATGGGCAGAGGTCCAGAGACGGTAAATGACTTGCCCAAGACCGCTGTCGGTAAACGTCTTGCATTCCAGCCTTGCCATGGTGCAGGGCACCTTCCAAACTGGTTACATGTGTGTCCCATCCAGTGAGGGAACAAGGCCCCTCCAGAATGTCGGCTCTGGAGCAGGACGCCAGGTTCATATTTCAGTTCTGCTGTTCACCTGACGTGCTGAGAAGATTCCTTCCCGTTTCTGTGCCTTAGCGTCCTCCTCTGTAAATGAGGGTGCCAATCGTGCCCACCTGCCGGGGTTGGAGGAGTTACTACAGGAGCTAATAAACAGCGGCTACATGCTAAGCTTCCATAAAATGAGCCCAACGTCCCCCAAATTCCCTAGTACTTCACCAATTTCTGATGTCTGTCCCACCAGCAGTCCTTCTCCTTCCTTGGTTCTTGCCAAGCTCGCGCCCAGAGTGAAGGATAACACCTCACATGCATCCCCATTATACTGTCACCCGGGACAAAGCTCAACAGCAAGAGAAGGGCCAGTGTTGGCCCGTGGGGAGTGCCACCGTGCAGAAGCAGGGAGAGGGGACCCCTGTCCACATCTGGGTGAGCCAGAGCCTGACCCACATCTGGGTCAGCTCACGTCAGCCTCTCCAGGTTCCCTTCTAGCCATGACGTCTCCGTGCTGCCTACTTCCCGGCAAGGTGTGCCTCTTTTACAGACTCCAGAGCACAACCCCTCATCCTTTAAGTCGGTGGCACACTGTAACTTCTTTCCAAAGAGCACATGTTGGAAAGGAGTAACTTGACAATGGAGAACCCAGAGAGATGCTACCTTGGCCAGGTGACCGAGGTCAGCATCAACGGCGATAAGTCATGTTGATACCTAGTGAGGATGTGACAGAAATGGTCACTCCCTCTATGGTCTTCCTCCCCAAAACTCATAGCCCCTGCCTAACCACGAGAAGAACATGAGAAAGACCCTAATTGTGGGACATTCAGCAAAACACCTAATCAGTGCTCCTCAAAATTGTCCAGCTCTGAGAAACAGGGACAGTCTAACCTGAATAGAGGATGGACTTTAGGTCATAATATTTATCATCACTGGTTCATTCATGATAACAATACTCATACATACTAATGTAAAATATTAATACTATGGGAAACTGGATGCTGGGTATATGGGAACTCTGTCTCATCTTTACAATTTTT
Source organism: Myotis nattereri (assembly GCF_964212035.1). Classification (NCBI taxonomy): domain Eukaryota; kingdom Metazoa; phylum Chordata; class Mammalia; order Chiroptera; family Vespertilionidae; genus Myotis; species Myotis nattereri. The sequence goes on along the minus strand of NC_138083.1, from coordinate 11,560,356 downwards.
CTGTAAAAATAAAACTGTTCCCAAAAAATAAATTTTATTTTTTTAAAAAACACAGATTTCGGGGGTTCACTGTGGTCATTTGGACACCCATCTGGCGGCCACCAAGTCCCACTGCCAAGAAAAACTATAAAAGGCACCTCCCATTAGATTTGGCTGGGAAACTATTTCCCCGGAAATCACCCCCTGCCAAAAAAAAAAAAAAGTTAGCTGATTGTGAATCTGGGAGGGGTGTATTAGTTCCCTGCAAAACATGACTTTAATCTTAACGAACAGAAAGACCACTGATGCTAGAGGGATCATTTGCAGATTCTTAATCGTATCTTTTCAAAGCAAAGGATGGGCTCCAGATTGCAACTCAAGAAGACTGGTCTCTCTTGCCGGCTAATTATTTCCATCTCCAGCCAAAATATGGGATAATTACTAATTACCGTCTTTACTTGGGGACCCCTGAGGTCGAAGCAAGCCCCTCACCTAAGGTGGCCAGTGAAGAGACATGGAAGGGAAGGGAAAACTTCTCATTCACCTGCCTAACAAGCATCTGGGGGCAGGAGGGCGGGGGGGGGGGGTAGCAAGTCCCACCCTCCACCCACCACCCCCACAGTCCAGGTTCCTGAAAAGGCCGCCTACACAAACCAGCCAGCACAACCCTGCCTGACTCTGCAAACAGCAACGCCCCCACCACCACCCCCGCATCTGGAAGTCACCAGCAAGCCTGCCCCTAAGGCTTCAACAAGTATTGGCTGGGCTGGGCTGTCAAAATCAGGAAGCCTGGTTAGATTTTTTGTTTTTTTCCAAGACAACCTGCTAACCAGAAAAATACAGTGAGGTTGGGTGTGCGGCCTCCTCCTCCTCCTGATGAAGGCTCCTGTTAAGCGTGTGAAGTGACAGCCCAGCCCGGGCCGCCCAGCCCCAGCGGCAGAGGCACTTGGAGGCAGACTGACAGGGGCTGCCCCACCCCGGCCCCCTCCCAGCCCCAGCATCCATTGTGACTGTGGGGTGCTGATGGCTTGAACAAGCGCCCACTGATCCCTGGGGTGACTGGCAAAGGCAGCAGCACCACCCAGGGAGGAAATGGGCCGGCCTCCTGACGGCGAAGTCAAACCACACTTGAGCATTAGACACAGACAGCCTCTTCCTTAGTTTCAACACCAAGTGCCCAACAAGCCCTCTCAGCCTCCGGTGCCTGCAGGGGAGGCGATCTGCTTTCACCTGCCTGATCCTGAGGTTCAGGGCCACCTCCTTGGGCACCCGCCCCCTCCCCCTACCTCCATTCTCCGCTCCCTCCCCTCCTCCCTCCAAAGGCAACCCAATCGCTGGGCTACCCAGCAGCGGTCGCTGCGCCCCCTGCCACCACCTTCTGCCGCCCCTCCCACAGGGAGGCCATGGGAATTGGAAACTGACACCCTATGGGGCAAAGTGAGCCGACCGCCCCCTCAGGGTGGCAGCAGTCCCTGGCCTCGTGCCCTCCCTCTCGCCTCCTTGGGGAGAGGCACCCCTCACCGAGCCCCCAGAAGAGTGACAGCTGGAGCAGAGGGGCCCTGGCCCTCGCCCCAGGCCAAGCCCCTACTGGGGGGCCAGGCCCGGGGGGAGCCTCCACCGACCTTCGAGGGGGTTCAGATAGTCATAGTTGAAGAGGATGGAGAAGTCCAGCTCCTCCTGGGGGCTGCCCCCCGGCTCGGGGCCCAGGGCGCCCCCGCCGTCGGGGTCCGGCTGCGGTTCTGGGGCTTGCATGGCGCGCGAGGCGGCGGGCGCGCTGCGGGCCGGGGCGAGGGCGGGCGGCTTTCTCCCGGGCCTGGCCGGGGTGCCAGGTGCAGGAAGCGGGCGGAGCGGCGGGCGGAGCGGCGGGGTCACTGTCCTCGCGGGAGGGACGCCGGGTCGGGGATGGCGCGCCGGGCTCAGCGGGTCTGGACGCGCCGGGAGCCCAGCAGCGCAGCGGCGCGAGCTTCCTGCTCCGGAGGCACCTGTTGCAGCCCCGGGAGGGGGAGGCGGGGACAGGGCGGCCGGGCCGGCGGGGGCGGGGCGCCACCCAGGCCGGGGGAGGGGGGAGGGGGGAGGAGGGAGGGAGGGAGAGGCGGGTGGCGGGGCTGGCCAGCGCCCTAGGGAGGAGGCCGCCCGCCCGCCCTGGCCCCGAGCTCAGGCACGCGCTGGCGCCCCTGCCATCCACCCTCCCGGGGGGTGAGCGCGGCTGGCCCTGGGCGACCCAGGAGCCCGGGCAGAAAGCTGCTGCCACTAAGTTTTGCCCCGTGTGACCAGCGGATCCGGGCTTTCCCGCTTTTCTTCTTCGGGGGGCAGATCTGTGACTCCTTGTGCCTCTGTGTGCCCACAGCGTGGAGTGCTGCCCACCTAGCGTTGTCACCTGCATGCCCCTAGCTCCGTATTCCGGGGCCTGGGAAAGACTCATCCTCCGAGCACAAGCCCCACCTAGACCTCCTGGCCACCTATCGCGCCAGGCACCCAGCATGAAGGGGACCCAGCCCTGGAGAAGCTCTGGTCCTGCTGGGGGGAGAGCCACGAAGGAGATAAACAGGGAACAAAGATGGTCCCCTGTGAGGCGCCAGGAGAGACCTCACCAGGGCTGTGGGGTAATGACTGGGGCTGGGAGGATCAGTCATTTCTGTGGTCACGGTGGGCCTCTCTGGGAAGGTGTCACTGGGGCGAACCTGGCTGATGGGTGGAGCTGGGGGAAGAGTGTTCAGCAGTGGAAACCCCCCAAAAAGCAACAGCCAGCAGGAGCTGGGCGTGTTGCAGGCTGAGCACGGAGGGCAGGGCAGCTGGGGGTTGGGGGTGGGGGGGGAGCACAGGCCGCGGGTAGCAATACACCTGAGTGCTTGTTCAGAGCAGATAGATGGGCAGGCCCCTCACTGGAGCTCCTGATTCCAGGAGTCTTGAGAGGAGGCTCAGGGGTGTGTGTTTGTAAGCAAGCATCCCAGGTGAATGTTAGGGACGGGGACATAGAGGAAGCACAACCTCAAAGCCCAGAACCAGCCCCAGACCCAACCCCCAGGGGCTCTTAACCCAGGCTCCACATTAGACTCACCTGGAGCGCTGTTCACACCAGAGACCAGCTATGATCAGAATGTTTGAGGGTGGGGCCTGGGCCTCCGGGTTTTGTAAAAGCTCCCCGGAGCCTTCCAATGTGTGGCCAGGGGTGAGAAGCCCCGGTTTAAACTCAAACTCCATTCCAGGGGCCTGGGCCTGGCTCGGGACTCACCAATTTTCGGAGTCTTGGGAAGTGATTTCTGACTCACAATATAAAGAAATCCCTGATTTGTTCCTAACCACAAGCACAGCTCTCCTGGGAGTGCCCAACAAGCATCTAGGAGGGGCTAAATGTAGGTGGGGGAGGGGAGATGACGCAGGCTAACACCGATAGAAGTATCTAGAACAGTGGTTCCCAACCTTCCTAATGCTGCGACCCTTTAATACAGTTCCTCATGTTGTGGTGACCCCCAACCATAAAATTATTTTTGTTGCTACTTCATGACTGTAATGTTGCTACTGTTATGAATCGTCATGTAGATATCTGGTATGCAGGATGTATTTTCATTGTTACAAATTGAACATAATTAAAGCATAGTGATTAATCACAAAAACAATATGTAATTAATTATATATGTGTTTTCCGATGGTCTTAGGCGACCCCTGTGAAAGGGTCGTTCAACCCCCAAAGGGGTCGCGACCCACAGGTTGAGAACCGCTGGTACAGAAGAAGGTGGATTCTCTCTGCCCTAATGACAACACCCGAAGTCCGGACCCCGAAATTTGGTCAGAGATAAACCAGGAACAAGCCTGCCTTGTGCTGTAGACCAGGAGGAAGCCTGGTGTCGCCCTCACATGCCCCATCTCCCCACTCCTAATGGGTAAATGCCTCCACTCTCCTGGTCCCGGATGGAGTCTGCCTACCCAGAAGCCCATTCCCCCTTCTCCCAATAACAGCACTCCATGGTGTTCCTTTGGGAAGCTGCTTGGTTCTAGCTAAATACAAATATCTAGGAGTACCGCCCCCACCCCCCAGCCCCAATGCAGGTGGCCCTGAGTCCTGAGACCCCTTCAAGTCGGTCCCTTCCCCCTATTGGTATAAAGCTCATTTTTATCTACAGCCTGAACTTCGCCCCTAAAATTTGGGCTCAGACACTGCACTGTCCACCCAACATCTCCCTTTGGGTATCCAACAGGTACCTCAGAGTGGATGTGACCCACCAAACACAATTATCTTCTGAAACTTCTCCCATGTCCCCAGCTCAGATATCACCCGAGAGTTCAGCCAGTTCTTCGACCAAACACCAAGGAGTAACCCTGGCTTCCTCTCCTCTTCACCCACGTGCAAACCCTCAGCAATTCCAGGCAGCCCCATCTTCACAGTGGAACCCAAACCCAACCCTTTATCACCAACTTCACCGCCTCCCTCCCACCCCAGTCAACCCCAGTCCCATCATCTCTCACCTGGCCACTGCGGGAGCCTCCGGCCTGGGCTCACTACCGCATCTGCCCTTGAGATGCTTTAAAACAGACATCCCGTAAGCCCTCCCATGGCTTCCCATCTATTTTAAAGTTAAATACAAACACCTGGCCCGCCGGCTCTGGGAAGCTGCCTCCCCCTCGCCCCCCAGCTCTCCTAGGTATCCTGTCGTTGTCCCCTTCTCTTACTGCCTCTGCCACCTGGGTCGTCGAGCTGCGTTCTACTAAAAGCCAGAACCCAAATCAAGGTGTGGGATGCAGGAAGATGCGCCATGTGACAGCAACACAAGTCACAGGTCTGCAGGAGTTCGGCCACACCCACCCTGCAGTCACAGAGGGTGGGCAAAAGTAGGTGTACAGTTGTTTGTATGGAAAATAACACAATACTTAATAAATAATAATAATACAGAATAAACTCTGTTTCCTGTACTCACAACTGTAAGCATACTTTTGCCCACCCCGGTATTATGTTTGATCTGCCCTGTAATTTTTTAATCTGAACTAACATTGTTTAATTAGATTTCATATAAAAGTTAACATTTGCAATGTCTCGTAATAAGTGGGAAGATCTGGCCACGGCAGCAGGCCCGCGTCACGTGGAGCTGAGCAGAGGCCACCCCTTCAGATGAGTCCGTGGCTCTCAGGGCCCCACACACCCCGCCCCGCTCCCCCCCCTGTGTTCCCATGAGCCCGCGAGCTTGAGACCCTGATCTCCAGGCTCTTGACTCCTTTCACGGGATTTGTTTCTCCTTTTCGTTCCTTGTGGAACTAATATTTAATAAGGGGACATGGTCAGCAAACTCCCCTCTCCCTGAGACTGCTGTCCTTGCCTGTCATTACACAGGAGGTGCCAACACCCACTGAGCAGGGGGGGGGGGGGGGCCCTATCTCTGTTGCAGGGACCTAGACAGGAAATGCTGAGCCAAAGCCCCAAGGGCAGGCGCGGAGGCTGGTCAGTTAGGGCCCAGCGCATTGGCGAGTCTTGTCCACCCCACAACTCTCTCTCAAACCTCCGCCTTCATGCTGTCCCCACTGTCACCCTCTGTCACCCAGGCTGGCTTCCTAAATGCCCGCACCCCCCAGTACCACGTGTCTGCCCCATCTCTGTTCTCTCTCTTGCGGGGGGTCTTTGCAGACTCTGACATCTGCGTCAGTTTCACAGTCTTTGAAATCAGGGAGTGATTTCAGTCAATGATGGGACTGGGATGACTGGGGCGGGAGGGAGGGCGGTGAAGTTGGTGGTAAATGGTGGGGTTTGGGTTCCACTGTGAAGGTGGAGCTGCCTGGATCTGACGAGTTGTGAGGACAGTGAAGTAACAGTGAAAATGGCAGTCAAGATGAACAGACCGCTGAGAAGGCCGCAGACATGCTCTGTGTGCCCCCAGGTGTAAGGATCCCTGTCGTCCCCCACGGAGGCACGGAGGAGGCTGTGTTACTTCTGTAAGTCACACGTGCCACCATAGACATGGTTTTGTCCCATGCGAATCTGAGACTCATTACTGAGTCACATTTTTCCTGGGCTATTAGCTAAGGGTGGATTTGCTAAGGGACATGTTTGGACCAAGATGAAACGCTCAAAAAAAGTCTTATGACTCCCAGTGATAGCAGAGGGTGAGGAGAGCTGGCACGGGGAGTCTGGGCCGGGCCGAGAGGAAGGCACGTCTGGCGTGGCTCATATTATTCACAAAATCAGTGGCATATACCCTCGGGTGTCAAAGACAGGGAACATCCCTGCAGAACTCCAGGGCTCACGGAGCGCCGCTTGAGAACTGCAAGGAGAATGCACTATGGGCTAGAAAGTACCACTTGTCACCTCCTCCCCACCCAGGCCCCAGCCACCATCATTTCCTGCCTGGGCCACTGCAACAGCCTCCCACCAGCACTCACTCTCACCTGCCTCCAGGCTGCTCTGCACTCAGTGGTCAGTACAACCCACAGGCTCCCGCCCCTGCTGCTTAGAATCCCCCAGTGCCCACCCCACCCCCCATTGCCCTGAGAATGGACTGCCAACTGCTCACAAGACCCTGCACGATCCTGCTCTGGCCTGTGTCCATGATCTCATCTCCCGTCACAATCCCTACCCCCGACCCCTGCCTTTTCTGTTCCAGCCACGCGTCTCCTTGCTGGTCACTGACTATCCGAAGCACACCTCTCTGCTCAGGGCCTTTGCACATGCTACTTCTGCTGTGGACGCTCGTCCCCCAGACATTTTACAGGCAGCTCCCTCGCCGTCCAGAGGTCAATGAAAAAGACCTCCCTTTAGAAAGCAAGGGGCCACCCAGCCTGAATTAGCAATCCCTGCTGCTCTGGGTTGACCTGTGTCCCTCCCCAAAAGGATGTTCGAGTCCTGACCCCCTTCCTGTGAGTGCGATCTTCTTTGGAAAAAGGGTCTTCGCAGATGTCAGCAAGTTAGGCTGAGGTCGTTAGCGCTCAGGACTCTCATCCAAGGACTGGGGTCCTCATGAGAGGACAGGAAGAGGCTGTGTGACGATGGGGACAGAGAGCGGAGTGATGCACTGACAAGCCAAGGAGTCACCTGAAGCTGGCAGGGCCCAGGACCTCCCCTCCACAGCCTTCAGAGCCCACATGGCCTGCCGACACCTTCATTTCAGACTCAGAGCCTCCAGAACTGAGAGAAGAGATTGCTGTTGTTTCAAGCCACCCGGTTTGTGGTAATTTGTGACGGCAGCCACAGGAAGCAAGTACACCCACCTACCACACACACACACACACACACACACACACACACACGCACATTCACATGAATATGCCAAGTCATTTGCATATGACTCTTCTCCTATTTCAGTCCCTTAGGTTTAACAGCATTTGAAATCATCTGGGCTTTCCCTGGGCTCACTCGCTCGGTGTCTGCCGAGTGAGGGCCGACTGTCCCGGCCACCACGCTCTCCCGGCACCTTGCACAGGAACTGGCACACAGCGGATGCTCTAACATCGCTGATGAAGACAAATGCATGGTCCAGGGGGCTCCTAAGAGGAGGTGGGAGTGAGCTGGGCCCTGAAGGACGATGTGCAAAGGGGAGGGGGAGCCCCGGGGGGAAGACAGGCACAGGCCAGGCGCGGGAGCCAGGGGGAGCAGTGTCGTGTGTGAGAGGAAGTGGGGCAGGCACAGACCCCTCTGAGTGCCGCCAGTGCCGGGAGTGCACCTGCTAGCCCAGTGATGGCGAACCTACGACACGCGTGTCAGAGGTGACACGTGAACTCATTTTTTTGGTTGATTTTTCTTTGTTAGATGGCATTTAAATATATACACTAAATATCAAAAATGTAAGTTTTTGTTTACTATGGTTGCAAATATCAAAAAATTTATGTGACACGGCACCAGAGTTAAGTTAGGGTTTTTCAAAATGCTGGCACGCCGAGCTCAAAAGGTTCGCCATCCCTGTGCTAGACCGTCAGGCCGAGAAGCACCCAGCTGGACTTTGGCCCCGAGAGAGGCTTTGAGGAAATGGGTCCCTGGGCAGGTCCATTCCACGGAGAGACTGGATGTGGAGGGGATGGGGGCCACCAGAAGTCACTCAGTGGCCCAGAAAGGCAGGGTGGAAGGGGGACAAGAACCCCCCAACACACACACACACACACACACACACGCACACACACACACGCACACACACCACGCTCTGTGGAGGGCTGGCTGCGTTGGGGCTGCGGCCCTGTGCTCCAGCTCCTGCCGGCTCGCTGGGTGGTCCCACTGCAGGAAACAGGAGAAGCAGGACCACGGAGCCCTTAAACGCCGAGCTTCTGGCATCAGCCAGACCTGGTTCTGCCCTTGGAATGCCTTGACCACTCCCTTCTTGGTTTCCTCGTCTCTAAACAGGGATCATGTTAAACACCCGCCTCTCGGGGGTTTTGTGAGAATCCACGGACATCATTATCTGCCAAGTGTTTGGCTACAGAGGGACGTCACGTTGGGAAAACAGGTCGCCTTCTTGCCACGATCATCCGGCCCAATGGGAGCAACATGGTGGAGTGGGTGGGAGTCCAAGCTCCGAGGCCCAGCGACGTGACCTGGGGCGCGGCTGCCCCTCCCGGGGCAAGAGGGGGACAGTGCCTGTCAGGCTGGTATGAGGATTAATGAGGTGGCACACGGAACGCCCTTAGGATGGCGCCTGGCACATAGTTGGCACTCAGTCGTGGTGGCTGCTGTCATGGTCATGGTTGTTGTTTGTTGTTCTTGCCTTTGGGGGCTGATTCATCCCAGACAACAGCAGGAGAGCATGTGCCTGGTGGATGACCCAGGGAGAATTTCCGCAGCACTAGCGGGAGGTGAGTGGGGAATGTGGAAGTCAGGCCATCGTCGTGGTCTAACGGAGTGTAGGAGAGTGAGCCAAAAAGACGCCGCGGTGCTTCCAAGTTTAAGTCATTGGCCTTAAGAAGTCGGGTCGCCCTACTGTGCATCACTTATCCGTCCATCCGTCCATCCGCCAGTTAACAAAAGAGCACCCACTACATCCAGGCGCTGCCCCGGGCACTGGGGCCCCAGGGGAACACAAACACAGCCCGGACAGTCAGCACCAGTGTGATAGGGAAAGGGGAGGGCAGCTCGGGGCAGAGTCCCAGGGAACCGCCACTCCAGCCTGGGCAATCAGAGGCCCGAATTGCTCTTCTAGCAAAGGAACAAAAACAGGACCCCACCTGGCTTCTTCTAGGTAAGACACGAGATACTCACTCGTTATGTCGTGAGAACATGTACAGGAAAGTGCTTGGTAATTGCTTTCTTGCTGTTGTTGTTCATCCTCACCCGAGGATATTTTCCCATTGATTTTTAGAGAGAGTGGAAGGGATGGGGCGGGGGGGGGGGGGAGAGAGAGAAACATCGATGTGGGAGAGACACATCAATTGGTTGCCTCCTGTAAGCACCCTAAACAGGGCCAGGGATTGAGCTTGTAACCCAGGTATGTGCCCTTGACCAGAATTGAACTGGGATCCTTCAGTCCATGGGCCGATACTCTATCCACTGAGCCAAACTGGCTAGGACACTAATTGTTTGGTTTTTTTTTAGGTGGGTCCTTAATTGGGGGGGGGGGTAAATAGTGAATGAATGAATTGTACAGAAATAATGGCAGCAATTGTTTATTAAGTGAGTGATTAGAGAGTCATATTGTTTATTAAAAGATTGAAACTCTCCATAGATTGGTAAATTATTGCTGTCATTCCCCCCCCCCCCCCCCCCGCGAAGGGCCTTTGCTGTCTTGGGACCTTCCCTGTAATTCAGCAGATGAAGGGTTAAAACCTGGCACGGTAGGGGAGTCTCCTTGGACCCTGCCCCTGCTGTTCTGGATGGTCTGACACTCACTGTCAAACATATTCATGATTATTCCAGATAATATTACTATCGCTCCTTTGCACGTGGGGAAACCGGGGCACAGGGAGTGGAGGTACTAGTGAGTGGCAGAGCCAAGATCTGAACCTCTCACCAGATCTCACGCTGCTGATGTCCTGGGTTAGAATATCACCTAGAGCCCATTGGACACTCAGAAATAGAAACCCGGGCCCGGTCCTCAGGGGAAAGTCTGTAATGAAGGGGCCGGAGGAGCTTCTCTCTGGAGTCCTGAGGAGAGGGGGGGACTGGAAGGGCCCTGGGAGGGGCCTCTGGTCTGGGCAGAAACAGAAAGCGGCGCTGGCCTCACGGTTTCCTTCTGGGGGGAGTGGAAACACTGTCCTTCCCTTTCCTTGAGGCGGGGCGAGGCAAGGAGCCCTCCTGAATCATTCTATGCTCGGGCAGATCAGCGGCTGCCTCGGTTTCCCCATCTTTAACGATGATGCTGGTACCCTCCACGTCCTCCCACACTCCCCTCCTCCCCTTTCAGATATGCCAAGAAGTAACGTGGTGATTAGTGAGTTCCAGAGCATATGGTCAAGGGCCTGTGTTCGAATGATGGCTCTGGCCGGCCAGTGTGGCTCAGTGGTTGAGCATCAACCTATGAAGCAGGAGGTCACAGTTCCATTCCTCAATTCCCAGTCAGGGCACATGCCCAGGTTGCAGGCTTGATCCCTAGTAGGGGGCGTGCAGGAGGCAGCCTATCGATGATTCTCTCTCATCGTTGATGTTTCTATCTCTCTCCTCCTCTCTCTGAAATCAATAAAAACATATTTTTTAAAATAAATAAAAACAAATGATGGCTCCACCCCTTCTCCGCTGGGTAGCCCTTGGCCAGGTACTGCACCTCTCTGTGCCTCACTGCCCTCCTCTGTGCAGGAGATGACTGCACACTTAGCAACATACTTGCCCGGACACTTACACACTTAATACTTGCAAACAGGTGGGTGTGCCGCTCCCAGGCAGCGCTCACTACGCTCTTGCTCTCAGCCCCTTAGACGGCACGAGAGTTCCCACTGTGTGTGACCCTGGGCACGGCGGGCTCTCACTGTCCCCAGTCGTCAGATAACAATAACATCGCATGTGTGTTAACCGCATGTTAAGCATCGACATTAGCATTTTCCGTGCGTGATTTCACAGGATGTTTATAACCACCCTGTGAGGTCCACATGATCCTCTCTCCCTTTTGCTGATGAGGAGACTGAGGCTTTGCAGCCATCATCTTAGCCCAGCCTGTCTCACTACGAAGCCCCAGAAAGTTAAAAAGCACGGGAGAGGTTTGAAGCGCTGCATCTCTTCAGCAACGTTGTGTTGCAAAATCCAGTTTCTGTATCAATGTAAGTTACTGTTTTGCAACTTCCATGGGAATAGCAGCTAACATTTATCGAGCACTGACTATGCGCATGGCATCCCTATTATTGGCCCCATTTTACAGATGTAGAAACTGAGGCACAGAGAGGTTAAGGCACTTATCCAAGATCACACAGTGTGAGGTGGCCAAACAGAAATTCTAATGCAAGCAGAAGGCGGGGAGCTCCAGTCTGGGAGTGAACAGAGCTCATGCTGGATGTGTTTATTCCTGAAATACTTTCCATCATCCCACTTCAGATAAAACTGAACACACCTCTTTCAGATCTTCAGTGTTTCCCAGAGCCTTGACCCAAAGCTGCCCAGCAAGGTCAGTATTTTCCTGCCATGCAAATATTTCTATTCGCTATTCACGGCCCCACCCATCTGCATGCACACTTCAGGTCTGTCCCTAAGCTCCTCCCTCTGCAGGGCACGGTGGAAGCATCTCTCACGCCAGCTCTTTGATGCCTGGAATCGCATTCTGTGTGCCCAGCCGCCTCGGAATGCCGAGTGTGGTTCGCTGGGAACAATGCCGTGCCCTGTCTCCCACATGTGCACACACACACTGGCACGCACATTCTCACTATCCCTGCACACACGAGCGTGGGCTGGGAGGGAGGCAACGAGCACACGCAAGATACACGGACCTCAGCACCTTGAGAGAGGGGCAGGTTCATCAACCTTGAGCAGAGGTGGAGCAGCTCCAACAAAATGTGAGGCTTGTATTAGATCAGAGTCCATCAGAAGCCCCGCTTCTCTTCCAAACTTGCGCTCTCTCTCTCTCCCCCCGCCCCCTTGCTCTCCTCCTTTCCAAATAGAGCTCCGTTTGGCATTGGTTTTCCCCCCACCCCCACCATCACAACATCAAGCACTCTCTGGGTATGTGTGACGGCCAAAACCAGTTCATATCCTTAACCATCAGTTACCTGCCTGAGACCATCGCTTTTACAGGTGATGCAGTATTAGTAAAATGTGTTTGCCATCATGGCACATGCTTGACCACTAGCAGAGGCCAGGATAAGCTGGTACCAGTTAAAACGCTGAAAGTGCAACTCAGCTAGAACTATGTGCCATGGAGGCAAAGCACACCATTTACCCAACCCAAGGCACTTGGCCTCACTCTGGTTTAAAAAAAAAAAAGCTCAAAAAACCCTCAGGTTTATTTACTGAAATTGTCATTTCTTCCCCCCCAGAACTTTAATCAGCCACGCGGAGCACAAAACCTACATTCAACTCTGATTTTATGACACCAGGCTAACTCCTCCCACGCGTATTTATTTCACTTAACTCTTGCAGCCCTGCCCGCAGGGCACTGCCCCCACCGCGGGCAGGGCTGGCCTGGGAGCAACGCGCTGCATTGCCTGGTCTCCACTCCTCAAGCCCCACGCGAGGGTACAGCCCACACACCTCGCCGCCAGGACAGACGGCAGATTTTCATATCATATTCTTATACGTTAAGCCCCTCCCGTCAGATCCAAGGAGTATGATTCCAGGGCTAAATCCAAGAGAAGGGAAAGAGGCAGAAATACAGAAAGCAGAGTGTAACCAGATCGCAAAACAAACTGATGGTACACTGCACTTTAAAGGGGGAGCCGGGGACTGGATCCACCACGCACATCCAAAAAAAAGGCGGGGGGGGGGGGGGGATTGTTTAAATGTCCCAGCGCATCTGCTGCTGTAACTGTTTCAAAAGCGAAGTCTTCGTGGCTAGTTTTGCTACATAGTAAAAGATCAAGCCTGTCCTCCTAAAAGGAAAAAAAGCTAAATGATATAATAATGATGAATAATATTAACAGTGCAGCTGCGTAGCATCTGCTGTCAAAAGCCGAGTGCTGAAACGGTTAAGCAGCCAGCGGTTAGTAGCGAGGGACGCCCGGTGTCCCACGGAAGGGAAACTCCCGTGACACCTCGCCAGGGAATCCCGCGTGGGACGCGGCACTGCCGGGTGCTCAGCGGGCTAAGGTCGCCCCCTCCCCTCCCTCCTCGGCCGGGGCGAGGGCGCCTCTGTCCGGGGCCACGCTACCTGTGCGCCCTGGGCCACCGGAGTCCCGGCCCCCCTGCGCCCCGCCAGGAGCCCGAAGCGCTGCCCGAGAAAGGAGCAGAAGGGAAGGGCTGAGAGGCGGGAGGAGGACCGGCCGCGGTGGAGGGCGAGTCAGTTACCTTGGTCCACAGACCCCATGATGCGGAGGGGATGGCAGTGCCCCGGCTTGAACGCAGCCTCTCTCTGCATCTGGAAGGGATGGGGGCTTGGCGCGCGCTGTGAGAGGGGCTCTGTTTTTTGAGACCAGGAGCCAAGGGGGCGCCGTCCTCTAAAGCATGCTCGCGGGGTGCCCTGGCCGAGGAGCCTGTGAGCGGCCCGGGAGCTGCGCGCCTCCGCTCCCGCTCCCGGCTCCCGGCTCCCGGCTCCCGGCTCCCGGCTCCCGGCTCCGGCTCCCGGCGCGTTGGAGTCGGCGCGGCTCGGCGCTCGGCTTACTCGAGAGGGAACGCGACTTCCTTCCCGGCGCTCCGTGTTTATAGGCTTTCAATGCAGTAAAATAACGGGATTCCCTCACTGTTTCCTCCTGTTTACCCAGCACCATGGAAACCGCTGGATCCCGTCCATCTCCAAAACTAAGGGCTTTCCTGCAAACTTCACACTCAGGAATCCATGACGTCGCCTCCTCCGCGGCCAGCCAGCGCCGTGGCTCCCTCAGCCGCCAGCACAAGTCCCTGATTGTTCGCGAGAAAAGTCAGGGAGAGGGAGCGATGCGGCCGCCAGAGCGGAGGGGGTGGGGGCGCGCGAGTGTCCGAGCGGCCCTGCAGGAGCTGCAGGCGGCAGTTTGCAAGGATTGCCCCAGCCGCCGCCTCGCCTCGCCCACTGCACTTTTAATAAATCCTGCCCGAGCTCCCCAGCCCCCCGGCTTCCAAGCGGGCGCCTCCCAGTCAAAGGGGCCTAGGGCTCACCCCAACACCCCAGGTGGCCTGAGCCCCTGGACACTGACCCAGGGGCCCTGTCCCTCGGGGCCTCCAGCTGCCCATATTTTTTTGTACTTGGGGATGGTGAGAGGAGGAGGAGGAGGAAGAGGAGGAGGAAGAGGGGGAGGGGAGGGGGGGAGGGACGAGGGAAAAGAAATAAATAACCGTGCCTTGTGTCAACTCTGTCCAACTCCAAGATTTTTTTTTCAAAGAGTATATTTTTAGATTCATTTAGAAAACCCAAGGTTTCCAGTGATGCTCAGAGGCTCCAGCAATAATGAAATGGCCAAAGAGACGCCGAAACCAGGCAACCCATGTGTTTACACACGCTCTGAATAAACAGGAAAATAAAGAGACGGGAGTCGTGAACTCTGCGCGGGCTCCAGAATTCGGGTGGGATGCCACGCGGGGCTCCCATCAAGCCGCTCCCATCAGGGGGCCACGGAGCCAGGAAGGCCAGTGGGAAGAGGGCGAGGTGCTGGGCGGCCAGGACGCCCGTTCCAAACTCAGCCTAGACCTGCCTCTTGTTCTGCACGCGGGGCGGGAAAGTCGGGGCCAGCGATAAGGCCAGCTTTGAAGATGGCTATTTCAGATATTCCTGCGAGCTCTCATAGAACTCCGGGAGCACCGCAGCTGGTGACTCATCAAGACCCCACGCACCCACACACTTTCTTACCGAGAGACCTGAACTTTAGAGGCGCTGGGCCACCCTGTCTTCCAGGCCTCGCTCGGCCCACAGTAGCCACGCTGGGCTCCCCGGCTGACACCTCCTGCTGAAGACGCTGTCCCCCAAAGAGCTACAGGGAAAGGCCCCGCCCACCTCACCTTGAAGCCTGTCTCACCCAACAGGACAGCTTACCTGCGCTCCTCCCCCCAGGAGCAACCCTATCTGCCCACCTACTGTGCTCCCAGCCTGGTACCTTGAACTCCTTGCAGCCACCTGCAAGCAGAGAAACCTCCCTAACTGTCTGAAAGGGAAACTGAGGCTCATAGAGGGCAGATGGCTTGCCTGTGGCAAATGTTGGGCTGCAGCCTGTGAGGCTGTGGAAGTTTCCTTTTAGAGAGCCTATGGAGGGACCTCCATTTCCTGTGGACTCTGTACATCACCTGAGGCAAGGGGGCCACTTCTGGTTCGCCTGGGATCGAGGAGGTTCACAGGCTGCAGGACTTCCAGTTTTTTCGTTTTTTTATATATTTTATTGATATTTTACAGAGAGGAAGGGAGAGAGATAGAGAGTTAGAAACATCGATGAGAGAGAAACATCGATCAGCTGCCTCCTGCACACTCCCTACTGGGGATGTGCCCGCAACCGAGGTACATGCCGTTGACCGGAATCGAACTTGGGACCCTTGAGTCCACAGGCCGACGCTCTATCCACTGAGCCAAACCGGTTAGGGCGAGGGACTTCCAGTTTTAAAATGGGAATTCTTGGGCACGCTGGGACACGTTGGCCACCCAAGGCATGAATGAAGCTCCCTTTTCTTGCTGTAAGCCTGCAGACCATTGTCTTCTGAAGACATCTCCCTACTTAGCAACGCTATGAAGAGCAGCCCTAACTTAGCAGCTACTATATGCCAGGCTCTGAGCTAGGGTCATCGATAAATTCCTGCTGTTGACCCTGAAGAGTAATACACTAACAGTAAGAGGGGATAGCTCTGTGCAGCTTGATATGGTAGCCACTAGCCACATGTGGCTACTAAGATCTAAAGTCATTAACAATTAAATAAAAATCAGTTCTTTGGTTGCAGAAGCCACACCTCACCTGGTCAAAAGCCACATGTGGCTAGTCCAGGGGTGGGCAAACTTTTTGACTGTAGGGCCACAATGGGTTCTTAAACTGGACCAGAGGGCCGGAACAAAAGCATGGATGGAGTGTTTGTGTGAACTAATATAAATTCAAAGTAAACATCATTACATAAAAGGGTACGGTCTTTTTTTTTTTTTTTAGTTTTATTCATTTCAAACGGGCCAGATCCGGCCCATGGGCCGTAGTTTGCCCACGGCTGCTCTAGAACCAAATCCTTGGTTCTGCCCGAAGTCATTTACCCATTCTGTAAAATGGGTACACTATCTATGCCTTCCATAGAGTTTGATGTAAGGATGTGATGCTAAGAACAGCCAGGCATATAATAAGTGCTAAAATGTACATTAAAATTTAAAAAGCTTTCCACCCACACTCAAGGAGTGAGTGATTAAACCAGGATTAAGACTGTTCGGCCCTGCAGTCCATGCCCTTTGCCTCCAAGCCTCCTTGTATTTAACAGTGCTACATCCAGGGCATGAAGCAGGTTCTTTCCACGATCTAGCTCATTTCACCCCCCCCCCCAACCCCCTGCTGACCGGGTTCCATGCTGTGAGCCCTGCTTACAGGTGAGCAAACTGAAGCTCTGAGGGTGGATGTCCACACAACCATCCCAACTTGAACCTAACTTTGTTGGACAACAAGGCCCATGTCCTGGGCACTGCGGCCCCTGCCGCCCAGAGGCCTCCCTGGGAGCCGAGGTCTTGGAGGCCAGAATGGAGGCAGGAAATGAGCACGCTGGGCCTCCTCTGCCAGACTCATTATCAGGGATAATTTTAGACTCGGTCCCACCCAGGCTCAGGCCTAGGAGGCCCGTCGCGATCTCCGCAGGTGCCGGCGGCCTGGAGGGGGCTGCCCCTTGGAAGTCGGTAGAATCAGCATTGAGCCACATTTTTACAGAGCCCACTCTCTGTCACGGTTAAGCATTTTTCCCTTTTAAAGCGCATTCATGCTACAAGGACTGGATCCAGGGGAGTCGCAGCTGAGTCACCTAATTTGCCCTTACGGACTGCAGCTTTCGGCTTCTTAGTTTAGCTGTTCTTCGGTGCCTCAGACAATTTCTTTCCTCTCCCAGTGCCAGGGCAAGAAATATTTTGTCCTTTTGAACTGAACCACCCACTGTTTTTCACTTCGCCAGAGCACTCTCCCTTTTCTGAAGGGATGCTCCGAGGGGGGTGGGTGGGGAGCTTCTGCCCACTCCATTATCCACAAAAAGTCCCAGAAATAGAGGCTCTCAGCTGGGTGGGAACGGGCCAGCATCAGAGGAAAAAAGGGCAATAGGAGCTAAATCAAAGCAAATAGAAGGCGTCCAGGTGGCCCTGGGGAGAAAGGCCCGGGGAGACTGCACGCCATCTGGGCTGCAGGAGACCTTGAATCACTGGGGAAGCCTTTTATTAGAATCTCTCCCCTCCGACCGCCCCATAAATAAGAAACGCAGGTATTTCTGCTGAGGCACCACTTACTGCTCCTGCCGTACAACTGATTCGAAACCAGGAATATCCTAATGGACTTGGGCAGCTCTGATGAGGCACCTCACACCTCACTGGTCCTCTCGCTGCATTTATAACCCAGGTGTCCTCTCCACCTGTCAGTCACCTTGACCGGCAGCCCTTTCCTGGCTGAAAGGTAGACAGCAGCTGAGAACGTTCTGGACTTCCACATGTCTAAAGGCAGAAAGTGAGATAGGCACAGGTGTGTGAGAAGCGGAACTGTGAGGTCGACAGGCAGGCCTCGGACATACTGCAGGTTCCGATCCGGACCACCCCAGTTAAATGAGTATTGCAATGAAGTGAGTCGTAATCTTTTTGCTGGTACAGGGTCTTGCCTTTAATTTTTTAAAAATGCAACATCTGTCCGGCCTCTGTGGCTCAGTGGTTGAGCGTCAACCCATGAACCAAGAGGTCACCAGTTAGATTCCTGGTCAGGGCGCATGCTCCAGTTGTGATCCCCAGTAGGGGGCGTACGGGAGGCAGTCAGTCAATGCTGTTTCTCCCTTCCTTCCTTCCTTCCTTTTTATTTCTCTTTTTTTTTTTTTGACAGACAACTGTTTAGTTTTTATTTCATGATCACAAACTTAACTCTGCAATCCAGCTAGACTGGAAGGGGGTAAGGAAATTATGGAACCCAATGAACTGTGGCAAGAGCACAGAGATGATGGAACATTCCAAGCAAATCGGGGTGAAGGGGTGCTCCCCTGAGCTACCGAAGGGATGGTCTGGTGGTTAAGATAAAACACAGGTCAAATTTATTAGAGTTGCCCACAGTCAGCAATGGTGGTCTTCTTGCTGGTCTTGCCATTCCTGGACCCAGAGCGCTCCATGGCTGTCACAATATCCAGGCCTTCGGTCACCTGGCCGAAGACCACATGCTTGCCACCCACCCACTCGGGCTTGGCAGCACCGAAGAGAAACTGGGCACCGTTTGTGTTCGCTCCAGCATTGGCCGTGGACAGGCGCCAGGACCTGTATGTTTCAGGATGAAGTTCTCGTCCTCAAATTCCTCCCATAGATGGACTCGCCGCCTGTGCCATGATGGCGTGTGAAGCGACCACCCTGGCACATGAATCCCGGAATAATTCTGTGAAAGCAGGAACCTTCGTAACCAAAGCCTTTCTCCCTGGTGCTCTGAGCACGGAAGTTTTCTGCTGTCTTTGGAACTTCGTCTGCAAACAGCTCGGAGGAGACGCGGCCCGAGGGCTCGCAGTCAACGGGGATGTCGAAGAGCACGGTGGGGTTCACCATGGCTGGTCACAGGTGGCTCCGGGGCGGCGGCGGCTGCAAAGCCCATGATGTTTCTTTCTTATGGATGTTTCTATCTCTCTATCCTTCCCCCTTCCTCCCTCTCTAAAAATCAATAAAAAAATGTATTTTTAAAAATAAATAAAGCAAGCAACATCTGTGGAGCACAAAAAAGCAAAGTGCAATAGAGGGAGGTTTGCCTGTGCTGACCTATCCATCACCGTGAGCACTTACCGAGCACCTGCCTGTGGCAGGCATGACGCACTGAATCCTCACAACAACCCGATGATTATCACTGTACAGAGAAGGAAATTGTAGCACAGAGAGGTATGTAGCTTGCCCCAGGTTGCACAGCCAGTAAGTGGCAGAGGTGGAAACTGAACCCCAGCCACCTGGCTCTAGAGCCTTACCCACTAGGCTACACTGCCTGGCATGTGTCATCTCAATTGCTCTGAGAAGCTCCCCATCAAATATCTATTCGTGTACTGGCTTATTTCATGCACCTGGCTCTGGCTGAGTGGCAGGGACAGGGTGGGGACATTAGAAGACATGGAAGGGCCTTGCTTCTACTTGGTAGACAAGGCCACCATGCCAAGGGAGCAGCAGTGAATGACAGCACCTGCAGGAACTGTCCCCCGGACCACAAATGCTCGAGACAACAGAGGGTGGTTGGGGGGCTGGTGAGCTGTGACTCTATTCTCCCAGCTCCCTCAGCCAGGCACCATTCTTGACTCTGTCCTCCCCTCCCACTGCCACATTTTCCCTCCTAAAAATCTCTTGACTCCAGCCCTCTCTTCCTCCCTGCATGACCAGCCCTGCCAAGGCACCCCCACATCTCCCTCCTGGGAACTCCACACTTCCTCCCCACTGCTCTCTCAGCTTGTCTCCTACGCACCCCCAATAAGTCCACTCTGCCCTTCATGGTCTTTCCTAAATTTTAAATCTAATGGGGACATCCAATCATGTCATTCCTTCTGCTTAACACCCTCCATTGGGATAAAGTCCACATTCCCATATGTGGCCTACAAAGACCTATCAAATCTACCCAGCCTCGCCGCTCACCTCTTACACCCTTGAACTCCATGATCCTGCCCTCTAGAAATACTCAGAGCCCCCAGAATCTGTGTCCTTCCTCAGTGCTGGGCCTTCCCCCAGGCTGCTCTCTCTCTCCTCCCATTCCCTCTCTTCTCTCTTGACTTGGGTGAATCCACTGGCTCTGTTGGATAGTGCATCTTTGAGGAAGTCTCAGTTTCCCCATCTGTAAAATGGACTTACACCTATCTCTTGGGGAGACATGAGGATCAGATGACGTTGTGGCCAATAAAACACTATGCAGTGCTTGGTATACAGTAAGCACTCAATAATGGTACCAAAAATGACGATCAGCTTGCCTCTACATACAGATGTCATGCAAGTGCCCAGATCAAGCAAAGATACCACTTCAGAGGTTTCCCTTCCCCCTTAGATAAAATGCAAACACCGTGGTTGTCACAGCTGGCCTCCAAGAGGGCCCCAGGGTGCCTGCCCACTTGTGAAGTCCCCTCCCACTCTGTGCAACACTAGCCTATTGCCTAAACGTGCGACTTCTGAGGCTGCTTCCTTGCTTTCTTGGATCACTCGCTCTGGGGGCAGCCAGCCGCCATATTGTGAGGATGCTCAAGCAGCCCTTTGGAGGGGTCCACATGGGAAGGAACAGAGGCTTCCCGCCAAGTCTTCAGATGAGGCAGCCACATCACCCAATTACGGTGCTTCTGACCCGCAGAAACTGTGATGAACACACACTGTTCCCTTAGGCCACTGCGTGTGCAGGGAACAACAGCGAAGACAGTGGCTCCAAGACCCGGCCTTGCCCGCCTGTCCAACCCCATCTCCCTCCTCTCCCGTTTGCTCTCCCACTCCAGCCTCACTACCCGTCCTTGTCCTGCACCCGCCTCATGGCCTGTGGGCGTCTTCCCTCCCCCTTTGTCCCACAATCTCTCGCGACTGGCTTCTTTCGTCCCCCGGGCCTCAGTTTCACTGTCATCTTCAGAAAGTGTTCGTGAGTGACCCTCATCCCCAAAACACGCGTCGCTGCCCTGAACCTGGACCTCACCCTGCAAATCTCTGTGCATTTCCGTGTGACACGTACCACCACAGATAAATCATCGGTGCATTGGGCATTACATGGCTCCCCTGCCTCCCGGCTAACATCTCGATTCCGGAGGAGAGGAAGGCAGTTTTAGTCCCTCTGTGTCCTCGGCACCCAGGACGACACCTGGCACACGGTTGGACCTCGAAAAGGTTCATTGGGCGAATAACAGGCCATGAAATTGTCTCATCTGCTTATTTACTTGGCTCTGACTCATCTCCCCACTAGACTAGGAAAATGGGGCATGCCTGTCTTACCCGGGGTTTGGAATGATGTCTGGAACTGGTGGGTACTCAGTAAATAATCCTATCGAATGTCGACTGAGTGCTGACTGCGTGAGAGGCTCTCTCCCGAGCCCTGCGCATGTTCTAACACATCTTATCCTCACAGCAACTCTGTGGGGTGAAGACGACCGTGACCCTCATTTCGCAGGTGAGGAAACTGAGGCACAGAGAGGGACCTGAGTTACCAAACAGTAAGCGGCAGACAGAGTGGGAACTGGGGCAGTGGCAGCCCGGCTCCGGAGCCAGGCTCCTAGGCAGGCAGCGCGGCGTGGCCGCCTCCTCCCTCCGCCGGCGGCCCAGGACCCTCACCCCGTCGCGCGGCCCAGGAGGCGGCCGAGAGGCCCAGCTGGGCCTGGCCGGGCAGAAGGAGCGGGCGGCGGCTGGGCAGCTGGAGAGGCTTTCCCCATTTCCAGGGGACGGAAAGGCTCACCTCATCGGGAAAGAACGCCCCGTTCCGTGGTCGTGGCAGGGCGCGAGGTGTCTCCCCGGCCTGGTTCATGTCGAAATACATTGTCTTGCTTTTAATAGCCTCCTCAATCAGCTCTTGGAGCTTCTCATGACTGTCTGTTCCCAAAATAATACCCGGCACTGCTTTTTCCAGCTCAGAAGTGCTGAATCTTGCTACCTCCCCATCCGCGCTGGCGGCCACCAAGCCCTAGTCATCCAGGGTCCCCCCGGCCGGAATGTGACCCAACAGGGAGGTTCCCCAGGCATTTGGAGAGAACCCCCGACCTCCCTTGCCAGCTGATGGGGCTGCTGACAGCAAGTTTCCAGAGAGCCTGGCCTCGGGGCTGCCTGTGCTGCCCCGCCTGGGCTGCGGAGGGGATGTGACCTAGGCCAGCGGCAGCCCTCAGCCCTCGGATTGCCCCGGGCCCTCCGAGACGGGGAAGATTTTCCTAGAAGCTGGAGTGCTGACGTGGAGCGAGAGGGAATTGGCTTTTGGCTCTCAACACTGCAATCGGCTTGGCTTGCCTCTCTCCTTCTGTGTGCAGAAGGGAAAGGAAAGGGGGGTGGGGAGGGGAGGTTTATCTCTTTTGCATTCTTCTGAGAGCCAAGCCCAAAACGTTCAGGCTTTCATTTGTTTAAAAAAAATATCTGGGGTGCGTAAAACTAGAATTTTTTCTACACGTATTTAAAAAATCAACTGGGCTATCTTGTTGCTTTGTTTATTCATTCAACAAACACTGCCAAGTACCTGCAATATTCTAGGCCTGGGGTGCAGCCGTGAGTAATAAAGATGATGTACTGCCCTGGCAGAGGTTTGTGCCGAGAAAAACAGCGTGGAGCCAGGAGGTAGAAAGGACCAGGAGAAGAGCTGGTTTTAGCTGGTGGTCAGGAAACTGGACTGGGGTGGGGGGTCCCTCCGCCGGCCTGCACCCTCTCGCAATCCGGGACCGCTGGCTCTTAACCACGCGCCTACCTGCCTGCCTGATTGCCCCTAGCCACTCTGTTTGCCTGATGTTTGCACATGCTGTTTGCACATGCGAATTTCGTGGAACAGGCCTCTAGTTAATAATAATAGTTGCTAAAATGCATTGTGTGTTTATGCATTGACCTGTTACAAGTGTTTGACAGGTATTCATTCAACAATCCTCATAACCTTTCAAAGAAGTGCAAATATTCTCCTTTTACAAAGATAACAAAAGCGGTTCAATGACATGTCCTAGGTCACCTGGTAGAAGAGCCTGGAATCAAACCCTTAAAGAGACAGGACATACTCCCTACTTCCCCTTCCCTCCTTCCTGCTGAAATGGGGACATGCTGGTTGGAGCACAAGCAGCCACTTTGGGCCATGAGGTTAATGAAGACCAGTTCCCTGAAGACACCAGTTAATGAACACACTGCTTCACTGGAGAGGTGGCGCTGAGCAGCACTGAATGAGGTCTGAATCTGGCTATGCAGATAGCAGGGGGAACGCATTGAAAACAAAGCGAAAGGCATGTGCAAAGGCCCCGAGGAAGTAACCTCTATGGTAGTGAGCCCACTGTCACTGGAAATATTCATTCCTTTATGCATTTAACAAGTTTTCTGGGCACCTGGCAGAGGGGTTAGGGGCAATCAGGGGTTAGGGGCAGGCAGAGGGGTTAGGGGCAATCAGGCAGGCAGAGTGGTTATGAACAATCAGGCAGGCAGAGGGGTTAGGGGTGATCAGGCAGGCAGGCAGAGGGGTTAGGGGCAATCAGGCAGGCAGGCAGAGTGGTTATGGACAATCAGGCAGGCAGGCAGAGGGGTTAGGGGTGATCAGGCAGGCAAGCAGAGTGGTTAGGGGCAATCAGGCAGGCAGGTAGGCGAGTGGTTAAGAGGCAGCAGTCCCAGATTGCAAGAGGGTGCAGGCTGGCAGAGGGACACCCTGCCCCATGCACAGATTTCGTGGAACAGGCCTTGTGTGTTTATGCATTGCCCTGTTACAAGTGTTTGACAGGTATTCATTCAATAATCCTCATAACCTTTCAAAGAAGTGCAAATATTTTCCCTTTACAAAGATAACCAAAGAGGTTCAATGACTTGTCCTAGGTCACCTAGTAGAAGAGCCTGGAATCAAACCATTAAAGAGGCAGGACATACTCCCTACTTCCCCTTCTCTCCTTCCTGCTGAATTGGGGACGTGTTGGTTGGAGCACAAGCAGCCACTTTGGGTCATGAGGTTAATGAAGACAAAGCTGCCGGATAAAAGGAGCTCAGGTCCCTAAGGGTCATGGGGGCTCCATATCAACCCTGACCCCTTGATCTCCCACCCAGGCCTTTGGTAAGAGAAGAATAAAGAGCTAACCTGTTTAAGCTATTGCTATTTAGGGATCTTTAGCACAACAGCTAAACCTGTGTCCTCACCAATATGGATCTTATTTTAAACGTGTGAAGACCTCAGGTGCAGAGACAGTGAGTAGCATGATCAGATATGCACTTGAGAAAGATGGCCAGCCATGGGAGGGGTCAAGGTTCGGACTCCAGAGCCAGCTGGCCTGGACACAGCTCCCAGCTCCGCCTCTCCCTAACTGTGCGATCAGAGGCCAGTTCCTTAACCTCTCTGCCTCTCGGTTTCCTCACCTACAAAATGGTGAGGAAATAGTGACCGATGGGAGAGCTGTTTTGAGGAGTTAGCACATGTCAGGGCTTCAAATAGCACCTGGCACATATGAGGGAGTTTTGGGCTCGGTGAGAGCTGCTGTCGGGGACACCTCACCTGAGCATTGGGTCCTGATGCAGAGCACTTTGGAGGCTCCCCCTCCCAACAGGCTCTGGCAGGGCCCTGGGAGCGCAGAGAGAGGCCTTCATTTGCCAGCAGAGGAAACGGTCCCTGCGGGAGAACAGCCGAACTGGCGGTAACCACCCGGAAAGGTCGCTGGGCCGGGGGCTGTACAGAGTGGGGTGTAGGCCAGACCACGTTGCAGAAAGCCACCTCAGCACCATCCAGCCCAGGACGCCGAGCCTGGGAGCCCGCGTGGCAACAGGGCAGGCCCTGCTGCGCGGCCCTTTCCCCCCCGCGGGCGCCTAGAAGATAAGAAACCCGGCTTCCAGAGGATCTGCTCTGAGCCGACCCGCTGGCTCCTCCGGGCTTGTCAAAATATTTCTTTGTGGAGCCATCCCTGTTTTTCCATGAATAAAAGTATTTTTGGGCTCTTGGCAACAATAAGTGTGTTACAAAAGAGGCCTGCCTCCCGAGGGAAGCAGCTCCTCCCGCCGGGCCATGCGCTCTGAGCCCCGATCGGGGCCTGGGGAGCAGGCTCTGGGTGCCCATCTCCGCTGGGGAGACACGCGAGAGGGCAGTGCCACTGCTGTTAGGGTCCCCGGCCTTTCCTAGCACAAGACATGCCGCGTCCATCCTCCCTCTAGTCCAGAGGTTCTCAACCTGTGGGTCGAAACCCCTTTGGCGGTCGAACGACCCTTTCACAGGGGTCGCCTAAGACCATCCTGCATATCAGATATTTACATGACGATTCATAACAGTAGCAACATTACAGTGATGAAGTCGCAACGAAAATAATTTTGTGGTTGGGGGTCACCACCACATGAGGAAGTGTATTAAAGGGTCGCGGCATTAGGAAGGTTGAGAACCACTGCCTAGTTAGTCAGTCGGTCAACACGCATTTGTTGGGGACCTGCTTGGGCCCAGCACCACGCGGACAGAAAAGACCATCTTGGCCTAGAGGAGCTCAGGCTTCGCAGGGCGACAGACTTAGAAGCAGGTCATCCGGCAGGGGCCATGGCGATGTCTTTCTGGGGTCGAGGGAGGACAGAGTGGAGAGGGGTGCACGTGGCGCCGCGGTGAAGGCTGTGGGCTCTGGGCCCTAGTTCAGCCCATGGGACCTTGCGGCCACGGGCTCCACCCTTCAGGGAGTCAGTTTCCTCGTCTGCAAAATGGGGACACAATGGGAGTCATATAAGGAACAGGCTCGGAAGAGAGCACTGTACAGTGCAGAAGTGTGAACTAGTAAAAGTTGTTAACACAGTAGATATTTGTTCCTCCCCCACACGGGCCTCTCCTCGGGGCCCCTTGAGCGCCCTCACGCATGGCGCTGGCTTCCCTTGGAGTGAAGAGAGAGAACCAGGCAGAACCAGAGGCCGTGACTGGTCACAGAAGTCACTGCTGTGACTTCCCTCACTCCCTTTCAGAAGACTGTCCGAGTCCAGTCTACATTCAAGGGCAAAGGAGTTGGGCCCCACCGTTGCCTTTTGAAGGGCAGTGTGTCAGAGAACTCACAAATCCAGTTTAAAATCACGAGTGACCAACTAGGCTCTCTGAGCAGGCCAGAGGGCCTCGGACCAGCTTCCCCAGACCAAAGGAGAACAGGCGGGAGTCCACTCACACGAAATGCTGACCAGTCCAAACCCATCTGGCCGACGGCAATGAGACCAATCGCCTGCGTGAGGACGGGAGGTCAAGTGCAAAAGGCCGTGGAGAGGTTCTGTGTTTTGACTGGGCTGGTGGTCAAAACTGACTGAGCTGTGCACTTCAAATGTGCATTTCATTATATGTAAATTATAACGTAGCGAAGTTGACTTTAGAAAATACCAGCTTGCTGACTCAGGGTACTCACTGTTCCTACAGCTTCTTTGGTTTAGGTCAGGGGTTGACACACTATTACCAAATCTGGCCCATTACCTGCTTTTTATAAATAAAGCTTTATTGGAACGCAGCCATGCACATTTGTTTATGGAGTGTCTAAGGTTATTTTCATGATAAAATGACAGTAGTACAATCGAGTTGCAATAGAGGCCATACGGCCTGCAAAGCTGAACGGATCTACTACCAGGCCCTTTATAAAGTTTGTTGATCCCAGCTCTAGAGGAAAACTAAGAGCTTCATACTACTGTTACTCATTTTCAGGGCTAATGGGCCCAAATTATCTTTTTTTTTTTTTTACCCCAAAACTGTTGCAGCCCCACCTCACATGTACGCATGGCAGTTTCTCCCCGCAGCAGGCCGATGCGAGAAGATCCAAGTCCTCTGGACAGTTCCTGGCTTTTCCCCATTTGGGAACCATTTGACATTACTTTAGAACGCTTTCTGCAGCCCACCCTTTAGCGTCTGGAAGCCTGAACTGGTGAACAAGAAGATGGCCCTCAAACGGAACCCGGCCCCACAGAACAGGAGTTGGTGGAATTTCTGTCACTTGCAACACTGGCTTCCTAAGTCTGGAAATGCTGTCCCAGCTGCTGAGAGCAGCCACCTCACTGCCATGAAGAAAGACAAGGGCAAACCAAGGGAAAGGCAGCAAAGTGGAGCCAGCACCTTGATCGTGCCATTCCTGAAACCCACCTTACCACCGAAGCATGTGGCAATGAGATGATGCACTGCCTTAAGGTTTAAGCCAGTTTGAGTCAGTTTTGCATGACATGCAGCCAAAAGTGTCCCAAGTGACACACTCGGTTTTCTTGCGTGTAACACAGAGACGATCCCACTCCAACGGCAGCTGTGAGGACTAGAGACCAGCTATGCCGATTCCAGCCCAGAGCGAGCAGCCCCAGCGGGGCCTCCGCAGACGGTTCCCTTCCTTTCTCTGGCTTTTCTTCCCACCCTCACGGCCCCATGAGCGCAGGCTGGGGGCCGTGTCATTTTCCGTCGTGCCAGGTAGGATGGAACCCTCCTTGTGGGGAGGTCACTGGTCCCTCAGGTGAAATCAAGAGCGACACTGGGAGGGCAGTCCAGGGGACAAGAGCTGGGGCTTCCCCCAGTCCCGGGGTAGTGAGGAGGCCCGCACCACACACCCCTTCCCCACCCTGTCTCGCCATGGGGAGGGGCTCCATCCCAGTTCACAGCTGGGTCATGTGGCGACGAGGTGGTGGGCTTGTGGTGCGTTGCTGCGAACGGACAGAAACGGTGGGGCCTGGAAGCAGAATCTGAAAGCAGTTTCTCTTCAGCATCTTCTTTCCTGCCACCTGATAAGCATCTTGGCTCGCCGCAGCAGAGCGGTAAAATGGGTGACACCAAAGAGAATGATCGCGAGGCGTTTCTTTCCAGTCCTCAGTGGAGCGTCACACGGTGTTTGTCATAAATCTGCGTGTCCCCTCGTCCAGACACTGTCGTCGCCAGGGAGCGCTGGCCCTGCTGCCTGCCCGCCCGTGGACGCGCCCTGTAGACACGTGAAACTGTGGCTCCCCGAACACAAGAGTGGAGAAGCACGTGGCCACGCACTGGAAACCCGATTAGACGAGCGAGGTGAGCGTCCTGAGCAAGGACCCTGAGCGTAACTCAGCCGAATGCTCTTTGCTACCAAGTACCACTGGTATTCCTGGTACCAGAGACCAGACTCTCCAAAGACCAGTGACCCCGAGGGTCTCGGGATTGAAAGAGAAATGTCATCCTGCGCTTCATAAGCCACGGGGGAAAATGCAACCCGCGCTTCTTAATCCCTTCCCCATTTCCACAAAACAGTCACGGGGTGCCAAGTACCGCGTAGGAAAAGTGGTCCGTAGTTGGTGATAACTGTTTATGGTGCCGGGGGGCTGCTGGAAATTCCAGGGGGCCACTTTGTACATCATATGATTGTCGAACCACTGTGCTGTACGCCTGAAACTCACACAAAATAATACTGAATATAAACAGTGATTGAAGTAAAACAATTTTAAAATAAATTTTAAAAAATGCAATTGGGTTGTCACAAATGTTATATATTGAAATAATAACCGGCCCTTGCCGGTTTGGCTCAGTGGATAGGGCAGTGGTCGGCAAACTGTGGCTCACGAGCCACATGCAGCTCTTTGGCCCCTGAGTGTGGCTCTTCCACAAAATACCGACTTCTGCACATGGGCCACGAAGATTCAATCGCACTATACGTGCGCTCCCGCACGTGGTATTTTGTGGAAGAGCCACACTTAAGGGGCCAAAGAGCCGCATTTGGCTCGCGAGCCGCAGTTTGCCAACCAGTGGGATGGAGCATTGGCCTGAGGACTGAAAGGACCCGGGTTCAATTCCAGTCAAGGGCACATGCCCAGGTTGCGGGCTTGATCCCCATTGGGGGGCGTGCAGGAGGCAGCCGATCAATGATTCTCTCATCATTGATGTTTCTATCTCTCTTTCCTTCTCCCTTCCTCTCTGATTAAAAAATAATAATAATAATAATAAATTTTTTTAAGTTATCTATAAAATAAATAAATAAAAATAAAATGTCTTGCCCTTACCAGTTTGGCTCAGTGGATAGAGCGTCGGCCTGCGGACTATAGGGTCCCAGGTTCGATTCCGGTCAAGGGCATGTACCTTGGTTGCGGGCACATCTCCAGGAGGGAGTGTGCAGGAGGCAGCTGATCCATGTTTCTCTCTCATCGGTGTTTCTAATTCTCTATCCTTCTCCTTCTCCCTTCCTCTCTGTAAAAAAAATCAATAAAATATATTTTTTTATAAAATGTCTGTATACAATGAAAGAGGGGAAAGGAGAAGGAACAGGAGCAGGAGAGGAAGAAGGACAAAGAGAAAGACAGGGAGAAGAAAGAAAGAAAGAAAGAAAGAAAGAAAGAAAGAAAGAAAGAAAGAAAGAAAGGAAGGAAGGAAGGAAGGAAGGAAGGAAGGAAGGAAGGAAGAAAAAAGAAAGAAAGAAAGAAAGAAAGAAAGAAAGAAAGAAAGAAAGAAAGGAAGAAAGAGACTGAGGGAGGGGGGGTGTCATGTGATCAAGGCCTAAGCCAATCAGCACATGGAATTCCCCTGACCTCAGTGATGGTTCAGGGATGGGCACGTGGCCAGGTCAGGGCCAGTGCTACACAGCTGGGCTGTGGGCAGACGGCTCTCCCGCTGGCAGGGAAGGGGGAGGGATGTGGCCGCGGCAGGAGGGGCAAGCTGGGGTCGAGTTGGTGGGGCAATAGCAGAGCCCAGAGAGTGAGAGGGAACCCTTGATGTTTGAACCCCTGGATCCAAATGAGCCTGTAGTCCCCCCGGGATTCTCGATAATAAACTCTGCCTACTTACTTAGGCCCGTTTGTAAGGTTGCAGAGGGCGTGGGTTGAATTTCAGGTAGACTGAGTAAGTTCTTAGCGTGTGTCCCAAACATTGCACAGAACCTACTTATGCTAAACAATTATCGTTGTTAAACTGAAACCCAAATTTAACTGGTTGTCCTGTGTTCTAACTGGCAACCCTACCGGTTTGGGCCAGGTTTCGGGTCATTGGAACCCAGGGGTGTCTTCACTGATGCCCAGCCCCAGCCCCTTCCCTCAGGGCAGAGAGGTACCCTGGCCTGCCGTCTGCACGGACCAGCCCATGGCCACAGCGGGAACTCGCGGTCACTCCATCGCCCTCCTCTGGACCGGGACGTCTCCATTAGCAAGGACCCACCATGGTGGAGACCCACCGCCACCCCCATTTGGAAATTACTCTCTCGCAAAGGCGTCATTCCAGCAGGCAGGAGAGACGTCCTCCTTCTACAGGTGAGTAAACCGAGGCGGAGGCCTGGTCGCACACCTAGTAAGCGGTGGGGCGAGTTTAAGAACAAGGCCAGGCTCTCGGAATCCCACCTCCGAGCAGGAGGGACTGGGCAGCCGCTGCCCCCGAGGCTCCTCTGGGGGGAGCCCGGTCCCCACCCCTGGGTAAGGCCGGAGGCCCGGGAGGGGGCGCCGCTGCCCTGGGAGCAGCAGAAAGCCCAGGGGGCCGGTCCCTGCGGGGCGGCAAGGGCCTGGCACCGGGAAAGGGGAAGGACATTGGATGGTTGCCCCCAGCCCTTCGGGACCAGAGGAAGCCGTGGGGCGTGGGGGGGCAAGGCCTCTCCCAGGCTCCTCTCCTCCAGGGCGCCTCACTTTCCACTCCGGTTTGCCTTCTTTCTTTCTCCTCCTCCTTCTCTCCCTGTTGTTACCACTTAAGGAAATAAATAAATAAAGCAAACCAACAAAGCAAACATCTGGAAAGCTTTGTGGAAAATGGACCCACCCTCCCCAGAGTCAGAGCACAGCCGCCCATGGGATTCGCAACTGGCCCCCAAATGCTCTCCGAGGAGAGTCGCCGGCCCCTCTGTTCTCCTCCCAAAGCCCTGTCTTCGCCTGGGGTCACGTCCTTCCACACTCACCCCCACCTCCGGGGGTGGCTCCCAGCTCCCGGCCCTGACTGGGCAAGTGCCCGGCAGGCTCCTGGGCTCCCTGCCTTACGCCCAGCATATTCCCGTCCCACCCCACCAGGGTCCCTGCCGCTGGGTCTCTTTGCCACCCTGGCAGCCACTGCCCGTCTCAGAGGGACGTCCCATTCCTCCTGACCCGCCACAAGCCTCTTCTCCACCCCACCCCCCACCTCTTCTCCTTCCACGCCAACCAGCCCTCTCCCTCCACCACCGCCAAAGGTACCTTCCCAAAGGACAGCTTGACTGATAAGATCATGGCCCTGCTCAACAGCCTGCTGTGGCTCCCACCGCCTCCTAAAACAAATATTAGGCTGCCATGGTGGCAAACCTTGCCGTGGATGTCTGCTGTTTGGTTTTCCAGCACCTTTTCTCTTCCTTTGCTAACTCCACTCTCGTTTTTCTTAGGGGCAGGGGGGGAGGGCTGCCCTCAGGGCCAGCAGGAGGTTGTGTGACCCAGACTGGGCCAATGCACGTGCTACCTTCTCCTCAACACAGGAGTCACAGGAGCTGGTCAGGGTTGGCCACATGAGCCAGGTCTGGCTGCATATCTCTCTCTCTCTCTCTCTCTCTCTCTCGCTGCTAATGGCTATGTCTATCTTCCCACCACAAGGGAGAGCAAACTCAGGGGAAAGCAAAGCTGTGAGATCAAGAAACCAGTGGTCTCTAACGTATTGTTAAGCCCCTGGATACAGCTGTGCCTGAAGCCAGTCACACCCACTCACTACATCCCTCTGTGTTTTAGGACTGAACTGGTTTGACACGAGTTTCTGTCTCTGACAACACAACAGTATGGTTCCGACTTCCTCTTCTGCTGTCCTAGTTCCCCGCACGTCTGTGCTTCTAGGAAATGGCCTCTTGAGCCGTTAGCAGAACACATCCCACACTCCGGCCCCTGTGCCTTCAGTCCTGCTGTTCCCTTGACCTAAAATGCCCCTTCCCATCGCTGCCTACCAAAATGCAGCTTCTCCTTGAGGTGTTTCCCCACAGGGCTCCCTCCACGAGAATGCCCTCATTGTCGTTGCCTTGCTTCCTGTCCCTCATATTCGTGTATGCCCCTCCTATCCCTTCTCAGAGACAAGGATGCCCTCAACAAGGAGGCATCCTTATTGGCTCCCCCTGAGCACAGCGTGTGGCACGGAACCGGAGCTCGGTAAAGGAGCTTTGCCTTGCTGTCCACCTGGAGAGGCACCAAGGACACACTCGCCTGAAGCCTTGACGTTGTGACAGATGAGCCTGCCTGGCGTCCGTCACTCCACCTTTCCTCTCAGCACCCCGCTTTTCCTTTGGGGAACCACTCCATCTCCATTTGCATACTTGTGGCTCACACAGAGTTCACCCCACCTCTCAATAGCAGGGGACCCAGACCAGCCAGCCAGGGCTCCCCACAGTCCCACCACAGGGACTGCCTCCGTGCTGGGCGTGTGGCCCGCCATGGAGACTCAACAAGAAGCAGACATAGAGCACAACAGAGCCTGGAGGTAGGGCAGGTGCCTGACGGCGTTTCCTCCCTGGCCAGCCCTGCCTGAAGCCAGCGGCTCTGCACTTTTTAGGTAGATGAGCCGGTAAATTCCCAACTCTTCGGGCTTCTGTCACCCACACTCATGAGTCTCAGCTGGTACAGCTTCCAAGTCTTTCCCTCAATCGTTAAGCCTAACCCAGGGCACAAGGGGTCCATAAACATTTACTCGCTCACTAACGGAGTCCAGGGCATGCTCTCTGCCCTCTCCCTTAGTGCGCCTTCCCCACTGTTCATCTAGCTAAGACCCACCCATCCTGCAGTCTCATCTCCCCCGTGACTCCCATAAGACCTTTCTTAATTCTCCAGAAAAAACTAGGCCTCCGCTGGGCTTCACAAAGCCCCAGACACGTCCTTCATGGCACTTCTCACAGTTGGCGATTGCCTAATTGTTGGTGAAACGAATCATTCTATGTCCATCTTCTCCCAAAACTACAAACTCCACCAACTCAGACATTGTCTCATTTGCCACTGAATTCTCAGGGCTCGGCACGGAGCCTGGCACACGGTCGGGCTCAGCAAATGGCCACCGGATTACTAAATGCATCGACACCACTCAGAAACCAACGAAAAGAATATGGCCCCGTGGTTCCCAGCGTGAGCAAAGGTGGTGGGACCACAGCTGCGGTGAGTACCTGGTCCCTTGAAGCAGACTCCAGGGAGAGCCAGGCCTGCGGAGGCGGGAGGAGAACTCGCCTCTTTGTGTGCACAAGCCCACGGGGGTCCTAGCATCAGAGCGCCATCAGAAAGCCCAACACAATTTGCGATTCATTACGGGAGACCCAGCCACGCCCTGAAGCAAACGTCAAATTTCACACATTTAATGAACTCCATACTTGAAATATGTGGCCTGTAAAGTCTGATTTACACTGCTGTTAAAATCCTTGGTGCCTGAAAAGGAATGTGAAAAGTATGTATTTGTGCTTAAAGAGGGGGCTCTTTTTTTTTTTTTAGACGTTAATTCACTCCAAGGCTTATAAACGTTCCCTAAAGCATTATTTCAATTGCAATATTTCTTTCAGCACCTCTCATTTAGTTACCGACTTTTGAGAAAAGTGGCTGTGTTCGGTCACACACCAGGGGAGGCGCCACCATGGAACTGTCAGCTCTCCGGCAGGTGAGCGGAGCTGACAGCCGGGCTCGGACAGCCCCCAGCAGGCGGCACGGACGGCCGGCCTGGCCCTAATGAAAACCTGCCTTAAGTCAACACCATGCGGCTGCCGTGCCTGGCAACATGAATTTTATGTTATTTATTTATTTTTTTTCAGTTCAGCCACAACTCTCATTCATTGGGTGCTCCCACCTGGCGTTTCTTCCCTCCCCAGGGTCGCAGACGGCTCTCGTCTCAGGAAGGTTTCGTATCCGGGGAGACTGAGCTCCTGACAGGGGGACAGATGTCCTCTCTCGGAGGTGCCCCCTGGAGCAGTGGCAACACAACCAGCTTTCACGGACACCTTCTGGACTGAAAAGGACACCTCGACCCCATGTTTAAGCCTTCCTGGCTCGGAGAAGTCTGTCCGACAGAGCCCACGATTTCTGTTTGTTTTTTTTGTTTTTGTTTTTTTTTAATATCTTTATTGATTAAGTTATTACATATGTGTCCTTATCCCCACATTACCCCCCATTCCCCCCACTCATGCCCTCATCCCCCTGTTCCTCAGAGGGAAGGTAGGGGAGGGTGGGGGTAAGAGGGAGAAATCAACCAAAGGACTTATATGCACGCATACAGGCCTCACCAACGGACACAGAGCCCATGATTTCTGAGGGAAAGCCTGGCAGGCCACTCCGGAGTCAGCCGACTGCCAGCCCCTCGCCCTGGCTTCAGGCAGAGATGGGTCAGATCTGACTGGTCGTTATCTACGTATTCCCCTCTCCAGTGACTGGCTTCGGAGTGGGTGTGTAGCCCAGTCCCGGCCAATGAGATGTAAGAGAGGCTTCCCGGAGAAGCTGTCAAAGCTGACGGAAAGCGATGGCCTAGAGAAGAGCCCGCCCTGGTTTTTCGGAAGTTCCACCGGAGATGCTGCGCCGCCCAGGTGTGGAGCTCAGAGCCTTCACCTGGCAGAGGCTGGACAGGCGGTGCCTGGAGCAGGGAGCCCATGGCGAAGCCAGCATCACTACGGCGGCGGGCAAGTGTCACTCTGACCACAAAGCAGCCATTCAACCTTTCTTCTTGGGAACACAAACACGGCCTCTCTAGAGGTTCACCTCTTCCCCACGGCAGACAGTCTGGAGGAAGTCGGTCAACATACCCTGACGTGTGACCCCAACTGGGCTCATGCGATTCTCCCCCCAGGACACTGACTCTCGAGTGATGTGAGGTGGGAGGGGGGCGGGGAGAGGGGGGAGAGCGGGGATGATACAGCTGGAGGAGATAAAACAAACTACAGGGACCTCACCGGAGGTGGGCTGGCTCCTGCTAAGTGCATCCCCAGCGGGTCCTGGCTCTTGTCCGGCCCAAGCTGAAGTTCTAGTCTGTGAGCCACTCCGCACCCTGGCAATCAAGTCCCTCTCCCTCTTCCTTGGCTTAACGGTGCCAAGAAAAGTTGTGTGCAGCCCCAGAGCTGTAACTGAGACAGAATAGCGCCCTGCCAGGCACTTCACACACACACACACACACACACACACACACACAGACATATACCCACTTCACAGACGAGGAGCTTCAGGCTCAGAGGGTGCTACTTGCCCAGCATGTCGTGGTTACTGGGTTGCCAGGTCTGGAATGGACGTGCATTTTGCTCTCCTTATCTGTGAGATGAGTTTAATTCCACGTGCCCCCCATGGTGACAGTGAGGACGCAGCCTGATAATGCAGGTGGAAGGGACTACGAGCCAGCCTCCACCCCCCATGTGGAGGCCACGTGGCTCTCTGAAGTCTCTGTCCTTGAGAGTCACTTCCTGGGCTCGGGAGGGATTCCCTCAGGAATCGAGAGCGTTCCTCACGGGCTGGTCCAGCTACCAAAAGCCTCAGCCCTGGACTTGGAGAAGGAACTCGGTCATACCTGGGCGATGTGGTCTGGCTGCAGGAGCCCATGGCCTGGGGTGTGGAGTCCCTCGACGTGACTGACACACAGTGAGTCTCTAAGCTGGCCTCCGCCGGTCAGAAGGCAGCACCTCTGGCTTGATGGAGACGGGCCCAGGGGGGTCAACAGAGACATCGACTCACTTCCTGCCACTCATCAGCACTGGCCACCATTGCTCCTCTCTCTGTTCTTCAATATACGGCACCTCTCCTGCCCCAGGGCACTTGCACATGCTATTCCTCTTTCCTCTCACTCATGAATGCTAGCTCCCCTCATCTTTCAGACTTGGGCTCAAAACCCACCTATTCAGGGACACCCTCCCTGACCACTGAATAGTCTAAAACAGCCGCACACACTGCCCATCCTTCCCCCCATCCTTCTCTGGCCAGTCTCCCCAACAGCACTGTGCTTTAATTTCACCGTAGTACTTATCACTGTGCAACGCAGTTATACACTTGAGCCCTGCCCTCAGAGAGCATACATTTTAGTAGACTAGACTGAAAATAACGCCCTAAGAGTACAGAGTGCCGGAGAACACGTACAGCAGAGTAAGGGGTCAGGGGATGCAGGGCTGTGATACTAGATGGGCGGTCGGGGAAGGCCTTTCTAGAAGGGACATCTGAGCAAACACCGAAATGATGCTTTTCTGTTTCTCCCCGTCTAAAACAGAAGCTCCACTTGAGGGCAGGGGCCATGAATGTCATATTGATCACCTACGGAGGCTGCTGGGCACCCAGTATGTGCTCAATAAATATGCAGGCCACGGCTGTCAAATGAGTCCTCTGGACAGCCCCGGGTGTGGGCGGGGGTCTCTTCAGTCCGGGTGACGACATTCCCATGATGACTCACGGCTTGAGGCTTCTACCCCATCCCAAGCTGGCTCTGCTCATGATTAGAAGGTGGGAATAGCCACAATGACAGCGGCTAGAGCATGTTGCAATTCCCGGGGAACTGCTGTGTCAGGGATGGAGGTGAGGAGGGTCCTAGGGGATGATGGGATCAGACAAATGGAGCATTCACTCGTCATCTTTGCTGGCATCGCTCAGCCTCCCGTGACACGCCATCAAGGAATGCAGCTTGCGGAGAGAAGTCAGGCTGCCGCTTTTACCAGGAGCCTTGACGTTGGGAGTTGAAACAGATTAGCGTCAAAAGAGGCGGCTGCCACCCTGGCCGGGTAGGTCAGTTAGTTGGAGCATTGTCCTGTGCACCAAAAGGTTGTGAGTTTGATTCCTGGTCAGAACACATACCTAGGTTGCGGGTTCAATCCCTGGTGGGGGCATGTACGGGAGGCAACTAATCGATACTTCTCTCTCACATTGATACTTCTCTCTCTCTTCCTCTCTCTCTAAAAATCAGTAAAAACAGATCCTCAAGGGGTGGCGGGGAGATTTAAAAAAAAAAGGCAGCTGCCAATTTTGGCCCCACCTCTCTCTCACCTAGGAGCTGTGTGACCTTGAGCCAGTCCCTGAACCTCTTAAAGTCGTGCGGGGAAAAGATGCCAGCAATCTCCCCTCTTCAAAAGGATTCTGTATGTGAAGCACTTTGCACACAGCCAGAGCCGCTGTTGAACAGGACCCCACAAACTAGACTAAGAAATGAGTTGATGCAAATTAAAACCACAATGAGATACCACAACGCACCTACCAGAGTGGCTAGAATTAGAAACATTACAATAAAGGGCATGAAACAACAAGCTATGGGGCGGGGGGGGGGGGGTGTAAGGAGGAGGGGAATAACAAATTACACATTCAACAACATACTTACATCCAGAACCTATAAAGAACTCTTAGAACTCAACCATCTAATTTAAACACTGGGCAAAAGATTTGAACAGCTCACTGAAGAAGATACGTGGATGGCTACCAAGCGTGTGAAAAGACGTCTGAGGTTACCCGCCATTAAGGCAGCACAACTAGCCTGGCCGGTGTGGCTCAGTGGTTGAGTGTCGCTCCGTGAACCAGGAGGTCACGGTTCAATTCACGTGCCTGGGTTGCGGGCCCGATCCCCAGTGGGGTGGTGTGTAGGAGGCAGCCGATCCATGATTCTCATCATTGATGTTTCTATCTCCCTTTCCCGTCCTCTCTCTGAAATCAATAAAAACGTTAAAAATTATTAAAGAAAGTACAATTAAAACCATGAAGAGCTCCCACGGCACCAATGATGGAGCCCCTGGCACTCCCAGGGGGTCCTGGCCCCAAAGCAGAATGACACGGACACTCTGGCAAACCGCTTGGCGGGTTTTCTGTAAACATTTTTCCTGAGATATAAGTTACAGACTATAGAATTCACCCATTGAAAGTTGTGTAACCACCATCACAATCTAACCTGAGGACATTTTCATCCCCCATAGAAGAAAGCCTGCACCCACCCCCAATCGCCCCTCTGTCCCCGTCTTCCCAGCCCTTGGCAACCACCAATCCGCTTCTGTCTCATAGAAACGAAACCATGCGCCATGGGGCCTGAGCGCCTGGCTTGTTCCACTTAGCATGACGCTCGCCAGGTCCACCCGTGTGGTAACATGTGTCAGTCTTCATTCGTTTTTACGGCTGCATAGTATTCCACTGTGTGGCACCCCCCTTTTGCACATCCATTCATCAGCTGGGGGACCCGCTTTGGGGCGATTGTGAACAACGCTCGATGAAGGTGTGGGCTGCCCAGGGAGCTGGCTTCATCGCAGCCTCTCTCAGGGCTGTCTTCTCACTTCCCACGTGAAAGGCCACGGCAAGGCCAGGCCCGCTCTCTCAGCCCGGCTCCCCACCTTCCGCCGTGCGCTCTGCAAACGCAACAGCGACGGCCTGCAAACTCAGAAATGGTGAAAGTGGCAAATGTTGTGTTATCTCTATTTTACCACAATTTTAAAAAATACTTTAATGTCACCAAGGTTGACGGCGCCCTCTCCATGAGCCAGGCCCTGGGCCACGGAGGGTGAGACGGAAGTCAGTCCCCCAGACTTCCCTGAGGTCCCTCAGCGAGAGGCCAAGGTGGAAACCCCAACCACGTGGCCACCAGCCACCCCACCCCCTCACCTCTCACCAGCCTCAAGGTTTATTTTCTTTAGCTCAAAAAACGTTTGCCTTCCATTTTACCACATGAATGAATTTATTTTCATGTGAAACAACATTGTTTTAATGTTTTGCCAATTCAATGACTTTCTCCCATTCTCCCTCCCAAATCCCTGCCAATGGAGGCTTGGCAAGTCCCCCTTCTCCTTTGGCCACATCCACCCCCAGCCCTGATGGCGGGGGGGGGGGGGGGGGGTGTCCCTGAGGAGGCCCAGCCCAGCCCCCAGACAGGAGGGGTTCCATTCCCACTCAGAGCACCGGCTGGGGGAGGAGTCAGACGTCCACTGAAGAGAGAGCCGCTGTGGTGGTGGTTGGGGTGGGGGGTGGGGGCGATCCAAGCCGGGCTGCAACCTCTGCACCCAAACTCCGAGATCTCCTAAGACAGTGATGGCGAACCTACGACACGCGTGTCAGAGGTGACACGCGAACTCATTTTTTTGGTTGATTTTTCTTTGTTAAATGGCATTTAAATGTATAAAATAAATATCAAAAATATGTCTTTGTTTGACTATGGTTGCAAATATCAAAAAATTTCTCTATGTGACACGGCACCAGAGTTAAGTTAGGGTTTTTCAAAATGCTGACACGCCGAGCTCAAAAGCTTTGCCATCACTGGCCTAAGAGCTCCAACCAGGTGGGTACCCTCGGTGTTGGGGTCACCTTTGAGCGTGGGCAGGACGCTGCCTCCTGCACCTGCTCCTGCCCTCCACAGTGACCGATGTCCCAACAGCTGCCATTCTGTCTCCGAGCCTCACAGCCGATCCTCACGCGTGGGGCTGCCACTCCTCACAGGCGAGGAGCAGGATCTCGGGCATTGAAGGAGTCGGCCCCATAGCCCCGCTCAGGAAGTGTGGGAGTCAGTATCCAAACCAAGTCTGCTTCGATTCCAGCGGGGCCCATGGCACGGTGCCCATGCTGCCACCCGAGTCCAGCGCCTCCCCTAAAACGACGTTGCACTCACTGCTTCTCCCGCTGCCCCCACTCTGGGCCCAGAGGGAAGATGGTGCCTTTGGCCGGTCTCTCCCGAGCAGAGGCCATTGCAGAGCAAGTCTCCGCATGGCCGCCAGCCGCCCAGCCCGCGAGCAGACTTCCTCTGGTTCTGGCGGTGATGAGCGGCCTAATAAAATTATGCTAAGTTATGTGCATAGAGAATTGCATCTTACACTCTAATTACTGGCCACGTCTTTGAAGAATCCCTGTGCAATTTCCAGGGTAATCAGCTCACCTCTTTTCTTTGGGTCTGATTAGTCGTTGGGGCCAACGTAAGCCCCCCTCCCCCCCTGCCGCGCCCCACTTGAATCAACACGATTCTGGATGTCATTAGCTACTCCAATTGCCTTTTTAAAAATCTGTTTCACATAAAAGGACAAATGAGAATGAATATTTGCCCATCTTTAAGACACTAACTACATTCTTTTCCACAGCCTGTTCTCGTTATTACTTTTCTCCGGGAGGAATTTGAACGCAGCCTGGGCGCCCGCACGCAGCTCATGACTGCAAAAGGCTTCCTCTTCGAAATCGGGCCCAACTGGCCACAGTGGGAAATGTGGTCTCCCCCAGGGAGCAGGCCGCTGACTTTTCTCTACCTGTGCTCCCCGAGACTCACCCCCAGTGCTTAGGGGGCGGGCCCTCCGCCACTGCACCCGGCGGGGCTGAGCAGAGACCCTCTGCAGTAATGGCTGGAAAGCAGGATGAACCCCATCCAAGAACCGTTATTTCATGGTTAGCGTCACTTACGCCAATAAGTCGGCCCCCGTGAAAGGCTGCGGTGGAAATGGGAAGAGGCAGGGATGGGTGAGTGAGGCCGAGGAGCAGGGGAGGAGTGACAGGGCCCCTTGGACCTCGTTGAAGTGCACTGGGCTAACTTTAATCATGCTTTTGCTCGGCTCTCATCCAAAGCTTCTTAGTCCAAACGCCATGGTCTGTGGGCCTTACTTTCCTTCCCACCCTGATCTCTTCTAGCCCCCCCCCCCCCGCCTCGGTCTTAACACTCTAGCCATGTGCCCTTATTTCTGCTCCTCCAACATGCCCAGCCTTTGCTACCCCAGGGCCTTTGCACATCCACTGCCTAATGCCACCTCCTCCAGAGCTTCCCATGGCTCCTTCCTTCTCACCCTCCAGGTCTCTGCTCCGCCAGCCCATCCCCAAAGGTGCCTTTTGTGACCCCATCACTCTTCTCTGACTGTCACCGTCAGCCCACCCCTCACTCCGCCTGGCCTTATGTGGCCTCTCATGCACATACAGGAATAAAATCTCTATGAAGGCAGGGACTGCCTATCTTGTTCTGCACCGGGCCTCCAGCCCAAAGAACAGTACCCAACACCTAGTGGGTGCTCAATAAATAGTTCATGAATGAGGGACTGAAAATGTCAAAATATTCCAAACAACCCTATTCCCCCTTTTCTTTCTGGATTCTGCAATCTTTCTTGAAGAAAATAAAAATTAAAAAAAATACATATTCCTGGGTTTACCTGGACCTGATAAAAGAAAAAATGTTTTGCCCGGCCAGCGTGGCTCAGTGGTTGAGCACCGACCTATGAACCAGGAGGTCACGGTTTGATTCCCAGTCAGAGCACATGCCCGGGTTGCAGGCTCCATCCCTAGTGTGGGGCGTGCAGGAGGCAGCCGATCAGTGATTCTCTCTCATCATTGATGTTTCCACCTCCCTCTCCCTCCCTCTCTGACATCAATAAAAATATTTTTTAAATGTTTTTCTCTTAAATCTCTTGAGAATGGACAGCAGAGGCTTGGAACGCCAAGTTCCGAGGGTGAGCGAGAAGAACCTGCAGCTGAGTTCTGAGAGAAGAGACCTGTCTGGCCTCCAGGCATAGGTTGTGGGGCCGGTGACTTCACAAATGATTCAGTCAGCCCACATCTTAGGGGGAATCCATTTCGAAATCAAAACCTCAATATGGAAAGCTCAGGGAGCGGCTTTGCTTTGGCATTCCTACAAGGAGTCCGGCTTCTGAAAGACGCTACGTTGTAGATAGCTTGTCCACAAAAGGGGGGGTGGAGCGGGGAGCGGGCAAGGGGGAAGGAGAGAAGCCCAGGATCAGGCGGATTTGTCTGCTAAGGGTTCGGATGAAAACTGATCCGGGAATGCGTGATCCTCCAAAAATCCTCCAGCCCCAAAGTGCTTAAGTTACCCCTCTGACCGCAGCCACATGGAGGATGAAATTAAATCCCCTGGAAAGAGTTGACTTTTTTGACATTATGCAATGTTTGGGTGAAAAAAAAGGGGGGGAAGATATAATAATAAAAAAAAAAAACCCTCATCTTTTTCCCAGAGGTTAGCAAAGCTATTTCTGGCTTTTAATGATACATCTCACCATCACTTCATGGGTAGTTTTGAGAGGTGCGAAGGCGGGACTGTTCTGTTATGTAACCCATTTAAAGTAGGAAATTAGCAAGTCCTGAATGAATTCTGTTACTGTGTTCTGACTTCTGGAAAGTTTGGAGCGACTACAGTTCTATTTTGAGGTGAGCAAATCCATCATTTATAGATCTCCTCGCAAATACCGCAGGGCTCCATGTCACCCTGAAAAGCTTCATAATAAAAACAGTGCAAGTACGTGGGGTGTTGGAACATTTCGTCTCAAAACCTTACTCGCCTGAGCAGTGAGGAGGGCAAGCCTTCCCCAGTTGCCAATTATTCAAAAATACAAAATACCCAAGATCAAATCAATATTCATCTCCCAGGCCCCGCCCCCCAGTTCTGTGCGTTGTTGTTTTTTTCCAAGTTCAGCAAAATAGTCTGGTCAACAACATAAAAAGAAATGTCTGTTTTTAACGGAGCTGTTGGCCATGAAATAAATTCTGAAGCTATGAAAGCAGCATCTTGGGTCCGTGGGGCCTGCCTGGTGGTTGAAAACAGGAAACAGAAATGTCTTTCAGTCCTCGGGCGCCCCCTAGCGGCCGACTGGAGGAGCGTCCGCGCGTTAATGGAATTTCACCGCCTGCAAATGCCATCTCATCCTTTTACTGTCTAATTTTACGTGGCTCAGCCTTTTTTTTTCTTCTTAAAAAGAGAATAAAATCCATCAATAAAACAATAAAAAAAAAATTTTCTGTAATTTTGCTTTTAAACCATCCCCCAATTGTCAGATTACAAGAAAACGCTTTTATTCTGAGATAACAATGATGAATAGGAAATACAGTGGGGCCTTGACTTACGAGTTTAATTCGTTAAGGAGCTCGTTAAGGAGCTCGTTAACTCAAATTACTCTGTCAATTCAATGAAAAAAATCGGCGGGGAGACAGCTGGTATCTCAAAAAATAGGTTAGTTGTAAGTCAAGGCCCCACTGTAGTTGGTTTCATCCTCCCTTTTCCCAGCCCACCAATAAACACAAAAGGGAACAGGAAGAGCAGACAAGGAAAACAGGTCAAAATCAGAACACCTCATGTGTCTCCGGGGCTGTAGGCCACAGTCCCAACACCTGGGAACTAGAATTTTTGAAAAGGTGCCCACATGTTATAAAACCTCCATCAATTACCTAGTCTATAAGCCAGAAACACCTTATCGCCTAGCAATTGCCTGTATCTCCCCCATGCTTTCCTGAGATCTGAATTATGCTTGAGAAAAAGAAGAAAGGAAAACAAGATAGAAAATCATACTTGCTTCCATAAATATAACCAACTGAGGAAGACTTCCCAGAAGGGGCACCATTCACCGAGTCCCAGTGTATAGAGCAGTGGTTCTCAACCTGTGGGTCGCGACCCCTTTGGGGGTCGAACGACCCTTTCACAGGGGTCACCTAAGACCATCGGAAAACACATCTATAATTACATACTGTTTACAGTAGCAAAATTACAGTTATGAAGTAGCAACGGAAATAATTTTATGGTTGGGGGTCACCACAACATGAGGAACTGTATTAAAAGGTTGGGGCATTAGGAAGGTTGAGAACCTCTGGTATAGAGGTAATCCCCAAACAAAGGCCTTTTGTGAAGGGATCAGTTCTGAGCCACCATTACTTAGCATACAATGGGCCATCCTGGAGCACCAAGGAGGGGGGAGAAGGGAGAAGGGGGCGAGGGAGGAAGGGAGGGAGAGGGAGAGAAAAGAAACATCTGGAATGTTCCAAACTATCTTCCCAGTTAGCATTCGTGAACGCATGAAAGGCTTCTCCTCAGCCTGAGTCCCACCCATTTTTCAAAATAAGAAGCTTCTGCCATTTTATTGTGTATCTGTTATCAGTCAAGAGAGGTCTTTGCCTTTGGTCCAGAAGATCTGTAAAGGCATATAAATACTTTTCCAATGAATGTGTTATTATTTATGTTAATAACCAGGTACAATAAATAGCCCTTTGAATTTTGAGATAGATAGATAGATAGATATGCCCTGAGAAAGAAAGACGCCTACTAAGAAGGGATCCTGGTAGCTACCTGGGCTCAAATTAAAAACAAAACAAAAACAAAAACAGAACTTAGCAGCCGTTTCTGCACAGAGGCCTCTCACTC
Organism: Myotis nattereri; assembly: GCF_964212035.1. Taxonomy (NCBI): domain Eukaryota; kingdom Metazoa; phylum Chordata; class Mammalia; order Chiroptera; family Vespertilionidae; genus Myotis; species Myotis nattereri. The sequence continues at coordinate 11,516,706 of NC_138083.1, read as the reverse complement.
GCACTGCACTTCAGGGAGAAGCTTGCACGGACCTGCCCTCCTGCACTGCGCCTGCCACCTGAGCCAGCCCTTATAACGGAGTTCCTGAAATCCTCTTTCAGCCAATGGGACTGAGACTTCTCCCATCCCACAGGAGCTGCAGCCTGACCAACCTGAGCAACTGTGTTATGACCAATGAGGACGGCGCCTTTGGACCAATCAAACTGTGACGATTTGGCGTTCTCATTTGCATGAAGACAGACCAATCAGGGCAGGGGCAGGGACTTCTGTGTATATAAGGCAGCTTCCCTCCAGCTCAGAGCACACACTTTCTCTTCCCATGAAGACTGAGTCTCCCTGGCTAAGCGGAAACACCTACGCTTCTGGCAGGAGCAGAGCAAGCAGAACCACGCAGGACAAGGCAGACAGGCAAGGAAAAGAGCGGAACTGTCTAGCCAGAGAGGGTCTCCCTCACAGCCATGCTGTTTTCACAGTTGAGCTGTTTTGCACTGAATCAAGTTTCCTTCTTCAGGCATTACATTGGCACCAACAAGGATTAATATATGTGACAAAAATATCCCCAAACGTTTAGGCAAAGCCCCCTCAGCGTTCTTTGACCCGCCTGCTGTCCATTTGCTAGTTATCTAAAACACATTTCTGATTTCTCATTGTCATTCTGTCCCTTGTAGCTGAGGAGGTGAGGGTGAGGCTCAGCGGGTGGGGGCTTGTGTCCAGGTGTGGCAATTAATCTTCAAATATTTCTTAATCTTCCCCTCTATGCAAACACACTGGATGCAAATCCTCTATGTGATGAAAAGAAATATTCAACAAAATCCCTTTAGGACATTGCAAATGAATATGGTAGATTAGGTTCACAAGCTGTACTCTTACAAGAGAAGATTCTTGACTCCTAGGCATTATAAGAAAAATGCAAATATAAATCACTATGAGATATCCTTTTTTTTCATTTATCAGATTAGCAGATATCAAAGTGTGATAACACTGTCTTTGCAAGGCGTGGGGCAGCAGACCCTCGCATACCTGGCCTGGCCTCCTGGGTGGGAGTGAAAATTGGTTCTACCCCCTTGGGGGGCATTTGCCAACATTCACTAAAGTAAAAGATGTACATGTCCTTTGGCCTATTATTCTGCTGGAAATTCACAGAAAGTACGGACTGAACACGGGACAAATGATGTATGTTCAAGGAAATACATTGCAGCCTCCTATGTAAAAGCTAAATAATGGAAACAACCAAAATGTCCATTAGGGGAAGCTGTCCAAATAAGTGATGGCCATCCAGAATACGGCATTGTATTGCTGCAGCTGGAGGCAGCTGTGTTTATACTGACATGGAATATTGTGCGTGTGGTAGAGTGAAATGAAGAAGCAAGCTGCCAAACCGTGATCTGGGTGCTACCCATTCAGCTGAGTGGAAAAAAAATAGTAGGCTGAACCGTGTGAAAGTACCAATCAGTATTAGTCCATTTTTTACATATAAATGCAATAATTTTATAAAATTCAATATGTATATATATATCCATCCTAAACTTTTAGTTTTGAGATACCTGTACATTCTCATGCAGTTGTAAGAAATAATACAGAGAGAGCCCATGTACTCCTTACCTACTTCCCATCATGGTAGCATGTCACAGGTTTAGTACAATGTCACAGCCGGATGCCGACACTGATACACCAAGACACAGGCCATTTCCATCACCACCAGGGTCCCTCCTGTTGCCCTTTCAGAGCCACACCCCTTTCCCACCCCTCACTCTGGCCCCGACCCCTGGCAACCACTAGTCTGTTCTCCATCTCCAGAGTGTGGTCATTCCAAGGCCATTGCATGAATGGAATCGCATGGTACGGAACCTTTGGGGATTGGCTTGTTTTCATGTGTGTCCCTCTCCAGAGGTCCGTCCGCGCTGCTGAGTGTATCAACAGCTGGTTCCTTCTGATGGCCGAGTCCGACCCTGAACGGTATCTGTGTGGTTTCCAGCTCGAACCTATAGTGAGTAGAGCTGCTGTCAAGTTTCATGGGCAGGTTTTTGTGTGAATGTAAATTGATTTCTCCGGGATAAAGGACCAGGAAGGCAATTGCTGGGTTATAGGGTAGGTGCATGTGTCGTTTTTTTCAGAAACCGCCAAACTCGCTTTCCAGAGTGGCTGTAACACGTGGCATTCCTACCAACATTGTATAGTACACCAGCTTTCCCATGTGCTCACTGGCATTTGGGGGTGTCGCTACCTTGTTTATTTATTGTTGGCTATTCTGATGGGTGTGTGGTAGCTCCTTGTGGTGTTTTGCATCCCTGATAGTAATGATGTTGTACACCTTCCCATGAGCGTCTGTCCTCTGTACCCTCTTTGGGGAAACCTGTGTCTTTTGCCCATTTTCTAATTGGGATGCTCATACTGCTGCTGAGTTTTAAGAGTTCTTTCTCTAGCGCCCCCCCGCCCACCCCAGCCCCTTCGTGTTGGATACTCCTTGGCCGGGTATGCGATGTGCGATATTTTCTACAGGTTGTCTTCTCATCCCCTTGATAGGGTCTTTCACGGCCCGAACGCCGTTAGTGTTAATGATATAACTGACCACCTTTTCCGTCTCTGGGCTGTGCCTTTGCTGTCGAGGCTGAGAACTCTATGCCGAGCCCTAGACCCCGAGGATTTTCCTACCTTTGTTTCTGGAGGTTTGACCACTTATATTATTTCCCGACATGCTCTCCAGAGCATCCAAAGACAGCGGCAGAGTCGGCAACAGGAGATACTGAGGGGACCAGGTCTGGCGAAGTCTGGTCCCTGGTGAAGGTAGAATCACGTCCATTTACATCATAGAGGGTGAGGCAGCACCCGCGAGGTTGAGAACAAATGATTCCTGAAGGTGTCCACGCCTCAATTCTTCTTCCTCGTTGACCTTGCACAGCCCGTGACTTCCCTTCAGGAAAGTAATTCAGACTTCCTCGCCAAGTCCTTTCAACTCACTCAATAACAGTTATGAATAATAATAATTCAGAATAGGAGCTGAATAATATTAATATAGTTATTGATAATAAATAATGATGGACCCTCGTCCAACATGTCCCAGGTATCACACCAAGCACTGCACATTCATCCTCACTGAGGCTCAAACAAATCCCAGGAGGATATGCCGAGCGCTGTCCTTCACCACATCCTGCTGAACTGGCAGGAAACCTGAATGTCCAGCTCTTTCTTAAGCCGCGACTCGGATGGCAGCGTCCCTGTAGAAAGCAGCTGCCAGCATGAGCTTTAGAAGCTCGCAGCACGGGGAGTCTAAGCTGGACACCGAGGATCCTGAGGCCAGAGAAAGAGACTGTATTTGACAGTGACCATCTGTTCCTTCCGAGGGCTCCCTAGGGGGTGCCCCACCCACAGGCGACCTCAGTCCGTCTTTGCACGGTCCCATAGGGTGCAGCTGAGGCTGCCCAACCTCTGAAATGGAAGCCACTTTCCCGAGGGGCCAGCGCTGGTGGGAAAAGGCTGGGCAGGAGCTCTACTGGATCCTGAGCCCTCCTCTTCCCACCAGGCCACATCTACACCCACGGAGAAGGAACACGACAGGTTCTAAAGACTCCGCATGTAAAACCCCCAGCACATTTAGTTGGCTGCTCTACCACATGCACAGATTTCAAGCTGAGGGATGAAGGTCCCTGTGCGCATGGAGTGGGGTGCGGCTGTAGCGTTAATGGTGAGAGAGAAAGACTGGAAACCAACTACATGTCCATCAACAAGGAACTAGAGTCAGCCGTGGGCAAACTACGGCCCGCGGGCCGGATCCCGCCCATTTGAAATGAATAAAACTAAACAAAAAAAAGACCGTACCCTTTTATGTAATGATGTTTACTTTGAATTTATATTAGTTCACACAAACACTCCATCCATGCTTTTGTTCCGGCCTCCGGTCCAGTTTAAGAACCCATTGTGGCCCTCGAGTCAAAAAGTTTGCCCACCCCTGACAGACAGTGAAGCTGTGGGAGAGACCCCAACCATTACGCTAAGTGAATAAGTCAGTCAGAAAAAGAGAAATGCCATATCAGTTCACTTATCTGTGGAATCTAAAGAACAACATAAACAAAACGGAAACCGATTAATAAACACAGGGGACAGACTGGTGGTTGCCAGAGGAGAGGGTGTTGGGGGCTGGGCGAAAAAGGCGAAGGGACTGAGAAGCACAAATTGGTGTTTATACAACAGCCACCGGAGCATAAAGCACCGCACAGGAAGGGTCAGTAATGTTGTAATGACTATGCATGCTGCCGGGCGGGTACTGGAAATATTGGGGGGGCACTTTGTAAAGTATATGAGTGTCTAACTGCTGTACTCCTGAAACTAGAACAAAGTAATATTGAACGTAAACTTTAATGTAATACAAATATCCAAGATCAAATAAATAGTCATCGCCCACCCTCCACACCCCAGTTTAGTTTTGTTTGGGTTTTCTAAATTCAGCAAAATAGTCTGGTCAATAACATTAAAGAAGTGCCTGTTTGTAACGGAGCTGTGGGCCATGAAACGAACTCGGACCCTACGAAAGCAGCGTCTTGGGTCTGTGTGGCCTGCCTGGGAGTTGGAAACAGAAATGTCTTTCAGGCCCTGGCCGGGCAGCTCCGTTGGTTAGAGTGTCATCCGGATACACCGACGTGGGGTTCGATCCCAGGCAAGGCAATCCAAGCGTCGACCATGGGTGTGTAGACAAGTGGAACAACAAATCGATGTTTTTCTCTCTCTCTCTCTTTTCCTCTCTCTCTAAAATCAATTTTTAAAAGAAAGGAAGGGAGGGGGGGAGAGAGAGAAAGAGGGGGAGGGGAAGGGAGGAAGGAAGGAAAGAAGGGAGGGAGGGAGGGAGGAAGGAAGGGAGGAAGGCCTTTCAACCTTCAGGTTTCCCCAGCAGCTCGCTGGCAGAGCGACCACACGGGCAGAATGTTGTGCGGGCAGCTGCAGAGTGCAGGGCTTTGCTCCAAGAGCACACGCACACACACACACACACGCACACACGCACGTGCACACGCACGCACACGCACACGCTTTAGGAAAGCACTGCCGGGTGCTCCTCCTGCGCCCACGTCACAGGAGCCGAGCGCACGCTCCCGTGTGCCCAGGGAGCCGCTGCTGATGGAGACACAGTTCGCGTACAATCTCTTTTAACTGATAAACGGAGAAGGGCCTTTCCACCGAGAGCCCACACTGCGACCCACACTGCCAACAGCTACTAATTGAAACATCTGGCCAGGCAGGTGCACGCGTGGCTGGGACACGGGGGTGTCTGGGGCTAGGCTCCCCGGGACATGGGGGAAGGCACCGACAAAGGGTAAGACTGACATGCGCAGAGTCTGTTGGGGTTTCACAGCCTCGGCACTTTTGACATCGGGGGCCCGACTGCTTCTTTGTTGAGGGGGTTTGTGCACCGTAGGGTGTCCCATGGCATCCGGGGCTCTCCTCGCTAGAAGCAGGGCAACCCCCCCGCAATACACACACACACACCAGCTGTGACTCCCCACACTCCGTATGTCCCCTGGGGGCAAAATCACTCCGAGATGAGGATCGTCAGATGAAATTGGTAAAACATGTCCTCTGCTTCTTACAAATGAGCTTAGAAACCTCATTTGCCTAAAACTTAAGTCACCGCGTTCCTAAATCTTCTATCCCATGATTCAAAAAATATAAAAGTATCCGAAGCAATCAAGGACCATGGGTGTGTAAACAAAACATGAATCTTGTCGAACGCTTTTCTCCTTTTTTTCTATGTATGTCGATCACTGTTTGAAATTCCGACATGTCTGCAACACACACCAGCACAGGTCAATAAATAATGCATGGGTTTGGGGTGGGTGGGTTTGTTGTTTTTTTGCTAAAATTAAAAAAAAAACTTAAATGGAGAAAAAGCTATTTACCATTTATGTACCAGGAGATCTGCACAAAAGAGAAGCATCAGAATAAAAAGCCCTCATTTTGACACCAGAATTCATGTTTGCACACAAATTAAAACGACCCCCAAAGCGTAAGTGCACAAGCTTTATTGGGCAACAGCAGCAGGCCACGCCGGCAGACAATGAAAGCAGGACCGCTCGGAAGCACACGGGATCACACGTGTGCCATCACAGGATCGAGAATTTAAAGCATCTGGGAGTCCCTGCCAAATTAAAGTGCACTGCACCCGCTCCCTCTCATCAAAACCGCGGCCGTGAGCACCGCAGGGAGGATCACAGAGCACCGATGAGGCCCTCGGGGACCCTCCATGCGGTCACCGCCAGCCCCGGCGCAAGGAAGTCAGAAATGAGCCACGAGTTCTTCTTCCTGCAAACACCGCACGCCCACCTGCCCCAGCAAACACAACATTCAGTGACACCGTCTGGCGACACGAACAGACCGCACCGCCCCCCGCGCTGGGACGGAGACGCCGTTTCCCAGGTGATGCTGCTGTGGCGTCAGGTGCTACGGGCTGTGCTTACAGTCCCTCCCAAAAGCACAGCGAGCATCCTTCCAGGGTGAAACGGACACAGTTAAAGGAACCGTCTCCTAACAAGTATATAGAAATGACCGAAGGCTTTACATTGAAAGGGGAGAGAAATTAAATCTGTTGTATTTACAAAGCTCATTGTGATTGTTTCTTTTAATGACTACAAAGCTGAGCATGATGGGATGTTGACCCAAACCAAATCTCTCTTCAAAAACCTGGAGATAACATCATACATCCCCCCACACACACACACACATTTCAAACACACACACACAGAGATTAAAAATAGCTGATGGGTGTTTGCCTCACGCAGGGTGGACTGGGAGAATGCATAGGTCCCGTCTGAAATTTTGGCAAAGGTTTAAAATGCTGCCCCAGGAAAGGCGTGCGGGTACTGCCATCCCCACCCCAGCTAAAAAAAAAAAAAAAAAGTATGAAAACAAAAGTCTGGCGGAAGGAAAACAGGCATTATTATGTCATTTCCAATGAGCACAGAACGCAAAGTACATTCCAAAGTTGTCAGAATCACCTACGTTTTCAGCAGAGAAGCTGGGGGACGGGAAAGCAGATGGTGGCATTTACGATGACGGTGACAAAAAAGGGGTGCGCTTCAGGGAAGCGAGTCTGGGATCTGGATATAATAATGCCAACAGCGGGCGTTTGAAACCCCAGCTCCTGGCCTCCCAGCTCCAGGTGGCAAGTCCTTTGCCCCCAGCAGCCCGAGTCAGTGCGGCCAGCCTCACCCAGAGCCTCACTGACCACCACAGGCTCCACACACACGTGCATGCAGGCTCCCCAAGGTAGTCACCCTGCCAGGCAGGAGAAACCACTCCAATGGCTCGCCCGGCCATTTTCTTAGAGAAAGGGAAGACGAGGGGGGCAAATAGAAACCATTCTTACCGCCCCCCCCCAACACACACCGTCACCAAAAAGGAATAATCATAAATAACAAAAGTGCTTGCTCTGGCACAAATACCGAGTGCTGTCCGAGGGCGGAGGGAGTGATCGTTTTCACTAGAAGGAAGTGTTTAACCTGCTGATTGTGGCCACGGGGCCTCTGGCCTCAGACTCAACTGGCTGTTGGGCCTGGGATCCCATTGAGTTCCAAAGCGAAGGGAAGATCTTTCCAGGTGGATGAACCCAGAAAACAGTCAACAGAAGCCTTATGGTCAAGGTCATGAACTTGGGAGTTTCCCTCAAAAGAGCTCCGGTGTTTTGTTTCTTGGTTCCCCCCAACCACTAAGATGCCCCCAGAAGCGCCCAGTGGGCACCAGTTCTCTGCTGGGATTAGTCTGGTGTGTGCAGGTAGTGAGCCCCATTCCTAGGCGCCCCCGGACCCCAGCAGGGGCGTGAGCAGGCTGCCCACCCTCGGGTGGCTTACACCGTGGTGGTCTCTACAGGGTTTCATCCCCCTCGCCCGACTGCCTCCACAGAGTGTGCCCGAGGGCAGTGGGCAGGACTGTCTGGTGGCCCTGGTGCACATCCGTCGCCCCTCAGGGATGGCTTCTCTAGCCCCCTTAGAAGCGTTCTCCCTTCGAGAGGCCAAGCAGTATCTTAAAGGTCAACTCACGCACCTTGCCCAAAATGGGACTTCAGGGGAAGGCCACAGAAACCATCTCCATCCCGTGTCTGCTGGGAACACCCGAACGTCCCGGACAAGGAATCCACACGCCCTCCCTGCAGGAGCCCTCACCGGCCTGTGAGCAAGGCCCGGTCCCGGGTTTGCAAGCGCAGAGAGTAAATACTTAAGACGCCCGTCTGACGCCCAACACGGCAGCCAGGTGCAGGCACTCGGAGCACAGCCTCCTCCTCCACTTTTGAAACTGCGTAAAATAGCGCAGTGGACTCAGACCTGCTCGACCTTTCTGAGCGTTCTAGGCAAAAACCCTGTTCTGAAATAGCCATTCCTCCACTGCATTATAGGGGGGCCGAGGGGGGGGGGGAGGAGTGGGGGGAGTAGGTTTACAGTTATGAGTATGCAAAACAGTTTATCCTTACATCATCATTTATTAATTACTGCATGATTTTTCCATATGAACAACTGTAAGCCTACTTTTGCTCCACCCTATATATGCTCCCTGTAGATCTCGGTGGGAGGTGGAAATGGGTGGAACAGGGAGGGGCAAATACTGTAACATTGCAGAATCTTAAGACAGAAGTGCTGTCAATAGCTAATTTCCGAGGGCCTGCAACTTGCTGTCACTTTATAAAGATATAAAAAGGCAACATGAAGACGTGAGCACAGGAAGGGTGCTGCCAAGGCGAGGCACGCCGGCTCCTCGTGTCCCCGGAGCAGGGGCCCTCGGGCAGTGGGGCCAGCACCCAGGCCAAGCCTACGTCTCTGAAGCACACACAGAAGCCGTGCCCACAGATTGAAGGGCATGTACTCACACAGGATTAACCACCCATCTGAGGCCTCAGACACAGTCACCTCCTGAAGACTCGCCAACGGAACCCCCGGGGCCTGCACACCTGGCCGCTGCAAGAGTGACCGGGCCGAGAAGCCACGGCTTTATAAGAAACACCACGCCCAGCTGAAACCGGTTTGGCTCAGTGGATAGAGCGTCGGCCTGCGGACTGAAGGGTCCCAGGCTCGATTCCGGTCAAGGGCATGTACCTGGGTTGCAGGCACATCCCCAGTAGGAGGTGTGCAGGAGGCAGCTGATGGATGTTTCTCTCTCATCGATGTTTCTAACTCTCTATCTCTCTCCCTTCCTCTCTGTAAAAATCAATAATACATTTAAAAAAAAAAAAAAACCACGCCCGTGCCGCAGCCCGGTGGGTGGCGTCTCGGCCTCTGCCTGCCCTTCAGAAGCCCCCCCGTCCCCCCGTGAAGGCTGCACGCCGAGGAGCAGAGCCCAGGCCCATGCCAGGCCTCCTCCCATGGGGCTCCCTGCTCGAAGCTGCCACCGAGCATGGCAACGTGGTAAGAGGCTGCCGCCTCTGTCCTTCTGTCCTCCATCATTCCTCCCAACAGGAAACAGACCTCAGTGCAGGTGAAGGGCCCAGTCCTGACCTCCCCGCTCTGGACCAGGGTCCGAGCCGTGTGAGCCCCACTGTCTAAAGCATTAGTTGTACCTCTTTTCACCCTGTTGGCATATTAAGGGGCTGTTCGGTGGCACATTTCCTGCGAAAACAACTCCCAGAGGATGCCGCGGGTGTCCTAGATGGCCGCGGGCTTCATGATTGTTCCCAGGTCCGGACAAAGCAGAGTGGCACCTTGACACTCCTTTACGAGGCGGCGGGGACGTGACTCCAGTGTGGGTGCGGAGTGAGATGCCTGGGAAACCTGGATTTGCAGCTCATTCTCCCTCGCCTCTCATTTGCCTTCCTGTGATCCCAGGAAGCCCGGCTTCAGTAGCAGAGCGGCCTTAGAGGGGACACCTGGCGTTTCCAAATTGAGGTTAGTGTCCGGATAACTTTTAACCAAATGCACCGTCTTTCCCCCGAAACCAAGAGCTTTACGTTTCTCTAAAACCAGTCTTTAGGAGCAGAAAAGACATAAAGAGTGCACACACGTCAGGACTGATGAAAAAAACCAACCAACCAAAAGTCCTCTACAATCTCCAACTAGACAGAAACTTTATCACGTGACAACAAAATTCAAGTCATAAGGACCTTGCACAGCGACCCGCGTATAAATCTCTTGGCTGAGCCACCCACGGGGACACATTCACATTCACTCCAGGCAGAACCACGGGGTTCACACGGGCCGCGCGGGCTCCTTGGGGTTCCCTCCCGTGTATTCGGGCAGGACTCCAGGCAGAGCCTCTTCTCGTCCACACCACACGTGCAGCCCCTCCTGCAGAGCCCTCGGGCGGTCAGGATGAACGGGACTGACTCTGTCCGGCAGGAGAGCAGGGACCAGACTCCCGCCGCCGCGCACACAGCCTACGAGGTGAGCTTGGAGTAGCTGGGCGGGGAGAACCGTCTGCGCAGGTACTTGAGGATGTAGAGGGGCAGGCAGCTGACCAGCGTGATAACAGAGACTTTCCACAGGAAGGACAGAGTGGCGATGAAGTACACATCTGCAAGCAAACGGGAAGACAGCGTGAGTGGGCGGGAATGTTCCAGAAGGCACCTGTGGTCCAGAAACGGCCACCACAGCTATCGCCCGTCACACACACACACACACACACACACACACACACACACACACACGGCCTCCTGGCGTGCTCCTTCCCTCCACTCCATCTTTCAGGGGCAGACGTGCCAGCAGCTAATAGCCCGTAAGGCTGTCAGCCCAACCTGCCTCGCGCTCCCCTCTCTCTGACCTGCTTCTGTATTCCTGGTCCTCGGTGAACTGCTCTTTTCAACAACTAGGAAACAGAGACTGCAGACGAAAACCAATTCTTACAGGTGTTTTTGATTTGGGCTCTGAAAGTTGGAGTTTTTTAAACACGGCCGCCGGAGAGCAGAAAGCGACCCTCAAACACACGTGCCTGCTTCCCCACCGATTTCCCCTTCGTCTGCGTGATGGTCACAGGAAGCCAGGGGACGGGTCTGGGGGTGGCGCAAGGCAGGTGGGCCCCCTGGTCGGAAACAGGGTAAGCTCGGGGCTTTGATCTAAGGACAGGCACGCCCTTCGGTGCTAGGGGGGCGACAGCTGGTGGCTTCAACAGTGCATGGAATGGAGGTCACAGTAAACATGACCCCACTGCCCGAGACACAGGATGGGGAAACACAGCTGGCATTGATTAAGCACCTACTATGTGCCAGCCCTAAGGCCCACTGTATGCTGCTCACCCAGTCCTACGGCAGGTGCACATTTAAGGGGACCGACCACAGCTTTTCTAAGCCCCTGGGTGCACCCCCATTCCCCAGTCTCAAGCCATTGAGCGCATAGTAGGTGCTTACAAAACCCATTTGAACTTTTGGGGACAAGTGTGAAATCGTTCTAAGACTTTTCACTTTTCACACGGATGCTCCTTTATCTTTACCAAGACCTTTGTAAGGAGTGTTTGCTGAGGCACAGAGACGTGATCAGAGGCGCCGTCCTGGTCAGGCAGTTTCCCAAGGGAATAATGCTAAGTCCTGCCCTCTGTCGTTCATTCACCAGCAAGACCTGGGCATTCGGCATCTCCATATGACACAGAGCCCAGCACAGCAGTCGCTCCCTGGGAAACCCACCGGGCCCTTGTTGAACGACACAGAATCCTCTCCGGAGCCCATCAGCACATCCAGTTCCCAAAGGAAGCTCTCTCCGCTGGGACCCTGCCCAAGCGCCCGGCCCGGATGGCTGACGCACACTGCCCACGGGACAGCCGTCAGCGGGGCAGTCGAGGGCCACGGCCTGGTGGACACGGAGCCCAGGACCCCAGTGCCGGGGGCTGCCTTCCTTCGCAAGCTGGGAGACCTCTGGAGGCGACAGACAGGCTTCCCATGCAGGGGGGGCGGGGGCGGGGGTCTCACCGATGAATTCGTGTAGGAACACCAGGGAGGCGATGTAGCAGGCCAGGCTGAGCAGCTCGGCCACCGTCATGAGCCAGTGCCAGGTCTGGATGGTCAGGGCCACCATCAGCAGCTCCGTGAGGATCAGCGACGTGAAGGAGATCGCCACAATGTGCACGAACTCCGACTCGAAGAGCAGCAGCGCCCCGTACATGATGGTGCTCCCTGGAGAGAGGAAGTGCGGGTGGGGAGGGCCGCTGCGCCCCCGGCGGCATTCTCACCGGGAGCGCAAACCCCCGTGCTCCCACCTCCCCCGTGACGCCTCCCCACGCTCCCCGAAGGCTCACGGCTCACTCACTCACGTCAGACGCCTTTTTTTTCATTTGTTTTTCCATTAAGACCTGAGAAGTACCACTTGCTGAATGAGTGGTGCTTTATGCAAGTTTTAAAGAGGCATCACCTTCCAGTTTTGTCTAGTTTTCCGACTTCCCCTTCTGACCTTACGTAATAACCAAGAGTCTATCACTGCGGGGGTGGGGTGGGGGGGTGGGGGGAAGAGGGAGGGAGGGAGATGGGGTGAGGTTAACTATCTGAAGCGGATGGAACAAGAAATAGAAATTTAAATGTACTATTTAAAATGACAGAGGCAAGTAGACATGAAAGGAAAATCCGAATGATGCCCCTTATATGACAGCGTTCTCTAAACAAGTGGAATTCACAGACACAGAAAGCGGGCTGGCGGGCCGAGGCTCCCAGGGGCTGCCAGGAGGTGAAAGAGGAGTTTATGGTCGGATGGATACAAAGCTCTGGAGACCTGTCACAGCGCCAATAGACTGGACACTGCCGAACGGTGCCCTTCCCAAGAGTTAAGACGGTAAACTTTATACGAAATGATAGAGCTGACCAGGAGGCTCACTCAGCCGCTACTGAGGAGAGAGAGGGGAGAGGGGAGGGTGTAGATGAGGCTTTAGCCAGCAAGGCAGGGGCTGGATGGATACATCTCACACCGATCAAAACTGCTAGCGGCACAGGAATAACACTCCGAGGCAGGGCCCGGGGAAACCTGCAGACCCGCCGAGGGGGACCCGCCGGGTGGCGGCCCGTCATAGCCGGTGGAGTGGAGGGCGTGGAACGCAGCCCACTGCTTCCCACCTGAACTCTCATGCCGGGCTGGCTTTCTTGAACCAGATGCATATATTATGCCTTGATACACTCCTTTAAAATACCCCTGGCATTTTGTCATGACCATTTAGGCCCCTGCTAACAAATTCCACGGTCTCCACACTCTTTGTGCACCCCGCCAGCAGAAAGCATTAAAAACAAACCCCAATATACCTTGTATATTTGTAAATTCTATATGAGCTGATGGAGGGAGGTATTAGGACCACCGTATATAATGTGGCTTATAAAACATACTTTAAATAGACCTTCTGGAAAGAGTGAGGAAAAATAAAAACAAATAGAGGCTTTGATGCTCCCTCCTCGGACTTCACTAAGGTCTCACAAAGCCTCCACGGCCTCAGGGACCCTCCCCGGAGGCCACTGGAATAAATATGCTTTTCAAACACTGCAACTTGACCTCAGGAAAAGCAGCAGAACATTCCAGAAAGTAACCGCTTTTGGGTACAATGGCTCTAACACCTTGGCAGGTTTTGATTAGTGTGAGTCATTTTTTTCTCTGACTTCATGGCATTGAGCTGACAGCAGCACCTCACATGTGGGACTTCTGAGTGCTGCATATTCTAGTCCTTAGGACTCCCTGAGAGGGGCCCCCAGGGGCAGGCGGACACGCTCCCTCCTGCTATCCTAGGGTTCCAGCTTCTCCGTCCTACAGACAACAGAACATAAAGCTGCCCTGGGGCCCAGGCCAGAGCAGAAGGCAAGCGGTGGGTTCCCCTTTCTTACCTTGATAGATGCTAATCAAAACCCATATTAAGAATGTCTTGTAGGACAACGGCCGTCCCTACGGGAGAGACAGACAGAAGAGGTTACCGTGCGGGGCTCAGCCAGGGCGCCCGCTGCCTTCATGCAACTCCTCCCCAAACGAGGCAAGGCCACCTGCCCGTCTTCATCAAAGGAAGTGGCTTACACATATCTGAATACATCAAATAAATTATGTTTTTTAAAGAGAATCGACATTAGATAGGAATAAGTCTGCCCTTTAGTAAAAAACCCTCGAGAGCAAATGAAATTACACACACACACACACTCCACACACACACACACACTTTTCAGACGTGTACATAAACATTTCTAGGAGCAGATACAAGACTGTCCAGAGCTTCTACAAAAGTTGTTAGTTGGCTTGTTTTCCATTTATATATTACTGTTTAATATTCTTTACATGTGCGTATGTTACTTTTTTAAGGGGGAAAAAACTCCCATGCATTTCTCCTCAAAGCCACCAGTTCAAGTGTGTTCAAATCAGGTATCTTTTATATGAAATACAGAAAAAGGGGGGATGGAGAAAGGAAGGAAGAAGGGGAGGGAAAGGGAGGGAAGAAAGGAAGGAGGAAGGAAAGGGGGAGGGAGGGAGGGAGGGAGGAAAGAGGGAGGAAGAAGAAGGAAGGAAGGAGGAAGGAAGGAGGGAGGAAGGGGAAGGCGAAGGAGCTCGGTGAACCTTGAGGAGATCCTTGTAGAGCTCAGGATACAGCATGGCAACTTCTGACTTGACGTCTTTGTCCAGGACCAGAGAAAACACAGGGAACATGGTGTAGATGGTGGAGTACCTAGGAGAGAAAGATTGCGGGTAAGGCCTGGCCCGTTCCCATTCACCCATCGACAACCATGTACCGAGTGCCTCCCACGTGCCAGGGCCAGTTCTAACGAAGCACTGGAGAGTCAAGATGAAAAACAGACAAAACGTGAGTCAATAAACACTCCAGTAAACTACACCACGTGTTGGAGGAAAGTGTAATAGAGAAGGGGACTAAGGCACAGGGTGGGGGTGCAGTTTGAGAAGGCGGCCAAGGGACCTGACATTGGTAAACATCCACAAGACATGAGGGGGCAGCCATGCCGATACGGGAGCGAAGAGCACCCCAGGCAGACAGCAGAGTGAGTGCAAAGGCCCTGAGGTAGCAATGTGTCCCTTCTGTTGGAAGACCAGCAAGGCAGCCAGTGCAGCTGGAGCTGAAGGGTGGAGAGAGGAGGAGATGAGAACCGAGAGGGAATCGGGCACCAGTTCCTGAAAGGACCACGTGGAACACGGAAGCCCCTGCTATATTCAGGCCTGTTTGCTTTACTCTTCCAGGACCTGACAAAGGACAGTCCATTTTTCCAATTAGAAGTCCAGTGCCTACTCTCGGCTGACCGGGCAAAACACCGTCCTTGGGGCCAGCGCCTTCCTGCACCTCTTCCGAGCCAGGGGCGCCTGTGCGCCTCTATCTAGGGCGGGTGGTAACTAGACTCCACCCACCTGGGTAAGTCAAAGACTGAGCAACCCTCTGAAAAGGTCAAAAGGAACATCATGAATCCAGGTGAGGAGTGAGGGTGAGCTGGTGGCAGCAAATGTCTAAGGGACACCCTGTCTAATGGGTCAGAGGCAGCAGGGGTCTGCCAAGACTCGCCCACCTTGCACACCCAACAGCGGGCCGTCCCACTGCGGTCAGCCGCATAGGGGGGTGCTGCGCAGACCCCGCTTTTCTCTTTTCCTAGGACCCACATGGAATCGCTGGTCTGCGAGCCTTCCCTCTTGCTTTGGTGGCCAATCAGCCAATAACCTTGGGTCTCGCGGGCCGGCGGTTTTCCCTCACCAGGTACAAATGGCCAAGTGCCATGGACACAAGCCGACCGGACACAACCTCCTCGGCCTGGTTACAGGCTCAGCAGTTCAAAAACTCAGTAATTCCAAAAAAGTCTAACCTGCATTGCTGGACCCGGCTTGGCTGGCCACTTGGGGACTTTGTATAATGTTCCTTTATATAATGTTCCTTCTTTCTTTTGTGGCATTTCAGGGTGGTTTCATAAAAAATTAATAGCTTGCCTGGATTTCCTTACCCAATGATGAGGAATCCTTGGTACAGAGGAACGGAGGCAAAGTAAAACACAGAGGAGAAGACAGCCTGTGCAAGGAGAAAGAGGACGTTAGCAAAACCATCGCCAAAGCCCTGATGTTTACGTTTATAAAAACAGCACCCAACTCTTACAAAGCACTTACTTCACACCAACAGTCGTAAGTGCTTTAAGTGTATTAGCTCGCTTAACGCTCACTCAACCCTATGGAGGAGGTACTGTGATCATCATCCCCATATTACCAATGAGAGAAGGCACAGAGAGGTTAAGTGACTTGCCCGAGATCACACAGCTCATAAGTGACAGAGCCAGGAATCATACCCAAGGAGTCTGTTAGCTCCAGAGTCCACTCTCAGCCCCTCTGCGAACATGAGCTGGAACACTGTGTAGATGGGCTCAGTGACTCTCCAGAACCGCTCACGAGGTCGAGTCCTAACGTCACCTGAATATTACAGGCGGGGAAACTGGGCAGGTAAGTGGCACTTCGGGACTCTAGCCCACCTGTCTCAGAGCCCACGCTCCTAAGAGCTCAGCATCACCGCCTCCCTGGATGTGCAACCATCACAAGTGGGCCTATGTGTGGGAACTGATATGGAAACACAGCCTCTGACAGGAGGACACAAGCAATCACCCTGGAGGGTGCGGTTGGAGAGAAGGCTTTACTTCTTACACTATAGGTCTTACTATTTTTGAAAATTTTACGAATTGCAATTAGACAAGAGGAATAAAGATATTTATGACCCCTTCCCGAAACTTCTGCTTCCTCGTTTGGGAACTATTAGCTACGGGCGGTGAAGAAATAAACCAGGGAGCTCAAAGCAGGCCTGATGCTGTGACCTCCTTCTCTGGACTTCTAGGGGCTCACGGAAGGAAAGTGGCCGCGAAGCTCACTCCCCTGAGTATAAAACCAAAGGAAGCAGGGACAGCTGCTCCCTAAGGCTTTCCAAGGACGGACACGGGAGAAAGGCTGAGCCAGCCTCGTGACCAGGAAGAGGTCTAACCCCAGACACCTCCCCGCAGCCCCTGCCATGCCTGTTCACCTGGCACAGCTCAGGACACGGGGTCACCTAAGGCCACGGTCACTGGCAGGAAGCCCTGGTGCCACCCTGGTCGTGATTTCAGAATTGAAAGGTGAAAGCCACTTTTCAAGGAGCTTCTCACCCAGGCTGGGCTGTTGCAGAGAAAGGATGGTTGTAAAAATGTCAAAAATCTGGTGTTTCGTTTTGCAGATCACCACGGGGAGCCTCCTTCTCCAAATGCCCCGAGCTGACCACAAAGACCTCATCTTGAAAAGAGCACTTGGGGGGGGGGAGCAGAGGGGGGACACAAGACGCCACACCTCTATCAAAGAGACCCCCGTCCAGGGCCAGTTCTAACACGGACTGGCCCACTGTCAGCACGGTGGACAGGGTCAAGGGCACTCTCCTAGCACAGAGAACGATTCCCAGCGCCCATGTTTTCTAAGCCGTGTTCCTGGTGGCATGCGAGCCTTACAGAAGGGAGCTCACCCAGGCCCGCTTTGTGTGCCTCACCGGGGACGGGCTGACTGATCTCCCGGTGATTAAAACCACCGTCCTATCCAGTTCAATTGAGGAGCGAGCATAAGTTGAAAGTACAGATGCAGTCTGATGAACCGAACCAGCTGTTTGGGTTTAGAGCATGTTGATGAAAATCACTTTAAGGCTCCTACACTCATAAGTGCACAGATATTAAAAACATACATTCACCCCGAAAGGCATGCACGGAGGAGGCCGGTGACGGGCGAATTCTCATCAACACAGAGCAGCACCACCCGACTCGCTCGGAAAGGCAGGACGCCTTGTGCCTTTCATGTATGATTAATCACCTTTCCTACAAATTTAAATGTCCTCTTATTTTACACATCATCCTCTTTTGTTTTATTAATAATGGTAAGGATGCCTTTAGCACTTGGTCCCTTATAAAATGCTCTACTTTTCAAAGGAGCCCTGAGAGACAAGGCAGATCTTCCCGTCCCCATTTTACAGGTGGAAAGACCGAGGCCCAGAGTGGTGGAGTGGCTTGCTCAAGGTATCATAGAGTAAGTCCTCACTTAACACCGTGGATAGGTTCTGTGACTTTAAGCAACATGATGTATAATGAAAACAATGTTTACCATAGGCTAATTGATTTTTAAAAGAACATTTATTATAACACCAATGTTATAATGAAATTATCTTAAACAAATCGACATTATTTGAGGACCTGCTATACTTAGTGACTTGGTCAGAACAAAAACCATGGGTTCTGAGATATATCATCCCCATGTTCTCCCCACTTAACTGGGAGTATTTTCACCTAAATGCCCACGGAGGAAAATCAGTAGACAGGTTTTCAACACCCAAAATGTTTTCTTTTCTCCCCTTTGGCCTTCTCCCTAGTACACAGTTAGCTGCTATAGCCCTTATGTATGGAGGGCACCGAGGCGGAGACCTTGATTAAGAGCACAGGCTTGGAGTCCCCTGTCTGAGCACACTAACCCTGAGGGACACTACACAAACTCCCCCGCCCCCAGCCTCAGGCTCCCCATCTGTGAAATGGGTGCTACTGTGAGGACTGAGTGAGACACTGCCTTGTGAACACAGCCCGATGCCCAGTGTGTAGGTAGCGCTACAGACAGCAAGTTATTCTCGACTGGCCCTTATTTCTGCATGTGGAAAACTCAGTACCCACTTAGCATTTAACAGCATTTTTCCTTCCGGCAAACCAGTTATAACAACTCCGGTCTATACGACACCCCAAGAATGGCCTTCACCGCCTAACAGGAAGGATCCGGGCAATCTGAGGTCTATCAGCTGCCACGTGGCCTGGAGGGGGTAGCAGCTCCAAGGCACAGCCTGGTTCCCCGCTCTCTCCAGGACAGCCACGCGCGCCTGCGCGGAGGGGCGGCGGCCACCCACCTGCATGGTGCTGATGCACAGGCTCCTGTGGATCACGAACTGGCTGAGGGCGGCCGAGCGCTTGTAGCTGTTGCGGCCATGCACCATGAGCAAGCGGCCGAGGTGCTTGAACTGAGTGATGGAGAAGTCTGCAGCCAGCGAGGCCTGTTTTCCTTCCTGAAATCCGATGAAATTGGGCACCGTCAGATGCACAAGAGGTCAAAGCGAACACATTTGTTTTAATTGAAAAAGCAAGACACTGTAAGGAGATCTCCCGAGAACTTCAATAAAGAGATTCTTTGGTTTCAAGCTCTACACAGTTGGTGGTCCAAGTCTAAATTTGATTTAAAAAGAGGAATTTATTTAAACAAAAAACATTCCAAATCACAGATAGTTATAATTTGGAGGTCAAATGGATGTAGCATTAAGCCTTGGGGGTAAGGCCCACACCGTAATGCTCATCAGAAGCACAAAATCGCTCAAAGACAGGCATTTTATAACGCTCGGTCCCCTTAAGAGTTAAAAATGGGGGGGGGGGAGCGGGGGCGGGAGGATCAGATGCTACTAACAGTATTAAATGGAACATTCCTGAACATACATGGCAGCTTTGCACATTTATAGAAGCGGAAATAATTTACAGTGCAACCATGTAGTGGAATTTTATCATTTTAAAAGGTCCATGACGGATGCCACTTATGGGACAAACTGATCAGATGCAACAGGGGATGCAAATTCCCCTTAGGTGCTACTCACACCAAAAACACAGAATGTGAATCAAATCAACCTCACCCACAGGTAGCGGGGAGAACCCACAACTGTCCCTTCGTTGGTTCCTGGAGATACTTTCATTAAACATTTTGAGGACGACAGAGGAGAATGAACTATGAAAATTATATAATGTTATCTCAACGTGGCATTCGGTGGGGGGGGGCATATAATGTTATTTTGAGTACGTAACATAATGTTCTTTTTCTTAAGAGGTCCATGCTAAAGTAGTTAGGGGTAACGCATTATCTCGGCAACTGACTTTCCACTGATTTGGGGGCTGGGGGAGGAGAGAGAGAATGAGGCAAATGTTAACAACTGGTCAGCTGAAGTGAAGAATAGATAGGTGCTCACTGCTCTATTTCAACTTTTCTGAAGGAGTGACATCTTCAAAATAAAAAGTTTGAGGGAAGGTAAAAAAAAGGACGGATCTACATGTTCTGATGTAGAAACAAATCCAAGATAACAGATGTCATCAAGTTGCATTAAAAATGCATAATGTTGCTCAGCCACGCGTAGGTCAGTGGTTGAGCATTGACCTATGAGCCAGGAGGTCACGGTTCGATTCCTGGTCAGGGCACATGCCCGGGTTGCAGACTTGATCTCCAGTGTAGGGCATACAGGAGACAGCCGACCAATCAATCTCTCTCTTCATTGATGTTTTTATCTCTCTCTCTCTCTCTCTCTCTCTCTCTCTCTCTCTCTCTCCCTCTCCCTTCCTCTCTGAATCAATAAAAATACAGTGGGGCCTTGACTTACGAGTTTAATTCATTCCGTGACAGAGCTCGTAACTCAAATTACTCGTATGTCAAATCAAAAAGTGAACGAGTGAGACACGTGATGCTGGGCTGATGTTGTGGTGTTCACTGTGACGTTCGCTGCGCCAACTAGCGGTGGGGTATCTGAAGCTGGCTCGTAACCCGAATTTTAGCTCACAACTCAAAGCAAAAAATCAGCCGAGAGATGGCTCGTATCTCGAAAAACTCATTAGTCAGGACACTCGTAAGTCAAGGCCCCACTGT
This sequence comes from Myotis nattereri, assembly GCF_964212035.1. Lineage (NCBI taxonomy): Eukaryota > Metazoa > Chordata > Mammalia > Chiroptera > Vespertilionidae > Myotis > Myotis nattereri. The sequence continues at coordinate 11,496,166 of NC_138083.1, read as the reverse complement.
AGGTATTTTTTTTAAAATGCATAATGTTTCTAATTTAAAACTATACCTGAAAATAATATACATGCATGTGTAAGATATGCATATGCATGAACGTACGTATGTGTATTCAATATATGCATACATACATATTCATAACCAGCAATATACACATAGACAAAAGTTCTGAATAATAAACAATGTTACCACTTAGATGAGACTATCTAAAAGACACTTCATCTATTTCTAAGTTGTTCTAATTTTTTACAGTGACCATTTCTTCCTTTCATTCTCCAAAAACAAAGGTATCAGAGTATAATTTTTAGGGGAAATGTTTTGGCTCCACATAGACACCTGTAAAGAATTCTATCTATTAAACTCAAGTGTCTTCCTAAAACCTGCAACAAAGGAGTCCGTACAGAGTTCAGACGTAACATTTCATTCGCGGTCCCTTAACCAGAAAGGGTGAAAAAGGAAGAAAAGGATGAGCCAAATTCATGAGGACACGGACCAAAATGTAAGGGGAGCCCCCGGCCCTCACCCAGGGCCGTATTTTGCACCCCGTTCTGGCAGCTGGTGGCCACTATTCTGGCAGAGAGTCACTGAGCGGCACAAATTAGAGAGGGCAGAGCAAACTATGGGAGGCAGCACACAGCTGACAAGGAAAGAGATGGAAAACTGTTGTAACAAACACTCAAAAGAACTGCAGGCCCCGGGCCTTTTAGCAAGCGCCCACCACATCCCATTCTCCCACACCCCGCTCCGCACACAGTGTGACAACTCGGGCTCCAACTGACACCACCACCCCAGGGAAAAGTCGGAAGCACATCCAGTACCCTAAGATTATGGCAAAAACCTTCTTTATTTTTAACTTAGGTTTTCGCAAGCAAAAAATCAGCATTTGTCTGCAGGATGCAGTGATCCGAATTCTGACCCCAGGGGGTAAGGCGGGGTCGTCAGGATGCAGGGTTCCTTACAGCACATTCCTAATGTGCGATTCCCAGAAGCACTGACGCTGTGCCTCGGAGAAGAGAGAACTCCACGCCACCTGGCACTGCCACCCGGCACCCGGCACCCGCTCACCTTCCCCTCGACGCCCACGCCGCAGTCAGACTCCTGAATCATACTGACGTCATTGCCGCCGTCACCTATGGGCACACAGACCGGAGAAACAAGTCAGAAGTTGGGAGAGACAAGAAACTTGGTTACTTCCCATAACCACACCAACAACCTGCGGCACGGGGTTCCTGTTTGACGGCGGGCGTCAGAGGGACCGGTGACTGGCTGAAGGTCCCTGCCACTCCGCAGCAGCAGGGGGTCTGTGTTCAAACCCCCCCACCCCCACCCCGTTTACGACCACCACCGGCCTGCCTCTGATGGGGGCTGTTGTGGCAAGCACTTTTTAAGTTACCCTGTCTGATCTCGTCAGCTCCACCGGAGAAGAGCGCTGTAGCTCTCCCACTGACCATGAGCAGACAGGCTCAGCGGCTGAAGGGAGCCACCGGGCACCCAGCCAGTAAACACCCGCTTAGAGCGGCACCCAGATCCAGCGCCCTGTGTGGTCTTCACCCCTCAGCAATGCTGCGCCCCAGGTCGCTGGCGAAGAAAGTGCCAGCTAAGGAGAGAAGCCCTCAGGCACACCTACCTCCTCTTTCTCAAAGGGAAAGAGCAAAATCATAATTATAACAAAACAGAACCAAGTCCATAGAGGAAAATATCAAGACCCGAGCAAGGTGGCCTGGGGAGTGTGCAGAACACAGCCACAGGACCCAATTATCCCGCCAGAAAATGGACCCAGCAGAAGAGCGGGACAGGCTCAAGCTGCAGCCTACCCGCCCAGGTGAACTACCCTACCTACCGCCCAGGTGAGCTCCCCTACCTACCGCCCAGGTGAGCTCCCCTACCTACCGCCCAGGTGAGCTCCCCTACCTACTGCCCAGGTGAGCTCCCCTACCTACCGCCCAGGTGAGCTCCCCTACCTACTGCCCAGGTGAACTAGCCTACCTACTGCCCAGGTGACTAGCCTACCTACCACCCAGGTGAGCTCCCCTACCTACCGCCCAGGTGAGCTACCCTACCTACCGCCCAGGTGAACTACCTACTGCCCAGGTAACTTCCCTACCTACTGCCCAGGTGACTAGCCTACCTACTGCCCAGGTGACTAGCCTAGCTACTGCCCAGGTAACTTCCCTACCTCCTGCCCAGGTAACTTCCCTACCTACCGCCTAGGTGACTAGCCTACCTACTGCCCAGGTAACTTCCCTAGCTACTGCCCAGGTGACTAGCCTACCTACTGCCCAGGTGACTAGCCTACCTACTGCACAGGTGAGCTTCCCAGTGCGCTCCTGCAGCAGACGCACGATCTGGGCCTTCTGTGTGGGGGCGCAGCGACAGCAGACCACGGCCGGGCACTGGCAGGCCAGCTCCATGAACTCGTACTCGTAGTACTTGAGGCAGATCTGTTGGGGAGGGAGGGGGTCAGCAAGGTCACTTCCCTCACAGCAGCAGGAAGGGGCACCAGGCGGTCCTACCTCCAGGGAGTCTCCAGAGATGACCAGGGCACAGTCGTGTTTCCTGCGGAAGGCGTTCAGCTCGAGGTGGGCCTCGCCGCGGTTGGTCACCTGGAAGGGAGCGAGGGGTGAGGCGGCCTCGCTCTTTGGAGACCGCAGAACAACAAACAGTGGCTTCCTGGAGCCGCATGAAGACAATGGCCACTTGGCCAAGGACCCCTGCCCCTCTCCTGCCACCGGACCCAGAGCCAAATTAAATCCTGTTCGTGATGATTCTGTGGGGACCGGAGAGCCTGTCTGCCACCTTGCGTTTCCCCAGGACGGCTGTGACCACGTAAAAAAATAAAACAAGAACAAGAAGGACTGCAGGTTCCTCCTGTGCCAGGCCTGCCCCACTCCCGTGTTTCCCCATGCATTTCCCACAGGACGTCACGCTCCCTTACATGTAAGGAAAGTAAAGCAGGGCATGTGTGTCAGCCTGCCTGAAACACACAGTGAGAACGCTGCGTGCGGGCACCCGGCAGGGGACGCCGGCTTTCCAGGCAGGACCAGACGTGAACTCCTGTGGGCTCCGTGGGCCGCGAAGCAGCCTCCGACAGTTATGGAAACAACGGGCGTATCTGCGTTTAGGTAAAACTGTTTCCCAGAACAGGGAGCTAGCACGAGAGCCACGGTCTGCGGGCCCTGAATTCTAGGACGTGCAGTGGACTCTCATGCGCTGTGAGAGTTACGCTCTGTACGGCCCCGCCCTGAACGCTGAGTCAGCAACACGGCCCAGGCCCCAGCAAGCACAGGCATGGCTCCTGCCAGCCTCCGCTCACCGTATCTCTTGCCACCGGATCAATGCATAACCTCGTGTTATATGTGCTACTGCTTAAATGTCTTTTTTGAGGACATCTGTTGATCCCTTAACACTGAGCTCATGGCCAGCAACATTGGACGCGGGCCTGAGAGAGGCTTAGCTAAGCCACGCATTTCCTCCGTGAGGCACATACAGCCCGCCTGTGCTTCGGAGCAGCGGCCATCCCTCACCACTGTGCTGGGGCCGTTTCACACGGTGAAATCGCTAACCAAAAGCACAAAAATGCAAAACAGTGGCCCGACATGGACCGTGCAAAGGACACTGTGTGCAGCGTGAGCGCTGAGACGAGACGGCGGACCCACCCCGTTCGTCCTCCGCGGACGGGCACGACCCGGACGGCACCACGCGCACCTGACCCCGGCGACTCGGAAAGCACCTGACCCCTGCCTTTCGGGTCACAGATCGATTTTAGCGAGTGGCGGGTTTGTCAGCAGATCCTGCGAACAAGGAGGATCCACCGCACCTGCCTCTCAGCAACACTGCATGCTGCTCCCCACACAGCTGGCCTTCTTGGAGCTTCTACGTGCTACGGACCACAGGCCGGGGTGAGAGGAGACCCCCAAACACCTAGGTCCCTGCAGCTGTTGGTACGGTGGCTCCGGTTTCGGAGGAGTGGGACCCTGCCCCAGAGGGACCTGCTCCTCACCTCAGCTCAGTAAGGCCAGGCACAGCCCCTGGCCTCCAGCCTCGGGGCGCCTAATGCCTGCTTGTTTGGGGCCACGTTTCCCGTGCCCACCCAACACACCTCCTTCTACAGGCTCCCAGGTGTTCCTTCAGGCCAATACTGTGATCTGGACGTTATTTCTTACCCCAGGACTGGCCTTCAAGGACTTGGTGAAACCCTGGACTCCCAGGTACAATTCCACATGCATGTGCTTATCTGCATCCTTCATGCCACCTGCCTCACTTCCAGCAGCCTCTCAAAGGGCCCACGACCCCACCAGGTTAAGGCCACGCATCCACACAGCCGGGACGGGACGGGGTGCTCCGGAGACACCACCGGAAGGAGCCTCCGGCCTCACTGGTTCATCAGTGATTCCTCCCAAACTGACCGTGGAAGCCCGCGCCCAGCAGGTTAACGTGCTCCCCTCTTGGGGCCCCCTCGAGGTTATGAGGTCACGAGGTTACAGGCAAACTGCAGCCACACCCCCAGGAGGCCCCCCGCAGAGAATGCTTTACCAGCCGAAACACGTGGATGTCTTGGTTTCTGGTCACCAGATGCGCGTTCTTCGCTGTGCACGTGGCTGTCTCCAGCTTGTCCCCCGTCAGCATCCAAACCTGGAATCACCGCATGGAAGAGGTCCCCGCGGTTAGTGTTGTTAGGGGCGGCCTGTCGCCTGCGTCGGCCGAGTTTCCCGGAACATGGAGCTGAACTTAGTGTGTCCCGTTTACCTCCTCGAGGCTCACGGGGGCCCCCACACGTGACAGGAAACGCCCCGTTCAAGGCCGTCAGGACGCTGCGCGACCACCCCTGGTGGCAGCAGACGCTGGGCCACACGCTTCAGGGGACATCGCAAAGCCCGGCCTCTGGCCTCACAACCCCTCTTCTGGGAATTCTTCTTAAAGTCATAACTGATCTCTAAGCAAGGGGAGCCTGCATGGGTGAGGGGTCACTTCCGGGTCCCACAGGAAACACGGACTTGTCGCGGACACATGGTCTTTCTGCCTGGTCGGACGCCGGTCAGGAATCCTGTGGGGTTAACCCTGACTATAAAGCGCTGGCGGTGGACCTCCAGGTTCCAGCCTCGGAACAGATCCCTCACTGCTGTGGGGGCAGAGGGGTGACTTGCCCCAAAGCCGCACAGCGAGGTCCCAATAGGGAGGTCCTGGAAATGGCCCAGGGACAAAGTTTAAACACCACAACGCAGTAGAAACGGGCCCTCTGACTTCAGCCCGTTTTTTTCAAAATTGGGATCTCGCTGTCAGTTTCCTATGAGCCGAAGGTACGTGACAGCGTTCGGTTTACAAAAATCCACGCTCGCACACACGGGAGCCCCCGATGGGCACAGACGTGCCCGGAGCACCCTTGTGGCCGGTCTTAATCCACAAGCTCGCATGGCCCAGCTCACACGCGCTTCTGCCGCACGCAGGCCAGAGGACGCAGCCCAGAGCTGCTTTGGGGCGGAGGCGGGTGGCCAACACATACGTGTTCTCAGGGGCGCTGAGCCAGGAAGTTCGCTGATCCTTTGCAGGCTCCTCAGACACCCTCTACTGGCCTCTCCCGATCAAACTACTGGACATTTGGGGGCCCCAAAGAGTAGAGTACAACATGTAAACATGGCAGTTGCTGGGGCAGGCGGTCACTCTGTTGGGTGGTCACCCATCCACCCAGACGCACAGACAGACGGCTGGCTGGCCACTCACAGGGGTATAGTGGACACACTCGGCACGGAGGGATGAGGAGCCGCGGGCGGTCCTGCCTGCGTGGAGCCCGGCCCAGTCAGGAAGGACAGCCAGGAAAGCAAGCGCGCAGGGCTGCCGGGGCGGGAGGTGACGAGAGGCCCACCTGAGACGGGGCTGGAGTCCCTGCACGCCTGGCTCCCTCTGTCACACGTCCCCCCCTCTCCCATCCCCCACCTTCGCACCCCGCTCAAGGGACAGCTGTACAATTCCGGAGCCCATTCCCCGGGGGGTCGCTCCGCAGCCAGGCCGCAGCAGGCCACCTACCTTGATGCCGGCGTTCCGCAGCGTCTCCAGCGTGGGCCGGACGTCCGCCTGCAGCTGGTCCTCCACCCCCGTCAGGCACAGCAGCTCCATCTCCATCTCCAGGCTCTCGATCACCGTGGCCACTTTGAGGGAGCGGTCGTGCACGCTCAGCTTGGCCTGCACGTAGCGAGCCTGGGACACCGCAGGGGACACGCTTAGGGTGGGGAGGTGCAAGGCTGTCCGACGCCGAGTGGGACGGCATGCTGATCCCACCGCGGCACCTGGTGCAGCCCCCAGAGGGATGACATGGAGGCTTCAGTCCCTCCCAAGTTCACAGTCCAGACACGGGAATGGACAGACCTGAGTTCCACCCTTGGCTCTACACCCACCTGCTGTGCAACTTCCAGCAAGTGGCTTAACTTCTCTGAGCTTCTATTGTTTTCACCCAGAAGCAGCAATAACAGCCCAACCTCACTGGGTTGTTGCAAGGATTGGCACAACTCAAGAGCTCAGAAAAGCAGTAGGTTCTCCGGCACAAAGCACACTTTGTAACCAAGCATCCTTGACAAAGTACCACTTCAGAAGACCATCGACCCAACCCTTCAGTTTCTCCCCTCTTTCCAGTGCTGGCAAAGACCTAGAGGAAAATCAAAGGCCCCTCATGGGCCGACTCCAAACTGATGCCTTTAAAATGGAAAGGAAGGTGGACTTGATCAAGGCTAGGCCTCTTGTTAATTAAAACTGTACGAAGAACTCACACATAAAAGAGACAGACAAGCACAGCTTCTCTGGGTAGAACAGGACAAGGGCCCAGGGCCTGACCCCAGCCTCACCCCTCCCTTCCCATCTTGCATGCATGTGCGCGCTTGGCTTTATGCCAGGACTGGGGACCTAACAAAGACACTTCCCTTCGAGGGACAGTCTACGGGACAAGATGACATATTTATGCTGGAACCCTTGGCTGTGCAAGTCAATGATCTAGTTCAACATTAATATTTTTTACTTTAAAAAACTAGGGCCTCATTCCAAATTTTCCAGGAAGTGTGCTATGTGCCGATGACCAGCCTAAACGTTGGGGATATAAGAGCCAAGCAGAGTAGCAAAGTGCTCTCAAAAAGACTCTATTCCAGAAAAGATATGTTAATGTTTATGTATATGGTCATTCTAGATGTTGTTAAGTGCAATAAAGAAAGTTCAATGGGGTGAAGGGTGGAGAGTGTTGAGGTGGGGCTGCTTTAGATGGGGAGTCCAGGAGGACTTCTCAGAGGCGGCGGCATTTGAGCTGAGAGCCAAAGGAAGCGAGGGCGTGGGCCACGGAGCAACAGGCGGAAAGAGAGTTCTGTGCACTCAGAGAGCAAGTGCGAAGGCCGGGGACAGGAGTGAACCTGACTGTGCTCGGCAGTGACAGGAGGATGGCAAGAGCGGGAGGAGCGAGGGGCAGTGGGAGGAGATGTGACCGGCAGGTGGGCAGGGCTGAGAATAACCAACTGTCACAGGACCACTCACCTCGAAGTCCTGATACTGCTCCTCGGCCAGAGACTTCTTCGCCACCACGAGCACCCGCAGCCCCTCTCGGGCCATGTTCCCGCACTGTGAACAGAGGGCGGTCAGCGGGGCTGCTCGGAGGCTCTGCCCCGGGCCCTGACGCCCGCTGAGGAGGGCCAGGCGCTGAAGGGGACAGGCCCCTGCCGTGGGGACAGCGCACCGCCACCAGACCCTGCCTTCCCCAAAGCCGTGTCCCTGAGTGAACCTTCTAAGGGGAGGTCTTGGCATGACCCACAGGCCACACGGCTACAGTTTCTGTGATGGGCACCGTTTGTTCCGAAATTTAAGTCAAGGGTGTAACACTGCACAGGAAAGTCTGGGTTTCCGGCTTGCTGGGGAAACGGAACCTCTGACACGCTGAGCACGTGTTCCCAAATAACCGCGGCAGCTGACGGTGACATGCGGCCGCTTCCGTGGGCTGCCGGAAAGCAGGTGTCGAGCTGACACCATGCCCGTGCCTTTCACACACAAAACGTGACCCTGGCAGGAAAACATGGCCCGGCCAGTTCCGTCTGTGTTACCCGCCTGGCCCTGTGGGCATTGGTGTTTGCAAACCACCCAATCGAAGATGCAATATCCACACCCTTTATAGTCACTTCCCATGAGTGTGTGCTGGACCCAGTGGCCTGTTCCCGGCAAAGAGTGTGGCGAAGTGAGGGGAGGTCCCTACCGAGGGCAGGCGACGTCCTCTCCCCGCCCCGTCCTGCTCCCTCGCTTCCCCCGCTGACAACGCCAGCTGCAAGTTGGGAGCTGTCCCACGGGAAGGTCCATGTGGCGAGGAACGTGGCAGCCTCCGGCCAACAGCCACCAAAGAGCAGACTCCTGCCCGTGACCACTGAGTCCGGACAGGGTCCTGCCCCGGCTGAGGCTTCAGATGAGACCCCAGCCCCAGCCGACCCCTTGACTGCAGCCTGTGAGAGACCCGGTGGAGGACCCAGCCAAGCTGTGCCCACATTCTTGACCCATAGAAACGGTGAGAATTGAATGTGTTATGCGAGGCTGCAGCATTTTGGGGTGATGTGCTACGTGGAGAACGAATACAGAGACCCCCCTCCTGACCCCCTGTGAGGGCAGGCCTTCAGAGGTGCCGGCAAGGCCGGTTCCCACGCCCACATCACGCTCACCTCTTCCTCCAGCCAGTCGTTGTACTGCACGATGCCAGCCATGACGACGTCGGCTCCCTTGATGTAGAAGGTAATTTCCCCCGTTGATTCATCCTAGAGGGGCCGGAAGGCAGGAGTGAGCGGGAGGAGCGCCCGCCGGCTCCAGTGCCCGCTTCCCCTGACAGCTGGTGCGCCCCGTGTGCTCAGCAGACGCCCATGTTTTCCACTTGGCCAGAGATAAAAAGCCAGAGGGGACCTCGCTTTGGGGCAAAGGCCACAGAAAATAGCAGAAAACTCAGAGCATTTGAAAAATTATTAAATGATGAAAGCAAGATCAAAAGGATGTAAGAACTTTGTTTGTTTGTGTTTTTTCTAAGTAACTACCATTCCAGCAGGAACAGCTCCCACGCTGTAAGATAACTCCGTTTACACACTGGCTTGCCAGTGTCACCACGGCGCCCCCACCCCCAACCCCCACCACGCAGACCGGAGACAATTCCCTGGGCCAGGGCTGCTCAGCCCTGGCACCATGACACGCGCCTGGAGAACTCTCTGCAGTGTGGGCAGGGTCTCCGGCAGCATCCCTGGCCCTCCACCACCAGACACCAGCAGCACCCAGGGAGACCCACAAAATGTCTCCAGACATGAACACATGTCCCCTAGGAGGTAAAACCTCCGCTGAAAACCACTGACCTAGATGATGCCACCCCCTCCACCCTCGACGTGTAGCTGAGCACTGGGCTAGGGAGTTTCAGTTCACCTGGCCAGGCTTTCTGGGGAGTGGGTAACCCACTGTACAGCCATCAAATGTCGAACCTGGTACCAGCCCCAGCCGATCCCCCACGGGACAAGCTACATCTTTTCTCTAAACCTCGGTTTCCTCACCTGTAAAATAGGGACCCTAACAACTCTTACTGCAGAGGTGAGTGTGGCTTAAACGAGACCAACTACGTAGAGCACGTAGCAAAGGGCCAGACACACAGGAAACGCTCCCCCCCGCCCCCGCACCCCTTTCCGCTTGAGAGCTCAGCCTCCCGTCCAATGTAAATACTGTGTTGACTGTCTCCTCAGTCACACTATATGTGGAGAAGGAGGCTTATCAGCACAGTGGTCCTCAATGGGGGTAATTCCCCCCACCCACCCCTGCCCAGAGACATGGGGCAATGTCTGGAGACATTTTTGGTTGTCAGAGTGGGGGGCAGGGGGCGTGCTGCTGGAGCCTAGTGGGTACAGACCAGGGAGGCTGCTGAACATCCTACAGTGCACAGGACAGACTCACAACCAAGAACCACCCGGCCTCAAACGCCCACAGCGTCAAGGCTGGGGACTGCTGGCTCTGAGGGATGATGAGGAAATCGCTGGTTCTTGCCCCTTACACGACTCTTTCCTCGATGATGCCCATTATGGGGAGGCTGGAGGCTGGAGGCAGGGAGATGGGCAAGGGAACTGAGCGTGGCCATCACCACCACCACCCCACCACCCCACCCCCACCACCCCACCACCCCCCCACGCCTCCCGGGGCCTAAATTCTACTGCCCAGACGCCAGAATGCGTGCCTGTTAACGCTTCATACAAAGGAAGAACACACCGCCAAATCAGTGGTACAGCTTCCTCTTTTAAAATAACTTTCAAAGCCCTCTAATCACTGAGGATCTTTTTAGAACAACATGATTACTCAGAAAAGCACCACCCTCCACGCAGCGCCCCCTGCGTCTGAAAGCTCGGGGCGGTGCGCCTTATCGCCGACAGATCGCGCCCAAGCTCGCGGGTGACTCAGGCCAAGGAGAGCTGTGGGGTCTGAACATGAAAGCCTGGAGTTTTTCCCCTTCCCCTTCCCCTTCCCCCGAATGGTGCTGAACAAGAGAACCGTAGGAAATGAGGCCCTCCCCGGCTTCCTCTCCTCCAGCAGGGACTCGAGAGAGCTCAGCCTCCCGTCCAATGTAAATACTGTGTCGACTGTCTCCTCCCCTTAGTCATTTCCTCCCACCAAGTTCATCACCAGGTTACTTCGTTCCCATATTATGGCAAGATGACGCTATAAATTTACAGAGATCTGCCGGGTGTGTGGCATTGTTTGGGGGCCTCATCTTTTTCCACTGTGGTCTGGTGCTGGCACCTGTTCAAAGGCCTCTTCTGTTCAAACAATGACAAGGGGATGATCTACGCCAACGGCCCGACTGCATCGCTCCACGTGGGGAGGCGGTGGAACATCTTGTGCAGAAGAAAAGCAGGGCAGGCTTGTCCCTTCAAAAGGACAAGCACACAAGCCCCGAAGAAGCTGGTTCCTCTGAGCCGTACCCACCTCCTGAGAAGAGAGACTCACGCAGACCCGACCTCGCTCTGTGAGCGCCAGACGGTACCACCACGTCCTGCCCAGGAGCCCACACGTTTGAGAGGGCTGATGAACCAGGCGAGAGCAAACCCTAACTCAACAGTCACAAAATAAACCAAGAGCTTCTATCACTGACTGAAACGTCGTCACATCAGGTAATGGACGGTGACTTTCAAATAACAGACAGGATACATGGACACGTTCGCACTCAGCTCCCGGGCCCGCCACAGTGAACAGCAGCGCTGGATTCTTTGTGAGGAGGCTGTCCTGGCCTCCACCCACCAGATGCCACCCTTGGAGCTGTGACAACCAACACTGTCTCCGGTACTTGCAGATGCCCCTGCGGGCAAGGTGGCCCCCAGCATGAGAACCTGAGTGAAAGTCATGCAAAATGCAAAACTGGTCCAAACGCCCTGGGTGCTGACTTCCACCCATCAAAAGCAAAGAGAAAGAGGAAGACAGGTCAGAAACCAAGAAAAATTAGCAAAATAATACGCATCGTGTCCAAGACAGCCAACCCAAGATGGCTGCTCATACATGTACCTTCAGCAGCAAGAAATGAAAAACAACCTAAGCACCCAAAAATATATATTCAATTAAATAATGGTACACTTTCTTCCAACAAAACACCATGCACACATTAAAAGTCCTGTTTAAAAATCATGTTTTAACAATAGGAGAACATTTTCACCATGCATAGCTCACTGGAGAGGAGCAGTTTAGGAAGCCGCCTGTGGAGTTCAATGCCAACTTTATAAAAATGGTCACAGATATGCACACTCATACGCTTGGAAAAAACTGATGGGAAATTCTCCGAGAAGGTTACAGCAGCCGAAAATAAAGACAAGTAGTTTTGATCTTCTTCTTTATATAATTATTTGTTCCAAATGTCAACTGAATGCTGACTTTTTCATAACCTGGGTAGGAGGGAGTGCTGTTTTCAGATGATGCATTTGCCCACCCAACAGTATCCCACTTCCAGGCATGAGTCCTGTTCTTGCTGTGGGAAGACGCGGGGCCACACCTAACAGAGTGTCTGGGAATGAGAGTCCCTTCCCACAGAGGAAGGGCGGGTGCACGCTGCCCACTCGTTCTAGGATGGCTGATAGGGGGCCAGTCCTGATGATCCAACCCTGAAATGACTTTAGCAGAGCCCATGGCCTCACACTTGGAAAAATAAAGGCTGGAACGAAGTTAAAGTGATTCCACAGGAGAAAATGGTTCTAATTCCCCAGGATTTACGCTGTGGCTCCGAGGCCACGGGTGCTCCCGACATCAGATGTGTGCTGCCGATGCGGAGGCCCTGGGTCATAGAGGCGGAGACCAGCGAGAAAAGCAGCCGGTCTGTGGGAGGGGAGCTCCCTCCAGGCCCCCAGTGCCAAGGACACACGCCCCATGGAGTGTAAAAGCACCTGCTGGGCCCAGCCAGCATGGCTCAGTGGTTGAGTATCGGCCTATGAACCAGGAAGTCACGGTTCAATTCCCGGTCAGGGCACATGCCCAGGTTGCAGGCTATTACTACTATTCCCAATTCCTAATACGACTATTACTAACGGCTGTAATAGAATCTACAACTTGGATCCCTAGGGCAAGAAAGACTTGTGTAGATAGGGTGGTAGAGATCCTCATTTGTGGGGTGTTTTTTTAAATCCAGAAAAAAATGAGACTCTTATTCCAAAGATTCTCATGATCTGAGGCAGAGTTTTCTCCAGCCATGCCAGATAGTGCACGGAACCTTTAAACACACCAGCAACCGCCCAATGCTCAAACAGGACTGGATGGCACCAGGTCACCTGCACGCACTGAGCGCCCCGGTCATGCTGGTGGCCGGCCAGGTTTAAGAAGAAAGTGGCCTATGACTCCAGGGCTCCCAGGCTTCCCTGGACGGAAAGTGTGGTCTCTAGGAGTAAAAGCGCAAGTAGGCAGACAAGACGCTCATTCCGACTCCTCAGACAGGCAACACTGTAAAAGTCTGACACGATCCAATGTGGGGGAGCATGGGGGGGACTGAGAGTAGAGCAAGCCCTTTGGGGAAAGAGCCGAGGATGCCTGGCGGAGTTAAAGATGTGCAAATTCTACAACCCAGCAACTCTCCCTCTGGGAGAACTGCATAGAGAAACTGACGTCTGTACGATGGAGCCTGGAGCAGACAAGGCTACGCAGAGCTGTGCTCTTGCTAGTGGCAGCTAACTAGTGTCTATCAAGAGAGAACCGCAAAAGACGGAAGGAAGAGGGGCATAGTCACAAAATGCAGTACCAAAAATCAGCTAAGCTTAATGAAGTGGGTGTAAATTTAGCATTGTTTAGTTAGTGTTAAACAAAAAACAGGAAGTGCAAAAATGATACATAGACTACAACGCCTCTTAGAGAGAGAATAAAAATATGTAACTCCATGATATACATTATTTATACTCAACATGTCTGATAACAGTATTTTAAAATTCCTAAGAATGAGGAACTTGGTGCAGGAGACACTTCTAGGAGTGGCAGATGGGGAGACTTCGACTGAATGCATGTTCTATTTCTTTAAGAAAATTTCTGAGCTACAATCCATACAAAAATATGGGTGTGCCGGGAGCCAGTCCATCCTTGCTGTTTCAAGGGACCTGGCATATATGGCATACTGTTCTTAATATGTTTGCTCACCTTCTTGTGTTTTAACCAAGGTCACCTCTCTGAGAAAGGTTGTTTCCCCAGGTAGGGATTTTCCCCCTGAAGTTAGGGAGGGAATAAAACCCCTTAACTAAGTGCCAGGTGGGTAATTAATCACTTTAACTACGAACAATCATGCTTAAGCTACATAATCTTTACTCCCTGGAATGGAGATAAGAAACGCCCTAACCTTTGGAATAGAGATTGATAGGATTGGAATCAACTGGTATAAATACAGATGTAACAAGACAACAGGACACAGAACCTAGACACAGAACCTACACAGAACCTAGACACAGAATCTAGAGAAGAACCTAGAGACAGAACATGGCAAAAGATCCTGGACAGAAACTGGCAACAGAACCTAGAGACAGAACCTAGCGAGAGAACCTGACTGAAGAACCTAGAGACAAAACCTGGCTACAGAACCTGGATAGAACATGGCAAGAGAACCTGACTAGAACCTGGTGACTGAACGTGGCTGGAGAACCTAGACAGAACTTGGCTGGAGATCCTGGCTAGAGATCCTGGCTAGGCTGCTGATCAACTGAACGCTGCCTCCGTGTCATTCCTTCTTCGCCGACTCCGTCCACACCTTTGGGGACCCCTGGACCTGCTGGGGTTGGACCCCAGCATGGGTGAATCTTAGAAATAAAAATTTGAGGAAATAAATTCAAATTCAAAAGGGTATCTACTGTACAATTTCCTTTACATAAAGTTCAACAAGAGACAAAATTAATCAATGACAGAAATGGGACGGTGGTTATATCCTTGTAGGGAGGGGGATGTAGTGAGCAGAAATGGGGCACGAGGGAGCTAAGGGTGATGGTGGGGGGCTTCTGTTCCTTGCTCTGGAGGCTGGCTGCATGGGTGTGTTAACTTTGTAAGCACTTGAGGTGTACACATTTCAGATGTTTGTGCTTTTCTCTGTGTATGCTTAGTTCAATAAAAGTTGCAAAAGCATAAAGAGAAGTTCTGAAATAAATATGGCAAATGATGCTGAGTAAACATTTCTTCAATAATGTTGTGACTGCACAAATGAAAACCCATTAAAAATATTTAATTTTTAATTATTTTTAATATTAAATATTTAATTTTTAACAAGGACGTCAAGACTATTCAATGGGGAAACAATAGTGTCTTCAATAAACGGTCCTGGGGCAACTGGAGCTCCACATGCAAAAGAATGAAGTTGAACGCCTACCTCACACCATATACAAAAACTAACCCCAAAGGGATCAATGGCCTAAAAAGCAAAACCTACAACACCCTTAGGAGGAAACATAGGAGTAAATTCAAGTCCTTGGATTTACCAATGAACTCTTAGATATGATACCTCGTCAAAATCAACAAAAGAAAAAACTGACAAGCTGGACTTATTCGAAATTAGTAACTTCTGTGCATGAAAGGAATTTTATCAATAAAGTAAAAGACAACCTATAGAATGAGAGAAACCATTTGCATATCATATCTTGGATAAAGCTCTAGTAACCAGACTATCTACAATAAAACAACAAAAAGACAAACAACCCAATTAAAAAGTGGGCAAAGTCCTTGAATAGACATTTCTCCATGGAAGATATACAAGTGGCCAATAAGCAAATGAAGATGTTCCCCACCATCAGTCATTAGGGAAATACAAATCAAAACCACAATGAAATGCCACTTCACAACCACTAGGATGGCTGTAATTTAAAACATGGAAAATGACAGTGCTGATGAGGATGTGGAAGAACTGGAACCTTCGTATACCGCTGGCTGGAATGTAAAATAGTGCAGCACTGCAGAAAGAGTTTAGACATTCCTCATAAGTTTAAAAATAGAATTACCCAGCAATTGAGTAACTGACCGAGCATGACCCAGCAATTCCACCCTGAAGAACTGAAAACAGGTATTGTAATTCTTGTACATACATGTCCTGGCAGCATTAGACACAATAGCCAAAAGATGCAAACAACCCAACTGCCCATCAATGGATGAATGGATAGCAATGTGGAATATTATTCAGCCATAAAAAGGAATGAAGTATTGATACCTGTTGGACATGGATGAACCTCGAGAACATTATGCTAAGTGAATGGAACCAGACACAAAAGGCCATATGTTCTGTGATTCCACTTAATATATGAAATGCCCAGAACAGGAAAATCCATCGAGACAGAAAGCAGGTTAGTGACTGCCAGGAAGTAGGAGGAAGAAGAGACAGTGAGTGAGGGAGTGGCTGCTTAGTGGGTACAAGTTCCCTCTGGGATGATAAAAACATTCTGAAACTTGACAAAAAGGTGCACAGCATTGTGAATATTCTAACTGCCACTGACTTATACATTTAAAATGGCTCATTCATGTTAAATGAACTTCACCTCAATAAAAGATATACATTTAATTAAACAGAAGAGCATACAATGGAAGTATATTCTTACCAAGAAGTGCCCAGTCTATATTCCTTAGACCAGTGGTCGGCAAACTACGGCTCTCGAGCCGCATGTGGCTCTTTGGCCCCTTGAGTGTGGCCACGAAGTTTCAATCGCACTGTACGTGCGTGCCCGCATGTGGTATTTTCTGGAAGAGCCACACCCAAGGGGCCACAGTTTGTCGACCACTGCCTTAGACCAGTGGTTCTCAACGTTGGCTGCACATTAGAATCACCTGGGAATCTTGTTAAAATCCTGATTTCTGGGCCTCATCCTCCGGAAATTCTGTTTCTTTGTTACTAATGCGTGGCCCCACCCCATAACAAAGAAACAGAATTTCTGGAGGATGAGGCCCAGAAATCAGGATTTTAAAGATTCCCAGGTGATTCTAACGTGCAGCCAACGTTGAGAACCACTGCTCTAGAACGGGGTTAACAAGGAGCTGACCAGCTGTCTGATGAATGAATGGCTTTTCTGTCTGCTTAGGCAGGTTCTCAACCTGTGGGTCGCGACCCCTTTGGCGGTCGAACGACCCTTTCACAGGGGTCGCCTAAGACCATCCTGCATATCAGATATTGACATGACGATTCATCACAGTAGCAACATGACAGTGATGAAGTAGCCACGAAAATAATCTTATGGTTGGGCCACCACATGAGGAGCTGCATTTAAAGGGCCAGAAGGTTGAGAACCACTTGCTTAGGGACTCACGTTCCCTTGTTAGTTTGGGCAACGGAGGACATGATAAAAAGGGGTCGGAAGAAGGTCAAGCCACGGGGACACTCACGGAGCACTTGGGGGTTCTGAACTATCCCCCGTCGTACGCAGAGAGGACTCACCCGCACGATGATGCCCATGCGCTTGCTCTCGTAGGTGAAAGGGAAGATCTGCAAGATGGTGAAGTTCAGGATCTGGTCGCCAGGGGTCCTCAGCTGCATGGAAGACTGGTCTCGGTCCACCAGGGTTAAGCCCACACTTTCGGTCCACTGTACCAGGGCCACCTGCGGGTAACACGGGTCGAAGGTCAGACAGGCTGAGCGTCCTGGTGCAGAGGCCAACCACAGGAGCACAACGGAGGGAGGGGGGCAGACAGGTGAACTGAAAGCAGCCCCTGTGTCCCTGGGAAGGCTGTGCCAACCCAGTGACGGCGTCCGCTCCCCCGGGCTCCTGGGGCTCTGCACTCACAGCTGCCCCTAGAGGCACGACTCGCCTTCTCTTCCTGGCCCCACGGCAGGCCATGCCAGAGCCCAGGCAGAGCACGCACAGGGTTAGGCGTGACTACAGAGCGCTTCGCCACAGATCACTTCTGGGAGAATCTGTGCCACGCCAAACAACTATCAGGACAGACGGGGTGGCCTGACCATCAGGCTCCTGTTTAGGTCTCATGGATACTCACCCAGATGGGTGTTTACAGCAGTTCTCAACTGGGCAATACTGCCCCCCAAAGGGCATTTCAATATCTGGGGACATGTTTGGTTGTCACAACTGGGGGATGGGAGTGTGCTACTGGCATCCAGTGGGTGGAGGCCAGGGATGCTGCCAAACACAACACAAAATTATCCCCAGATGTCCGTCCTGCCGAGGCTGACAACACTAGTCACACAGACGAGGAAGGGACAGAGGCCAGGGCCAGGCGGGCACCTGCAAGGCGGGCCCCTAGCAGTGGGCCTGGCACCCCTGGAGGCATGATTTGTCAGGCGTCCACCCCGACACACCGTCACCATCAGGAAGTTGATGGGAGGAGTGGTAGGAGGTTTAACAGTCGCCAACGATGCCCACGTCCTGATCCCCAGAACCTGTGACTGTCACCTTACGAGGCAAAATGGACTTTGCAGATGTGATTAAGACTGAGGGCCCTGAAATGGGAGAATCTTCCTGGCTGTGGCCAGAGAGAAATGTGAGGACAGGAGGAGGGTGAGACACAGGTGACGGTGAAGCCAGAGGAAGGGCCACAGACCTGGGAAGGTGGGCAGCTTCCGGAGCTGGGCACACAAGGACACAGACCAGGAGGAACGCAGCCCTGAGGGCACCCTGATCATAGCCTGGCAAGACCCGTGTCAGACCCCTGACCCACAGGACTGTAACAGTAAACCCCTGTTGTTTTGAACTCCAGATTTGCAGCGATTTGCTACAGCAGCGATAGGAAACAAGTATAGGAGGCGCCGGGTTTAATGCCAAACAAGCTGCCGTTTTATTCCATCCAAGTTCAAAGTCATGGTGTCTACAAAAGAAACAAGAAAAGGCACCCTCCTTCCTTTCTTCCTATGAACCGATCTTTAGGGAAAGACAAGGGGGTGGATTTTGGGAGAGTGTCGACTTGAGGAGGGAGGGAAGCTGACAAAGTTGGCACACGAGAGGCATCCATCTGAAATGCTTTATCATCGTTAAGCCTGGTGGTGAGTACATGGCGTGCACTAATTACCCTCTATAACTGTCTGCATGTCTGAGATGTTTCATGATTATGGTTATTTTTTTCATCGAGGGGATGGTAGATAAAGAGTCGCTTTTCCAGGAAACCTAGTAGCAGCAGCCACCAACAGCGCCTCTATTTTCTCGGGGTTCGCCCTGAGTCCCCATTCCTTTCCCCAAGAGACTGCAAAAGCCACAAGGAAGCCGCCCCCAGCTTGGCACCCCAGGCATCGCTGCGGCTGAAGTGCCACACCTGAAGGTGGGGGGGGTCAGGCTGGAGGTCAAACCCGCCCCACCCCACCCCCTTCCAGGGCCTCTGAAATCGGGGCCACAGGGAAGAGTCCTCATTTCTGTGCCCACTGTCACGGTTGTGTCTGTACAACCCTGGTGGGTGCTGTGCTCAGAGGCCTAATGGGCTTCTGTTGCTGATATTAACGGAATTCACATTAGAAAGTTCTTCTTGGAGAACAGGAAACTCCACCCTGTGGTAATCACGTCGCAGCAAGCCAGCCATGGTGAAGGGAGCGAGCTTCCAATCTGCCAGGGGAAGCCGCGGTCACGCTGCTCCCCCACCCCCACCCCCCCAAAGCAAAGGCCAGTCCAGTAACGATGTTTTGTTTTGCTTTTGCTATTAACCTGCTTAAGTCTCTGTAAATGTATTTGCTTATTTAATTCAATGACCCTGACCTTCAATATCCCTGGCCTACCTGCTAACAATCTTCTTTCAAAGTTTAAAACCAGCCCGGCTGGTGTTGCTCAGTGGTTGAGCGTCGACCTATGTATGAACCAGGAGGTCACGGTTCGAATCCCAGTCAGGGCACATGGCTGGGTTGCGGGCTCCATCCCCAGTGTGAAGTGTGCAGGAGACAGCCAATCAGTGATTCTCATCACTGATGTTTCTACCTCTCTCTCCCTCTCCCTTCCTCTTTGAAATCAATGAAAATTTAAAAATTTTTAAAAATTAATAAATCAGTAAAGACCCGTATATACAAAGTAGTCCCATCGGTGTACAAAATGTTTCTGGGGTGACACGTGAAGAGAAATACATCTAGCTTTCACTTGCATCTTTCCACACTGCTGACGTATTTTAAGCATGTACATGCATTTCTTTTATTTTTAATTAAGTAAATAAAATATCCCAACAGAATACAAATACCTAGATACACACAAACCCAAAAAAGCTTAGCTAAATTTACATCCTCTACGTACCAATTTTATGTGAGAAGAAAAATCCTTCTTCACATTTCAAACATGATTGTTATTAAAAGAATTTTTTCACTCTTGTTTCAAACAGCTGGTTCAAACCCAACTTTATCGTTCTGAAAAGATGGTTAAAGTCTGTGATACTGGGCTTCGGGGAGACCTGCTAATCCCCCAAAGCCTGTTCCTAACTTCAATGGAGAAAGAATCTCTAACTCCAGGACCACAAGGGACTTTGGGCCCAGCCCGGCCCCCACGCCCTGGACCCCACAGGCCTTGTTAGCGGAGACGCCGACTATAAATCTGAAATGATTGGCACTGGCAAATGCTCCTGATGAGGGATGAATTGCAACTGGAGGTAAACATCGTTTAACCGAGCTTTATCCTACAGCGAATCTCAACAGAGCTAAGGGGCCTGCATAACACTATGCCTGTCCTCCCTCCCCCGCCCCCGCCCCCGCCCCTTGGGTCCCTCGTCCTAATCAAAACCTCCTTGGCTCCTCCGGGGCTGATTCCAACAGGATATGAGCCCTGCGGGGGGTCGTTCATTTTTACCTTCCACTCTCTCACTTCGACTTTGTCAGCCTTAATTTAAAGCTACTTCCTAACAGAACACAGAGCTGACCCCGCCCCCATCTCGCCCAGGTCCCACTGAGAAGAGACAGGCGCAGAATCTTAGCATAGAATCCGGGGCTCACTAACCCTCTCCGCTGTGACAGGGACAAACACCTCAGGGTGAGGACAGACCGCCACACTCCTTCCCAGAACAAGGTGACTAAAAGCAGGCCACCTCCCATTCGGGCGGGTCCGAGCCTCCCTTCAAAAGAATCGTCCAAGTATGAAGATTTCAGGGTCTTGTGTCTCACTGTCCTTAACAGCCAGAGTTGGGGCCTCAGGGGGGTCTTGGGTCAGAATACCAGGAGGTCAGAGCAGCAGGAGAAAAAGAAACCTCGTTAGGTGGACAGATGGATGGATCAGATCCAAACTTGGTATGAGTTGCCTGGCTGTCATCCTGCCAGCCGTGTGGCCTTGCCAACCACATCACTGGCAACATGGCACGATCATAACCAGTGGGTTGCAAGGAATGCTGAGGGCCCGGTGCACGCACAGAGCAGGGGTCCCGCAGGGGCCATTTCTTGCTGCTGTCCGGACCCCTGCTGTCCTCACTCTCTAAGGCTGCGAGCTCAGTGGCAGCAGCCCTGACACCTTCAGGAGGCCGAGCTCAGCGAGGATTACTGAAGTTTAAGAATTTGCCTGAAATCGCACAGCTCATCCAGCGAGCACGGAAGGCCGCCGCAGCCAGCACTGCGCCGGGAAGGTGAGGCGCCGATGCGATGCCCTCGTCCTTCCTGGAATTCGTGGGCAGGGGGTCTGGAAAGGCAGACGGTCATTGATGCCCTCGCCGACTGCAGGAACATAAAGCAATCCAATGTCTTCCTGAGACTCGGCCCTCGGCCGACCCACAGAGCAATGGTGTTCCATTACCCACGCTTTTTCTTGTTTGTCTGTTCATCCTCACCTGAGCGTATTTTTTCCATTGACTTTTTTTTTTTTAGAGAGGAGGGAGGGAGGGAGGGAGGGAGGGAGGGAGGGCGGGAGAAACATCAATTGGTTGCCTCCTGGATGCACACACCCTGACCAGGCTGTGGATCAAACCTGTAACCCAGGTACATGCACTTGATCAGGAATCGGACCTGAGACCCTTTGGCCTGCAGGCTGAAACTCTAACCATTGAGCAAAACCAGCCAAGGCCCAACACTCTTTAAGAAGACATACTACCGCCGAAACCGGTTTGGCTCAGTGGATAGAGCATCGGCCTGCGGACTGAGGGGTCCCGGGTTCGATTCCGGTCAAGGGCATGTACCTGGGTTGCGGGCACATCCCCGGTGAGAGATGTGCAGGGGGCGGCTGATCGATGTTTCTCTCTCATCGATGTTTCTGACTCTCTATCTCTCTCCCTTCCTCTCTGTAAAAAATCAATAAAATATATTAAAAAAAAAAAAAGAAGACGACGTACTACCGAAAGCAAGGTACAAAACTATATCTATAATTTATAACTTGCTTTTAAACTCTTTCACTATTAGTTAAAGGGTGAGGAAGATTCCAGTTTCTACAGATGATATCTGCAGGGCGCGGACAGTGACGACAGCGGGTGGCTCAGAGGACGAGGTCGGGCGAGGAGGACCAACACAGAGACTTCGCGAACGGTCATCGGGGGGAGAGAGACAGCCGTCTCACTGGGCCACGAGCGTGGGGCGGCCACCCAGAGCATTCTACACATGACGGACAACTTGTAATTAGTGGCTCTGAAATTACTGAGCTAGCCAAGGCCTAGCCAAATGTGTGAAGAAACTTTCACTGATCCTCGCACCTATATGCACACCCTGTACAAACACCCACGCACGTCCCCACACACACATGCTCACACGGCACACATGTGCACACACACACGCAAGCACGTACGTATCCACACCCACACATGCGTGTGCATATATATACAAACACATATACTCGGCACACAAACACATGCACACACACTAGGAAACCGTATGGCTTTCACTTTCCTTCCTGCTTAGTGATGTGCACTGCAGTGCGATTCTGTATTACAGAAACATAACATTATACACACACACACACATATATGCACAAATTTAGGGGAACTCTGGGAAAATCTACATCAGAACATAAACAGCAGATATCGCCAGGTGATAAGCATTACAGGTTATGTTTATCAACTTCTTTTTGACTCTATGTCTGCTTTTTTCTAGGGAGAACATTAGTAACTGTGATTTTTAAAAATTAAGTAATTTTTTGTTAATATGACAGCGTTCGTGGAAAAGACAAATAAGTGAGCCATGGGCTGCGTCTACCTGCTCGCAGCAGAGCGCCTCCTGACGGCTCACACCAAGAAACAGATGCATGAAAAGGGGCGTCTCGGCCACGGTCTCTCTGTGAGCTCCTCTCCGAGAGCCCCTTCCTCTCCGCTGGGAGCTCCTGTACGGAGCGCCCCTCGGGCTGCAATCAACCGCTGAATACAGACCCTTCAAGGCTTCCCAAGCGGAATGTGCACAGGAAACAAATTTAGGAAGCCCCGCTTCTGTTACAGGAAACGAACACCACCCCAACTGGTAGGAATTACCCCGGCAGCTCCTCGGCGAAGAGAATGCTGGCTCTGCATGTGTTTGTAAGCTGACCCTGCCTTGACCAGCAATGTTTTACTGATACAGAATTTCAAAGGGAGGGTTCTAGATGCGGCCACGTCCACGTGGAGACCCACGGGGACTCGGAAACGGCTCGGTTTTCAGTAGATTTCACCGTGAGGGGATTTTGCCTGCTCTCCATCGCATGGTGTGTCTTTGCACGCAGATTTGTAGTTTGCGGCACACAGCTTTTGAGATCGTCTAGAAGGCTGGTCAGTAAACTCCTCACAGTGGTTGTAGCTTTTGTTAGTAGGATTGTGGTTTACTTTATTTTCTTATCTGTATTTTCACATATTCCACCAGAAACACAGGACAGTGGTGCAATACAAATAATAACATTTGGGGGGGGGGGGGAGAATTACCAACAAGACCTCTGTGAAGATAACAAAAGGCCCAAAGAAAATACTTGTTTTTTAATCATTATTCAGAATCTTAGAAAAGCAGGACCAATCTGAATCCCAGTGCAATTAATGGACAGAAGAGAGGAAGAATTATTCACTCAAGAAAAAGGAGCTAAGAAGCACAGAGCAGTCCATGAAAGATTTACCCTCGTGGGACAACCCTTGCCCAGCCCTAAAACAAATTATCTCAGGATTCAGTGGGAGCAGAGGGGCGTGGGGCAGGCATGAAAGACCCCCGTAAAGAACCCCCCTACCCATCTCTAGCCAATCGGAGTGTTCGAGCTCGGGGGCAAAGTGCGGACTGATCAGATCCCCAACATCCGGAACGTGTTCCAATTCCACAAGTACCGGACGCTGCCGTTCCCAGTCCAAACCACCAAGAGGCTGGTCCCTCTCTCGTCCACCATTCAGTGGATCGTCCTCACGCCCCAAACGGGAAACGGAGAGCAAACCGACTAAGCCTGGTGAGGCAACGGGGACAACCTGCAGTGCTGGTGACCAGGGCCCGCGCCCAAGTAGGTCGGCGGCATCAGCCATCCCTCCTGTCCCTCCTCCCCTCTCGTTCAGCACACAAGCCCATCTGGGAATTCGGCCACGGGCGACACTGTTCACCCTTAGGAAGCCTGGTCCAGGTGTCATCTGTGGAGCCTCACAGCTGTTCTGCAACCACCACGCAGGCTGGAAGGAGGAGTCCCCTGGGGACACACTCCTTTGCCCAGAGAAAGAGAAAGAAGTAACAAGAGGGAAAGGCCCATCGAGGAGCCCTTCCACGTCTGAGCTTTGGGAAAGGCTCTCTCTGCGCTGTTCCCAGCTGCCACCAACCAGGGCTCGCTGACATTCGGAGGCTGGTCCGCACCGTTAAACACGTCCTCTACCAGGGAAGCCCCTGCTCCTTACAGCGAACAAAACCACCACTGGGAGTCCCGGTAACGTTGGTGGAAGAGCAAAACGGTTTAAATGTCTGTTTCTGGTAATTTACATCACGGGCCTGAAAATACTCATCCAACCTGACCCACAGGACTTACCGGCTGCCTGCCAAGGGCCTCACCACCCCCTCTCATGGGCCCATGTCACAGACACACGGAGGCAGGACAAGGATACGTGGCTGGTCTGAGTCCCAAGACTTGGGTGCTAAACTGCCTCACTTCTGCTGCCTCCTGGGGGCCTGGCTGCAGTCCTGTCCCACGCTGACGTCACCTAGCCCAGTGGTCGGCAAACTGTGGCTCGGCAAACCGCGGCTCGCGAGCCACATGCGGCTCTTTGACCCCTTCAGTGTGGCTCTTCCACAAAATACCAACTTCTGCGCATAGGCCACTAAATTTCAATCACACTACACATGGGCGCCCGCACGTGGTATTTTGTGGAAAAGCCACACTGAAGGGGCCAAAGAGCCACATGTGGCTCGCTAGCCACGGTTTGCCGACCACAGACCTAGCCCATCACAGGTGCTCAAATATGAACCCAATCTCCACATTTCTAGAAACGCTGGGTGTAACAATGCTCACTGCAATGTTTATAAATATGATTGCCAAAAATTAGAAATAATCTGAGTTCCAGTCCTATGAGAACAGAGGCAATAATGCTGAAAAACTGTTTTTTTAATAATATTCAGGAGAACTGAAAACAGGCATGATAAAATATTAAATGAAAAAAAGAGGATACAAAACCATAGCTTATTAAAATTCCCATTGTTTTAAGAAAAAACATATATAAGCCACTGGAAGGTCAGAGAAAGTATCACATGCTCTCCCTCATACGTGAAATCTAATGAACAAAATAAACTGATGAACAAAATAGATCCAGAGACATAGAACCATGGAACTGATGAATTTCAGAGGGAAGGCGGGGGGTGGGGAATTAACTGGGGAACTTATATACATATATGCATAGCCCATGGACAACAGTGTGGTGATAGCTTCAGAGGGGTGGGTGCCGGGTGGAGGGAGTCAATGGGAAAAAAACAAAAAACAAAAGAAACTTCTGTAATACTTTCAACGATAAAGATAAACTAAAAAGAAAAAGAAAAAATATATAAAATACTGGAAGGCTATCTATCAAAATGTTCTTAGTGGCTTCTGGGGAAAAAAAAATGGTTGAGCCCTGGCTGGTGTGGGTAGGTGGTTAGAGCATCTGCCCTCAGACTGAAGGGTTGTGGGTTCGATTCCTGGTCAAGAACACATACCTGGTTTGTGGGTTTGCTCCCCACCCCTGGTCAGGGAGCCTGTGGAAGGCAACCAATGTGTCTCTCTCACATTGATGTTTCTCTCTCTCTCTCCCCCTCCCTCACTCCCTTCCACTCTCTCTGAAAAGCAATGGAAAAAATACCCTCAGGTGAGGATGAACAAAAAAACAAAAAAATGAGATAATACATGGAACATACTTCAAACGGGACCCGATGCCAACCACATGTTCCAGGAAAGTTCCTGTTGTTCTCCCGTACCGCTGGTATTGCAATTGACCCACTTTCTTCTTTATGGTCTTCTGAAATTTCCAAATTTTCTACACTAACAAACATTGCTTTAATAATCAGAACGCAAGTTTTCTTTAAGAAAAGAAGTAAAAAAACTGGAAGGAGAAAAGATCAAAATGCTAACAGATTGGGAAAACAAGAACCTGTGTGTGAATTACACTCAGGGGAGGGGGACAAAGGGTATGATGCTACTGTTTTATGCTGGGCAAGTCCTCTGCCTAAACATACACAGAGGGGGTTCCTATCATACAACACCCTAAAAGGGAAAGCAATTGGGTCCTGTTACAGAAAACATTAAAGGGGTAACGCTCTTGAACATGGAATCAAATGAATCCCTTTTGGACTTAGCAAAAGAATATGCTTAGATATGAACAGCAACTTTAAAATGTGTGGCTTATTGGACTGCATCAAATTAGACTTTTGGCCGGTGTGGCTCAGTGGTTGAGCATTGTCCTATGAACCAGGAAGGAGGTCACGGTTCAATTCCGGTCAGGGCACATGCCCAGGTTGTGGGCTCGAGCCCCAGTAAGGGGCATGCAGGAGGCAGCTGATCAATTACTCTCTCTCACTATTGATGTTTCTATCTCTCTCTCCCTCTTCCTCTCTGAAATCAATAAAATACATATTTTCTTAAAAATTAGAAACTTTCGTGTTTCAAAGGACACCATCATGAAAACGCCTTCAGCCCTAGCTGGTTTGGCTCAGTGGATAGAGCGTCAGCCTGTGGACTGAGGGGTCACAGACTCGATTCTGGTCAAGGGCACATGCCTGGGTTGTGGGCTCGATCCCCAGTAGGGGGTGTGCAGGAGGCAGCCGATCAGTGATTCTCTCTCATCATTGATGTTTCTATCTCTCTATCCCTCTCCTTTCCTCTCTGAAATAAATACACACACACACACACACACACACAAAATATATATAATACACACACACACATATGTATGTATAAATATATACATACATATGTGTGTGTATATATGTGTGTGTGTGTGTGTATATATATATATATATAATTTTTTCAAAAAGGCTTCAGAATGGGAGAAAATATTTACAAATCCGATAAAAGACTTATATGAGATGTATAAAGAATTTTTACAACTCAACAGTAAAAAGACACATAACACAATTAGTAGTGGGCAAAGGATATGGACAGACATTTCTCCAAAGAAGATGCACCAATAACCAGTAAGCACATGGAAAGATGCCCAATGTTACTAGCCATCAGAGATACGCAAATCAAAACCAAAATGAGGTTCCACTTCACACTCCCTCGGATGGCCAGACTCAAAAGGACCAACGACGACAAGTGATGGCTAAGATGTGGAGAAACGGGAACCCTCACACCCTGCTGATGGGAATGTAAAATGGTGCAGCCACTTTAGAAAACAGCCTGGCAGTTCCTCAGAAGGTTAAACATAGAGTTACCATGTGCCCCAGCAATCCATTCCTAGACATACACCAAGAGAAACATATGTCCACTCAAAAACTTGTACACAGCCCTGGCCCGAGCGGTTCAGTTGGTTGGGTGTCATCCCGTGTACCTAGGGGTCACCAGTTCAATTCCCAGTCAGTGTACAGGTTCAGGTTGCAGGCTCAATCCCTAGTAGGGAGCATGCAGGAGGCATACCGATCGATGTTATGCTCTCACATCCATGTTTCTCTCTCCCTCTCCCTGCCTCTCCCTCTAAAAATCAATTTAAAAATCTTTCTTAAAAAAACAAAAAAAGTGTATGCAAATATTCATAGCAGCATTATCCATAATAGTAAACAAACAAACAAACACACAAAATACAATCTAAATATCCATCAACCAATGAATGGATAAACAAAATGTAGTGTTATCCATACAATGGAATATTATTCATCCATAAAAGTCATGAAGTCCTGACAGGCTACAACACGAATGAATCTTCAAAACATATGCTAAGGGAAAGAACCAGACACAAAAGGTTATATAATGTATGTTTCCATTTGTATGAAATGCCCAAAAAAG
The DNA here is from genome assembly GCF_964212035.1 of Myotis nattereri. Classification (NCBI taxonomy): domain Eukaryota; kingdom Metazoa; phylum Chordata; class Mammalia; order Chiroptera; family Vespertilionidae; genus Myotis; species Myotis nattereri. Next base: position 11,468,456 of record NC_138083.1, on the reverse strand, counting down.
GCAATTCTGCACAGACAGGAAGTAGGTTAGTGGTTGCCAGGGCTGGGGGCGGGGAGTCTACAGGGACAATGGCATGGAGTACTTCCTTTGGGGTGATGAAAATGTTGCAAAGTTTATTGTGGTCATGGTTATGGAACTCTGTGAACACACTAAAAAAAACCCTGCCCACTACATGTTAAATGGCTGTAGGGTATGTGAGTTTTATCTTAATAAAGCTGTGTTTTGGTGGTTGTGTTTTCCAAGGGGATGCGGATTCAATGGGATCTTGTCTCCCTTTTGGGCTAGCCACCTGAATTACAAATAAGACCTCCTGCTCCTTCCTAACTCTGGACACATCTCAAGTCCGTGACTACCCCTAGGGAAGATCAAGTCCTGCACGCACGTGAAAGGTACTGTATTTCCCATGTATGACGCCCCATGTATAAGACGCCCCCCACTTTCCCAACCCAAAGTTAAGAAATCAATATTTTAAACATTTTTCTGGTTTCCCTCTTAAGGCCTTCCTCTTTATTTGGCATCTTAAGGAGTTGTTCTTCCTGTTTTCTCCACTGTCTGATCATATACTCAGTGGAATGAGGTCCAAATTGTCTCTCTGCAGCTCTATTTCCATGCTCTTTGCATAGCTGATTACATTCGGTTTGAATTTTGCGGAGTAAGACAATCGCTTACCGGTATTTACCTTTTTATTTTTTGACACCTTTATGGGCTCAGAACGCTAAGGTCCCTGTTGCATCTGCACACTCTCCACCTCCACCTCCAATAAGCTGATGTCAGTAACAATAAGACTTGTGATTGAAGGAAGCCTGTTTGACAAGGTATGGGCAGCTACACACACGCGTGTAGCTGCCTCGGCTGACTTCCATGTATAAGATGCCCCTCGATTTTCAGTCTAACGATTTTAGAAAAAACAGCGTCTTATACATGGAAAAATATGGTACCTGCCTCGCTGCCCTGCCCCTCCCTGGCTCCTGCCTGCCCTGATAGCTGGATCCATGGGAGCCACACCGGCCCAGGGTTTACCTCGTCCGGGCTGGACGCCTGGTACACACGGCACGAGTCTTCATACTGCTTCTCGGCCTCGGCCTGGTCGGTCACGCCGTTGGACTCGTACACGGGGGTCACGTTGTGGCAGAGCGCGATGGCCTTCACGGCCTCGTGCACGCGGCTGCTCATGGTCCGCCGGACTTTGGTGGTGATGGTGGGGCCCTTCTGAGCAGGCGGGTCCTGGGATTGCTGTGAGGAGGGAACGACAAGGAAGGTGACCTCAGGCACAGAAGGTCTCCAACGTGTGGAAGTACAGCCTCGCGGAGTTGGCGTTTCTTACTGCGGACTAGCGGTAACTCCCAGGCTAGCTACGGCGACACTGCAATAAATGGCGTGTGGTTTTCAGGGACCCAGTCATTGACGCTCAGCACAGCAACAAAAACCACACAAAATAAATAGGAAAATAGTAATCTAGTGACTGTGGGTGATTCTGCCTGCTAATGTGGGAACCTGTCTTCCGTTGGGGGTGTCGGGGAGCCTCCAACAGAGTGAGGTCCCACCATGCTGCCAGCGGTCCTGGTGCTCAGACCAGGGCTTCTCCACCACGGCACTGCTGGCATTCGGGGCAAACGTGTCTGTGGTTGGGACAATCCCGTGCCTGTGGGATGTTCAGCTGCACCTCCAGCCTCACCTCCTAGATCCCAGAAGCACCTCGCTCCTAGCGGTCTCAACGGATGCTGCCAAAAGTCCCAGGGAGACCAAGCCCCTCCCTGGTTCAGAACCACTGTTTCTAATGTACACTCTTTGGGTGACTGGTGCTCTACAGGCGAAACGATCATCAGTGACACGTAACTCGGGGCAGGCCTGGGACAGTAACAGGAATGACACTCCTAGATGAGCGTACTGAACACCTGGTACCTAGCACTGCACTTAAGGTAGGTTCCCAAGAGCAATTTAAAGATAAATAAATAAATACGTTCTTTAAAAAGAGACTAATTTTATGTGTGCTCAACTTTTGCTTTCTATGCTGACTTCAGACCCTTCACTTGTGGAAAAAGCTATTCCGCCCTCTTGTTCAGACCTTTCGACATATGGCTGAGCCTCCTGAATGCGTTAAGTCTTGGAGAAAGTGGCTTCAAGCAACATGGTAAAAATAGTGTTAAAGGTTAACCACCCTGAGCTTTATTCTTGGATGGGTTGTAAAAAGCTGTGCGACTTTAAGCCAGCCCCATCTGCCCTCTGGGCCTCATCTTCCTACAAATGAGGGAGTGGGGTAGGGGAGTGGGGTCCACACCCGAGTAGCAGGAATCCCAAGCCACCCACTCAGCGTCCCCAAAGTGCAAAGCAAGCAGCCCATTCCTATCTGTTGAATTACACATCGGGTGCCATGAAGACCTTCCCTGGAAAAAGGGTTTCTATTGCCTTGAAATGTAATTTAAAAAATTAAGACCACCAGGCAATGATCACTTATTAACAGTTTATGTCTCAGATGCCCTCCCATGGCTCATGGGGCCCGTCTGATTAGCCCCTGCCCATCTCTGCAACCTCCTATGCACTCTGCTCCAGCCCCGATGACCTCTTCAGTTCTTTGAACACTGCCACGCTGCTTCCTGCCACAAGGCCTGTGCACCTGCTGTACCCTCTGCCTAGAATACCACTTCCTGGGTCTCTGCAGGGCCAGCTCACTCCATCTCATCATGGAGGTCTAAGTTCAAATGTAACCTCCTCAACGAGGGCTTCTCTGAGCCCCCTAACTCAGCGGTCGCCAACCTTTCAGACCTCATGGACCACCAGTGGTCTGCGGACCACCGGTTGGCGACGGACCACTGCCCTAAATCCTATTACCCCGCCTGCCCTCCCACTGGAAGTCATGCTTCCCGGGGGCTTATCGTCCCCACTGTCTACAACTGGCTGATGATTCTCCTGGCCAACCGTGAGGACAGCTGTCTGCTGCATCCCTAGTATCTAACGCAGGAGCTGCTTGCTGAACAAATGAACGATTTACTGCTCCTAAGGTGATGGAGGGGGTCCTGACTTGACATGAATTTTTTTCCATCTCCAAGAAGAAATAAATGTCAAATGGACCCACTTCAGGTCCGGATTTTAAACCACAGTTTTGGACAATGGGCCTATCATAGTCTTCCTGCCTCCACGGCTGCGTCCGAGAGCCTGAGATGCTGGCGGACATACTGGAAGCTACATTCCATTAGAAACATATTTTGCCCGACAGAGGAGAAGCAAGCTGGTCTCTGAGAGTGAAATGTGTTTTGTGCCTGTGAACACATGCCCAAAATAGAGAACAGATGGGCTACACGAAACAAGAAAATGACTTTCGTTTAATTTTTTAATACTATTTTTAGCAGCGGCTTTGGACTCCTCGGGTAATTAGACAATTACTAAATTATTCTTGTCATGCAGGCGCGCACACCGCCCTGGCTTCCTGCTCTGTTAACCTCTGGTGTCAAGAGGACACGAGTTTCACTTCCAGGCCAGAGGGCACTGCATGGTAACGATAATTAGAGTAATGAATCAGAACTGCAGTTTAAACGAATCATTATTTGCCGAGTGCTTTTGACGAGAAAGACTTTAACTCCAACACGACACCGAGGCCCGTGGGTTTAGAGGACAGCTCTCCCTCCGTGGGACAGACGCCGTCAGGAAGGCGGTTCCCTGCGTTCTGTGATGTCCGTCCCAGGCACGGACACACGTCCTCGCGGCTGCCCACCTTCCTCAGCACCTGGACCAAATTATGATTGAGCGCCAGGGGCAAGAGCGAGACCTCTGCCAGAGCAATTGCTTCGGCTGGCAAGTGTCAGTAACAGTGGGTTAGAAGGAAGGGCCGCGTGGAGGACCGCCACAAACCTTAGGATTCTGTAAGCAACCTGATTTCATGTCTCCCCCAGAAGACAAATCCTCCCACTGACATCCCAATGGGGGACAAGCCAGGCAGCCCCGGTCTCCGCAAGGACCCCACTTTCAGGACAGGGGACCATTTGACAACAAATCAGAAGATGAGGGTGCCCAGCCCCCACCAGCAGGCGGCTGGTGTAAGTCTCCACGCTCACAGATTTCTCTCTGACATTAGCACGTATCCCCTTCCCTACGGCTACGGTGAAGCTTCAGGGAGGAGGGGTCAAAACCACTGGTTCTGAAATTCTCTTAATTTTCAAGTAAAAGGCTCGTTCGCACACCAAATGGTGATCCACGTGTATCCTTAGACCCTGGTAATTACCAGGGGCTCTGCCAGTGTTAGTATTGGGCCCCGTCTTCAAACATCCTCACATTCCCCATATGGAAGAGTTTCACATTGTACAGTGTTTCTCTCTAGCCTCCTGCCCACAGGCCCTTTAACCTACACCCATTTCTTCTTACTTAAAAAATACCAGGGGAAAATCAAAACAGATGTGGACACAGAGGCAGGTTCCCAGTCCTGCTGCCCTGGGGGAACCACTGGTCCTCTTAGAGGGGGGAGAGAGAGGCCAGCGCCGCTCCCGCAAGGTCAGGAGTCGGGAGAGGAACCAAGACCTCCATGTGCACAGGCCCCGGACGTGGGCCCTAGGGTGGGGTCCTCGCACCACCCAATGCTTCCGAGTCACCCTACAGCGTCCTGCCCTCACTGAGACATGAGGATCCTTGAGAAACAGGCCCCTGCTTCTCATTACTGACCCACGGCGGGGCCTTTCCCAACGAGAACTCCAGTTTGTGTGACAGGAAACAGCAGCACAAAACTTAAATATGGAGCCACCGTGGACATAAACGTTCTTTCTAAATGCAATTAAAAGTTCACCACCACCTCATGGGCGTTCGTAATGTCAACGGACAGTGTGGATGGGTGGCAGTAGGTAAAATCACACGATTGAGGAGAAGGAACTCCTGCTTCGATTGTCCCACCTCACTCCCTAGGTAAAGCCCAAAGTTGGTCACGCATCAGCCTCAAAGGGGCACCCCAACAGAGGCAGGCTCGGGGCTGCTACTTCCAAATGAGCCCACGGAGTTACAGGCTGATTGATGGTGAGTAAGTACAGCGTTCACTGTTGAACTGCAGACATCTTAGAGCACGGCAAAGGCAGCACATTTCAATTCTGTGACATCGAACCCGATAGCACAGAGGTTCTCAACTGGGGTGCTTTGGGCTACCATCTGGCAATCTCTAGGGATACTGGGGTTGTCACTACCTGGGGCAGAGGAGGGAACGTGTACTACAGACAACCTGATGGTAGAGGGCAGAGACGCTGCTAAAATCCTAGAACGAAACACAGGACGGCCCTCACAACGCAGCCTTATCCAGCACAATGTGCATTCCCGCAGCTGAAAACCACCTTAGGCCGTCGACACTAGGAAGCCAGGGCCAGGGAGTGGCAGACACCTAACTGCGCAGGCTGGGTCCCGTCCATTTAAAACGTCAGTACTGTTCATCATGGATTTTCCCATGAATTTTGATTACTGAGGCTTGGGGGGGGAGGGGGGTGCATCCCATTAAGCTTTGCTCTCAAGGTGCATGCCCCACTCTTCTTACCCTCGCTGTCCTGGCCCTATTGTAAAACCATTAAAATTATGAGACTCACTGACAGGAGTGAAAACAGGAAGTTGGGTAGTATTATTCTAACAGTGGTTCTTAACCAGAAATGCTTCTCAAAATAACCAGCAAACACTTTAATAATTTTAAGAAATAGAGATGTTTGGGCCCCCCACACCTAAAGAATGCAAGAGGTTCCAGGTATATATATATATATATATACACACACACACATACATACACACACACACTTATACATACATGCTCAGGTTCATGGCACAGGTTCTCAAACTGCCGCACTTTGGAACCACCTGGTCCTCCTGCTGAGACTGGGTCTAGAGATTCTGACGGTCCCACGTGGCCTGACCCCGGCGTTCCAAACACCGTGCTTTACAAAACACTGTTACAAAGCCCTAGTCATAACTCCAAAGGTCAGGGGAATGATGGCATGGGCTCCAGGGGACTCTTTCTCGGGTGCTCATGGGTCCATAACTCAGTAACTGACTAAAAAGAATCGTATTGCAAATTAACAGAGAGCTGAGTTTTACGGCATGCAAGGTATGCCTCAATAAAAGCTGTGAAAAAGAAGACACGGGAAAGCCTTCATACCTCTCACCACGGAAGTATTCATGCGTTTACTGCAGGATTTTTAGATGTCATGAGAGAAGGACGAACATGCACATTGGCAAGGAGGGAGGGGGGCGGGGGAGGGGGTTGGGGGCGGGTACTATAATTCTGAGCTCACACCAACCTTGAGATGACCTAACCCTTCAACACTTAGCTATTTTACACCCAAGGCCAGGATATGGACAAATCCATTTTTGAGCTTCTCCTAAGGAAGGGTTAGGAGTTAAAGTGCAAGGTCAGAAATGTTGTTTTCTGACTTGCAACACTTTCCAAAGAGTGTTATCTGTCCTAAACCAAAAACGGACCATAAAAGCTGAACTGCACAGATAACTGAGAAGGCATGGCTTCTGTAAGTTCCATGGGCTCTTAAAGTCCCCAAAACGGGCCAGGGGTCACACCACGACCAGGAGGCTGGCTCATAGTTATCAGCAGGCCCGCATGGCTGAGAAGGGGCCGGGGGGTGCTCAGCCCGGCACCAGCAAGCGTGACCATCCACACAGCGAACCCTCCAGACGATGTCTCCGTCCCCGAGAGGGAGCCGCACAACACAGGGTGAGTCACTCGGCATTAAGAGTTACATCTCAATATAGGTGTTCATCCACATAAAAAACTGATCGGAGTATCGGAAGGTAAAGCGACGCTGGTTTGGCTCAGTGGCTAGACCGTCGGCCTGCGGACTGAAGAGTCCTGGGTTCGATTCCGGTCAAGGGCATGTGCCTGGGTTACTGCTCAATCCCCAGTAGAGGGCCTGCAGGAGGCAGCCGACCAATGATTTTCTCTCATCATTGATGTTTCTCTCTCTCTCTCCCTCTCCCTTCCTCTCTGAAATAAATAAAAAATATATTTTTTAAAAAAGAAGGAAAGGGAAAGCGTTACCTGGGTGTAGATGCTGAAGATGTGGCTCTGCACTTCGTCCATGGAGTCGAGGCCGTAGGCCACTGTGCCCAGATGGAGCCGCTTGAAAACCATCTCATTCTGGGTAAGAGTTCCTGAAACACAGGCAAACGAGTAACTGGTCCGACATCCGGGAGCTTTTATCAGTCCAAGCAGTAGTGACAGCTGCTATTTTTGAGTGTTTACTACACGTCATACACTGGTTTTAGCTCCGCCCCTGCTTTCGCTGTGCTGTTTTGCTGGCCTGGAATCCAACTCCCTTTCTTTTGAAAATGGCATCCAAGGTTTCCATGGGGAAACCACTCCCCTCGTTTCCTGGGATGGTCCACAGGGAGTGCCAATCAGGGTGCCTGTCTCACTTCACTGGCCAAGAGGGTGGCACATGACGTACACCAGTCCAATCAGACTCTATTCTGAAGGCGCCTAAACCGTGAGCAGGCAGAGGCGTGGGCGGAAGATGAGTGGAGTCCGGCCACCCAGTGGCAGACCCTACAGAGACGACCCAGGGGTCCTGATGCTGACACCTCCGGGACTTCCCCGGCAACTCTCCTCCCCCAAACCCAGTTCCTCTGATGGAGTGAGCCACTCCGACCTCTGCACCAGATTCCCTTTCATCCCGTGGGCACCAAGAGGTAGAGAGGAAGCTTAACCCACATCTCCCCTCTCCCAGCCCTTGCTCTTCACCACTAGGACATTGAACAGCAGAGCAGGAATCTGGGGTGTGGTTACGAGGTCAGGACTCCAAGTCAGACTGCCTGGGCTCAAAGCCTACTTCCGCCCCCACGTGCTCTGACAAGTCACTTAGCTTGGGTTTCATTTGTTCACCTGCAAAAATACAAGGTTAGGATGAGGAATAACTAACTACATATAAACATGTAAACACCCAAAACTTAAGAAGTATGTGTAGAGCTCTGTTGCTATTATCGTCATCCCATCACAAATACGCAGTCTTCATCAGAAGATGAAGGAAATCAAGAGCAGCAGGAGGCTCCGGGCACCTCTCTCGCCTGCACCCTGGGCAGGAGGCTCACCTGTCTTGTCCGTGAGCAGGTAAGAGATCCTCCCCAGCTGCTCGGGGATCGTGCTGGAGCGAACCACCGTGCCCGGGATTTTTGAATCCCTTCGAATCACCCAGCTGTACACGATCTTGCCCATGTCCAGGTTCACACGCAAACTGGCCGGGGAAACAGAGCCGACGTTAACAGGATGCACGCAAGGCCCTTGTGTCTCTTTTGCAAACAGCAAGGACTCCGGCTACTCATCCTTTGTGCCACCGCATCTGGAGTCACTCCCCACAGAAGCCACTGCCGGGGCTCAATCCCCAGATACAACAGGAGTCAACACCACCATCAGATTACATGAAGCTATTCTATCATGGACCAAGGTCACTTTAAATACCGAAAGGGTAGTTGTTTTAGTTTTACTTTTTTTTTTTTTAATTACTGATCCTCTGAACTAATAGACTTTTGATACTCTAGTCATTTTTTAAAATTGTGGTAAAATATACACAACGTTTAAACCAGTTTAAGTGGACAGTTCTGTGGCATTGAGCACTTTCACACTGTTGTGCAGCACCAGCACCAGCACCATCCATGCCCACAACTTCTTCATCTTCCCAAACTGAAATTCCCACCCATTAAGCAATAATCCCCCACTACGCCCTCCCCCTGGAAACCACCATTCTACTTTCTGTTTCTAGGACTTTCTTTCTGGGTACCTCACATAAGGGGAATCATACAGTATTTTTCCTTCTGTGACTAGTTTATTTCACACAGCACATCTTCAGGGTTCATCTATGTTATAGCAGGTCAGAATTTCCTTGCTTTTTAAGGCTAAATAATATTCCATTGTGTGTATTCTGTTCACTTAAAAATATTTTATTGCAAAAGAAAAATTTTTAAAAATCTTCAAATTCACTCATAGTCCTTTAAACTAACCAAACTGCTCACTATTTTACTGGCTACCTGGACCATATGAAGATTCACTTCAGTAATTTTCAATCGTAGATAGAACTTTAAAGACCACAATTTTACTTAACATTACACCACAAACACTTTTTTGCTGGAAACAAGGTAGACTTGTTATTCTTGAAACCATTACCCAGAGCACCTCGGTGAGGGGTTCGATCCCCCTGTACGGGTCATGCTGTTGTACCACAACTACAATCTTGTCCTCAGAAAAAGACAAATTCTAGGTAGGATGATATAATTACGCAAAAGGAAAGACAATATATCAAGTGTAAAATAGAGATGAGAAGCACTAAAAGTTTCAGGGGAAAGAAATGGCCTGCTTTAATAATTATCTACTGATCGCCCTGGCAGGGTAGCTCAGTTGGTTAGAGCGTCATCCCAATACGCCAAGGTTACAGGTTCGATCCTCAGTCAGGGCACATACAAGAATCAACCACTGGGGTACATCTACACGATGGAATACTACGCTGCTGTAAGAAAGAAAGAACTCTATCATTCGCAACAGCATGGATGGACCTGGAGAGAATTATGCTAAGCAAAATAAGTCAGTCGGAGAAAGATAAATATCACATGATCTCACTCATTTGTGAAATATAATGAACAACATAAACTGATGAACAAAAACAGGACCAGAGACAGAGAAGCATCGAACAGACCATCAAACCTCAGAGGGAAGGCAGGGGAGGGAAGAGATCAACCAAAGGACTTGTATGCTTGCATATAAGCATAACCAATGGACACAGACTTTAAGGGTGTGAGCACATGTGCTGGGGTATGGAGGTGGCCAGGGAGAGGTCAACGGGGGAAAAAGGAGACATATGTAATACTATATGTAATACTTTAAATAATAAAGAAGAATCAACCAATGAGCCCTGGCCAGTATCTCAGTGGTTAGAGTGTCAGTCCATGCACCGAAGGGTCTCGGGTTTGATTCCTGGTTAAGGGCACAGGCACATACCTGGGTTGCAGGTTCGATCCCCAGCCCTGGTCAGGGAGTATGTGGGAGACAACCAATCAATGTGTCTCTCTCACATTGATGTTTCTTTCTTTCTCTCTCTTCCTCCATTCCTCTCTCCTTCATTCCCTTCCACTCTCTAAAAATCAATGGAAAAAATATCCAAATATCCTGAGGATTAACAAAACGACAAAAAGAAGAATCAACCAATTAATGTATAAACAAGTGGAACAACAAATCAATGTTTCTCTCTCTCTCTCTCTCAAATCAATCAATAAAAAATTATTTTTACTGATCATTTACTATGGAAAAAGTAGAAACAAATATCCAATAACAGAGGAACAGAGTAAATTGTTAAACCCAGAATAAGTACTAGGGTAGTTGTAAAAAAGGATGGGTTTCCAAGTACATTTGATGTGAGAAGTTACTTGCAGCACACTGCTGTTAAAAAGGGGGGACAGACTTTGTGGAGAGCAGAGTCTCTTTTTTCTAAAATAGAAAGCGCTCTGAAAAAAGATACATCCCAAAATATTAACAGCAATTATCAGTCAGTTGTGAGATTAGAAGTGACTTTTATTTTAATCTTTTGCTACTGTGAATCTTTGTTTTTTTCCTACTGTGATAATGTATTACTGGTATCATTTTTAAACCATTTATTCAGGCTCCCAATGAGGAAAGCAGACAATTGGCCTGTACCATCCAGCTTCCATTGCTAATCAATCTCAAAATTATCTCCTGCTGAGCCCAGGCTCAGGCTCAGAGTCCTTCTCCACACAGCCACCACCAACACCTTGGAGCTGGCAGATGAGATGAGCTCTAACTGGCTTCCCTATCACAGACTGGGCAAGGCAAGATCTTTTGAGCAGAAAGTCCCTTAAGAAAAGATGGATCAGCCCTGGCTGGTGTGGCTCAGCTGCTTGAGCATCGTCCCGTCCACCAAGAGGTCACCTGTTCGATTCCCGGTCACAGCGCATGCCCAGGTTGTGGGTTCGTTCCCCAGTAGGGGGCGTTCAGAGGCAGCAGATCGATGTTTCTCTCCCATCGATGTTTCTCTCCCCCCACTTCCTCTCTCTCTAAAATCAATAGAAACATATTTTTTAAAAAAAGAAAAAGAAAGGATGGGTCCTGGAGGCATGCACCCTTCCAATGCTACCGCCACAGACCAGGGCTCAGACTCCGGAGGATCCTGACTGTTCTTGGTCATCACTCAGCCAAGGGCCCAGCTGGTAAAGAGAAGAAATATCACGGCACCCAGACGCAAGCTCATTCTCTGCTCACCTGATGGGAATGATGTTGGAAAACAGGAGGAGGAAGCGGATGATCTGCAGGTACCAGCGTCCAGCGAAGTGCTGAAGGGCCACCATGACCAGGGACACCACCACCAGAGCACCAAAGAGGATCTTCGTGAGGCAGTTCACTTCCAGGTCAAACAGGCCAATCTGGGGACAAGGCACAAAGGGGGGCTCAGGATCAGCCGGTGCAACCCGCAGCCATGAACCCCTGCACCCAGGGGGGACACTGGGACGCTTCCGCACCCACGGCTTTGGCTGAGAGCACTGGGCGCCCTGGGCTGCAGTCCACAACAGGCATCTCCGGGACCTCGGACATTTCTGCTTTCAGCGTTTTTCAGACTTAAGATTCAGGCTTGGAAACACATACGCAGGTTATTGCTGCGCTTGGTGGGGCTGCACAATGCATGGTCTCCACCATCCCACACAGCGGCCTGTAAAATGACTGTCTACACTCCCAGCATCGTCCCACACACTGAGTCAGATGTGCCTGCAAGTTTGGGGCACACACCTCTGGTGGCACCTGATTTTCAGGTGCTGCATTAATTAACATTGTTTGTTTAATTATTACGTATTTATTTCAGTGTATTTTGTCAATGTAACTAGCAAAACAGACCCAAAACTTCACTGAAATATGGCCTAAGAGGAGACAAAAACATCAAATACAGGTCATTTATAGTTGTAATGGGGGGAAGGGTGAAAATGACTGGAGTTTGGGAAACAGCAATTGTTCATGGAATTGACAAAGGAAATCATTCTGCAATATTCTAACTTAAAGATTGGAGGAGGGGTGGGGCTGGGAGGGAGGGTCACGGAGTGAAACGAGCACGAACAGAGCAGACAGCAGATCTGACCCTGTCTGCCGTCAGTGGAGTTTGACGGGGCCTGCCCCCGGGGCACAGCGCACACGGCACAGCATGGCAGGTGCAAGGCCACTTCTCCTCCAGGAGGTGAGGCCAGGGAAGACCTGCTCAGAGGCGGGCTGAGATGAGACGCATGTGAAGGACACCGCATCACACAGCAAACAACAGTTTGCTTTAAGTTAAAAGGTTTTAAAATGCGATGTATTAAAAAATGGGAATACACCCTGACCAGTGTGGCTCAGTGGGAGAGCGTCAGCTCACACATTGAAGCGTCTCTGGTAGGATTCCCAGTCAAGGACATGTACCTGGGTTGCAGGTTCATTCCCCAGCCCTAGGTCAGGGTGCATGAGGGAGGCAATCAATCATGTTTCTCTGTCTCCCCCTCCCTCCCTTCCACTCTCTAAAAATGAATGGAAAAAAATATCCTCAGGTGAGGATTAACAACAACAAAAAGAAGGGGAATTTTTAAATGTTCTGGTCATAAAAAAATTTTTTTAATTTAAAAAATAAAAAATAGGTGTTTAATTTTATGTATTTGTATATATATGAATAGCTACTTATGTATTATATGTGTGCATATCTACATATATGTATATATACCTACAGATCTACACTAATAAAAGAGAAACATGCAAATGGGTGCCACTCCGCTACACCCATCATCCAATCAGGATGAGTATGCAAATTAACCCAACAAAGATGGTGGTTAATTCGCACATGCAGGCACGGAGCCTGAAGGCTCCACCCGAGCGAAGATTGAAGACTGAAGAGGCTTGGCTTCTCCGCTGTGGCCTAAGCGAAGGCCTGGGGCCGGGTGCCAGAGGAAGAATGGTGCTGGCAGCCAGGGGAAGGAAGAGCGGTGCCAGCAGCCAGGGGAAGGCAGGCCTATGGCACAAATCTCTTCGTGCCATGGGCCTCTAGTATATATATGAAAAGATAGTAGGTTTGTATAAATGAGATAATACTGTCAGGAGTTCCAGCTTTTAACTCTAGCTCCTCACCCCCAACACCAATCATCAAAGTCCATCAGGTCGAAAGGTCTGACAAGGAGACGCTTCTCGTGACTGAACACACCTTACTTCGAGGATTTGAGGTATTCATGACACTCCGGAGTTCTCTGCCCGTGTAAAGAACAACACCCACAACAGTTCCTAGAACAGAAAAACACAACACAAAGAACTGTTAGTGCGGACAGACGGGCTTATGAACACCAGAGCCTGGGCTGCCTGCGAGGACATCTTCTAAATCCCACACCCACACGGGGAGAGTGTCAGTGTGTTCACATCGGGGCCAGCCAACGACCCATGGCCACACTGACCAGCATGGAAGCTGCTAGCCACGGGCAGCAATCTAAATTCAATTAAAATGAAATCAAATAGGCAGGGGAACCAAAATGGTGGCACAGGCAGTGGCTAGCTTTGCACCTCCCTGGAGACCCAAGAGTCAGTGCACCCAGTGGACAGCTTCAGACCATACCAGATTACAACACTACACATCCACAAGCAACACACTCAAGAGGTAGACTCAGTGAGCACCATAGCCCCACTGAAACAAGTCCAGCTCCATAGGGGTGTTCCCACACAGCAGCCTCCCACTATAGTCGCAGCTGGTTCTCACAGCCAATAGGCCTGGAGGTCAATTCCTCCCAGTGACACCAACAGCAATCAAGGCTCAACTACAACAAGGCTGTGCACACAGCCCACAAAGGGACACACCTAGAGTGCCCAGCTCAGGTGACTGGGGAGGCTGAGCCACTGGGCCCTATAGGACACCTTTTACACAAGGCCACCCTATCCACTCCAGGAGACATAGCAGTTACCCAATACATAGAAACAAACACAGGGAAGCAGCCAAATTTTGGAGACAAAGAAACATGTCACAAATGGAAAAAAGTGAACTACTGGATACAGAGTTCAAAACCATAGTTACAAGGTTACTCAAGGATCCTCAAGGGACTTAGTGAGACTTTCAAGGATCTTGGTAAAAATGCCAAAAACATGGACAAGAACCAGTCAGAAATTAAGCATACACTAACTGAAATAAAGAATAACTTACAGGGATTCAACAGTAGAGTAGAGGATTCTGAGAATCAAAACAACGATTTGAAATATGAGGAAGCAAAAACACGCAATCAGAAGAGCAAAAAGAAAAAAGAATTCTAAAATATGAGATAGTATAAGTGGCCTCTGGGACAACTTCAAGCAAACCAACATTTCAATCATGGAGGTGCCAGAAGGAGAAGAGAGAGAGAGCAAGAATTTGAAAACCTGTTTGAAGAAATAATGACAGAAAACTTCCCCTACTGGGTGAAATAAATAGACTTACAAGTCCAGGAAGCACAGAAAGTCCCAAACAAGAAGAACCCAAAGAGGACCACACCAAGACACATAATTAAAATGCCAAGGACTAAAGACAAAGAGAGAATCTTAAAAGCAGCAAGAGAAAAACAGTCAGTTACCTACAAGGGAGTACCCATATGACTATCAGCTGATTTCTCAACAGAAACTATGCAGGCCAGAAGGGAGTGGCAAGAAATATTCAAAGTGATGAATGCCAAGAACCTACAACCAAGATTACTCTACCCAGCAAAGCTATCATTTAGAATTGAAGGTCAGATAAAGAGCGTCACAGACAAGAAAAAGTTAAAGGAGTTCATCACCACCAAACCAGTATTACATGAAATATTGAAGGGTGCCGGGAGCCAGTCCATCCTTGCTGTTTCAAGGGACCTGGCATATATGGCATACTGTTCTTAATATGTTTGCTCACCTTCTTAGCACTATGTGTTTTAACCAAGGTCACCTCTCTGAGAAAGGTTGTTTCCCCAGGTAGGGATTTTCCCCTGAAGTTAGGGAGGGAATAAAACCCCTTAACTAAGTGCCAGGCGGGTAATTAATCACTTTAACTACGAACAATCATGGTTAAGCTACATAATCTTTACTCTCTGGAATGGAGATAAGAAACGCCCTAACCTTTGGAATAGAGATTGATAGGATTGGAATCAACTGGTATAAATACAGATGTAACAAGACAACAGGATACAGAACCTACACACAGAATCTAGACACAGAACCTAGAGACAGAACCTAGCGAGAGAACATGGCAAAAGATCCTGGACAGAACCTGGCTACAGACTTGGTTGGAGAACCTAGACAGAACCTGGCTGAAGAACCCGGCTACAGAACCTGGTGACCGAACCTGGCTGGAGAACCTAGCGAGAGAACATGGCTACAGAACCTGGCTGGAGATCCTAGACAGAACTTGGCTGGAGAACTGGCTACAGAACCTGGCTGGAGACCCTGACAAGAGAACCCGGCTATGATGATCACCTGAACGCTGCCTCTGTGTCATTCCTTCTTCACCGACTCCGTCCACACCTTTGGGGACCCCTGGACCTGCTGGGGTTGGACCCCAGCAGAAGGGTATTATTTAAGAAGAGGAAGAAGAAGAAGCAAAGGAACAAAAATATGAACAATAAAGCGGCAACAAAGACATATCTATCAAAAATTGAATCTAAAAATCAAAATAAACTAATAAGGAATCTAATGAACAGAATAAACTGGTGAATAAAATAGAATCAGAGGCATGGAAATGGAACAGATTGAAGATTCTCAGAGGGAAGGGGTTCAGGGGTTGATCTTATATGTATATATGCACAGACAATACGGTGGTGAAGACCCTGGCCTGCGTGGCTCAGTGGCTGAGTGCACACCTATGAACCAGGAGGTCTTGGTTCGATTCCCAGTCAGGGCACATGCCTGGGTTGCGGGCTCGATCCCCAGTAGGGGGTGTGCAGGAGGCAGCCAGTCAGTGATTCTCTCCACTGGAAAAAGCAAACACCTAACCTTCTCTCCTCGGAAAAAATACTGGCAGAGGAATGTACAAAACTCGGAGACTCAAGCACAGCCTCAGGGGAAGAGCTGACCCAGATGCAGTGCGGGCCGTGTCTCCTGGAGGCACAGAAGTCCCTCAGTTTAGCGCACAGTGTTCTGCACGAGGCGGTTCCGGGCAGGGAGGCTGCCAGCAGATGGCAGGCTGGGGAGCTCGCTGGCCGCTCCCAGCAGGTGGCAGGCTCCCGGGCACACTGGTGCGGCCACAGCAGATGGTGGGCAGTGGGAGCCGAGCCTGGGCTGAGCTCACTCGCTCCACGCTGGCCTCGATGTCCAAAGTGCAGGTGCATGAGGTTTCACAGGAAATGCACACTCCCGTTTCCTCCGCCTCTCCTGTAGCCCGTGGTCATATCAGAGGCTCCCCAAGGGAGGGTCCCCCACGGGCACCAGCCAACCTCAGTGCCTGATGCTGCTGAAGTGGCCTTCCCCCCAACACCTCCCTGTGCTCAAGACCAAAACCATCACCACCAGATCCGAACCGGCCTCACCGCCCAGACAGCGCGCACACGCCGGCCGCAGCGGGGCGCTGGCTTGGTCTGCACAGCGCTTTAAGGTGTTGAATTCGCTGGCCGCTTTTCATGCCGGGAGCTTTCATTTAACAATGGAGACCTCTGGCTTCTCCTGGAAAACTGGAAGATCTGGTGAGGCTGGGTCCACGTTCCTCATGCGACCCAGGCCTCGGACGCCGCCCCCCACGCTGTCCCCTCTGCTGTCCCTCACCCTCTGCAGCCCGCAGACCACAAATCCTCTCCATCCTGCCAGCTGGCCCCCAGCCGCTTTCTCCAAGGAGCCAGGCTGCCGTGGTCGGCATTTCATGAGGTTCTTCCTAAGCCCGCACAGCAGTGTGGTCCCAGGTCAGACCTCACTGCAACCCCTTTGTTCCCTGTCAGCAACAAGATAAACGCTGAGCCCCAGAGAGCCAGCGTTCAGAAATGTTTATGGCAATCAGGCACCCTCTGACGCCGAGCATGCGGTCACAGACAAGCCCCGCCGAGCAGGGGACATTATCAAACTCAGGTGGCCAGGTGCACGTGGCGTGACCTGCCCGCTGGTCACACCCAGCAGGGCACTGATCCATCCATCCGCTACAGATTTCCGGGGGTGGAGCGGGTGCGGGGGAGGCTAACAAACTGGTCCCTCACCACTGAGTCCTGGAAGAACTGGACTAGAACACCTGGGCTCTGTCACATCCAGGCCACCTTCTCTGCCAAGCCTCCCCCTGCCCTTCCCTCTTACCGCCCTGGTGACTCCTCACCCAGCAGCACTGTGCTGAGTTACCATGGCAACTGCATCGATGCTGGACCCCCAGCATCTACCCTAGCAAGCTTTATTTTTATTTTTTTAAGAGAAGGGGGAAGCCCAGACAGTGTATCTCAGTGGTTGCGTTTCGACCAGGCGGTCATGGTTTAATTCCTGGTTAGGGCACGTGCCGGGATTGTGGGCTCGATCCCCAGTGGGGGGCATGCATGAGGCAGCTGATTAATGATTTTTTTCTCTCATCATTGATGTTTCTATTTCTCTCTCTCCCTCTCCCTTTCTCTCTCTGAAATCAATAAACACATCTTTTAAAGCAAAGAGAGAGAGAGGGGGAAGAATGGAGAGGGAGAGGGAGAGAGAGAAAGCTCAATATGAGAGCAAACAATGATCAGCCGCCGCCTGCACGCCCCCATTCGGGGATCGAGCCACAGCCCAGGCATGTGCCCTGACGGGGAGTTGAATCGGCAACCTTTCCCTGCACAGGATGATGCCCAGCCAACTGAGCCGCACCAACCAGGGGAAGCTTTCTTATTTTTTAAACTTCCAACTAATAAGAGCGGAGTGACCACGATGCAGGAGTTAGATTCTAAAGGGAACACACAGGCCACATGCCATACGGGTAAGGTTACTCTTGGTGGCCGTGGCTTGAGTGGAGCACCGGCTTGTGTTTCACTCCGTGTTTGCATTAGAATCAGATGCAGTGAGAAGTCAGGGGAACTGAGGCCCGCTGCAGACATGCTGGGTGCCCAGCTCCTGACTCACTCCAAAGCACACACCCGCTGACGGGGATGGCAGGCAATGCCTCTGGAGCCCTGGAACCCTGCCCTCTCTTCCCACATCACCAAGCACAGCGATTAACTCAAACAACCGGAAAAACGCATGTACCGACTCCACAATGCATTTCCCATGAACTGCTGTGAAATCTCTTCCCCATCTTCAAGATCCCAATTTGCCTTCCACTCTCCTCCTCCTAAGAGATGACCGCTCCAAGACTGTGTGACCTTAGGCACGTTGCTTAACCTCTCTGAGTCTCCATTCTGCGATCCATTAAATCTCCTCATTTTTATGAGATGAAACCAAAACAAGAGAATGGCAGTAAAGCAATGGAGCGTGGCATGATTGAATATAGATGTTCAATCAAGGTTTGCTTCACAGGAAGAAGGAAAGCAGGAAGGAAGGAGAGACAATCACCAGAATGAAAACCAAACAGACACAGGCACAGGTACTTGTCACTAAAATATTAATATTATCAAATCAAGTGCAGAATTAAACACATTGAGGTTATTAGAAGCCAAGGCGTGGCCAGGCAGTGGCTGTGCAGAATTGTAAGGACCAATTTCTCACTCCTTTAGTCATCAGGGGAACTGAGAGACAACCAGATGACGCTGCCAATCCACACAGCCAGGAGAGAAGAAACCTGGCAAGAACCCCAGGGACAGCTCATCTCTGTGGAGAGAGATGCCATGCGGCCTGGGCTCTCACTTGTGCCAGTCCCTCCCTCCCCTTGTCATAGAGCAAGCATGTCAAACTCATGCCTCATTTATTTGGCCCATGTTAGCCTTTGAGTTTGACATGCTTGTCATAGAGTATCTGGATTGAGCGTCTGCTCTCCTATGAGCCACAGAGAACCAACAAGCAGAGGAAAAAGGGTTGATAGGAGAGAGCTATCACTCTTGAAGAGGGGAAAGAAATGGATTCCTCCAATAATAAAGACAGAGAGTTGCCAGCAGCAGAATTACATGTTATTAGTATAAGTTATTATATACTAACAGCAGCTGGTACAATGAGTTCTGCTTCTCAAGCAAAGTGCTTGGGTTCAAGTCCCAACTCACCTTTCCCCTGCTGAGTGACCCTGGGCCAGTTACTTAACCCCACAGAGCCTGTTTCCTCATCTGCAGAATGGGGACAACACTGGCACCTACCTTCGTGGCACCTTTGGGAGGGTCAAGTGAAATGTGTAAAGGGCTCGTCACACTGCATGAGAGACGGGCGGGACCCCACAGATATCAACAGGGCTGCTGCAGGCCAGGCTCAACCCCTGGGCACCTTCTGTTCAGTTGCGCCCCATGCTCAAAACTGAAAGGCACGGATTTCTGCATCACCTCGGTGTTTTCAATGTTGAGGCTCCGCCCTTTCCTGTGCACGGAGCCCCTTACCCACAGGACCAGCAGCCTCACGGACACGACCTGCAGCCCAGCGTGCAGGCTGAGCCAACCTCTGGGACAGATTAGAACGTCCATCTGCAGCGGCAATTAAGGGCTATTCGCGAAGTGGGCGCTGCAGAGAGTCCGCAGGCCACAGCGGCTTCTCTGCTCCGCTCTCTAAGCGTCTGAGGGGCAATTAGATGCCAGCAGAATCCCCTGGAGGTGCTGGGACAAGTGGAAAACACCATTTGAACGAGGACTAATTTTCCCAACTGACAGATGATTATTCTAATTACTCGGGAGGATTTTCTTCCCTCTTCAAATTGCTACCACATTCCTGGGAGAGGGCAGGGCGCCTCACCTGAGGCGATGACGGTGCCCGCCCAGAGCGCGTTCTCGATGCTCAGGCTCTCGCTGATCGAAGGGTCGCTGTCCTCCTGCAAGAGGCCAGACAGACACACACGTATCAGCGAGGCTTCTTGTTGTTGGTTTTCGTGGGGGTTCTTGTTAATCCTCACTCAGGATATTTTTTACATTGATTTTTAGAGAGTAAAAGAGAGGTGGGGAGAGGGAGAGAGAAAGAGAGTGAGAGAGAAATATCTATATGAGAGAGACATGTTGATTGGTTGCCTCCGGCAAGTGCTCCGACAGGGGGTGGGGATCAAATCTGCAACCCAGGTACATACCCTTGACCGTGAATCGAACCCACAACCCTTGGGAGTGCAGGCCAATGCTCTAACCACTGAGAAATACCAGCCAGGGCTATGGAGCAAGGTTTTGAAAAAACCCACAAGACAGGTAGAGACGGGCGACCCCTGGTGAGAAGCTCACAGCTCAGCCTGGAGAGAGGGGCCACCCTCATCGACTACTGTTCGTGGGGCGTCCACCCCCATGGAAATATCTGGAAAGGCTGGCTTCTGACTTGAGGACAAGCCTGGAACATGGACGGAGTGTTTTTAAGGTGAGAGCTAACGATCAAACAGGGCAGTCGTGTGGCTCATAGAAAGACAACACGAACAGTTTAATTTGGGGTCTATAACCCTCCTGTCCCAGATTCCTAAAGTAACTTAAATCCAAATTTAATTTTGATTCCGAAGAGTTAAGTGACTTAAAAAGTATTAACTGCCCAGCCCGGCCAGTGTGTCATCTCCCTATGATTCCCGGTCAGGGCACGTGCTCAGGTTTCGGCTTGATCCCCAGTGCGGGGTGTGCAGGAGGCAGCCAATCAATGATTCCCTTGCATCATTGATGTTTCTCTCTCTCTCCCTCTCCCTTCCTTCTCTGAAATCAATAAAAACTTTTTTTTTAAGTATAACTGCCCTGGCCAGTTTTGTTCAGTTGATAGAGCGTCAGTGGATAGAACCCCTCAGACTGAAGGGTTCCGGGTTCAAATCCAGCAAAGGCACGTACAGTGGGGCCTTGACTTACGAGTGTCCCGACTAACGAGTTTTTCAAGATACGAGCCGTCTCTTGGCCAATTTTTTGCTTTGAGTTGCGAGCTAAAATTCGGGTTAGGAGACAGCTTCAGATATCCCACCACTAGTTGGCGCAGCGAACGTCACAGTGAAAGCCACAACATCAGCCCAGCACCACGTGTCTCACTCATTCACTTTAATGATTTGACATACCAGTAATTTGAGTTACGAGCTCCGTCACGGAACGAATTAAACTCGTAAGTCAAGGCCCCACTGTACCTCAGTTGCATGCTTGATCCCCAGCCCCAGTCAGGGTGCCTACGGTGGTAGTGGGGGGGAGGCGCATGTAACCAATCAATGCCTCTCTCTCACATCGATGTTTCTATCTCTCTGTCTCTCCCCGTCCTTTCCACTCTCTCTAAAAATCAATAGGAAAATATCCTTGGGGGAGGATTAATCAAATATATGTAAACAACAGTGGTCCTGGCCAGGTGGCTCCGTCAGCTGGAGCATCATCCCATACACCGAAAGGCGGTGGGCGTTCACCTCCCAGTCTGGGTGCCTATGGGATGCACCCAATCAACGTTTCTCTCTCACATTGAGATTTGTCGCTCTACCTTCCTCTCTCTCTCCAAAATTAAAAAAATAAATGAACATATCTTTGGGTGAGGATTAAAAAGTAAAAAGTATAACAATGGCAGGCAGGGCTTATCTAAACAATAGAGGATGTCGTCCTGTCAGAGGGAGACAGAGTAACTTTGAGCATCGGCGTTAACATGAATTAGAACAGCGCGTGGCTAAACTGTCAGGCAATCCCAGCTGTTCAGAGGCTGAAGAACCTGCAACGTGTGGCCTCTACTGAGAGACAATGTGTCAGGTGTCAGGGGTCAGGCGGTGCCTCCCTAAGGGAATTCCACCCCGCCAGCCCAACCCCTGCCCCCCTCCCCTTTCCATCCCTTCTCCCCTCTCCTCCCCCTCCCACCCCCAAAGAGATACTTCCTGACGAGGACCCTCAGACGCGTGTCTGCGGGCTCCCATCGTGAATCCACACTCTAAGACGGGAGTCCGTGGCAAGCGGAGCTATGTACCCTGGTAAATGTTCCCACAAAATTGTGGATGTCGATGCTCGGCTCTTCCGCGTAGATATACGATCGGATCTGAAGAAGATCCTGCGTGACAGAGGTGACATTTGGGAGTTAGAAAAGGCGGCTTATGAGCAGAGAGACTTCCGGAGGCAGCCGCTCTTTCTCTAAAGCAAACAGGCCCTGAAATGACGGGGCAGGTGGGGAAAGGGGAAACCTTCCACACGTGTAGGTGTCTTCACAACTCCAGGCTCTCGACTCGCTCTTAAGGGGAGTCCTTCGATCATTCTGAGGGCCAGAACCTTTCTTTGCAGAAACTTTACCAGAAGGTAGACCACGCCATCCAGATAAAGTCAGAACCCCTATTAGACCAGCCCCGCCCAGGGTCGCCATGGCACCTTCTACAGATTCCCGGGGGCTCCCGGCCAGGTAGAGACTCGCAGCTCTAGAATTCCTGCTTTAAAAGCAGTAATAATTAACAGCACCATTTCACTTGTTCCTGGCGACGAACAATCATATGTACCATGGGCACGCTTACTGTTATGCTAACTCCACGGAGACACAGAACTTCTTCCTTCCTTAGAGGGCGAGGAAAGGCATGGCATCAACCGATGTGACCGCCAGCCCAGGGAAAGCTGGCGTGTGCAGCTTAACCCTTTCAGACCACGCACGGGACCTATGCTGGTCTCCAGGCGTTTGAATTACATTCTGTGATTTTGTAACTAGTCCACAGGCCACTACCAACCCGTGTGACTTGTGTTTAAACTTACACTTTGGCTACCTTCTCCCTCCCTCACTCTACAAATCGTGGTGTGATATAGGGAACTACAGGGCCCTGGGAAGCTTTGAGCACCTGTTGGTTACAACTACTTAGACCACACCTTCTTAGAGAGAGTCCATGTGCTATTCCACACAGTTCTAAATGCTGTTCCACACACTGGGCATACACTGTTCCATGCACTGTTCTACATGCTCCTCCACACACTGCCTATATGCTGTTCCACGCACTGTTCTAAATGCTGTTCCATGTACCAGGAATTCAGCAGTGAATATACCGGGCAGAACCCTACCCTCAAAGATACCGTCTTGAAGTGAGTGGCATGGGAATGCAGGGAGAAGGTGGCCAGAAAACGCCTCTCCGTTAAGGAGACGGGTGTACAAGACCTAAGTATATGATGGAGGTGCCCAGCCAGCAGACAACAGGGTCTAACTGTCCCCAGTGGAAGACACGGCCAAGGACAGATGCTGGGAGGCAGACGCATGCCTGACAGGGAGGCCAGTGTGGCTGCAGCGTGGGGAGAGGGGAGGGCCCGAAGCGGAGGTCAGGGCATCCACAGAGAGTATACGATGACACGGAGTTGAAAGGTGCCAGCGAGGCCTGTGGGACGGGTTCTCGGAGCTGAGAAGCCTCCAGAGTTCTGAGCAGAGGAGGACATGCTTGGCCTACCTTTACTTTTACACTCGGTCCCGGTCACAGTTTCCTAAGGTTCTGCGATCCCCTCGGAAGAGCTCCGTCCCGCATGCCGAGCCTGCATTTCGCGTGGCCACGGAACGTGGAACCAACCGGCACTCGAGGCTCCCAGGGCCCCAAAACACCCCACCAGCCACTTCACCTCTGACACCCATGCCTGGCCCGGAGGGCGCCCGAGTTTGCGAGCTCTGCCGGGACAGGGGCCATGTGTGCCTCTGCAGGGAGAGCTACTCACGGCGGCCGTGGGGAGCCTCTGCGTGCAGGCCACCGGGAGCCGCAGCTTCCAGTCCGTCTCCCCGTCCAGCTGATCCGTCCGCAGGAAGCAAGACCCTGTGGAAGGAAGCCGGTGCCTTCTGTTCACCAGCAGCTCACGAAGCCTTTTGGTGGCTTCTCGGGGCAGCCCCCGCCCTGGTCCTTGTAAAAACAGCCAACAAATGGCCAACCACCAAAAGGGAAGGAAAATACCCCATTTCCCACTTCCTCCTTAAACTCTAGGGTCAGAAAGATCTGGGTGCAAATGCTCCCACTCACTCGCAGTGGGAGCCGGGCCAGCTTCTCCCCCTTGCTAACCTCGGCGTGTCCTCGCCATAAAACGGGAAGAAACACACACCTCCCAAGCTTGCTGTCGGGACTCAGTGGTGACAGAAGCCCGGCGTGGAGGCGGCCTGACAGAGCCCGCATTCGGGTCTGTTCTGGGCAGGGGTTACAAGCACCTTCTCAGGAGCCAGACCTCCTGGGTGCAAGTCCAGGCTCCAACACTCACTAGCTGCAGGTCCTCTCTGAGCCTCAGTTTCCCTTGGGTGTGAACATGGAGATGAACAGCGCCGAGCTCAGACTGTGAAAGCTGAAGCGCTGGCCCATGCCAAGCCGAGCGCGCCAGGCCGGGCGGCCGTCATCACCGACGCGCACTCTGTGTGGGCGCGTGTGTGGGTCTGACGTGCCAGTCCAAGCCGCAGGTCGGCCGTGTCTCTCATCAGACAGACAGGGCGCGGAACTCGCCGGCGCTGCAGCGAAGGCTCCTGGGAACTTCCTATCTTTGGGGGGGCTGGGGGTGTTTTAGAAAGGGAGAGCCCTTCAGGGAACCTAATCCCCAACACTCATGGACCAGGACACAGAACCGATTTGAGGACAAAGCCGCAGTTTTTAAAAGAAGGCTGCTTTCATCATGCCTTCCACCCCCCTCTCTGCATTACTTCATATATTATTAGTGTAAGATTTCACCCGTGCTTTTATTCAATTTGTAATAAAACAGGCTGCAGGAACCTCAAAGGAATACAAGTACGAATCTTTTGGGGGTTCAAAGATCTCTGATTGTGCCTGATAGGCAAGAGAGAAACAGCCGTTTCCTCAGAGCAGCTTAAATATCAAAAATAAAGAGAGAGGAGACATGAGCCAACGGATGGGGCGGGCAGCGGTGGCAGCGGGGAGAGCGCAGGGAGAGGAGCTTGGAAAGGCGGGAGCGGTCCTCAACCCCAATGGGCTGGAACAACAAACAAACCGACAGGCAAGGGGGGGCCTGGCCCCGCCACTCGTGACTCAGAGCCCAAAGGGACACCTACTGTGCGCCTCATCACACACCTCCTGGTATTTTCTCAGAAGAGAGGGAATTTCTGTTTGTCAGACACTCTTCCTCCTCCCGCCAACGCCTGAAGCTGAGCCTCACGCAGCCAGGGAAGGAAAGCAGCACGTGCAAGCATGCCTGCATGTGCGCGCGCGTGTGCATATGTGTGCGTACGTGCGTGTGTGCACGTGTGTGCATGTGTGCGTGTGCACGTGTGTGCATATGTGTGTGTGCATGTATGTATGAGACTTCACCAGCGGAGACTCAGCAGGGGTCCAACTAGCAGTATCTTTGTAATGATCACAATCTATTGCCCTTCGAGCACCGAAAACATTGTTTTAGGACTGCTCCGTTAAAAGGGCTGTTTGGATTCGCCTCCATGGCTCCGAAATGATCATCTACTTCAGTTACATTTTCGAATGATTACTTTGCCAAATTGCCACTGAAAGGTTAATGGTTATTTTCCAAATCGATCCCAGCTGTTTACCGTTCTTTTCTGATGTCCTCAGGAAGATCATGTCAGCAGGCACCCGCTGGTTCTGTTACAAAAAGAAGGGCTGTTACTGTGGGCCATCCCAGGTGGGTTTCCGCACCCCCCACCCCCCGGCACCGCCCCTCGGTGGGGGGAGCCGTCGAAACCCACGGCGTCTTTTCAGTGTCTGCCTTTGTCCAAGACAGACGGGGGGGTTATTTTGTTCTGAATCTGAAAACCCTTGCACGCTGCTGTGACGTGCCTAATCCCCTGTTGAAATCACATCTCGGAAAGAGAGCTTCTAGCTTCCTGGCGAATCCAACCATTACCTCCCGAAATTCCAGCCAGGGACCCCGGCCTCAGGCCCGCGACCCTCGCTGACTTTGGTCCAGGCTGTCTGCTGAAAGGAAAGATACTCGCCCCCTGCTCATGCTCTCTGCTTCTACCCCTTTCCCGGCTGGAGGTTTGGCTTCCAGTGGGATTCTAATAAGGAAGTCAAGTCACAGGAAGGAACAAAAGCCATTCTCAAAAGGAGAGCGAGGACTGCGCCCAGCAGCACAGGGGGGTGTGGCTCCTCCGCGCTGCCGCCCAGAAGGGCTTCCCTTTCCCGCAAATCAACTCGGGGTTGTTGGGTTTGATCCTTTTAAAAGAGCACAGTTCACTTCCTACAGAGCCCAGTCCAGACACACTCCTTTCAAGTCAAATATTATCCCGAGACTGTCCAGAACCAGCCTCAAAATCCAATGCCTTCCAAATAACACAGTAAGAAGAGATGTGAGTATCCGCTGAAGTCAGGAGCAAATTAGCAGTGCTATTTTTAAAAATGTGTTTTTTGCCTTTTTACTGTTCTCATAGTAACCTCTACTCCCCATAAAATGATTGAAAAGCATGATGTTTAAGTAAAAAAATGCAAGCTAAGGCCTGGCCGATGCGGCTCAGTTGGTCGGGCAATGTCCCGTGAACCAAAAAGTTACCAGTTCAATTCCTGGTCAGGCCACATGGCCGGTTTGCGGGCTCAATCCCCAGTAGGGGGCTTGCAGGAAGCAGTCGATCGATGATTCTCTCTCTCTCCCTACCCCTTCCCCTCTAAAAATCAATAAAATATAGACGTATATTTAATTATTTTAAGTGCAAGCTAAAATTGCTCAAAAGGTGAATGACAAACATGTTTATGTAGTTAACAGACTTCTAAGAAAGACTTCATGGTAAGTAAAAAAAATTTTAAAAAGACCCCAAAAAGAACAACGAACACATCAAACAGGAAATCAAAACTTGTGTAGGACTGCTAGCTAACCGACACATGTAAACCTGAAAAAATACTTCGTGCCCCTCAGGAAAGAGAGAGACTTTTCTCCCCAGCAGAGCTGCTGGCTGGAACTGCAAACAGCGAACATTCGATCAGAGCCACCGACTGCACGCCAGCATTGATGTGAGAGCGGGGACTCCCCATTTACACACACAGCAGAGGGCCCCTCACCTTTTCGACAATGATCAGGTCTCCCACTTGGATGTTGGCACTCTTCACCTTCACGGTGCCTGCAAAGAAACAGGTCCAAGACACATCCGTCTGAACTCGTTCCAGTTCCATGTGTCTTTATAGAGTGCCCAGCGCCTTCAAAGCCAGTGCGTACAGCAGAAGGATGAGTCCCCACCCCCTGCCCCACATCACCTCCTACCCCTCTGAGAAAGGTGCGCCTGAGGCAGAAACGGCTCCAGAAACTACCCCCCAACGGAGCTCTGGGAAGTGCCCACACCCCTCAAGCGAGATCTTCTGTCCTAATGGTGCCTTGGAAACTTTCCTACGTCTGCACCTTAAGAAACTCATTCAGCCTCAAACGAAAAAGAAAACCCACACAGACATGGGGAAGAGAGAGAAAAGGGCAGAAGAGCAGCTCTTAATTTTCAAAAAGAAAGATGCTAACCGAAAAGGACTAATTATTTTATTTTTTTAAATTTGCAACGGCTATACAGTTTGGTTTATATGGTTATGATCAGGTTACTTTTGCTGGATGTTTATCTGAACAAAAATGGAACAGCTAACATCAAACGCTGATTCTGTGCTGCGCTGGCTGGGTGGCTCAGTAGGTTGGAGCGACATCCCGTACACCAGAAGGTTTTGGGTTCGATCCCCAGTCCAGGTGTGTATGGGAGGCAACCAATCGATATTTCTCTCTCACATGGATGTTTCTCTCTCTCTCCCTTCTTCACTCTCTAAAAATCAATTTAAAAAACATATCCTTCGGTGAAGATTAAAATAAAAAATAAAAAATGTTTAAATGCTAATTCTGGGCTAAACACTGAATAGGTATTGGCATGTAGATGGCTTTGTTTACTCCTCAGGGTGGCCACCGGGAGAAGGCATGATTATCTCTCTTCAAAGGAGGACAAAGGCTCAGAGATGCCTTTAGTCTCACAGGTATTCAAATCCACATCCGACTCCAGAGGAAGGAATAAGAAACAGTGAGTTCAGTTCAACTCAAAAAACGCCTATTGAGTGCTGCGCCCTAGGAATTCAGAGACTGACGTGGGTCCCCGTATCCTAAAACCGTGCCTCAGGCGGGAGTCAGCAAGCCTGTGCCATAAAGGGCCTGACCGTAGCCCTGGCTGGTTTGGCTCAGTGGATAAAGGGCCTGACCGTAAACAGTGTGGCGTGTCCTGGCCAAGAGACAGTGTTTGCAATTCTCCCAACCACGGTCTCCCCACCAAAGGCTAACAGTCTTTGGTCTGTATTTCATATTTTAACCCCTGGAGTGCCGGGGAGTGCGATCCCACTCCTCCTGTCTTTCACCAAAAGTGCCGGGAGTGCTATTCAATTTTTTTTCTACTAGTATTTTATAATACAATCAGCAAACAATATATGTCAAAGATGAAAACAAACGTAGTGAAGGTTTCCTTAAGTTTTTGAATATGTAACTTCAATTACTCGCGATTCATAATTTTCTTCCTAAACTGCTGTAAAATCGGCAAAAATGCCTTGGCAATTTTAGCATAGTTCCTGGGATATTGGTTGGCACTCAAAGTGTTAAAGTGCAAAAACCATCCTCAGCTCCCAAGCCATACCAAAAAATCCTATATAATAAAAGCCTAATACGCAAAGTGTCTGGTTGTCAGTCATCCGTTCAACCAATCAAAGTATAATATGCTAATGATATGTTAAGGCCGCTCAACTACTTGTTATGACATAGACTGACCACCAGGGGGCAGACGCTCCAACCAGTAGGTTAGCTTGCTGCTGGGGTCTGGCCAATTGGGACTGAGCGAGATGGGCCAGACACGCCATGGGGCCCTCCTGCGGTCTCTCCCCAGCTGGCCAACCTCCCATATCCCTCCTGGCCCTGATCGTGCGCCAGTGGGGTCCCTCAGCCTGGCCTGCGCCTTCTTGCAATCCAGGACCCCTCAGGGGATGTCAAGAGAGCCAGTTTCCGCCCGATGGTGGAACGACAGGTCACTATGACACACACTGACCCCCAGGGGGCAGACACTCAACGCAGCAGCTGTCCCCTGGTGGTCAGTGCACTCCCAGAGGGGGAACAGAGCGGCAGTGGTGGAAGTTTCTCCCACCTCCACGGCAGCACTAAGGGTGTCGAACTGCCAGCTTAGGACATCCCCCGAGGGCTCCCAGGCTGCAAGAGGGCGCAAGCCAGGCTGAGGGATCCCCTGCCACCCCCCATCCCCCCCGCCCCGCCCGTGGAGTGCATGAATTTTGTGCACCGGGCCTCTAGTAATAAAATAAAAGGTAGTGGGCTGACTTTGCCCACCAGTTGTAGTTTGCTAACCCATGAGCTGGTGAGAAAGACAGCCAGGCAGATGCTGCTGGTGCAAAATAGTATGTGAAATGATGGCAGTGAGTCAGTGAGCTGAGTGAGGGACCAGGAAGGAGGGGAAGTCCCCCTTAGAAGAAGGATCTAGAACAGTGCTCAGCACACAGAAGGCACTGACTATTCAATCAACATTCCAGCACCATGCACTGGATGCCTGCTGTATGCCAGGCAGTCTAAGGGCGGGGATCCACGGAACTCACCTTCGAGTGGAGGCGAGAATCAAATAATGAGTGGAGGGGTGGGGGGCAGAGAGGTGTGGATTAATGCTTCACAGGAGTGGTGAGGCCAGAACTCACCAGACGAAGGATCCTGGTTGCCCGCAGTAGAAGGGAGGCAGGCACAGAGGTGAGAGAGCACGTGAGTAGGACACATGTGTGCCCCTTTAGCAAGTACAAAAACATGGCGTGAAGGCAGGGAACAGAGAGATGAAGGTGGAACTGGCTGGTCAGGGTCTGCATCCAGACGGGTCCAATTCTCACACGAGGGAGCAACACCATAAAATCTTTATGTTATTGGCATCTTGTAACAAGCCCATTTAACTCACAAGAGAGAGGAAAGAAAGAGTAATAATGACTCCATCGTTCATTCAACACCAATGAGGATTCCTAGCTTTTGTTCCTTCAGCATTAAAAATAACTTAAAGGCACCAACAGGAATAATCTGAGTGCACAACTCTAGATTTTTACCATTTTTCACAATATTTCACATAATTTAACCCCCGGTGTCTTTTTAGTAAGTCAGCACCATGGAGACTTTAACTCATTCCAATTATTTCTATTGAAACAACTGTTCCAATTAGGTTCCATTGGGTTGGGTTTTCGCTAATTTTTATATGTAATTAGACTTTGTCATAGTGAGTAGAACTGGCACTACAAGAACTGTCCACGAACACTAATGACTTCTAGAAAGCACGTTGCAGATGGTGATGGGCCAACCCACCTTGGTGCCTCTCCAGGAATGTGTCTCTCACCCCACGAGGTGAGCATTTAGTAGTGTCCCACTGTCACAGAACACGGCGCTACATTCAGTCCAATGACCTGAGCCCCGACGTGCTGGAGAGCTACTAGGCTCAGGCATTGATCCTGTCGTGGGCTTTGGTAAATATATTGACAGGGGGACTAAAGGACAGCCACTGATCCAAACAGACCATTAGCAATGGGCCCAGAGAGGGTCCAATGCACAGAATTCTTTTCCTGCCCGAACAGCTCTCCTCGAACCACTAGGGGGCGACCGGACCACCGCACACGCATGCGCAGTTCTTTCTGGGGAGCTCCCCGTGGCGTTCCTGGAAGGAAGATCGGAAATTCGGCCGGCCCTCTGCGCCAATACACTTCTCCTTCCCTGGACTTGCCCCAACTTCCCCAAACATAAATTTACACGTTGTCTTTGGTTCTCTTACTCAAATTGATGCTGGTGGCCTGACCCAAACTATCACGCGGGTGTTCTGGTCTTCGAGGCCTGGTTCCCACCTTCTTTCAACATCTAGGTGAAAGAGTATGGTTACTCTTATTAAATAATAACGGCATGCATGTGTGTGTGTGTGTGTGTGTGTGTGTGTGTGTGTGTGTGTGTGTGTGTTAGCAGGAGACAGGGCAAAACCAGAAGGGTTCGACTGAAAGGGGTGACAGCAATTAATTCTGGGGACGCGGGGTTTATCTTTCTGTCTGCACACACGCGTTTTTAATTCTTCACATCGGTTTTTTTAAAATAAGCACGAGCTGCTTTTCTCATAAGGAAAAAATAATAAATTAAATTAGCTCAAACGTCTAAGTGACCAGGCTCAGATTTCTTTCTTTTTTTTATCTTTATTGTTGAAAGTATTACAAATGTCCCTTTTTTTCCCCATTGACCCCCTGCCAGATTTTTCCCTTCCTACAGGGCGTCCTGATTTATGACGGGTTAATTTGAACTCTGCCGCTCTCTGTCCATCTGCTCTGGCTCAACAAAAACCCCTTTAATCCGCTGGGCTGCAGGGCAGTCTGTGCTACCCCAGCAGGCCGACCTGCACACGGGCACTCCTCCTGGGGGACCGGCACTCCTCCTGGGGGACGGGTACTCCTCCTGGGGGACGGGCACGCCTCCTGGGGGACCGGCCCTCCTCCTGGGGGACGGGCACTCCTCCTGGGGGACCGGCACTCCTCCTGGGGGACGGGCCCTCCTCCTGGGGGACGGGCCCTCCTCCTGGGGGACGGGCACTCCTCCTGGGGGACGGGCACTCCTCCTGGGGGACGGGACCTCCTCCTGGGGGACGGGCCCTCCTCCTGGGGGACGGGCACTCCTCCTGGGGGACGGGCACTCCTCCTGGGGGACGGGCCCTCCTCCTGGGGGACGGGCACTCCTCCTGGGGGACGGGCACTCCTCCTGGGGGACGGGCACTCCTCCTGGGGGACGGGCACTCCTCCTGGGGGACGGGCACGCCTCCTGGGGGACGGGTACTCCTCCTGGGGGACGGGCACTCCTCCTGGGGGACGGGCACTCCTCCTGGGGGACGGGCACGCCTCCTGGGGGACGGGTACTCCTCCTGGGGGACGGGCACTCCTCCTGGGCGATGGGCAGCCAACGGCCCGCTCCCTCTCAGGAGGAGGGCCAGCCACGGGGGCCATAGTGGGCACAGGAGCCACGGGAGGGGGGGGGGGCCCACACCATCAAGAGGTCACTTGTGCCTCTTCACCAAGGTTGCCCGAGTAGCATGCTGGTATTTGGGGGTGAGGAGGGGGTGAACCTCGACTTCGCAGCCTCAACAAAGGGAGACCCTCAGCCCTCCCACTCTGCTGAGCTCCCACGCGGGTCCTGACCACGAATGCGACCCCCCCCCCCCTCGCTGTCACGCTCGCGATCAGAAAACGGGCAGTTCAGGCCTGTATGTGGGACCGGTGTTTAGCGTGTGTCTGAACGAGAAACAAATAAAACGAAAGGAACGGAAAGGAGAAAACGCAGCAGGGAGAGGCGAGGAGGGAAAGCAGGCACTGGTACGACGTGTGCTCCAGCATCTATGGCTTCCCAGCTCAGCCGAGGAAAATGTCCCTGCGCAGGGGCTCAGAGTGGAGGGACAGGCCTAGCGAGGGGGGAGGGGGGAGGGGGAGGGGGGAGGGGGGAGGGGGGAGGGGGGAGGCCCAGAGTTCGGTGAAGAGCCCAGCACTCGGTGGCTGGGACTAGCTCAGGGCGGAAAGCTCTTCAGTGGTGGAAAGGACCCAGAACACGATTTCCCATCTTAATGTAACCACTGTCCTGAGCTTTCTACCATCGTTCTCACAGAAACTAGGAAATGCAGATGCCCCGGGGAAAGCTCCGTCTTCCTAACACAGACACACGGGAAATAAAAACAGCAGTGATTTTCCCTGGCTCCCCCCAACCCCCCCCCCGCACCCCCACCTCCCGGAGCAGCTGGCAGTCACACCCCCCAAGTTTCCTTTCCCTCCCCTGCCCAGATATCCCTGAGACAGAAGAGCAACCTGTGTGCCCACAGCCCCCACCCCCCAAACCTTGGGTGGATGACCAATTGCGGACATATTACAACTCCTAATAACCTTTCCCCCCCCCCCCAATTCTTAATCACTTCTGAACAAGGCCTCCCACGGTTTCATTTGCACTGGGCCCCAAGGATTACATAGCTGGTGCTGAACAGACATAAAAACACCCAGTAACCTCACCTTTGCCAAGTGCACAGGGAAACCTGGCCTGGTTCTGAGAGCAGAATCCTCGGGACCCTGACTTCCTCCCAGAGCTCTCCCCCGTGTGGCCCCTCCAACACCCATCTCGGCCCCTCGGCGCTGGGCGTTTTTAATGCATTGGCAGAACCTCGACAGAAGCTGGCTGAGGGATTTTCACAAAGGTTAAGTGGAACATGCTCCACCGGCCACATCCACCACCACTAAATGCTTTCTCTAAAGTAAATTTAATCCTTTCAGCTTTCGCCACTTCGCCCACGCGGCCTCTGAGCCGGGGTTTCTAACAGGGAGCAAACTTCCAATTACTACCGACCGCTGTTTATTTCTGTAGAGATGGACCCCGAGCCTTTCATAAGCAAACCCATCGAGCCCACACCATGCTTTTCATGGGTGACAGCTTCGGAATAAGAGCAGTTTGTCTACACTGGGGGCAGAAGCCAGATGTTTCCCTGGAGTGGAAACAAGCAAATGACAATTCAGTCAAAATGCAGAACAGCCTGAAAAAAAAATTTTTTTTTTAAATAAATTCTGGGCACTAGGATGTGTGGGCCTATTTTTTTTGACCCCGAGCCCCGCCAGCTACTAGAATACTCTGTTTTTCACGGTGCATGCAGGGTACAGATTGCTTTGTAGATCTCAAACCGCGATCCCCGTGCGCTGACCCTGGCTAATGTTTTACTCTTTAGCTCCCACTCTAATCCGCCTGTGACAGTGATGAGTTGTAAATGCTGCGGCTTGTGTACACTTCCTGGGGTGGACGCTAAAACGCCTCTGCCGGCCCAGCAGAGCGCACACGGAAGGTTTAAGGTTGAAATTTTCACATTCTCATCCGGCCGTCTGCGCTCCCCAACGCCTAAGAAAAAGGCTGTGATTTGAAAATAGGCAAAGGGTTAAACAGCATTATTGGGAATTCCACGGCCACTTCCTGGTGCTTTTGTTGAAAATAGTGGGAACTTAAACAACGAAAGGCTGGAGTTTCTACGTGACAAGTTTATACCCAACCGAGGCTTTTAAAATAAATATAGAAATGGTTCTCGTTGCTTCTGGTGCCCAATAATGATGAAACAGACCAACACCCCAGCGGTGGGGGGGGATACCTTCTGGGAAAGATAGCAGTACAATTTGCATGTGAGGTTGTATTTTTTAATTAAACAATAGATTAGTTCACCAATATTTGTAATGAAGTGAAATTGAGTACTTTGGAAGAAAAAAAAAGAACCTTAGGGCTCTGAAATAACAACTTGCAAGTGTCAGAGAATGAGAAAATGTTTGGCCAAATCTGTTCTAAATAAGACTCGGAAAAGCAGATGCTCTGAGAATCTTAACCAGAGGAGCTCAGGAAGAGGAGGCCTTTGCTCACCCAACTGTATTTGCAATCCTTAGGAAAGGACTTTTTTTTTTTTTTTTTTGCAATAATATAAAAAAGACCAGCACTGTGGTTCTCTTCTCTAAAAAACGTAGAAGGCATATCTTGGTGTTCTCCCGTGTCTGAACAGAGCTTATACTTTGAAAACAGAAGTGGTACTTCTGTTTAGGAATACAGTTTTGTTAATTAACTAGCAGCTAAACTACTCCCCATTAATAAACGCATCTTCCCTACACTATCCGACCTTCTGATGAATTCCAGCAAAATATAATTCCCCAAAAGAAAAACACGTATGACCTTTCACCTCAATAGTCAGTCGCATTAATTGCAATCCTAAGTAATGGTTCGATGTGGATTCTGAACTGAACTGAAAAAAAGGATACCACTCTCAAGTGGGGATGAGATCCTGGGGGTTATTCCGTAACTGCAGAGCTATCTGGGAAGAACTGGGGGAGGGGGGAGATCTGATTTTCACACCACATATGGACTAAAAAGCTCAAGGTGGGAGAGACGCCCTGCCTTTTGCGTAGACCTCTGGTTTATGGCTTATGGTTCCCGGGGTGCCCAGATGTCCCCAGCAGGAAAGACACATCAGCGGATCCTGTTAATTGTGCTCTGTTTGCAGTTTCTTTCAAGGCTAATTATCTGCTGGCTTCCTTTAGCCCCTGATCACAAGTCAGTCTGGGAAAACATTCCTGGTATGAAGACCTGGAATTCATCCTGTGAAAATGCAAATCCCATTGCCCGCCTCCTGTGATAATCAAGGCGGAGGGACCCCTCTCCAGAATTAAACTTTTGGTTTGGGGAAGATAAGTATAATGAGAAATTACTCATGGACTCATTCTTTCTTCCTGACCCTGCCCAAATCTTTCAAGTAAACTAAGTGTTGCTGAGTCTGTTCCACCTTCAAGATCCTCTCCTCATGGCTTTGGGGTTTCCAGGGTCGCTGAATGGTGTTACTCTGGGGAGACAGCTCCATCATTAGAGCCATAAAACTCATAAAAGTCTAGGAATCTCTCTTAGGTCTCTGATCCCGTGGAAATGTGGACTCAGGCAGGAGGAAAGAGGGGCTTTCCTTTATCTGAGAGCATTATCCTGACGTGGCTTTCAGCAGTCTGCCCACCTTAGAATGAGAACGCTGGACTGAGAAGTTTCTTTGGACTGAGAAATGGGCCCTGGACGGGGGGCTCCGTTGGTTAAAGCGTCATCCCGATACCCCAAGGTTTTGGGTTCCATCCCCAGGCAGGGCACATACAGAATCAACCAACAGCCCTAGCTGGTTTAGCTCAGTGGATAGAGTGTCAGACTACAGATTGAAGGGTCCCAGGTTCAATTCTGGTCAAGGGCACATGCCCGGGTTGTTGGCTCAGTGCAGTAGGCAGCTGATCAATGATTCTTTCTCATTATTGATGTTTCTATCTCTCTATCCCTCTCCCTTCCTCTCTGAAATCAATAAAAATATTTTTTTTAAAAAGAATCAACCAACAAATGCATAAATAAATGGAACAACAAATAATCGATGTCTGTCTCTCTCAAATCAATTTAAAAAATGCAAATGTGTTTTAAAACGACTTAAATCTTAGAAGTCCTTCTGCAGCATTTGTATTTAGGAGGAACACTCTGGCAATCGTTGAGATTGTCTATGGCAGCCGTGGGCAAACTACGGCCCGCAGGCCGGATCCCGCCCGTTTGAAATGAATAAAACTAAAAAAAAAAAAAAAAGGCCGTACCCTTTTATGTAATGATGTTTACTTTGAATTTATATTAGTTCACACAAACACTCCATCCATGCTTTTGTTCCGGCCCTCCGGTCCAGTTTAAGAACCCATTGTGGCCCTCGAGTCAAAAAGTTTGCCCACCCCTGGGCTAGGGCAAAGTGCTGCGCTAGCTCCTGGCACACAGTAGGTGCCTGGACTTACAGACGAAGGGCTGACATTCAGACAGGCCGGGGTTCCAGTCCCTAGCTAGTTGCATCACTCAGACAGGGTGCTTTCCCTCTCTGCGCCCCAGTTCCCCGGAAAAGCTCCCTGCACGGGGCCGTTTAAAAATGACAGGCCTGACCTCCAGCACCTGCTGGCTACGGTAAGTCACCTTTCCTCGTTTTCCTTGCCTCCTGCTTTCCAATGTGGACAGCATTTTTCCAACAGATCCACTGTCCCCGTCGCCCTGTAGCAGGCCCTGTACGGATTCCTGGGTCAGAGTCAACTTCCCACTTCCCCAGAGTCTCGGTCCTCACGGGCCTACGTGCTCTTTTCTTCTGTTCTCCCAGGAGGGAGAGGCTCAGGGAGGCAGCCGCATCGGGAAGAGCAAGATGGAGCCAGGACCTAGGGCTCTCTCCGCCGCACTCCTAGCAATCATGACGGGGCCTTTGGGGAGCTCTTATCAGGGCAACGTCATGGGCATGTGATCCCAGGACTGATCCTAAGGGCCCCTTACTTGGTTTAGTGATCTACTGTCACCATTTTGAAAATCTTAATAATTTTTGAACAAGGGCCTCATCACAGGTTCATTTTTTAATGTAGCCAGTCCTGCTCTCTCCCGTCCTGTGAGACGCAGGATGAAGGTTATCTCTTTTGGAAGACATCATCAACTCCTCTCTGACGGACTCCCACAACCTCCATCACCCTTGGCTAATACCTCCATTGATTCATCCACCAACACTTAATGAGCCCTTGCTGCCATACCACCAGCACTGCCTTTCTTGAGCACACATCCAATTGCAGGCTCAGTCCTATGTTCTTCCCATGTAGGAGTTGCATTTAAGCAACTCTTAGGCAGGAGGTACTACTACCACCTCCAATTACTGGCAGGTTAAGCGATCTGCCCACACAGCGGGGAGGAGGTGGACGCCGAGTTCTGAATCCAGTACAAGCTCAGAACCAGGAGTGCAGTGGTCAAGAAGGGGACCTTCCTCATAAGGGCCCCACATTCATGCCCATAAAGCATAATTATTAGTTAGCTTTTTGATTTTATTTTATTTTATCTTTATTGTTGAGGGTATTATAAATGTCTCTCCCTTTTTTGCCTCCTTGCCCCCCACCCACCACCTGGTACCCACCCAGGCCCAGGCTTTGACCACCCTACTGTCCGTATTCATGGGCAACGCATATAAGCATATAAGTTCTTTTTAGTTAGCTTCTTAAAGTTATCGACTTATATGCCTGGATACCTCACTGGAC
Organism: Myotis nattereri; assembly: GCF_964212035.1. Taxonomy (NCBI): domain Eukaryota; kingdom Metazoa; phylum Chordata; class Mammalia; order Chiroptera; family Vespertilionidae; genus Myotis; species Myotis nattereri. Next base: position 11,431,032 of record NC_138083.1, on the reverse strand, counting down.
CATGAATTCCCTAAGCCCAGACCCTTATGTTTATTTTTGTAAAACAGAAATCTATTATAGATTATCATATATTAAAGTTAAGGAACATAAATTAAAATCCCAATAGTTAATCTTTAGAGATACTTTATACAGGAGAGAGAAAATTCCATCAAATCTCACTATTTTTTCCCAAAAAAAGTAATGGAATTCATAAGTGAATAAACAATCCAAACCACTGCAGCAACTAATAAAAGCTCTCCAATTTTCATAATAAAACAGAAACCTATTGTAGATTTTGGCCAAAATGGAGTCTCAAATATCCTTAAAAGAATGAATAAAAGGTCACTCCCTTTTATACGGCTAATCCTATATAATAAAAGGGTAATATGCAAATTGACCCTAACAGCAGAACCACTGGGAATGACTGGTCACTATGACACACACTGACCACCAGGGGGCAGATGCTCAATGCAGGAGCTGTCCCCTGGTGGTCAGTGCGCTCCCACAGGGGGAGCTCTGCTCAGCCACAAGCCAGGCTGATGGCTACCAGCACAGCGTGGTGGCGGGAGCCTCTCCTGCCTCCTCAGCAGCACTAGGGATGTCTGACTGCCAGCTTAGGCCTGCTCCCCTGGAGAGTGCTCCTAACCCAGCAGGTGGACATCCCCCGAAGGGTTCCCAGACTGCAAGAGGGCACAGGCCAGGCTGAGGGACCCCCCCTATTGCACAAATTTTTGTGCACTGGGCCTCTAGTTATATTAATAAAATACTTCAAATACTCATTAGACCATGACAATTACATTAAAAATGAATCCAATTGGTCTGTTGTTTTAGGTACACAATGAATGAAATAAGAGAATCTAAAATGTTGGAAGCAGCCTGAGATCCTTTCATATATATATTCACCATTTGTATATTTTTTTCTGTGATTTTTCATATACTTCAGGTATTTTTATAACCTTTTTGTCGTTTTATTGGAATACTAGAGGCCCAGTACACGAAATTCATACACGGGTAGGGTCCCTAGGCCTGGCTGCGATCATGGCCCATCAGGGCCTTCCAGCAGCCAGCCAGGGCCTTCCTTCACTCTGTGCCACCCCCTGAGGGTCAGCATACGTCATAACGAGCTACAGAACTCTCAGTCTCCCAAACTCCCATGGGGACACTTTGCATATTAGCCATATATAGTCTGGAAAAAAATAGTGTCGGAAGCAGCTATTAAAAAAAAAAAGTAACTTCCACCCTTTCTGGTTTGGCTCAGGCTCAGTGGATAAAGTGTTGACCTACAGACTGAAGGGTCCCAGGTTCAATTCTGGTGAAGGGCACATGGCCGGGTTTCGAGCTTGATCCCCAGTGTGGGGCGTGCAGGAGGCAGCCAATCAATGATTCTCTCTCATCATTGATGTTTCTCTCTCTCTCTCTACCTTTCCATTCCTCTCTGAAATCAATAAAAAAAAATTATTTTTTTAAAAAGTAACTTCCCTCTGATGGAGAACTCCTCATTATTATCAGGGCTTTTAGTTCAGCTGTTCAAAATAGAATATTTTTCCTCAAAGTTTTTCAGTTTGATTAACATAATGCCTCTAAAACTTTGGCAACATCCTGACTTAGAGTCTGTGCCACTGACATTCTTAAAACTATATTAATTCCTGCCAAAATGCACGCCATGAATCTAACTTTGAGACATGAGGCAAACACAAGTTGAGGGACAAGCTGCGAAGTAACTGGACAAAAACTGGCCTATCCTTTTCAAAAACGCCAACATCATGGAGCTATGCCAGGCTGGAGGGTGAAGGAGAGAGAGAGGGCAGCTAAACGCAATTGGCAACCCTGGATTGGCTCCTGGACCAAGAAAAAAAATGCTGCAGCCCTGGCCGGGTAGGTCAGCTGATTAATGTCACCCCAATATGCCAAGGTTACGGGTTTGATCCCCAGTCAGGGCACATACAAGAATCAACCAATGAGTGTATAAACAACAAATAGATGTTTCTATGTTTCTTTCTTTCTTTCTTTCTTTCTTTCTTTCTTTCTTTCTTTCTTTCTTTTCTTTCTCTCTCTCTCTCTCTCTCTCTCTCTCTCTCTCTCTCTCTCTCTCTCTCTCCCCTCTCCCGCTCTAAAATCAATTTTTTTAAAAAATGCTACTAAAGGACATTTTAGGGACAAACAGCCAATTTTGAGAAAGGATTCTAGATCTGATTAATAGCAATGCCTCAATGTTAAATTTCCTGATTTGGCTCACTGTACTTTGTTATGTAAGAGAACTGTCCTCTTAGGAATTAAACACTGAAGTGTTTAGGGGCAAAAGGAATGATATCCTCACCTTAATCTCTAATGGCTAAGACAGAGAGAGGCTAGCAACACGCTGACCACTGAGGAACCGGGGTGACAGGCTTGCACGAGTTCCCTGCAGGACGTCTGCAGCTTTTTGCTAGTTAGAGATTATGACCCCCAAATGTTTAACTATCTTATTTAATCCAAGCACTGCTTTCTTAGCCAGGAAATGATGTTGAACGCAGGGAAAGCTCATGGCCTACCATCTAGTGGTCGCAGACTTGATATTCTCGTTTCTAAGCATTTCTGAACTCCAGAAGGAGTGTTGAAAAGTCCATTTTAAGTTGTCCTGTGATCAAAAAAAGAAAACAGACCTGCGTGGACATACATGTCCCTATTTGCTTCATCTCGCTTTTGGGCTTCATTGGATTCTTGGTGAAATGTCTCACCCAAGAAAATATTACTGAGTCATCAAATAGTGCGGTAAGGTCAAAAAAGGCTTCTTTCTCTTCCTCCCTCTGAAGCCTTCTGCTTGGGCTTTTCTCTCTGGCCCTTCCCCCTCAAAGTGGATCAAATAACTAAACTCACCTCCATCACGTCCCTGGCTGACAGTTTTTTGGTCGCCCGTTTTTTGGGCTTTCAAAACAAACTGCAGGGGGAGGGCCTGGGTTAATATTCAGAGCTGGGCTCCCTGGCCTCTCCTGTCGAATTGGCATGACAATGGGAGCCGTGGGTCCCAAAGGGAGGCCGACAAAGGAAGACAAGTTTTTACTGCTGGAGCCATCTGCCAATTCTCTCTGGGGCCTTTACAAGAAGGGAGGGGATGGTAGCAGCAGCTGAGAGGGGCCTGCAGGGGAGGGCACGAAAACCACGCCGGGAAAAGCCATTGCAATATGAAAAGAAGCGAAGGGCGGGCAGCGCTGGACAGATGAATGGAAGGCCTCCCAAAGCCCCTCCTCTAAACAGACCCAGCGGCCCGCTCCGCCAGGGCTTTTGTCGGTTGCCAAGCATTGCAAATGTCATCCTCAGGATATGTTATTAAGGGAGGGTTTCATATACACAAACCACACAAAACGCCTCCCCAGAGGGGTCTTCTGATTACCCACGTGGAACCCCCAGGCCACCTGCCTTTGCAAAGATTATACTGGGTTCTTATTCTTTAGTTTGCAAAATGTCCTAAACGCAGTGGTTTAGCAATAACAAAACACGTATTTCTATACCCGCTCTAAAGTCCCCCTTCTCCCAGAGACTTGCAAATTTTTAAGACCACCAACTATGAAAATCTATTCAGTGCACTAAAACAAAAACACTTCATGCCCTCAAGGAATTCTGTCAAAATTTCAATGTTTGGGGGGGGAGGAGCGGGGGGGGGGGGGGCGGGGGAGGAGGCCAAAATATATTCCTCTGACATTTTTCCCAAAAGGAAAATTCTACTGAAAACCCAGGAAGACTAAAGGGCTGAACAGCAGCAGTTCACGCCAGGTCCGGGGCGCAGCTCCTCCCGCACCTGTCTCGTCTCTTTCAGAATTCCCCCTTTCCTGCAGGCGAGGCACAGCTCCCACTCCCTCAAGCCTCTCCTAAAACAGTATTAATCCTTGAATGGGATCAGTCATCTTAGGGGACTGCAGGTAGGAACTTTCTCTCCTTTCTGAACACAGCCTCACAGGAAATCTACTCTAGGACTGGGAGAGGGAAGCAGAAGTCCACCTTGGCGGGTAGTTTTGTGGGGTTTGGGGTGGGTTTTAAATCCCACCATTTAACACGCTGGTGTCCGGCCCGGGGCTAACAACTGAAGGCTAGCTCCGTTCTCTCTGGGTCAGACTACGGGCTCTCCCCCCTTCAGTTCTAAGGACTGAGGAGATGCCAGTAAAGAAGTCTTCACAGATGCAGTATTCACGTGACTCTGGTGCCTTTTAAAAAAAACGAATGTGGCTCATCTTGTATGTCCACAGTCAATGTGAAAGTACACAAATAAATAGATCAACAGAAACCAATGCCGCACAGTTGTAACATTGGCTTTGTGGTGTTGAAAGAGTGGCTTTTAAAGATGTGGCTCCTTTGGAAACGGATGTAGGGCCAAGTTCCCAGCTCCCCTCTGCAGCCAGACCCCATAAGGGTAAGGAACTAACGGGCCGAGGATGCCAAGTGCACAGAATTCAATTCCAGGTTGAGGATGCGCAAGTCAGCCCACAGGACCCCCTCTAAGAGGGCCTGGCCACCTGGGGATGCGGCCCACATCTCCCCAGGCCCCGGGGGACACGCTGGCCTCCCTGGTACCAGCAACTGAGTGGCTGTCCTGCCACGCGGCGCCCACACCCCCGCCAGCCCCAGGCCTTGAACTCTGCTCCCTGACTGTCAGCGACCGATGATTGAGCTGAAGGGAAACCCCGGCTGACCTCTCCCTGTGAGCCGGCTGTAGACCTGGGAGTTGACTTCCTTGTCCCGCAGGTAGCATCGGATTTCCTCCACTGCCTCTCGGATGATGGTGACGGCCAGCACGAAGCCCTACAGAGAGAGGGGACAGAGTGAGACCTGCTGGAACCCACCTTCCTCTCCTGGGGCCAGGGACAGAAAAGGCCAGAGGGCAGCAGGGCAGGGCCTGCTAAGGGTCCCAAATGCACAGGCCCAGCAAACCCGCTTCTCCGAGGGTCTCCTACACACACCCTGGAGGAACACTCGTCAACACGCAGGCACAAGGACAGCCCTATTCACCACCTCCTAGTCTCAGGGCTTCTGAGAGTAAGAAATGTCAAAACACCCACACTGTCCATCCACAGACAATGGCTGAAGGAGGGTAACCACTAACATCTGAATCTCGCTGGCCATGAGCTGGGCTCCTTAGAAGGGCTTTCCTTCCGTTAGTGCATTCCACCCTTACAACCACCCTATGTACAGATTCACCATACGAGATCACTGTGCTACAGATAAGGAAACTGAGGCACAAAGAGGCTGAATAATAAAACTCTTAGGAATTTTATATACTATACACACACACTCACACACACACACACACACACTAGAGGCTCGGTGCACAAATTCATGCATGGGTGGGGTCCCTTGGTTTGGCCGGCAATCGGGGCCAATTGAGCTGTTTCGCCCAGTCCCCATAGGGCCGGCCGGACCGGGGGAGGGATTGCGGGAGGTTGACTGGCCACAGGAGGTTGGCTACGGGAGTGCACTGACTACCAGGGGGTAGTGCCTGCGTTGAGCATCTGCCCCCTGATGGTCAGTGCGCATCATAGCTACCGGCTGGTCTTCCCGTCATAATGGTTGCTTAGGCTTTTATATATAGAGAGATATACTAGAGGCCTGATGCACGAAAATTCATGCAAAAGTAGGCCTTCCTTCCTCTGGCTGCCGGCACCAGCTTCTCTCCAGCACCTGGGACCCGGGCTTCCCTCCTCCAGCCGCTGACAGGCACCTGGGACCCGACTAGCTTCCCTCTGGCCCCGGCTTTGTCAGGAAGGGCATCCAGAAGACATCTGGTCTAATTAGCATATTACCCTTGTATTATTATAAATAAGCAGGAATTCTGAACACAGGAAATCTGGCTTGAGATCTTTTTTTTTTTAATATATTTCATTGATTTTTTACAGAGAGGAAGGGAGAGAGATAGAGAGTTAGAAACATCGATGAGAGAGAAACATCGATCAGCTGCCTCCTGCACATCTCCCACTGGGGATGTGCCCGCAACCCAGGCACATGCCCCTGACCGGAATCGAACCTGGAACCCTTCAGTCTGCAGGCCGATGCTCTATCCACTGAGCCAAACCGGCCTCGGCTGGCTTGAGATCTTAACAGCCACATTGTTCTGCACCTAGAGAAACTCCGGTGGGCGGAGCCAGGGAGATGGACCACCAGCAGGAGCTAAAAAGAGTGAGATACCTGCTGCTTGCATGGACAGGGTCAGCGGGAAAATCAATCTTTCAGAACATAAAATGGAACACCGTTCACAGAAATAACAAAGATTCCATACACTGGGAAAGACTTTCTGCCCTGGCCGGTGTGGCTCAGCTGGTTGGGCATCATCCCATGCACTGAAAAGTTGCTGGTTCAATTCCTGGTCAGGGCACATACCCAGGCTGCAAGTTCAACCCTCAGTCGGGGTATGTATGGGAGGCAACCGATTGATGTTTCTCTCCCCCTCTCCCTTTCTCTCTCTCCAAAAAATCAATAAAAACTTTTTTTTTTTTAAAGAAAGACTTTACCATTTCCTTAACTATTGGTTAGATTCCTCTGCTAAGAGGGACAAGGATGGAGTGGGATGGACTGCAGGATGTCTGTAATGTCCTAAATTTTTATAAAGAAACATTATAACGCATTCACAGTGTAAGTACCAACTAATAAAAAGGAAATATAAAACTGTCTGATCTTCCTGAGCCAGGCACCCCAATTCACAAACTCTGGGGGAGACTGGTGTGTGTCGTCCACAGCATGGACCTATTTCCATCCAGTTTTCCTCTTGAATCCACAAAGGCAAGAACCTTCATCCATTTTTCTTTTAAATATAATTTTTTTTATTTTATTGATTTCTTTTTAGAGAGAGAGGTACAGAGAAAAGAGCAGGAAACAAACAAGGGTTTGCTGTTCCACTTATTTAAGCATTAACTGGTTGCTTCTTGTGTGTGCCCTGACCCGGATCAAACCCAAAACCTTGGAGTATCAGGACGACGCTCTAACCAGCTGAGCTACCCGGCCAGGGCCGCCTTCATTTTTCTTACGAGATGCCCTTATCACCCCTCCTTTTAAAATCACTTTTTAAAAACACAGACAGCAAGGTTCCCACGGAGGGTAGCAGTAGGGATTGCTGCTGACTTCATTTTCAAGCTGTTGACCCTGTGAAATGCATTAACTTTGATTCAGATCCCTTATGTAAATCTAGCCAGAGAGGCGCTGCTTTGTGGACCGCCTTCCTCCAAAGCCCCAGATGTTTTACAATCACAGGACTCCTGCCTCCTGCTGCCAATCAGATGTGAAGAACGGGCCCATTTCAGAACAAAAGCATACGCAGACCTGCAGACCTGTATGGAGGAGAGGAAGCTTGTTCCGGCACCACAAGGCCGGGTCTGCAGAGCTCCTCCCCCCCCTCCTCCCCCCACTGCCGTGGCAGTTTTGTTGTTCTGGGCCAGAGGCCAGGTTTTTGTTGTTGTTTGTTTTCTTCAAATGTCCTGGTTTCTCTTTGCCCTGCATGGGCCTGGCTGAGTCCCACGGATGACAGTGGGAGTGCATGCTCATGCAGACAGAAGCTGCGCCCTAGCCAGTTTGACTCAGTGGACAGAAGCATCAGCCTGTGGACTGTAGGGTCCCGGGTTCAATTCCAGGCAAGGGCGTGTGCGGGTTGCGGCTGGATCCCCACATGCAGGAGGCAACCAATCGATGTGTCTCTCTCACATCGCTGTATCTCTCTCTGTCTCTTCCCCTCCTTTCCACGCTCTCTAAAAATCAATAGAAAAACATCCTCAGGCGAGGATTAAAAAAATAAATAAGTAAGTAAAGACAGAAGCTGCAGCCTCCCTGCTGCCAATGAACACGGCCTCCCAAGTTCATCCGACCTACCCTTCCCCGCCCCCGAACACACAGTTCTCATTAATTCTGGAGGACATGCCATTCCCTGGGCTAGAAATTTATTTACAAAGAGATGCAAATGTGGTCCAGAAATCAACTCCAGCCGTCCAACTTCGGAGGCCCTGCACATCCACAGACATCTAGAAAGAGGTCTGAAGGCCCTGCACATCCACAGACATCTAGAAAGAGGTCTGAAAGTGGGCCGGGGCTGTCGGGCCCAAGCTGAGCTTGTAGAGAAACGCAGGCCATGGCAGCGCACAGAGCGCCACTGTGAAGGTGTCAATAAGGCTCTGTGGTGATGTTGAACATCAAAAGTCGACCTGCGAAAACAAAACTGCCTGAAAGAAATAGAATTCAGAAAAGCAGCTGCCCCTGGCGGGGGAGGGGTTGGCAGGAAAGGGGCACTGGGAACTTTCCGGAGCAATGGAAGTGTTCTTGACTTACTGAGGCGGCGTTTACATGGGTGTTGATGAAGATCAACACTCACTGAATCAGAAACTCCATGTCTGTGCATTTTTTTAAATATATGTGTGTGTGTGTGTGTGTGTGTGTGTGTGTGTATATATATATTTATTTATTTATTTATTTATTTATTTATTTTATTATTGATTTCAGAGAGGAAGGGAGAAGAGAGAGAGAGAGAAACATCAATGATGAGAGAGAATCATGAATCGGCTGCCTCCTGCACGCCCCACACTGGGGATCCAGCCCACAACCCGGGCATGTGCCTTGACCGGGAATTGAACCGTGACCTCCCGATTCATAGGTCCACGCTCAACCACTGAGCTAAGCCAGCTGGGCCGTGTCTGTGCATTTTATGGTGTATAAATTATATCTTAATAACAAAAAAAATCTAGATTTATTACTTGGCCTTCATACAATGTTATGGGCTATTTCTGCTATCTCCTGAAGAAATTCTTCCTCTACTATATTAGTGCCAAGAAAAAAGTATTAAAAACTAAAACTTAATCCAGACAGTGAACAACAGTGTCACTAGCGCAGGTTTTAAAAATTAAAATGAGACTATTTCCTATATGCCAGGAGCTATCGGAAGCATGTTCCGTGTTGTTATTTCATGTAATCCTCCCAACAAGCCCAGGAAATAGACCTGATCACCCGTTTTACAGATGTGGAAATTGAGGCTCAGCCGTTTGTTCAGATGACACCACTTCTCATCGAAGTGCGGCCAAGGCCGGCGCTCAGCCACGCGCTCCACGGCCCTCACGCTAAGCCACTGCGCTCCTACCTGCGTTTGAAATGCCGGGGCTTTCAAGATGGTCAGAGACATTTCAAAATGTGTTCTAGCCAAGAACTGCACGTTGATTCCCTGCACAAGCATCTTTCGGGGAAGTCAGCTACAGTCACCTAGAAATAGGAGGTGTCCAATTCATCTTCCACCCCAAGCTCCCTGCTCTGCAGGCCCCGGAAAGAAAGCCAGGACTTCTACCAGACAAGCATCCCCTCTGCGTCCTGAACCGTCCCAGGGGCCCTGATGCAGTTAGAAACCTCAGGATGGCCCGAGGCTGCCGTCAACCTGCCGGCTTCTAGCTGAGGCCGGGTCCCAGGAAAAGCAGGGGTCAGTGACTTTCACTGAAAATCAGGTCTTCCGGCTTCTCCTGGAAAATCCCAGGGACATTTCAGCCAGGAGACAGGACTGGAAGGGGTGGGAGCCCGCCAGGTCACCCCAGCCCCCACCACTCCCCCAGCCCTCTTGCCTCACCCCAGTTGTAATACAAATAAATATACACTAATTAATAAATAATAACACAAGAATGAACTCTGTTTGGGGTACTCACAACGGTAAACCTACTTTTGCCCACCCCTGTATTCGTTGCGGGGGAGGGAGAGGGTCATAAAAATTGGAGCATACGGTCCATGTTGTTCTGCAACTTGCTTTTTCCACGTCAAGAAAAACATGAGTCACACCCTCCCGGGTCAGCACCTGGAGTGACTCCCCGGCTTCTCACTCCTGGGCAGCACCCCGGGGCTCAGCTCCACCAGCATGTGGGTAACTACCGACGGACAAGCGTTTATTTCCAATTTTTCATTATACGCAACAAGCCGCCACGAATCTCCCTGTGCACACGGCCTCCGTGCAGCCCAGAGCCCTTCTGACATCCCAAGACCTTTCCTCGGAGAAAGGGAGGGAGCTCCGTCGCTGTGAGATCGAAGCCCTTCACATCCGACCACACCTCAAGCGACTTCCCCAGGCTCCTTGGCCCCTCAGTTCTCCCTTATCGAGCGGGGAGTCCTTTCCCCGGGCAGCTCGCTTCGCCTCCGGCCCACAGGACCCTCGCTGACCGCCTCTGGGAGAATTCAACAGAGCTGATCTCATTCTCACCAACTTTCTCAGGCGTGTGAATTCCTGTTAAATCCATCCCCCCCTTAGTCGTGTCTACATGAATCTGGTTAAGAGAATGAAAAGCTTATTCCCAATGTGGCTGACACCCCCTCCCCACCATAGATGCCAAGATAAGGTAGACGAGGTAGTGGGGGTGTGAACAGATCTGTACCCCAGAACCTGTCGGGTGATGGGTTTATACCGCAGGCTGGGCAGACGGGTACCATGAAGAACAAGGAGACACACCAGGTCAGATATCACGCTTGAGGTGCAAGAGGCAGGGAGGAGGGGAGACACACAGCTAGCTATCTTCGTGGGCACTTGGGATCCCAATTTACAAAACATATGCACTTACATAACATACAGAATTTACTACCCTGTATGTTAGAGTGCGCACAAAACACAGGCACATGTCAGGGACGAAAAGGAAATGGACCAGAACATAAATGGGGCATCTCGGGGCGGCTGCACAGGGGCATCTGTGTGGGGTTTTTTCCCCAGTTGTTCTTCAAATTTCTTTCCAATAAGGAAGAGTCCGTTTGTAATTGAAAAGGGAAAAGAAAAATGCACAGGAGCCCCTTGGGAGGCAGCAGAGAGCAGCACATCTGGGTTTGCAAAGAAGCCAATACACAGACTTCAGAGGCAGGGTCTGGAGCATTCCACGCCCCAGTGGGTGCCCTGAGCACAAAGCCACCCACTCGAGGTCCTAAGGAACTCCTACCACTTCTAGCGGCGCACGGGCGGAGTGTGTCCAACTCACACAGTGCTCTCACATTGTTTTAGTGAGTTGTCAGTGTTCAAAAGTCAAGGAGAGATGCTGAAGATTAGAAAGAAAAATTACTCAGAACTGTGTATATCTTTTTTTAAATTTTCTTTATTTATTTTTAGAGAAAAAGAGGAAGGGAGAGAGAGAGAAACATACATTTGTTGTTCCACTTATTTATGCATTCACTGGCTCTTATAGGTGGAACAACAAATCAAAGTTCCTCTCTCTTTCCCCTGTCCCCTCTCTCTCTCTAAATATAAATGTTAAAACAAATCTTCTTCCAATTAAAATTTAGCCCTACCTGGTTTGGCTCAATTTGGACAGAGCCATCAGCCTGCGGACTGAAGGGTTTGATTCCAGTCAAGGGCACATGCCCGGGTTGCAGGCTCTATCACCAGTAGGGGGCGTGCAGGAAGCAGCCAATCAATGATTCTCTCTCACCATTGATGTTTCTCTCTCTCTCTCCCCTCTCCCTTCCTGTCTGAAATCAATAAAAATATTTTTTTAAAAAAATTTAACCATGTTTGTGAAAAGAGAATCTAAGTGTTCCCCGAGTCCAGCTGAGAGAGAAACAGGCAGCAATTACATACACTTCATGATGTCTCTGGAGAAAAAGACATCAGCTCTGCCCTCTCCAGTGCCAGTCATGCTGAGCCGCTTTCTGTTCTCCAAGTCCTCTGAGCTCCTGTCTACCACAGGGCCTTTGCACGGCTGCTGTCTGCCCAGAGTCCTCCCACCCTCCTATTCCCCTTCCCATCACCTCCTCAAGAGGCCTTCCATGGCCACCCTGGCTAGTCTGCCCCTCCACAGCTCCCAGTCCCCACCTTCACCCACTCAGCAAACACTCCAGGAGCCTGGGATACCCCGCCTGTCCTATGACCTTATTCTGTTACCCTCACAGGCCTTCCCACAATTTGAAGCAACTTTATTAATCTGTGTATTGTCTATCCCTCTGAAAATCAATTCCATGAGAGCAGGAATTTATATGTTTTGTTCATCACTGCACCCCCAGCACCCAACATAGTGCCTGGCGCATAGTAGGTGCTCAATTACCATTTGTCAAAGGAAAGGAAGAAAGAAAAGAAGGCAAGGGAAGGAATGCAGGGGCAATCTGGTCAGTTCTCTCACATTCATACACATGAAAGCACAGAATCTGTTACTTTTTTAAACCCTCCCCCTAAATAGCATACACAGAGTAGGTAGAACATGGGGTCTCAGAAAACAATTCACACAGCAGTCCACAGAGACCGGGGCTTGGCCTCCCTCGTTTGCTGAGACGATGAATGACGGAGGAGCAGAGTGACAGAAGGAAGGAATGGCACAGAACTCACTATCGTCTGACCCTACTGATGTAGGAAATGGAGCTGCAACCTTAAAATAAATCTTGGGGGCGCCCAATGAGTTAGCTTGAGGGTGCCCTCTCCCTGAAAGGGCTACTCTCCTATTCCACATGCTAGAGCGAGAGAGACAAAGAGCTGTCTGTCCCCAAGCTCTGCGGTCACTGAGCAGACGGCGCGTTACTCACCAGGGGGACCCAGTAGGTGTAGAGCGCACCGAGTCTCATTTCAGGTACAAACTGGGAGCAGGCGAGGAGTAAGAAATAGAGGTTGAAAAAGTACTTGAACTGGTTGAACAGCACCTGGAATGTGGAGAGAAGAGAGAGGAGACATTCAAGGCTTATCTGATAGGATTGGGCAGGGTGAGTGGGAGGTGAATAATGTTTTAAAACTTTCCTACAGCCCTGGCGGTGGCTCAGTTGGTTGGAGCGTCATCCCGTACAACAAAAGGTTTCAGGTTTGATCCCCAGTGTGGGGCGTGCAGGAGGCAGCCGACCAATGGTTCTCTCTCATCACTGATGTTTCTATCAATCTCTCCCTCTCCCTTCCTCTCTGAAATCAATAAAAATATATTTAAAAAAAAGAAAAGAAAAGAAAATGACGAGTCTCTCCAAGGCTAAGGCGGTTAAGCGTGATCGCTGGGCCACTGCTCTGGCCCGGCCACGGGGACGCCGGTGGCCAGAATTCCAGAAGGCGTAGCTCCCAGAGGGAAGAGAGTGGTCACGTCTGCATCAGAATTCCCAGCAACAAGAAACAAACTTTTTCTTGAGTTAAGTTACTGAGATTTGGGGGAAGGGTGGGGAGGGCTGAGACAGCGAGCAATGAATGTAAATCAAAATCATCCTTAAAAACCATTCAGGGTGCGTGCAGGGTGGAAGGGGTCAATGGGGGAAAAAAGGGACATCTGTAATACTTTCAACAATACAGATAATTTTTAAAAAGAAAAACGGAAACTATGCAATTAAAACATTAAGAAGGCAGCAACTGTAGACTACCAAGGAAAGGTAATGGGATTCCATCGTTAGCCTATTCAGAGGTCAAAGAGCCTTGTGAATAAAGGTATAGACTCTGGTTAAAAGAAAAAAAGCATTCGAAGGGACCTTAAGCTACAGTATAATGCATGTGTGTGTCCGTATTATCTCACAATAAATCGAAGATAGTAACGTTTTTTCCTTTCCAGCATTGGAACTGGCTGCCGCTGCGGCTTCTATAGTCGATCAGTGTCTGGAGGCCACAGTGAATAAAAATCGGGTTTGATTTACGTGCGTCGGGGGAAGGTTGGAGGAGTACCTGTCCATGTATTTGTATAAGTTAATGGGAAGTGCTATGACTACAGAGTAACACACCAAGCAAACCAGAAAGTCATTAGCAAAAATGTTAGCAGAGCAAAAAATGTTCATAGAAATTCTTTGGGTGAAAGGATTAAAATGCACCTTTTTTCTCTCTCTCTATACTCTTATCCCCCAACTTTCCTGCAGCTAACTATGTGTTTCATGACGATGGGGGGAAATTTAAGCCCTGGGGCTTTCCGGGGTTCTGGTTATAATGCTAGGTCCCTGTAATATCTTTTTCTCTTACGCACAACACACTAAACAAGTAATAAATGTGAAGTTGACGTAACTGATCAGGTGGTCTCACAGCTGTGCGGACAGAGAGCAGCCACCGCCAGCGGTAACGGGCTGTGGAAAAGACAAGCGCGTGTTCACAAAACCTGCCACGGGGACCTCCTTCTAAGACTGGCACCACTGCGTGCATGTGGTGTGGGAAGAAAAAAACGGGTGTGGTCCCTGCCCATACGTACCCCAGGGAGAAAGGTGAAGAAGTTGTACTTCTGATTGTTGATGACATTTCGGGGGTACCTCTGATCCCTCTTCTCGGGGTGCCCCAGCCAGACCGTGCGGGGCCTGGGCTCTCCCCCACCGCAGCATCTCAGCCACTCACAGCACCTGCGGGAAAGACACGCCCACAGCGTCAAGGCCTCGCCCTCCTCGGCACTGGGCCCCCCGTGGGGCCGCATCCTCGGGGGAGAAGGGAAACAGAACCGCGGCTCCTAAGAAGCTGGGGTCGCAATCAAAGGTGCTCTGCCCCCAAGCCCAAATTATTTATTTCAAGAAACAGAATTCATCTTTCCACTGGCAAGATGGTCAGTGCTTCTGCACTGTACAGAGGAGGGAGAAAGCTCAGGAGAGTGGGTGCAGCCCCCGGGTTCGAGACGTGCGGGACAGCCGGGTCCGGCTCTGACCCGTGTCCGTCCTGTCCAACAGCCCTGCTGCTCGGGCTGCTGCTCACCCCGCGCCCCCTGCGGAAGGGCGGAGGGGCAGAGGCTGCCTTCCCCAGCGTCCCTTCAGCGGCACAGAAGGACGGAGACTCGCCCCGCGTGACCTGGACACGGGCCAGTGCACAAGCTGGAGGCGGGCCGGCCCGAGTGCCACCCACCTGGCCGTCCCGGTCACCCGCGCGCAAGCTAAGGGGACGCCTGGGAACGTGGCCGGCTCTGGTGAACAAAGCCACTCGGAGACACCCCCAAAAGGCAGTGTGTCTTTCCCGAGAGCTACAAGCCCTGGTGAGCACGGCAACAGGAACACCCCACGCTCCCCTCGCGGCCCGAACACACAGGCTGGCGGGAGGAACCCAGCCCGGCCGGCCGGCCCCGCGAGACATCCAGCAGAAGTGAAACCAGCCGGACGGGACTCACATAATTACTTGTCACGGAGGAACTCCCTTCTCCACTCGTCCTGCAGGCCAAGCAGACCCAGGTCAGGTGCTGGGGTCCAGGGCTGAGCAAACACAGTCCCGGGCATCAGGACCCCAAAGATTAGCAAGCCAGCAAGCTGCCTGCTCGGATGTTCAGAATTTCCACGCTGAAACTCGACGCTGCTGCTTAAAAATAGCCTCCTCGCTCCAGCGAACTGCTGCCCAGTACGGTGTGGCTCTGATAAGGGCGGCTTCGCTCCCAGAAACTCATTCGTGTTGGCGCCTCTTTAAGTCGTCCAACGGCCAGAGACACACAGAAGCCTCAAGGAGTCCAACCCCATTCCTGCTCTTGGGTGTGACTTACCCACATTGGCCATCCGTGGGCACTCTAAGTGTTGAATGAACGAGGGAGGGGCGGAGGGACGGAGTGTTGGTTCATTTAATAGGAAGCACACCCTTCCATTTGCAGAACCGGAAATTCTCTCCCCATCCTACAATAACCCTGTAATGATGGATCCCACCGCTGTCTGTTTGTACTGAAAGCTAAGGAATGAATTTAAGGGACTCACATACAGTCAGGCTGGCTGTTTATAGAAGTTTTGTCGGTTATGTTTTAGCAAGCTGCCAGGTTAAACTGCTTGTTACTTCACTGGCAGGGGCGTGCACGTGCCCAAAACAGCAGGACCGTCAGTGTGGCCTGCACTGTGGAGGCCAAAGACTGGAAGTAAACCTGACCAGTTGTCAAACCTGGCCGGTCATCAAACCTGACCAGTCATCAACCTGACCAGTGGTCAAACCTGACCGGTCATCAAACCTGGCTGTTAAATGAACAGGGAACGTCCACAAAATGGAATCCCAGCAATCTTTGAAGGCCGAGAGCTGCATGGGCCAGGTGGCCCTACTGAGAGATGCACTAAATTGAAAAGCCAGGAGCCCCGGCCTGTGTGACTCAGTTGGTTGAACGTTGTCTCAAGCACCGAGAGGTTGCTGGTTCGTTTCCCGGTCAGGGCGCAAGCCTGGGTTTCGGGCTCCATCCCCAGTAGGAGACAGGCAGGAGGCAGCTCTCCCTTCCTCTCTCTAAAATCAATAAAAACATATTTAAAAAAAAAAGAAAAGAAAAGGAAGGAGCTGAGAGGGATGTAGATACAGACTTACACAGGCAGAAAATCTCCTTGGTGGTCTGTCCATTCCCTGGGCTCTCTGTCTTAGGAATCAGCGAATTCGTTTTGTTTTATTTTACTTTGCTCAAGCCAGTTGGGCATCTGTTAACCACTACGCCAAACCTCCCATCTGACGGTCGTGTCTGCCACATGGCCGGGCCCTCCTTAAAGGTGTATCCCCAATGGGTTTATGTGTCTGAGATACTAAGCTTCCTAACAGTTCCCGCTGGGCGAGGATGCGGAGAAAAGGGAACCCGCGTGCACTGCTGGTGGGAATGCAGGCTGGTGCAGCCACTGTGGAAAACAGTATGGCGTTTCCTCAAAAAATTAAATATGGATCTGCCATGTGACCCAGTGATCCCACTCTTAGGAACATATCCTAAGAAACCCGAAGCACCAATCAGAAAGAAGCACCCCTATGTTCACAGCAGCACACAGAGCATTCCAGCATGACAGGAAGTTCTCCTGGACAGCGTTGCTTTCTCTCTCCCCTTTCAAGACACCTCCCCACCTGACTTTTTTATTTTTTATTTTTAGAAAGGGAGGAAAGGGGAGAGAGAAAAACACAGATGTGAGAGAGAAACACCGATCGGCTGCCTCTCGAACGCGCCCCAACCAGAGATCAAACCCACAACCTAGGTATGTGTCCTGACGGAGAATCAAGCCTGTGGTCCGTGGGACAATGCTCCAACCAACTGAGCCACACCGGCCGGGGCGTCCACCTGACTACTGAACCGATGTCAGTGCCAAAGAAGACAGACGAGGACATTGAAGGAAATTTCCTAAGCAGATTCCCAAACTTTAGCCATTTTCATACACAGGATTTCTGCGATATCCAACTACCTCTAT
Source organism: Myotis nattereri (assembly GCF_964212035.1). Lineage (NCBI taxonomy): Eukaryota > Metazoa > Chordata > Mammalia > Chiroptera > Vespertilionidae > Myotis > Myotis nattereri. Next base: position 11,414,073 of record NC_138083.1, on the reverse strand, counting down.
TGTCTAAATCCGTGGTCAGCAACCGCGGCTCGCGAGCCACATGCGGCTCTTTGGCCCCTTGAGTGTGGCCACGAAGTTTCAATCGCACTGTAGGTGCGCGTCCGCACGTGGTACTTTCTGGAAGAGCCACACTCAAGGGGCCGCAGTTTGCCGACCACTAGTCTAAATTCACAATTTTGCCTAAGTCAGTGATTCCCAGTGGAGGTTAGCCACTGGTAGGTAGTAGGCAGAGCAGGCCAGGATGCTGCTCAACGTCCTCCAACTTACAGGACGGGACCCACGACAGAGGATGACCCGGCCCCCAAGTGTCAGCGGTGCCCAGGTCAGAACTCCATTTACATAAATGTATTTTAAGAGGTAACTTCATGTCCCTATCATAAATGGAAAACCAGCATCACACTTTGTCAGACAAAGAAGGCAAATACCAAAATCAATGCAATGATCAACGCAATGAGAAGCTAACGAGTCCAGCTAGATTCCCCCTGGACACAGCAGCTATGCCTGAAGCGGGGGCCAGGCTCGGGGCTACTTCTCCTCCCTGTAGCGCGGAGACAGCAGCAGGGTCAGCTGTTAAAAAGGGGGCCCTGCCAGGGTGAGCAATACTGACGGAAAACTGGAAAAGGAAGTGGGTATCTTCCTACCGTCTCAAAGTGATTTAGCTCCTGTCCCTGAGTTACTCTGACTATCACTGCAGCGTCTGGAAGCATATCTTGGGAACTAACGTCCTGCAGCAGAAGCCTTGGGCGTGGTGGCCAACTTACAGGTGACCAAGTTTCCCTCGGCCCGTCCAAACAGAAGAGGCGGTAGCGAGGCCCTTCTCAGCTTCTGGATTTATAACCTGCAAAGCTCTAGCTCTTCCCCTCCAGGCCGCTGCCAGACCCCCTCTGCCTGGTGGGTGGACTTCAGGCCCCTCCCCCTCCAAGGTCTGGGAGGAAGGCGCCCAGAGCTATGTTGTGACAGCTGTCACCTGGTGTCGTGGACTGCTACTGCCATTTCCTAATACCAAACGGAGCTGTCTGTCACATGCCAGGGCAAAGTAACTCCCACCCCACACCCCAGGCAGCCTCGGGACATGGCTGCGCCGCAGAATCCCTAAGAGGGAGAATTAATGGAGAGGCTGAAAAAGCAGTGACAGGCGAGAGCCACTGTTTCAACACAGCAGGACCACATGGACAGCGTGAGGAACACGCTAGGAAGACATCCCAGCCCTGCTCCACACCGGCTGTGCGCCTTCCAGCTACTCATCTGTGAGCCCATTTTCCCCCCTGTAAAAAGATAAGACCTGCCTTGCTGAGTTACTATGAGGATAAAGATTTTATACAGAAAAGGGATAGGACAGGACCTAGCACATAACAGGCATTCAATTAATAGTAGATACTGAGCCCTGGCCAGGTAGCTCAATTGGTTGGAACATCAGCCCAAAAGGTTGCAGGTTGGATCCCTGGTCAGGGCACATACAAGAATCAACCAATGGAGGCATAAAAAAAGTGGAACAAGTCAATGTTTCTCTCTCTCTCTCTCCCTCTCTCTAAAATCAATCAATCAATATATTTTTTAAAACAGTAGATATTACTTCTCGAGTTATTTTTCTAGATTTAAAAAAAAAAAAAAAACATGAAACAATTTTCTCACCTGTTACTATCAACAGCTATTCAACTAGGTTAAGATGTAAGGCTAGGCCCGGGCTCAGCATTGACCTATGAACCAGGAGGTCACCGTTCCATTCCCAGTCAGGGCTCATGCCCGGGATGCGGGCTCAATCCCCCGTGTGGGGCATGCAGGAGGCAGCCGATCCATGATTCTCCCTCATCATTGATGTTTCGATCTCTCTCTTCCTCTCCCTTCCTCTGAAATCAATAAAAATATAACAAAATAAAAATGTAAAAGATGTGAGGCTAGAGATAACTTAGTCTCACTGCTTCCAGCTTAGACCATTTAAACCAAGAAAAGCCAAACTAGATTTTTCTTATAAATTGACTCTAGAACAAACAAAGGTGATGACCGCTGACGTGCAGTGGTTTCACACGGCCGGGCCAACAACAAAGGTAAAGCAAATATTACAGGGGGAAGTGCCATGGCAACCGTGCTTCTGGAAAGGTGACTGCTGCAGCCAGGAGCCGGCCTCGGAGAAGGATCCCGCCCGCTCTCGGTGCGGGCAAGCGGCACCCACTCAGTGAGTATTTGCTGAGCTGCTGCGTGACGCACCAACCTTGCCGGCAGCCAGGGTCCAGGAAGTGACCGTCTCAATGTTGACACTGGGAAGGCCCAGGAAGAAAAACTGAGAGCAATATGGAAAAAATAGTCTACAGCATTGGGGGGTGGGAGGGACCCGGGGGAAGGGGGGCGGGGGGGTTGAGTTCCTCCCCCCCACCCCCCCGCCTGAGGATAAATTCTGACCCCCAAGGACAGTTGACAATGTCTAGAGGGCTGTTTGGTTGTCCCAAATGCAGGTGCAGGAAAGGGAGGTACTACTGGCATCTAGGGGGTGGAGGCCAGGGATGCTGCTAAACATCCTCCGACGCACAGGGCGGCACCACACAGAGGATGATCCAGCCCCAAATGTCAATCACCCCGATTTGCGACCCTGGTCCAGAGCAGCATCCTCCACGCATGTCTGCAATGATGGAAAGGTTCTATATCTGCCCTGTCAGAGAGCAGCCACGTAGCCACATGAGACTATCGAGTACTCAAAATGTAAAATTTAAATGTTATTCCCGCAATTTAAATAGCCACATATAACTAGTGCTTACCACATCGACTGCAGCTCTAGAGCAGCGGTTCTCAACCTGTGGGTCGCGACCCCTTTGGGGGTCAAACGACCCTTTCACAGGGGTCGCCTAAGACCATCAGAAAACACATACATAATTACATATTGTTTTTTGTGATTAATCACTACGCTTTAATTATGTTCAATTTGTAACAATGAAAATACATCCTGCATATCAGATATTTACATTACGATTCATAACAGTAGCAACATTACTGTTTGAAGTAGCAACGAAAATAATTTTATGGTTGGGGGTCACCACAACATGAGGAACTGTATTAAAGGGTCGTGGCATTAGGAAGGTTGAGAACCACTGTTCTAGAAGGATGTAACCCAAATTGCTAAGCACAGGTGCCTGGAGGGGAGAAAAGAAGGATGCTGGAAAAAGAGGAAGGGAGGTACAAAGCCAAACTTTTACTTCTTTGTTCTATAAACATCTCAGTGGCTAGGTGTGGTTTACTTAAGCAGGAGAATACAAATCTCAAGTTAGAAAGAATGCAAAGGAGGAAGTTAGGTCACTGATGTCAACCATATCTCTGGCCACAGGATGCTACTGGCTAGAGGAGAAATGGGACTATATCCATGAAAAAAGTCAAGGTGGCGATTTCTCTTTAAATGGAGAGCTCAGATCTTCTGACCTAGCACATCCACCTGGAGGGATGTATCCTAGGCAACTACAGGGACCGGTAAGCAACAGGAAACACACAAGGATGCTCACAGTAGCACTGAGAGAGCAAAACCTGGAGAGGCCCAGATGTCCATTATGGAGGGGCGCCCTGTACACTGAACCTGTGGCAATAAAAGAATGAGGTCACACACTGGCAGGTCCAGATCCAAGTGATGAAGTGGGGGGGAGAAAACGTAAAGCTAAAGATATGCAATTTAGTATGCTACTAGCAGCCCGGTGCACAAATTCGTGCACATGGAAAGGAAATTAATTAGAAGAAATAGTTTAATATTGCTATTGGCCCTTTCTCTATAATAGAAGTGTCAACCAAATTCACAATCAACAATGACAGATGGAAACACACACATGCAATTGGCACCAGCAAGAGCTTTATATGTATGGCGCATGCGTGAGTCAACTTAGCCTTTTATATATATAAAATAAACTTGCTTAATTAGACTGCTTTCTGATTTAGCTAAACTTTTTCCAGCCCAGTGAAGCGCATCAACTTCTCTTACAGGTAACTGTCAGCAACACAGCAGTAAATATCAACATGAAGCAGATGATTATTGTAGATCATGCAGGGAGAAGAAAGGGTAAAATATTTAACTGTAGCAGTGTTTGACTATATTCTGTGCAGTGAGAAAACCTGAAGTCATTTTCAAGGCCTACCATTTCTTACTTCTTTTCAGTCGGGTCAAGTTTCCAAGCTTTCTAAATCTCCATTTTCTGGCTAATGAAAAGAAAACAGGATTCCACCGAGTCTCCTATCTACCTTCACCAGGACTTTTGTGAGGATCAAATGAGATGAGGCACAGGAAAATGCTTCACAGACATTTGGTTAAAGTGTGAAATGTTTCCACCTGGCTATAAAGCAAGTCCTGTTCCTGGGCTGAAGAAACTGCAAGGAGGCTAGTCATCACTAGGGACAGGAAGCCAGGCATTGGCACATGATGTCATTACCAGACAGAGGGAAGGACACTTAGCATATTAGCCTTTTATTGAGAGAGATATTATAGTTAAAAGTACATGCTAATATACGTATGCCTGGGGGAAAATACTGGGAAGCAAATACACACACACACAGGTGGTTATTTCTAGTTCTCCTGGGAGAAGGGGGCAGGCGTAGATGGTGGGAACTGTCCCCTTTCCCTACTTCTCCTTCCTTATGTCTTCCCCTATTGGTCTCTTTCTGCCCAGCAGTGCACCTAGACTCACAGGGCGTCCCACCCCACTATGGCTCAATAATTACAGGCTCAAGTCCAAGCCTTTGACCTTTGCACCCCAGGTCCTCCATTAGCAAGCCACCGACTGAGCTAAGGCTGGTGAGCTCCGAATGCTGGTGCCCAGTCCTTCCCTCGCTGGTCCCTTTCACCAACTCCCAACCCCTCTGCAAGGATCATTCACACCGGACTTCCTGCGGAAAGCCCCCACCCCACCTACTTACCCTTCAAAACCCAACTCTGAGCTCTTCGCAAAGAGAAGAGGAAGCAGCTCTGAGCACCCCTACACTGTACTCGGTTTCTCTCTAGACAAGGACTGGCAAGCTGACATGTACAGAAGCCTAGCAAGCAACATAAGAGAATAAATAAATGAAAATGAACACCAGGCCTGTGGGATGGGGCACACTGTGGGAAGGAAGTGGCCGCCCCCAGCTCCTGCCAGGATATGTTCCTACATAAGCCCAGCACAACAGACCATCTGACTCTTCAAGACAGAGACGAAACATAAACTTGGATGTGCGAACACTCACTTTTTGGCAACTGGTGCAATTTTTAAATTTAATGCAAAGCAAAACCCATACTGAAATATCATTTTTTATTTAGCACGATGACCAAGATCAAAAAGTATAACCTGCACTGGTCAGTCCAGCCAAACAGATACTTTCATAGCTGGGAGGTGTCTAATTCAGGATTGCCTTGAGGGAGGGCAACTTGGTGATAACATCAAAATTATAAATGCACATTCACTCTGACTCGGTAAGTCCTCTTCAAGATATTCCCATATGGGGGAGTGGGGTGGAGGGCATCAAAGGGAAAAAAGGGGGGTATATCCGTAATACTTTTACAATAAAGATACATTTTTTAAAAAATACATGGCTTTTTTTTTTAATTGATTTCAGAGAGGAAGGGAGGGACAGATAGAAACATCAATGATGAGAGAGAATCATTGATCGGCTGCCTCCTGCATGCCCCCACTAGGGATGGAGCCCACAGCCCGGGCAGGTGCCCCTGATCGGAATCAAACCTAGGACCCTTCAGTCCACAGGCTGACGCTCTATCCACTGAGCCACACCAGCGAGGGCTACATGGGCTTTTTTAATAAATGCTTTAAAAGTCTTTAGAATGACCTTCTCAAATTGATGCGTGGTTGCCTCAGGAGGGGCTCGGGTAGCTGAACGGAGGGGGTGGGATGGCAGCTGAGTCTGCAATGTGCACACTTCTGTACCTTTTAAACACTGAACTACGGGACTTCGTGCTGATCAACTTTTAAATCTAGAAACGAACCCCCGCACCCGCCGCCCAAACAGCACACAGCTCTCAGTGTGCGGCCTCGGCTCCCAGCGTGAGCTCGTGGGTCAGGCCCGGTATACAGCAGGTGCTCATGCATGCTGGGAGGGCCGATGACGCTCCCAGGCCCCAGGCACCCAGCACGCGTGGACCTGCTGCCTTACCTCATGCATTTACAGTTGACCGAGGTCACTGGCTCACGGTTCTAAGACAGGTCTGGTGCCACAGCACCCAGCCAGCACCAGCAGCCCCCAAAATGCCAGAGAGTGGAATTAAGAGATTCCTCAGACACCAAAACAATAAGCAAGAACATCTTTAAAGCACTCAGTGTGGGCCCAGTGCTGCGGTGAAGTCCTCAATGTGAGTTACTTCCCTTGGTGCTCACAGTAGGCCTACATGCGCCTTGGCCGGTTTGGCTCAATGGTTAGAGCGTGGACCGCAGGGTCTCAGGATCAATTCCCAGGCAAAGGCACGTACCTCACTTGCAGCCTCGATCCCCGGCCTGGATCATGTGGGAAGGAACCAATGATGTTTCTCTCTCTCCCCTCCTTCCTCTCTTCCACTCTCTCTAAATATCAACGGAAACAAATCCTCAGGTGAGGATTAAAAAAAAAAAAAAAAAGGTCCGCTCAGCTGGTGTAGCTCAGTGGTTGAGCATCGACCTATGAACCAGGAGGTCAGGGTTCGATTCCTGGTCAGGGCACATGCCCAGATTGTGGGCTCAATCCCCAGTGTGGGGTGTGCAGGAGGCAGCCAGTCAATGATTGATAAAAAATACACACACACACACACACACACACACACATATTTTTAAGGAATGCTTTATTTTAAAAAAGAATGGTCCTACAGGCGGTGCTCACAGATGGAGAAATGGCCTCAGACTGTCCTCCAGCTGGCCCAGCGGCCTAAACCACAGCCTTTGGAGACCTCAGCCCACGGCAGACTATGAGAGCCGCCTCTGGATCACCCAGACAGCCACCTACAGAAAATCCAATGACAGGGACACAGCAAGGGTCCCAGTGACACCTGGCTCCTCCCTCCACCCCACTGGTAGCCTTAGCAACAGCGAACACTGCGACTGTGCTTTCGTGGGCCACGTGGGCCACGGCTTTGGGATCTCCGCACTCTACACGCACCAACTCACCGAGTCCCGGAAGCGCTGGGCACCGTAGCCATGCCCACGTCAGAGAAGTGCACTCACATGCCAGGGTCCTATAGCCGGTCGTACTTGCACAGAGGCGGTCCTGCTTAAACCCACATACTCAACCCCTCAGCGCCCCAGCAGCCCACCCTGGCCTTGGGGAGCCACCACCGTGTTAGTAACCTTTTTCCTTCCCAGATCCGGCTCCTCCCTGTTCCCATGGAGACCAGGGCAGCGCCACGGCCACACGCGCCCCACCTCGGGTGTGGCTTTGGCGCTGAGACAGCCCCAGGACGGCCATGGGAGGTGTTTCCTGGGAAGGTGCTGGGGGTCTGGGCAATGACAGCTCACAGGCGGGCACTCACCAGGTAGCATGGTCCCACCTTTTCTGATGATGGTGCCGCAGGGGATGCCACCCTGGGCTCCAACCATCATGCTGCCCGCCTCCACCCTTGGCAGGGAAGGCGGACAGTCTGCTCGTGGCCCTGCGGTCTGCACACAGCTTCATCATGAGAAACGACATGCAGACTTTCTTCTATTCATTCAACAAAGAAGGCTCAGCCTCTCAAACACGTCTTGCGTAACTACCACCACACACACCACCACGAGGGGCTACGGTCACCCGGCCCATCCACAGAGCCTGAATTGTGTCCTCAGTCGACCACAGGCCCGTCCTCCACCCCCACCACCTCGCTCATTAATAAGCAGGAAGCCCAGTGGTGGACAGAGGAAGGAAAGCACATGCTTTTACTTCTTTCTCTCTCTCAGACGTTCCCAATGTTGTGGGCATGCACTGAGCATAAGCAAAACTAAAATGGCTGGTGGGGGCATCGCCCACACCCTAACCCTAGTACGTGGGGCGATTCTGGGTCTCACAGGGAGTAAAACGAGGGAGGCCTTGCAGAAAGCCCTAGAACGCCCCGTGGTCCATTTAACCCACTGGCCTTAGAGTCTAGCCTATGAAAATCCTCAAAAGGAATTAAGTTCACGCATCAAGCCATCCTCTCTAGCCCGGCCAGTGTGGCTCAGCGGTTGAGCGTCAACCTATGAACCAGGAGGTCACGGTTTGATTCCCGGTCAGGGCACATACCCAGGTTGTGGGCTCTATCTCCAGTGTATGCAGGAAGCAGCCAATCAGTGATTCTTTCTCATCACTGATGTTTCTACCTCTCTCTCCGCCTCTCCTTTTCTCTCTGAAATCAATGATTAAAAAAAAAAAAAAGATATCTTCTCTAGACTAAGTCTAACTTATAATGGTAAAAATGAACTGAAATCATGTCATTGATAGGCATTCAATAAAAATACAGATAGAAGGTAACATACCTCAATGTTAACAAGAGGACGGAGGGCTTTCAATAATTCTAGCTACTGCATCTTTAAGTTTTCTATAACAGGAACCACTACTTTTTAAAAAAGAAATTATTTTCATCGTGGAAAAAAACAAAACTCTAGAGCTTGAAAGTCGCTGCAGGGCCCCAGAGCTGGGGAGAGTGCTCAGGCACGGCTCCAAGTGGGGCAGGTCCCTCCTGGGCCACCCCGGGCCTCTCTGCTTGGCAGGGCGTCGTCTGGCTTGCCCTGGTCCCCCAAGCTGCTGGTGCCATCATTTGGCACAAAACGGCCCACTGCTCCTCAGGGGGTTGTTCCTGACTACCTGACAAAGGCCCAGCCCCAGTCTTCACTGCCTGAAGATGTCAGAAATCTTGGTGAGGCAGCAGAAGTTGCTGGGAGCCCTGAGGACTGCAACAGCGGCAGCTACAGCCGAGCAGCAAATCTGGGATCGATTTGAGATCTGTGACCCAGGCCTGGGACAAGCTGCTTCTGTGGCTAATTCCTTAAAGCAACAGGCTGAGTGATGAGAAAGGGGGAGGGAGGGGAAGGATGGAGGAGAGGGAGGGAGGGGGGTGGGGGGAGAGGCCTCCCTTTTCCTTCTGTGCAGAAGGTTGCTCCATTGCTTCTCTGCCTTCTGGCCCCAACACTCCGCACACACCTGCACCGAGAGCCCGCCGTGCGCCCCGCACACCACCCACACCCCACAGGAATTAGGAACCCGGAGTCCCTTGGGGACTTTAATGTTTTCAAATAAAACTAAGGGCACTGGAAGCAGGCAGGCTGGCTGGAACTGTGGCTCCTACTCCTCATCATTCACTCAGCGAGTATTAACTGAGCACCTACTACGTGCCAGAATCCGTGCGGAGCTCCGGAACATGTAAACAAGACAGAGGAAGGCGCTATTTTATGTGCGGTTCTGCGGGGCCATGAGCAGAGCTGTTTGGCGAAAGTCCTGCTGCAGATGGCGCTCTTCCCACCCCAAACAGGTGCCTGCTGGGGTCTCGGGGTCTGCGTTCCCCTGTGTGTCTTTGGGGTGAGGCTGCTTTGGAGGGCCAGCCTTCAGAACGGAAACATTGTTTAAAAAATGAAAACAGGAATCCATTTGTGGAACTACAGGGCCCGGGGTTAAGTAAATTAGCGAAGTCTTTTCAAAGAAATATTCTGTTGCCATTTAAAGCGTCGCTTACAAAGGCCCTGGTGATACAGACAAGGCCCTGCGCTACAATGCTAAGTGGGAAAGGTAGGAAATACAAACACGCACACTACATGGGTATCATTCGCAAGACGACGTGGGCCCGGAAACACAGCCTACGCTGAAGTGTTTGTGTTACCTGTGGTTGTCTTTTTCTTTTTTTATATATTTTTATTGATTCCAGAGAGGAAGGGAGAGGGAGAGAGAAACATCAATGATGAGAGAGAATCACTGATCAGCTGCCTCCTGCACGCCCCCCACTGGGATCGAGCCTGCAACCTGGGCATGTGCCCTTGACCAGAACTGAACCCTGGACGCTTCAGTCCACGGGCCAAAGCTCTATCCACTGAGCCAAACCGGCCAGGGCTTGTTATTATTGATGAGAAAGCGGGAGGGAAAGGATGGGGTGAGGGGGAGACATCGATTTGTTATTCCACGGATTTATGTGCCCTGACCAGGAATCAAAGCACAACCTCTGCCTAGTGGGACGATGCTCCAAGCCAAGGCAGTTGCGGTTTCTTTGAAGGGAAAGTTAACGCCAGGGTTACATTCAGCGCTTTTCTCTGTTCTCCAGTTTTTCTCTAATACACATGCACACATGTAACTTTTATATTTTATAAAGTACAAATACACATAAAAATATATATTACATTAAAGTTTGATACATAGAATTGTATATAATTAAGAAATATAAACACATATAAATGTTGAGAGTATAAATAAACTTTACAGTGTTTTACTGTTTCCCTATAATTAAACTCCTCAAGGACAGGGTGCTGGCTGCTGAGGTGTGATTATTTTGCCCGGCTTACCTTCAGATTTCACATGACTTGGCTAACCTGTATCTCAAAACTTAACCTCAGGCCCTAACCGGTTTGGCTCAGGGGATAGAGCGTCAGCCTGCGGACTGAAAGGTCCCAGGTTCGATTCCGGTCAAGGGCATGTACCTTGGTTGCGGGCACATCCCCAGTGGGGAGTGTGCGGGAGGCAGCTGATCGATGTTTCTCTCTCATCGATGTTTCTAACTCTCTATCCCTCTCCCTCCCTCTCTGTAAAAAATCAATAAAATATATTAAAAAAAGAAAACTTAACCTCAGGTCAAGAAAAAGGAAGCCTCTCTCACATAAATCATAAGGAAAAGAATGCATTTCTTGCGATACTACTCTGTTCCCACGAGGACGGCTGAAATGAAAGGAGACAGATGATACCAAGTGTCGGTGAGGATACGGAGCGACAGGAACTGCCCCCGATGGGGACACGCCACTGAGTACTAACACGCTGGAACATTATCCATTTCTACTCACGCTAACTCAGATACACCACAGGGCCCAGCCAAACCACACAGTACATGGGCTCCAAGATACGTTCACAGCAGGACTAGTCCCAGAGCCAAGCCTGGAGACAGCCCCAGGGTCCAGCAAGAGGGGAAGGGACTGAGAGATGACATGTCATACAACGTCTACATGTGGCCACGGGGACGAGCAAACTACAGGGTGGGGTAAAAGTAGGTTTACAGCTGTTAGATAGAGTTCATGCTTTTACACACTCGCAGCCTCGCCCACGCGCGCATGCCCCACCCACCTTCCCACTGTGCTCGCAGCTGCGCCCGCCTTGTCACACCGGCCCGCCGCCCCACGGGCCGCCGGCTGCCAGCCTTGCTGCGATCAGAGCCTGTGGGCTGTGGGGGAGGGCCCAAGAGGTGCTCCATGCACCTCATGGTGACCGGTCGTTTGGTCGTTTTGGTCGAGACGTCTCCTGACCTTTTATTCTTATGATTATTTTCCATATGAACGGTAAACTGACTTTGGCCCCACCCTGTGTAATACACATGCAACGTGGTCTAATCTTACAAACAGAACATGGAGCCAGTAAAGCCAGGCACCAGGGAGCACCTGCTGTTTGATGCATCTGTTCACAATCAGGCCCAAGGAATCTCTGCTGTTAGCAGTCGGGTCTAGTTAAAGGGGGGGTGGGGGGGGGGAGTAGCGAAGGGGGGCGTACAGGGGACGTTCTGAGTAGCGGCCTGTCTCCTTAGCCGCAGGAGTGTGTTCACGTTATGAGAATTCACTGACTGCATGCATGAGTTGTGCTCTTTAGTGAGTGTGAATGTATATGTATATGTATATGTATATGTATATGTATATGTATATGTATATGTGTATGTATATGGTCGTACATGTGCAGAATCTTTTTAAAATCAGCTTATTTAGGGAACAGAATCCACAGGTGGGACAAGTGGTCTTCCCTGTTCACTACCTGGTCCTTTGGTTTGCCTGGACAGGTTGTCATCCTTGGAAGAGAGCCTCTAATTGCCTTTCATTTGGGGAGTAGGAAAATGAGGAGAGAAGATTGGGGGGGGGGGGAAGTTCTCCAGTTTTACATTTTATTTGAATTTTTATGGAGACTGACTGTATAAATGCTAAAAGGTATTCATCAGACTCAAATGACTTCCTTTTACAGAGTGAGGACAAATATTTTAGAAACAGATATTCTGTCCTTCCCTCCCCTCGCCCCAGCATGAATGTGTCTCATACAAAGAGGGTGAGAAAAAAAATACTGATCAGTAAGTGACTCTGAAAACAGTTACCATGTTTCTGAAGAATGTATACTTACTAGGATAACTTGAAGTTTCTAGAACTTTCCTGTCATATCATCATGTCTGCTAATTATCAGCTTTCACTGCGAATAACAGAATATACACATACTCACCTCCAAAGCACAGAAGCCTGCAAAAACCCCAACAAAACCGCCTGCTCTGAACGGACAGCACAGGGAAACTCGCATAGGAAAGGGCGTGGAGACCAGTGGGCAAAAAGCTCTTTGCTGCCTACATTCATATGAAAGGAAAATGAGTTTTTTTAAATACAGAAATGAGTCTTGGTCCTTCTAAAGCAAAACCATTCTAAAGGGGAAAGAACCCTCTGTCCCTCGGGCTGTCATCGGTAAGAGGGTTGCCAGAAGGGCTGAATGGGCGATCCACATGGAACTCAGAACAGTGCTGGCCGCCTACCGAATGCTGAGCGGCGATGCAGTGCTCAAGTTCATCTACCCCAAGCGTGTCACACTCACGGGTGTGCCCGCCGGCCGCAAGTCTGACGTACTTGACCTGCACCGCCCAAGTGTCCAGAGCTAACAGCCACCACACAACGTGCAGCTGGAAATGCGACGGCTGTAAGCTCCTGGAGCACAGGGAAGCACCTGGGGCTGTGCCAGGGCTGCGTCCCCCCTGCAGCCCGTGGGAGTGTTTTAGGTTAAGATGGGGGAGGGGGAGTGTCAGCCCCAGGACTTTGCAAGATGCTAGCTCGAGACTGGAGTGTCTAGAGCAGCGGTTCTCAACCTGTGGGTCGCGACCCCTTTGGGGGTCGAACGACCCTTTCACAGGGTCGCCTAAGACCATCCTGCATATCAGATATTTACATGACGATTCATAACAGCAGCAACATGACAGTTATGAAGTAGCAACGGACATAATTTTATGGTTGGGTCACAACATGAGGAGCTGTATTTAAAGGGCCAGAAGGTTGAGAACCGCTGGGCTAGAGACAACGGCTGAAGGGCTCATGAAGATTTATTAGCAACACCAAGCGAGGCCACACCTGCCGACGTGGCCACGAACGAGATGCTTTCTGCACTGGCTGCCGGTGGCTGCCACAGTCGAAGAGCACAGCTGGGTGCTTACCCAACGGAACGCTATTTTCTCTAAGTTCTGCAAGTCCAAGACCAAGGTGTCGGCAGGTTTGGGTTTTCTGACGCCTCTCCCCTGGGCTGGCAGATGGCTGCCTTCCCACTGTGTCCTCAGATGGTCTTTCCTCTCGCCCTCGGTAGCTTCCTGCGAGTCTTAATCTCTCTTCTCCTGAATGAGGGCTCGCCCTAACAGCCTCATTTTAACGGAACCTTCTCTTCAAAGGCTCTACCTCCAAACACAGTCACGTTCTGAGGTGCTGCTGGGAGTCAGGACTTCCACATTTGAATTGGGGGAGCGGGGGGAGAGGGGTTACACGTCAGCTCATACCACTTCCCGAATGGTCTCTTCCAACAGCTCAAGGCTTCCATAGTTATTAAATCAGAAAGCTGACCTCATAGATAAGAACAACAGTCCAAACATGAATTTCTTGCCCAACCGGTTTTTCTTTCTTTCTTTTTTTTTTTCTTTTTTAAGACTGGATGAGTCACCTTAAAAAGACAATAAGGAACAGAACAACAAGAAAAGCCCAGAGTAAGCAGAAGGAAGGAAATAATAAAGATTAGAGCAGAAATAAATGACATAGGGGATAAAAACCAGTACAAAAGATCAATGAAACCAAGAGCTGGTTCTTTGAAAAGATAAACAAGATTGATGAGCCGTTAGCCAGACTCATCAAGAAACAAAGAGGCAGGACCCAAATGAATAAAATCAGAAAGAAAGCGGTGAAGTAACAACCGACACCACAGAAATACAGAGGATTGTGAGAAAATACTATGAACAACTATATGCCAACAAGCTGGACAACGTGGAGAAGATGGACAAATTCCTAAAAAAATACAATCTCCCAAAACTGAATCAGGAAGAATCAGAAAACCTGAATAGGCCAATAACAACTGATGAAATAGAAGCAGTAATCAAAAACTCCCAGCAAACAAAAGCCCTGGTCCGAATGGCTTCACAGGGGAGTTTTACCAAACCTTCGAAGAACAACACCTAAACTCCTCAAACTATTCCAAAAAATCCAAGAGGAAGGAACACTTCCAAACTCTTTGCGTGAGGCCAGCATTAACATAATTCCAAAACCAGATAAAAACACTACAAAGAAAGAGAACTATAAGCCAATATCCATGATGAACATAGATGCTAAAATCCTCAACAAAATATTAGCAAATCGGATCCAGCGATATATTACAAAGATCAAACACCATGACCAAGTGGGATTTATTCCAGGGATGCAAGGCTGATACAATATTTGCAAATCAATAAGTTTGATACATCACCATAAACTAATTGAAAGACAAAAATTACATGATCATTCAAAAGGTGCAGGAAAAGCATTCGACAAAATCCAACACCCATTTTTGATAAAAACTCTCAGCAAAGTGGGAATAGAGGAAGCATATCTCAACATGATAAAGGCCATATATGACAAACCTACAGCCAACATCATACTCAATGGCAAAAACTAAAAGCATTTCCCCTAAGAACAGGAACAAGACAGGGATGCCCACTTTCACCACTCTTATTCAACATAGTACTGGAAGTCCTAGCCACAGTGATCAGAAAAGAAGAAGAAATAAAAGGCATCCAAATTGGAAAGGAGGAAGTAAAACTCTCATTATTTGCACAGGACATGATATTGTACATAAAAATCCTAAAGACTCCACCAAAAAACTACTAGAGTTAATAAAGGAATTTGGCAATGTAGCAGGATACAAAATCAACACCCAAAAATCTCTGTCTTTTTTTTATACACCAATAATGAATTTTCAGAAAGAGAAACTAAACAAATAATCTCATTTATCACTGCAATAAAAAATTTAAGATACTTAGGAATAAACTTAACCAAGGAGGTAAAAGACCTGTACTTGGAAAATTACAGGACATTGAAAAAAGAGATAGAGGAAGAAATAACCAATGGAAGAACATTCTGTGTTCATGGACTGGTAGAATTAACATCATTACAATGTCCATAGTACCCAAAGCAATCTGCAGATTCAATGCAATCCCTATTAAAATACCAGCAGCATACACCACAGATCTAGAACAAATACTCCAAAGATGTATATGGAATCAAAAAAGACCCCAAATAGCCACAGCAATCTTGAGAAAGAACAAAGTTGGAGGAATCACACAATACCAGATATCAAGTTATACTACAAAGCCACTGTCATCAAAACAGCCTGGTACTGGCACAAGAATAGGCATAGAGAGATCAATGGAACAAAACAGAGACCCCAGAAATCAACCCAAGCCATTATGCTCAATTAATATTTGAAAAAGGAGGCAAGATCATACAATGGAGTCAAGACAGTTTCTTCAATAAGTGCTGTTGGGGAAATTGGACAGATACATGTAAAAATAAAATAAAACTAGACCACCAACTTACACCATCCTATATAATAAAAGCATAATATGCAAATCAACCAAATGGTGAAATGACCAGTCAGTGGGGGGCGGGGCTGGCAAGCAGGTGGTGTCAGGCCAGCCAAGACGTGTGCCAGCGGGCAGAGGGAGGGAATAGGGATGGGGGGGGGGGGGAGGCCTGACCAGTGACAGCGGAGGGGCAATGCTGGGGGCTGGCACTGTCCCCTGATTGGCCCATCCAGTCGCCTTCCGCAGAGGGAGGCTAGACTGTGGCGGGGAGCAGGCCTAAGTCATCAGTAGGCCATCCCCTGAGGACTCCCGGACTGTGAAAGGGCATAGGCTGGGCTGAAGGACAACCCTTTCCCCACCCCTGCACGAATTTTTGTGCACTGGGCCTCTAGTACATAATAAAATGGATAAAAGACTTAAATGTAAGTCGTGAAAACATAAAAATCCTAGAAAAAGCCATAGGCAGTAAAATCTCAGACATCTCTCATAGCAATATGTTTACTGATACATCTAGGCAAAGGAAGTTAAGGAGAAAATAAACAACTGGGACTACATCAAAATAAAAAGCTTCTGCACAGTTAAAGAAACCATCAGCAAAAGGAAAAGGGAGCACATTATATGGGAGAACATATTTGGCAATGATACATCTGATAAAGGGTTAATATCCCAAATATATAAGGAACTCATACAACTTAAAAGGAAGACAAACGAGTGGTGAAGGCCTGGGGTCGGGGGCGGGGTTGGGCTGGAGAGGGTCAATGGGCGAAAAAGGAGGAAATACGTAATACTTTCAACAATAAAGATTTATTTTTTTAAAAAAAGGAAGATAAACAATCCAATTAAAAAATGGGCAAAGGAACTAAATAGACACTTCTCCAAAGCAGTCACACAGATGGCCAAGAGACATGAAAAAGTGCCCAAAGTCATTGATCATCAGAGAGATGCAAATTAATATGACAATGAGGTATCACCTCACACCTGTCAGAATGGCTACCATCAACAAATCAACAAACAACAAGTGCTGGTGAGGATGTGGAGAAAAAGGAACACTCGTGCACTGCTGGTGGGAATGCAGACTGCTGCAGCCACTGTGGAGAACAGTATGGAGTTTCCTCAAAAAATTAAAAATGGGCCCTAGCTGGTTTGCTCAATGGATAGAGCATCAGCCTGTGGACCAAAGGGTCCTGGGTTCGATTCCAGTCAAGGGCATATACCTTGGTTGCAGGTTCCTCCCTGGCCTGGCCCTGGTCGGGGCATGTGCAGGAGGCAACAAACCAATGTGTTTCTCTCACATCGATCTTTCTCTCTTTCTCTCTTCCACTCTCCCTAAAAATCAATGAAAAAATATCCTCAGGTGAGGATTAACTAAAAAAAAAAAATTTTTTTTAAATGGAACTGCCATTTGACCCAGCGATCCCATTTCTAGGAATATATCCTAAGAAACTCAACAAAACAATCAGAAAAAATGTATGCACCCCTATGTTCATAGCAGCACAATTTACAATAGCTAAGATCTGCAAACAGCCCAAGTGCTCGGCAGCAGACAAGCAGATAAAAAAGTTGTGGTACCTTTACATCATGGAATCCTATGCAGCAGTAAAAAAGAAGGCTCTCTTACCCTTTGAGACAGCATGGAGGGACCTGGAGAGTATTATGCTAAGTGAAATAAGTCAGACAGAGAAAGACAAGTATTACATGATCTCATTCATATGTGGAATCTAATGAACAAAAATAAACTGATGAACAAAATAGATCCAGAGACATAGAAGCATGGAACAGACTGCGGAATCTCAGAGGGAAAACGGGGGTGTGTGGGTGGGTGGGTAGGAAGAGATCAACCAAAGAACATATATGGATTTAAAAAAAAAGTAGAGAACCAAGATGGCGGCATAGGTTAACGCCGGAGTTTGCTGCCTTGAACAACTACTTCAAAAGTGAAACTAAAAAACGGAAGGGACATCACCCAGAACCACAGGAACGCTGGCTGAGTGGAAGTCCTACAACTAGGAGGAAAGAGAAATGCATACGGATACTCAGAGGAGGCGCAGTGCTGAAGTCAAATTCTGAGGTGCGGAGTGCGCGGAGCAGGCTGGCGGCGGAGGGCGCGGTTGGCGTTTTCAATCGGGAGGGAGTCGCAGACTCTGAGCTCCAGATACAGGCGAGTCTTTAGGGACCCAGACTCAAACGGGAGAAGCGGGACTGTCTGGCTTCGGTCAGAGCGAGTGCAGCTTTCTCTCCGAGGTCTGCAGCCATTGCTGGGACTCAGAGAGGCAGAGCCCCTGGGGACAGGACTGAGAGCCGCCATAACTGCTCTCTCCGGCCCACCCTGTTGATCCTGTGCGACCCACCTTGCCCAAGCCCTGCACAGAGGCATTTGCCGGATAGCCTCAGGCAAAGGCTAGATTAGCACCTCCCTAGAGGACAGAAGTTCTCTCACTGCAGACACAGCTGATTCTCATAGCCACTTGGCCTGGAGGTCAAACCCTCCCTGGAATTAGCTACAACAATCAAGGTTTAACTATAACACTGCGCACAAAGACCACTAGGGGGTGCACCAAGGAAGCATAACAAAATGCGGAGACAAAGAAACAGGACAAAATTGTCAATGGAAGATATAGAGTTCAGAACCACACTTTTAAGGTCTCTCAAGAACTGTTTAGAAGCTGCCGATAAACTTAATGAGATCTACAAGAAAACTAATGAGACCCTCGATGTTATATTGGGGAACCAACTAGAAATTAAGCATACACGGACTGAAATAACGAATATTATACAGACTCCTGACAGCAGACCAGAGGAGCGCAAGAATCAAGTCAATGATTTGAATTGCGAGGAAGCAAAAAACACCCAACCAGAGGGGCAGAATGAAAAAAGAATCCAAAAATGCAAGGATAGTGTAAGGAGCCTCTGGGACAGCTTCAAGCGTACCAACATCAGAATTATAGGGGTGCCAGAAGATGAGAGAGAGCAAGATTTTGAAAACCTATTTGAAGAAATAATGACAGAAAACTTCCCCCACCTGGTGAAAGAAATGGACTTACAGGTCCAAGAAGCGCGGAGAACCCCAAACAAAAGGAATCCAAAGAGGACCACACCAAGACACATCATCATTAAAATGCCAAGAGCAAAAGTCAAAGAGAATCTTAAAAACAGCAAGAGAAAGAAACTCAGTTACCTACAAGGGAATACCCATACGACTGTCAGCTGATTTCTCAACAGAAACTTTGCAGGCCAGAAGGGAGTGGCAAGAAATATTCAAAGTGATGAATACCAAGAACCTACAACCAAGATTACTTTATCCAGCAAAGCTATCATTCAGAATTGAAGGTCAGATAAAGAGCTTCACAGATAAGGAAAAGCTAAAGGAGTTCATCACCACCAAACCAGGATTATATGAAATGCTGAAAGGTATCCTTTAAGAAGAGGAAGAGGAAGAAAAAGGTAAAGATACAAATTATGAACAACAAATATGCATCTATCAACAAGTGAATCTAAGAATCAAGTGAATAAATAATCTGATGAACAGAATGAACTGGTGATTATAATAGAATCAGGGACATAGAAAGGGAATGGACTGACCATTCTTGGGGGGGAAAGGGGTGTGGGAGATGCGGGAAGAGACTGGACAAAAATCGTGCACCTATGGATGAGGACAGTGGGTGGGGAGTGAGGGCGGAGGGTGGGGCGGGAACTGGGAGGAGGGGAGTTATGGGGGGGAAAAAAGAGGAACAAATGTAATAATCTGAACAATAAAGATTTAATTAAAAAAAAACATATATGCATAACCCATGGGCACAGACAATAGGGTGGTGAAGGGCGGGGGATAGGGGCAAGCTAGAAGCAGTCAATGGAGGGGTGGAAAGGGGACATATGCAATATTTTCAACAATAAAGATTTAATTTTTTTTAAAGACAATAAGGGACATGGCCACTCAGTGCATATTCATTCCATCTGTCCTGTAGTTCCTAACAGGTACGAGCTGGCCAGCTCCCACTTCCCACTCCTCACCCCCCATGTCTCCCTCCCAACCCAGGGGACACTTGGCAATGTCTGGAGACATCTGTGTTGTCTCAGCTGGAGGGAGGTGCTGCTGCAGCCAGTGGGTGGAGGCCGGGGATGCTGCTGACCATCGTACAATGGGCAGGACAGCCCCACAACTGAGAATGATCAAACCCAAAGCGTCCACAGGGCCGAGGCTGCGAATCCCCGAGGTCTAACCAGGCCAAGTCTGACTTCACCCCATCAGCAGCCTGCCCAGGGCAGGTGGGAGGCCCTGCCAGGCCCAGCTCCCTGAGGAGGACACTGTCCACACTTCACCCTGCTTCTTCCTCAGGGAGGGCAGCCAACAGAGATCTCACCGGGAGGGGCACCAGCGCCCACCCCCCCTCCGGATTCCCACAGAAGCCTTCCTTTCCGCGGGACTCCTCCAACTGGACTCTCCCATAATCCCCTCAAACACTTGAGCCGATGTTAGAAACAACATTAAGATCCCCAATCAACCTGGGAAACTAACTACTGGGGCGGGGGGGGGGGGTGGGTTAGGGGGGTTTTTCTTGAGTGTGTATTTTTTTTTTAATTTTTACTTATTGATTTGAGAGAAAAAGGGAGAAAGGAGGGAAGGAGGGAGAGAGAGGGAGAGACAGACATCAAGTTGTTATTCTGCTTAGTTGTGCATTCATCGATTGGTTCTTGTATGTGCCCTGATCAGGGATCAAACCCGCAACCTTGGCGAATTGGGATGATGCTCTAACCGACTGAACTACCCGGCCAGGGCCTAGTCATTGTTTACAAACCATGTTTTTCTGGTAACATGGCAAAATAAAAGTGTTTAAATCTATTAGCACCACCAGATTCTCCCGCGGCGATGATGCTGTGTTTCCAGGCAGACAGCACCCTAGGCCCCCGCTTCCCACACCTCAGGCGTGACGTGGGGCCCATCCACAAACCGCATGAGCCCCACTGACTTCCTGCTTTTCTCTGAGTTCTACTCCTTTTCTCTTAAACAAGAGGAACCTTCCTACCTGAACCACAAGGAGAAAACAAGTATCACTTGGGACAAACAGAAGGAGCCATAAGAATAATTGCTAACCTTTCCGTGTTGGGCCCTGAGCCTGGTTCAGGGATCCTTGGGGAATCTGCCCACAGGCCAACCTCTGAGTCCCTGTCTCAGTCCCTCAAAGGGTCACGAAAGGAAGAAAGCCGGCCCGGCGTAAGAAATCAACACCCCCCCCCCCCAACTCTTTAGGGGAAAGTCACCGACAAAATCCTCACCACCACCCTTTTTCTTTCTAAATTAACCCAAAGTCCACTCACTGTCATGAGTGAGGCCAGAGACACTTGGCGCCCATTTCCAAAGGTGGCCGTAAGACGCGGCCGGCCCTAATGAATGGTGTTCGTCATTTGCATCTGGGTAAAGATAGTGAAAGAACGTTCTGAAAAGGAACACACAAAAGCCCGGAGAGGGATAGTTCAACGCCTTGCCTCCTCCTTCTGACGTGTGTGCCTGGCTGAGGTCATGGTCAAATGGCCTCCCTCTTGCCTTGGGGACTGGCACGCAGGCCACCCCTCACTGGCCTTCGTCACTGGCAAGCCTGGCTCCTATACACACGCTTCCACATCCCTGTCTGGGTTTGTAATTCTACTGCCTCTGGTGTCACTCCCTGCCTGTGTCAGTCGGCCCAGGGCAGGGCCCAGGGCAGGGGTTCTGTACCAGACACAATGGCACAAGTACATACAGCTGGGCTGGCAGGGGACGCAGAGAGCATTTCCAGATGGGCCACTGCCAAGGCTTGTCCTGGCTGTTCTCGTCCAAGGGAGCGAGGAGCTGTTTATGCAACTGTGCGTCCCCCTCGGTCAGGGGGAGAGCTGGGTCTCTGCATTTCACCCACAGGCAGGGTCCCCCATGGACCCCCCGGACACACCCCTATCCGCTGTATACCTAACCCCACTCCACCGTGTCCATGGGAAGACACTGGAAAACCGCACACGCCTGTATACAGTCATTCCTCATCGATCGTGGTTTTGGTATTTGTGAATTCCCCTTCTGCCTCGAAGGGTCAGCTCCAAATCAGCACCCACAGCACCCTGGTGGCCACGTACACACGTGCAGGGTGCAACACATTCTCATCGCCCCACCCACATTCCCAGCGGGGCGGGGCAAGGTGACGCCCTGCCTTCTCCGGGCTCTCAGGCAGCACACGTGCCCTTTTCACTGTCTACTCGCAGGCACCAACCTCCGCATCTTCCCAGGGAGCAAGAAGTCACTGCTCGCTGGTGCACGGCTGGCAGGGGCCTCACAGGACGTAACCACTGTGACGGACGAGGGTCAACGGTGCCATATGCCTGATACGGCCTCCACCGTCTCCTAAGAGAAAGGGCACTTCAATCCCACAAATCAGAAATGGCAGCTTCAATGAAAAGTTCAGACTTTTAGATTCAATTATGTCTATCTGCAGGAAGAGCTCCCTACAGGGGCATTATTTTCTTAGCTCCCATAAACGGTGCCATCCGGATCACAGACCCCGCCCCTGGCCTGCTGCCGAGGGCGGCCACCGAGAAGCACATGGCCTGCCGCTGCCCAGTCACTAGGCCAGTGATGGCGAACCTTCTGAGCTCAGCGTGTCAGCATTTTGAAAAACCCTAACTTAACTCTGGTGCTGTGTCACATACAGAAATTTTTTGATATTTGCAACCATAGTAAAACAAAGACTTACATTTTGGATATTTATTTTATATATTTAAATGCCATTTAACAAAGAAAAAACAACCAAAAAATGAGTTCGCGTGTCATAGGTTCGCCATCACTACACTAGACACTTAATCTGAGATATGCGACAAGTATCCCGTAGGCATTTTCCAGCCAAGTTCTTACTCACCGACACCTTCTACAAAATCTAGGAAGAAGAGATGTCATCCACAGGGGGCCCCGCCCGAGCCTCCAGACAGAGAGAAGAACTGTTTCTGATGTTCTCCAATAACTACTTTGTGTGGGTGATGCCCAACCACACAGACGCTCTTACAGAAGGGGAAACGGAGCCCAGAGGGGGAAAGACAGTGGCCCGGAGTTAGACCAGCAGGAAAACGACAGCGCTGGTACCTGAACCTAAGTCTGTGTGGCCTTGGAACCCAAACACCTAGCCACAAAGCCAGGAAGCCAGCATCCGTGCTGGGCGTGTGAAATGAAGGCCTGCGCCCTGGCCAGTGCATCTCCGCTGGTGGGAGGAATGTCCCTTCCACCAGAAGGTGGTGGGTTCCGTTCCTAGTCAACGAACATCCCAGGTTGCTGGTCTGATCCCCCGTCGGGGCATGTGCGGGAGGCAACTGATCGATGTTTCTTTTCCCTGCCTCTCTCTAAAAATCAATACATAAAATATGTAAATAAATGAAATGACAGCCTACAATATTCTTACCTTTACTCTCCCAGCAGTTTTCAAAATGTGATATACCTTGACAGCCACTCCTATATTCTCTATCCTGCGGTCATTTTGCAAACTGTTAAGGCACTGTTACTGGAGGGAACAGGAAACACACACACACTGAGAAACGCAGCATGGAGGACACAGCTGCTCCAAGAAACCCTCCCCACCTCTCCTCGTCTGGCGTCAGGCTCACCTGCGTTCTTATCCGTTTCGGCCACACATTCTTGGCCCCAAATAACTGCTTACTCTTTCCAGGACTCAGTTTCCTTCTCAGTGAAACACGGATAAAAATTAAGCCCACGTCCAAGGGCTGCTCTGTAGCAGGAGTGAGGAAACACTAGGTCAGAGCGAACGAAGCACTGCAGATCCTAAACATCCGTGCCCCTCCTCAGCGGTCAGGGTACGAGGCACGCAGCACGCCAGTTTAAACTCTGCCCCCTCCAGCCGCGAGATGCCCCTGCTGCACCCACATCCCGGCAGGACGGGAAGCCCAGTGGGAGAACCCGTTCCCCAGGCCTCCGGGACACACCCTCTGCGCTGGCCTCCCTTTCCTGCTGTAACAGATCACAAGTGCACTCTCGTGCAGTTCTGGAGGCCAGGAGTCCTGAGTGGTCCCGGGGGGCTAAAGTCAAGGTGCTGGCAGGACCAGGTCCTTCGGAGGCTCCGGGGGACAAACTGTTTGATGGACTTTTCTGAGACCCCACCCCTCCCCGGGCTCCTTTCCTCGCCCGCCTCCCCCTCCAGACCAGCAGCCTGGCATCTTCCAGTCTCCCTCCAGCTCTGAGACTCACTCTCCGGCCTCTTTCGAGGACGCTGGTGACTGCACTGGGCCCACCCGAGTCATCCAGGATAGCCTCCCATCTCACAGTCACCTTCATCACACCTGGAAAGGGCCTCTGCCACGTGGACACCTGGGAGGGCGTTATTCTGCCCACCCCACCGGTCAATACGAAGGTGCACTGAGTGCTTCGTCTTCTAAACTTGCCGTGGGCTGAGTCTCAGAACAGCCCTACAAGGGATGCGCACTTGTCACTGCCACTCACGATGAAAAACCTGAGAGACCCAGAGAAGTGAAGTAATTTTCCCAAGTCCCACAGCGAGTAAGGAGAGGCGGCTGGGCTCGAACCCGGCTCCTCAACTCCCAAACCCACGCTTGTCACAACCGATCTCTGGTGTTTCACCAAGAAGAAAGGAACTCCATTCAGCCAGAAGCAGAGCACATGACGTCAGGAACTGGCTCCCAGCGAATACAGCGCAAATGCCTTGTTTCCTAAAACCTCAGCCACAGTGTTTTCAGCGGCAGGATGTGGAACCTTCTCACGAGAGCATG
Source organism: Myotis nattereri (assembly GCF_964212035.1). Taxonomy (NCBI): domain Eukaryota; kingdom Metazoa; phylum Chordata; class Mammalia; order Chiroptera; family Vespertilionidae; genus Myotis; species Myotis nattereri. Next base: position 11,389,658 of record NC_138083.1, on the reverse strand, counting down.
AGCACTGGGACCACGGGATTCCTTCCGCAAATCACCTTCACCTCTTGGCAAAGTGACATCATCAACGCTGAGCGACGCTGTCTCCCTGGACTCCTGGCTCCTATGGTTTTGGGTTTTTAACCACAAAACCCCCCATCCACCCCGACAGCTGAGAGCCAGTGGGGGAAATGAGCTTGCTGGATTCGAATTCAGCCCCTCACAAGGACCACCTCTATTGTCTCCAGCAAATTATTTAACATTGATGAATCTCAGTTTTCTCGTCTATAAAATAGGGGCATTAATTCCCAAAACTCACAGTCATTGTGAGGATTAAAACAGGACCGTTTAATCCCCGCCAGAGCCTGACCTGTGACATATTTGTTTCTTCTCCCTTTAACTCCCCCCCCCCCCCCAGCCTCCCACCGAATTATATTTCAGGAAGCCTCGCCGTCCAGCTGTCCCAAAGTACTTCTATACACCAAGATCCCCACCTCCACATGCTGCTTCTAATGCTGTAGACTGAATACAAGACCATATTTCCAAGTGCCTGGCTCCCCGATACATGATTTGAACCTGAATCCGTGTCACTATTTAGGAAATGAATTAGTTCCATGGTGACAAATTCTAAAGGAGGTGTAACATTCCATTCCAATATCCCACAGAAATCTTTTTTAACCGTCTGTACCACTCCCTCTAGATCCCCACATTAACAGTGCATATTTCTTTCTTGGTAACTACCACTTTTATCTTTATTTTTTTATTACTTGAGAGAGACAGAGAGAGAGACAGAGACAGGGAGAGACAGAGGGAGAGAGTGAGAGAAACACTGATTTGTTGTTTCACTCATTTATGCATTCACTAGTTGACTGGGTTACGGGGATCGAACCCCCAACCGTGGCTTCTCCAGACTATCACTTTTAAATAATCATGTGCATTTTCTCTCATGCACTGAATCAGAGGTTCTCAACTACGACTGCAGTTGAAATCATCTGGGAGCTTTGAAAAATTAAATACATGCCTGGGTCCCACTGCCGATTCTTATTTCTAAAGTCTGAAATGGGCAGGGGCTGGGCCATCCCCAGATGGCTCCCATGCACAGGCAGGGCCAGGCACCTGCACCTGCTGGGCACGTCTTGTTTATTAATTCCACTCTGCATCCTAGTCACCTGGCAGGGACCGGGCTCGCAGTAGGCAAAATGTCACAATTGTTTGCAGCATGAATTAATAACTAAACTTTAGAGTCCGCTGCTCGTAAAAATTCGCTGAAATATTTACGAAGGGTGTATATTGCATCAGGCACTATGCCAGGCACAGAGCTCGCGCTGACATCACTCTTTCGCCTGGATTGGTCAGGAATAAAACGCGAAACAGCGAAGGAAGGGGCGGAGGGCTGTCTGTCTCTGGGTCAGGCCACCCTAACCCCATCTCCCTTTGCATCTGCCCGGCAGTCCTCAACCTGGCTGAGCTGTTCCCGCTGTGTTACAACAATGGGGCCTCCTCGCCGGAAGATTCAAGGAAGGCAGGGACAAAGACCCCACAAAATGGCAGCTGGCATCGGCCCCCCCATGTACACCTGATGAAGCCGCCCTAGGCGTTTCCCTCCCCACCCCCTGCACCAAGCATCTGACGCTGCGTAAACCACGGCCACAGGGAGGTGCCCAGAAAGGCCAGGACAGGACACCAGGGGGAGGGCTGCTCCCTGGCGCAGCCCCGCCCAGCTGCCGGTCTCAGCCTTCAGGGCCTGGGCCTCACCTGGGCGGGCGGGGGGAATGCACATTTCCAGGCCCCGCCGCACCCCCAAGAACTGATTGACGGGTCTGGGCTGAAAAATCTGTATTTTAACCAGCTCCCCTCAACCTCCGCCCCTGGGTAAATCTGTCGCAGTTGGTGCCACGGTCCCTCAAAACCTCAACAGGTCATTGCCAGCCTCCCAAGGGGAGGACACAGGGGCGCAAAACATCACCCCGGCCCCTCTCCAAGGGAGGGATGCCCGGGCGCCCGGGTCTGTCTGCCGCAAAGCCGCCGCAGGTGGCTGCCCCGCCTGTCGGGGGCTCCTTCCCGCAATGTGGGGAGCGGGGAGGGGTCCGAAATCGGCCGGTTAGAGCGCCTCCCACCCTCCTGCGGCGGCCGGTGCGGGTCCACCTGGGGCCGGGCGCTGAAGGGGGCCGTTTTGGAGCTGGAACCGGGGGCGCTGCCGCGGGACCCCGGGCGGGCACGGGAGGAGCCGTGCCCCACCCCAGGCAGCCCAGCACACCCCGGGGTCCGAGGACCGCTCCGCGCGCAGAGCACGGTTTCGTATCAATCCCGGCGACGAGGAGACGCCAGAAAACAATAAGGCAGCCCAGGCATGGCTGCTCCCGGTGCGCGCGCTGTAAACAGCGCCGGGCGGGCCGGCTCTCGGGGTTTCCAGAGGAAGGTGCCCGGCGCTCGGGCCCAGGAGGACGGGATCGCGCGGGGACCCGACCCGGGCTGGAGCGGAGAGGAGCCTCGCCCGGCCGCCCGCCTCCCGCCCGCCTCCCCGGCCGCCGGCTCATGGCGCCGCGCGCGGCCAAGCTGTCGGGCCCGGCCAGGCTCCGCCGCGCGCCCGCCCAGGCGGCCCGGCCCGCTCACCCGGTGCGGGGCCTGCTGTCCATCCGCTTCTTCTGGCGCACCGGCTGCAGCGGGATGTTGTCCGTCATGTCGCCCGCGCCGCCCGCCTTGCCTGCCGCGCCCCCCGCGCCGCCTGGGCCGCCGCCCGGTCCGGCCTCCGCGCCGCCGCCCGCCGGCGCCGCGCCGCCCCGGGGGAGGAGGCGGCGGCAGCGGGCGGGCCGGGCCCGCTGCGAGGGGGCGAGCTCGCGAGCGCCGGGCCACGCGCGGAGCCGGCCGCGCGGCCCGATCGACGGACACGGGCGCACCATGGGCCCGAGCTCCGCGCTGCGCCCACTCGCCCCGCGCCGCGCCGCGCCCGCCACGGAGGGCGGCCGGCTGGACCCGCGCCGCCGCCGCAGTGTCCCCGGCCCGCGCCGCGCGCCACCCACGCGCGCCCACCCGGCCACCGCCCCCCGCCCACGCCCGGCCGCGCGCGCGCCCGCCCACCACCCGCCCACCAGCGTCCGACAGTCACCAGCACACACGCAGCCCCCCCGCCAAGCTCAGCCATCACATTAAATACATTGTTTCACAGGCTCACTCTTTTTTTTCACACGCTCACTCTTGCACCAACATGCAGTCACACGCCAGCCCCACACACGCTCTCATTCTGACCCGCTCATTCCCCACCATCCTACATTCACAAGCACACAGCATAGCTTCCCACCTCACTCCCAACGCTGATGATGTGTACAATCACACATGCACACACCCCAATATTCACCCTCATGTGCCCATCCTGGGTCTCAGGCCTCACTCACATGTGCCCCTAGGGATCACAGTGGACACAGGGGCACACCCTACCTCACTTCCCCGCCACCCTTCACTCGCTGTCACTCTCCCACCTGGATCCCTGGGAGTCACAATCACACACGTGCACACACACAAACCTGCACGCTCTCATTCTCACACTTCCTCCACGAACTCTGGGGCTCACACACGCGCCCTCTCACTCATTCAGACATTCAACCACACCGATTCACATCGCACACCCCAACTCCTTCGCCCAGACCCTCAGCCACACCCACTGGCTCACACTCTCTCACAGTGTCTAAGGCCTACCAACTTCCCAAGGGCCTGATAAAATGTTGAGAACAGAAAGAAAGTGAATAGTGGTGGCCCTGGTCCGTGTACTCAGTGGTTGGAGCATTCACTGTGTGTGGGAGGCTCTCTGGCTTGATTCCCGGTCAAGGGCATGTACCTGGGTTGAAGGTTTGATCCTGGCCCCCCCCCCCCCCCCCCCCCCGTTGGGGTGTGTGCAGGAGGCGATCAGTGGGTGTGTCTCTATCACATCAATGTTTCTCTCTCTCCTACCTTGCCTCCCTCTCTCTCTCTGAAAATCTATGGAAAAAAATATCCTCAGGTGAGGATTAACAAGAAAAGAAAGAAAATGAATAGTGGTGAAGGGATAGAGGGCAATTAAAAATCCTATGTAACTGAAGAGTCCTTCAATGTGATACCTTACAAACTAACCGACTGCAACTAAAGTAAACTTTAAGTGGTTACACCTGTATACCTCCTGTGGCGGCGGGCCTTTCAATCCCTTTGCTACAAATAATGGGGGCGCCACCAAAAATATGAGCCTGGGGCCCTGGGTGACAGAAGGAGGTGCGGGGTGCATCCCAAACCGAAGGGTGACTTAGCTCATGTCCCGATCAAGTTCCTCGAGGAAGAAGCGTGTCTTTAGAAGTTGCTGCGTTGCGCCTCTGAAGGGAGAAGAGCATTCGGCTAAGCTTTGATGAATAGTGACCACACAGCATGCATTGCACTAAGGGCTTCATCTGTTCCCAGTACTGCTCCTAAGAGCATTCTGGTCTGCTTTGCTTTCCGATTTCTCTCTGCATCTGGGGCGGTGATCGATACACCTCACGGCACACAGTGGGCACGCAGTGGGCACGCAGTGGGCACTCAGTGTTTGTTGAGTGGAGGAAGTGCCAACACCCTGACACCCAATTAGGGCAACAGAGTAGGCCCCACCCTCTACCACCAGTCCCCTCTCAAACCCCACCCACCTCAGATCAGTTGCAGACCCTCTTCTTCACCCCCCTCCCCCCACCACATGTGGTCACAAGCCCAAGGACATGGTGACCCTTTAACCCAGGGTGCCCCACACAGCTGGGGGTTAGTAACTGTGAGCTCTGTTTTTACCAAGCACCTCAAACATACCTGAGTTCCACTCTCAACCCTCCTGACGGGCTTGGCAGCTAAATCTAAGCAATCACGCCCATTTCACAGGTGAGGAACGAGTAGCTCAGAGTGGCCTGCACAAAGCCACGTGGTTAGGGACAGGCTGGGCTCCAGACCTGGTCTCTCGGGCTCCAGAAGGCAGGAAAGATGGCCTCCTGTGACCAATGGAATCAGCCATCATGACACTCCAGGCGCCTACTAATCCAGATCCCAAATAACCTTCAAGCTCCCTGTAGATCTTGTGGAGCCGCCTGTGGCCACTCTCATCTGACCGGGCCCTCGTTTTCTAAAGTATGGAGTAATAACCGTGGCTTCCGCGTCACATACAAGCTGTCGGGACTCAGTTTCCTCATCTGTAAAATGGACTCATTGGACTGTGGGAAGGATTGCATGAGTTAATCATATACATAAAGCAACTGGAAGAGTGCCCACTCAAGGGAAGCAGTGAGTAAGGTCGTTATTACAGGGTTGTTAGAAGAATTTAGAGCAGTAATGGGGGCAGATGAAGCTCTTAGTACAACGCATGCTTCGTGGTAAGTATTCATCTACTTTTTTCCTAGTGAGCATGTGTCACTTTTACAATGTTTTTCTTTAATATATTTTTAAAAACCAAAAAGCCCCCTCTTCATCTCCAGAGGTAATAACATTTCCACATCAAGAGAAGAGTGATTTTTATTGCCTTTGCATTTTTGTTTTTCTTCAGTGCACTTTCATAATCATTGGAGAAGACACTGTTTTAAAAATATATTTTTATTGATTTCAGAGAGGGAAGGAGAGGGAGAGAAAAGGAGAAACAGCAATGATGAGAGAGAATCCTGGTAAGCTGCCTCCTGCACGTCCCCCACTGGAGATTGAGCCTGCAACCCAGGCATGTGCCCCCACTAGGAATCGATCCCTGACCTCCTGGTTCATAGGTCGATGCTGAACCACTGAGCCTCACCGGCCAAGCTGGAGAAGGCACTTTTTAAGACTCCCTTTCAGCAAAGCAATCCCTCAGGACAAGAGGCACTTAAAGGCTTTTATCTCATCTTTTATTTTATTTTTAATTGATTTGAGAGAGAGAGAGAAGAAGGAGAAACATTGATTTGTTGTTGCACTTATTTATGCATTCATTGGTTGATTCTTGTATGTGCCCTGACCAGGGATCGAACCCACAACCTTGGTGTACAGAATGATGCTCTAACCCACTGAGCTACCTGGCCAGGGCATTATCTCACCTGGAGAGAGATCTAGAAGCTTGCCTGAGATAGGCAAGAGGCCCAGGGGGCCCTCAGAAACAGTGCCAGTGTTCAGGAGAGGAATAGAGTAGGGGCAGTGATGGGATGAGGGGTAATACTGGGCCCTACTCAGGGGGTGCAGCCCTGCCTTCTGCCCATGGTGCTAGGAATGGTCCCCTCAGAGTTCTGATTTCTGAGGAGCAACCCCTTTCATGGCCTTGACAGCCCTCAGGCCCTGGGTGCAGTAAGCTGCCAACTCCTAGATACCCAGGGTGGAAAGGTCTTTAGTGGGTAAACCAACATAGCCCACAAATCAGAGAAACTGAGGCCCACAGGCGTGGCCAACAGATGGCAGACGCACCAGTCAGCCTTATTTTCATAGACGTCCATGCTGGCTGCTCCTGCCTGTCCAATGGGGGAGGACCAGAGGCCGTGGCACTGGCTGGGGAAAATGGGAACTCCATCAATAGCAATGATTTGGGAAACTCGGGCCGGGCAGAGAAGTAATGAAGTCCTTTTGGTGTCTAGAACTTTCTCTCTGAATGAATGCTCTGGGTAGTCCCGAGAGCAGTTTCTCAACCTTGGCTCTACTGACATCTGGGCTGAATGTTTCATTGTGGGGCCATCCCCTGTTAGCAGCATCCTGGCCTCCGCCCACTAGATGCCAGTAGCAGCCCCACCCCTCCCAGTCGTGACGACCACAGATGTCCTCAGACATTGCAAAATGATTCCTGGAGGGCAAAATTGTCCCTGGCTGAGACCTGCTGGGCTAGCATGTGATGTGAAATAATGTTTAAGCCCCTAGTAAGGCTGTGACTCTAACAGGAATCTCTTCTCCCACCCCTCTTTTTAGGAAAAAAACCTCTGTAAGTAACTGGCCAGGGGGTCACAGTAGTTGAGCCACACTGGCCGGATGAACCATGAGCCACACTGGCCAGATGAACCATGAGGTCAAGGTCTGATTTGATTCCCCATCAGAGCACATAAAGAAACATAAATAATTGCAACAAGTCTCTCTCTCTCTCTCTCTCTCTCTCTCTCTCTCTCTCTCTCTCTCTCGCCAGTTGGTGATTCTTTCTCATCATTGATGTTTCTTTCTCTTTCTAAAAAATATATTTTTATTGATTTCAGAGAGGAAGGGAGAGGGAGAGAGATAGAGACCAATAACGAGAGTCATTGATCGGCTGCCTCCTGCACGCCCCAGCGAGCCGGCAACCTGGGCACGTACCCTGACTAGAATCTAACCGTAACCTCCTGGTTCATAGGTCAGTGCTCAACCACTGAGCCATGCCTGTGGGGCTCATCATTGCATCATTGATGTTTCTCTCTCTCTCTCTCTCTCTCTCTCTCTCTCTCTCTCTCTCTCTCTCTCTCCTCACCCCTCCCTCTCCACAGCAATGCTATCTTCCAAAAAGAACAGGGAGTTTAGGGAAATTCCACAGAACATTCACTCATTCACTGACAACCTACAATGTCCCAGGCCCTGGGGATACAGTTAACAAGACAGACACAGCCCCTCTTCCTGGTGTTGAGGGCTCTGCTAATTCCTAGAGGAGGTTATAAATGACTTTGAAAAGGGCAAGGTTACCTGTGCCTGTCATGGCTTTGAGCTATTTTACAACTCTACAAGGTGGAGAAAACTGATAGCAATACAAGTATTCTTGTCCATAGGAATGCAGATGGATTCTGTCCCATGGGATGCCCTAGATTATTGCCCTGTGGATATTGACCAGGATTTGTAAATTCACTTCAACATTCCTGATTGCCTATCATTGGGGAGTTCTTGCAATTCTTTGACTCCACTGTAAATCTGTTAATAAAATCTTATCCATTTTATATTTGTAGAAGTCATGACTTCTCCTTTTTAAAACATGGTATGTTAACAAGGTAGACAGAAAATAAACAAGTAAACATTTTAAAGTGCAGAATGCCATGTGGATAATAAAATAGAATGTGAATGAGATGCTTGTTAATCATCCAAACTTGCTAGAAATAAAAAGTTGGCAACCCTAAACAGTTCCCTGTTTCACATCCCCTATTTTTTTTAAATGTTTTAAATATATTTTTATTGATTTCTGAGAGGAAGGGAAAGGGAGAGAGAGAAATATCAATGATGAGAGAGAATCATTGATCAGCTGCGTCCTGCACGCCCCCTACAGGGGATTGAGCCCGAAACCCAGGCATGTGCCCTGACCAGGAATCAAACGGAGACCTCCTGGTGCATAGGTCTATACTCAACCACTGAGCCACACCGGCTGGGCTAAATTTTTATTTATTGATTTGAGAGAGAGAGCGAGAGACACCAATTTGTGGCATTCCACGTATTTATGCATTCGTTGGTTGATTCTTGTATGTGCCCGAACTGGAGATCAAACCAACTGGGCTACATGCCGGGCCACCCCCCTCCACTATTTTTTTTAAAGACAATTTCATTGGCCTGTGGAATCCCAAAGATTAGCAATCTTAAATTCCATTAGTAAAAAAAAAAAAAAAAATCCATTAGTTTCTTCTTCCTCCTCTGTGGTCTTCGCCATATGAGGAAATGAAGATGAAGATAGAATCGTCTCTGACACAATTTACTCAGGACATTTACGGAGGTCAGGGAAAATAATTCCTCCCAAGTTTCTGAGATGCAAAATGGACATTATCTTCAAGATAAAGGAGCTGCCGACCAGAGGGCACCTCCTGAACCACGTGACCTCCTCCGTCAGGCTTAAGAAATTGAACCAAGAGAACCTACCTGATCCAGAGTTGGAACAAAATTAACTAAATGGGACTGTGTTGATTTGCTGAGCCAAACAGGTGAACAGAGACAACTACCATATTGGAATGCTCCCTGTGCCCGAGGGCCCAGACCAGGGATGGCGAACCTATGACACATGTGTCAGAGGTGACATGTGAACTCATTTTTTTGGTTGATTTTTCTTCGTTAAATGGCATTTAAATATATAAAATAAATATCAAAAAATGTAAGTCTTTGTTTTACTATGGCGGCAAATATCAAAAAATTTCTGTATGTGACATGGCACCAGAGTTAAGTTAGGGTTTTTCAAAATGCTGACACGCCGAGCTCAAAAGGTTCGCCATCCCTGGCCTAGACCAAGTGCTTTCATACTCTCATACAACCTCTCTGTGCTACGATCCACGTAGTATCCCCATTTTGCAGGTGAGTTATTTGAGGATCCACAATTACATTGCCCTAGGGCACCCAGCCACAGCGCTGACCTGGGACTCTCCCAAAGGAGTGGCCAGTTATCTCATCAGGAACCCATGTTTCCTCATTTGAAAGGTACCTTTATCATCTAACTCCTTCCCAAACAACCTCTTGTTTCTGGACTTCCTACATATCTGACTGTGTCACCTTCCCTGTCTGGGCTCAAGCCCTCTGCCGAAGGTCGTCTTGTTATGGGAGTTGCCATTGAAGAGCTTCCTATGAACGTGCAGATATTTCAACACCTTCCTTGTGGTTTTAGCTACACTGCCACCTGGGTCATCCTGGTGCAGTCAGATTTAACGGAACCTCACCTTCCCCGTTCTTGCTTTTTTAAAAAAAATCCTTACCCCAGGACACACTTTTTAAAAATCTATATATTTTTATTGATTTCAGAGAGGAATGGAGAGGGAGAGAGAGATAGAAACACCAATGATGAGAGAGAATCATTGATCGGCTGCCTCCTGCATGCACCACACTGGGGATTGAGTCCGAAACCAAGGCATGTGCCCTTGACCAGAATCAAACCTGGGACCCTTCCATCTGCAGGCCGACACTCTATCCACTGGGCCAAACTGGCCAGGGCGGGACACACTTTTATTGATTTCTTTTTCTTATTGAGAGGAAAAGAGACAGAAACATCAATGTGCAAAACATTGACCGGTTGGTTGCCTTCTGTATGTGTCAGACCTGGGATCAAACCCACAACCTAGGTATGTGCCCTGACCAGGAGTGGAACCCGATACCTTTTAGTGTCTGGGAGGGTGCTTCAACCAACTGAGCCACCCGGCTAGGGCCACCTTCCCCATTCTTTTTTTTTTTTTTTTAATATATTTTTATTGATTTCAGAGAGGGAGAGGGAGAGATAGAAACATCAATGATGAGAGAGAATCATTGCATGCCCCCTACTGGGGATCAAACCCACAGCCCGGGCATGTGCCCTTGACCAGAATTGAACCCAGGACCCTTCAGTCCGCAGACCGACACTCTATCCACTGAGCCAAACCAGCTAGGCGGGCCTTCCCCATTCTTAATGGCTCTTAGGCAAGTTCTGCTGCCAAAAAGTACTTCACCTGAGGGCCCCCTCTCCAAATGCATCCATATCATGCAAACAATTCCTTTCCCAGAACACTGTTTAAACATGTTCTGGGGGTACCAACTAAAGCCAGCAGGCCAGGGAAAAAGAAGTTTGCCTCCCTCCCACTCCCCCCCCTCCCTCCACCGCCCAAGTTTTATTGAGATATAACTGGCCATTTATACAAGCCAAGATGTTGAGAACCCCTTAAATCATCAAAACAGAGTTCTGAACATGTGGAACCCACAGAGGAAGGCACGAGAAGACAGGCAGGTCTCAAGTCTGAAGAGCAAGTTCTATAGCGGCTGTATTGCTTACCTCCTGTGCTGCATAAACTCAGAGGACTCACTGTGCTCACATCACAGCCTACTCTTCCAAACCCGAAACACCGATTCGAAAGAATATATGCACCCCTATGTTCACTGCAGCGTTATTTACAATAGCCAAGATGTGGAAACAACCCAGGAGTCCATCAGTAGGATAAAAAAAGCTGTGGTACATTTATACAATGGAGTAATACTCAGCCATAAATAAAGAAGGAAATCTTACCCTTTGCAATAGCATGGGTGGACCAGGACAGCCTTATGCTAAGTGAAATGAGCCAATCAGAGAAAGACAGGTACCATATCATTTCACTCATATGTGAAATCTAATGAACAAAATGAACTAACAATCAAAATAGAGAGCAGGCAGACAGTTGTGGGGGGAGGGGAGATCCGGATGGCGGGGTGTGGAGGGAAATGAGCAAAAAATAGAGAAAAATACTCATGGACAGAAACAACAGTGTGATGACTGCCTGGAGGTGGAGAAAGGGAAGGAGGGTATATGGGCATAAATGGTGATGGACAGGAACTTGACTTGGGGTGGTGAACACACAATACAATGTACACATGATATGTAGAATTGTGCACCTGAAACCTGTTTTGTTTACTAGTGTCACCCCAATTAAGTCAATAAAAAGGGGGGAAAAAAGCTGAAAGCTTTTGTACATATATATGTGTAATATATATACACATACTATAGGCCCGGTTCACAAATCTGTGCACAGATGGGGTCCCTCAGGGTGGCCTGCAGAGATCGGGCTTGCACCCCCAGCCTCGCCTGGCATCCCGTGTTGGCCTGGTGCCACCCCCTCACCTGCTCCACCATTCTGCCACTGTCCTGCTCTCGGCAGGGCCCATTGGGGCCAGCGGCACCTCCACTGCTGCCCACTGCCAGTGCCCCATTGCCAATGCCCACCATGTTCTGTGCCACCCCCTGGTGGTCAGTGCACATCATAGTGAGCGGTCAAATGACCACCAGAGGGGACAATTTGCATATTAGGCTTTTATTATATAGGAGATAAATATATATAAATGGGCTTCAAAGATTAGGGCTGAGAAAATAGACACACACACCACACACTTATGGAAACATCACAATTTTTGTGCTAGTAATCCCAAGTACAAATTTACCGAGTTAATTCAAATGCAAAAAAACAAAACTATGCCACAAAGACCACCAAATTATTTTTTAAAAAATTTTTGTTAAATTTAGAGAGGAAGGGGCGGGGGGCGGGAGAGAGAGACACATCCACTTGCTGTTTCACTTTTTCATGCATTCATTGGTTGCTTCTTCTTGTTCCCTGAGGGCTGAACCTGCAACCTGGGAATATGGGGATGATGCTCTAACCAACTGAGCTACCCAGCCAGGGCAATGATCAAAATGCTTTAACAAAATAGTTAGAGGGAAATAGACGTACCCTCTAAAATAGCTAATTAAACATTTCTATATTATTGTAGATATTTAAAAACAATTAGCCAGAAACGGGCTTTGCCTGGGAAAGATGTGTAAAATATGCTGGAGAGGGGGGAAAAGATATATACTTTTTTTCTTAAGTAAAATAATTACCATACATTTGAGTCCAGAAAGACGTAACTCACCTGTGGGTTACTATCAAGAGGGAGAAAGTGTGAAAATTGTACACTTGGGACCAAGGCATGCTATTAGCTGAAATTAGGCACTTTCCATTTCAGCTATCTTAAGGACCAGCTTAATCTGGCTCTGAGTCACAGTGTGGCTGCTTCTTCCTAAATTTAGCGCTGAGGCCAAAGGACAGACCTTGAGGGTCAGGGGAGGGTGGAAAACATCCACTTGCAAAGGAAGTTGACATGCAGGTCAAAGGTCATCAGAACACAACTCCCAGCCCTTTGCTGGATGTCAAGGGAATATACCTCAGGACAATGTGGGGTCCACAGCCACAAAGGTACTGGGGTCTCATCTGCTTCTTGCCATTGGGTTTGCAAAGACAAACAGCAAAAGATGGGCAACGAGAGGGTACCGTTCCCAGGTCACTAACCTGGCCTTGCCCTGTGTATCTCTCCAATGAGCACTTTTCCCACTACCCTTGGAATCAAGGGCTGCCTATTTGACGCTCAGCCCATTCCCTCCTAAGCAACCCATAATTATGAGATGGTTAAAAATACTGTCTCTCTGCCCAGTGACTTGGTCAGGATGGACTGAGATGTGTGGTAGTCTAGTGCATAAGTCCTCTATAGTCATAAGCAAACACAAGCAAGAGTTCTCTAGTGAAGTTAACTCTTAATAAAACTTTTATGCCTTAAAAAATGATACAGCCTGGCCAGTGTTGCTCAGTGATTGAGTGTCCACCTATGAACAGGAGGTCAGAGTTCGATTCCCGGTCAAAGCACAAGCCTGGGTTGCGGGCTTGATCTCGTGTGGGGCGTGCAGGAGGCAGCCAGTCAATAATTCTCGGTCATCATTGATGTTTCTCTCTCTCTCTCTCTCTCTTTCCCCCCCTGAAATCAATAAAAAAAATGTTTTTTTAAAAAAGAAAAGATATGAACCAGCAAGTAGTTGGTTACGTGCTTGAGAAGTGGGTCAAGCAAAGATTAACTGGATAAACATCTTCACTGTAGGACCTTGAGGTCAGAGTCACCTGGAAATGTTTGTCAAGGATGGACTCTCAGGTTAGAGCAGAAAGGACCAGAAAAACTTAGACACATCTGGTGAGGGGAAAAATACCAAAATTTATTTTCCATCAGTCAGCATCAGCAGGTAAAACTACAAGGTTTTCTCCGTAGATCGTACATTCACAAGGCATAACAGTGAGAAAGCCTCTGGCATGTCCTCCGTAACAATATCCACTTCACAGTGTAAACAGGTTCTAGTCTTGTGTTCATTACAATTTCAGAAGGAAAGGCACAACTTGGCAAAAAAATAATAATTTTTTTTTATCCTGAAGTCAGGTGCAATAACTCAGAGACCAACTTTTGATACACGTTTTGATGTACATTTCCACATTGAGGGGAAAGACTCAGAAACCAGGGTCTTTCCTTCTTCTTCCTCGTTAAACCATCAGAGCAAAGTTTCAGCATTTGCTTATTATATATGCAAGAAAGGGATTAAAAAAAAAATCACAAAACATCTTGAAGGTCCAGCCGCTCCCACCAATACATCAACTCTTAGGTTTAAGACAGGGACTGGGAACACTTTCAGCGGTCATAACATAGGAAAAGAGAGACTAAAGCTACAAAAATAAAAAATAAATGAGGTAGATAAATTAAAGCTTTCATACCCAGGACTCGCCTGTTCCAACTTCGTAACCTTCATGCAGTACTCACGGGGGAAAAGAATCTTCACAATTACTTGGCATAAGTCACATCAAAATTTTTATAAAAAGTAGTATGTGAACCTCTTCTCAGAAACATGCCCTCCATGAGTTTCTTCAAGAATGAAAGACTCATTTCTTCGCTAGAGTAGGCACTGGTGAACTAAATCAAGTCACCTGAGGTCCCCTGCTCAGGTGCCCACCTGTCCTGGTGCTCAGGAAGGCGGCATCGGGAAGCAGGGAAGACATTGGCACGCTTAGGGCTCCCACTGAACTCTATTTCAACAGCAGCAACACACACACCGACTCCCGAGGGACTAATACGTCCATTGGAGGGCATCCTACTCACGGGCCCAAGGTGGAAGGAATTTTGTAATGCCACCCACACCTTGGTTAAAAATAAAAAGGAAAGTACATTCAAAAAGGAAACAAAACAAAAGATGGGTGCAGGGTTGAGGGACATACAGCAGGCCACGAGGACAACAGACCTGGTCCATTTACCCGCACACAGTCCTGGAAGTACGCAGCCCCCCTCCCCAGTGAGGCTAAGCGGTTCTTTCCCATCGTGGTTTAGTAAGTTCCAACTTGAAACAGGGGACGATCTTTGGAAATAGTTCCTCTAGCTTGTACAAAGTCTTCATATATACAGTTTGTCTCAAGTAACAAAGCCACTTTGCAAGACCCGCTTCTTCCAAAATTTAAAAAAAAAAAAAAATACTAGTCTGTATTTATTTTAGTATGTGTGTGTAGTTTGGTTTGGTTTTTTTAGCAAAGCAGCATAGCAACATCGTGATTGTTGGACGTGCCTGAGGTTGTGGTCACAACTGTAAACATTTGCACATCAGTAAAAAAACAAACAGGAGGAGATGGGCTTTTAAACAACAACAACAACGACAAAAACAAAAGATCCAGTTCAAGCGGTCACTCTGCATTTCTCCTTCACACGGGCGCTCCCGTCGCTTAGCTGACCGCAATCTTGTTTTCCTCCAGGAAGTGAGGGAACTGGTGTTTGGGGACGCTGTCGGCAGCACCCGGCTTTTCCACGTCGCTGCTAACCGACGGGGAGCCATCGATCTTGGAGACGGTGGCGTTGCTGACAACGGAGCTGGCACCCAGGGACACCGGGAGAGTCGGGATGCCTCCGCTCTGGATCACCGAGATCTCGTTGGTCTTCATGGCCAGACCACCGTTGAGCATGGTGGTGTACTGGTTCCACACGACAGGGTCCACGTTCACGGAAGGGGCCATGATTTCCTTGGGAAACACCTCTGGGACCCTCTTTGTGTCTGTTCCTAGGAGAGCCATGGTGTTCTCGATGGCCAGCTTCCTCCCGCGGCGCGCGGAGCTGTTGCTGGCGCCATGCGTCATATAGTGAACCTGGAGGGAGAGGGACAGAAAGGTTTCCACCGAAACCGAGATGTGAATGCATGCTGGCAAGCCACTCAGCCTGTGTGTGGGTTTGGTTGTAGCCAAACAGTATTAATATAATTTATATTTAAAAATTAGATTTCATATATAAAAAACCAGGTATCTGTTCTCTTGAGGGGGAAAAAAATTTAGCTGCTTGTACTACCTACTGCTTCTTCAACTCCTTTCTGCAATTACTTTCCTGGTTCTGCTTGAATTCTCAACCCCCTTTCAGCTTCTTTAAAACACTGAAGCAGTACCAGGCTTTCTCATTTCATCTTCCCTGATATCCTCAGTAGTCGGGAGTTACCTCACAGAGCTCGGAAGTGACTTGCTCTTTATCGCTCTAAGAAGCTGTTAAGATGTTGCAGGCATAATTTGAAACACTTTACTATATAACTCATTTCATCTCCAGGACAAGCCTGAGGCCATCATTACCAGGACCCCCAGGCCTGGGAAACCCAGGAACAAGGAGCCCCTGCCTCAAGCCCCCAGTGCAGCGAGAGCAGCTCCAGACCTCCCCTGGCTGATGGCAGGGCCTGTGATCAAATGTAACCTTTGTATTTCTGGGAGTTGTACTAGAGCTTAACTTACTTCATGTTCTTCCTCCCGCAGTTTTGCCAATTGGACTGAAAAGAATAGGTTGTTTTGTAATAAGTATTTTCAATTTTCAAAATGACATATACGGTTGTCTCCCAGGTCATCTTTAAGATGAAGTTCCGATCTTTATTCTAACTACAAAGAATTAAACGAGTGTTCTACTCTGGAGAGGGAGAGAAAGAGAACCAGAGAAACATGCCTTGTGTAAAACCAGAGGCCAGGCCAAGAGGAAAACTCAGGTCCCCAATTTCCATCCTGTGTCCTCATGCGGGCCACTTCCAGTCCTTACGTGGGAGGGTCTTCTCTCCATCTCCTGTGTGAAATCTTAGGTGGAACCAACCTGCCATGTACCGATAGGCCATAGAACCAGCTGTTCTACTTTGAAATGCACCGCTGATGACCTGGAGGCACACTGCAGTGGTCCTTTATTGTATGTTTAACAGATGGCATTCTTTTCAAGCCAGCAGCCTCAGAAGACAAAAGCAACGTACAGTGCAGGGTGGCCATCACACGATTGATCAGTTCTACGTTACCACACATGACAGATGCCATTTATGATTTCACACAGCTACTGAAGGATTGCTGAAAGGCAGCATGGTCTGCCCAGCCTGGGAGGACAACGGCCTACGCTAAACTGAACACCAAGAGACGGGAGCGGAGTGCAGACTTCGTGTCCTCTCCTTGACGACACCCCTTGTAAAATGTGTCGTGATTTTAGCTGCCACTGAGATTAGAAAAGAATCACTGATCACAGACACTGACAGCAAGAAGCATCCAGTATCAGAGATGCCAGGATAGAGAAAATACAATTATTTTTATTTTGTTTTTTATTTTTTTGTTAATCCTCAGCCGAGGGCATTTTTTCCATTGATTTTCAGAGAGTGGAAGGGAGGGAGCGAGACTGAGAAACACTGATCTGAGAGACACACCAACTGGTTGCCTCCCACATGTGCCCTGGTCAGGCCAGGGATCCAGAGCCAGGGAGGAGGTCGAGCCTGTAACCGAGGTACGTGCCCTTGACCAGAAGTGAACCCTTCAGTCCACAGGCCAACACTCTATCCACTAAGTCAAACTGGCTAGGACAAGAAAACTTACTTCTTTTTAAAGAATATTTCTTTGAAGAGCCAGTTTTGAAGTGTAATATCCCATTTGCTCCTAGTAGAAGGTGTACTATGGATGGAGAACACCAAGAGATGCGCCTCCCCACCTGGGTCCTATCCCCGCCGAAACCCCAGGGAACTCACCTTCAAGTTGCCTTTGGTGGTGAAAGCTCGCCCACAGATGTTACACACGAAGGGCTTCTCCCCCGTGTGAGTCCGCTCGTGAATCTGGAGGGCGCTGGCCGACGAGAAGTTCTTCCCGCACCGCGTGCAGGCGTGCTGCTTGCCCTGGCGGCGTGGCTGGGCCGCCAGCAAAGGTGCCAGGCCTGGGGACATGGTCGCGGGTCCAAACGCACCAGGAACTTCCACTTTGACGTAGGTTGGCTGGGCTCGAACAAATGCGGATGGGAGACTGTTCCGACCTAGTGCGCAGAGAAAAAAAATCCCAAAACTTTATCACCCCAAACTCATTCACACTTCAAACCAAAAAAGAGCTTTGAAAACTCCTGCCCCCACTCGGCTTCCTGGAAAGGGCTTCAGGAAGTTCACACCCCGGAAGCAGCTCTCCTTTGACTCTACCTGTGCGGAGAAAGATCGTGACTCACACACTTAGGAAATTTTACCATTTTGCTGTAAAGGTATGTAACACATAACATGCATTCAAGTCCAAATCCCTATATAAAGAGTTACCTTGAAGTATGACCAGGTGCCCATCCTTCTCTCTGATGTAGTTGTTCCCCCATTTTGCCATTAATGACATCAATAGGCACCCCACCATTTATATGTGCATTTCAAAAGGGTTAGATTCTTTTTTTACCCTGTTATTCATTTGTGAACCTCACACTAGGGAGTGGGACCTATGGTTTGTCTCAGTGGCCAAATAACAGTGCCCGCCTCCTCAAAATGCTTCTGCTCTTTAAGATTACCCTACGTCCCCACAGGGCCCAAACACCAAAATAAAAGCAAAAAAAGCCCACTGTCCACAGCCAACGGGCATTAAATCAAAGATGTCCTTACTGGGATAAAGGAAGTTACTCTTTCCCTCCACCCAGAAGTGCAGATCGGCTACCTGCCCTACAGAGGACGCTTCACATTTATCACACTCTCCGTGTGCCAAGTTCAACCCAGGTTCCTTTTGGATGACCTTGTGCCTGAACCGGACATAAGTTAAATCCAAAGCTCTATCACCTTCCATCTCGGTGCGGCTGCTGTCCGCGCTGTCTGCTCTGCCACCGGCATCAGGAGACTTGGACTTGATGCTTTCTGCTTGGCTATTGGCCGGGGAGAGGGCCTGAAAGGAGGTCGCCTCCAGGATGTCTGGGCTTCGGCTCTGATACTCCTGGTCTCCCATCACTGAGGACGAGGAGTCGTTGGTCAAGCCATCGCTCTCCACCGAACCGTTCTCTCGGCTGCTCTGACGCTGCAGGACCAGAGGAGCAGGACCCAGCTTCCCCGAGGCCTCCAGGGGGGCCATCAAGGTGAACCCTGTTGTGGGCGACGCCGAGTGGATGCCGGAAAGAGGCAGGGGGACCTTCGAGGAGCTGCTGGGAGCATCCTGGGAGCCGACTTCATCAACATCGATGCTTTCGACAATGTCGTCGGGACAGACAGCAGCTGTGCTGCTGTTCTCACCCACCACCAGCAGCTCCGGACCCACCAAGTCACAGGGACGCTCCGGCAGGGGCGTGTTGGGGATCTGACCGCCCATGTGCATCCGAATATGCTGCTGCAACATGACTGCGTTGGTAAACTTCTTCTGGCAGATGGGGCACGAGTGCTGCGTCTTTACGGAGGTGTTGGTTCGGTGAACCCCGAAGTGTGTCTTCAGGTTGCCTTTGGTGGAGAAAGCTCGGTCACAGATCTTACAGCGGAAGGGCCTCTCCCCGGTGTGGGTGCGGTAATGCATTTTGAGGGAGCTTTGGCAGCTTAAGACCCGGTGGCAAATGAGACATTCGTTGGGGTCAGTGGTGGCCTTGTCAATGTTCTCAACCAGCTGCTGCAACTTCATGGTCTCTGACCCTGGCTCGGGTGTCCCTCTCCCTTGGAAGCCACCAACCCTTGGGGAATTATGGTTTGGCCCCACCCCAGAGAGTAGGGATCCATCCTCACTTTCTGGAGACGGCCCGGGCTGCAGGTCGGGGACCAGTGGGCCACCCATTAGGTCCTTGGGGTTAGTCCCCGAAGAGAGGTTCTGAGGTAGACCTACACTGGGGGTCCCTGCGACCAGGACAGGTTTGCTGTCTAGCGAGAGACTCGATTCATCTATGGGGACAGGTACAGAGAGTGCATAGGGAACGCCATTGCCTGCTGCCATTTTGTCGTGGAACTCGGTAAACAGCTGGGGGTTCGCCTTCACCTGGGGGTGTCGATGAAAGTGTACCTTGAGGTTGCCCTTGGTGGTGAATCGGTGGCCACAGACAGAGCACACGAAGGGTCTCTCTCCAGTATGGGAGCGGAGGTGGATCTGCAAGGAGCTATCAGTCCCAAAAACCTTGCTACAGTACTTACACTTGTGCCTGTAGAGGGTGGCCTCGTCTTTGGGTTTGACATCCACCGGGGACACGTTGGGTGGCTTCCCTTTCCCTTTCTTAGACGGGTCTAACGCCACCGTGGAGAAAGGGCTCTGGAAGAGCACAGAGCTTGGGGTCGGGGGTAGCAAAGCACCGGGGATGCGGTTTGGGAGCACCCTCGTCCCATCCGGCCTCAGGGCGAAGGACAGCAGCCCCGGGGACACCGAGCTGGTGGTGGAAGGGATGCTTGTGTGAGGTAGCTTGGCTTGTTTCAAGGTGTCCAGGGACAGACCTTGGCTTCCAGCTTTCTGGCTGAGCAAAGCCACGGCCGCAGAGACCTGCTGGGACACGTGGCTGCCCAAGGTCTTCAGGGTGTCCGCTCCCGCTGCGCCGGAGTGGAGGGCATGGGCGGCCCACATGTTCACCTGGACTCGGATCTGCTCGGTGAGCTGGATCTGCTGTAGCTGCTGCTGCTGCAGACACAGGATCTGCTCCAGGACCCACGGGATGCTGTTGGCACCGGGCAGGGGGGCGGGCAGCGCGTCCGCGCTCCGCTGATTCACTGCCACCTTGGTGCCCCGTAGTGCTTGAAGAGTGACGTTAGTGTTGGCCACTTTGCCTTTGGGTAAATAGCTTAAGTCCTGGGCTGTGGGTGGCAGGGCGGGCTCTGTCTTTAAGTACAGGACAGACTCCGCCCCTGGCTTCTCCTTCATGTCCCCTGAGCTGCTGCCACTCTCCCTGTGACTGTCCTTAATGCTTGGACTGCGTGGCGGGTGGCTCAGCCCGGCCCCGGAGAAGTCTTCGGAAGGCATCGGCCCCTCGCTGTCGTTCATGATGAGGACAGGTGGGTGTTTAGTGCAATTTTTCTTATGTTCTAAGAACTCAGAGACGCTGAAGAACTCTCCGCAGCATTTCTCACAGATGTGAGTCTCCTCCTGACGAGGCCTCTTTCCTGTCGCCCGGTCCCCATTCATGTCATCACCAGTCCCCGGGTAGTTCACTGACGCACCTGTGAAGAGAGGAAAAGCTAAGAACTCTGTTCAAGGAAGGAAGAGAGACCATTTCTTGGGAAGAACCATGACCACCCACAATGCATCAGTCTGTGTAAGGAAATCAAATGTATAAAGAGTCTGAAAAACCAACCACTTACGTAGTGGGTCAATGAATGTCCTTCCAAACATGTCTATTATTTTTAATTGATTGTTTTAAGAGGAAACATTGATTTGGGATTCCACTTATCTACGCATTCTTTAGTTGCATCTTGTATGAGCCCTGACCAGGGATCAAACACGCAACCTTAGCATATCGGGACAACACTAACCAACTGAGCTACCTGGCAAGGGTGCAAATATGTCTAAGCGCTAACTCCAGCACATGTGTGTGTGACCTTACTTATTAGGAAGAGGAACTTTGCAAATGTAATTAGCATGAGTCCCCTGCCCAACGCTTATAAAGGAAAGGGAGATTAGAGACAGGGAAAAAGGCTGGGTGAGGGAGTTACGTGCTATAAACCAAGGCTGCTGGCTTGTAGAAGGTAGGGAAGTAGGAGCCAATAGAAAGCAGGACAAAGGCAAGGGGCAGATTCTCCCTCAGAGCTTCCAAAAGGCATCGAACCTGCCAACACCCCGACTTTGTACATGTAGCCTCCAAAACCATGAGGGAATAAATTTCAGTTGTTTTAAGTCTCCCACTTTGTGGCAATTGATTCCAATAGCCCTAGGAAACTCATACAATTTATCTATATATGTAAAAGGCTAACATGCAGTGTCCCCTTGGGAGTTCGATCACTTGCTATGACATGTGCTGACCATCAGGGGGCAGTGTGAAACGAAGGAAGGCCCCGATTGGCCCTGATCGCCGGCCAGGCCTAGGGACCGTACCCGTGCACAAATTTCATACACCAGGCCTCTAGTTATAATTGCCTTCACAGATTTCACCCCACTCAAAGCAGGCCTTCTGATGGCAAATGGATTTCATGTGGTCAATGAAAATTATGTTAGAAACTAGAAGGGCTGGTGCACAAAATTTGTGCACTGGGGGTAGGGGGTGGGTGTCCCTCAGCCCAGCCTGCACCCTCTCCAATCCGGGACTGCTGGCTACCAACTGCTCGCCTGCCTGCTTGATCACCCCCTAACTACCCCCTGCCAGCCTAATCGATGTCTAATTGCTCCCCTGCAGGCCTGGTCCCCCCTCAACTGCCCTCCCCTGCCGGCCATCTTTGTGCAAGGATGTGATGGTCAATTTGCATATTACCTATTTATTATATAGGATGTGAACCCTAAGGAGAAAAAAAGTCACTAACAAGGGATCCTGGTGGCTAATTGGGTTCAAATTAAAACAAACAAACAGAGCTTAGCAGCCTTTTCTGCACAGGGACCTCTCACACATACTACACTTCACAGAGAAGGTGGAGTTGGACTGCCTGCCTCTGGGCTAAAGTGCATGTCCCTATAAAGCAGTTCCTAAAATCCTATTTCAATCAGTAAGATGGAAGCTTTCCCCCTCCAATTGGAGCTGTGCAGCTCCTGCCAATCAGCTCTATTCTGACCAATCAGGGACCAGGGGCAGGGACTTCTGTCCATATAAGCCAGCAAAGCCAATCCAGCACTGGCCCATCAATAAAAGGTTTGATATGGTGGGCTATTAAGCATGTATAATCAGTCCTGGCCAGGTAACTCAGTTGGCTGGAGTATTGTTCCAATAAGCCAAGCTTGTGGATTCTATCCCAAGCCACAGCGCATACATGAAGCAACCAATGATATGTAAATAAGTGGAATGACAAATCAACATCTCTCTCTCTGAAATCAATAAATAAAATTTTAAAAGCCATGTGTAATTACAACAACTTCCTAAGGTAGATGTCTGGGTTAAGTGATTCATTCAACGAATGCTTGAGCACCTGCTGTGCTTAGCACCAACCATCCTAGGATCTGTGAAAAGTACAGATACCATAGATATTCAGTGAACATTATTTCCCCACCTCTTCTATTTATTTTTAATCCTTACCCAAGGACGTTTATTGATTTTAGAGAGGAAGAGAGAGAGAAACACCCATCAGCTGGCTCCCATAGCCACTGTGACCGGGGATGGAACCAGCAGTCCAGGTACATGCCCTGACCAGGAATCAACCCACAACCTTTTTCACGTATGGGAAGGCGCTCCAAACAAGCCAGCCACCTACAAGGGCTCTTTAAAAAAAAATATATTTTCTACCCCCCTCCCCCCACCTATTTCTAAAGGTGGGCAACTAGGGCTGCTGACAACAGTCTTGACTAGCTCACTGACTACTTCTCACCTTCTAGGATGAAAAGATGGGCCTCCAGCCTCCAGCATTCGGACCAACAGGTGCCCCATAAACACTACGCTTATTAAAACCCAGGCAGGCAGCACCCACACCTCCATTTGAACTTGTCCTTTCTTTGTTCTTGCACTTCCTATCATGTTTCTTCTGTTGAGAATACAACTATCTTTCCTCTCACAGAAACTCCAGGGGGAGGAGTCAGGTTGGCTGGGGGAGGGGGAGTGGCTAGCGCATAGGTTACCACCTTTCTGCGACACCCAGAAGTTGACTTTAAAGTTAGGACACACCCTAGCTGGTTTGGCTCAGTGGACAAAGCATTAGCCTGCAGACCAGAGTCCCGGGTTTGATTCCGGTCAAGGGCACGTAACTCGGTTGCAGGCTCCTCCCAGGCCTAGGCCCAGATAGGGGCTTATGCAGGAGGCAACCAATCCGTGTGTTTCTCTCACACTGATATTTGTCTTTCCCTCTTTTCCACTTTCTCTAAAAAATCAATGGAAAAATATCCTCGGATGAGGATCATAAAAAATAATAAAATAAAATAATATGGTTAGGACGCAATGCAGCTCTGAACTTCCAGGTGGTGCTCAACAAGGAGGTACTGCCTTCCTTCTTGTCCCAATACTGTTCCACAACAGTCATTATTTCAAGAATCAAGTTTCAACTTCTTGAACACAGACAGCATCTATGGCACACTTCTCCAAGATCTGAAATGCTCAGTGCTGGTGTTGTTCAGTGGTTGGAGCCCTGGGCCTCAAACCAATGAGTTTCAGGTTCAATTCGCAGTCCCCTGATCTATGTGTCTCTTTCACAGCTATGTTTATGTTTCTCTCTCTTAACTCCCTCCTCTCCCTTCCTTCTATTCTCTCTAAAAATAAATGGGAAGAACACCCTGGGGTGAGGATTAATAAACTGTATATACTTTTGTACTATGGTTTCTTTTTAATTAGCATATTTACACCCTTTGTCTCAACCACTCTACTTCTGGAAATCTCCAGGAAAGCCCACCCCACAATGCCCAGTCCACTTTGTAAGGGTCTGAACAACAAAATATACACTCCATACTCTGATACCCAAACAAGTCTTTGCTCCCATTTGGAAGATGTGGAAAGTGAGACTCAGAAACAATTAAGTAGCTCAATGGGACAAACGGATAACCAGAAAATGGAAGAGCGGGGATTGTCTTCTTAAATACTATATGGGAAGTTCTGTGGCCTCATTTATCATTGTTTCTTCTAGAGCAGAGCTTCTCCGACTTTTTCTTTATTTCCCCTCTCTATAGAGTCTTTTAAAGCATCCTTTTTCCTAATCACCCCCTTGCCATGACATTTTAATGCCACAAATACACTGTATACCTGGTCACGCACTGTGATCCTTTGGAAGGCCACAAACCACTGTAATACCCATCAATGTTTTTGACAACCCCCCCAAAAAAACACCTTCTACCCCATAGGGCAGTGATGGCGAACCTATGACACGCGTGTCCGAGGTGACACGTGAACTCATTTTTTTGATTGATTTTTCTTTGTTAAATGGCATTTAAATATATAAAATAAATATCAAAAATATAAATCTTTGTTTTTACTATGGTTGCAAATATCAAAAAATTTCTATATGTGACACGGCACCAGAGTTAAGTTAGGGTTTTTCAAAATGCTGACTCGCGGAGCTCAAAAGGTTCACCATCACTGCCCTAGGGGATATTCCCTCATTGAGGCTAGGAAGGTGTGTCTCAGTGGTCATCCTCCTCAGAAGGAGTGTCAACCTACGAACCAGGAAGTCACAGTTGATTCCTGGTCAGAGGACATGCCTGGGTTGCAGGCTCCATCCCAGTGGTGGGCATGCAGGAGGCAGCTGATCAATGATTCTCATCACTGATGTTTCTATCTCTCTCTCTCCCTCTCCCTTCCTCTCTGAACTAAAAGTATATTTAAAAAAATTCTCATTAAAAATGCAGGTTTTCTAAGACATTCTTAAACTGGGGTCCATGGAATTAGATAGGAAAAAAAATTAATTTTCTTTTCACTAACCTGAACTAAAATTTAACATTTCTTTTAATTCTGAATGTAGAGAACATACCACAGCTTGTGTGGTGGTGGTGGTGGGTAGTACAAGGTATTTATTTTCAGTAATCTGAACCAAAATTTAATGTTTATTTTAATTATGAAAGTAGGGAACACGCCACAGTTGGGGGACAGTGGGGGTGGGGAGGGCACGAAAGGTACTTATTTTCAGTAACCTACACTAAAATTCAGTGTTTCTGTTCATTATGAATGTAGGGAACACATACCACAGTCGTATCACAGAACCTGTGAGTTTGTTTCAACAGAAAACAGATTATTGTCATGGGGTGTTAAGGCTGTTGCATTACTGGAAATTCTAGAAATTACCTGACCAGCTGCTACATCTTACTGTGTTCATAAAGAAGCACGTGTTACTTTATCACAAATGTTTTTACTTTTGATAACCATCTCAATGCAATTTATTTCCCGGTATTTCTATGCATTTCCTTTTACGTATTTAAATAGTTTCGGTTTTGCAGGGCTCTATGGCACAAAAAAGGTTAAGCTCCCCTGCTCTAGAAGGATCTAACAGTTCCAGGAGTGATTTACGACCTGAATACCAGCTTGCCTTCACTGTATACACAGACTCGCCTCTTCTGTAGCCATACCAGCCACATCCCACTTGAATCTTAAAACAGCAGGAACTCTGTTTGCTTGCGCAGTAAAAAGTACTTCTACATCCAGACCACCATTGGCAAATACTGAAACCGTATTTGCCAAAGAGTGAGAGGACTGTTATGAACAATTGCTGGGCATGCTTAAGTGAACCCTTCCCAAAAGGAAAAAAAAAGCAAAGTTCAGAGAATTACAGAGCAAGTAAAGCTTCCATCCTTCCACCCCACCCCCACTCCGAATTTTAGGAATGTTATCTCCCAGCATCTAGTTATCCAATAAGTTGGAAGAATGCAGTAAACCCAGCAGGGGTCTTAGATTCAATCACTGCCAAATGGAGAGAAAATACTCTTTCCATTGTATAGGAAGAAAAGCTCATCTACCAGAGGCCAATCAAATGCTGGAGATGAGAAAATGCTTCAAAAAAAAGTTTATCTTGAGAAGCATTGGGACTCAAGCTTATCTCCCCCCATCCCTATATTAAAGAACTACAATGAGTAGATTAAAGTACACCATATCTACTACCCTCCCCCACACGCAGCATAATTACCAAAAAACAAAAGGAAATTGAGAAGTCCTCAAGGACTGAGCCAGTTGAAAGTGCCTTTTTATCTGAATTCCACAATCTGAGAAACACTTAATAAGCCTTTAACTTCATTCATAGATGGCAAATTAGAGCAATAATTAAGCTTCTACTTAATGGAGAGCTAAAACAATTGTTCCAAACAGTCTAGGATCAAAATTCAGGAACTCTGCTCAAAGGGGGGGAGAGGAAGGGGTGGGAAGGGGGCAAAAGAATTAAAGGAGGTTGCAGAGCTGCTAGGGTGTGTGCGCACTGCTACCCACGCGCTTGACATTACAGAGATGTGATCCATTTTGCCTCAACTGGAGCTCATCTTTGAAGCAAATTTGTAACATTCATGCAGGCAGGAAACTTTTGTTGCCTCCTTCTCCAGGGCCCCCTAGAACAAAGCCTGACACAGGAACAAAATTATGGGGGGTGGGGGGTTGTCAAAAAATAAAAGAGCATGACGGTGGCTGAGGAGCAGTTCTTGTCTGGGTCTAGAGGCTTTTAAAAATGTTTGGGTACTTTTTAAAAATAATCAAAAGTACAACAGATGATGAAAAGGGGAACTTCTTGAACTCTCTTCCCCCATCATTTTTCCAGGGCAATAAAGACCAGAGCATCAAACCAAAAGCTTCCAGACGCACATCTCAGAAATTAAAAGGGAGGAGAGATGATCAAACTCAACCACCCAAACACTAACCATGGCCCCCTCATCAAAGGAACTGACAGAAAATTCCACCCCATAGCCAATTCCTCTTCAGACCAGGACAAACAGCCCTTGTAGTGAGGCTACAATCCAACAAGCCATGGCAGCCACGGGCACGCCATTTCCAATGGGAGCTGCCACTTACTCTCCGATGAGTAAAAATGAGAACTAAAGATAATGTGCTTAAGGTCCCCAGCTTGGGGCCTGGCATACAGTAAGCTGCAGATAAAAATGCAGAATTATCTCAATTGGAAGTTCAGCGCCATCTTGACAAAATAAGTAAATAAAAACAAAGACATGGTGACTCTGAACAATAGAATTACGGATCACATTCCCAGTGCAGCGAGCCCTCTAACAGTTGAAATGATCTCAACAGGACACAACACCACTGTAGGCGAGAACCCGGAAGCTCAGAGAAACCAGGTGGGCCTCACAGGTTGCATCGCTGAAAGGCACACAACCGGCTGCAGCGCACATCTCTAAAACCTTACAACAAAGCCACCTTCTCTTAAAAAGAGGAAGGGCCAACTCTGTCCTGCCTGTCCAACTCCCCACAGGTGAGGAAGCCAGGAGAGGCTTGAATGGCCAGCTACCTGTGCAACAACCTCTTTAATGAACCCAAAGGGGTTGAAAGAGGAAGGGCCAACTCTGTCCTGCCTGTCCAACTCCCCACAGGTGAGGAAGCCAGCAGAGGCTTGAATGGCCAGCTACCTGTGCAACAACCTCTTTAATGAACCCAAAGGGGTTGCCTCTCCCCGCTCAGAAACACAGAAAGTCGGCTTCCAACATGAAAGCTGCAAACCCACACACGTCCCTATCCCTCAATAAAGAGGGGAGCTCCCAAATGCCCGATTTTCAAAGTCCTCACTGGCCAATGTAGATCATTTCAGTTTAGAAACCCGGGCCAGGCAGTTACGTGAAACTTGGGAATCTTAATCGTTGGAGGTTGTAATCCAGTTTCACACAAAGGGCACTGGAAACTTTTGAGAAAATGCTAATTGTCCTGTGTGTAGCTGGAGTCCCCCCGACCACCTGCAGATGTTTTGATCTGCTAATTGATCGCCAAACTTCATTTTCCTCCCTCAAAAAACGGTATTCTTTACAAGTGGGTCTCACATGGGCGCTTCAAAGTAAGATCGGCCCCATGTTAATTTTAAATTACACCTACCTATATATTTGCCTTTCTAATATAGCTATATCTGTATGTACTCAGATACTAACAGGCGGCCCAAATGCGAAGTGCAGCCATTAAAATGGACTGCTTGGGAAAACTGCCTTCTGCCCCGCGGCGGTACCTGGGACTCTGCAAGCACAACCTAGGACCGAGGCATTCTCTCCAAGAATCCCAAACACTTGCAAACACCCGGCACAGCCAGGGATCCCGCCGGCGACTGCCTGGAGTGCCCGGGGACGCCCATCCTTGGCCCTGCCCAGCGCTCCCCATTCCCCGCCACACCCCGCCCCATCAGGTGAGAGCTGGTACCTGCGAGGGGATCGCTCTCAGCGAAGCGCGCGGCTCGGGACTGGGCCTCCAGGGGGCGCCCGCGCGCAGCTCGGCGGCCGCTCGACCCCGCGCCGCCCGCTCCGACCCCGCTGATCAAGAGCGACCCCCCGCCCCCCAATAGTGAGGGAGCGCACGGCCGGGCCCGAGACCGCACAGCCCGGTGAACACCGCAAACTCCGGCCGGCCCCTCCCCGCAACAAGTTCCCCTAAGGGTGCCAACGCACCGGAGCCCCACCAGCGCGCGCTCACCCAAAATGAAGGGGGAGGGGAGGTCGGCGCAGGACGCGAGGGTCAGGGCAGGAGCGCCCTCCTCTCCGGAGGCGGCGGGCGGGCGGGCGCGGGGTTAACCCTTTTGTTCCAGGTGGGCCAGCGGCTTTCCCCACCCCCCAGGCACAGCGCGGCCACCCTCCTGGGACCCGGGGTGCTCGCGGCACGACCCTCAGGCACCCAAAACGCACAGCCCGCCCCCTCCGCGAAGCCGATCTCTCTCATTTGCCCTGGAAAAAAATGTTATTTTGCAGGTAGTAGGGGTTTATAGGAACCCACTCTATCGTTGGGAAAAGTCCTCATCCCCGCCCCGAAAAAAAAAAAAGAGGATAGGAGCCTTAGAGGAGCGCCCGTCTTCCCACCCGAGTTCCACCTCCGAGTGTCTGCGGGGCCGCACCCCCACCGGCGCGGGGCACGGGGAGCGGGGGCCCGCCGCGCGGAGCTCCAGCCCACCCGCCCCCATGCGGGCGCTGAAACTTATCAGGCGACAATTTGGCGGGCCGGGCGCAGGGACAGTGGGAATCAGCTCGCACCCCAGCCTCCCGGCGAGGGGACCGGAGCAGGGGGCCGGCCGGGCGGGCGGGGCCGGGGTCCGAGCTGCCCCGACCCGGGGACCCCTGGCAGCGTGGCCGGCCGCCCAGCCCCAGCCCCGCCGACCTCTCCCCTCCCGGTGGCCCCGGGGGCGCTGGGGGAGCCGGGCGCCCGGAGGAGCCGCGCTAGGCGCACCCCGCGGGGCAGTGGCCCCCGCCCGGGCCCCGGGCCGCACCTCGGCGCCGGCTATTTTGGGAATCGGAAATCAAGATGGCTGAGGTCAGGCCCCGAAGGTGAGGGCGAGCGGCGGCGGGCGGCGCAGCCCGCGGGGAAAAGCGAAAACCCGAAAAGAGACTCTCTTTCCAGGGGCCCGCCGAGCCCTTCCCCGGCCCCTCCGCAGCGCGGGTGGCCCGCACCCCGCTCCCGGGGGGCCAGAGGTCGCGCCCCCTCCCCCCGCGGGCCCGGGAGGGGCGCGGGCGCAGATCGCCTCCCCGGGGCCCCCCGCGGGGCGCCGCCCCCCGCTCTCAGAGAGGCCCGAGGGGTGAGGGAAGCCCGGGGGGACCCCCGGGGTCTTTCTTTGAAAAGCGGCGCCAGGAGGGAGGAGGGGAGCCTAAGTCACAAGTGGGGGGGGGGGCGAGGGGAGTGGAACCAATTAAGAGGGGCGGCGGGCCCGGAGCGGGACCGCTCGGGAGGGAGCCGGGGTCCATCTTACAACAAGAGGGCCACCTCGGGGGGAAACTCACACAAGTGGGGGGCGCGGGGAAAAGGGAAAAGGCACCGGGGCGCGCGGGGCGCGGGCGGCTCCCGTCGCGGGACCTGCGCCCCGGCGGCTCTCGGCTGCTCCCCGCTGCCCGCGCCCTCGAAGCTTCGGGAAAGCCGCCCCGGCCCCACTCACCCGGCTCCCCCGCCGCCGGCGCCGCTGCGGCCGCGACCCCCGGGGCCGGCTGGGGCGGCGGCTGCGTGCCGCGCTCCTCCTCGGCGTGGATGTGCTGCGGCTTCGCCTGCTTGCGCCTCGACATGGTGCGAGCATGGGGGCGCCCGCAGCGCCGCGGCGACTCGCCCGCTCGGCCGCCAGGTCCCGGCGTGGGGAAATTTACCCCCCTCCGGCCGGAACGCGCATGTCCCGGTAATTATTATTATCAATAATGCATTGCGATTTATCATGAGCCCTGACAGCTGATTGGCCTGGGTCCAAGACCTCAGAGATCATTTAAATAAGCCCTCATTGATCAGGGAGGGGCGAGGCATGCTGGGCTTTGTAGTCCGGCCCTGCAGGCGACAACGGCGTGTTCGTCCCGGGAGCGCAGCTAATTAGCATCCGCGCTCAGATTGGCTGGGTCGCGGGCGAAATAGGGGGGTGGGGTGGGGTGGGGTGGGGTGGGGGGGACCCTCTTTCCCCCCAGCGACCCGAATCCTTGGGGATAAATGAAAAAGAACTGTGCACCTAGGAAAAAGCGGGGGGCTCCCGTGAAAGTTTCGGAACGAGCGTCCCGGATGAGTGTGCTCCAAAAATGACTTTTTGTAAGGCTGATACCCGCGCAAGTCGTGGAGGAAGGTCTTCTCGGTGGCTCCATATTTTTGGCTCCTCTACCCAAAACTCAAAAAGCAAACCTAAAACCGAGATCGGACCCGTGCCCCCTCCCATCTTCTTTGGGGTTGAAATGTTTAAATGGAGTTTCGTGATGCCTGAAGAATAATAAAAATGGTGGTGTATTCAACCTTCCCGCTCCGTCTCAACTCACAAAGTGACCTTCGAGTTTCCGAATTTTCCGATAATTCCCTCACCATAATTTCTTTGCTTTAAATGATAAATAACCCCCAGAATTCATAGTCGCAAAGGATTAGTTTGTTGTTATAATGCGACCTTGATTTTGGTTTTTGGTTTTTTTTTTAACTTTAAAATAACAGAATACTAAATCTAGAAAGGGCAGTTTAAAAAGGAGGACAGCCAGATAATATCAAAAGAGCAAGCCATTGCAATTTCCCCCCACAGCCATAAATGTCTGATAACATCATACTTACATATACTTTACATACTTTATCACATCACCCATGGAAGCACTGTGCTCTGGGCGTTACTAAACTAGTCATTACTGAATTTTTTTGCAATGTAGAAGTTATGGAAAAGGTATATATATAGTTCAAAGTGATTGTATCGTCCCAATATGGGATAGTTGGCATTTTCTAAAATTGTATGTGTGAGTACAATATTATATTATTATATTATATCATATTATATTGGATGCATATATGGCTATTCAGTAAATCTCTGTAATTCCATTAACTGCCTTGCACAATGTAAATACTTAATAGATGCTGAATAAATGCAAAATCTTCCACCTTCAAGTCTTTGATGGGTGTTTCCATGATGCCTCTGGGCGTTTGACTTTATTTGGCATTTACTTCATTAAGGGGCTGCAGCTATAAACCCTCCCTTCACATTTGTGCATTGCATTTTGTTGATTAGTTATTCATCAGGTTCCCAGCTTGTAAGCGTTTCTTGTAAGCTCATCAGGAATGCAAGCAAAATAGAATGTTGGGCTCAGAAGTATGTTCACCTGGGTGTTTGGACAACCCAAGGCAAAAAATAAATCAGCTTGATCGTCTTTTTTATATTCGTGGCCATCAATAAAAACTTACTGAAGAAAGGAAAGTTAACCTCCAATTTTTGGTCTCTCAGAATGTTTTGTGTTGTTTTATGTAAGTCCCCTAAAGCAAAAAGGATAGAACTACAGTCAACAGCCAAAGTTGGAAAGGCAAGAATTTGGTTTAATAATACACGGAAGCCTTTAGAATTCTCTTACTGAGTAATAAGGCCAATTAACGCCTGTCTTGCAGACTAATCTGCTTATATTCCCAACACCTTTCCTGTGTAAGATAGTGTAGCAGGAGATGCAATTTACCAGTCCACATGAGTGCACAGTAACTTTACAGCTCAAGAAATAGTAGTGGGCTTAAGGAAAACTTCATGGAAGAGATAATTGTTTGTACTTATTTATTTTAGTTGGTGATAGTTAAAACATGCTCACCATTTCTACTTAGAACAAGGTAATACAATTGTCCCACTGGAGTCTCCAAGTGATAATAATAATTGAAAATGCAATGCACAAATGTGGAGGAAGGGTTTATGGCTGCAGCTCCTTCCAATGAAGTTAACTCCAAATAAAGACAGAAACACCCATCGAAGACTTACAAGGCTGAAGATTTCACATTTACTCAACATCTATTGGGTGTTTACATTGTGCAAGGCAGTTAGTGGAATTAAATACATAGAGATGCGCTGCATATATATCCAATATAAGATAATGTTGTACTCACAATTTTAGAGAATTTAAAATACCCCCCTATTGGGATAATACAATCTCCTTAAACTATACACCTTTCCCATCATAGTCTGTGTTGCAAAAAATTCCAATAATGACAATAATAATAATAAAAAAACACCTGGAAAGACTCACTAAAGGCACACTTTCTCGTTCAGTCTTCCTGGGGAGATCTGCATTGTTTTGTCCATTTTGCAAAATGAGGAAACTGAGGTTCAAAGATGTGAAGTGACTTAATTAGGAAGTGGTTGAGCCTGACTCCAAAATCCTTCCTGTCACCCCCCAAGCCCTGTCATCCTGCAGTAGCTCAATATAGATGAAATAGCTAAAAAAAAAAAAAAAATTGTGGTAAAAGAAAACATGTGAAATGACGCCTGCCCTAAGTTCTTCCTATAAACCCAGGGTCTGTAGAAACGAATTCTACAGATAAAGCTGAGGAGAGGTTTCCCTCAGGTGGAACCCTCCCGTGAATATCAGACCCAGAGAAGAGAGGGAGCATCTGAGATTGTGTTTCCCGGCATGCCATTAGTTTGGCTCGAATAAACTCATAAAAAAAAAAAAAGAAAGAAAGAAAGAAAAGAAAAGATACAGTACAGCCCTAACCGGTTTGGCTCAGTGGATAGAGTGTCGGCCTGCGGACTGGGGGGTCCCAGGTTCGATTCCTGGGGCATGTGACTTGGTTGCGGGCACATCCCCAGTGGGAGGTGTGCAGGAGGCGGCTGATTCAATGTTTCTAACTCTCTATCCCTCTCCCTACCTTTCTGTAAAAAATCAATAAAATATATATATTAAAAAGAGATACAGTACACATTTTGAATCTACCTCCAACATAGAATCAAAGGTCACTTTAAATTTATCATTTAATATTCCTTAAACCAAGAGACCTGGGTGGGACCAGAGATAGAAAAAAAAAAACAAAAACCCAGAATAAAGGATTTCATTAAACTTTTTTGCTCGCTGACTGGGTTTCTATAATCTGATCATTCTCTCTGTTTGCCCCAGGCAGAAATTCACTTGTTATGCCTTTTAACAAGCAGTCTCTAAACACCGAAGTTTTTTTCTGTTTGAGGCTATTTGGGATACATAATCTGTTTTCATCCTTACTAAAACTCACTTTTATTCCCATTTCACAGATGGGAAAACCAGCTCAGATCAGTCAGGACTTCGCTGAATGTATGAATTCAGTAACTGTCCAGTTAAGGGATACAGTCTCAGTGAAACTCAGATAAAATCTTTCCACAAAGTCCCTCTCCTGCTCTATCCTGCAGGGAATGTTCTTCCTATAAAATGGGCATTTCCTCATCCAAATGAGGCCCTGCCTATTAGTGTTTATAGCACAGCTCAAAATTTATCATCATAGGTTTAATTGTACATCCGTTTATCGCTTGTTGTTCACATTGTGGGCTCCATGGGGGCAGATGCCTTCACCACTGTGTCCCTAGCACTTGGTCGCAGTAACGGAACACAGAAATCACAATAAATAACAATGAATCGATCAATCAATCAATGGCGAATGACTTTGGGGGCCTGAATACAAAATAAGGTATTACAAGGCAAATACCATTGGTGGGAATGTAAACTGGTACAGCCACTATGGAAAGCAATATGTCAGTTCCTCCAAAATTAAGCATATGATCCAGTAATTCCACTTCTGAATATAGACCCAAAAGGATTGAAAGCAGGGACATAAGAGATACCTGAACAGCCATGCTCATGGCAGCATGAGTCACAGGAGCCAAAAGGCAGAAGTAACCAAGAGTCCACCCACAAGTGAATAAACAAAATGTGCTGTATACACACAATGGAATATTATTCAGCTCTAAAAATAAAAGAAATTCTAACACATACTACAACATGGATGGGCCTGAGGATATTATGCTAATTGAAATAAGCCAGACACAGAAGGCAAACACTGTATGATTCCACTTGCACTAGGGACCCAGATTAGTCAGCTCATGGATATAGGAAGTAGATGGTGGTCACCAAGGACTGCGTGGAGGAGGGAGTCACTGTTTAATGCAAGCATGTCAAACTCAAAGGCTAACACGGGCCAAATAAACAAGGTTTAAGTGTGTGTGGGCCGCAAAAAAAAAAAGCTTCAGTCTTCATAGAAACATAGGTTTATTTTGATAGAGACATGCTGAATACAAAAGGCTGAAATAAATGAGTAATTGTTAACATAAAATAATAGAACATTTTAATAAAGATATTTTTTCTTGAACATTAACTTACCAGACACTGAATAACTGCACAAATTAATAAGCCTAACGCAAATAAACCTATTTTTCTTGTTCTCCAAAAGCGAAATATTTCCTGTTGCGCAAACCAGACAAGTCAGTCCAAGACTAATGACGTGGCCACCGGCTGCTAAAATATTCCCTGCTGCTATAGTGGAGAGAAATGGTGCGCCTGCGCGTAAGGCACGTAAGAGAAATGAAGGCAACATGATTATAGTCATCAGTCATTAGCGAATGTTGTAGTTTGTTACTAATAATGATGTATAACAGAATATTATAAAAATTAAGTTACGAAATTTTATTAAATATGTTTCTTACATACCGATATATTGGCTGGGCTGCAAAAATATTTGTTGTGGGCCGCATGCAGCCCATGGGCCGCGAGTTTGACATGCTTGGTTTATGGGAATGGAGTTTCAGGTATGTAAGATGAAAAGAGTTCTGGAGATGGAACCACAATTTGAATGTACCTAATACCACTGAGCAGTACAATTAAAGACGATTAAGATTTACCACAATTAGGGGAAAAAAGGAATGACAAACTGATGGTTGCCCAACTGTTTTTGTTTTGTTTTTTTAAATATATTTTATTGATTTTTTACAGAGAGGAAGGAAGAGAGATAGAGAGTTAGAAACATCGATGAGAGAAACATCGATCAGCTGCCTCCTGCACATCTCCTACTGGGGATATGCCCGCAACCCAGGTACATGCCCTTGACCAGAATCGAACCTGGGACCTTTCAGTCCACAGGCCAACGCTCTATCCACTGAGCCAAACCGGTTTCGGCCCAACTGTTTAAATGTATTGAAGATCATCAAACTGTATGTACGCTTACAGTGGGTGAATTTTCTGATATGTGAAGCCGTTTTTCAGAAGGCAATTAGCGATCTGGCTCTCCCTATCATTGAAAGGGCCATAATTAGGTGGGTGGTTTTCCTCTGTGGGCTTGAAAAGACCGAAGTGGCCAGGCTGGCATCCGTAAGTCATGACCCGCCCCTGCAGAAGCACTGCCCCTTTGGGTCTCTAAGTTTTCATGCCAGGAAGTGGCCAAGGGGCCCAACGTGGTAACCACCGATGATTTAATTCGGGAAATGTATGAAGCGTCGGCTTTTTCTCATGGAGCAACTCTTGGAGGCTATGGACTTTCATCGATTGGATCGCTGCCTGCCTCTCATGGAAGGCTTTATGTCTGGAAGGAACTCTTCAAATTCTAGAGATTTAGAAGTTGAGTTAAAATTGCTTGAAATCTTGCTTGTAATTCACTGGGAGTGCTTTATTATGGGGCCAAATGTCCACTTTTTCGAGTGTCCTGGCCCAGAGCCCTTCTGCTGGGGGTGATTTATGGCTGCAAAGTCTGGCTAATTGCAACAGTCACCACTTAACTGACGATATCTACCCCCCTCCACTTTGATATCTCTCTGCCCACAGCCATTTGATCAACCCCAAATTGGTATCGAACAATGTCTAGCTCCAATTCATCTTCTTGAGTTGCCACTAATATATAGAAGTCCACCACTGTGTATTTAAATATATATATATATATATATATATATTCCAGCAAGTTCCTTCAAGCAGGAATGAATTGTCAGAAAATGAGAATTTTGGGGGCAGGTTCTTTAGTTGAAGACTGGATGGATTAGGAATGAGAAAGTTGACGGGCCTGGCTTTTTTGCCCCTCAGTCACTTGATGAGTTCACTCTAGTCCACGCATATGGGTCTTTAGGTCACTCTGGGCACGCACACACTGGCGTGGAGGCTGGTTCTCTAAGTCCACAGCAGTGGTTCTCAGTGGGGGGCGATTTTGTCCCTTCTCACACAGGGAACATTTGGTAATGTCTAGAGCCAGTTTTGGGTTGTCACAACTCAAGAGTGTTAATGGTCCTTGGTAGGTAGAAGCCAGGGATCATGCTAACATCCTACACAGCCCCCACAACCAAGAGTTATCTGATCCAAAATGTCAATAGTGCTGAAGCTCAGAAAGCAGGTCTGTAGGCAATATGATTTCAAGGCCATATGAGCATCTACCTAGCATTGTTTAATAGTAAGATACTTTCTAATAAAATGTTAAGTACTAAATCACAATCTAATCCTCTTATCTTGTCCCCGGGAGCCTTGTTAACCTCCCCCAACTGAGTCAGACCCCTGCATTCTGGCCTTTCCTGCAAAGATTGAACAATCGTATTCACTCCTTGGGTTGATTTGAGTAATTTATTTGCTTCCTCTGAAGATTAGAGAAAGATAACACTTTAGTGAATTTTCTTCTAATCTTTCTTCCATGAATATCATAACCTTTACATAATTGAGGTCAATTTGAAAATACATTTTGGAGTTGTTTATTTCACAGAACATGATTTCAGAAGCCCTTTCCGTTGCATTAAACACACACACACACACACACACACACACACACACACATTGTAAATGTGTCTTATGTTATTTTTCACTCTGTGAATGAGCCTTTCATTTACTTACCCAATCCTGTTACATATTTGAGTTGTTTTAGTATAGAGAATATTTCAGTGAGTTTGAAGGAAGGAATTTCTTTCCTTCAAGCCTCACATCCTGAGCCTTTCTGAAATGAATGTCGCTATCTCCCAAATTCGTAGCCCTTCAAAAGCTTTTTTCAAATACCGTCTTATTCCTTCTGTAGGCTCTTGTGCAAGACACGAACCTCAGTAATGTGAGGGATCAAGCTGAATCGGTAACCTCATAAACACGCTTATCAGGATGCTCACCTATTTCGTAACTGGGCAGGAGAAATGTATAGATTTTCAAAAGCAAGTTGAAGGTTCAATTGATTGAACACATTTTTTCTGCTAGAACCGCTTCCATTTCTTCCCCTTTTGTGAGCAGTTCTGATGCCTCCTGCACGCGGACATTTCTGGAGTGGCTCCCACAACCTTTCCTAAAAGTTTTCTCTTGCTTTTTAAATTTTTAAACGTTTTCTTGGGTTACCTACCACACACAGGTCCTGCATCCCCTCTCAAAAAAAAGTGCCTATTCTGAACTTTATCTTAAAAAAAATATATATATATATATATCCCCGAGAAGGCTCTTCTGTAAATTTGTCACAGCGTTCTTTATTAAAACAAACCCCGGGAAGCTAAAAGCCTAGTGCGCAGGAGAGTTTACTGTCATAAATATCGATCTGTCTTGGCAATGTAAATTATAATCGAAAATAAACTTGTCAGAGAGCTCGACCCGACACACCAAAGGTGAGACGGTTAGAGCGAGGCAATTAAGAACGTTAATTGGCACAGAGAGAAAAGCCACGGACCGTCATTGTTAAGATAACTGGTCTATAAACACCTAAATGGATTTTGTGAAGGGGATGAAAGGATCATCTTTTGACCATGAAAGGGAATAGAAAAACGTCCTTTTCTTTGTTTGAACGTGTGGAGAGACATTAACTTCTCTTCTCAGCTCAGACTCCCAAGTAAACAAATGACTTGGCCCTAGTCTGGTGGGCTGACAAAGAGAATGGGACGAGGCCCCAACATGGAGGGCAGGAGGGAGACCAAGAGGGCAGACAGGAAAGGGCAGGAGCTGAGGACGAAAAACAAGGGGGACGCAAACTGTAGGGGGTAAATAAAGACACCAAAAGAGAAAGGAGGGGCGCCTAGGAAACAGAACGAAAACTAGGCCCAGAGAATAATAGGAAAGTTTTCAATCATTTCCCCTCCAGGTGATCTGAGAGCGGGTGAGGCTCTTACCTTTGCAATGTCCGCCCTGCCTTGTCCCCCTGCCTTGTTTCTTCCCCAGGGAATGGGGGGAGCCAATCTCTATTTGTGGCATTTGCTGTGAAAATTAGAAGTGATTTACCTCAAGTCTCTGGCACAAAACTGGTGTTCAGGAAACATCTATTATTGTCATACAAATCACCACACGCTAGAGCAGGAATATTTATCGAAAGTTTCTCGTAATATTAAGTAGACTCAAACATACGTGATAGTTTTGGGGTCTCTCATATTGCTTACTTGGTCATTTATTTGTTCATTCATCCATCCAACTAGTAATTATTTTGTCCACCATGTGCCGAGCCTTGAGCTAGGTGCTGAGAATTTCAGGGTGAAAACCTTCCGTGCTCACAGTCCAAATAAAAGTTGTCATTATCTCTTCCTTCTTTCCTTCCATTTGTGTTAAATGTCATATCACAGTGGCTCCTTACCAGATAGGCACGCAAATATCTATTAGGACATGTCAAAGATATAAAGAATAAGTCAAAAGGAGCGACTAGTAGGATGCTTATTTGTCCTGCACCAAAAAGTCTAAGAATGGAAATATTTAGATAGGCTTCATCATTTTTTTAAATATGTTTTCCTTGATTTTAGGGAGTGGGAGAGATAATTGCATATCTGTTTTTCGCTTGTTATTCACACCGTGGGCTCCATGAGGACAGACACCTTCACCGTATGATGGTATTTGAAGCCTCGGGACTGGTTGGGATCATTCCCAGGGCTGCCCTAGGCC
This sequence comes from Myotis nattereri, assembly GCF_964212035.1. Classification (NCBI taxonomy): domain Eukaryota; kingdom Metazoa; phylum Chordata; class Mammalia; order Chiroptera; family Vespertilionidae; genus Myotis; species Myotis nattereri. The sequence goes on along the minus strand of NC_138083.1, from coordinate 11,350,554 downwards.
AGTGGTGGGCAAACTCATTAGTCAACAGAGCCAAATATCAACAGTACAACGATTGAAATTTCTTTTGAGAGCCAAATTTTTTAAACTTAAACTATATAGGTAGGTACACTGTTATTAACTTAATTAGGGTACTCCTAAGGCTTAGGAAGAGCCACACTCAAGGGGCCAAAGAGCCGCATGTGGCTCGCGAGCCGCAGTTTGCCGACCACGGATTCTAGGTAGAGAAGGGAGATAAGGAAGAATCAAGTGCAAGGATGAGGCCTGGGAAACTCCAAGTTTAAAGGAGAAAGTTGGAGAACTTACAAAGGTGACTGCGAAGCCAGAAGGACCAAGAGAGAGCTACCCAAGAAGCCGAGACAGGAAAGTGCTTCACAGGGAGGAACCCACCATCTGAACCGGCTGCTGCTGATTCAGGGAAGACAAGCACTGAGGTAACTGTTGGGTTGGGTAACACAGGGATGGCGCGTCGTCAGGAGAGACTTCAGTGGAGCCGTGGGGCACATGCTGATTGGAAAGGGTTAAAAAAGTTGGATGGAAGTGGTGAGTAGGGTCAACTCTTTTGAAGATGCTTCTTGGTGATTGGGGGAGAAAGGGGTAGAGTGGGGCAGGAAGGAGAACTTCAGGGGGAATATGAGTTTAAGGGGAGATATGATAGCAGGTGTTGGATGATGCTAGAAAGGCTCCGAGGGAAGAGGCATTGCTGATGATGGAGGAGAGAAAAGGAAGAATTACAGAGCGATGATCTTAAGAAGGTGGGAAGGGGTAGGGTGCTGGTAACATACCATTCATTATAACAGCAGGGGAGGAGAATGTTTGGGTGCAGGTCAAGACCAGTAAGTTGATTTAGCTTGATTGCATCTATTATGTCACTGAATTTAAAAGAGGAGTAAGTAAGGGGTGTGCTGTCTTCCAGGAGAGAGGGAGAATGGATGGAGAAGGGAGGAAATGCTGCGTGTGGAGCTGGGCCCATGTGGGTGCTCGTGCATTTAAAGAGAAGCCAGTTCGCATGGTGTGTGTTTTTCCCAGCCTCCTTCAGCTGTTCTCCTGCAGGTGTGGGATGGGCTACGGGTTGGATTTAACCTGGAATGGGGTCTAGCCAGACAGGTGGACAGAGGAAGAAAGGAGCCAGGGCATTCAGGGTGAACGTGAGGGAATATGGTGGAGCAGGAAACCACGTCTGGTCAGAGGAGGTAGGATGGGAAGTGGGTAAGAAGAGTGAAGCAATGATCTAGTCAGTAAGAGTGGAGGTTATGGGGAAGGTCAAGGAACCGGTGGACTTGGGGTCCCCAAGAGGCTGAGCAGGAAAATACTGAGCGATGGTTGGAAGGAGCACTTGAAGCTGAGGTGGTGGAGGATGTCGTCACTGGAAACGAAGAGCCTGAGCTTGGGAGGTGTGTGCTAAGACGGTGTGGACAAGATCCCTAAAGGGGAAGCGGTCAAGGGACTGAGCGGCCAGGAATCAAAAGGATCATCTTCAAAGACATGCAAACTGTCAAGTCATTATAGGCGAATGAGAGACTGAATCAGGACACAAAACCTCTAAGAACGGTGGGGCAAGATCTCAGGGACCCACAGGGGATGCAACAAGGAGGGGGTATGGATAGGAAACCCTGAATTCTGGATCTCCAAAGGCTGAACATGGGAGGAAAAGAGCCCTGTCCAGGCGGGGGTGGGGGGGGTTGGGGGGGGGGTTGGGGGGGGGGCAGGAGGAAACAGCCGCTGCTGGAGCAGCTTGGGGAGAAGCGGAGTCCTCAGGGGAGAACAGGGTCAGTTACAGCTCACAGATGCAGGGACCTTCAGAGGAAAGGGTGAGGATAGAGGAGATTTTGCTACAAAGGGCCAGAAGGCACTGGGGAAATGTTAGGGGTTTGGGGTGTGTGTGTTGTAAATTGGGTCAGATAACTAACAGGGTTTATGGAATTGCCTATGTAGGACCAGGCACTGTTCTAATCACAGTGCATGCATGTAATCATTTACCCTGTGGTGTAATTACTGTTATTATCTTACTCGTTTTCCAGGTGAGGAGACTGAGGTGCAGAAAGGTAAGTGACATGCCCAAGGTCTCATAGGGTTCAGGCCAACATTCAGAACTAAGCAGCTTCCTCAGGACCATACTGGTGTCAGCCAACCATAGCCTGAAGCCAACGCCAGCCTGCCATTTCTTTCTGTATGGCCTGCAGGCTAAGAAAGGGCTGTACACATGAACATTCACCATCTTCTTGGTAAGAAACACTGACTTTGAACCCCAATCCAATAAAATCTTATCTTCAAAAGACTTCCATTTTTCTCATCAGTAGACCTGATTTAGAAAAAAAATTGTAATCAATTATTATCATATTTTGTACTTCATCAATTGAAAATTTTTTCCCCTCTTATATAAGGATCTACATAATACCCTCAGTTTTTCCTCTTGGCCCCCAAACTCTAAAATATACCTGTCTGGTCTTTTACAGAAAAAAATTGGTGATCTCTGGACTATATTCAACCATCTCTCTCAGTGCAGGAAATGCCCGATAAATGTCAGTTGTTGCTGATGTTATTGTTATCACTGGCACCTCATTCATAGGACTTAAAAATGGCCTGGCTGTAAGTCTGGCCTGGAGGGTGTCCCCCAAAAGATATTAGGTAAATATTAGCTTTTGAATGATTGAGCGAATGAATGAAAGAGTGGGTGGGAAAAGGAGGAAGATAGGCGTGGGTGTAGTTGAAATGGACAGTATCTTTTATCCAGACAGAGCCTGTCAGGAAGGGGTGAGTCGGAAGCAGTGAGTTTAGTTTCAGAAATGTGGCGGAGGAGAGAGTCAATTGGGTCACCATAAAGCCGGGGAATGCCAGCTGAATCTGAGCGAATCCGGCCTTGTCCTCTGTGTCTGACCCCTGACAGAGACCCATGGCTGTGCAGAAAGCCCTGTATACCTCTGGGATATTTGTACAGGAATCTAGAAGTGTGTGTGATTGGGGGTGATGGAGAAGGTTCTGGAGGGCTAGTCCCCTGAGAAGAGTTTATCAGGAAAGACCAGTATTGACTGGGTTCCAACTAAATTTGATACAAGGTGTGGGGCCCTTATGTAATTATCCTCACAATTTTGAGAAACGGGCGTCATTACTCCCATTTTACAGATGTGGAAACTGAGGCCGGGAGAAGCTGTGTCCTGTCCCAGGGCACACACCTCCAAGCAGTAACTGTCGACTCTGCATCAGCTTGTCTGACTGCGGGACACCCATTTGCTTCTTCATACAACCCCCTGGGCAGGCAAGCTTCTAGGCCCAGGACTTGGCAATGAGGTCCAAGCTACCTCTTAGAGCTCCCGGCTTAGTGAGTAAACAAGACACAAATAAAACAAATGCAGACTGTGTATGAGTCACAAAGGGAATAAACAGGGACTGACTGGAGGGGGATGTACATGGGTGACCACTAGGAGCTGAGATGAAGAATGTTCTGGAAAACAGCAAGGACCTTAAGGCAGGAATGAGCTGGGAGAGTCTGAGGATCAGAAATATGGAAGGTCCAACCAAGAAGAGGGCAACTTCCTACACCCTCGGGGAGACCCTGGCTCAGCCTGGAGAAAGTCGAGCTCGGGGGTTAGGCGGTTTGGGGTCAGAGGTTGCACCTTTACCAGCTGGGCAGTGGTCAGCACGCTCCACGCCTCAGCTCAGACAGCGTGACGTGGGAGGGGCGGGATGTTGCCGTTGCGAGGATTAATGAGATTGTGCGTTACGTTTGGGAGATGACGTGCCCAACACTCACACCGGCTGAAGGGGAGAACGCCTGTCCTGGCAACGGAAGTGCCCCAGGCGAAGGACCTCCTTGCCCTTCAATGATCTTGATCAGAGTTTTGAGAAAGGCTGAGAGCTGGCTCAGACTGGTCTCCTTTGGGATCGGTCTTTCTTTTGTTATTTATAATAATTCTTCCAATACCATTTTTTTCTTTTTCCTCTTTTTTTTCCGGTTTGTTTTGTTTTGGGCCCCGAGGTCTTGCTGGTTACAGGAGAATAAGCCATGTTGAAATGAATTGCTCAATTGTTGGGAAAACATAATACCTGCCCTTTTTTATTACAACATAGTGGCCAAGACTTTGAACATGTCACCTGTGGACAGGGGCCCTTCCTGAGCTCAAGGGCTCATCATCTTAGTTGTGTGACGCACGAGTAGGTTCCCGGGACGATGGAGCATCTGACACCAGAAGCCAAATTTGGTGTGTTTTTCTGGGAGAAGGTTCGTAGCTTTCCTTGGATTCTCAGAGGCTTTGCGCCCACATCCCACCCTCCTAACTCTAAACCCCAGCTCAGGGTTTCTTCTCCTCTGCACTGTTGACATCTGGGAGCAGGTGATTCTTTGCTGTGGGTCTGCCCTGCACTTTATGGGATGTTTAGCAGCATCCCTGGCCTCTACCCACTAGATCCAGTAGCACCCCCATCCCAGTGTGAAAATCCAAAACGTCTCCAGACATTAGCAGAATTGTTCCTGGTCGAGAACGGCATATATATACACTGAGTGGCCAGATTATTATGACCACCTGACGTTTGTAGGCAAATTAGCTATAATTTCGCGCTGAAGTTGCTAGAGGGCCAGACCATTATAAACGTCTGAATAGCACAACATACCTAAGTATCATTGCTGATCAAGTTCATCCCATCATGTTGATGGCGTATCCCAATGGAGATGGCTTCTTCCAACAAGACAGTGCACCATGCCACGGTGCTCGTATTGTGCAGGAGTGGTTTCAAGAACATGAGGGAGACTTTACCTTGCTTAGGTAGCCCCCACAATCACCAGATCTCAATCTAATTGAGCATTTTCGGGACGAAGTTAAAAGAGCCATCAGGCAGCTGGTTCCACAGCCATCAGATCTCACAGAACTGGACAGTGCTATTCATCAGGCCTGGTGTCCGATTCCTCGCATCAACTTTCAACATCTCGTGGAGTCAATGCCAAGAAGAATCGCCGCAGTACTGCAGGCAAAAGGTGGCCCAACGAAGTACTGATAGGGTGGTTATAATAATCTGGCCAAGAAGGGAATGGCAAGAAATATTCAAAGTGTTGAATACCAAGAACCTACAACCAAGATTACTTTATCCAGCAAAGCTATCATTCAGAAATGAAGGTCAGATAAAGAGCTTCACAGATAAGGAAAAGCTAAAGGAGTTCATCACCACCAAACCAGTATTATATGAAATGCTGAAAGGTATCCTTTAAGAAGAGGAAGAAGAAGAAAATGTAAAGATACAAATTATGAACAACAAACATGCATCTATCAACAAGTGAATCTAAGAATCAAGTGAATAAATAATCTGGTGATCATAATAGAATCAGGGACATAGAAAGGGAATGGACTGACTATTCTTGGGGGGGAAAGGGGTATGAGAGATGCGGGAACAGACTGGGCAAAAATTGTGCACCTATGGATGAGGACGGTGGGTGGGGAGTGAGGGCGGAGGGTGGGGCGGGAACTGGGAGGAGGAGAGTTATGGGGGGAAAAAAGAGGAACAAATGTAATAATCTGAACAATAAAGATTTAATTTAAAAGAGATCCTTTTGTTATGCTTATATTTCAGTGTTCGCCGGATTATTTCTGTATCCTCCCCTCTTCCTCTATTATTTTATTCCTTTAGTGTTTCTGCTGGAGGTCTGCTGGGTGTGGCTGGAAAAAAAATCTCAGCTGGAGGCCTGTTGCTCAGTGTATCAGGTGACTTAATATTGTGCTACTCATTTCGTGGTAAAAGTTTTTGAGCGCTTTTCATGTGTAAATGAAGCTCTTCTGTTTGGTTAATCCACACCTGAGGATATTAGGATATTTTTTCCCCCATTGCTTTTTCTGGGTGCGGGGGTGGGTGGGGAGAGATTGGTTGCTTCCCACACTTGCCCCCACCGGGGCGAACCTGCAACCCAGGTATGTACCCTTGACCAGGAATCGAACCTGTGACTGTTGTGTGTCAGGCCGACACTCTACCACTGAGCCACACTGGCCAGGGCTGAAGCTAGTGATTTTTAACCTTAGGTCCAAGGTCTGGGGATGGGCCCTGAACCCTTTGCCACTGTATGATGGATTTTGTGCAGACCTGGATGTTCTTTCACGATCTCCCCACTTTCAGCCCCACGTCTCCAGCAGCCTCTTTTCAGACCGTCTCCCAGACCAGAGGACTTTGCACCTTCCTGCCCAAACACTCTGCTTCCCCAATCTAGGGAGTGACTCCAGTTTGATCCCTCGCTCAGGCATCTTGTCCTCGGTCAGTCTCCCCATCCTCCCTGTCCAGGCCGGGCTCCCTCACACACGTCCGTGAAGCTGGCTGCCTCTCCCCTAGCATTTATCACGGTTACAATTTGCTTGATTTGTGAGGTTATTTGACCAAAGCCTCTCTCCTCCAGACTGCAGGTGCCCCCTGAGGAAGAGCCGCATCCACTTTACCCAATCTTGTATCCCCAGTACCCGGTATAATGCCAGGCACCGAGCAAATACCCGACCTATGGCTGTTGGGCATACTCATGTATCAGAACCATGTCTCAGGCTGAGCTCCAGATCTGAAGACAGGTTCAAGACACACCATCAGTACCTGTTATTGGACCCAAGCTCAGGCCGTCCACGTATGCTACTGTGTAAACCATTTTCCTAAGAATGCCCTTCATTTCTTTATGTGGTGATACAGAGAGGTTCAGCATGCTCTCTGGAATCAGACTGCCTGGACTCTGTCTGGCAGCTGTGTGGCCCAGTCAAGTTGGTTCACTCCCTCTGGGCCTCATGTTACCCATCTATAAAATGGGATAATAACACATGCATTAAACACTCACTAAGAAAATGAGCGTGATTATTCCATGCAAAAGGCTAGAAGACTGCTTGACATATAGCTTGTACTCTTTTCATATGCTAGGTTTTGTGTTAAGCTTTTGGCTTAGTGATTTTTACCCTGAACCCCTACTGATGATCAATTCAGATTTCAGGTACACACATTTTTACTAAAGCCTCAGAAAGCTCAGATCTGAGGCTCCATGCAGAATGCCTGAACAAAATACAGGAACCTTTCTTCACCAGTGCATTTCCAGCTGGACAAATTCAATTATTATTATTACTAGAGGCCTGGTGCACAAAAATTTGTGCACTCAGAGGGGAGAGGAGGTCCCTCAGCCCGGCCTGTGCCCTCTTGCAGTCTGGGACCCCTTGGGAGATAACGACCTGCTGGCTTAGGCCTGGTCCCGGGTGGCAGAGGGCAGGCCCAATCCCTAGGTGCAGCCCCTGGTCGGGCTCAGAGCAGGGCTGATTGGGGAGTTGGGGCGCCACCCCCTGTCATGCACAGAGCAGGGCGGATTGGGAGGTTGCGATGCCACCCCTAGTCACGCTCAGGGTAGGGCCGATTGGGGGGTTGGGGCACCGCCCCCTGTCACACTCAAGGCAGGGTCGATAGGGAGGTTGCAGCACCACCCCTTGTCACGCACAGAGCAGGGCCCATCAGGGGGGTTGGGGCTCCGTACCCTGTCACACACAGAGCAGGGCCCATCAGGGGGGTTGGGGCTCCGTACCCTGTCACACACAGAGCAGGGCCGATCAGGGGGTTGAGGAGCTCCCCCCTGTCAGGAACAGAGCAGGGCGGATAGGGAGGTTGTGGCCCCGCCCCCTGTCACACACAGAGCCGCAGGGCGATCAGGTGGTTGAGGAGCTCCCCCCTGTCACACACAGAGCAGGGCCGATCAGGGGGTTTGGGCGCTGCCCCCCGTCACGCTGATCCTGGTGCTGGGAGGCCTTGCGGCTCCCCTGATCCCAGTGCTGGGAGGCATATTACCCTTTTACTATATAGGATAGAAGCCTGGTGCACGGGTGGGGGCTGGCTGGTTTGCCCTGAAGGGTGTCCTGGATCAGGGTGGGGGTCCCCACTGGGGTGCCTGGCCAGCTTGGGTGAGGGGATGATGGCTGTTTGCAGCTGGTCACACACCCTTTAGGGTGGGGGTCCCCACTGGGGTGCCTGGCCAGCCTGGGTGAGGGGCTGAGGGCCATTTTCAGTCTGGCAGTTGACTGAAGCTCCCAACCTGTCCTTTTTTTCCTTTTTTAAAAAATTCTGGGCCAGCTTTAGCTCTGAGGCTCGGCTCCAGCTATGAGACCTCTGCTGCTGAAAGCAGGTTTCTGGCCTTTGTTTACCCTTCTGTATTTGAAACAATGTTGCGGTCTTGCTGGCTGAAGCCCGGGGTTTTGTTTAGCTTCTATATTTGTTACAATGTTGCTTAGAGCTGAGAGGCCGGCAAGGCAGGCAGGGAAGCTTGGCTCCCTCCGTCACTGAAGCAAGCAAGCCTCCCTGTTTGTGTCAGCTGCCTGGCTGCCGGCCGCCATCTTGGCTGGAAGTTAATTTGCATATCTTGCTGATTAGCCAATGGGAAGGGCAGCGGTCGTACGCCAATTACCATGTTTCTCTTTTATTAGATAGGATTATTATTATTATTATTAAAATTGATTTTTGAGAGAAAGGAAGGGAGAGGGAGGAAGAAACATCAATATGAGAAAGAAACATCAATCTGTTGCCTCCCAGACACACACAACTGGGGATCGAACTGGCAACCAGTGTATGTGCCCTGCCTGGGAATCGAACTGGCGACCCTCCGGTGCGGGGGATGACGCTCAACCAACGGAGCCACACTGGCCAGGGCCAAATTCAGTTTTAAAAGAGCAGTAAATACTTGCAAGAGATGACAGCGGGAAGTGCATGAAGAAATAGATACATCCTCAAGTTGCAATGACAGCTTGGACGTCTTGGGAGCCACGTGGGTCAGCGGAAGGATTTATTGGCTTCCCGGTCAGATGCTCTGTGGGTCAAGCGTTGTGCCGTGGTCCTGACATCAGCTAAGAGCGGATCTTCGGCAGGATTTGTCTGCCAAGCACATTTGCTGAAACATCTTGCCTTCGTTACATTTATGAGTTTTAAAAGCGAGTAAAATATTTTACATGGTTCTTGCAAAAACCTAGCAACATAAATAATGGGTAGGGATAGGATGATTTTCAAGAAAAGGGGCCTGTCGACTCGCCAGGGTTAGCTCTGTGGACAGCCGAGTGTGCAGAGTATTCTACTAGCCCTTCAGGAATCGCTCTCCATCTTCTCTTCCCTGCTCTGTGCCCAGGAGGCTGACCTGCGGGGACTGTGTTCACTTGCTCCTGTGACATCTGGGTTTTTATTGGCTTCCACCACTAGGGAGCAAGGGTTAGAGGAGATGGAAGTCGGGGGAGAGTGAGGTTGGTATACCAGCTCCTTGGTGTGGCAATGGCTGTGTCCCTCTTCAGAAGGGCACAGCCCCTGTGCGCTGGCCTCTCCTACGGCTCTTGCCAGGCTCTGATCCCCCCCCCCCCCGCCCCCCCCCCCCCCCGCTCCCGCCGCTCCACCCCCCTCGCCTTTTCAGGGCTAGAGGAGGTCAGGCAGCCCTGAGGGTGGGGCTCCTAGAGTGCTTCACCACGCCTATGGCTTCCTTTGTAAATACCCCTTTATCACCTCTCCTCAGTTACCCTGTTGGACTGAACCTGGTCATTCTTGCCAGGATCCTGGATGGACCCACTTACTAATGTCATCTTATGGTTAGAAATAAAATCTCATGGCAGCTTGAGCCTCTGTATTGTGGTGGCTTCCTGTCCCAGGGGGAAGGTAATTCGTACAAGCTCCAAGTTGTAGCCAATAATAATAATAATAATAATAATAATAATAATAATATCTAAGAGCTGTCTTTTACATATGAGGCACTCGAGGTGCAAGCTCTGCATGATTTTGACTGTCCAGCAAAACATCTATTTCAGCACAGAAGATAGACAATTCAGTAAGAAATTCTAATACAGGAGGAACATGGCTACCCGTTAAAAGTATCGGCATGGCCCGGCCAGTGTGCTCAGTGGTTGAGCACTGACCCATGAACCAAGAGATCACTGGTTCGATTCCCAGTCAGGGCACATGTTCGATTCGGGGGTTCAATCCCCAGTCGGGGGCATGCAGGAAGTAGCCGATCAATGATGTTTCTCTTTCATCATTGATGTTTTTCCTCTCTCTTTCTCTCCCTCTCCCTTTCTCTCTCTAAAAACCAATTTAAAAATATATTTAAAAATTGTTTCTTTGAAATAAAAAAGTATTGGCATGCAAGTTTTCTAGGGCTACTCTAACAAACCAGGGGCTTAAACAATAACGCATCATCTCACAGTTCTGGAGACTAGAAGCCCAAGATCAAGGTGTTGGCGGCGTTGGTTCCTTCTGAGGGCTGTGAGGGAGGGATCCGGTCCAGGGCTCTCTCCTTGGCTTGCAGACGGCCGTCTTCTCCCTGTGCCTCCTCACATTGTCTTCCATCTATCCTGTCGGTATCTAAATTTCCCCCATATGACATCGGTCATATTGGGTTAGGGCCCACCTAATGACCTCAGTTTACCTTTACTACCCCAGGAAAGACTCTATTTCCAAATAGGGTCCCATTCTGTGGGACTAGATGGAGGACTATAACCTATCTTTGCTGGGGGACATAATTTAACCCATTACTGACTCCAATATCTATGAGTTCAAATCCAGGCTGGGTCACCTTGGACAGATTATTTAAACTGTTCAGTGTTTCTCTGTCATCATCTGAAAAATGGAGATAACATTGGCATAATCGCTTTGCAGGGTGATGGTGAGGATGCTGTGGAGCACTGTGTGGGAGAATGCTGCGTGAGTGTAGGCTTTTACCATGACGAATGCTAAAGTGGTAGACTCTTGGGTGCTGTCCCATTTGGACGTCCATAGGCACCTCAAATTCCCCCCACTGAATTGGCTCCTCTTCCAGTCTTACCCGTCATGGAAAATGGTACCCCTAACAACCCAGTTGCTCAACCATCACGGTTCCTCTCGGGTCACCTTCCCCATTTCACCCCATCGATGAGCCTGATCCGTATTCATCCAGGGTCACTTGATATCTCAGTCTATTTGCTTCTTTCCATCTGTACCAGGTAGATCTCAGAACAAGTCACCGCCATGCTCTCTTGGACAATCTCTTAAACAAAGCAGTGGCTTCCTAACTGGTCTTCCCCTCTCCTCTGGAGACCATCTTCTCTATAGGACCCAAAGGGATTATTTATTTAAATTTTAAATGGAAGGTGTTACTTTGATACACTTATATATTGTAATAGATTGCAGTTGACATGATATTTATTACATTGCATCTGTTAGTGCAATATTGTTGTCTGTATTCATTATACTATGCATTTGATTTCTATTGCTTATTCACTACTTGTTACAAGTTGGTACCCTTAAACACCGTCAATCTTGTCTACTCTGCCACTTCCTGGTTATCACCTTTTACTAGTTTTTTGTTGTTGTTGTTAATCCTCATTGGAGGATATTTTTTCATTGATTTTTAGAGAGAGTGGAAGGAAGGGGGAAAGACAGAGAGACAGAAACATTGATGTGAGAGAAACATATCGATTGGTTGCCTCCCACATGCACCCAGACTGGGGCTGGGGATTGGCCCTGCAACCGAGGTATGTGCCCTTGACCTGAATCAAATCGGAGACCCTTCAGGCTGAGAGCCGACGCTCTAACCACTGAGAAAACTAGGGCTGTTTTGGTGTTTTCTACAGGTTTGATTTTTTTTAGATTCCACCTATAAGTGACATCACACAGTCCTTGTTCCTCTTGGACTTATCTTGCTTAGCACACATAATGTGTTTAAGGGCCATCCCTGTTGTTGCAAATGGCAGGCTATCCTCCTTTCTCATGGCTGAACGATATTCCTTTGTGTATATGTGCCACATCATTCATCTGGTCATTCGTTGGTGAGTATTTGGTGTTGTTTCCATTCCTGGCTATTGTGAATAAAGCTTTGATAACCTTGGGAGTGTATATCTCATCAAAATCCTGTTTTCATAGCCTCCAGGGTAAATAGCCAGAAGCTGAATTGCTGGAGGGTATAGACATCTAGGAAACTCCATATGGTTTTCCATAGTAGTTGGACCAATTTACATTCTTATCAACACTATATAAGGGATCTTTTAAAAACATAGAGCCCATCATGTCTTTCCCTGCTTAGAGCGCCTAAAGGTTTTCCATTGAAATTAGAACAAAATCTGTAAGTCCTTGCTCTGGCTTCCCAGACCACCGTGAGCTGGTCTCTGCCTGCTTCTCCAACATTACCTCCTACCACTCACCCCCTCGATCATGACATCCCGGCCAGGTGGGCCTTCTGCCTCTTCCTCCAATGTAACCAGCAGAGCCAGCCTCAGGGCCTTCGCACTTGCTGTTCCCTCTTCGGGAATGCCCTTCCCAGAACTTTGGCTTTCTCCCCACTTCACTGGGGTTTTTGCTCAAGCATGACCTCATCCTAGATTATGTTGGTTCTCCTACTCCCTCAACACTTTAATTGCATTATTTTATGTGATTGTCCTCATAGCACTCACTATCCAGCCGCAGGAGTGTTCATATTTATGTACTTGTTTGTTTGCCTATCGTCTGCTTGTGTTATCAGAATGCAATTTCTCTATCGGATAGATGCACTTCACAGGCATCGAGTAAGTCTGTGGGGAGACGGAGGGGAACAAATACAAAATCATATGCCCTTCTCCCCCCTCCCCGCTTCCCTCACCTGAACAAAACCACCAGCAGAGGAAACAACGCGCTGTGGAGATGTGACTTTGGAAAGAGGTTCAGGGGCTGGGATCCCGGCCCGACCCGGAGTGGGCAGCCCCGGCTCCCACTGCAGTACCACGGGCCCTGGAAGCGTGGGTGGGCTGGTAACAGACCCTCTCGGGTGGGGGTCGGGCACTGCGGCGTGTTTAAGCCTGTCAATAAAAAAGTGACCCGTGCTCTGTCTCTGCAGCTACTCAAGGGAAATAAAGCCGTTTGCTTATAAAGAATTTCCATAAACATTTCCGAGGATGTGTATTAGGGGTAATCTTGGGATGTGCATTAAACTAAACAGGGTAGTATAAACACAGGAACAGGCTGAGAGGGAGAACAAATGGCCCGGCTAGCTCTGGCCCGGTGGCCCTAGGCAACTTGTGTAGCCTGCAGACACCCAGGGACTCTAGTTCTTTATGTAAAGAAGGGGGAGAGATGCAGGGGAAGCCCAGGGGCAAGTCTCTGGAATGAAGCCTACCCTTTTCTTTCTCCTAACCTCCTGGCTTCGGATTCCTGGAGTCATCAATGTGAAATACACAGAGGTGCTAAGAAAAGTACAAGAGGTGGCCTCCTCTGTGCCAGGAGGATCTCGTTTCACCCTCCCGGACACAGCTGCTGGGAAGGGAGCCCATTGTCTCCATGGCACCGATGAGGAGACCGGCTCTGAGAAGCACGCGGCTCTGAGCAGAGAGGCTCGGGCCCCAGGGCCTGAGCACTTGAAGGGGCTCTCAGCGGAAGGAAGGAAGGTGCTCCCTGATATCAGCATCTGCCTTTTGTCACTGAGCCTCAGGACCACCATGGAGTCGATCATATGCCCCCACTCGTGCTTTCCTGTTGGTTTGGGCAAGAAGACTCCTTTCCAAAATTAACTATTTCTTTTTGTCCTCAATACATGAATGTGTTGTTGAATTTAAAAGGTTCCAAGAGTTGTGACAGGGAGAGAGCATCTCCCTCTCTGCCCTAGCCCCCAACTGCCCCTCCCCAAGGTCCTGCTGGGATCAGTTTCCTTGTGACTCCTTTGAGAGTGGTGGTCTATCCACAGGCAAGGGGCATATACATGCTACACACACACATACCTTTCTTTTTAAAAAAATATTTTTATGATTTCAGAGAGAGGAAGGGAGAGGGAGAGAGAGAGAAACATGAATGATGAAAGAGAATCATCGATCGGCTGCCTCCTGCATGCCTCCCTCTGGGGATGGAGCCCATAACTCTGACAGGGAATCAAACCCTGACCTTCTGGTTCATAGATCAATGCTCAACCACTGAGCCACACTGGCCCGGCTGCCTTTCTGGTTATGGATAGTCTTGCTTTTTACTTTTTTATTTAACAATGTATTTTGCAGTCTATTCCACAGCTCCACCTATAAACACCATTCTAATTTTTTTTATTGATTTCAGAGAGGAAGAGAGAGAGATAGAAACATCAGTGATGAAGGAGAATCATTGATTGGCTGCCTTCTGCATGTCCCCTACTGGGGATTAAGCTCACAACCTAAGCATGTGTCCTTAACTAGAATCAAACCCGGGACCCTTCAGTCTGCAGGCTGACTATCTATCCACTGAGCCAAACCAGCTAGGGCCAAACACCATTCATTTTTATTTTATTTTATTTTATTTTTTAATTGAATTTCAGAGAGGAAGGGAGAAGGAGAAAGAGATAGAAACATCAATGATGAGAGAGAATCACTAATCAGCTGCCCCCCCCCCTCCCGCCCGACTGGGGATCAAACCCAAAACCTGGGCATGTGTCCTTGACCAGAATCTAACCCAGGACCCTTTAGTCCTCAGGCTGACATTCTACCCACTGAGCCAAACCTGCTAAGGCCAAACACCTTTTTAAAAATACACCATTGTTTTTTTTTTGTTTTTTTTTTGTTTTTTTTACAGAGAGTAAGGGAGAGATCCAGAAACATCTATGAGAGAGAAACACTTATCAGCTGCCTCCCACACACCCCCTACTGGGGATGTGCCCACAACTGAGGTACATGCCCTTGACCAGAATCGAACCTGGGATCCTTCAATCCACAGGCTGACGCTCTATCCACTGAGCCAAACCGGCCAGGGCACACCATTCTTTTTAATGGCTGCACAGTATTTCATCATTTGGATGGACCAAGATTAATGTGGTCAGAATCTACTTAAGTATTTAGGCTGTTTCTGGTTTTTGTGATTATAAACAATGCTCTCGGTGGGTGGGTAGGGGAGTATTGTATAATTTTGTACATATGTATTTGTACATATAATTGTAGACAAGTGTATGTATATCTATAGGATCAATATACAGGAATAGAATATTAAGGCCTTTAAAGTTTATTTTATATTTTTCCCCTTTATCTTCATCTGCAATCCAAATTCCTTCTCTGTCATATACAGCTACCATTGTGTATTTAAAATGAATCCTTCCAATCTACTTTCTGTATATTTACCTTTATTTGTGTTATGCAGCTTTAAATATACATATATACTAGTATGTGTGTACATATATACAGTATTGTTTTGTGTATATTTAACTTATACAAATAATGTTTAAAAATATGACAGATATTTCTTTATGTTTTTCATCAATCTCTTCTTATGTTGACTATCTTACATATAACCATACTGTCATTATTTTTTTATTTTATTTATTTATTTATTTATTTTTTAAATATATTTTATTGATTTTTTACAGAGAGGAAGGGAGAGAGATAGAGAGTTAGAAACATCGATGAGAGAGAAACATTGATCAGCTGCCTCCTGCACATCTCCTACTGGGGATATGCCCGCAACCCAGGTACATGGCCTTGACCGGAATCAAACCTGGGACCTTTCAGTCCGCAGGCCGACGCTCTATCCACTGAGCCAAACCGGTTTCGGCAATATTTTTTTTAAAAAATTTATTGAATTTATTGGGGTGACATCCTATATAATAAAAGCCTAATATACAAATTGACTGAAGGGCAGAATGACCAGCCGAACAACCAGTCACTATGATGTGCAATGACCACCAGGGGGCAGATGCTCAATGCAGGAGCTGCCCTCAGGCCAGTCAAGGCGGGTGCTGGCGGGGGCGATCAATGGCCAGTGCCTGGCCGGCCAAGGCGAGTGCCAGCAGGGCCCCCCGATCACCCTGCCGGTCGCCCCACAGATCAGCCCTGATCGCTGGCCAGGCCTAGGGACGCTACCCATGCACACATTTCATGGCACCAGGCCTCTACTTGGTTAATAAAATTATATGGGTTTTACGCGTACAATTTTATAACACATCATCTGTATATTGTATTGTGTGCTCACCACCCAAAGTCATGTCTCCTCTGACACCATGTATCCCCTCTCTATCCTCTTCTATCTGCCCTCCCTTCCCTCTGGTCATCACCATACTGATTGCTTGCTTTGTTCATTAGATTAAGGAATTCTATGTGTTGTCAAGCTGGCTAAACTAGGAAAATATTTCTTTCTGTTCCAGGGTCCAGTGCAGGACCCCATACTCACCCATGACAGTTCTACCGTCTTTCCTTGTCTTTCATGACTGTGACACTTAAAGACTACATGTCTGTTATTTTGTAAAATGCCCCATAATTTGAGATCATCTGGTGTTTTCTCATGTTTGGAAAGAAGTTATGCATTTTTGGCAAGAATGCTACAGGGGTGGCGTGTACTTCTCCATGTGTCTTACCAAGGGCTTCATATTGTTGATGTGGCATCTTATTACTGACATTAACCTTTTTTAAAAATAATTTTTTTAATATATTTTATTGATTTTTTACAGAGAGGAAGGGAGAGAGACAGAGAGCTAGAAACATCGATGAGAGAGAAACATCGATCAGCTGCCTCCTGCACATCTCCCACTGGGGATGTGCCCGCAACCCAGATACATGCCCTTGACCGGAATCGAACCTGGGACCTTTCAGTCCGCAGGCCGACGCTCTATCCACTGAGCCAAACCGGTTTCGGCTAAAAATAATTTTTATTTATTGATTTTTAGAGAGAAAGAGGAAGGAAAAGAGAGAGAGAGAAACACTTACTTATAGATTCGTTGATTGATTCTTGTATGTGCCCACAACCTTGGCAAATAGGTATGATGCTCTAATCCACTAAGCTCCCTGGTAGAGCCAATTTGAATTATTTTTAAAAATCTTCTGTGGAGATGTAAATTTAAAAGTTTTTTAAAAATGCAATGCAAAAAAAAAGTTAAATAAACAATAGGACATGGAGAAAAGCTTCAGAAATGCAGAGGCAACATGTCCCTGTTTTAAAACAGTAAAACCTTGCTTTCGATATAAAGGTCAGTTGTAGAACTAAATTCGCTGCTAAGCAGGTCAGAGCAGGACTAAAACATTGAGGAAGTTGGCTCTTGTACTGCCTTTTCTACATGGAAATTACCATCACCAACATCAGTCAATCAGCTGTTTTCTTTCTTTCTCTTTTCTCTTACTTGCTTGCATAACCTATTTCACAGTCTTGGAGCATTAAAAACAAATAGCTCCTTCAAATGTCTGGCAGGAACTATAGAGGGCAGAGACACAGGGCTCCAGAAAGGCTAAATGGCAATATTATCACCAACGTTTTGGTGATTGGAACGTCTGTTTCTGGGAGGCAAGGTTTCAGAGAAACTGTCACCAAGTTAGCCTGAGGCTGCTCAGACCAGAAGCCGAAACATCTGGGAGAAAGTTTAACTCAAAGATCTGGTTGTTTCCACATATCTGGATTCATTCATCTGAAAACTATTTATTGAGCACCTGCCGTATGTCAGGCCACGGTGGGGACGAGAGTGAGGCAGGGAGGGTGCCTGGGGCACAAAATGTAGGCGCCTCCTTTATCCCATCCTCATCCCCACACCATGCCAGGCACTAAGGAGGGTATAGCAGTGAACAAAAATCTCTCTCTCTCTCTCTCTCTCTCTCTCTCTCTCTCTCTCTATATATATATATATATAGTATCTGCCCCCTGGTGGTCAGTGCACATCATAGTGACTGGTTGTTCTGCTGGTCATTCCGCCCTTCAGTCAATTTGTATATTAGGCTTTTATTATATAGGATGTCACCCCAATAAATTCAATAAATTTTTTTAAAAAATAATGACAGTATGGTTATATGTAAGATAGTTAACATAAGAAGAGATTGATGAAAAGCATAAAGGAATATCTGTCATATTTTTAAAGATTATTTGTATAAGTTAAATGATCAAGCCTTCACTCACATTTTAGGGCTGCATATTTGGTGCTCAACTGGTTCTGTTAGAAACAGAAGTTTTGCCCACCCTTCACCTTGGCGTTACTAAATGAGCTCCCCAAGTCTTGCTTTGATTTATTTCTCACTCTGCATCCCCAGGTTGTCCTTTGGGGCTCAGGACTGGCTTGGACAATGGAACATCCCCCTCCCTGAGCGCTTAATGACGCCTGGTGCTGCTACAGACGCATCGACCACTCTCACCTACAGAATCCCGCCTGGTTACCGCTGCCTGCACACGGAGGGCACAGCTGGTCTGTAACTGGGGAGCGGCCACCCACAGAGAAGACTGGCTCAGACTAGATTCAGACCTGGGGTGGATCTGAATGACACGAGTGGGTGCTCTTCAACACTCCATCTGGTCAACGCTTCCTTCCTTGCGAGTGCGCTGGGCTCAAGATGTTGCCTGGAAATGCAGGCAGGGCTGCTCTTCCTCCCTGTCAAGTACCAGCCTTGGCAAGATGCAGTCACCTTAGGTGACCCCCAGGGTGACATCATTACCTGCCATCCTACCTTCTGGCCCAGCTGCAAAGAAAGGTTCTAGCTGAGCTTTCTGGCCCCTCCACCATCCAACCCAATCTACCCCAATCTGTCCCCTTGTCCTTCAGCATCGTCCTCAAACCATTTTAGCCGCCCTGCCAACAATATTAGTAGCCGGCGTGCTGTGAGTCCTCTCTTCCCTTCCTCCAAACAACCGAAGTATTACTTGCCCGCCTGTTACATGCCAAGCCTATTGCCAGCACTGGATGCAGCCATGAACAAGAGCAGACCTGGTACCCGTCCTCAGGGGACCTGGGGTCTAGTGGAGGGGGACGAACATCAATCACAGCCTCACTCCCAGATGGGTAGACAGCCACCGTCCCACTCCGGGGTAACTGGTATGAAGAGGAGGGTCAGGGTGCTGGTGAGAGAGTTGGTTAGTCCGAGGGGGCTCCTCCGAGGAAGGGACCTTTGAGCTGAAACCTGTAGGATGAGATAACGGGTCCAATGGGCAGGAAGAGCATTCCAGGCAGAGGGAACAGCATGTGCTTATAGGGAGCTGGGTGAGTAAAAGGACCTGAAGTCCTTGATGCTGAGCAAGGAGGTGGGACCAGCTATGAGGCTGCAGAGAAAGAGGAGGCCAGCTTGGAAAAGGCCTTACATCCCGCCTACGAGGGTTGATGGGGAGCAAGGGAGGTGCACACGGGGGGGTTCCTGATAGGGTCTGGAGATCTGAGGGTGGAGAGCGTGAGGGAGGAGCAGGGGAGGGAGGGGCCCCTGTGGTCCAGCACAACTGACTAGAGCAACGGCTGATCCTGAATTCAAACCATCCACCGTCCCTCGCACGGTGAGAAACGGCCTGGAAGTCTGTACGTGAAAGAAAGGGCTTTTTGGTTCTGTTTCTCTCTCTGCTGACTGAACGCCCCGTGGAAAACGTTTCGGCCAGTGAAGTGAATTATGTGAAGAAACTAGAATCTCCTCTCTTCTCCTGTCTCCGTGTCTGTCCCATTCTCAAACGGCGCCGTCGCTGAGCGCCAGAGGGTAATGAATGAGCTGAACAGAAACAATTCTCCTGTCACTTGAGGCTTAATTTCAGCAGCAAGTAGAACTGCTTCTAATAGCACCACAGGTCCTTCTCACTCAGTCAACCTGGCAATGTCTCAGAGGCTCCCAGGCTGAAATCAGCTAACGCGATGGTTTCCTGCATAAAGGGTTATAGTGCCAACAGGTGCCCACCACATACTCGGCCTTATGCCCATCGCCTCCCAGGCGACCTGGCCTGGACAACAGCGAGCTGCAAAACAATAAGTAGGTACGATCTCATTTATGTAAAAAACAAAACAAAAAATACACCCTCACTCAGCCGTATTGGTATCAACTAGGAGCTTGTTAGAAATGGGGGATCTCAGGTCCACCCCAGACACACTGAACCGGGACCTGCATTTAACAAAGTCCGCAGGGGCCGCTCTGGCACAGGAAAGTCTGACAAACACTACTGTACACTTTTACATTCACACACACACACACACACACACACACACACCTCTGAGTGTATTCTATCTATCTACATACCTATGTATCTATCCACACCTACACAGAAATAGGTTAAAAGAAATAGAAGAAGAAAGAAATAGGTACAGTTGGCCCTTCTTATCCTTAGATAGATTTGTGTATTCAACCAATCACAGATAGAAAATATTCTAAAAAAAATCACCTTGCCCTAACCGGTTTGGCTCAGTGGATAGAGCATTGGCCTGCGGACTGGGGGGTCCTGGGTTCGATTCTGGTCAAGGGCATGTACCTTGGTTGCCGGCACATCCCTAGTGGGAGGTGTGCGGGAGGCAACTGATCGATGTTTCTCTCCCATCAATGTTTCTAACTCTCTATCCTTCTCCCTTCCTCTCTGTAAAAAAACAATAAAATATATTTTTTTAAAAATAAAAATAAATCACCTTGTTCCCCTGCCCAGAGTAGCTCAGTTGATTGAAGCATCGTCCCATAGTCCTGGGGGTGGTTCCCAGCCAAAGGCACATACCAAGGTGGCAGGTCTGACCCCCAGACCCCCTGTCTCTCTGTCTCTGTCTCTCTTTCTCTCTCTTCAAAAAAAATTTTTAAGGTATTAACAAGATCACTTTCTTGCTGCCGTGTAGTATGTAGTAAGGCCTGCGACAGTTGTGTCTGTACTGAACATGTACAGACTTTCTTTGGTAGTCATTATTCCCTAAACATTACGGTATAAAAACTACTTACATAGCATTACATTGTATTATGTATTACAAGTAATCTAGAGATGATTTAAAGTATACAGAGGAATGTGTATACGTTACATGCAAATACTACGCCACTTTAATTAAGGAACTTGAGCATATATGGATTTCAGTATCCATAGGCGGTCCTGGAACCAGCCCCCCACAGATAGCAAGGGACGGCTATATATGAATAGACACATAAATGCTCAGAAATGTCTGGAATCATATGCGTTAACTGCTCACTGTTATTTTGGGGAGAACGTGGTGTTGAGGTCTCGGGGGTAGGGCATTCAGGGGGGACTTTCACACGTTACCCTCTATCTTTCTGGATTATTTATTTATTGGTTTAATCAACAGGGGGAACCTGTTAATGTATTACTTGGGTATCTTAAATTTAAATACGGAGGCTGTGAAACTGAAGGCATGAAAAGCCAGCCTTGTAAATAACCCGGGCACCTCGGGTCCTTCCTCTCCGCAAATGGGCTAGTAAACCCTTTGATCTACCAATTGCACTCGGAGAGATGCGCCCTTCAGAATTACTCACACATGTGTGAAATGATGTCCGACTAAGATTAGTCAAGGGAGCGCTGTTTGTAATAGCAGAAGATCAAAGAGAGCCCACAGGCCCATCAGTTGGGACCGGTTAAATAGATTAAGGTACACTTACAGTGGAGCACTACGTAGCCATAGAAAAGATTGATGAGCTCTGTAGTATTGAGATGGAACAATGGCCCAAATCAAGGGGCCCTGCAAGGAAGGCGAGCCAAACAGCCTATCAGGCATCTTCGCATGGTGTAGCGAGGGAGGGAGTCGGAGGATGTGTTTATATTGGCTTCTGGCTCACCGCACATCTCCGAATGTTAGACGGAAGGAGCTGGTGGTCACGAGGAGCCGGGAAACGGGCTGCGGGACGGTCCTTAAGGGACTTCTCATTGTTTGTTGGACTTTGTGATTGCAAACTGCTTGGCCGCATTACCTATTCACAACAAAACCAACAGCAGCCCCTAGGGTTCTGTTATTCCTCTGAGAATCCTCACTCCTGAGAACTACATCTGGGGAACTCATTGTAGCCTCATAACCAGGGGCCGGGCTGGTTCCCATGAATAGAAGGCTGCTTTTCATGGAAGGACAGGGGCATTCTCCATCCTAAGGGGACACGCACTCCCCCCGCCCCACCCCCACCCCCCGCCCCAATGCTGCCTTTATTGCTGTTTTGTCCTTTGCTGTCTCATTTTATGTGGCGCAGCCTTTCCCCCCTAAAGGTCCCACCAGTTTTCTTTACAGAGAATATGCAAAATAAACAAATTCTGTGATTTGGGCCCTGGCCAGGTAGCTCAGTGGGTTAGAGCATCGTCCTGATACTCCACAGGTTTCGGGTTTGATCCCTGAGCAGGGCACACACAAGAGTCAACCAGTGAATGCACGCATAAGTAGAACCACAAAGCAATGCTTCTCTCTCCCTTCCTCTCTCTCTCTCTAAAATCAACACATTTTAAAAATTTTCTGTAATTTTGCTTTTAAACCATCTACTGTCACATTTAAAACATTTTTTATTTTAAGATGGAAATAATGAATAGGAAATAGTTGGTTTCATCCTCTCTCCCTCCCTCCCCCAACGACTGAAATGAAAGGGAACAGGAAGAGCAGATAAGGAAAAGAGGTCAAAATCAGAACATCTCATGTGTCTCCAGGGCTGTCAGCCACAGTCCCAACACCTGGGAAATAGAGTGTTTGAAAAGATGCCGCGTACTTGTTGTAAAAACCTAAATTGTTTACATAGCCTAGAAGCCAGAAATACCTTGTTTCCTAGCTATTTTCTTATCTCCCTCATGCTTTCCTGAGATCTGAATTATGCTTGAGAAGAAGAAGCAAGGAAAACAAGATAGAAAATCATACTTGCTTCCGTCAATATAACCAACTGAGGAAGACTTCCCAGAAGGGGCGTCATTCACGGAGTCCCAGTGCACAGAGGGAATCGCCAAACAAAGGCCTTTTGTGAAGGGATCAGTTCTGAGCCACCATTACTTAGCATACAATGGGCCAGCTTAATAAAGGCGGCTTCCTAGGGCCCTGATGGCCATCCTGGAGCACCAAGGAGGGGGGCGAGGGAGGAAGGGAGGGAGAGGGAGGGGGAGAGAGAAGAAAGGAACATCTGGAATGTTCCAAACTATCTTCCCAGTTAGCATTCGTGAAAGCATGAAAGGCTTATCAGCCTGAGTCCCACCCAGTTTTCAAAATAAGAAGCTTCTGTTATTTTCTTGTGTATCTGTTATTGGTCACGAGTCCAATGAATGTTTCAATGAATATTTCAGTGAATGTCTCATTGTCATGTGAAATGATCAGGTATAATAAACAGCCCTTTAAATTTTGCTATATACTAGTATGTTACTATATATGTTATATATGATACTACATATATTAACTATACTATGTATATTAACTATATTAATATAAATATATTACTATATATAAAATATATTTTACTATATAATATTATATAACATAGTCTATGTAAACATATTTTCTATATAATTTATACATGCAATTTTTGAAACGTTCAAAATTAAATGTGCAATTACTGATTTGTTACGAATAGAATAGTTTGCTCTTGGGATTGAAAAAGTCCTAAAAGCTAAGTTCAGTTCCGTGGCAGGTGACAGCATGATACATTTTGTAGCCATTTATGAATTCCATATTTTTCTTTGGATCGAGCAGAGCTCATAGGCCCTTGAGTCTAGAGCCCCAGAAGCCTGTAAAAATATCCTTGGAGGTTTAAGCAAAGCCACCCTCAGCGTTCTCTGACCCCACCTGCTGTCCACTTCCATTTGCCAGTTATCATTTCTGATTTCCCTTGTAGCTGAGGAGGTGAGGGCGAGGCTCAGAGGGGTGGGGCTTGTGTCCAGGTGTGGCAATTAATCTTCAAATATTTCTTAATCTTCCCCTCTATGCAAACACACTGGATGCAAATCCTCTATGTGATAAAAAGAAATGTTATCACAAAAATCCCTTTAGGACATTGCAAATGAATATGGTAGATTAGGTTCACAGGCTGTACTCTTACAAGAGAAGATTCTTGACTCCTAGGCATTATAAGAAAAATGCAAATATAAATCACTATGAGATATCCTTTTTTTTTCATTTATCAGATTAGCAGATATCAAAGTGTGATAACACTGTCTTTGCAAGGCGTGGGGCAGCAGAACCTCGCATACCTGGCCTGGCCTCCTGGGTGGGAGTGAAAATTGGTTCTACCCCCTTGGGGGGCATTTGCCAACATTCACTAAAGTAAAAGCTGTACATGTCCTTTGGCCTATTATTCTGCTGGAAATTCACAGAAAGTACGGACTGAACACGGGACAAATGATGTATGTTCAAGGAAATACATTGCAGCCTCCTATGTAAAAGCTAAATAATGGAAACAACCAAAATGTCCATTAGGGGAAGCTGTCCAAATAAGTGATGGCCATCCAGAATACGGCATTGTATTGCTGCAGCTGGAGGCAGCTGTGTTTATACTGACATGGAATATTGTGCGTGTGGTAGAGAGAAATGAAGAAGCAAGCTGCCAAACCGTGATCTGGATGCTACCCATTCAGCTGAGTGGAAAAAAAATACTAGGCTGAACCGTGTGAAAGTACCAATCAGTATTAGTCCATTTTTGACATGTAGACATAACAATTTTATATAATTCAATATATACACACACACACATACGCACACACACACATTTACTTAAACTTTTTTGGGGGTAGGAGGTACAAATTAGTTTATTTGAAGGAATGGTACAAATGAAAGACATGAGTGGATGATTTGGTACAAGTTATCTAAAATAATAAAAGCATAATATGCTAATTAGACCAGACAGCTGAATGACCTTCCCGACGAAGCTGGGGCTACAAGGGCTGAGCTGCTTGCATGATTTTTGTGCATCGGGCCTCTAGTCCTATATAATAGAAGTCTATTATGCAAATTGAATGGTGGAATGACCAGTCGCTATGACATGCATTGACCATCAGGGGGCAGATGCTCAACGCAGGAGGTTCCCCCAGCCTGCAGGCCCCAGGCCAGCCAAGGTGGGTGCCAGTGCCCCGCTGATTGCCCCGCTGGTCACACCACAGATTGGCCCTGATCGCCTGTCAGGCCTAGGGACCCTACCCATGCACAGATTTCGTGTACCAGGCCTCTAGTAGAAAAGATAAAGGTAACTGCAACATGCACATACTGCTCTGGTGACCAGGATGTCACCCCCGTGCATACGGGAAGCCAGCCCGAGGCTTAGCTCTCCTTGCTGTCTCCCAGGATATGCTTGCCATGCCGGTTTCAGGTGCCCCCAACCTGTGCCTATTAGTTTCGTGATTACCTGATTCTCTGATGGATTTCACCTGCTCATTCAGGTAGTGCGTCTCAGTGAAGTCACACAAATGAGGGTCCTTTTTGTCAGTGGCCAATGTGTGCAATTCCAGTAATGACTGATTCACACTCTTTTCCAAGTGTAATGCACACCCCACAGCACTCAGCCCATTCTCCCAGCTCTCGGGTCTGGTTTCTTGACATCCTGAAGGAAGATTCAGCCACCTCGGTGGTCCTGCAGCTTCATCAGTTTCTCAGCATGTTCCCTCTCCTCATGAGATTGGTGAAGAAAATACTTGGCAAAGTTCTTCAAAGCCACATCGTCACCGTCAACGTACTAAGACATGGACAGGTAGACGTAGGAAGCATAGAGCTCTAGGTTGGTCTGGCTGTTGATGGCGGCCTCCAGTCCTGGTAGCAGTTCTCACACACTTGGGAGGTGGACATGGTCACTGCGGTCATCACCGTCATCTGGATGGGTGGCGGAGGAGAGGCGTGGCTTCAGGGGAGAGGCGACTGTGGGCGCTAGAGCCATGGCAGGGGCCTGGAGGTGCTCCCAGGGCACTGTGAAGAGGCTGGGTCTCAACTACTGCCTGGGATGGGGATTGAGTGCCCAGTTCCATCCAAACACTGTAGAAGCAGGAATCCCCTGGGACTCTTGGTGAGGACTCTAAACTTTTATCATTGAGAGACCTGTAGATTCATATGCAGTGTTTTCAGTGGTTAGATTGTTGGCCTGTGCATCAAAGTGTCTCTGGTTCAATTCCCGGTCAAGGGCACATGTCTGGGTTGTAGGTTCAACTGATCCCAGCCCACCCTACACCCCCTCCCCGCACTCCATGAAGGCAACCAATCAATCAATGCCTCTCTCACATTGATGTTCCTCTTTCTCTTCCCTCCCTTCTTCACTCCCACTCTCTGTAGAAATCAATAAAAAAAAAATCCTTGGGCGAGGATTAACAAACAAACAAACAAACAAACAAAAGAAATAATACAGAGAGCCTATGTACTCCTTATCTAGTTCCCATAATGGTAGTATGTCACAAGGTTTAGTACAATGTCACAGCCAGGATGCCGACACTGATACAACCAAGACACAGGCTATTTCCGTCACCACCAGGGTTCCTCCTGTTGCCCATTCATAGTCAAACCCCTTTCCCACCCTTCACTCTGCCCCTGACCCTTGGCAACCACCCCACTATTCTCTATCTCCAGAGTTTGGTCATTTCAAGACTGTTACATCAGTGGAATCACATGGTATGTAATCTTTTGGGACTGGCTCTTTTTCACGTATATCAGCTCTGGTCCATCCAGGTTGCTGAGTGTATCAACAGTTTGTTCCTTTTGATCGCTGAGTCCTACCCTGAATGTGCATATACCCAGTTTTACCAGCCACCTGCTGAGGAGCGTCTGTGTGGTTTCCAGTTTGAGCCTATAGTGAGTAGAGCTGCTGTCAAGTTTCATGCATTTTAAAAAATTTATTGATTTTTAGAGAGAGGAAAAGAGAGAAACATTGTTGTTTTTTTAAATATATTTTTATTGATTTCAGAGAGGAAGGGAGAGGGAGAGAGAAAGAGAAATATCAATGATGAGAGAGAATAATTGATTGGCTGCCTCCTGCACTCCCCCTACTAGGGACTGAGTCCAAAACCCAGGCATATGCCCTTGACTGGAATAGAACCCAGGGCCCTTCAGTCAGCAGGCTGATGCTCTATCCACTGAGCCAACCAGCTAGGGCAACATTGGTTTGTTGTTCCACTTATTTATGTATTCATTGGCTGACTATTTTTTTTAAAGGAAGGTAATTTTATATACACACACACACACACACACACACACACATATACACACACACTAGAGGCCTGGTGCATGAAATTTGTGCACTGCAGGGGCTGTCCCTCAGCCCAGCCCGCACCCTCTCCAATCTGGGACCCCCTCGGGGGGTATCCGACTGCTGGTTTAGGCCCAATCCCTGTGGCCTGATTGCCCCTAACTGCCCTCCGCCTGCTGGCCTGATCACCCCCTAACTGCTCCCCCCTGCCGGCCTGATTGCCCCTAACCGCCTCTGCCTCGACCCCTGCCACTGTGGCTTTGTCCGGAAGGACATCCGGAAGATGTCCGGTATAATGCATATAGTACCCTTTTATTAGAATCTAATAATTAGATAATGCAATTAACCTATATAATAAAAGGCTAATATGCAAATTGACTGAACAGTGGAACGACTGGTTGCTATGACGTGCACTAACCACTAGGGGGCAGACGCTTAATGCAGGAGCTGCCCCCTGGTGGTCAGTGTGCTCCCACAGGGGGAGCACCGCTCAGCCAGAAGCCCGGCTCACGGCTGGTGAGCACAGCCGTGGTGGTGGGAGCCTCTGCCACTTCCATGGCAGCACTAAGGATGTTTGACTGCTGGTTTAGGCCCACTCCCCATGGGGAACGGGCCTAAACTGTCAGTCACACATCCCCTGAGGGCTCCCAGACTGCGAGAGGATGCAGGCCAGGCTGAGGGCCCCCCCTCCCCTGAGTGTATTGCATGCACTGGGCCTCTAGTTGATAATAAATAATTATTGACCTTTGTCCAATATGTCCCAGTTATCGCACCGAGCACTTTACATTCATTCTCACTGGGACTCAAACAAATCCTAGAAGACTATGCTGTTAGTAGCCCGGCCGGCGTGGCTCAGTGGTTGAGTATCAGCCTATGAACCAGGAAGTCATGGTTCGATTCCCAGTCAGGAAACATGTCCGGGTTGTGGGCTCAATCCCCAGTAGGGGGCATGCAAGAGGCAGCCAATCAATGATTCTCATCGTTTATATTTCTATCTCTCCCTCTCTAAAATCAATAAAAATATATTTTAAAAAAGAATATGCTGTTAGTATAATTCACCTTTTACAACTTTTTAAAAAAAGATTTATTTACTTATTTCAGAGAGAGGAAGGGAGAGGGAGAGGAAGGGAGACGAATAGAAATATCAATAAGAGAGAATCATCAATCAGCTGCCTCCCACAGCCTGGGCATTTGCCACTGAACCACACTGGCCGGGCCCGTTTTATAACTTCAGGCCATGAAGCCTCCAAGTGGTGAGGTGCCCTGAAAGGTCACGGAGCCGTAGGGAAGACGGATGGGATTCTGAGTCCTAGAGCGCTAGAGGGGCTGTCCTTAAACCTTGTCAGGCTTCAGAGATGCCCTTGGAAATGAGACCTAAAGGGTGTTCACAAAACTAAGTATTTGTGCTGGGACAACTGGCTATCCACAGGCAAACAGGTGGATCTTTTCTTCACACCATATACAAAAGTTAACTCAACATGTACCAGTGAGCTAAACATAAGCGCTAACCCCATAAGAATCTTAGGAGCAGACCTGGGGGTCAATCTTCGCGACCAAGGAGGGAGCAGTCAGCCCCGGGGCCTCAGAGGCACCACAGAACTGGCCGGCTCTGTCCATTCCATCCAGGACCCGGTTCTGAGGGGGAAGCCGGTCCATTGGCCTTTGCCAACAAACAAGACAGAAGGCTGTGGGGCCCAGGAACTGCCCAGGCGTCCAGGCGTGGGCAGAAGCAGCTGTGACAGCCGAGCCTCGCAGGCCGCCCCTGCCAGCTGCCTGCTCTCACCAGGGCTCTGGCAGGATGGAGCGAACGCTGGCCCTGGATGACAATCAGACATCCGATCAGAGACTGTTTAGATGGGACAGAGGACACAGTTTAACAGCCCAGAGCGGTGGAATTATCACAGAGTGGCATAAAAGAAGCAAAATTATTCCCGCGAAACCATGAAGGAATTTTATTGCCCAGTGACGTTATAAATCAACTTCTCTGTAAATGCAATAAAACAATTGTTTAGTCTGCATGATTCATACCACAAACCTTAGCATTCTGGGTTTTGATCTTATTGCCGCAATAAACTGTCTAGACAGCAATTAACAAACTGTTTTGCCCTCAGATGTTTGGAGGCCGGTACCTCGGCAATCGGCAATCACGAATCAGGGGCTTCTTCCTGGCTCCGATTAATGATCAGGTTGGGGTGATGGGAAAAGCCCGAAATCTTGTCGGAAGTAGCCTCCTAGACACGGCCTCCTCTCCCCAGCTCCATGCTTCACCAGCTCATGCTGGCTTATAACTGGCAGGGAATCCAAACGTTCAGCTCTTTCTTAAGCCTCGACTCGGATGGCAGCGTCCCTGTAGAAAGCGGCTGCCAGCATGAGCTTTAGAAGCTCGCAACACAGAGAGTCTAAGCTGGACACCAAGGATCCTGAGGCCAGAGAAACAGACTGTATTTGACAGTGACCATCTCTTCCTTCCGAGGGCTCCCTAGGGGGTGCCCCACCCACAGGCGACCTCAGTCAGTCTTCGCACGGTCCCATAGGGTGCAGCTGAGGCTGCCCAACCTCTGAAAGGGAAGCCACTTTCCCAAGGGGCCAGCGCTGGTGGGAAAAGGCTGGGAACGAGTTCTATTGGATCCTGAGCCCTCCTTTTCCCACCAGGCCACATCTAAACCCACGGAGAAGGAACACGACAGGTTCTAAAGACTCCGCATTTAAAACCCCCAGCACAGAGCTCCCATTTAGTTGGCTGCTCTATCACATGCACGGCTTTCAAGCTGAGGGATGAAGGTCCCTGTGCGCATGGAGAGGGGTGCGGCTGCAGCGTTAATGGTGAGGGAGAAAGACTGGAAACCAACTACACGTCCATCAACAGGGAACTAGACAGTGATGCTGTGGGAGAGACCCAAACCAGAGAGCTATTCTGCCGTAGTTAAGGAGAAAGGGCAGGTCTATCTGAACTGACATCTGTTACTGGGCGACTAGAGCAAGTTGTAAGACAAAACACAGAAAACGTACACCAATGCCGTATATTCTTTACAGACGCATATTTACACATGGACGTGCATGGAGGAAGTCCTGGAGGCCTCGTTTCCATTGGGGAAGGGGACAAAAAGAAATTGGGAAGTAGATCATCGAAGAGGGCTTCAGCCTTATCTGTAATGTTTTAGCTTTTTGCAAAGAATATGCTCCTTCTTCCTTCCTACCTAACTTTCATATACCTATCCAATCATCTACCTGTCCTTCTGTGCATTCATCCATGCACTCATCATCCATCCATCCATCCATCCATCCTCCCTTCATCTACCTACTCACTCATTCAGGCCACCCTTGCCGGGTACTCTATGCCAGATTGCTGAGATTACAGAAACAAATAGAACATAACTTCTGACTCCATGGAGATCCCAGTTTAGTTGGAAAGAAAATCAGGCCTCAGGCGGCAGGAAGTATTTAACCCTGAAGAGAACAGAGAGAGAAAACCTGGGAAAATGTTTGGCTTCTGTCCCAGCCCTAGAGGTGG
Source organism: Myotis nattereri (assembly GCF_964212035.1). Lineage (NCBI taxonomy): Eukaryota > Metazoa > Chordata > Mammalia > Chiroptera > Vespertilionidae > Myotis > Myotis nattereri. The sequence continues at coordinate 11,320,326 of NC_138083.1, read as the reverse complement.
TTTAGGAAGATACGTGACACCCACTCACCTCCCGGGCTCAGGCTCAGGGAAGGCAGAGGCTTGATCAACATCAGCAACAGTGTGAGGCTGCACCTTTGGACAAATGCCCCCACCAAGCGGAGAACATAAGTGGGGCTCAAGGGTGACAGTCTGTCACACTCTTCTAAACAAAAAGGGCTGCTCTGGCTTCTTCCCCATCTTTTCCGCCCTTCCTTCTGCCCACCCCACCCCCTCCATTTTTACCAAATGCTGTTGACCTGGGAGGAGACTGCGCAGGCCACGCTGGGGATGGCTGCCTTGTTTACAGAGAAAACAGACTCCAGGGAGTCCCAGGGTGTGTAAAGGAAGCTCTCCCAGGAAGGAATTCCAGGTTTCCCTTCTGCGGGGAGAGCAGCGGGGCGGGGGCTGTCCTGTCCAGAGAAACCGCCTTTTAAATGTCCCTCCTGGCGACAACTCGCCTGCAGAGGAGGAGTTCATCCACAGTCTTTGGCCTTGGCGCCAGGAGCTGCCGTTTTTCAACCCAGCCCTTAACTGGGCCTGGACAGTGGTCGCCAATCCTGTTCTGTGAGGCTTCCCTCACTGGTCTGACTCAGGCCTCATCCTGTCTCCATGGTGAAGGCGCATCTCATCTTTGAGAGTAACATTGAGCCTTCTCAGCCTTACTCCAGTGACCCCAGGGCTGTCTCATTGTCAGCTTACTTCTCAGTGGGCAGAGCATGAAAGGTTGATTCTAGTTTGGGGGAGGTAATGGCGGAATGTGAAAGCCAGACAGTAACGGGGAACCTTCTTCCTTTCTGATCTCAGCCTGAGGTTGCGATGGTCAAGAGCAGGGCACCTGGAGTTGGACCCTTGTGTTTCTACCTGATCTTGGACAAAGTGCGCCCTGGTTTCCTTATCGCTAAACTGGGGGAAAGACGTGTCTAATGACAAGCGTTCTTCCAGAGTCACGTTCACACATCCATGCGATCACTGCCCACTTATCGCCTACCCTTTGGGCTGCATGCTGGGGCTCAAGGGTTTACCAACAAGGTCTCCCCCAGGAGCTGTAGGCTGCTGTCCTGTTGAAGGTGACATGTGGGGACAGATGACAGATCCGTACACAAATAATAAAGGAGATGATGTTGGCCAGCAATAAGTGCATCGAAGAAATTGCGATAGACAGTGACTCAGGGGAAGGGTAGCATTTTCACCGAGGTGGTCAGGGAAGGCTTCCTGGAGGAGGTTGCAGTTGAGCAAAACTGAATAATGAAGAACAGGCCATGGGAACATCTGGGGGAAGACAAGTTGTGACAACAGCAATCACTGAGCCCTGGGGAGCAAATAAATGGGGGTAGGAGCTCTGCAGAGAAGCCCAGGGTGATCAGAACCACATTGGAGAAGGCCTCTTTGGTACAAGAGAGGGAAGGGAAGGCATTGGCAAGTTTTCTGTCGATGTTCAGATGGGCAAGGTTTTTTTGTTTTTTATTTCTTAATAACCCCATTACAATTACGAGATTAAAAATTAGGTGACTTTTACATAATCTCACAAACCATAGCACACAGGAAGCAAACTGTATTGTTTTAAAGTCTCTCTCCATGTCAAACTTCAATATGGTTTTGGTTAAAGTGGACTTTTTATTTCAATCAAAATACAATACTTACACTATTTAACTTTAGCTGGTCCAATGACATGAAAAGAATGTATTCCTAAGAATTATATGAATGAAATCTATATTTGAAAAGCTACTAACTGACATTATAACACCATTTCACTTAAATATGGGCCATGATAGCACCAGCTGAATAACAGCAGTTAGACCAGCCGTGGGCAAACTACGGCCCGCGGGCCAGATCCGGCCCTTTGAAATGAATAAAACTAAAAAAAAAAAGACCGTACCCTTTTATGTAATGATGTTTACTTTGAATTTATATTAGTTCACACAAACACTCCATCCATGCTTTTGTTCCGGCCCTCCGGTCCAGTTTAAGAACCCATCGTGGCCCTCGAGTCAAAAAGTTTGCTCACCCCTGAGTTAGACTGTAAAGACTGGAAGAGATAAACCAAAATTGCTTGCGTAGAGAGAAACCCAGCCACAGGCCTTGCCATGGTGGTGGGTGCTCATGCCCAGCGGCTCTGGAAGATGAATGAAACCCGCATGGACCCTTGAGCCCTGAGTCTTCCCAGCGTGACCTCCCTCCTGGGGGACCTGGTGCCCCAGGGGATCCCCTGGTGCTTTGGACCTTCGTGGCTGTGCAGGGAACATCGTAGCAAAATGCCCACTTGGCAAAGGCTTGGATGTGAACTAGGCGTTAGGCAGCACCTGTCTGATGTGATCGTACTTTCTTAGCCATTGAGCCTCTCTCGGCCCACAGAGCTGCCATCACCTTTCTGGAGCTTTTCCTCAGGGAAGAGCACCTGCTATTGGCAGCAGACGGTGCCTTCTCCACTCCTCCTCCACCTTCCGGGAGGCTGCGCTTCTGGTGGTGCAGCCCTGTCGCTGCACACCTGACATCCGCTCGCTGCACACCTGACAGCCGCTCGTTGCACACCTGACATCCGCTCGCTGCACACCTGACAGCCGCTCGCTGCACACCTGACAGCCGCTCGCTCTCCCGCGTGTCCCAGAGGCGGCTGCCTTTCTCCTGATGTGGTTCCCCGGCTTCGAAGGGGCGGCCGGGCTCCCAGCCTCTCTGCTGGGCTGTGCTCAGACTGTGACGACCCCTGGTCTGTGAGAGGCGGGCACTTTGTCCTGTGAGCACGTTGCTCAGTGCATTTTCTTCTCTCAGTTTTCTGGGCACTTTCCCTTTTTCTCTTTCAAACACTTTCAAGTTCGGAGCCAAATGAGACTGCAGATCGGCTTCCGAAGGAGCGGCTGGGTGATGCCCACTCCCTGCGTCTCTCCCTCTGCCTCCAAGGTGCGGCCGCCCCGGGACCTTCTGCCTGGAGTGGGGGCACCTGCACGCTTCCACCAGGGAGAGCGAGCGGCTCTTTCTCCTCCCGGTGCTGTTGCGCCCAGGCCTGTGAGTGCTCCTCTGGGACACAGTCGACCCCACGGGACCGGCAGAGGGCTCCGTGTCTGTCACAGGCCCAGGCCAGGCCCCCGGACAGGCCTCACGAGGGCGGGGGAGGGAGGCAGGCAGGGCTGGAACCCGCGCTCTCTCCTGCTCCTTCCCGGGCACACTGGGCGCCATGCCCCTGGGCGGCACCTTCGGGAAGGACACGGGGCCCATTGTAGCGGGAGCTGCCCCTCCAGGGTCAGAGTGGCCAGGCCACCCCATCCTGCACGGAGGGTGTCGGAGCAAAGGGGTGAGGCCCTGCCCTGGGTGAGGCTCGCTCTCCTGATTCCCAGGCTCCTCCTGCCACCGGGAGGGCTGGCCCTGTCTCCAGAGGTCCCAGGGCCCCCTAGCTCTCTAAGATGCCCCTCTGTCCTGGTGTCGGTCAGTGTTCGGGCTGGAACAGAGGACCAAGGGCCTCCCCAGATGGACTGAGACCTGCCTTCAGCTGCGAGAACTCAGGAGAGACCAGTCACACCTGGCAGGTCTTAGAGGGGCAGGTCTTTTGTGTGACCCAGTTTGTCCCAGTGAAACCAAGTGTTGCTGATGGGGTGACGCAGGGACCCAGGTCCCTTCCCGTGTGGTTTCCATCCTCAACTCATGGCCCAGGGCAGCCCTGGGAATGGTCCCTCCCCACCCCCCACCCCCCCACCGCTCCCCTACCGAGTCGTCTTCAGCGTGTGCCTCTGCAGAGGGAGGGTTGGTTTTGCCACCTTCTGCTCCTTCAAGTCCCTTCTCCTCTCCTAGTGCCTCTCACCGAGTGGGGCTGAGCCTCCTGTCCATCCCAGGACTCTACCAATGGCATAGTGGTTGGAGGGTTATATGGACGAGTGACATGATCTGAGTGATGTTTAGAAATGGTGAGGAAGAGGGTTGGGGAAGGGCTTTGGAGATCACTGTGGCTACTGGTCCAGGCCCCAGTCACCGGGGTGGCGAGCCTGAGGAGGTGGACACAGCGCTAGAGCCGGGCTGAGGTCTGGAGTACAGGAGTTCAGTGTGGCACTGGGTAGCACTCAGTTAACATGTTATGACCGTTCAGTCTCTGGATGTTTGCCGACCCTGTGATGTCTAGTATAACCAGAGCTTCCCATGCTCTGTACAACAGGAGGGCTCCCCAAACCCACACAACGTCATCCCTGAAGCACTTGGTTCAGATAATCGGGGAGACTGGACCAATGAGCCCACAGGACACCTACCAGGAAGGCCACCCCACCAAGACTGGGAGACCTGGGAGATCTACCTAATACTCAAAAACATATAGAGAGGCAGTCAAAATGAGATACAAAGAAACACACTCTAAATGAATAAATCCCAAGAAAACAAACTAAATGAAATGGGGGCAAGCAATCTACCTGACACGGAGTTAAAGGCAATGGTTACAAGGATGTTTAAGAAACTAGTAGAAGAACGGATGAACTCAGTGAGAACTTAAAGAGCAAATAAGTGTAAAAAAGGACATAGAAATCATAAAAAAAAGAACCAGTCATAAATGAAGAATACAATATCTGAAATGAAGAATACACTAGAAGTAATCAATTTCAAATTAGATGAAGCAGAGGATCAAATCAATGATTTGGCAGACAAGTTAGCAGAAAACACCCAATCAGAGCAGGAAAAAGGAAAAACAAATAAGAAAACGAGGATTCTTTAAGGGACCTCTGTGACAACATCAAGTTGCCAACAGACATATGAAAAGATGCTCGATGTCACTAATCATCAGAGAAATGCAAATTAAAACCACAATGAGATATCACCTCACACCTGTCAGAACAGCTAGCATCAGTAAATCAACAAACTACAAGTGTTGGCAAGGATGCAGAGGAAAGGGAACCCTGGTCCACTGTTGGTGGGAATGCAGATTGATGCAGCCACTACGGAAGACAGTATAAAGGTTCCTAAAGAACTTAAAAGTGGAACTGCCTTATGACCCAGCGATTCCACTTCTAGGCATATATCCAAAGAAACCCGAAACACTAATTCAAAAGAATATATTCACCCCTATGTTCACAGCAGCGTTATTTATAATAGCCAAGATATGGAAACAACCCAAGTGCCCATCTTTAGATGAGTGGATAAGAAAGTGGTGGTACATAAATACAATGGATTATTACTTGACCATAAAAAAAAATCATGAAACCTTACCTCTTGCAACAGCATGGATGGACCCAGAGGATTTTATGCTAAGTGAAATTATTCAGAGAAAGACAAATACCATATGATTTCACTTATATGTGGAATTTAAAGAACAAAATAAACAAACAAAATAGAAACAGACTCATAGATACAGAAAATGGATTGATCGTGGCCAAATAAATGGGAAGGGGGTTGGAGACTGAGTGAAATAAGTGAAGGGATTAAGAAGTAAAAATTGCCCTAGCTGGTTTGGCTCAGTGGATAGAGCATCAGACTGCGGACTGAAGGGTCCCAGGTTGGATTCCAGTCAAAGGCACGTACCCGGATTGTGGGCTCGATCCCCAGTAAGGGGTGTGCAGGAGGCAGCTGATCGATATCAATAAAAATATATTTTAAAAAAAGAAGTAAAAATTCATAGTATAAGTTAGGCCACACCACCCTGAAGGTGCCTGAATGTCCAATTTGTGGTTTTAATTTGCATTTCTTTTTAAAATATATATTTTTCTTGATTTTGAGAGAGAGTGGAAGGGAGATAGAGAGAGGGAAAGAAACATTCATTGGTTGCCTCCTGCACATCCCGGGACCACGCCTGAAACCCAGACTTGTCCCCTGACCAGGAATTGAACCAGCAACCTTTTGGTGCATGGGGCAATGCCCAATCAACTGAGCCACACCAACCAGGGCTAATTTGCATTTCTTGATTATGAATAAGATTAGTCATCACTTTATACATTTACTAGAGGCCTGGTGCATGAAATTCATGCATTGGGGGGGGGGGGATGTGTCCCTCAGCCCAGCCTGCGCCCTCTCGCAGTCGGGGATCCCTGGCTCCTCACCTCCCACCTGTTTGCTGCTCCTTTCCTCTTGGCTCGCTGCTCCTTAGCGCTGCTGCGGAGGCAGGAGAATCTCCTGCCACCGCTGTTGCGCTCGCCAGCCATGAGCCCGGCTTCTGGCTGAGTGGCACTCCCCCTGTGGGAGCACACTGACCACCAGGGGGCAGCTCCTCCATTGAGCGTGTGCCCCCTGGTGGTCAGTGCACATCATAGCAACTGGTCATTCTGGTCGTTCTGCCATAATGGTCATTTAGGCTTTTATGATATAGATTGGGCATTCATGCTTCCTCTTTTGTGAAACGTCCACTAAAGTATTTTGTCCATTTTTCTATTACATTATCTGTGTGTATTTTTTTCTTATTGATTTGTAGAAGTTCTTTATTTATTCTGGACAATCTTCTAATAACTATAAATATTGTAATTTTCTCCCAGATACTACCTCATCTTTTCAGTTTCTTTGTAATGTCCCTTGATGTAGCTGTATTTATCAATTAGTTGTATTTTAATATAGTTAATTTTTTTATGGAATCTGTCATTTGTGTCTAATATATTATGTCTTATTATTATTATTATTTCAGAGAGAAATAAAGAGGGAGAGAGAGATAGAAACATCAACGATGAGAGAGAATCGTTAATTGGCTGCCTCCTGCAGCCCCCTACAGGGATTGAGCCCAAAATCCGAAATCCAGGCAGGTGCCCTAGCTGGGAATTCTCAACCACTGAGCCACACCAGCTGGGCTAATATATTATTTCATAACTCAAGTTTATAAAAATATTTTCCTATAGTTTATCCTAAACATTTGCCTTTCACTTTTAAGTCTTTAATGATCTTTGTTTTGAGATATAATTCACATACCAGAAAATTCATCCTTTAGGAGAGATGTTTGTATATCACAAGAGGGTAAGATCTAAGTATGTTTTTCCTTCTGGGTAACTAATTATCCTGTACCATTTATTGACTACTTCATATTCTCCACAGACCTGTGCTAATTTATTATAATAATAATTTTCCATAGCATCTTGGCTAGATTTCTGGGCTCTTTAGTCTGTTCTATTGGTCTTGTTTTCTCTCCCTACACCAATATTACATTATCTTAATAACTACAGATTTATAAAACAATATTTAATATTTGGCAGGGCACATTTCTCCCAACCTATTTATTTTTGTTTTAAATTAATTTTTAGAGACAGAGAGGGAAATATCAATTCGTTGTTGCACTTATTTATGCATTCATTGGTTAATTATTACTTTTTTTTTAAAGAATAGTTTATTGATTTTTAGAGAGAGAGGTAGGGAAAGAAGCATTGATGCGAGAGCACATCAATTGATTAATCGGCTACCTCCTACTCGCCTTCCACTAGGGAGCAAGCCTGCCACCTGGGCATGTGCCCTGAGCAGGAATCGAACCAGCAACCCTTTGGTACATGGGACGATGCCCAACCTACTGAGCATACCGGCCGGGCCATTGGTTGATTCTTGCATGTGCCCTGAGGGGGATCGAACCCACAACCTTGGTGCATCAGGGTGATGCTCTAACCAACTGAGCAACCTGGCTAGGACTCTCCCAACCTGTTTTTCCATGGGAGTTTCCTTGGCTCTTGGCCATTTGCTCAGCCATAAAAACTTTAGAGTCAGCTTGTTAAATTCTTGAAAAACCTGATTCTACAGGTTGAATCCATTTTGGCAAGTTATATTTTTCTAAGAACTAATTCATTTATTTATCTAAGTTTTCAAATTTATTGGCAGATAGTAGGATCTGGGGCAGCCCTTCTAATCAAACACATCGATATATCTGTAAAAATGTCCTTGTATTTAAAAATTTGCTGCATATGTACATTCTCATAATATTTATTTGTGCTTTTCTGTTTTTTCCTTAATATTTTAGGTGAATGTTTGTCAATTTTATTAGGCTTTCAATTGTTGCCTGTGTTGATTCTTTGTTTTATATCCCTGTTTTCTATCTTGTTAATTTCTGCCTTTGTTTTTATTATTTCCTTCCTCTGCTTTTAAGGATGTTATTCTACTGCTATTTTTCTGATTTCTTACGTTGGATGACTGGCTAATAATTTTCATCCCTATTCTTTTCAAATGTAAGCATTTCAGTTCCTAGGTACTGCCTAGTTGCATACCATAAGTTTTGTGTAGCACATTAATTATTGCTGTTATGATACTTTCAGAATTCACTAAGAATTTATCCTTTTAGCCATGACTTTTTAAAAAATGTGTCTTAAACTTTCCAAATGTGTGGGTTTCGCAAGTCACCTTTTTGCTATTGATTGCTCACATTTTAGTCGGAGGGCATGGTATGAATGTTACTCAGACCTGAAAACGGATGAGGTGAGCTTTATTCTTGGGGCAAAGAATACAAAATAACATAATTTCTTTTCACGATATACTTGTTAAATAAAATTATCAAACACCAGGAGCCCTATCCAGGCGGCTCAGCTGGCTGAAGGGTCATCCCATGCGCCATAAGATTGTGGGTTCGATTCCCAGTCAGGGCACATACCCGGGCTCTGTGTCCCACCCCTGGTTGGGGTGCATGTGGAAGGTGGCTGGCTGATGGATGTTTCTCTCTCATATCAATGTTTCTCCCTCTCTCTGTCTCTCTTTGTCCCTTCCTCTTTCTAAAAATCAATAAACATATCCTCGGGTGAGGATAAAAACCATGCAGGAAAATGATAAAATCCAACTTCAGGCCGGGGGTTCTCTGGGGAGGCAGCAGGGAATGAGGTCAGAGGGTGGGAGGGATGCTTGCTCTATCTGTAATAATTTTTTTCTCTTAAACACTACAGCAAAAAGATTTGAAAGTCATTGAATGAAGTCCACAAGGCCTTCTCTGAAACTCCTGGGGCTGGATGTTCCAGAATTTAGAATTTTCTAGATCTTAGGGAGACAATATGGAGCACATTCCTATACTATATACTAGTAATCTCAGTGGGAACTGGGGCAGCCCTTCTAATCAAATGCATTGATATATTTGCAATAAGATGTCTGCACTGTATTACAAAGTAGGCGAAATATTAGGATTGCACACAGCTCCCATCAGCGTCTGTTTTCCAGAGTGTTAATGTTTTGCAAATACAGAAAAGGAATCGTGGACTTGTAGATATTACCATGTATTAAATCAACAGGTCTGTTACTTTATTAGTTTGTTCTTCTTTGAATGTTTGAAATACGTCCAAAGGTTATTAAAACTTCTCTTAAGCCTGGCCAGTGTGGCTCAGTAGTTGAGCGCTGATCCATGAACCAAGAGGTTACCGGTTTAATTCCCAGTCAGGGCATAGGCCCGGGTTGTAGGTTCGATCCCCAGTAGGGGGCGTGCAGGAGGCAGCCCATTGGTGTTTCTTTCTTATCGATGTTTCTATCTCTCTATCCCTCTATACTTCTCTCCCTTCCTCTCTCTAAAAATCAATAAAAATATATTTATTTAAAAATAAAACTTCTTTTAAGAGATGAGAACTCTTCTCAAACTGCTTTCCAGGTAGTAAATAAAAACACATCTGAAGAAATGGAGGCTTTAAGCAATGCGGGTCTTCGAATGGAAAAACAATAATGGAAAAAGTGGTGACATCCAAATGAAGTCTGTAAGTGGTGAGTAGAATCTTACCAACATGAATTTCTTAATTTTGACAAATGCACCAGGGTAATGTTGAAGGCATAGGGGAACTTGGTACTACCAGCATCTTTGCAACTTTTCTACAATTTATTGCAAAAGAAGGAAAAAAAATATTTTTAAAAGAGAGATACCATTTAGCGTTGGTGAGGGTACAGACTTAAGGACCCCCAGATCTCACAGGTTGGATGGTGAGAGGGCCAAGTGATCGAAGCTTCTGAGGGCATATTAGTTTCCTAGGGCCACAGTGACCAGTGACCACAAACTGGGTGGTTTAGAACAGCAGAGATTTATCCCCACGGTTCTGGAGGAGGACGTCCAGAATCATGGTGTCAGCAGGCCAGGCGCTGAGGGGTCCAGGGAGGACCCCGCCTGTCTCTTTCAGATTCTGGGGCTCTTGGTAGTTCCGCTGCCCTGTGGCTTCCAGCAACACCACTCCGATCTCCGCCTCTGTCTCCACATGGTGGTCTCTCCTTCTGTCTGTGTTTCTTCTCTTCTTACAGGACACTGGCTGCTGGGCTCCAAATGTGATCACCTCCTGAGGTCTGGGGAGGAGAAGCTGGTCACCCCAGCACCATTTCAGGCACCAGTGGTCCCTGGGGGCTGAATGCCACCATACTGGACAGACTACAGAACACTTCCCTCAGCATGGAAAGTTCTAGTGGACATTACGACTGTCCACCTTGTGTTATAGGGTTTCCGCCGTGGGAAGACATTCTTAGAGATGTCCAGGGGAGGGTAATTGAGTGGATAACTGTGATTCCAAGCTTATCATTCCACAGACACCCCCCACCCCCCATTCCTTCCACCCATGCAAACATCCCCAGTAGGTCCTATTAAGTGTCGCATGTTCTGGTCAAACTGGTTTATGAAACCACGATTTGGGGAGTCCAGTCTTGCAGGCGGGGGCCCTGGCTTTGTGTGGCCGTAATGAGGTTATTTATGGGGGATGGAGACGACTCGGGAAGATGAAAGGTTTGATGGTAAAGGAAAGCAGAAGCTGGGAGAAGCAGGTTTCTCCTTAGAGCAATGACTGCGCAGATAGGATAAATCACCGGACCATTAAACCTTCACGGAGAGCGCTCGTAAACCTGCCGGCCCACAGAGCATACCCTCCCAAGCGGCCCATGTGGCGGGCCCCCCACTTTCCCCGATCCACCAGCCGGTCCCATTCACCCATTCACCCTCCTGGGCGCTCCACCAGGACACAGAACCGGAAAATCACACCCAACGTCATTCCTTGGGTGGCCAAGCATCCCTGTTTGCAGGATTTCCTGAGACTCCAGTCGTTCAGGGCTAAGTCCCAGGCACACCCAGATGAGTGGTCACCCTCTGTCCCCTGGACCTTGGGGATAAGCAGAGCCTGTGGCTCAGAGGGGCAGGCTTTTTTCATATTGAGCTATCTCTCCAGATGCTCGGGCAAGATCCTCTTCACCCACTTCTGCTCCTTTAATCCCCACAACCAAATGGGGGTGGTGTCACGATTGTTCCTGCCGGACAGGTGACGGACAGGTGACGGACAGGTGACGAAACAGGCCAGGAAGCTGAAGTGACTTGCCCAGGGCCATCCACTCTGCTGGTGGCTGCATCTCTACAGCCCATGCTCTGAACTGCTCTACTTCTCCTTCTGCTTTCTTACTCTGCCTCCTGAACAAATGGGAATTTCTGGGGTTTCTAGAAGCTTCCCACCAGAAGCAAGCCTATTTTCCTTCCCCAGAGGGTAGGTGCCCACCCCAAGAGGGGTTGGACTTCCGGCTGAATTGCGTGTTAAAAAGTCAAGTCCCATTGTCTGTCACGGTCTGGGCCATTTCATTGGCAAAGGCCAGTTGGAAGGACGGTCAATTAGTCACTCACAGATGCTCCCTGGCTGTGGCTGCCCAAACCCTTCACCACCGGGGAGCCCCCAAGACAGGATGAGGTGAGATTTCCCCGCCAAATCTAGGACCTATCAGAGCAGAGCACCTGTGGTCAACGGGAAACCCTGGCTTCACCCACGTTCTCCCCAGAGGAGGAGGGAAAGCATCGACCAGCTCATCGATCACTTTTATGGAGGCTTACTGCGTGCGAGGCAGGGCCTTACTTCACTCACGTCTCACGCCTAACTATCTGTGAAATAGATAAAGTGGTTATTCCAGCTCAGAGAGGAAACCGAGGTGGGGAACTTCCATGCATCCAGAGCAGTGGTTGTCAACCCGGGGCGGGGTCTGGGACATTTTTTGTTGCCACAACTTGGGGGTGCGACTGGCATCTAGTGGGTGGCGGATGCTGCTAAACATCCTCCAATGCACCGAGCAGCCCCCTCTCCACCAACAAAGAATTATCAGGACGCAAATGTCCGTCGTGCTGAGGCTGAGAGATTCGGTTCTAAACCAAGAAGAGGCCTGAAGGACCCTCTCACCCCAGAGCTTGAGGGATTCACCTAGAGTCCCACACCTCCAAGAAGCGGAGTAGCGATTCTGCATTCTGCCCTTACCTTCCTGCCCCCGGGAGAACCAGTCCTGAAAGGTCAGCCTGGAGGGAGCAGGCTTTGTGTCTGTTTGATGCTGGAACAGTGCTGGGCACAAAACAGGTGCCCAGGAAATGTTTGTTGAGTGAATGTATGAATGAATGGATGGATGGGTGAATGAATGAGTACCAAGTGCCATTCACTGAGGGTTTTCTGTCTGCCTGGTCCTGTGCAAAACATTCCTGGCATCCTCTCATTCAATCTTCAGAACCACCCAGAGGTAGCTACTGCCACTCCCGTCTTAGTTTACAGACTAGGAGACCGGCTGGCACCGAGAGGGGCGGTCCCATGCCAGGCTTACACGCTCAACAGTGAGAGGGTCCCTAGGGGGGTAGTCCGAGATCAACCTCTAACTGCATGGTCGCACACCAGAATCCCTGGAATGAAAAGCAACTTCCAGGCTCAGGCACAGCACCCTTTCCCACTGTCATGGGATTTATGAATATAGACCTCTTTTTCGCACTGACCCCTCTTTAAAAAAAAAAAAAAAGTTTTGGTCCTAATAGATACCATAGACCCGCGATTTTCAACCTTTTTCATCTCATGGCACACATAAACTAATCACTAAAATTCTGCGCACACCAAAAATATATTTTGGCCAATCTGAACTCCCCTCCCCCCAAAAGGTGTAATTTTGATTCATTCACACTGGACAGCTATTGTTGTGTTGGCTGTTGTCATTTTTTTTTTTTAATTTGTCAGTCTAAGGCAGCGGTTCTCAACCTGTGGGTCGCGACCCCTTGGGCGGTCGAACGACCCTTTCACAGGGGTCGCCTAAGACCATCCTGCATATCAGATATTGACATGACGATTCCTAACAGTAGCAACATGACAGTGATGAAGTAGCAACGAAAATAATTTTATGGTTGGGTCACAACATGAGGACCTGTATTTAAAGGGCCAGAAGGTTGAGAACCACTGATAAGGGGGAAAAAGGTCAGTGGCCCTGACTAAATAGTCCAGTACCGCGTATTTTAAAAAACCTCGAGACACACCGGCAAATCGCTGCCACCGACCGCGCGGAGGGCTGCGGAGACGGGCGGGGAAAGGCCCCGGTGCCAAAGCTGTGCTGTGATCAGAAAGAGAAAGTTGAAAATAACATTTCCTTCTTGGTGATGTGGGGATTGCCTGCCCAGCCAGGAGCGGAAGCCGGCTCCCCGCCCCTGGGCCCAGCCTTGACTTCCCCAACTCCTTGTCCACCTGAACATGTTAACGAGCCACCCCAAGAAGTGGGCTCTCTATTGTATTTCCCTTTTATGACTTTTTTTTTTTTATTTTTATTCCAGAGGAGAGGATTCAGAGTGAAAGCGAGCCGGCTCCGAGGGCGCCTTTTTGTCATTAGCATTGGGTAAAAACAACCTTAACGAGGTGTTAAGAGTCCTCCTGCAGCCCATTGTGGGGGAGGCCCGGGGGCTGTAAACTCCTGAAAAGCTGCAGGGCGTTTATGATCTCGGACACCACCCCTTCCTGACAAAGCTCTGGAGGGAGCATCTTTAGTTCTGGGACCGCTTCCTGCAATTTACGCGCCCAGGCCCCAGCCACCAACTGAATTCAACTTCACTCAGTTCACTGGGCTGGGAGCCGGGAGGGTCCCCCAGGAAAGGGGCTCCGAGCATCGGGTAGAAGGCTTCCAGAGACGACCTGTGGGCACTGCCCTCCCGGCTGGGGAGGAATTTATCAGTGATGCTGCTAGGAAAACAAAAAAGTTACAACTTTTTGCCGCTCAGTTGGGAGAAGGGTTCCTTGACAAATAAATTTAATAGTATTTTACTAATCAGTCAACATTCTTCCTAAAATAGGCCTCATGTAAGGCTGAGGGTTTTTTTCTATTAGTGATGGAAAGCATACCAGCCTCTGCCATGAGGGCAGACACCCCAGATTTCATGGAATCTATAATTTGAAGAAAAAAGGAAATAATTGAATCCTTCATGTCTTTCTCATTTGGGAATTGTTTCTTTTAAAGGAAAGCCCACCCTGGTCGGTTTGGCTCAGTGGATAGAGCTTCGGCCTGCAGACTGAAGGGTTCCAGGTTCGATTCTGGTCAAGGGCACACACCTGGGTTGCAGGCTCGATCCCCAGTAGGGGGCGTGCAGGAGGCAGCCGATCAATGATTCTCTGTCATCATCATTGATGTTTCTATCTCTTCCTCTCCCTTCCTCTCTGAAATCAATAAAAATATATTTAAAAAATATAAAGGGGACCCCATTTGTCACAATTTATAGGGATCCTTCCTGATTTTATTTGATCAGTCTCACAACTGGTCAACAACCCTACACTGTGTACTTCTAAATTCCTAAGGGATTAGACCAGGGGTCCTCAAACTTTTTAAACAGGGGGCCCGTTCACTGTCCCTCAGACCGTTGGAGGGCCAGACTATAGTTTAAAAAAAAACTATGAACAAATTCCTATGCACACTGCACATATCTTATTTTGAAGTAAAAAAACAAAACGGGAACAAATACAATATTTGTATTTGCATGTGGCCCGCGGGCCGTAGTTTGAGGACCCCTGGATTAGATCTTCAATGTTCTCACCACGAAAAAGAAAGGATAATTATGTGGTGTGATTGAGGTGTAAGCGGAAGCTATGGCAGTAACCATATTGCAGTATGTAAATGTATAACACCGGCAGGCTGCACACCCGAAGCCTCCACGTTGTTGTATGTCATTTCTAGCTCAATAAAAATATCTTATAATGAAAAAAATCTTAGCTTGTCATTTTTCACTGCCATTAAGTTGTATTATCAGCATTTTACACAATCCCTATTTGATTTTCATAGTTCCTTTTAATGGCATGCAATGTGTATTTAACTTGCACATGTATATTTCCCTTGACTGAAATATGAAGAACAAGAAAAGTGTACGAATGATATATTTTCCATGCAAGATGTTATGGTTGATCCAGAATCCGATTGGATAAGTCATTCATACGTGAAGTCTGTTTGGGTCCTAGGTCCTCTGGGGAGATACGGGAGAAACAACCACAAGACTTAGTGCTGCGAGGCCAGAGTGAAGTTCCCGTCCGACGCTTAGCAACCACGTGGTCCTGAGCCCATCCCGTCACTCATTGTCACTGACCTCAGATTTCCGAATGTGATACCCATGCGGCTGACTGTGAAGTTATTATTCATTTTTGTGGTGCCTGACAGTTATTTAATTGGGTGTAAGCTATGAGCGAGGTGCCGTGGATGCAGGATGTCAGTTAACTCCAGAAATAACCTACAACGCGGGGAAGGTTACCAGTGCACTCATGTAATGGGTGAGGCTCCCGGGGCTAAGATGGGTGAAGTGATTACCCACAGCCACACAGGCTCCAAAAGGCAGAGCTGGGATTTGAACCCAGGAACGAGTGACTGCAAAATCTGTCCCCCAAGTCACTCAAAGTAAAGCTGCCTCCCTGGGAGGATTAAATGAGACGGTGAGTCGGAAAGCCGTTTCTAAATGCCTGGTAAGGGAGGTGTGGCCAAAGCATCACAGATTTTTTAGAAGGAGAGGGAATCATCTAATTCAGGGGTTCTCAACCTGTGGGTCGCGACCCCTTTGGCGGTCGAACGACCCTTTCACAGGGGTCGCCTAAGACCATCCTGCATATCAGATATTTCCATGACGATTCATAACAGTAGCAACATGACAGTTATGAAGTAGCAACGAAAATAATTTTATGGTTGGGTCACAACATGAGGAACTGTATTTAAAGGGCCAGAAGGTTGAGAACCAATGGTCTAATTAAACAACCCGATTTTAGAATGATGAGGCTGAGAGTCTACCTTGGGTCACAAACTAGGAAAGAGATTTCAGATAGGAAGAAAGATCGCCAGCTGCCCCAGAGACGCACTGCATGCTGTGGTTAAATTCTCAGACTTGAGAACAAGAAGCCTGGGTGCAAACCTGAGCTCCATTAGTTACTAGTTGTGTGATCTTGGGCAAGGTACATAAATTCTCTATACTTTAGCTTCTGCATTTATAGAATTGGATGGATGGTAGTAATCACAGAAGGATTAAATGAGTTTAAAGTACGTAAAATGCTTAAGACAGTGTCTAACATATGGTGACATATACCTTTAAATGTATCATTATTCTAGCCACCACTAATATTCTTAAAAACCATAGCATTCCTAGTTGATGAATTGAACATACAAAGAAACCCATAGGTACCATAATCAACTCTGTCCTTTTATAAACAACAAAGGATGAATAAACTGGTACAAATCATCTTTGTAAACCACCAATCTGACCATTTCACTGCTTGCTGAACATCTAGCCATAAAATATTTGCAAATCATCTATATATATAAAAAGCCAGTGACCGGAATGCTGCAATGACCAGAACAACTGGTTGCTATGATGCCCACTGCGGCCAGCGAACTGGCCCGATTGGGGGGGTGGGGCCGGCCAGCCAACCTCCTGCCCCTCTCCCTGCCCAGCCCCACCCCAGCTTGGCACCCCCACCCCAATCAGGGACAGACTGGCCAGTCAACCACCTGTGGCCCCTCTCCCCAGACAGCCCCACCCCCCCATTGGCCCAGGGCCCCACCCCTCAGCCAGTTCTGCCCCCAATTGCCCCCCCCCAACAAAATCGGGGGTGGGACTGGTCGGCCAACCTCCCCCGGCCCCTCCTCCAGCCACTGACCCCTGATCGTCCCCCCACCCCATTCAGGGGCGGGGCTGGCCGGCCCACTGCCCACAGCCCCGCCCCACAGCAGGCCCCGCCCCCAATTGGCCCCCTACCCCAATTGGAGGTGGAGTCCGTTGGAAAATTGTCTACAGCCCCTCCCCCAGCTGGCCTGGCCCCAATCAGGGCGGGCCAGCTGGCCAACCTCCCGCTGTCTCCTCCTCCCAACAGGCCCAGCCCCAATCTGCCCTGATGCACAAATTTGTGCACTGGGCCTCTAGTATACTGGATAATGGCTTAATATCCAGAATATATAATGAATAAACTGGTAAAAAATGGGCAAAGGACTTGAGTAGAAATTTCTCCAAGGGAGACATATAAAGGTCCATAAGATGCTCAACATCACAAATCATCAGAAAAATGCAGGTCAAAACCACAGAAATATATTGCATACTCATTATATTGGCCACTATCACCCCCACCCCCAACAGAAAACAACAAATGTTGAGAAATTGAAGTCCTTATACACTACTGGTGAGATTGCAAAATGGTGTAGCCACTATGGAAAAGAGTATGGCAGCTCCTCAAAAAATTAAAATTAGAACTATCATAAGATTCAGCAATCTCACTTCTGGGTATTTATCCTAAAGAATTAAAAATGGCATCTCGAAGAGATACTCACACACCCATGTTCATTGCCACATTATTCACAGTAGCCAGTAAGTAGAAGCAACCTAAATGTCTATCAAGGGATGAATGGATAAAGAACGTGTAAATACATTCACTGGAATATTATTCAGCCTTTAAAAAGTAAGAAATTTTGTCAGATGCTACAACGTGGATAAACTTAGAGGGCATTATGCTAAGTGAAATAAGCCAATCACAAAAAAGCAAATATTGAATAATTCCATTTCTATGAGGCTTCTAAAGTAATAAGACTCAAGGTCCTGGCCGGGTAGCTCAGTTGGTTAGAGCTTCATCCCAGTATGCCAAAGTTTCAGGTTCATTCTCCTGTCAGGACACATATAAGAAGCAACCAATGAATGCATGAATAAGTGGAATAACAATGTCTTTTATATATATACTAGAGGCCCAATTCACGAAGATTCATGCAAGAATGGCCCTTCCTTCCCCTGGCTGCTGGCACTGCCTTCGCTCTGGCCAGAGCTGCCTTTCCGCCTTCACTCCAGCCCAGAGCGGCCTTTCTGCCTTCGTTCCCACCCGTAGCTGCCTTTCTGCCTTCCCATGCTGTCCCGAGGCCCGGAGCTGCTGGGGTGGTGCAGAACGCCTGAGTCATTGCCATAGCGACGATGCAAGTGTCCCGCCCTGCCCCTGGCCACTCAACGCCTGCATATGCAAATTAACCCACCATCTTTGTTGGGTTAATTTGCATACTTACTCCTGATTGGCTGGTGGGCGTCGCAAAGGTATGGCCAATTTGCATCTTTCTCTTTTATTAGAGTAGATATATTTTTATTGATTCAGAGAGGAAAAGAGAGATAGAAACATCAATGATGAGAGAGAATCAGTGATCAGCTGCCTCCTGCATGCCCCACACTGGGGATCATGCCCTGACCGAGAATTGAAGCATGACCTCCTGGTTCATAGGTCGATGCTCAACCTGAGCCACACCAGCTGGACAAAAATGTCTCTCTCTCTTTGTCTTTCTTCCTCTCTCTCTCTCAAATCAATAAATAAAAATAAAATAATTTAAAGCAGCACCATTCAGTATGGTAGCCACCGGCTACATGTGGTTACTTAAATTTAACTTTCAAGCAATTAAAGTTAAATAAAATTTAAAATTCAGCTCCTCAGGCACCTTAGCACATTTCAAGTACTTAGTACTGATGAGTGGCTAATAGTTTGTAGACAATCCTGTTATAAAACATTTCCATTATCACCGAAAGTGCTATTGAGAGAACTCATTCGGTCAGTGATTCTCAACTGGAGATGCTTTTGTCCCCCACGGGGCCAATGCGTGCACATGTTTTGGGTTGTCACGACTTGGGGGATGCAACTAGCACCTAGTGGGTGGAGGCCAGCGATGCTGCTAAACAAACCCTACAGTGCCCAAGGCAGTGCCACAACAGAGAATTACCTGGCCCCAATGTCAGGAAGGCTGAGGGTGAGAAACATGTGCAAGGAAAGCCTTGGGTGAGTTTTCCCTGTCCGACCAGAAAGCTGACTTCCCTAGGATTTGAATGGGTTCATCTACTAGTACAATCACCAGCCTGGTGAGCATTTTTCAGAATATGTGGCATGAAGTCCAGTTTCTGCCTCAGATTCTTGGGATCCCTCGCTGTATTTGGGATAGGATATTACAATCCAGACATCATCGTCCGGCTGTGTTTTCAAGCCTCCATACCTCCCTGCGAGTGTGGGGAGACCCATGGGATATAATCCACACACCTCAGATCAAGAAGGGTTTTTTCCAAGGCCAGCTACAGTTCCCAGGCCAACTCTGCCCCGAGCTAAGAATGGTTTTTACATTTTTAAATGTTTGAGAAGCAATCGAAAGAGTATTGTTTTTATGACATGTGCAAGTTATATACATTCAGGTTTCGGTGTCCATAAAGAGGGTTCTGTTGGAACCCAGCTGTCACTACCACTTACTAAGTGATGTCCTTGTCTGCTTTCATTCCACAGCACGGAGCTGAGCAGTTCACTACGTGAGGCCCAGAAAGATGAAAATACTCACTCTTTGCCCCCTTTTCAGGAAGAGTTTGCTAATTCCTGCTCTGGATACTAAAGATCTTGGTGGAGTTTTCTTTATATTTTTCCTTTCATTTTTTAAAAAAGATCATAATTATCCTGATAATTTGCAGGCGCAGACTCAGATCAAATGGACTTTCCTTGGGAATCGGCGGCAGGCGGGGATTAGCGGCCATGCAGGGGCGTTCGAGTGAAAGATTCCTCTTAGGTGAATTTAGGGAACAAAGGCCCCCTGGTCAATGATTTCTGTGGGTATAAAGTAAAAGGGGGGCTGAGTTCTTTTGTCAGTTTTGCAGCACAAATCATACAGTTACTGAATACCCTCGGTCGCAGCAGTTTTCTTTTAATGCTTAACTCCGTGACCTCACAAAAATAATTGCTGGGAAGCAAATTTACTTAGCCCTGCGCCTTTATCTGCTGGCCGAGGGGCTCAGCCCGTAGTCATATTGTTTATGGAAATGTGAGAGGGGGCGGGGAGGAGAAAGAACACAATTTGGCCGGAGAAGATGGATGAATTGAAAGGATTCGAGGGATTTTGTCTTTGCTTTATAATTGGAGTCAGGATTTCCCTGCCAGTTACCCTTCCTTTGCAGATGTGAAATCTCCCCGGCTCCCGCCCTAAGTCCTAGTAAACGCTTTCTCACTGGGCTGGCATCTGGCTTTTAAAACCCTGTCGTTTTTATAATTATGATGAATATTACGACTTGTCCAGTGAATAGGCTTTTTCAAATTCTGAGAATGTCTTTTGCCGGAAAGGAAAAAAAAAAGTTGACGAAAAATGATGAGTATGCCTTCGGGGCCGTTGTGACTTGTTGTTTGATTTAAGTCCACAAGAATTTTCACTTCGGGTGCGCCCATCAGCCGTGGCTCGCAATCTGCCTTGGAATTTTACTTTGAGAAATGGCAGATTGTATCTTGGAAGAAACCTCCGCAAATAACCTGACTTTGTCCCAAACCCTCATTCTAGAAAACAGATGAGTCCGTGTTTACAGTAGGGATCACACTCAGCGATGTAGGGATTGCCTTGGTGGGCAACAGAATAGGGACACCTCCCAGCCTTTTAATTTTATAAAGTTAAAACCTGCTGTGGCTGCAGCTGATAGGAAAAAAAAAAAATGAGTATAAAAAAATGAAAGCAGAAGTTAGCAGGCCACACCCGGTTAGCTGGGGAGCCGCTCCGAAGGCACTATGGAGCTTGACTTCCTTAGGAAAATACTTAACCAGCCAATCAGTCCAACCATCTGATAACTGCTTATCTGCTCTAATGCGATTGAGATTCCTTTTGATGGCTCTTTGCATTCCAGGCACAAAGCTCATCTTAGGTAAGCACCTTGAGGAGAAACAAAAAATTCATGTGTCTCCGCTTCTGCATTCATGGAATTTTCTTTTCACAATGGAAGGAAACAAGTTAAGCTGGGGAGCGGAGGGGGGGTCGAATGGGGGGGCTCAGAGAATTGAGTACCTTTAAAAGGGAGGGCACAGTGTTTAATGCGTGTGGAGTGCCCACACAAAAAAGGTGAAGCACTTGTTTCTGGCTAATGGTTGAGAAACCACCAAAAAAAAGAATATTTCATGATGCCAGAAAACTCTGTCAATCCACACGTCAGTGTCCATAAAGAAACCTCATTGGAATGCAGTTTCCAGCCTCTGGAGCTAAAATAGCAAAGAGATCTTACAGGAGAGGGAAACACAGAAGATGAATTGGCTACTCTAGTCTCCATTTTTATTTATTTTTAATTTTTAAAATTTTATTGAGTTTAGAGAAACATCGATTTGTTGTTGCCCTTATCTATGCATCCATGGGTTGACTCTGGTGTGTG
This sequence comes from Myotis nattereri, assembly GCF_964212035.1. Taxonomy (NCBI): domain Eukaryota; kingdom Metazoa; phylum Chordata; class Mammalia; order Chiroptera; family Vespertilionidae; genus Myotis; species Myotis nattereri. The sequence continues at coordinate 11,299,061 of NC_138083.1, read as the reverse complement.
CCCTGACTGGAGATGGAACCTGAAACCTTGGCCTATCAGGATGACGCTCTAACCAACTGAGCTACCGGGCCAGGACCTCTCGTCTCCATTTAAAAAAAATATATGTTTTTATTGATTTCAGAGAGGAAATGAAAGGGAGAGAGATAGGAACATCAATAATGAGAGAGGATCATCGATGGGCTGCTTCCTGTATGTTCCCTCCTGGGGACTGAGCCCGAAACCCGGGCATGTGCCCTGGACCAGAATCGAACCTGGGACCCTTCAGTTCACAGGCTGACGCTCTATCCACTGAGCCAAACCAGCTACGGCATTGTCTCCATTTTAGGCTACCCAATCACGCAGGAAAAATTAAAATGTGTGTAAGTGAAGATTTCCCGGATTTGGGAGAATCATAACTTGGAGTGTGCCCTCCCTGCATCCACAGTTCTTTTATAACCATCTACTCCAACAGTCTTCTATAAAATGGGAGAGAAGCAGGGTGCCTCTCTGATGAGAGTAAAATTAATAAACAGGAAGAGCCTGGCACACAGTAGGAGCCCAAAAACATCTTAGCCATTATTCTTATTCTTACAAGTTATTTGTTCACAGCAATTGTTCCTTTTCTTTCTTCCTCTTTTTAATCCTCACCCTAGAATTTTTCCCCATTGATTTTCAGGGAGTGGAAGGGAGGCAGGAGGGAGGGAGAGAGAGAGAGAGAGAGAGAAACATCTATTTGAGAGAGACACATCAATTGATTGCCTCTTGAATGAGCCCCCACTGAGGCAAGGGATTAAACCTACAACAGAGGTACGAGGTATGTACCCTTGACTAGGAATCAAACATGAGAACCTGTGGTCCTCAGGCAGATGCTCGAACTACTAAGCTAACCAGCCAGAGCTGTTCCTTTTCTTGACTATTTGTCATGGAGAGCAATTTGACAGTATTCATTAAGTTTTAAATCAGCCCTAGCCTGTTTGGCTCAGTGGATAGAGCGTTAGCCTGTGGATTGAAGGGTCCCGGGTTCGATCTAGGTCAAGAGCACATGCCCGGGTTACAGGCTAGATTCCCAATAGGCGACTTGCAGGAGGCAGCCAATCAATGATTCTCTCTCATCATTGATGTTTCTATCTCTCTCTCCCTCTCCCTTCCTCTCTGAAATCAATAAAATTATATTAAAATTTTTTTTTCAAATCAGTGTGTACTTTGACCCTGTATTTAATTTATAGGCATTTATCCCATGGGCTAACTCCCAGTCCATGTGTCAAACAATTCATATATTTGTTTTTATTCCCATACCATGTCACGAATAATTCTTTTAGCTCTGTAATTAAGAACATACACATTTAGGGTTACATCATTTGGTGAACTGACCCTATTTTATCCCTGCTAGTGTAGCCACTCCACAGTATTATACGTAGCATTTGCATGGCGCATCTCTTTCTAGTCTTTGCTTCTAATATGTCTTTATATGTCTTTATATGTCTAATATACTTAAAGTGGGTTTCTTGGAGACAGCATATAGTTGGTTGTTGTCTTTTTATGCAGCCTGATAATCTCTGACTTTTTAATTGGAATGTTTAGGTCATTTACACTTGTGTAATTTTTGATACGTTCAAAGTTAAATCTACCATCTTGCTTTTTGTTTTCTATTATCTCATCTGTTCTTTATTTCTTTTTCCTGCCTTCTTTGGGTTAATTGAATTATTTTTAGGATTTCATTTTATATCTACTCTTGAATTGTTAAGCTATATCCTTTATGATTGATGGATTGATTGATTTAATCCTCACCCAAGGACATTTTCCCATTGATTTTTAGAGAGTGGAGTGGAGGGGGACAAACACACAGAGAGAAACATCAATGTGAGAGAGATACATCGATTGGTTGCCTCCAGCATGTGCCCTAACGGGGGCTGGGGATGGGCCTGCAACTGAGGTACATGCCCTTGACCAGAATCAAACCCGTGACCCTTTCGTCCACCGGCCAAAACTCTATCCACTAAGCTACACCGGCTAGGGCTAACCTTTTATTTTTTAAAAAATATATTTTATTGATTTTTTACAGAGAGGAAGGGAGAGGGATAGAGAGTTAGAAACATCGATGAGAGAGAAACATGGATCAGCTGCCTCCTGCACACTCCCTACTGGGGATGTGCCCACAACCAAGGCACATGCCCTTGACCGGAATCAAACCTGGGACCCTTCAGTCCTCAGGCTGACGCTCTATCCACTGAGCCAAACCAGTCAGGGCTAACTTTTTATTTTTTAGTAGTTGTTCTAGGGCCTATTATGTGCACCTTTAACATCACAGTGTACCATCAAATGATAGTAGAACACTTCACATGTGATCTGAAAGCCTTGTGGTGGAGTATTTCCATTTCCCCTCATGTCTCCTGTGCTGTATTTGTCATGACTTTTTACTGCTACTTATGTTATAAATCCTAAAATACTTTCTTTTTGCTTTAAATAGTCAATTATATTTTTTTAAAAAAATAAAGTTCATTTTAGAACAGTTTTAGGTTTAAAGAAAAAAATTGTGAAGATGGCACTGAGCATTCCCATATCGTGTTCTCCCTATTACTGACATTTTACAGTAGGATGGTACATTGCTTGCAATTCATGAACAAACATTGATACACTATTAGTAATTAAAGTGCATACTTTATTAGATTTCCTTTAAAAAATTTTTAAAGAATATTTATTGATTTCAGAGAGGAAGGAAGAGGGAGAGATAGAAACATCAGTGATGAGAGAGAATCACTGATTGGCTGCGCCCTGCACGCCCCCTACTGGGAATTGAACCCACAACCAGGGCATATGCTGGGAATAGAACTGTGACCTCTGGGTTCATAGGTAGATGCTGAACCACTGAACCACACTGGCCGGGCTGTCCGTGTGTTTTTTGAAATTGACAGTTTTGAGGAGTACCGATCAAGTATTTTATAGAATGTATTCCATTGGGATTTGTCTGATGTCATATGTTTGTGGAAGAAAGACCACAGAGGTAAGCCATTCATATCCTCTCATCTCAAGGGTACATATTATCAACATGACTTATCGCTGTTGATGTTAACTTAGAGTACCTGGTCAAGGTTGTATTTGTGAGATTTCTCCACTGAAATTTTCTTTCCCCCCTCCTTCCACGCTGTATTTCAATGATCTTCTAAAGACATTAAAAACAGACTGGGAATCAAATTGGCAACCTCCTGAGGCATGGGATGAGCCTAACCAACTGAGCCACAAGGACGAGGGAAGCTTTCCTTTAAAGGTAAATTTATTGTCCATGCTAACTCTGGCTGAGGAGTCCTAGGGAGTGCTCTGACTGGCTCAGCGTGATCCCTTGTTTAGTTCTGAACCAATCAGGAAGGCAGTGTTGGTAGTAGGTGGTGAAACAGAGTTCTCTCATTGGCTGATCTATGGGTGGTGGGTATGGGATATATAATAAGGCATCTGGATTGGCAACTTCCCCATGATCTCATGAGTGGGAAGAGAGTCTCCAAAGGAAGCTACGTGGCCTTGGGAGACAACCTTGCTGGGAAGACAAGAGCAATTTACTGCACAACTTCAATGGCCGCCATTCTCATCAAATCACAGAGCTACACATATCCGTCTTCCTTCCTAAAATTCCAAAAATGTCATCTCAGCTACCCAGTGTTAATATATAGTAAAACAGACTTACCCAACCCCCATAGGAGGCACCTCGACATCCAAGGGACTCCATCTGTCTCCATTTCAGTATCTCTGGGTGATGTGTCTTCCTCTGCTTTAGTCTGGATATGGCGTATGTGGAACTGTCAATTTAAGACAGAATAATAAGTTTATTTACCTCCAAATCATAGACTCCCATTATATATATCCACACAGTATATAGTGGTCGGCTGAACACAACATGAGGCATAACCAGATAACAGGAATCCAGTCATTCTATGGAGATGGGCTGAGTCCCCTCCGTGGATTCCCTTGCTCTTTATCTCCCTAGGTCCCGGTGTCTCCATCATCAGATGGACGCAATTGCTTTTGAGGATCAAGAGGCAACGCACATCAAATGTTTCACACAGTGCCTGGCACCCAGCGCACACTCAATAAACAATAGCTGTTACTATTATCCCATCACGTCTGTTGTCTCTCAGGTAGGTAGCCACTGAGGTTTTTTTATTGATTTCAGAGAGGAAGGGAGAGATAGAAACATCAATGATGAGAGAGAATCATGGTTCGGCTGCCTCCTGCCCGCCCTATACTGGAGATCGAGCCCACAACCCAGGTATGTGCCCTGACTGGGAATTGAACCGTGATCTCCTGGTTCTTAGGTCGATGCTCAAACACTGAGCCATGCCAGCCAGGCTAGCCACTGTTTTTTTTTTTTTTTTTTTTTTAAATATTTTATTGATTTTTTACAGAGAGGAAGGGAGAGGGATAGAGAGTTAGAAACATCAATGAGAGAGAAACATGGATCAGCTGCCTCCCGCACGTTCCCCACTGGGGATGTGCCCGCAACCAAGGTACATGCCCTTGACCGGAATCGAACCTGGGACCCCTGAGTCCGCAGGCTGATGCTGTGAGAATTCAAATGGGAGTCATCTTTTCATCTGGGTTGGCCAAGGGCGGAAAGGGAGCTGGGAGCTGGGAGCTGGGAGCTGGGAGCTGGGAGCTGGGAGCTGAGAGCTGGGAGCTGGGAGCTGGGAGCTGGGAACTGGGAGCTGGGAGCTGGGCAGGATTCAGACCAGCAAAAGTGAGGAGGAGCGGAGCGAGGTAGCTCTTCCAGGCCCTGGTGGTGCAAGTTCCAGAGGCAGCCAAGGCGTGAAGGAGAAGCCTCTGTGAGCAGAGTTCAGAGAGCCATGCGGCAGACATGGAGTCCCCAAGCAGGCAACAGTTCCCCCCTGTGAAGGACCTACTTGCCAGGAAAAGAGGACACCTACAGCCCAGATGGGAAAGCTACACACTAGACACAGTCGTTTGCCTTGACTAACACCTTCCGGCCTCAGTGGTGTCAGGACATAAGTTCACTCATGGGAGACGGATACCAAGTGCGCTGCGCGGTGAGGTGGGGTACCCCCGTTGGCGATCGGTTCACTACTTTTTGTTTGTTTATAAATGAAAGCGCATTCGAATCACCTCTGGAATCACAGCACCCACTCACTTGTACTCATATTAACTCACATTGGAAGCATGCACAACTGGTTTATTAAGCCTGTCATTTCAAGGAGACAATACATAAGGTCAGGCTAAGAGAAAACAGTGTTAGCATGTTTTAAATGGACTTTTCTTTTGGGGCGGGGTGGATAGTTTGATGTGTTTTGACATAGGTATCAATTTGTGTAATCATGACTATAATCAGGACTCAGAACACCTCCATCACCCCAAAGAACTACTTGGCGCTACCCCCTTTTTAGTCACACCCTCTTCCCACCCTACGCAAGTATTGGAATAGGGTCTTCCAGTGGGGAGAAGTGAACCCAGGTGTGAGGACTGAAGACTTGTGGGCTTAGAGACCCAGCAGGTCAAGATGGAGGCAGACATTATTTCAACCTCGACCTAAGACTAAGTTAGAATAGCAAATACATTTCGATTGGTATGCTAACTCGGACCAATTGCCTGGAAAGCTAAGCAGAGAAAGGCTCCGAGGCACATCAGGGATCAGTTGAAGAGTTCAGGGGTTGATTCGTGATGTCTTTCTTGGGCATCAGCTATTGAGAGATGGTCCTTGTACTGGGAGGTATGGTTAGCATAAGGGCCGGATTGCTGACCATGAGAGGATGGAGAGGGACTAACGGAATGTTAGAGACAATTCCCAGTCCAGAGACACTCCATCTTTAAAATACGTATACAGTTTGTCTTCATTCAATGGTGCTCAGAAACAATTACCAGCCCTGATTGGGTTGGGGCACCTCCGGCAGGCAACCAAAACTGATGTGTCTCTCTCACATCAATGTTTCTCTCCCTCTCTCCCTCCCTTCCACTCTCGAAAAATAAAAATCAATGGAAAAAATAATATCCTCAGTGATGATTAATACATGTATAAAGACTTGGGGGAGGCAGAGAATTAAAGTAGAAGAAAAACCAACTGAGTTATGTTTGTCCGGGTATTTATATAAGGACTTAGAACCCCCAGATTGATTGTCATCTGAAGCTGTCCCAGAGGACTTCAAACACAACAATACTGAAAGGAAGCGGGTTAGTCATCAAAGAGAAAACTAGGAAACACTTGATGACCCGACAGTAGGCGGCCACATCCAGAGGCCAGGTCTACAAAGGGGCAGCAGGGGGACTTTAGGGCCTGAGGGAACTGTTCTGTATTCTGATTGGGGTGGTGGTTGCACAACTCTCAAAGTGCGTTAAAACTCATAGAATGCACACAATCATGAGAAAAACCTAAAATCTATTTAGCCTTGAAAAATGATACTGTAGAACTTTGTCAAATGTGGTGCGCACACCTCTGGCTGTACGCAAGATGACGGACAACCACACACAGATGAAAATTTACATTGTGTTAGTTACGTATTTATATTAACTCTTATTGGGAGCACATACAACTGGTTTATCAAGCCTCTAATTCCAAGGAGACAATAGCATAAGGTTAAGCTAAGAGAAGAAAGTGGGAGTAACTTTAAAGGAAAATACTAAATCAAATAGTTGACCTGTGTTATGCATAGATGGTAAAATTTGAGATGGGGTACTTGAATAAGGTTGGAGAAATAGTGTTCAAAGGCCCACTCTCATGCAGTTTATAATCAAGTGGATGCAGAAAAATACTTAGGAATCCAAAAAGAATTTCATGCAGTAATAAAAAAAATTGAAGCATGGGTTATTAGACATATATTCAGGATGAGGTCATTTTTGTAAAAGAAGGACACAGTTATGCATAGAAAACTGAGTGGGAAGATATGCAGTGTGAATACTGGTTATCTCTGCATGGGAAGATTATGGGTGACTTTTGTCACAGTGGTTCACCCTCTCTAGTATGTTATAGAATGATACATATTAATTTGCAATGAACTTTCTTTATAAGCTGTTTTTAACATAATGACCTTAGCTAGGACATAAATATTTGCTTATCCCACAGCTTATACTTAACTGCTCTAGAATAGCAGTACCAACCTGACCACCAACAATGTGATTATGGAAAAACTGATTTTAAGATTCATTTTTTGCAATTCTTTTTGTCCTTGGGGCATATACATCCCACCAAGGACATACACTCACGTCATTGTCTTTTAAGGCCCTTGAAACCTTTGCTCTCTGTGTACTTATGCTACCGAGTAAATACAGGGTGGGCAAAGGGAGGTTTACAGCCCTGAATACTATAGTTAGGTTTGTTTTCAAAATCTGGGGGTTGCGTTTCTCAAAGTTAAATTTAAGTTTTAGTTATATAACATACTTAGCTGGGACAGAAATAAAACTAACAGAATTAGTTTTTAGAGAAGCTCTGGCCTGACCCTTCTGTCCCTTTCCGCCCTTCCCTTTATTGCTAACTCGTTCTTAAAAGTTTTCGGTTCATCTTTTTGTCATGTATTTTTTTAAAATATATTTTATTGATTTTTTTTTACAGAGAGGAAGGGAGAGAGATAGAGAGTTAGAAACATCGATGAGAGAGAAACATGGATCAGCTGCCTCCTGCACACCTCCCACTGGGGATGTGCCCACAACCAAGGTACATGCCCTTGACCGGAATCGAACCTGGGACCCTTCAGTCCGCAGGCTGATGCTCTATCCACTGAGCCAAACCGGTTGGGGCTGTCCTGTATTTTTTAATACGGGCCGATCTGTATATGGATTCATAACCACCCCCATTCCCGGATGGCGAGTAGCATCTGACACACTGCTGAGGCTTCCACCCGGCCACCTTCCCGGTGATCCCTGTGGCCTGGGCGGTAGAAGCTGCCTGGTCCAGGGCTGGGGCGCGCCTCTGTGCCGAGGGGCCATGGGTGATCGATCCCGGCCACACTGATGGCTGAGTCCTTTATTGAGATGAAGGACAACTTTCCCGAAGCCCCTAGCAGACTTGCTCTCAAGTCTCATGGAGCCCGTCCCTGTACCATCACCTGGATGGATGCACAGGACTCCCAGGACCGGCCCTGGCTCTGCCCGGAGGCCGCCTGGGGGGCGGGCACCGCCCAGGGAAGAGCTAGCGATGAAGTGCACTGGGCAGCTGGAGGGCACAAGCCACCACCTCCTGGCCTCAGTTCCTCATGTGCATAAGGAAGTATTTGAGAGAGACCTGCGTGTCCCAATTTCAGGCCTCAGAGCGCCCCTCCCCCAGAATTTAACTTCTCTGTGAGTCTGGCACAACCACTCAGTGCTCTCCCTTAAGCTGCCTTTACATCAATTCACTTTTCACATTTAGTCTCGTCCTTGGGAATATGGACGTAGAATGGTCTCATTGGCTTGTTATATGCTTTTCTAAAAGCCACTAAAATATATCCATAACCACTTCAACAACAAATGCTCATTGGTGTGCCACCTAAAATTATCTCGTTTGTACCACCCGTGGGAAGGGTACCACCACTTAGAAATACTGAAATAAACAGGTCCTAGGCTTCCTTTCAGAAGGTTTACTCTCTGGGAGTTTTAATGGAACGTCAACAACAATGCAAAGAGCAGGAAAGAAAGAAAGAAAAAAACCCGATGCTGAAGGGAGGTCAACAAGATGAAAACAAATAAGAATTTAAAAAAAATCAGAAAAAGTACAGTGTGGTTTCCTGGATGGGACCCTGGACAGAAGCAGGACACCAGTGGACACCCTGCTCCTCAATTTTGACACCTGTCCCTTGGGCCTTGGTGTGTGAGATGCTACAATGAGGGGAAACTGGGTAAAGAGTATGTGGGAACTCTCAATACTATCTTGGTAGCCTTTCTACTACATTAAAATTATTCCAGAATATAACATTTATTTTAAAAAGATAACTTCACAGCTTGGAATGATCTTTTTGGCGTCTAAGTTTCTGTTGCTCTCATTCGCAACAGCCACCGAAGGGAGGACACTGAGAATTCCCAAGCAGCAGGACAGCCTTGGGATCAGGCAGTCCCTAAGCCTAACACAGAGATCCTCCAACTCAGAAAAAGTGTTTTGAGACCCCTCTCTGCCCCCTCCCCAACCTCTTAGTAGGCTATAAAGGCTTTAGAGCCTTTTGAGAAATTCTCCTTGGCATCCAGGGCTTTGGGATGTTCCCATGAACCAATCCATGCATATGGATCAGGGACCAGTTACCCTACTTGTGTTTCCAGAAATATGAGGGGGGCCTACGTCCCAAGGAGAGGATGCAGTCTCTTTGAAATCTGACCCTTTAAAAGTTGGGCTGCTGGACATTAATAAGGAAGAATGGAAAGTGCAGATCAATAAGACTCGCTGGAAATAAAACACACATTAGCATAGATTATTCCCCATAACCAAGACGAATGCCTTTTTAAACCAAACCAGAGCACAGAGGTACATCTTGTAGGCTAGCTGCCACTAGCAGATTGCAGAGAGAAAGACAGACAGACTTGGGGGCAGGGGAAGTGGACAGAACCCAATTGCAGAACTCTGAAGAGATGGAGGGAAATGAAATCACCCTTCGAGTTCTGTCGAAAATTCTACCAGCCCTGGGCTTCCGTTCATCAGGCATGCATTTGACATTTAAATGGTGTATGTCCTGGGGACAATGCCTTTTTGGAGCGTGGCCAGGAGCTTGCCCAATAGGAACCTGAACGTTTATTAACAGGAGGACATGATAACACATCCAATAGCAGGCTAAGGGCTCCCTGTTCTCGCACAGCCACGCTGCAAAGACTTCTGTGGAATTCCAATCCTTTACCCGACACACCCCATATCTAGGACTGTGTTTACTCAAACAGCCACCCTCCTCTCCTTTTAAATTTTATTTGTAATTAGCGACTACTCCTTGCAAAGCCTCTTTGGGCGATGTTAATATCCTTGTCTGTGCTGCTATTTTTAAGAACCGCAACAATGGTATTTTTGTTGGTGCAATAAGTTAGTATTAAAATATATTAAATGAGAAGAATGGGTGGCTTGAGATATTTCCAGATGCATAAATATTTTGAATCAAATATGCACATCTTTAAAAAGATTTCTAGCCGAAACCGGTTTGGCTCAATGGATAGAGCGTCGGCCTGCGGACTGAAAGGTCCCAGGTTCGATTCCGGTCAAGGGCATGTACCTGGGTTGCAGGCACATCCCCAGTAGGAGATGTGCAGGATGCAGCTGATCGATGTTTCTCTCTCATCGATGTTTCTAACTCTCTATCTCTCTCCCTTCCTCTCTGTAAAAAATCAATAAAATATATATTTTTTTAAAAAATAAATAAATAAAAATAAAAAGATTTCTAATGATGCCTCCCACTCGATAACACTTTCAATGGATTGCATCGTGGTTGTCTGGGTCCAAACCCAGGCCTCCTCCACCTTGACCTTGGCCAAGTTCCTTAACCTCTCTGTACTTAGTTCATTTATAAAATGGGGCTAATACAGTGCTTGCTTCTATTTTAAGGATGTGTGTGTGTGTGTGTGTGCGCGCGCGCATATATATGTGATAATTTATGTAGGTTATTGTATGTGTAGCATGGCGAGGAAAATTCTCAATAAATGGGAGCTATGGTAGCTTTAGTGTCTTCTTGTATTGTGACTAGTGAGGCTCAGCTATGTTTTTGTTTTCCCCAGAGCTCCTTTGGCCATGGAAGAGAATGGGGTGGGGGTGATGGTGGGGAAATCAAGGAAAACAGACTGTGGTCAGCGAGAAGAATGAAAGGACATCTCTACTCCCTGCCCTTCTCCCAGGCCTGCCTACTCCATGCCCCTGGGCTAGAGTCTCCACTCCCCCACCCCTCACCCCCGACCCCCCAGGGCTGATTCATCCTCTGAACACCTGACTCCCTTTCCTAAGATAAATTTATCTTAACCATGACTTTCTCCAGTGAGCCTACCTGGGAAGACGCAGGCCAGCCACTCAGATGGACCTGAATCCCTGACTATGGTCCTCTCTTGGATGGAACCACATCTAAGGACAAAGCATGAAAGGAAATGTTAACAGTATTTCACTGTAAAGAAAAGAAAATACGGCTGTTAAGTTAGCAAGATAATATTGTAGGGAAGGCAAAACTTTTTCTCTGTGCTCTCTAAGTTGATGTAAGACAGGCTAACGGGGAAAAAGCATACAACTTGTATTTAATAATGTTTTTACATGCACCTGGGAACCTTCATGGGAGGAAAATGAAGATCCAAGAAGCAGGCAGGCCTGTGTTTAATGACTAGGCTGAACAAAGAGCTAGTTGTGAAAAAGTAACTAAAGTTTATCGGGCCATGAAAGGAAGAAAAAGATCATTTATTTAAATTTATTTTATTGCTGACAGTATTTCAGATGTCCCCCATTTTCCCCTCTTTGCCACCCTCCACCCATCTCCCATCCCACCCCAGGCCTTCGCCTGTCTATGGTCTGTGTCCATGGGCTATGACTACTCTGTGCTTCTAAATTCCTTCACCTTCTCACCCATCCCCCCAACACCCCTCCCATCTGGGAACTGGCAAAATGTTCTCTGTATCTATGAGTCTGTTTCTATTCTGCTTGTTCATTTACTTTGATTTTTAGATTTAATTGGTGAATACATTTCCATTTTATTGTTCATATTTTTTATCTCTATTTTCTTTGTCTATTTCTTAAAGAAGAGCACTTTAACATTTAATGTAATATTGGTTTGGTGGTGATGCACTCCTTTAGCTTTTTTCTTGTCTAGGAAGCTCTTTATCTGACCTTCAATTCTAAATGATAGCTTTGCAGGGTAGAATAATCTTGGTTGTAGGTCCTTGCTTTTCATCACTTTGAATATTTCTTGCCACTCCCTTCTGGCCTGCATAGTTTCTGTTGAGAAATCAGCTGACAGTCGTATGGGTGCTCCCTTGTAGGTAACTAACTGTTTTTCTCTTGCTGCTTTTAAGATCTCTCTTTGTCTTTAACCTTTGGCATTTTAATTATGATGCTTCTTTGGGGTTATCTTGTTTAGAACTCTCTGCACTTTCTGGACTTGTATGTCTATTTCTTTTACCAGGTAAGGGAAGTTTTCTGGCATATTATTTTCAAATAGGGTTTCAATTTGCTCCCTCTCCTCTCCTTTTGGCACCCCCATAACGCGGATGATGGTACTCTTAAAGTTGTCCCAAAGGCTCCTTATACTTTCCTCATATTTTTGGATTATTTTTTTTCTTTTTGCTCTTCTGATTGGATGTTTTTTGCTTCCTTGTATTCTAAATTCTTGATTTGATTCTTGGCATCCTCTACTCTAATGTTGGTACCCTGTAAATTATTCTTTATTTCAATTAGTGTATCCTTCATTTCTGATTGGTCCTTTTTATGTTGTTGATGTTCTCACTAAGGTCCTTGAAGTTCTCAGTAAGTTTCTTAAAGATCCTTACAACCATTGTTTTGAATTCTGTATCTGGTAGTTTTCTTGCTTCCAGTTCATTTAGTTCTTTTTCTGGAGATTACTCCTGTTCTTTCATTTGTGACATGTTTCTTTGTCTCCACATTTTGGCTGCTTCCCTGTGTTTGTTTCTATGTATTAGGTAGAGCTGTTATGTCTCCTGGAATTGATAGAGTGTCCTGTAGGGCCCAGTGGCTCAGCCTCCCAGTTTCCTGAGTTGGGCACTCCAGGTACACCCATATGTGAGCTGTGTGCACTGTCCTATTGTAGTTGAGCCTTGGTTGATGATAGCATCACTGGGCGGGATTGCCCTCTGCCCCCCAGGCCAATTAGTTGCGAGGATCCGCTGTGACTACAGTGGAAGAACTGCTGTGCAGAATCTGACCCTATGGAACAGGACTTGCTTCGATGGGGCTTTGGTGCTCACTGAGTCCACCCCTTGAGTGTGTCACTCGTGGAGGTAGTGGGGTTGTAATCAACATGGTCAAAACTGACCACCAGGTGCACTGGCTCTGGAGCTTCCTGGGAGGTATAAAGTCAGCCACTGCCTGTGCCCTGCCTTGGGCTACCCAGTATGAGCTACAGCACCATCTGCAGATGGCTGCTACTTGAGTTGGGTTTGGAGGTGCCCAGGAGAAGCCAAGCTGTGAACCAAGGTGGGCTGCTGCTAGTGCTGGGCCTGGGGCCACTTATTGAGAGGTATGGGGCATGCTGATGCCAGCTGCTGCTTGTTTGAGAGATTTTAGGAAAGTCTGAAGCATGAGGCAAGAGAGGCCAGTTGTATGGAAAAGCCACTGGAAATGGTGTGGATAAGCCTGCTAGTAGGGAGGGGCAGGATCTCAGGGAATCATCAGGGCACAGCTAAAAGTGTGAGCCAGGTTGATGGAGATTCAGATATGGTGCCAGTCTGTGGGCTCTGTGGCAGAGAGGACTCTGCAAAGGAAGAGTGGCCTCTGCCAGCACTTCTGTCTGGGAGAAAGCTGCCCTCCAGCTCTTGCTCTGATTCCAGACAAGTTAGTTCCTCCCCAAATGTCTCAGGTTTCTTTCAAGCTGCTGCCCCAGCACTGGAGCTCAGAGGGAATGAGTCCAAGTATGTCCTTGCATGGGTCCTTTAAGAGGCATTGCTTGGGTGCTAGCTGGTTTGGCTCAGTGGATTGAACATCAGCCCATAGACTGAAGGGTCCTGGGTTCGATTACAGTCAAGGGCATGCACCTCAGTTGCAGGCTTGATCCTGGGCCCTGGTCGGAGCTTGTTTGCGAGGCAACCAATCGATGTGTCTCTCTCACATCGATGTTTCTCTCTCTGTGTCTCTCCCCCTCCCTTCCACTCTCTCTAAAAATCAAGGGAAAAATATCCTTGGGTAAGGACTAACAACAACAACCACAGAAAAGAGGAACTGCTTGGGACTCCAGCAGCCTTCATGTCACTCAGCCACAATCCTCGCTGGTTTTTATTTGTGGGGAACTTCTCTTCCTGGCACTGGAACCCTGGGCTGGGGGGCGTGGTGTGGGGCTGGGGCCCCTTGCTCCTCAGGGAAATCTCCAGAGCCAACATATCCCTCCCGATTTTAAACCGCCACACGTGAGTGTGGGACCAGACAGTTCCATGATTTCGCCCCGAGTTTCTGCCCCTCCTACCAGTTTTGATGTGCTGCTTCTTTAATCCCCTAATTGTAGGACTTCGTCCAGCTAGATTTCAGGTGGTTCTCCATGATGGCTGTTCTGCATTGTAGTTGCAATTCTGATGTTTGTTTATTGATTGATTTATTTATTCTTGGTAAGGATTATTTTTAACACAGTTTGTGCAGATGCCCCTGGGGCTTGACGCCCCATGTCCAGTGACAAGAATGTTCTTTCCCTCCGGGTGCAGGGAAGGTGCCTTTCCCTTGGGAGGTTTATGTCCTAAGAATAGGGGGCCGGGCAGAGAGCCCTTCTGGCACCTGCTCTTCAAGTGCCTTTAACTCAAAATAGTTAATCTGCCAAACCAGCACATACCGGGTGGGGGTGGGGTGTTGGGAACCCCCTCAGTACCCAGACCAGCATTGCTGCTTGGCTCAGGCACACGATGCACTGTGTCCTGGCACGTGGAGAAAACGGTCCTTCCCAGCATCCTGCAGGGCGGCCTTGGCCCCTCCAGGGAGTTTCCGAGTGTCCTGGTGACATGACAGCAGCTTTCCCTGGAGTAAGTGGGAGGGGGCGGGCCGGCAGCCACAGGTCTTTTTTAAAAAGTAGAACAACACATTGTATTACATACATTGTGGCAACTGACATGGCTGATCTGACCCATAGCATCTCAATTAGTCTTCCCACCATATAGTTTTTTCTTTTCTTAAGACAAATTCACACACCATAAAATTCACCCTTTTAAAGCACACAGTTCAGTGGGGTTTTTTTTAAGTATTTGCACCAAGTTGCACAATCACCACCACTCTCTAATTCCAGACACCTGGCATGGTTTTGGAAGTCACACACCCCCGTTTCTGCCACATCCGGTGGCTAACAGGTCCGCCAGCCTTGTTCATTGTGGCGGGAAGAATCAGCGTTGGGGACCATCTTGGAGGCTGGTGGCCACAGCACCTGATGTATTTTGGATGAATGAATGGTTTTGTTAACTGAAGGGCGATGGAACCAGAGACTAGAAGAGACTGACCCCTCCGCCTTGCTAAATCCAATGGCGAATTCGCTTGGCCTGCCAGCAGCATTCGACTGTTCATCCTCCCGGAAACACCCTGGGCGTCCAGACCTCGCATCTGCCTGGTTTCCTCCCAGTCGCGGTGACCGCGTCGTCTCTCCTGCTGGGTCTCCCGCACCGTCCAGGTTCACGCGGCAGACCTGGCCCTCCCTCTCCTCTGCCGGCACTCCCTCTGTCCACGGCCTCCCCAAGCCTCTCTGGCTTTACACACCCAATGGCCGCGAACAACGCACCAGCTCCCACCTGTCCCCATGTACACATTCAAAACCGAACTCCTGGACCCCCTCAGCCTGCTGTTCTATGGGATTGTCTGTGGCAGCTCTATCCTGCCACTCGGCAAAACACAAACAAAAACCAGGGACTTCTTTAATCCCCTCTTTCTCTGCTGTCCCCGTGCAATCAACCATTCATCTCCAACTTCCAAACGTGCTCCGAGTCGGACCATTCTCTCCCTCTCCATTGCTCCCATCCTGCCCCAAGTCTGGGATGGTGGTGGTTTCTCAGCTGCTCCTCAGCCCTACCATGTCGTTCTACACAGAGCGGGGGAGGGGTCCTGTGAGGATGACAAGGTTGGTCAGCTCAAGTCAGGAGAAGTCTGCGTCCTCACAACCTGACCTCAGCTCCCCACTGTCTCCCTGGCGGGCCCTCCAGCCACACTGGCCTCTCTTTCCACAACTCCCCAGCATAACCCCACCTCGGGGCCTTTGCCCTAGCTGTCCCTCTGCCTGAAACACTTTCCTCCAGATATGCCCTCCCTCCTCCCCTCCCTCCCTGGCTCTGTTCTTCCTTCAAGTCACCCTCTCTGTGACCTTTGCTGACCTCTGGATATAAAATGGCAACCCCTACCACCAACCCGGCTCCCCTCTCAACTGTTTATCCATAGCTTTTTGTTTGTCTTTATTTTTATTGTTGACACTATTGCAGATGTTCCCATTTCCCCCCACTTTGCCCCCTTCGACCCTCCCTGCAGCCCCTTCCCTCTGGCCATCACCACTGCTGTCTGTGTCCATGGGGTGTGCATGTGTGTTCTTTGGCTAATCCTTCCACCATTTTTCATCCAGTTCCCCCAAACCCCCTCCCCTCTGACCACTGCCAGACTGTTCCTATCCATAGCTCTTACCGCTCTCTAACAAATGTGTTTTACTTAGATTATTTTGTTTATTGTCTGTCTCTCTTTCCTCACCCCCCAATGTGAGTGCCAGGAGACTGCCTCATTCACTGCTCTATCTCTTGCTAGAACCGCGTCTAGCACATGGTAGGGCTCCATCAATATTTGTTGAATGATTCATACCTGTCCACTCCTGTCTATTTAATCTCCCACAATACTCAAAGGAAGGGACATGTCTGTCGGCTACTCCTGTGCCTGCACAGCGATTGTCTGGTACGTTTTGCTGGGTGATTGATTCTCCGTGGCTTCCAAGGGCTTCTGCCGCCCTCTCTGCACCACGGCGAGTGTGAGCGGCCAACTAGAAAGTTCAGTCCTGCCAACAGGGCAGCCTGCCCTTGGCCCCAGCCACTCCCAGGATGGCAGGTCCTTCCCATTTGTCAAAAGCCCCCGTGATCTGAATTCTTGTGGTGAGTGCACCCAAGTTTTAAATGTTAGCAATTCATTTAACATTTTCAAAGACCAGCTCTGTCTCCTTCCAAACAAACCGCCGCAGCCCGCAGCCCGTGGTGGCTTAGTTCCGCTGCCGCTTACATAGCTCACGTCTTCCCATCTAGGGTGGCTCAAGTGACCTCTGAAATCTCCCACTAACCCTCCCAGGCAACACAGAACAGGCTGCACCGCTGGCCGGCACAGGGCTTCAGACGGAAGGAGGAAAACCCTCCATCCCAGAAAAGGTTGGCATGAAATTAAGGCGACAAGGGAAAAAGAGTCGTGAGCTGCTGGAAATACTAGTAATTCCGCTTAATCTCCAGGGAACGCCTGTCCAAGCATCAGGAAGGTGCTGTGAGAGGCAGGAAGCCTGGCTGCAGTGCCCGGTGGGGCAGAAGCAAGTCCTTAGGGCAGGTGACACGCCCAGGGGGCCAGCTCTGGACCCACAACCGCCGTATTATAGGCCTGGGAATAAATACTGACTTGGGGTGGGGGCAGCTAACGATGGCTACAGTGGACAAGCACCCCCAAATTAGGATGAGCCCACAGTTATCTTTGAGTATATAACCAGTAGCTGTCAGGATCACAAGTCACTTCCATTTCTCTAGAATTTTCTGAATATAAACATTCTATATATACACAGAATAACACATACACATTTTGTATAAATTACATACATAATATATGACAGCGTAGTATGCAAATTGTCCCCTTGACTGGGGGTTCTTCCGGGAGTTTGACTAGGGGGCAGGGCCGGCTGGGGGAAGGGAGGGAGCTGCTAGGGACCCTGCCAGTGCACTCATGTCGTGCACTGGGCCTCTAGTAGTCTGTATATATAACTGTGACTATATAAATTATATATATCCTTTATATATAATTTAATTCAAGTGTGTGATATATTATTAAACCTGTGTGATATGTGGTATGTTAACAGTACGCAGCTATAAATTATAGCTTTTACAGACCAAAAAGAAAAAAAAAAAGAAATCTAAAAAGCAGTGCAATATTGCCTTGGCCAGCATGGCCCAATGGTTAGAGCGCCAGCCCACACACTGAAGGGTCTCCAGTTTGATCCCTGGTGAAGGGCACATGCCTGGGTTGCATGTTTGATCCCCGAAGCACTTAGGGGTGGGTGCGGGAGGCAACCAATTGGTGTGTCTCTCTCACATTAATGTTTTCCTCTCTCTCTGCTCTCCCTTCCGCTCTCTCTAAAAATCAATGGAAAAAATATCCTCAGGTGATATGATTATGCTGGTCAGAAGTAATTTAAAAAACACCAGTTCACATATACTGTGGTCCAGTGACGATACAAAAGTGCAAAGTTGTATGAAATCTTCCTGAAGAAGGAATACAGCATGGGGCAAAAGTAGGTTCACAGCTGTGAGCGTGTGAACACAGTTTATTCTTGTGTTGTTATTTATTAGCTATTGTATTATTTTCCATATGAACAAGTCTGTGTTTTGCATACTCACACTGTACACCTACTTTTGCCCCACCCTTATTGAACAGGACAACTGGCCCGGGCTCTTCAAAAAATTCATGTCCTGGGGAAAGCAAGGTGGGGTGGGAGGAGGGTTGCTCTGGATTTTAAAAGGGACACAGAACATGTAACAGCCACATGTAACTGGATCCTGGTTTAATAAACTGGCTGTAAAGGACATTTTGGGGAAACTGTGACTATACGTACATAATTATATATATACCCCCTCCCTATTGTTTAAGAGACACAACCTGAGTGATTCAGGGACAAAAATTCAGGATTTCTATAATTATACCTACTTGAAGAAAAAGAAATGATCGATGAAGCAAATATGTCAACAATGATTACATCTAGACAGTGGGCGCCCGTGTAGAGACACACATTGCTCTCTGTGCCGGTCTTCATGCTTGAAAATTTTCATAATAAAAAGTAAAAATAGAACAAAGAAGGTGCAGGAGCTTATAAGGAATATTAAGTAACACATTGGTGCCTAATTTACTCATTTGTATTATAAATAAGAGTGATTAAAAGAGCACAGGAAATGCCCAGCTGGCGTGGCTCAGTGTTTGAGCGTCAACCTATGAACCAGGAGGTCACGGTTCGATTCCCGGTCAGGGCACATGCCGGGGTTGTAGGCTTGATCCCCAGTGTGGGGTGTGCAGGAGGCAGCCAACCAATGATTCTCTCTCATCATTTATGTTTCTATCGCTCCTTCCCTCTCCCTTCCCCTCTGAAATCAGTAAAATATATATATATATATATATATATATATATATATATATATATATATAGTACAGGAATAGGCCCTGGCCGGGTAGCTCAATTGGTCAGAGCGTCGTCCTGATACACCAAGGTTGCAGGCTCCATTCCTGGTCAGGGCACATACAAGAGCCAGCCAATAGATGCATAAATACGTGGAACAACAAATCGATGCTTCTCTCTCTGTCTCTTTTTCTCCCTTTCTCTCTCTAAAGAAATCAATAACATAAAAAAGTGTAGAAGGGACTATTGCTTCCGTCTCGCCCGTGTTTCCCTGAGTATGACTTCAGTTGAAAATAGTGTCAAAAGTCCACATTCTAGCCCCTTTGTGATGGTGAAGAGCCGAGTGGCTTCCCGCATCTCCCAGAGAGAGCACCTGGTGGCCACTGTCTTCCTCACCCTTCATTTCACCTGACGATGATTCTTCCAGAACACATGAATGCCCCTCGCAGCCCACCCAACTTCTCATAAATCCTGTTTATTTTTCAAAACAGGAGAGGGCAGGTGAGTTTAGAGGTCAGAGATGAGGCTGAGGAACCAGCTAGGCCATTTCTGTTAGTTCAGTGACCAGATTCCACCGTATCTATCATCTGTGGTGTCACTAGTTAACTTCCCGGACGGAGCTTTCCACAGGGAGCATGAATGAAGGGAGTAAAAGTATAACCAGAGGGTTTTTTCCCCCTCTCTTTGCCTTTTCTCCAAGTTTTCTCATTGCCTGCCAAAACTTATCATTTGAAGCTACAACTCAATATTAAAGCTGGGAAGACAGTGTTGGTGATGAAAGCAGGAAGCACACAGACATCGAGTTAATTTCCTTCCTGATGAAGGAATTTCTGCAAAAAGCAAAGATCATGGATGCAACACTTAGGCGTGTATACAACAAAATACCTTAATATAGACTCAAACACTCCCACTTACCCCTCAGGTCTGGGAGTCATAGCTATTGGGAACAGACTCAAATGTGAAAATGCAAAAAGAGTACCCTGAAACACCAAAGAATTCCAAAAAGCTTCTAAGACAGACTCTGTTCTCATATCCACTAACACTCACCCAGGAGAAAAAGAGCCCATGGAGATGGGTATTGGCAAAGAAACCTAATGCTGACCATTTTAATTCTCCAGGAACTATAACAGCTGACAAAGATGGGTGGCATTAAACATCACCAAGAGACCATATTGATTAAAGATCGAACGTCTGACCTATCTCTGTTTATCTGGTTCCAGCTGGCTGGCAGGGTAGCCCTGTCCATCAAGGCAGCTTTGCTTAACTTATAGCGGTGCTGTTTCAGGTACTGTTTATCCCATGCTTTAATGCTAACACATACAATGCATGTCTACATATTTGCCTAGAGCAGTGATGGCGAACCTTTTGAGCTCGGCGTGTCAGCATTTTGAAAAACCCTAACTTAACTCTGGTGCCGTGTCACATATAGAAATTTTTTGATATTTGCAACCATAGTAAAAAAAAGACTTATATTTTTGATATTTATTTTATATATTTAAATGCCATTTAACAAAGAAAAATCAACCAAAAAAATGAGTTAGCGTGTCACCTCCGACACGCGTGCCATAGGTTCGCCATCACTGGCTTATAGGATAAAAAACAAACAGCAAGAAATATGTTTTTAAAGGGAGGCAAGTGAAGTTACCAGTTATCAGCCTCACATTGCATTCCCTAAGTATTCGCGACGTCTTCATTCTGCTCTTGTAAAATTCAAACATGGCAGAAGCAGAAAGGAGTTCAGAGTGATTCTTTCCAGAGCAGCTAAAGCCTGGAAGTCAATGAACATTATAGGTTCCTGTGTGTAGTAGCTGATACCAGAGGTCAGCAAGCTAAGGCCCACGGGCCAAATCTGGCCCCCCACCTGCTTTTGTAAGTAAAGTTTTATTGGAACACAGCCAAGCCCATTTCTTTATGTATTGTCTATGGCAGCTTTCACACTGCAAAGGCAGAGTTGAGGAGTTAGGTTAAAAAAGTCTGTTTTGTAAAGCCTGAAATATAGGGTGTCTCCCCCCAAATGCATACACACGTTAACAGCTGATAACTCACTTAATTTTGAAAATGAACTGCATGTTAGTAAACACTGACTCTATAACCATTCAAAGTGTGTATACATTTTGGGGGACACCCTGTGTGTACTATCCAGCCTGAACACAAAAAGTGCGCTGACTCCTCGGTCAAGGCCATGAACGCTGCAGTCAGGCAGAGCCAGACTGAGGGTCCAGCCCTGCCTCGCTGTATGGCCTTGAGCACGTTGCTTGAGATCTCTCTGCCTCAGTCTTTCTGCCTCTTGAGTGGGGGTAATCAGGACAGCAGTAGCTAAGCTTATTTACAAGGTGCCCAGCAATGTTCTAGATGCTTTGAATGTGTTAATTCCTTTAAGCCCACAACAACCCTTTGAGGTACACACCATCATTGTCCCCATATTATGGGTGAGAAGCCAGAGCCACAGAGAGGTGAAGTAACACCCTCCCCCCCCAGGCCTCGCAGCCAGGACGCAGTGCAGCTGATGTAATGAGGTCAGGCGGGTAGCAGGGTTCTCTCCCAGTGCCCTTAGCCAGCCCTCAGACACTGTAAGTGTTGCCGTTATTAATACTGATCAGCAGCCATCAGAAAGGAACAAAGTAGTTGGTATGCGAGATGACCCTTCAAACCTCGCCTCTGGAGAGTTTATTTAACGGACACCGTCAGGCGGGCTGCTGCCACGTCACAATGTGTCTGGGGTCTGGGGACGGTGACCCACACACAGGGTTTGCTTTCCGCGGTTTCCGGATTGTCAGTTTTTCAAACAGGATTCTGATGCCTTAAGATCTTCCAGAAAGTATGGCAACTAGCGGTGCCGCTTAAAAGAAGGAGGGAGCTGGGGGACCGGGGCCGGGATGGGGGTGGGGGGGTGTAAGAAGGAGAAGCCTCATGAGAACGAGACCAGCTCAGTGTCTATTTCACAGGTGCATCTGGCTGGTCAGTCATGGCTCACGCACAAACCACAACAAACACTGCATACGTGAATTAATGTGGCTTTTGGAACCCATCTACTTTCTTTATAACTTAAAATGCGATACAAGTCACACACTTGTAGAAAATGCAGGTAAACACTGGGAAATAGAAAAAAAATCACCTTTAATCCCATCTCCAAACAACCCCTTTAACATGGTGGTCTTCTAGTCTAGTTGTGACACAGGCGTGTTTTTTTGTTTTGTATTTTTCATCCTCCCCCCACCCCCCAGCTGCTATAGAAATGGTGCCTGGGTCACAGTGCTGGTGACAGGGGATGCCTGGGGCGGGCTGAGAGAACACCCCTACTCTCTCCATTGTGAGTTGCTGTACTCTTCCCTCTTTTATTTTTTTAAAGAATATATTTTTATTGATTTCAGAGAGGAAGGGAGAAGGAGAGAGAGATAGAAACATCAGTGATGAGAGAGAATCATTGATCACCTGCCTCCTGCACGCCCGACACTGGGGATCGAGCCAGCAACCCAGGCACGAGCGAGCCCTCACTGGGGATTGAGCTTCGAAATCCTGGTTCGTAGGTCTATGCTCAACCACCAAGCCATACTGACCGGGCTCTTTCCATTTTATCACCCAGCCTGAATCTGTTTTTTAAGGCAAGGAAAACCCCAATAAAGATCAGTTTTTAAGTTTAAAAATGGAATAGTTAACAGTGAATTCAGAGCAAACATTTAAATCACTCATATCAGTTGCAAATATCCCTCCATAGACCACAGAGCAGCCAGCATGAGCACAGAACAACACTCCGTGGCTACCTGGAAAGACCCTCGTTAACTAAGTTTCCCCAGGAGATGAAGTGGTTAGTCAGTGCCCACATAACTTCCAAACAAACCGTCAATTCGGGGGAGAAGAGTCCCAATATGACTACTTTTTAACTAGTTATGCTCGTGTTGCATAGACACTGGGGCCAAACAAAAGCCGGTGTGGAGTTTAAAGGAGATGTTTTCCATTTAATTCCCCGGGAGCCCACCTAGGGGTGGAAACATACTGCTGATTGTTGGAAGAAGAAAGAAATTAATTCCTATCGGCGTAGGAAACTCTGGGGGGAAAAAACCTGAAGGCTTTTCAACAAAATGTTCAGGTGCAACCCAACCGGATCCTTAGTGACAAATCCTGCAGATAGGATGCACGTCTATAAAACAGCACAAAACCGAAAGGCAATGCTACCGGGGCTATTGCTTGGTAGTGGGACAATGAGCAATCTTGGCTTCCTTTGTGCTCCTTGGTCAGTTCTGATTTTCCTCCAATGATCACGTAGGTTAGAACTAACTACCTGCATAAGGAAGAAAAGACACAGAAAGTAAGAACGATGCCCAGAAGGGAGGCGGAGCAGGCAGGCCCACGCCGGGTGTGGAGGTAAGCTGGGGTAGAAGCCCCTGCACCTGGTGTGGTGAGGTGACTGTCCTTCCTTGCCTTTCACATCTTCCTGCGCATTTTCCCTCGTGTCCAAAGAAAAGGCTCAAGATCAGAGGCTGCACTGGTTCCTTGAGTGAATTTTCTTGGAGGTCATCAAGCTTCAGATCAGCACGTGCCAGGTCAGGGAGTCTGGACTTCTGACCCGCTGTGTGCCTACATGGTCACCACCTGCTCCTTAAAAATGTGAATACAGAGAATCGAAACTATGATCTGTATCCATCTACCCATCCATCTATCATTCATCCATCACCCATTAATCTATCATCCATCCATCCATCACCCATCATCCATCCACTATCCACCTACCCATTAGAGAGAGCACGTACTGTAGGAGGAAAGAGCATGGACTCTACAGCCAGGCTACTTCCGTCTGAAACCTGGCCCTACCTCTTATCGGCTTTGTGGCCACGAGTGAGTGACTGACTCTCTTGGATGCACGCTCTGGACTTGCGGGTCTATTTTCTGAGTCAGTCTTCTTTTCCCAGGAAAGGTAGCTCCTGCTGACAGCTGAGTCGTCTTGCACCTGCTTCCTGCCTGTAGAAGTCGGAGGGTTCAAAGCCTCTTTTCATTTTGTACTGTCTCTGCTCATTGCAGTCCAAGCTGGCTGAGTTTCTGCCAATACATTTCTTTTTAAAAAGGTGTGGGTTTCCTATGAATCCAGGAGTGGCTGAGCTGGGTGAAGTTGCAGACAAGATGTTGGCCAGGGTCCCCGTCCTCCGAAGGCTTGCCTGGGGCTGGTGGATCCATTTCCAAGATGGTGCATTCACGTGATTGACAGGTCCTGGGTGGTGCTGGGAGGTTCAGGTCCTCAGCATGTGGGCGTCTCCATAGCGCTGCTAGGAGTCCTCAGGGCACAGCAGCTGGCTTCCCTAGGAGCAGGTAACCCAAGAGAGAGGCACGCAGAAGCTACAGTACCTCTGACCTTGTCTGGGAACTCACACTGTCCTTTCCTCGTCTCCTACTGGCTGCACAAAGGCATGACTGTGAAAAGGTGAGGCTCATCAGAGGCCACCTGGAGGCTGGCTGCTACAGGACTCTTTCAAAACAGGCTGGACACAAGTTCCTTAAATGTCATTTGAGGCCTTGGGGTTTTCTTTAGGTTTGAGCTCTGGTTGATGGAACAAGCATTTATTTAGTACCAGCCATGGGCCAGGCACGGGGTGAGGTTCTGAAGATATAAAGATGAATACAAATCTGTAGTACACGTTTCAAGTAGGTGAGGTCACCATGGAAGCCATGTGTACATGAGACAATACTTTCACACAATCTGATAGGTGCCATGGTTAAGTGCACTGGCTGTGCTGTTGGAATCAAGAGAGAGGGCCTGCAGCCAGGCCTGGGGTGGGGTGGGGCGAGGGTGCTGGTTACAGGGGGGAGGGAGGGGCGTCAGGAATGATTTCCTAGAGAAAGCAACCAACAGTGTCATGTTAGCAGTGATTATGAGCCAGGCCTTATGCTAAGCACCATAATAGCATCATCTCAAGTAATCCTCTCAGTAAGGAGGGGCATACTATCGTAATTATATTTATTGCTTGTTGATTGCCTGTCACCCCTACTCCTACTAGAATTCAGGCTTCAGTTGGGCAGTGGTTTTCGTCAGGTTCTAAATCCCCGGCATCTAGAAGCGTTCCTGGCACAGAGTTAGCTCTCGATACTTTAGACCAGCGGTTATCAACCTGTGGGTGGCAACCCCTGAAAATACATCCTGCATATCAGATATTTACATTACGATTCATAACAGTAGCAAAATTACAGTTATGAAGTAGCAACGAAAATAATTTATGGTTGGGGGTCACCACAACATGAGGAACTGTATTAAAGGGTCGCGGCATTAGGAAGGTTGAGAACCCCTGCTTTAGACCAGCCACTGACTACCCATTTTACAGAGGAGAAAAGAAAGGCTTAGAGAGAGGGGCTTCCCCGAGATCATACAACCAGGAAGTGGCTGAGCCAGAATCCCAACCCAAGGTCATATTCACGGTACTGAACTCTCCCCGCCAAACACAGCTATGCCCTCAAGGAATGGACGCTTCTTGGCAAAGCTGGCCATCATGGTGCAGTAAGAGCGCTGTGAAGAACTGTTTTCAAGGTGTTATTGGAGAGGACGGGTTTGGAAACTGGTGGGCAGGTGGGAGTTAGCTAGCAGGGGGCCATTAGTCTTGGTCATGGCTTTCTTGAAGGTAAAGTTGAGCCTATAGACCATATCATGATGCTGTGACTGTTTGGGGAGTCCCAGCTGGTAGGATGCACAAATCCCAAGGTCAAGTCGTCCTTGAAGCTGAGGAGGATAGATCACCAACCTGCTCCGGTTTCCTGCTCCTCACTCAGGGCTCCCACTGTGCTCCTAGCACCCATCACCTGGGGACTCCCTCCCATGCTCACTGGTGCTCAGCATCCTATTTGATTCAGCCAAGACCACAGTTACTAACTGTCAACAGAGGCCTGAGCAACGGTTGGGACTCAGGATGAGAAGAATGAAAGGCACCCTGAGCCCACCGTTCCAACCCACAGGACAGCGTCAAAAGGAAGATGTTATCTTTAGCCATCTTTGCTTCAGCAATAGCTGTTTCTGTGAAATGGCAGAGTCAAGTCAGAGCAAAAATAGGACCCTCTCTCTCGCTGTGGGCACACCCACGGCACCTGTGCTTTGGGTTCTCCCACGCAGTCGCTGGCCCTCTGGTAGGCAGGAAGTGACCTTTTGTTCTTTCAAAGTTCAAGTTTGAGAAATGTGATCGACTGGCTCTCATTCACTCAACGTCAGACCTCAACGACAGCTTTCATGTTGGGTTGACTTCCTCAGTGCCTGCGCGGTATCCGGCATCTGGGAGGGATGTCTTGTGAGACTAAAGAGAATGCTTTCTGTGTCTTTAAAGAGCGGTGTGCCTCCCTAAATGGTAAAGTCATACATGCTCACTGCACACGATTCCAGAACATACACATGTGTAAATAGGAAGGAAGTCGGCCAGAGATGACCAATAACACCAGTAGGTCTCACTTCCACTTTTGGTCAATGCGCGTGCATGTTACATCTGCAGGGTGTCAGTGGTTCAGGCGTGGCTCTAGGCCAGGCCTTCTCAGCCTTTTCTGGGCCCTGGGCTCCTTTGAAATGCTGATGACACCCATGGGCCCCTTCTCAGAGTTGTTTTCAAATGCATAAATGTAAGCACAAAGGAAATCAATGATAGTGAAATACAACTATCAAAATACTTAAAAAAATTTGTGACATAGCAACGCATGTGCTTCTTTGTGAATTCCTTTAATGACAACATCTCATGCGGGGGGGGGGGGGGGGGGATCTAAGAGCTCCTGTAACTTCAAAGTAGTGATGAGCGGAAGTGACGGCTGCCACCATGGTAACGGGAAATATCTCCTAGTGGTGATAGTCAGAGGTTTGGTGTGTCTTGTTGCCTACATTTGTAATTGAAGGAATGCTAAATTTTAGTTAGAAGGCAGTGAAAATAAAGTCGTCCCCCACCATCCGGGTTCACCATAAAATCTACCCATGAGGCACAGGTGAAGAACTGCTCTAGTCTGGACTCCCTGCATTTGCATCCAGCCTTGCTGTTTACCAGCTGTGTGGCCATGAGCAAGTTACTCATCTTCTCTGGGCTTGTTTCCCTACGGTAATGGGCACAGTAATAGTATCTCTCTCTTAAGCTTATTGTGCATATGGAGACGCCCAAGAAGAATGTTATTTAAGGACAAAAGGCTCAGAAAACCGAATGTTACTTTAGTTCATTTGATAGCCAAAGCTCACCCGATAGGAACTCATTTGGTGGCAAAGCTCGACCTCGACGGACACAGACTATCTGTGTGAATGTTCCTGCTTTCCTGCTGCAGAAACATCCATGTGTGTGGTGACAGGGTGCTGTTCTGGACCCCGACAGGCACATGGCTTATGCACGTATTTCCTTTTCTACATCGAAACAGCTCGAACCCTGCCTGTCACTCCTGGGCCTGTACCTCCTGTGCTTGAAATACCTCCCTTTTCTTTAGCTGCACTTCAAACTCATTATTTCATTTCATTCTCATCAGTAAGGTAGGGGAGGCAGGATCGCCTCCATGTAGTTCATGGGGAAACCGAGGGACAGATTCCCAAGTTGTTAGGCAACTTGTCCAGACTCCTAAAGGTATTGGACTAGAACTTCAATGTACGGCCGGACCCAGTACGATTGGGCCTGTCGACACCAGAGGGTCCCTAGGAATTAGTAACAGGGGTACTGTTGGCTCTTCTTAAAAATCAGGATGCTGCCCTAGCAGGTTTGGCTCAGCGGATAGAGCGTCTGCCTGCAGACCAAAGGGTCCCAGGGTCAGTTCTGGTCAAGGGCAGGTACCTTGGGTGCAGACTCCTCCCGGGCCCTGGCCCTGGCCTGGCTCGTGCAGGAGGCACCCAATCGATGTGTTTCTCTCACGTTGATATTTCTCTCTGTCTTTCCCTCTCTCTTCCACTCTCTCTAAAAATCAATGGAAAAATACCTTCGGATGAGGATTAAAAAAAATAAAAATAAAAACCAGGGTGCCAGCAGTCAGCGAAACACAGTAGCCTCCAGTTCCTCTCAGGGTCTTGTTAAAGATGAGCAGCAAAGCAGTGATCGCGATCAAAGCCTTCACTGGCTGAGCAGGCACTGTTGGCCAGGTGTGTGTGTGTGTGTGTGATCTCCTTCAGTCAGGAAGCTGGCTCTAGTTTTATCTCCATTTTACAGATGGAGAAACTGAGACCCAGAGAGCTTAAGTAGCGGCAGCGGGTCACACAGCCAGTCCGTGGCAGGCCCAGGATTTCAACCCGGGGCTCTGTAGGGAGCCAGCACCCGCGGCGACCAGTTCCTTCCTCCTCATTTCTCTCCGTATGAAGGTTTTGTTCTCTCTTCCAAACCCCATCTCATTCTACGAACTTTTTCAAAGGCTTTGACCTAAAAGGAGAAAGCAGCAGTCATGCTACTTCTGGGTACTGATCCTCAGATATAATCAGAGGTACGAACAGAGATTTATGTTCAAAGCTTGTAGCGTGCCATTACACAGAATAGAGCGAGAGATAAAAAGGACGTTGTGCATTTCCTATGAGAAAATACTACGCAACGTCACAATGGAATTGTTAAATAACTTATTCCAAGGAAATGCTCGTAATAAATGGTAGGTTTTAAAAAAGGGATTAAAGTCTGTATATCTAGCATCAGCCTGTTTTTGGAAATAAAGTACATACTTGCACATACGCCTATACTAGGAGTCAGCACACTGGAGTCCTCTGGTCAGATCAGGCCCCCTGTTGGTTTTGGCACAGCCTATGAGCCAAGAAGAGTTTTTACATTTTAAAATGCAAAGTGTGAAAAAAGACTATTCAGTCTTTTGGCAAGAATGTTGCTTGAGGAGTTGAGGGCACTGCCCTTGGCCTACAGAGCCTAAAATATTTACTACCTGGCCCTTCACAGAAGAAATCTACTGACTCCTGGCACGTACGAAACAAGCACTCTGTGGTTGCATTGGACCCATGGGAAAATCCAGAATAATCTCCCATCTCCAGGTCAGCTGAGCAGCAACCTTCATTCTATCAACCTGCTGTCTAAATTCCCCTTTGCTGTGTAACGTGATAAAGGCACAGGTCCTGGCTTGGGGCGGACACACCTTTGTGGGGGGGCCTGGTAGCCTAAGGCGAGAGCTGTGTCTCCAAATCCAGGAGGATATAAATGTTTCGCAACTATTATTTTTGTTGGATCCTGAAAGGTTACCAAGGGCTTACTGTGACCAGGCCCTGCGCTGTGAGCTTGGCAAATTCACCCTCACAGCCGGACTTCCAAAGCAAGTGCCAACTTCCATTTCCCTCAGTCAAGTGTGGATACGTCCTTAACGAAACCCCAAATTGAGAGCCAAGTAGCTCACGATCATAAGAAGAATCACCAGGCTTAAGAGGGGTGAGAGACGCCTAGCAGGACACTAACTCTCCCATTTCCGTCCCAGAGGTGGGCCTTTGATCTCCCCGCTCACAGTGACAGAGCTGCCCACAAGTCACAGGAATTGCAAAGTGAGTTTCAGTCCCCTCAGTATGAAGGGTGCAGACACGCGGGGGCCTCTCCCTCACTCTCCGATTCTACGCTTTTATGAGCAGTGAACGGTAAATGCTGAAGGCCCGCTCATTTCGGGTCCATCTGCTTCTGCAGGAAAAGGGTTTGCATCTGCTCTGTGCTCGTTGCAGAAGGAGAGGGGAACCAGGCTCGTGGATGACCAGTGTCTCCCTGGGGAGTAGCTCCTGTCCACTGAGGGCCACCGTGGGGACGCGCCATTTGGTGTGTTAGTTGCCTCTCAGAATGAATTTATGACAAAAACAACAAAACAAAACAAAACCCCAAACAACTGAATTTTAGAAGTTTCTGGACCTTGCTAACAAAATGGAGAAAGAGCTGAGATCTGTATCCTCCAAACAGCCTCCCCATAAATTTGGGGAAACCATCCCAATCCTTTAGGCCAACCCCCACATTCGGTGGCAGCGAGGGGGGGGGGGGAGCATCAGTATATAATGCTATTGATTGAAAGACTGAGAAAATGGATTCTAGCCCAGCCGGTGTGGCTCAGTGGTTGAGTGTCCACTTATGAACAGGGGGTCACAGTTCCAAGTCAGGGCACATGCCTGGGTTGCGGGCTCGATCCCCAGTACGGGTGTGCAGGAGGCAGCCGATCAATAATTCCCTCTCATCACTGATGTTTCTATCTCTCACTCCCACTGCCTTCCTCTCTGAAATCATTAAAAATAAAAATATTTAAAAAATATTTTTTTTAAATAAAGAAAGAAAATGGGTTCTGTCGCTCTGACCATCATCCATCCATCCATCCATCCATCCATCCATCCAACTAGCAAGCCACACTGTTTAAATGACAGCTGTAGCGAAAACAGGAAGACTAAATACTTGGCCTAAACAGTTTGGCAGTGATACTTCTCAAGAGGAAAAAGGCGCTTGGTCTGAGGTGCAGCAATGCCACCCCAAGCATTTAAGCCAACAAAAATAAAAATAGGTGCAGAAAGACAGATGCACACCACTGCTTGTAATGCGGTAGAAAACGCTGGAAACAGCCTTTCCATTAACAGAGCCGTCAATTATTTCTCAGCCACTTCACTGCTGAGTGCCTCACTTTCCCCATCTGTAGAACAAGAATAGCCAGACTACTTACGGGGAATGGCGAGGACCAAAGGAGCCAGTGCTTAAGTAGGGTTGAGAAGTAGGACGGGCACACGGTGGCCATGATCCTTACTCCCCCAAATAGAAATCCACAGAC
Source organism: Myotis nattereri (assembly GCF_964212035.1). Taxonomy (NCBI): domain Eukaryota; kingdom Metazoa; phylum Chordata; class Mammalia; order Chiroptera; family Vespertilionidae; genus Myotis; species Myotis nattereri. The sequence continues at coordinate 11,268,462 of NC_138083.1, read as the reverse complement.
GGAAGTGGACGTATCGGTACAGAAATGTCCGTGCGGGATGGGGCAAAAGTGGGTTTCCGGTTGTGAGTGTGCGAAACACAGTTTATTCTTGTGCTCTTGCTTACTAATTGCACTATTTTCCATACGAACAACTCCTGCCCCAGCCTGTAGTTACAGTTCAGTAAAAATCCAAACAAGCCCACAAATGACAGGAGAGGCAGAACGTGAGCGACCGCATTTGTGCTTTTTAAACAAGGACGTGCCTCATACTTAACACGTAGGTTTATTTGAAGATGGACCATTTCTCAGGAAGGATACACAAGCGTCGGTGGCCGACAACAATAGTTCTGTCCAGACTCTAGGGCAGCGGTTCTCAACCTGTGGGTCGCGACCCCTTTGAGGGTCGAATGACCCTTTCACAGGAGTCGCCTAAGACCATCGGAAAACACATACATAATTACATATTGCTTTTGTGATTAATCACTATGCTTGAATGATGTTCAATTTGTACCAATGAAATTGGGGGTCACCACAACATGAGGAACTGTATTAAAGGGTCGCGGCATTAGGGAGGTTGAGAACCACTGCTCTAGAGGGTTAATGTTAAAACACAGCAGAGAAATCTGTCTGCGTTCATTTGAAGACATCGATGGTCTACCAACAAGTCTCATTTATGGCGTACGACAGAGATCGGAGGAAACAATTTGGGTCATAGCTGCCTAACATGGCTGAGTGCGAAACTAGCGGTTTCATTAAAATAGGGTTTGAACCAGGGACTAAGAAGCACTAATAATAATGTGTTTTAAGAAAAAAGCCAATATAAGCCTGAAAATGATTAATAGCAGTAAAGCTACATAAAATGTGAATTTTGGGGATAAAAAAACTATGAAACCTATGAACTGCATTTTTAATTCTCTCCAGTGTCAAATACCAAGGATACATGAATGATAGAAAAACAAAGACAAAGCTCTTGTACGTATAAGACACTAAAAATGGATTACAAGTTGATAAGAGTTAGGCAATTATGTCTTATTTACACAAACAACACCATGGCAGAGCGAAGCAGAGCCCATATTGCATATTCGCTGCCCATGCTTTTATATTCTGAGATTCCAGCTCACCTGTGTAGCTCGCCTTCATCTATGCTCGTTAGATCTCCTCTATGTGTGACAAATCCGGGACGTTTTACAGCCTTCCCTGACCAAATGTGACTTTCCTGCAACGTCTTTTGAATTTTGTTGTTCACCATAAAGTTATCATCTTTAATGAAAAAATGCCTGCTGGGGCGACTGCGGCCATTTGGTTCCCTCCTGTCAGGGGAGGAAAGAATAACACTGAGTCAGGCTGAGGGCCTTTATTATCACGTCGTAAATGAGCAATGGCATCTGTCGATACAAAGCGCCTCAGCGGGCCCTGCAGAGGAAGCTGCGCGGGGGAGGCTGGCCAGTGACAAAATGGATTTTTATTAACCTCCTGGTCCTACATCGCTTTTCCTATTTTATTTTGCCTCGTTCACTTTGCAACATAACCATGCTATAAAAACAGCCAAACAGGAAGCTGATAACCATTAGAAACCTCCCGTTCCTGAAGAGCAGTAAGAGGTGTCGTCCCAGACCATCCGGACACCGTTCAGCACTTGTATCCAGCCACATGCATTTCCACAGACAGGCCGTGGGTCGTCTCTAGACGGCTCCTCTCTCCTAGAATAACACAGCCTGTTTGCCGGTGTGTTAATTCTCACAAAGTTTTCATATTTGGGTCATAAACATCTTTCACGACACTGGTAAAACGGCCAAGGTGTTTACGAGCTGCAAGAAATGTTGATGCCAAATGCGTAAAAGCAGAAACGGGAGCGTTCGCAGTTCCCCGGCGTGGGGGCAGGGCAGCCGGAGGACCGGAGCGGTTCGGCTGGAAGTTGTTAAGGGGGAGGCCTCATAAAAGTGTTCAGTCAATGTTCACAGTCGAGCAGGTGTGCGAACAGCAGGTCGCCGGGGCGACTGGAAGATGAGCAGAGGGTCCTGGTGGCTCCAAGAGGAAGTGGCTCCCCGCCTGTGCACAGACCCGGCTCAGGCAACCCCAAGGCTCTGGCTCGGAAATTCCAAAAGTTTGCGCACATCACGTTTTCCAAAGAGTGTGAGAGCCTGGGCACGCGTTGGGTTACTTGATCGGTTATAGTCCAGACGTCTTACCCTAAACATACCCACACTGTGGCAGGTCTGAATTTGTTCTGACCCGGAGAGATGTCCATGATTTCATTATAATAAGGCACATTTTTAAAATCATATGCCGCTCAGAAGATCCTTTTTGAGTGTGGCCGTTGTTTTTAAAAAACCAGTATATACAGAGAAAATCATCTGGGGAAACAGCCCACACATCACCACGGGTTTGAATATACCGCACTCTATTTCTGGATGGATGGTGTTTATTAAAAATGGCATTTGTGATCCCAATAAATAAAATAAAATGTCAGAGATCTACACCTGAAAGCATACTAAAGCCCTGGCCAGTGTGGCTCAGTTGGTTGGGCGCCACTCCATGTACTGAAAGTTGCTGGTTTGATTCCTGGTCTGGGCACATTCCCCAGGGTTGCGGGCTCAATCCTCAGTGGGGGTGTGCAGGGGCCAATTAATGTTTCGCTTTCACGATGATGTTTCTGTCTCTCTCCTTCTCCCTTCCTCTCTCTAAAAATAAATTTTAAAAATCTTAAAAAATATATTTTAAATGTATGCATGTAAAACCTGGTGAAATCTTAGAAAGGTCTGGAGTTTTCTTTTACTATCAATTTCCCGGTTTTGATAATGTTCTATGGTTATGGGGGATGTCACCATTGGGGGAAGCATGGGGGTAGCTACATTTCTCTATTATTTTTATAAGTCTTGTGATCTAGAATAACTTCAAAAAACAGCCGGGGAGAAACCAAGATGGTGGCATAGGTAAACACTGGAGTTTGCTGCCTCGAACAACCATTTCAAAAATACAACTAAAAGACGGAACGGACATCATCCAGAACCACAGGAAGGCTGGCTGAGTGGAAGTTCTACAACTAGGAGGAAAGAGAAAAGCATACCGAGACTCAGAGGAGGCGTAGTGCTTAAGTAAAATACTAAGGTGCAGAGTGCATGCGGAGCGGGCTGGTGGCTGAGGGCGCGGTTGTCATTTTCAATCGGGAGGGAGTCTCAGGGTCTGAGCTCCAGTTCCGGGCAAGTCTCTAGGGACCCAGACTCATACGGGAGAAGCGGGACTGTCTGGCATCTCTCAGAACCTTAGGGCAGCTTTCTCTCCGTGGGGCTTGCAGCGATTACTGGGACACTGAGAAGCAGAGCCTCTGAGGGCAAGACTGAGAGCAGCCATAATTGCTAACCCCGCCCTGTTGGTCCTGTGGGACCCGCCCCGCCCAAGCCCTGCAGGGAGACTTTTGCTGGATAGCCTCAGGCAAAGGCTAGATTAGCACCTCCCTAGAGATCCAGGAGCCAGGAAGCCCAGAGGTCAGAGTGGGACCATCCAGTTTGCAGCTCCGTGGAACCATAAAAGACACACTCAGGGGGCAGACTCAGTGAGCACCAAAACCCCATCAAAGAAAGTCTAGCCCCAGAGGGGTGTCTCCAGTACAGAAGTTCTCCCACTGCAGACACAGCTGATTCTCATAGCCAATTGGCCTGGAGGTCAATTCCGCACAGTGATAACTACAACAATCAAGGCTTAACTACAAGACTGTGCACAAAGCCCACAAGGGGGTGCACCAAGAGTGTCTACCTTAGGTAATTGGGACACTTAGCACAGAAAGGCACTCTATCGACACAGCGAAGCATAAAAAATGCAAAGACAAAGAAACAGGACACAAACGACAGAATTGGAGGAAAGCAAACTGCTGGATATAGAGTTCAAAACCACACTTTTAAGGTCTTTAAAGAACTGTCTAGAAGCAGCTGATAAATTTAATAAGGCCCTTGAAAAGACTGGTGAGACCGCCGATAAATGTAGTGAGATCCTCAAGAAATCTAATGAGACCCTCAATGTTGTGATAAAGAACCAACTAGAAATTAAGCATACACTGACTGAAATAAAGAATATTATACAGACTCCCAACAGCAGACCAGAGGGTCGCAAGAATCAAGTCAAAGATTTGAATTACGAAGAAGCAAAAAACACCCAACCGGAAAAGCAAAGTGAAAAAAGAATCCAAAAATATGAAGATAGTGTAAGAAGCCTCTGGGACAGCTTCAAGCGTACCAACATCCGAATTATAGGGGTGCCAGAAGATGAGAGAGAGCAAGATTTTGAAAACCTATTTGAAGAAATAATGACAGAAAACTTCCCCTACCTGGTGAAAGAAATAGACTTACAAGTCTGGCAAGTGCAGAGAACCCCCAACAAAAGGAATCCAAAGAGGACCACACCAAGACACATCATAATTAAAATGCCAAGAGCAAAAGACAAAGAGAGAATCCTAAAAGCAGCAAGAGAAAGAAAATCAGTTACCTACAAGGGAGTACCCATATGACTGTCAGCTGATTTCTCAACAGAAACTTTGCAGGCCAGAAGGGAGTAACAAGAAATATTCAAAGTGATGAATACCAAGAACCTACAACCAAGACTACTTTATCCAGCAAAGCTATCATTCAGAATTGAAGGTCAGATAAAGAGCTTCACAGATAAGGAAAAGCTAAAGGAGTTCATCACCACCAAACCAGTATTATATGAAATGCTGAAAGGTATCCTTTAAGAAGAGGAAGAAGAAGAAAAAGGTAAAGATACAAATTACGAACAACAAATACACATCTATCAACAAGTGAATCTAAAAATCAAGTGAATAAATAATCTGATGAACAGTATGAACTGGTGATTGTAATAGAATCAGGGACATAGAAAGGGAATGGACTGACTATTCTTGGGGGGGGGGAAAGGGGTGTGGGGGTGCGGGAAGAGACTGGACAATAATCGTGCACCTATGGATGAGGACAGTGGGTGGGGAGTGAAGGCGGAGGGTGGGGTGGGAACTGGGTGGAGGGGAGTTATGGTGGGAAAAAAGAGTAACTAATGTAATAATCTGAACAATAAAGATTTAATTTTAAAAAAACAACAAAAAACAGCTGGCATGGCTGTGATTGAACATAGACAAGTGGTTGGCAAACTGCGGCCCCTTGAGTGTGGCTCTTCCACAAAATACCACGTGCGAGCGTGCACGTCCAGCGCGATTGAAACTTCGTGGCCACACTCAAGGGGCCAAGTGCCGCATGTGGCTCACGAGCCGCAGTTTGCTGACCACTGGCATAGACCCATGAACCAGGAAGTCACAGTTCCATTCCTGGTCAGAGCATATGTCCGGGTTGCAGGCTTAATCCCCAGTGCGGGGGTGCGGGGGTGCAGGAGGCAGCTAATCAATGATTCTCTCTCATCATTGATGTTTCTATCCCACTTTCCTTATCCCTTCCTCTCTCTGAAATTAATAAAAACATATTAAAAATAATCTAATATATAAAAGCCTAAGCAACTGTTCAACCATTCGACCGGTCGATATGACGCACACTGACCACTGGGGGGCAGACGCTCAATGCATGGAAACATGGGACAGGCTGATGAATCTCAGAGGGAAGGGGGGAGGGTGAGAAGAGATTAACCAAAGATCTTATATGCATACTAGAGGCCCGGTGCACGGATCCATGCATTGGTGGAGTCCCTCGGCCTGGCCTGCGGGGACCGGGCCGAAACCAGTCTGACATCCCCTGAGGGGTCCCAGATTGCGAGAGGGCGCAGGCCAGTCTGAGGGACCCCCTACCAGTGCACAAATCCGTGCACCAGGTCTCGAGTAAAAAATAAAAGGGCATCTATTAGTTTGAAAATTTAAAAAAGATAAACAATGTCATTATTGGTGAAATAGACTCCATGACATACTCTTGGAAGTTAATGCTGCAGATGGCAGAGCAGAGTATACATGAAGGTACCCAGCAAAAATGGCCCACATATGCTTAGGGAAATGTGTGCCCACATGCTAGTAGTGAGTATCATCGGATGGAAGCTTGGCATTTGGGAGGTACTTTTGCATATGCAACTTTTAAAAAATATTGTGTTATACATTGCTTATTAAACAGTGTTTGACATTTATTTCATTGTACTTTTCTGAGGTTTATTTCCCGCCCCCCCAAAAAAACTTATATATACACATACATACATATAAATGTGCATACATATTTAATTTTTGCCCTAGGCAAGTTGTTCACTTCCTGCTTACTCTTTTGGGTAAGTCATCATGAGCCCTTTCACCTGTGACCATGGAAATAAAGACTTACCTCAGCATTTGGAACTGGCTGCAAGCCCTTGGGGGGAAGGGGGTGGAGGGGAAGCTTGGTCCGATAGGCCACGTCTGACCTCTAAGGAGAAGGGAATGAAAATATGCTGTGGACTTACTATGTGCAGACACTTTCATCCTTTATCTTATTTATTCCTCAAAACAACCCAATTAGCAGGTGGGGAAACGGAGGCACTGAGAGGTCCCGGAGGTCCCGGGGATGGAAAGGTGGGGAGCTGGGCAAACCCAGAGAGTGTAGTTTCAGCATCTGGCTCTCAAACGCTGCCTTATACCACTCAAGGATGGAAACTTCTGATGTCATCATCATCATCATCGTTTAAATGACTTACAAATAACAGAGTTCTGCTTTGGGACCATCAGTGTCACACACGGAGAAGACACTGAACAACTTAGCGCCCGCCAGCCAGAAGTGCATTGGGATCAGGATTTTCTACAAGAAAAGCAGCCCCATCAGAGAACGCCTGTGCCCTGCGGGAGCTGTGTGCCTGCAGGCAGGGAGCATCCTGTGCAGGGCGGGCGGAAGCTGCTGGCCCTGCGCTGGAAACAGCTGCGGGCCCAACAGGTGGGCAGGAGCAGAATCTCACTGCATTGCTTGGAAGAAAAGACCAGCCGAGTGTGCAAGCGCTAAAGAAATTACAGGGGCCTCGGCCGGCTGCCCCTCCTCCCAAAGATGACCCCCTCCAGCCCCCGGACCTGTGAGGATTCCACCTTACATGGCAAAAGAGACTGTGCAGATGTGCGTAAGTGATCGTCAGATAAGCAAGGATTAATCTGGGTTATCCAGGTGGACCCGATATAATCACAAGGTTCCTTATTAGAGGGAAGGAGCAGGTCCAAGGAGGAGGTAGAAGATGTAACAAACAAAGCAAGAAGTGGGGTGATGTGAGGAAGCTTCTAGAAGCTAAGGGATGTCAGCGCCCTGCAGAAGCGAGAAAAGGAAAAGCGTTTTTTGCTAGCGACTCCAGAAGGAACCAGTCCTGTCAACACCTGGACTTTAGTCTGATTTCTGCTCTCCGGACGGTAGGAGAATAAACGAGTGTTTCTGTGATAATCTGTCATAGCAGCTACAGGGCCTACAAATGAACTGGGAAAGAAAAGAAAAGGGAGACCTTAATACATAGTACTACTGGTTTGTGGGTTTTAAATATATATTATTGATTTTTACAGAGAGGAAGGGAGAGGGATAGAGAATCAGAAACACCGATGAGAGAGGAACATCGATCAGCTGCCTCCTGCACACCCCCAACCAAGGTACATGCCCTTGTCCGGAATTGAACCCAGGACCCTTCAGTCTGCTGGCCGACGCTCTATCCACTGAGCCAAACCAGTTAGGGCAGTACTACTGGTTTTAAACTGAGCCATCTATAATATTTTTTAGGAAGGGAAAAAATAATTACTTTTTAAAATTGATTTTGGGAGAGAGAGAGAGAGAGAGAGAGAGAGAAAACATCGATTTGTTGTTCCACTTATTTATGCATTCATTGGTTGATTCTTGTATGTGCCCTGAATGGAGATTGAACCCACAACCTTGGCGTATCAGGACGACACTCCACTCTAACCAACCGAGCTACCAGGCTAGGGCCAGAATTCTTTGTCAGTTAATTTTTGTTGCCTTATTGTACTTCTCTAAATGTGTCTCCTTTCATTGACTGGGCTGCATGGAATATCTGGCTTTATTTGGATCATAATTGTTAAATAACTGTTACCTGTAACAACCTAAGAGCTGAATCAACTTCAGAGAATGGAATACTAGGGGGCAGGCAGATTCATGTCTTTGTAAAGACCGAGAGTCTAAAGCTGTGTTCACATCAAGGAAATGTCACCCTCTCTGTTATGTTAATGAAACAGAGGCCAATTTGTAAAGTCTGTAAAATTTGCAAGGTGAACACTCAGAAAGGTAGGACAGGGCAAAAGTGAATGATGGAGAGGGGGGTGTCTTTCTTTTCTTTTAAAAAATAACTTAAATAGTATAGACTCTTGCAGACAGATTTTAAAATACAGGAAAACAAACAAACAAAGAAATCCACTTGTGAGAAATCCTCACTCCAAAAACAGATGACTGCTGTTGGTATAAATGACAACAGTGTACTTTCTATGCCTAAATATACATCTGCATTTTCACAAAAAAAGTGACCATTCTGCACAAACCATTTTGTGCACAAAATCGTCATGAACACCTTTCAATGTCAATAAATAAATTTCCTGCCCTGGCCGTGTAGCTCAGTTGGTTAGTGTTGTTGACATGCCAGGGTTTCGGGTTCGACCTCCGGTCAGGAGAAGCAACCAATCAATTGAAATAATTCCTTAAAAGTGTTTCCCAAAGTGGCTTCCGAAGGACACCCCAGGGTTAGAGGAAGTTAGGAAATGCGGCTGAGGACTGACTACTCCAATACTCTGATGTGACAGACACGATGCTCTTGGCTCTAGAAGGGCTACGCAACAGCCAACCGTTCTTACCACGGAACCTCCCTCCCTCTTTGCGTGTATTGAGAAGGGAGCACAACACAAAACTAACCATGGTAAAGTGAACAAGTCTGTGGTACTTAGTGCATTGGCCGCGCTGCACGACACCACCTCTCGTTCCAAACCATGCTCCTCGCTCCAAAACAGATGCCCCTGTGCTCACTAAGCCGCTGGACTTTCCTTATCCTGAGGCCTGAGCTCCTGGCTCTCCTGTGTGTTTGTTGAATGACTAGACAAAGATACGGTTTAAGACTAAGAACAACTCCTTGGACTCTGACCTGTCAGGCTACAAGAACACAAAAGCCCAGGATATAAATCCACACCTGATGATAACCCAAGAGGGTCGCTCTCAAGCCCTAGAGAGAAGAAAGCATGTCCTGAGATGTGCTTTGCTGCCCCCAGAGCTCCTCGGGACAATGTATTTATGGAAATGACTTAAGCCTGAGAAGAGGTGATTTTCCCCAAAGCATTCTGGCAGATGAGAAACCTTTGAAAGAGGACTGTCTTTCATTCAACATGCTGGTCATCCTCAGCTCCTAACGACCAACAAATGGTTATCTTGTATCTTCCTAACACACACACACACACACACACACACACACACACACACACACAGAAAACTCGGGGAACAAACAAAACACAATGGTACACCTCTGCCCTGGTGGGGGTGGCCAAAGCCCTCGTCTTTAGCAGGAAGTCAGGAGATTAAATTCCTCAGTCCACACTTCACAACCAGCGGTGTTAAATCTAACATTTCCATTTCAGGCTAAGAGCTAGAAAAAGTACCACCAGGAGTTAAAAGTAGTTTCCTCCATGGCCCGGGCCTGGGGGTGGGAGGGCAGGGCAGTCTTGCTTTTCATGATTAGCCCTTCCCGGTTAATTAATTTTTAACCACCAGAAAGGAATTCTTTCATTCGAAATTGATTTTTTTTTTTTTTGAAGAAAGAGGTGCTTTTGAAGGCTAACAATGAGAATAAGTCATCAGGCCTTAAAGGGCTATGTGGTCCATGTGATGAGCCCAGCTGTGCTCCAGAGGGAAGACTCCCTGCCTGAGGTCTCTCCCGAATGACACCGCAGGAGCGGGGGTGGGCCTGGTGTCTTCCAGGGAACAGCATGGCCGGAGCGGGCGAGCCAGGAGCACTTCCACTGTGCACCCTCTTATGCTTTTAGCATGTGACAGCTGCGACTATATCACCTGTTTAAAACATGAATGATTTGGGGAGGAGAAAAGGCCATAATGCAAGAATTTTCATTTACTTGCGGTGATTCATTTGTTCATGGTTATAAATGTATGGGAATGGAGAAAAGTTGCTGCAATGAGTTGTAAAAGCGAACTGTTCGAAGCAAATGTGGCCAAATGTCAAACTTCTGTGAGTCTAGGAGGTGACGCTCATTCACGCAATTAAATTTTTTCAAAACAAAAACTTGGGGGGAAATGTTACAAATTTAAAATAAAATGATGTCCACCTGAGAGGCCTTAGGAAATCCCCGCATCCAGGCAACATCCTGGGACAATGAAATCAGAATCTCTGGGTGGGACCCAGCCAGTAGCATTTTAAAATAAAATTCCTCAGCCGAAACCAGGACTCTGTGAGACTGTGAGTGGTCATCTTAGCTTTAACTTTCTACAATCTTACAGGAATTCTCTGTTTCTGCAAAATAGCTCAAAGACACTTGGAATGATTACTAATCTAAAAACAACAACAATCATTTTTAAAGTATTAAGAAAAAAATAATAAAATTATACCTTCGGAGTAGGGAAGTATAGAGTAGGAGTGGAGAACCTTTTTTCTGCCATGGGCCATTGGGATATTTATAACATTCACAGGCCATGGAAGTTATCAACTTAAAAATTAGCCTGCGGTATTTGGCCAAACATTTAATTAACTCACCCCTCTTGCCTTGGCAGGGCCAGGCCAAATGACTTCTTGGGCCTTATACAGCCCACGGGCCAGACAGTCCCCACCCCAGCTTTAAGGAAACATAATACCAATGGGACCCTGTGCTTGTAGACTTTGACTTGACCTATTGCGTTTAATAAAGTTCTCTTCTCACACTGTTCCACCCTCAGCGACTTCAGAGAGAGAGGTAGGGTCAGTTCAACTAGACAGGGGAGAAGAGAAAGTTCTAGATGTTTCAGTATCTCGGGGAAGCTGGAATGTACTCAGTTTGGCTGGGGTAGCTGCAAATAGCAGAACATCCAACTCAGCAGGGCTTGAACAATAAGGTCATTGATTAACCATCTATCAAGGAGATTGGTATTAGGGTGTCTCCAGGGGTGGCCATTTAGTTAGTTAATTTGGAAGCTGGGTTTTTTGTTTTGTTTTTTCTTTTTCTTCTTCTTTCCACTCTGATTCTCAGCTTTCTCCTCAGGTTGCCTCCTATCTGACATGGCTGCAGAGTTCCAGGAGGCGAGGAGAGGGTGGTACCCAGAGGCAGCGGAAAGTCTCTGCCTTGTGTCTCTCTAGGGGTGAGGAAAACCTTCCCTGAAGCCCTCTCAGCAGACCTCCCTCCATATCTTGTTGGTCAAAGTCACCAATGACCTGGCAAGAGAAATGAGGCTCCCACGATGGGCTGCCACCCACAGAAGCGCTGTGTGCGTACACACACACATGCACGTACATCTAAAATGAATATAAAAGACGTTTTATTCCAGTGTAGTTTGGTTTCGTAAGTAGCCACTGTTTCTCTTAGCACTTTTAACTTGTTAATTTATATAATAATCTTAAAAATTCTGTATAATAAGTTCCCAAGACCATTTGGGAAATTAGTATGCGATAAAGATTGTCTTTCAAATCTGTGGGCATTAAGATGAATTATACTATAAGGCAACGGTTCTCAACCTGTGGGTCGCGACCCCTTTGGGGGTCGAATGACCCTTTCACAGGGGTCGCCTAAGACCATCGGAAAACACATATATAATTACATATTGTTTTGTGATTAATCACTATGCTTTAATTATGTTCAATTTGTAACAATGAAAATACATCCTGCATATCAGATATTTACATTACGATTCATAACAGTAGCAAAATTACAGTTATGAAGTAGCAATGAAAATAATTTTATGGTTGGGGGTCACCACAACATGAGGAACTGTATTAAAGGGTCGCGGCATCAGGAAGGTTGAGAACCACTGCTATAAGGGGTAATGGGATAATGTGGTGGCTGTCTAGAAAAAAATATGAAATTGGAGCTGTCTAGAAAAAAATATTAAATTAGAGCTGTACTTCCAATCATACCCCAGAATAAATAAAAAATGAATCAGAAATTCAAATGTAAAAAATCAAAATTTTAAAAGGACTAGAAGAAATTTAGAGAATATTACAATAATCTTGGAGTGGGGGAGGTCTTTTTTACTAAGACAATAATTCAGAAACTCTAAAAATATACACTAGGCAAAAACTACCACAAGCAAAGTAAAAAGACAAGAATCTGGTGGCGGGGGGGGGGGGATAATTACAACTCATATAACAAAGTACAAATTTCCCTAATATATAAAGAGTCTCTACAAATCAATAAGAAATAGGCCAAGAGTCCTACAGAAAAACTGGCAAAGAATATATAGATGATAGGTCACAGAAAAGGAAATACCAATGGCTTTTAAACACAAGAGAAGTATTAACCTTTGCTATAATGAGAGACACGCAAAATAAACTATACTAACATACTTTTTTTGTTTTTGTTTTTTTTAAAAATATATTTTATTGATTCTTTACAGAGAGGAAGGGAGAGGGATAGAGAGTTAGAAACATCGATGAGAGAGAAACATCGATCAGCTGCCTCCTGCACACTCCCCACTGGGAATGTGCCCGCAACCAAGGCACATGCCCTTGCCCGGAATCGAACCCGGGACCCTTGAGTCCGCAGGCCAATGCCCTATCCACTGAGCCAAACCGGTTAGGGCGATACTGTTTTTAAAAAAAATATATTTTATTGATATTTTACAGAGAGGAAGGGAGAAGGATAGAGAGTTAGAAATATCGATGAGAGAGAAACATCAATCAGCTGCCTCCTGCACACCCCCCATTGGGGATGTGCCCACAACCAAGGTACATGCCCTTGACTGGAATCGAACCTGGGACCCTTCAGTCCGCAGGCTGATGCTCTATCCACTGAGCCAAACGGGTCAGGGCTAACATACTGTTTTTTATGTGTTTGTTTACCCATTAGATGACAAATGATTGAGGAGTCTGGTAACATACTGCATGAGCAGGATGGCAGGGACACAGTCATTGTCATAACTATCAAATTTACAAACAGGTATGGCGTTTGAACCAGTAACTCTATTTCTAGGAATTTAATATACAGACATACTTATGCCTATGTAAATAAATATCTAATCCCTTTGTGAAAAGTGTTCATCATTGAGCATTAGTTGTAATAGCAAAGATTGGGAACAACGTAAGTGCCCATCAATAGGGGACTGGTTAAACACATTTTGGTCATTTGTACAAGATGGTTTCTTTTTAAATAGAAATATAAAATCTAAATATAAGACCACAACTTTTGTTGCCTTGTTCTGTTTGATATAAAGATTGGGACAGCCAAATACTGTATTTGGGCCTATGAACAAATGCTGCTCTTGTATTAGAAGAGCTTTTTTCTTTTTTTCTTTTTTTTTCTTTTTTTGTTAATCCTCACCTGATTGATTTCAGAGAGGAAGGGAGAGAAAGAGAGAGAGATAGAAACATCAATGATGAGAGAGAATCACTGATTGGCTGTCCCCTGCCCGCCTCCTACTGGAGATCAAGCCCACAACCTGGGCACGTGCCCTTGACCAGAATCGAACCTGGGACCCTCCAGTCCACAGGCTGACGCTCTGTCCACTGAGCCAAATCAGCTAGGGCCAAGGATATTTTTTTTTCATTGATTTTTAGAGAGAGTGGAAGGGAAGGCTGGAGGGGAGAAGGAGAGAGAAGCGGGGGGAGAGAGAAAGAGAGAGAGAGAGAGAGACATCGATGTGAGATACATTACTTGGTTGCCTCCCAAATGTGCCTTGGCTGGGGTCAGGGATTGAACTTGCAACCCAAGTACTTGTCTTTGACTGGGAATCGAATCCTAAACCCTTTGGTGCTCAGGCCAATGCTCTAACCATTGAGCACACCGGCCAGGGCTTAGTGGAACTCTTTATTGTGTTTTTGAGCTTAAATCCACATGGGCTTCTATTTTGTTGGGAATGTTTTATGTTGAAGGGACAGCTACCATTTCAACAAAGTCAATTCTTTGTACACTCTCTTCCATTTTGTCTTCCTATGACCTGATGAAGGCAGCCAAACACAGCACAGTGGTGGTTCAAAGCCAGCGCGAGGGAGAAGGGCAACTCAGCAGGCTTGCTCACTTGCACAGACGCTATCTTTGCAAAGATGTGATATTAAATTCCATTTGTGCCTGTCAAATATTTACATCCAGCCATGGACACAAATTAATCTTTTTTTCCTCCCACTCTCTATCCTCCGCCAGCCAACTCTGTATTAAGAAAGCAATGTACAAACTAATGTATGGAAAGCGAACCTTTTGTGTTCCCTATAATGACCAATTTTTCCTCTGGGCTCACCAAAGCTGTTCAAACAAGAGCTCCATTGTCCCTTTCAGAAGAGAATAATAGAAAACTTGAAATCTGGAGGTCACTTGACCTCTTAGGAAACAGGGAGCTAGATTATGCAGCTCAAAACCCCGCAGCCTGTTAACATGTGACATGTTATATATACTCATGTTTCCAGAGGAAAAGGCCAGGATGTGGGGGTTCTGACTGCCATGTCAAAGAACCCAAAGATACACTTTATCCAAAACAAACATTACAGCCAAGTAATAATAACGATCATCATCGCAACAGTGAGCCAATGGCAGCTACCATTTACCGAATGCTTAATATTTAACCCTCACCTTAACCCTGTGAGATGGGCTTGACTATCGAGCCCATTCTACACACGAACAAACTGAGCCTCAGAGACAGAAACTGGCGTATCCGCAAAGTCTTAAAGCTGGTTTTCCAGTGAGGCTTGCTTTGGATGCCTTTTCCTTAAACAGTGTGCAATTCTGTCTCTCATCTCTCCCAGACGCTTTGTCTTTAAAATGTTTTAAAATTTACCATGTACTTAACTACCTAATGAATATTACTGGAAATTATAAACTTACTGAAAGTATTACAACAGTGAAACTATCAATTAAAAAAAAAAAAAAGGAACACGAAGGAGCAAAGGTGATATATGCATGGTTAATTGTGGCAAATATGGCCAGCGACCCGTTCATAGGAGACTGTCACACATCGTGGGCTGCTGATACTGGAGAATATGATGCAGCCGTCAAAAAGAATGAAGAAGCATTAGTAAGCTGACATGGGTGCCCTGTCATGTGCAAGTGATGAAAACAAGCAAGGTACAAACTGGTGTCAGAGTATTTATCTTTTTTAAAAGCTTCACCTGAGGATATGTTTTTCATTGATTCTAGAGACAGAGGAAGGGAGAGGGAGAGACAGAGAAACATTGATGTTAAAGAGAAACATAGATGAGCTGCCTCCTGCACATGCCCCAGTGGAGGATCAAACCTGCAAACGGGGTATGTGCCCTGCCTGCGAAGAGAACCTGTGCACCACGCTCCAAAGAACTGAGCCACACGGGCCAGGGCAGGATTTATCATCTTTAAACTTTCATATGTGTTCATTTTCTTACGGATGCAAGAAATTGCTCAGGAAGGCTACACAGAAAGTGATAAACCATTTCGTTTCAGGGAGGGGAACTGAGTGGTTAGGGGGGCTATGGAGAAATAATTTTTTTTTATTGTCTAGCCTTTTGCACTTTCTGACCTTGTAGCATAGGCATGTATAACCAATTCAGGTAAAAACTTCACCTTCCACATTCACAGAGTATCTTTCCACCAGCCCATTTTACAGATGGGAATACAGAGACCAAGTACAGCCAGTTGCTGGCAGGGCTGGCACCGGCCCTCCCAGGCATCCTCACTCCCAGCCCATCTTCTCTGAGCTGCTCCCACTGTCTCAGGGACATGGGGCAGAGAGTGTGGGGCTGAGTGCTGGGAGGAAATGCATCCTTCCTGGAGACCGGCCTACAGACACAGGGAGAGTTCTGGTTATACCAGGCTTCACAGGGTCAGGAGACTGCCCAGAAACTGAACCATCATGGACACTGAGCATCACCAAGGGCCACACGACTTCCCATATAACCGTGAGCTCAGCCCCCAGATTCAGACGCCGTGGACTGCCACCACCAGCAATTCGAATTAGGACCACGAAGTTCAATGGTCTCCAATGCCTTCCTCTGCTTCCATTTCTACTCCCCCTTCTCAAGCCCCTTCCCCACCCTTTCAGACATCAGTCAGATCATGTCACTCGTCCATATAACCCTCCAACCGCCACTCCCGGCAGTCCTGGGGTGGACAGGAGGCTCAGCCCCACTCGGTGAGAGGCACTAGGAGTGGAGATGGGACTCGAAGGACCAAAAGGTGGCAGAAGCACACACGGAAGACGACTTGGTCGGGAGGGGCAGCGGGGGCGGGGGGGGGGGGCAGCGACCATTCCCAGGGCTGCCCTGGGCCATGAGCTGAGGATGGAAACCACACAGGGGAAGGGGCCTGGGTCCCTGCGTCACCCCATCAGCAACACTTGGTTTTACTGGGACAAACTGGGTCACACAAAAGACCTGCCCCTCTAAGACCTGCCAGGTGTGACTGGTCTCTCCTGAGTTCTCGCAGCTGAAGGCAGGTCTCAGTCCATCTGGGGAGGCCCTCGGTCCTCTGTTCCAGCCCGAACACTGACCGACACCAGGACAGAGGGGCGTCTTAGAGAGCTAGGGGGCCCTGGGACCTCTGGAGACAGGCTCAGCCCTTCCGGTGGCAGGAGGAGCCTGGGAATCAGGAGAGCGAGCCTCACCCAGGGCAGGGCCTCTCCCCTCTGCTCCGACACCCTCCGTGCAGGATGGGGGTGGCCTGGCCACTCTGACCCTGGAGGGACAGCTCCCGCTGCCATGGGCCCCGTGTCCTTCCCGAAGGTGCCGCCCAGGGGCATGGCGCCCTGTGTGCCCGGGAAGGAGCAGGAGAGAGCCCGGGTTCCAGCCCTGCCTGCCTCCCTCCCCGCCCTTGTGAGGTCTGTCCGGGGGCCTGGCCTGGGCCTGTGACAGACACGGAGCCCTCTGCCGGTCCCGTGGGGTCAGCTGTGTCCCAGAGGACACTGGCCACCAGGCCACAGCTGTGCTGCCCAGAAGCAGGGAGGGCTGCTGCCTGCCCCCAGGCCCTCCCGCTGGGTCGGGGCAGCTGGGGTCCCCCCGTGGGGTCTGAGCTGGGAGATGGGGCCCAGGTCTCAGGCTCTCCCTGGGGATCCTGCTCTGTGCTCGGGTGGTTTCCATAGTAAAGAGCCAGCGCCTCAGAAGAGGAGAGCTGGCAGGTGTTCTGACCCGCACGACATCCATGGAGAAGTCGGGAGAGGCTGGACGGACACACAAACCTGCAAGCGAGCTCGCGAGCCCTGTGGCCAGCGCTCCCCTCACCCGCCCTGTGCGTGGCGGCCCTGAATGCCACCTGCACCCATGGGCACTGACCTGGAGGCCCCTGGAGAGAGGGCGGGGCAGGGAGCTGACCTCCTTCCACCAGCAGCTGAGGCCGCCTTCAACAAGGGGCACGGTCATCGCAGAGACGTGAGGGTCCCACCGACCCGGGTGACGACGCAGAGCCCATGTTGAACCCCTGGGAACAGAGCCCAGCACCTCGAGGAAAGTCAGGATGGTGATTTGAAGGGGCGCACTCATCTCCCGCAGTCAGGCCCCGCTCTCCCAGCGGTTGGGGGAGGGAAGAGAGGAGAAAGAGCCTCTCACCTTCCCTGGTGGAAGCCAGGCTGAGGCCATGCAGGTGCCCAGCTCCTGACAGAAGGTCCCAGGGAGGCCGCACCGTGAAAGCAGAGAGAGAGAAAGTGGGTATCAATCACCCAGGGTTGGAAGCCCATCTGAACTCTCATTTTGGCTCAGAACTTAAAAGTGTTTGAAAGAGCCCTAGCCGGTTTGGCTCAGTGGATAGAGCGTCAGCCTGCAGACTGAAGGGTCCCGGGTTCGATTCTGGTCAAGGGCACATGCCCGTGTTGGGGGCTTGATCCCCAGCGGGGGGCATTCAGGAGGCAGCCGGTCAATGATTTTCATCATTAATGTTTCTCTCTCTCTCTCTCTCTCTCTCTCTTTCTCTCCCTTCCACTCTGAAATCAATAAAAAAAAATTTTTAAAAAAAGTGTACGAAAGAGAAAAAGGAAAAGTACCTAGAAAACTGAGAGAAGAAAATGAACTGTGCGACGTGCTCACAGGACAAAGAGCCCGCCAAGTGGACATTTGCTACGATGTTCCCTGCACAGACACGAAGGTCCAAAGTACCAGGGGATCCCCTGGGGCACCAGATCCCCCAGGAGGGAGATCACGCTGGGAAGACTCAGGGCTCAAGGGTCCATGCGGGTTTCATTCATCTTCCAGAGCCGCTGGACATGAGCACCCACCACCATGGCAAGGCCTGTGGCTGGGTTTCTCTCTACGCAAGCAATTTTGGTTTATCTCTTCCGGTCTTTACAGTCTAACTGCTGTTATTCAACTGATGCTCAAATGGCTCATATTTAACTTGAATAGAATTCTAATGCTTCAGAAGTAGTTTTTAAATATAGACTCACTTAATATAATTCTTATATTGCATTATTTTCATGTCATTGGACCCTTTAAATTTAAATAGTATAAGTATTGTATTTTGGTGTCAATAAAAGGTCCACTTTTACCAAAACCATCACTGAAGTCTGATATGGGAAGAGACTTTAAAACAATAGAGATTACTTGTTGTATTCTATGCGTTCTGAAATTTTGTAAAAGCGACTCAATATTTAGTCTGATAAATTTTGTGTTATTAAGAAGTAGAACTCCTCCTCCCCAACACACACACACCCACACACACACCCACACACACACACACACACATCTGAACAATAAAAACCACCTACTCTTTTCCCTTCCCTCTGTTGGCACCAATCATGTGGCTCTAATCATGTGAGCTTCTCTGCAGAGCTCCAACCCCCGCTTATTCCCTCTTCAGGGCCTCTCTGGTGCCTGTTCCCACAGCTGGTGTTCCCCCAGGCGTCCCCCCTGTTCTTCATTATTCAGTTTTAGCTCAACTGCAACCTCCTCCAGGAAGCCTTCCCTGACTATCTTGGCAAAAGTGCTACCCTTCCCCTGAGTCACTGTCTATCACAATTTCTTTGGTGCACTTATTGCTGGCCAACATCATCTCCTTCACTATTTGTGTACGGATCTGTCATCTGTTCCTACATGTCACTTCCAACAAGACAGCAGCCTGCAGCTCCTGGGGGAGACCTTGTTGGTAAACCCTTGAGCCCCAGCATGCAGCCCGAAGGGTAGGCAATAAGTGGGCAGTGACTGCATGGATGTGTGAACGTGAACGTGACTCTAGAAGAATGCTTGTCACTAGGCATGTCTTTCCCCCAGTTTAGAGATGAGGAAACCAGGAGCACTTTGTCCAAGATCAAGTAGAAACACAAGGGTCCAGCTCCAGGCGCCCTGCTCTTGACCATCTCAACCTCAAGCTGAGATCAGAAAGGAAGAAAGTCCTCCCCATTTACGGTTCCCCATTACTGTCTGGCTTTCACATTCCGCCCTTACCTCCCTCAAACTAGAATCAAGTTTTCATGCTCTGCCCACTGGAAGTAAGCTGACAATGAGACAACCCTGGGGCCACTGGAGTAAGGCTGAGAAGACTCAATGTTACTCTCAAAGATGAGATGCGCCTTCATCATGGAGACAGTATGAGGCTCATGTGAGATCAGTGACATAATATGTGTGTAGGTATTTCACTACCTGTGCTATATACACACATCTACACTAATAAAAGAGAAACATGCAAATTAACCATC
The DNA here is from genome assembly GCF_964212035.1 of Myotis nattereri. Classification (NCBI taxonomy): domain Eukaryota; kingdom Metazoa; phylum Chordata; class Mammalia; order Chiroptera; family Vespertilionidae; genus Myotis; species Myotis nattereri. The sequence continues at coordinate 11,248,810 of NC_138083.1, read as the reverse complement.
ACTCTGCCACTCCGCTACACCCACCAGCCAATCAGGAGCGAGTATGCAAATTAACCCAACTAAGATGGTGGTGGCCGTGGAGCTGGAGCGAGCAGGAGGCTTGGGTTTCCCCCAGTGATGGAGGAAGCCAAGCTTCCCGCCTGCCCTGGCCGGCCCTGGGCTCCGCTCAAGGCTACAAAGTTTCAATTATAGAAGATAAATAAATCCCAGATACCTGCTTCTAGCCCATCCTGGCCTCTGCTCAAGGGGGTGCTGAAAAAAAAAAAAGAAAGAAAGAAAAAAAGGAGAGGCTGGGAGCTTGGGTCACTGGGGGCCGTGGCCAGCCTGAAAATGGCCCTCAGCCCCTCGCCCAGTCTGGCCAGGCACCCCAGCGGGACCCCCACCCTGATCCGGGACACCCTTCAGGGCAAACCAGCTGGTCCCCACCCGTGCACCAGGCCTCTATCTATACTAATAAAAGGGTAATATGTTAGTTAGACTGGGAGACCTTCCAGACGTTCTTCTGGACAAAGCCATGGTGGCAGGGCTGAGGTAGAGGTGGTTAGAGGCCAAGAGGGGAAGGCAGTTGTGGGTGATCAGGCTGATGGGGGGTGGAGCCGTTGGTGGTAAGCAGACCAGCAGGGGGGCCAGTTGGGGGTGAGCAGGCCATCAGTGGGGGTTAGTTGGAGGTGATCAGGACAGCGGGGGGTGGGGGAAATTTGAAGTGAGCAGGCCAGGAGGGGGGCATTTGGGGGTGAGCAGGCCAGTGGGGAGGGAAAGTGGGGGCAAGCAGGCCAGCAGGGGGGGCAGTTGGGGGTGATCAGGCTGGCAGGGGGGCATTAGGGAGTGAGAAGGCCGGTGGCGGAGGCAGTTGGGGGCGAGCAGGCTGGCAGGCAGAGTGGTTAGGGGCAATCAGGCAGGCAGGCAGGAAGGTGAGTGGTTAGGAGCCAGCAGTCCTGGATTATGAGAGGGATTTCCGACTGCCAGTTTAGGCCCGATCCCTGTAAACTGGCAGTAGGACATCCTTTGAGGGGTCCCGGATTGGAGAGGGTGCAGGCCGGGCTGAGGGACAGCCCTCCCCCAGGCACGAATTTTGTGCACCGGGCCACTAGTGTAATGTAATAAAATACAGTTTATGTGAATAATGCATTTAATAGCTATTCCTCCCCTTAGGAGAGTTAGTTTCAAATCCGACCATTCTGCAGCATAAGATAGAAATCTAATTTGTCTGTTTGGACAGGAAACATAGTTTCACCAAGTAAGCTTTCAGTAGAAAGCTGGCCACCATTATTATTACTCCTAGAAGACTAGCAAAGACGGGCATTGCATTAAACAACTGTATCCTTGTGTCAGAGTCACTGCCAGCTACCAAGAGGTGGCCTCAATTTCTTTGGTGGAATGCTTAAATGTGATGAACTCAGCAAGTCTTCACCCCTGCCCAAGGTGTTTTTCTATTGTTCCCATAGTACAGATGGGGAAACTGAGGCTGTGCAGTGGTCAAACAACCTGCCCAAAGATCAGGTAACCCACAAAGCCAGGCAGTCCGCCTCTGGAGCACACACTCCCAACCAAGGTTCTCAAAGTGGGATCCTCCAATGAGCAGGGTCAACGTCACATGGAATTGTCGGCAATGTGATTTCGGGGTCCCACCCAGATCTACGACACTGTGGGGGTGGGCTTCAGCCTCTGGGCTTTCCAAGGCCTCCGCGTGATTAGCTGAATGCTCCAGTCTGAGAGTCACAGCTGCAGTCCTTCTAAAGGACACTGGTTACAGAACGCAGCACGTCTTACAGCTTAAGAGCCAACAACCTGCTCGGATGCTCAGCAGGCAAAACACAGCCCGTGCAGGGCGCTACCCCCCCTCCAGGTGCCTGCGGTGTGAGGGGTCAGGATGCGAAGCAAGTGCGAGACCTTTTGGGGAATATGAACTGCCCCTCTCCGCTTGTTGCCGTCTCCTTCCAGGGCGAATGGGGCTCCTTTCAGATGGGTTTGCTTTCCTGGAAAACAAGCTGCCGTCCTCCTTCAGTCTGTTTGATGGGAAGGGAAGTCACTCGGCAGGTCTCACACGGGAACGCAGACATGTTACATGGCTTTCTCCTAACAGCCCTGAGAGGTCGGATGGCATGACCGCGTTTGTGCACAGGGACGCCGAGGCTTAGCGAGGCCGGCGTGCTTGGAGGCCCACAGGGCTTAGCTGTGAACCCAGGGCCGACAGGTTGAGAAGTCTGGTTCTTGCCATTGCCTCTCAATGTTGTCATTTGAGAAGCCCCCCGACCAAAGCCATTAGTCACCCCTCATTAGGTCCCTACCGCAGCATTGGTCCTGCGATCATGGCCACTGGAACCCTGACCATGGCTGCTTTGAGTCCAAGCTCATTCTGAACATGCAGATAGGCCACTGACCAGTAATTCCTGACTTAAGAAATTGTGTAAAACCCAAGGAGGCTTTTTGCTTGGTGGTTAATCATTATTTAGCTGTTTAAAAATAATTCTCTTTTTTTGAAAAATATACTTTTAAAATTGATTTCAGAGAAGAAGGGAGAGGTAGAGATAGAAACATCAATGAGGAAAAAGAATCATTGATTGGATGCCTCCTGAATGCCCCCTACTGGGGATGGAGCCCACAACCCAGGCATGTGCCCTTGACCAGAACTGAACCTGGGACCCTTCAGTCCTCAGGCCAATGCTCTATCCACTGAGCCAAACCAGCTAGAGCAATAATTCTCTTTATACATAGTTACGTGGAAAAAAAAACAAACACACCAAAATAGAACAGTTTGAATAATAGTCTACCATTTGTGGTGCAAAACAATTTTTTTAATATTTCTTTGTATATATAAATGTATTATATCTGTGTATATTCACATGCATATTTCTTTGAATATACTTGAAATATATCTAGGAATATGGGTATAAAACAGATAACAGTGACTGCTCCTGGTGAGTCAAACTCAGTTCTGGGAGCAGGGTTTTAGAGGGAAAATTTTCTTTTTTTGGCAGGGGGAAAATTTAATTTTTAAATATCTTCCAGTTTTGGACTTTTGAACTATATGGATATATACCCATGAAAAGTTAAATGTAAGGGATATAAAACAATTTTATACCCTTTCATGTATACTCTTTGAAAAAATGAACCAGTTAAATGTTTTAACTGCCTAAACATCAGTCTTTGAGACAACTGGCAATAATGATTTTATAATGAGAAAATAATACGCCCACAGGATGTAATTTAATTAGTACGAACAAATGTAAGTACCTAACCTCTCTCCTCTTTCTCCTCACCCATTCCATACCTTGGAGATGACTCTGATTAACAAGTCCATCCGTCTGTCTGTCCACCCTTTAACCATCCATGAGAGGATCACGTAGCACACGTGGGTTGACAGCTTGTCTTTCCAGAGCAAACAGCAGACACTTCTCCTGTAGGAACATGTCATTCAATGATGGTGCTTTATTATTTGCATGTCGCACACTTTAATGGATATTTAGGCATTTCTATTCAACCTACTATTACAAATAATGTCACAGTGTATCCTTATGTAGATGTTGATAGGAATTAGACTACATCACTTTTACAATAAAATTAATCTCTAACCTGGGCAAAGTTTCCTTACCTCAGTGTTTATTTACCAAACAAGGGGGCAAGCAATATTTTTTTAAACTCTAACCAGAAGCCCAGTGCACGCCACCCCCTGGTGGTCAGCGCATGTCATAGTGAGTGATCGGTCTCCTGGTCGAACTCCCACAGGGACAATTTGCATATTAGGCTATATATAGACTAGAGGCCCAGTGCACGAATTCGTGCACCAGTGGGGTCCCTCGGCCTGGCCTGTGGGATCAGGCCGAAACCGACTCTCCGACATCCCCTGAGGGGTCCTGGATTGCGAGAGGGTGCAGGCCAGGCTGAAGGACCCCACCGGTGCACCATTGGGGCCGGGGAGGGATGTGGGAGGGATCCAGGGTGCGTCTGGCCCATCTCACTCAGTCCTGATCAGCCAGACCCCAGCAGTAAGCTAACCTACTGGTTGGAGCTTCTGCCCCCTGGTGGTCAGTGCACATCATAGTGAGTGGTTGAGCAGCCTTAGCATATCATTAGAATATTATGCTTTGATTGGTTGAACTGTTGACGGGTCGACCGGACATTTAGCATATTAGGCTTTTATTATATAGGACTAGAGGCCTGGTGGGGGCTGACTGGCCTACCCTGAAGGGGGCCCCGGATTGGGGTGGGGGGGTCCCTGCTGGGGGGCAGGGCCAGCCGGGGCGAGGGGCCATGGGCAGTTTGCAGGCCAGCCACGCCCCTGGCTTTGTCAGGAAGGACGTCCGGAATGATGTCCGGAAGACATCTCGTCTATCTGGTCTAATTAGCATATTACCCTTTTATTAGTATAGATGATAGCCTCACAGACAGATGTTCAGCTGACTTTCATCAAGATGCATGTATAAAAATGACTAGAGTCAAGGCCATTTTCCAGTCAGCTGTGGAACTTAAAAACCCAAAAACAAAAGGGAACCTAAACATTCTCAGAATTGATTTACATATCTCAGTTTTCTGCAAAGTGAGAGACTGACTCTTGATGTATTTTAGACTTAAGCATATAGATTATTTCCCAGGTGGGAAAATAACTTTTTTTTTTGGACAACAGAGGAAATGAAAAACAGAGAGAGAGAGAGCGAGAGAGAGAGAGCTGTTCAAAAAGAGCAGAGAATGGGAAAAAATATATATACCCATGATATTTATTGCATCATTTGCCATTGGGAAAAAATGAGAAGAAACTTACATGGCCACCAAAAGGGAAGTGGATATGGACCTCCTGGTACATCAAACTGATGGACCACTATGTGTAAATGTGTGAGAAATGGCTCACCTGTCCAAATTCAAATGACAAGCTCGGAGATAGACGTATGGCAAAAATGAGGCTTTTAATACACTTTCCAGAGCGGGTGACCCTCTCATTGTATAGGCATGTCTGATACAGTGCGCACAGCCTATTTATTTAGTCTCTCCTCTGGTTCCTCATTGGCCAAGTACTATGAGGTCACCTGTTTCCTCATATGTGGCCTAGGTCTTGCTGCCTCCCATTGGGCCATTTAAAGAAATTGGGCTGCCCTAACTGGTTTGGCTCAGTGGATAGAGCGTCGGACTGCGGACTGAAGGGTCCCAGGTTCGATTCCGGTCAAGGGCACATGCCTGGGTTGCGGGCTTGATCCCCAGTAGGGGACGTTCAGGAGGCAGCCAATCAATGATGCTCTCTCATCATTGATGTTCCTATCTCTCTTTCCCTCTCCCTTCCTCTCTGAATCAATAAAGATATATATTTTTAAAACTTGGGCTGAGGCCTGTCTAGCTGCCTCCACCTCCCCTGTCTAGCTGAGGCCGAGCCTTGCGGTTTCCACCACGATGCTGGCCATGTGCACAGTTCTTTGTACCTCTTCCCTCCTCCCTGCATTCCGTTTGCCCTGAGGAAATTCAGCGAATTCCATCAAAAGCCGACCCTGCTGGAGATGGATCGCAGAGGCCCGTTTCCTACAAATGAGAAAGAAGGAGCCACTCACTGCGCCACGTTAGAAAGGTCGGCAAATCTGATTGCACGGGAGACAAAGGAAGCACGCCACGGCATGGATCGTTCATTTTAAGAACAGCACTAGCGCTGGCCCGTGTGGCTCAGTTGGTTGGGCATCTCCCCATGCACTGAAAGGTTGCCAGTTCGATTCCTGGTCAGGACACATGCCCAGGTTGTGGGCTCGATCCCTGGTAAGGGGCATGCAGAAGGTAGCCCACCAATGTTTTGCTCTCACATCAATGTTTCTCTCTCTCTCTCACTCTTCCTCTCTCTCTAAAAGAAAAAATCAATAAAAACATCTTTACAAAAATAAAACACTAGATATATGTCTGTACATCTGGGTCTTTGTTCATGCGAGTGTGTAGCTCTGTGCATCTTTACTAGTAAATTCCTAGAAGAGATAGAGAGAGACGCCCACAGGAGGGAGGAAGGAGTGAGGAACATGAGAAGCAGAGCCACCGTGCAAGGGCCCTTCAGGTTTACACTGCAGACCATTAGCGCACAGGGCTCTTGTGCGTATGTGCTCGCCTGGGGGTTTCCTACGCAGATTTCCCAGCTCGGACCCCTGGTGCAGGAAGCAGATGCTGTCCATGCGACCTCTTTCGCTCTTCTAAAAAATAATTTTGTAATTCTAATTTCATCCTGCATTGTCACAACCAACCAGCCAGCCAGGCGATTTGTGGCTCTTTCATCCTCCCCTCCCTCCCCGCCCCTCCCCCCCCCCCCCCCCAAACAACAACAAAACAGTGGCTAAACACAGCGGGATATAAACGCATAGGTCTGGGGAAGATGAACTCTTATGCCAGTTCTGTCTTTTCAGCTTTCTAAAGTGTGTGTGGACCTTACCAATTTCTTTGACCTGTCTTTTTCTCCCCCTCCTCCCCTTCCAATGTGCGACTGTGACAAGGCATTGAATTACCAGTTTGTCACTAATGCCATAGGCTTTATTATGCCTTTGAACAGAAGCTGGGCTTAAAGAGAAAAGTTTTTCTTAATAAGTAGCTGTTCATCCTTTGATATGCACATCTGGGTCCTGGTCTTATCTGCTGCATGCTAATGCTGCTTCCTGCAGATAATGATGAAAGAACAACTCAAAATAACAAAAAGGAATAAAGTGGGCCAGATGCCAGAAAAAAAACAAGGAGGACAATGCATATAAAAGCAACTGGATTTTCAATTCTGGAGAATAAATTGTATCAACAATGAAGCAATCATTTTGATGCTCCATTGTTGCAATACTTTTTTTTTTTTTAAGGGATTAGGGAGAAAAATAAATAAGCAAACATCAGCTGACAACCGCCAGCTCATTCTGTTAGAAATTAAAAGGGAAATAAACCTAAGTATGCTATAAATCACTTTGGGTTTAATTTTGCATCTGCCCTGCTCCATTGCTGCTTCCCGACCCTTTGTCCTCATTTAGCCGTGACTTAAACACTGTTAATTAAAGGCCAAACTGAAAGGCTTTGATTCATAACTTTTTTTGGAATTATAAAGCATTTCAAACATACAGAAAAGTACCAAGAAAGTCCTAACCACCCGGGTACCCACCACCCGCGTTTAACTGCCTGTGCATTTCCCATCATGCCCATTTTTTTTACAAATAAATTTCCTTCATGCTTAAGGAGTCCTTCCGAAGATGATTTTTAAAAATTTCTACGTCCCCTTTGTTGATTGAAAATGGTGCTCTTCTTATCAAGTTATGATTTTGCTTCGTTTTAGTAATTCTCCAGAAAATAAAAGCTTTCTTCCCCTACTCAATGTGCAGACAGGTTGGATGTTTTCGAAGGCAGTGTTCAGTGTGAACGTGCAGAATTTGCTACACATTTAATGTACAAATCTGATTTATAGGTATTATATACGGTTACTGTCTGCTCCTGGTTCTTTAGAACTTCTTTTCAAAAACCGCCACGGCCACCCTGCCCTGTGGGTTTGTGCAGGCAGCACCCATGGTCCTGTGGCAGATGTGGCCGATGCGTTAACAGACAAGCAAATAAGAACTGCTGCTTCATGAAACTTGCCCTTCACTGGGGGCTGAGGGCGCTGGACGGAGCCGGGCGGAAGCAGGCTCTCCGGCCCCAGCCCCACTGCGGACCCTTTTCTTCCCCAACCAGATAACATGGGGAATGGGTTCTACATTAGCATGCGGCAGGCATGGGAAAATGATAAACTCCTATTACCACTGTCATGGCAACTGAAAAAAATGGCTGCTTTGGGGGAGCAAGGTCCGTGGGAGAAGAAAAGCAAAGGCCCGTCTCTTTCTTCTGTTTGACAGCTGTTGTTTAACATACAAAATTGTATTATCATGACGCCGGCCCGCCAGCCAGCCCGCCCAGAGGAAAGCCTGCCCAGGGACTGCTAGCTCCACGCTCCCCCTCTCTGCCAGCCGTAAGAGTATACAATCGGACCCTGGCCATTTTCAGGGAGGGCTGTCATTCCCTCCCTTTTCATCCCAGGTGCAAAGTGTGAAGTGCCTGGGGAAGGTGGAGAGTAGGGAAAAGATCTGGGGTTGGGGGGTGGGGGCGAGGACCAATTATACAGCAAAAATCATGCGCTTTCTTTTGTAGTTGCTTTTCTAAATTCTCTGTTCCTCTCTCCTCCCCCACCCCCATCCCCCCTTCCCTCAAAGACATTTTGGGGTTTTCTAAGAGCCACCTGAGTGGAGCCTTGAACAGGAGCAGACAGAATGGCAGCAGGAATGGTAAACGGAGGTGTGGGCTGAGGTTTGGGATGGTTATTGCCGGTCACAGGGAAGGGCTGGGGAGCAAGCTCAGAGCGGCAGCTGTAACCTAGGAGCCGCCGCTGGACAGAGGAGAGGAGCTTCATTCTTGTTATACGCCCCCTGCCCAGTCTCTTCATACTGCGCCCGCATCACTCATAACCAGCAAGAACAGGCAACACGTGCTCCGAGTGGGGCTACAGACACTGGTCTTTGGAAGGATGCCAGGGCCGAGACTCAAATATTTCATATGATCCAAACGGACCACTTGCTGCAAGCCCTCTGTTCATATATGTAAGTATCATATATACATATTTACATATTTAGTACATACGTGTGTATGTATTTAATACATAATAATATAGACGCGCATTACCATAACGCACACATCTTTTTAAAATAAGCGCATTTAAGTGAAATGACTTCCCCCACCTCCTCACATTTGTATGCATGGGACAAGCGAGCAGCATTTTGGGGTATTTTCACGACACAGCAGTTAAAGTTTTGTTCCGGGCGATCCTAAAACGGACGAAAGGGCAACGTCCAGTAAGCACCAGATTAAGCCCATGGATGGGGGAGATCGGGTAAGTGCTTTCCAAAGAAAGCACGTTTAAATCATGTCCCCTGGGCAGGAGCAAAGCTGGCAAACGAGGCGGCGAGCCGAACAGAACCTGTTGATCAAACCCCTGCTCGGCGCCGGGACGTCTTCGCAGTTGAACAGAGATCGCAGCACATGTGCAGGCTGGGGAGCAGATGCAGAAGCAAAAGAAACAGAAAAGGTCCGAAGGGCTCTGCTGCCTTTTCCAAATTGTCAGAGTAGATGGACAGTATGCCACCGGGGGAGCCCCTGGCTAAGTGCCCAGATCAGGCACATGGTCAGCACCCGGCTTCCCTGGGCACACGGAACCGCAGCAGGAGGAACTGCTTGGGGTGGGGCGGGGCGCGCGCAGGGCTGCACAGGGCTGGGCATCACCAGGGTCTGATTTTAATCCTGGCGACGTCTCTGAGGCAGGCATTGCTCTCCTCTGGAGCTGTACGTCTCAGACATTCCACTGTAGCATTATTTCTGCCCCTGTTTTCAGCTTTCAGCGCCATCAGCATAATTTCGGTCACAGGTGGGAGTTTTACATTTGCAATTCTAGATTTTTCTTTCCGCTGGGTTTCCGGGCAACCCCCTGCTGTTTTTACATATTTGCTGCACATCAAATGGATTCAAGCCCTAGAAAGAGTCCTAAATGCTTCCTGGGGATGGGGTTGAGGGGTTCCTGTGGGACTTCTCTCTTTGCAGCTTAAGATTTTGACAAACATAACTTTCTGGAGGAAGTTCTCTGAGTCACACTTTTCCATTCAAATCCCCGCTTACCTTCCTCCCTGGTCTTCTCACATGTTCGGCCTCAGCCCGGCTTCCTGACGATCCTCTGGTAAAGTCATTGCCAAACCTGGTGAGTTTTCAAACAATGGGGGTTCCTCTGGCTTTGCTTCCGATTTACAGGCCCAGACTCTGAAGGCCTAGAACCTACACTGGTTGCAAAAGTGCCCCCTAATTGAGCCTCAAAGATCAGAGAGGACCAGGGGCATGATGAAATACACAAGTGACGTCATGAGAATCATCTGATTACTGACCAGGTCACAGCTCAGTGTAAATGTCATCTATGCAGACACTTTCTTGGGCAGGCAGTGACTCCCAGCCCCTTCCACATGTGGAGATGATGTCATTTCCTTGTCTGTTTATCATCGGCTTCTCTCCACCAGGGCACCAGCCCTGTGAGACCTGAGCCTTCCACTCTCTTCGAGGTCAAGTCACTGAGCCCAGGTCAGTGCCTGCACAGCAGGTACTCAGGTAGTTTGTGCTGGGTGGCTGCACATGTGAATGAATGATTTGATTATAATAAAAGCATAATATGCTAATTAGACCAGACAGCCGAATGACCTTCCGGACGTCCTTCCAGACATCCTTCTGGATGAAGCCAGGGCTGAGGGCTGAGGGCAGCTGCCACAGCTGCAAGGGTCGAGACCCTTGCACGAATTTTGTGCATTGGGCCTCTAGTTTGATTATAAAAGACTCAATCAGCCGGGAGGGTCCCTGGTCCTTCTCTAACCTGCCCCTGGCTTTGTGCAGATGCTGGATGGCAGCTCAGAGACTCTCAGCACACCTGTCATGGGGGCTTCTGCTCCTACAACACCTGAGATTTTGTTTTTGATTCTCAAAGATGTGCACTGCAGCATTGTTAAGGGTAGCAAAAAACCGGAAACAAAAGAAATAAGTGTTGTCACAGTCACGCCATGGGATATTATACAGGCATCAAGCAAAATGAAATAAAACCGAAAGGACTGTATTGAAGGAACTGACAGTAAGTACTGTTGAGTGACAAGAGTAAAAGGCACTGGAGTGTAAAATATGACCCCATTTTGGTAAAACAAACTGGGATCAACTATTGTTGCCCAGGACTACTTGAGCCTGGAGGAAAATATGGAATGATATGAATATAACCATGAAGACAGGTTTATATGGGAGGCAGGAATATTATGGGGGAGAGGGGAGAAGTTGGCAGAAATCAAGAAAAAGAAGAAACTTTAAAAAATCATGCATGTTGATGTTTATGAAAATTATATAATTATGCATGCATATATATAAACAGAAATTGCCTTTTTTAAAAAATGGGGGATGCACCTGAAGTGGTAAAAGGAATAAATATATAGCTTATAAATATATGTACTTAGGAGAGAAGTATTGAAAATAAATAAGCTTCCATTTAACTTAAGATTTCAGTAAAATGAAAAACAGGGTAATTGCAAAGATGGAAATAAAAGATATAACTCTGAAATGAAAAAAAAAATAGCAATGTCTTAAAGGTAATAGGAAATGTTGATACAGTTTATTATGGGATGCTCATTGTATTAGTTTTTTCTACTTTTCTGGATTTTTTGAAAAACTTCCCTGTTAGAAAAAAAAATAGATCGAAAGACCAATTTGGTGGTCTTCCCCATCCCTGCGGCTGCTCCCTCCCAACCAGGCGTCCTCACCAGCGGAGACTAAATATCAGCCCGGGGTGAAGGGTTCGGATTCTCTTCTGCCTGACTCCCTGCCTTCACGCCTCTGCCCCCTTATGGCAGGCATTCGCCAGAGTTTGTCTCATTTCCTGTCTCAGTGGTTGAGAGCATTCTGGAACCAGCCTGGTTGCAAGTCCTTAGAGGACAAAGGCAGAGAGACAGGTAGAAGCACTCAGGCCGGTACCTGGCTCGGAGACAGGAGCCTTTTTAGCTGTCTCCCTGCTAATGATGCCCAGCGTCACGGAGTCTACTCCCCATCCTGAGTAGGTGATTCTGAAACCCACCTCCACTCCCCATCTTTAATGCAGGTTTGTGTTCTGGACAGCTCTCTCGTCGGGTCTACTCTCTGCTCTCACGCCCAAACCGTGCAACTCTTTTGAGCCAGGCAGTGGGCACCCAGCACAGTCAATGGAAACTCCCAAAGGCTCCCGCGGGGATGGTCGATGCTGCCCCCAGGGGCGGCCAGGGGTGAAGAATTGGGCTAGATCCACCGTAACAGCTGGCCCATCTTGGGCGAATGACAATTTCTCTGAGATCAGTTTCCTCTTGCATAAAACCAAGATCACAAACTGGGTGCACACTAAGTGAGGATACAGCACAGGTGGGAGCCTTTGTTTGTGTTTTGTGCGTCCGCCCTCATGGTGCTGTAGGCACAACCTTTGATGGCTTGGTTCACCATGATTTTCTTAGAGCCTTGAATGGTGCCTGGCCCACACAGATAGATATCCCATCACTATTTGTTGTTAATTAGTTACTTTTGTTTTCTATTTCAACTTTAGAATTTGAAGGAAATGCCCCTTACCTCCCTAAGAGGAAATGCTTTTACTGTTTATCTAAAGACTCTGTTGGGTTGTAGGGAATTCACAGCGTCAGCTTTAACCTGACGTCCCAAATCGTTTTCTCAAGGGCTGTCTTTATTTTCCTTTCTTAACAGCTGTGTCTAAGGGTCCCCTTCTGTCCACATTCCTTCTAGAACCTGGTACTTCTGAATGCTTTGCCACGCTTTTTCTTGAAAGGGGAAATGAAAATGAAGTGGTTAACTGGAGAGTACACCACTCTTTTAAACATTATTTTTACTGTCATTGGGTAGTGACACAATCCATCACCCAGATCTCAGCTCAAATTTCTCCCCGTGAGGGGCCGTTCCTGAATCCCTATATGCGTTGGTTCCCTCTCCAGTCACTCTCTGCCCATCTCTCGTTTATTTCCCTCACGAAGCATGGCAATCTGAGAGCAGCTTCTTGACTGCTTGCCTGTACTCGTTGCCCCCCCCCCCCCCTTCTTGAAGGGCTCCTGTTGTCTTGCTCATCACTGTATCTCCTGACTTGGCTCAGAGCCTGGCCCAGGGTAAGAAGGTAGGAAACATTTACAGAATAAATGAAAGACTGTATGGAAAAGCTAAAGCATTTATCATTCATCAAACTTTTTTTTTTTAAATCATGACAGTACGTCCTAGCCAGTGGGTAGGCTCCGTGGGTAGAGTGGTGACCTGTGGACTGAAGGGTTCCAGGTTGGATTCCCATCAAGGGCATGTACCTCGGTTGCAAGCTTGATCTCCGGCCCTGGTCAGGGTGTGTGTGGGAGGCAACCAATCGATGTGTCTCTCTCACATTGATGTTTCTCTCTCTCTGTCTCTCCCGCTCCCTTCCACTCTCTCTAAAAATCAATGGAAAAATATACTCTGATGAGGATTAACAACAACAACAACAAAATCGTGACAGTAATAGGCAAGGGCTAGTTACAGATAATCTTCCTCCTTTTTTTTTTTGCCCTTATCACCTTTGAACCACAGATTCTGTAATTCATTCAATAAGTGTCTCCTGATCATTTATTCTGTTCCAGAACTGCACCACAAAACCACTCGCTCACGGAACGAAGATAAAATGATACGTCTGCGATTTTACTGGAAGTGCGTTTGGGTGACAGACAGAACGAAACGTGAACCCAGGCTTAGGCATCTCTCAAAAGAAAGGGCATTTTTTTGGTAGAGAAGGAGCCGTGGCAGTGATGACAGCTAACGTGTGGGAGGCGTGCTGTCTGCCAGGCCCGGAGCTAGCGGCTTTACATGAACTAAATGCTTAATCAGCAGAAAAAGCATACAGTCCTTTCTATTAAAGTGCCATCACCTGTCAGTCCACGTAACCTACCCGAATTCTACCCAGTGTGTGGGAAGAACAGGGAAACCGAAGACGGTTATAAATTATGTGGGCAGCCGTGTGCACTGTTTCAGGGAAGAGAGGACCCATGCACTTCCTGGTCCTGAGTTCTGGCTGGTCCCTGCCTGCTACACTGTGATAACAGGAGGGACAGTCAAGGGTAATCTTTGATGACACTTGATTTCCGTCCCCAGCTCGGGCCTTCGGAACTAACCCCTTTGAGAAATGAAGGTGCTGAATATCTTCTCTAGCAACGCCACACCCCGGAGAAGCAGATTCAACTACCGTTGGAGCCAGACTCTTTGATCCTCACACGGCTCCTACATTTAATCTATCACCATGTTTTATCCCCTCCACACAGGCTCATGCCCTGAGCACGTCACTGCTTCATTTACGATCCGTTAGACCACTTCCTACAAGGAGCACGGAGCAGAGCCAACACGGGGAGGAGAGGTGCTAAGGCTGAGGGAGACCTTTAAATCAGGGCAGGTCTTAGAACCACTTGGATGCGTTGGAGGCTCTGTTGGGAGACAGGGTGAGGAAATCTGGAAGTTTATTCCAAACCCAGGATTCTCCATCTCATTGTTCCTCAGACTTGCCTGCTAAAAAACAAAGCCAAAAAATAAACACATGCTGGAACCAGAAAACATGGTGCCTGGCTCAGAGTTGGTGCTGAATAAGTATTTGTTGACTAAATGACTGAAGTAAAAGAATTGCAAGTTGAAAACAAAATGTAAGATCTGATTTTTGCTTAACAGCCCACCAAACCATATGCTTTCTGTCTTTCCTATGTGGACACACACACACCTCTACTCATTTTCATATGTGTTAGTACTAGAGGCCCGGTGCACGAATTCGTGCACAGGTGGGATCTGCCCACCCCGATCGGGCCAATCAGCTGGAATGGCCGGGGGGAGGGGCTGCTGGCGGTTGGCCAGCTGGCCCCGCCCCTTGGTCAAACTCCCGGTTGAACTCCTGGTCGAATTCCTGGTCGAGGGGACAATTTGCATATTAGCCTTTTATTATATAGGATAATGATAGGTGAAACCTTTAAAGGTATTTAGCAAACTATTGAAAGTAGTCCTCTTTAGGGTGCTTAAATTTTGATAATTTCATTATAAAAATCCAATAGTTGTTAATTTAAATAATTTAATAATAACAAAAGTTAATGATTTGATCATTTTAATGATGGAATAAGTGGAATACTTTCAATAATTTGAAAAATGAAATGTTGGGAGAGTGATGTTCTTATTTCTGTAGCTACCTGGCACTGGTTTTCTTTTTCAAAACTACACTTGAGCCTGGGCTGGTGTGGCTCAGTTGGTTGAGCGTCTGTCACCCTGTGCACCAAAAGGTTGCAGGTTCAATTCCCCGTCAGAGCACATACCCAGGTTGTGGGCTCAGTTCCCAGTTGGTGTGCATGCAGGAGGCAGCCAAACAATGTTTCTCACATCAATGCTTCTCTCTCTCTCTCTCTCTCTCTCTCTCTCTCTCTCTCTCTCTCCCTCCCTCCCCTCCCTCCCATTCTCCCCCCTGCTCCCCCTCTCCCCTCTTTTCCACTCTCTCTAAAAAATCAATGGAAATAATATCCTTGGTTGAGGATTAACAACAACAACAAAAAGGCCTACTCCAATAATCTAAGAGAAAAAGGAACCAAGTTTCCCAGAAAAGGGAATTCGAGTGGCCGGCAGACATATGAAAAGATGCCCCACCCACCACAACAGAAAGACAAGCCGGAGACCTCCGGGGTCGCATTTTGCACCGGTTGCATTTGCAGAGGAAAACAGTGTGGATGTGTCCTGCGAGAGGGAGGCCCAGAACAGGCACCCTCCCCCTCCGCAGAGAGCCTGAAACACGCTCCGGACCTCAGACCCAGCCATTCCAGTGCTGGGATTTATCTTCCTGCGGACTTGCACGTGGACCAAATGATACCTGCACACAGCTAGCCACCCTCCGCGCAAAGCAGAAGCTGGGGGAGGAAAGCAAGCTCAGTGTCCACTGTAGGGACTGTTTCCGTCACTGACAGTCATGCAATGGAATAAAAAGCCTAATATTCGCGGAATGTGCCAGGCTGTGTCCTCAGCCCTGGTGCTTCTCCGTTCCCTCCATTCTCTCACCAGCCCTCTGGAGTAGCTCTTGAGGTACTGTCACCTCCACTTCATGGATGAGGAAACCGAGGTGTGCAGGAATGTGCCTAATGCTACACAACTAGTAAATAACAGCGTTAGTATTAAGGGGAAATAACCAGCACATTCGAATTGTAGAAAAGAGTAAAAATATATGTATATGCCTATGTGTATATTTAGGTATGTTCGTTTATACAGTGGACCCTTGAGCAACACTGGTTTGAACAGAGTAGGTCCACTTATACGGACTTTTTCAATAAATATGTACAGTACTGTAAATGTGTTCTCTTGCTTATGATTTCCTTCAGGACATTTCCTTTACTCTAGCTAGCATGGTGAAGATACAGTATACAATACCTACAGCATACAAAATAGGCATTCACTATGTTATCAGTAAGGCTTCCAGTCAACGGTAGGCTATTAGTAGTTCGGTGTGTGTGTTTTTTTAATGGACTTTAGAGAGAAAGAGAAAGGAGGGTAGGGGAGAAAGAGGGGGGGAGCGGAAAGAGAGAGAGAGAGAGAGAGAGAGAGAGAGAGAGAGAGAGAGAGAGAGAGAGAGAGAGATTGCTTTTGTTGTTACACTTACTTATGCATTCATTGATTGCTTCTTGTATGTACCCTGACTGGGGCTGGAACCTGCAACCTTGGCTTATTGGGGCGACTCTTTAACCAGCTGAGCTACCTAGCCAGAGCAGTAGTTACGTTTTTGGGGAGTCTAAAGTTATACTCAAATTTTCAACTATGCAGCACGTCAGTACCCCCAATCCCTGCATTGTTCAAGGTCAATTGCCCTTGTGAGTGTGTGTGTGTGTGAGTGTGTGTATGATTGTGTGTGTGTGTGAATGTGTATGATTGTGTGTGAGCGTGTGTGAGTGTGTGAGTGTGTGTATGATTGTGTGTGTGTGTGCATGATTGTGTGTGATTGTGTGTGTGTGAATGTGTATGATTGTGTGTGAGCGTGTGTGAGTGAGTGTGAGAGTGTGTGTATGTGTGTGAGTGTGTGTGTGTGCATGTGAGTTTGAGAATATGTGTGTGTGAGTGTGTGTGTTTGTGAGTGTGTGAGTGTGTGTGTGAGAGTGTGTGTATGAGTGTGTATGAGTGTGTGTGCATGTGAGTTTGTGACTGTGTGAGTGTGTGTGTTTGTGAGAGTGTGTGAGTGTGAGTGTGTATGTGAGTGAGTGTGTGAGTGTGTGTGTGTGTATGATTGTGTGTGAGCGTGTGTGTGTGAGTGTGAGAGTGTGTGTATGAGTGTGTGTATGTGTGTGTGTGTGCATGTGAGTTTGTGAATATGTGTGTGTGAGTGTGTGTGTGAGTGTGTATGATTGTGTGTGTGTGTGAGTGTGTGAGTGAGTGTGTATGTGAGTGAGCGTGTGTGTGAGTGAGCGTGTGTGTGAGTGAGTGTGTATGTGAGTGAGAGTGTGAGTGTGAGTGTGTGTGAGTGTGTGTGAGTGTGTATGATTGTGTGTGTGAGTGAGTGTGTATGTGAGTGAGCGTGTGTGTGAGTGAGCGTGTGTGTGAGTGAGTGTGTATGTGAGTGAGTGTGTGAGTGTGTGTGTGTGAGTGTGTGAGTGTGTATGATTGTGTGTGTGAGTGTGTGTGAGCGTGTGTGTGAGTGTGTATGTGAGTGAGTGAGTGTGTGTGTGTGCGCGCGCGCCCTTTTATTTGTTTAGAATATCTCTGGAGGGAGATGAGAATCTGAGCTAACTGGCCGCCTCTGGGACGGACACTCAGTCTTTGGAAGAGAGAGAAGGGAGTGAGATTGGCTGTCCCCGGCGCTGACCTTTGTGTATGTGACAGCCATGCAGCAACTTTAAATCTTGAACTGGAAATTTTTTAAATGAAAGGGGAAGGAGCTGGAGGGCCCTCTAACTGGTTCTCTCTTGACTTGTGCTCTCCAGTATGGTAACTGCTAGCAACACGTGACCACTGAGCACACGGAACGCACTGGTCTGGACCATACGTGCAAAATACACAGCATATTTCAAAGACTTAGGATGAAAAAGAATGTAAAATATTGAATTCCTATTTTTTGTATTGATTACATGTTAAAGCGATATTTTAGCTATATTGGGTTAATAGAATATATTACTAAAATTAATTTCACATGTTTCCTTTTACTCTTTTAAAAGAGAGCTCCTAGCAAGTTTAACATTTCACATGTGGTTCGCATTATATTCTGCTGGACAGCCGGGTCTGCACCTCTCCACAGGCCTGCTGATAACACAAACGAGGCGATGATTTACATTTAAAAAGGGCATTTCCAAAGACTCCTGGACTCTTAGGAAAACTGGCAGGAATTATTCCTGTTCCCCGTGGGTGAGGAGGAAGTAGAGTGCTCCTTCAGGGTCCCTATACTTTCCTTCAATTCCTGCTTTCATCCCAGAGCCTGAGCCTGTGAGGAGGAGGGCGGTGTGTGTGTGTGTGTGGCGGGGGGAGGCGGGGGGGGGGCGGTTGGCAGTTGCAGAATTAAATGCATGGGGACCTATTCTACACAGCCTCTTTGCAAGAGCTGCCGGTGATGGAACAGCTGGGTTAGCTGGGGCTCATGATGTGATACTTAACAAGTTACCTACCGCCTGCGCGCCCCCCCCCCCTTTTAAAAACATATTTTATTGATTTTTCCACAGAGAGGAGGGGAGAGGGATAGTCAGAAACATCGATGAGAGAGAAACATCGATCAGCTGCCTCCTGCACGCCCCCTACTGGGGATGTGCCCGCAACCAAGGTACATGCCCTTGACCGGAATTGAACCTGGGAGCCTTGAGTCCGCAGGTGGACGCTCTATCCACTGAGCCGCACCGGTCAGGGCCACCTGCCCCTTTTTGTACTAGTTTATCAAGTGGCAGATCTTTTTGTTGTTGTTGTTAATCCCCACGGGAGGATATTTTCCCCACTGATTTTTAGAAAGAATGGAAGGGAGGAAGGGAGGAAGGGAGGGAGAGAAAGAGAGAGGGGTGGGGGAAGAGAAACAGATGAAAGAGACACATCAGTTGGTTGCCTCCTGCATGTGCCCCAAGTGGGGCCTGGGATAGAACCGGCGACCCACGTATGTGCCCTTGACCCAGGAATTGAACCCACAACCCTTCCGTTCACCAGCCGATGGATGCTCTAACCACTGAGAGACTTGGCCAGGGCCCTTTTTTACATCTTACTTTCCAGTGAAAGACCCTACCTCGAAGGTTGCAGTATTCCAAATGGATTGTCTTTTGGGGGCTGGGTAGCGATATTGGGGAATAGGGTTTCATCAAAGCCATTGGATGGAAATTTACTGAATTGTTTGTTTCCATTGTCTGGCCACCAAGCTAAGCTCCCATTGGTCACTGCCCAGACTTGGTTTTCGTGGCTGGGCTGGCCTCCTGGTGTCTCTTGCTTTGCTTTGTCTTTGAATGAACGCCGGTTTTATCTAAGGAGCATGCGCCGCCCCTGAGCAGCCTACCTTCTTCGGGACAGCCTGCGAGGGAGCAAGAAAAGTGTCCACTCCGAAAACTTTCAGCCCCGGGGAGGGGACGGCTCTGCCTGGGACTGTACGGCAAGTGAAACTTGATTAGGAACACATTCCAAGAGGCAAAATATTCAGGGAGTGGATGCGGGAGGCGAGGGCTGAAGTGGTAACAACAGGAGTTGCTGACGTTTACAGGGGACTTGGATTCTGTGCCAGGAATGAAGGTCGGCACCTTCGAGCGACAACTGCATGTGTCATCACTTTCCACATCACTACGGAAGAGAAAATGCTTTCGATGAAACTACGAGCACCATTGATTAGAGATATATTTTCAGAGATGTTAAAATGGGGCAGAAATGTCTGAATTGTAATCGGGGAAATAGCGGGCCGCAATGAGCTCTGACGTCCCGTTAGGAAGGCCCCGGGTCACGGACAGCCCTGGAGTGCGTGGTTGTCTCTCTGGCTGAGCGGCCACTGAGCCACTGGCTACACGTTTGGACAGCTCAGGTCTGTGATACAAGCATCTTTTTCCTTTTTATAATCCTTGCCTGAGGATGTTTTTATTAATTTTAGAGAGAGAGAAATGGAGAGGGAGGGAGGGAGGGAGGGAGAGAGAGAGAGAGAGAGAGAGAGAGAGAGAGAGAGAGAGAGACATTGATGTGAGAAACATCAATTGCTTGCCTCCCTTAACACACTCCGACATATCGAACCTACAACCTGGGTATGTGCCCTGACCAGGAATCAAACCCGCGACCTTTTGGTGTACAGGATGGCACTCCAACCTACTGAGCCACACAGGCCAGGGCAATAAGTGCATCTGTAAACACCGGGATACCTGGCGGCGAGAGGCTGGCCACGGAACCCAGGCTGCTGGAAGGAACAGTGTCAGAGCTCCCGGCCCAGCCTCACATCGGGGCCCTGGAGCACACTGCCCTGTGGGGCACTCCTGCCGGGGACATTATTCCCTCTTGTTAAGCTCCCCAGCTCCTGTGGTTGCATTTTCCCGTAAACGTGCATGTGATGCAAATAGTTACTCTTGCCAGGCACTGTGTGAGCTACTTCTTACATGGATTAAATAATGTCCACCATACCCTTATGGGATGGTGGCCATCTAACCCCCAACAGACGAGGAAACGGAGGCACAGAGAGGTTAAGCAACAAACCGAAAGTTGCACAACGGAGGATTTGAGAATAGGTCAATCAGGTCCCGGGCTTGATGCTCCATTTCAGGAAGATGGTATCTGGTTTCAATGCCAGTTGGTCAAAGTCCCAAAGACAAGACTTAGGAAAAATATCTTCTGTCTACAGCCCTTCACAAGCAGCTGAGGAATTCTGACCAACTTTAGGGGAGGGGATGGCATTTAAAAGGTTGCGGGCTGCCCTAACCAGTTTATCTCAGTGGATGGAGCGTCGGCTTGCGGACTGAAGGGTCCCGGATTCGATTCTGGTCAAGGGCATGTACCTTGGTTGCAGGCACATCCCCATTGAGGAGTGTGCAGGAGGCAGCTGATTGATGTTTCTCTCTCATCGATGTTTCTGACTCTCTATCCCTCTCCCTTCCTCTCTGTAAAAAATCAATAAAAATATATTTTTTTAAAAAAAGGTTGCGGGCTGACCCTGCCTCAATGGCTACCTTTGCCAGCCTGGAGGAAAGGTGATATTCCCTGTACATTCACACAGACTCTTTGTTTGAGTTTTAGGAGGTTGTTAGTGTCTTAACAAGTTGTTTACTCAGAGATGACACAGACAAGATGATTTTCAAATAATACATCGAGAGTCTGAGGTAACAGCCCCAAGGCTAGAGCACCAATTGTATACAAGTTTTCCACGAAAGAATCTATAGCTGGGACCTTCGTTTTAGAGCTCTTTGCAGGCTCAGCAGAAACATGATGGGGGTAACTTTGCCAGGGTCCAACCCCAGCAGGTCCAGGGGTCCCCAAAGGTGTGGACGGAGTCGGCGAAGAAGGAACGACACGGAGGCAGCGTTCAGTTGATCAGCAGCCTAGCCAGGATCTCTAGCCAGGATCTCCAGCCAAGTTCTGGTCTGGATCTCCAGCGAAGTTCTGGTTAGGATCTCCAGCCAGGTTCTGTGTCCATGTTCTCTCGCTAGGTTCTCCAGGTTCTCCAGCCAGGTTCTGTAGCCAGGTTCCCTCGCTAGGTTCTCCAGCCAGGTTCTGTCCAGGTTCTCCAGCCAGGTTCAGTCACCAGGTTCTAGTCAGGTTCTCTTGCCATGTTCTATAGTCAGGTTCAGTCCAGGATCTTTTGCCATGTTCTCTCGCTAGGTTCTGTCTCTAGGTTCTGTTGCCAGTTTCTGTCCAGGATCTTTTGCCATGTTCTCTCCAGCGAAGTTCTTCTGTCTCTAGGTTCTGTGTAGGTTCTGTCTTCTAAGTTCTGTGTGTAGGTTCTGTCTTCTAAGTTCTGTGTTCTAAGTTCTGAGTCTTGCTGTCTTGTTACATCTGTATTTATACCAGTTGATTCCAATCCTATCAATCTCTATTCCTAAGGTAAGGGTGTTTCTTATCTCCATTCCAGGGAGTAAAGATTATGTAGCTTAAACATGATTGTTCGTAGTTAAAGTGATTAATTACCCACCTGGCACTTGGTTAAGAGGTTTTATTCCCTCCCTAACTTCAGGGGAAAATCCCTACCTGGGGAAACAACCTTTCTCAGAGAGGAGACCTTGGTTAAAACACATAGTGCCAAGAAGGTGAGCAAACATATTAAGAACAGTATGCCATATATGCCAGGTCCCTTGAAACAGCAAGCATGGACTGGCTCCCGGCATAACTTCAAGGGTATGCTTTTTGGGGAACCTTGAGTCCAGGTTAAGTCTACAGTCACAGTAGAGAGGATAATAAAAGCAACCCACCCTTTGTACTCCCAGGAAAGAATCATAAGAAGAGCCAATTACTTGTGCAGCTGTTTATTTTCCAGTAGAAATGGTAATTTCTTCCTAAAATACAGTGCGAATTGAGTGCACGGATGTTTAAAACCTACAGAACCCTACCGGCTGAGAGCACACTGCTTGCCAGCCACTATGCTAAGTTCTCTACAAATAGTGGGTCCCCAGTGCCCCCCAATAACCCTGTAGAGGGGGGAGACAGGTACAGTATTATCTTCATTTCATGGATGGGAAGACTTAGGCTCAGAGAAGTTCAACAACTTTCCCAAGGTCACACAATTAGTAAGTGGTAAAGCTGGGGTCTGAACCAAAACCTATATGGCTATTCAGCTGCAAATTCCTCTTTTTAAATTTGGTGTGTGTGTGTGTGTGTGTGTGTGTGTGTGTGTGTGTGTGTGTGATTTGTTGTTAATCCACACCTTAGGATATTTTTTCCATTGATTTTCAGAGAGAGTGGAAGGGAGGGAGAGAGGGGGTAGAGAGAGGTTGAGAGAGACATTGATGTGAGAGAGACACATTGATTGGTTGCCTCCCACACACGCCTGAGGCAGAGATTGAACCTGCAACCCAGGTAGGTGCCCTTGACTGGGAATCGAACCCGTGGCCCTTTAGTCCTCGAGCCGACACTCTAATCCCTGAACCACACTGGCCAGGGCAAGACCTTCCCCGCCTCCAATATTCTTCCCTACACAGTCCTCCTAGAATGCCACACAAACCACACGGCCCACTTCCTCTATTTGTTTTAAAAAACACAGCCTTTTGCGTATATGCCTAAAGGAAAAGTTATGAACATGTTAACATTAGGAAATTGGCAACTACTTTGAACTGACTTGTGTAGGGCCTTTACGGCCTTGAAATCACAGGGCGGGCCCCAACCCTGGCATCTGTATAAGAGGGAGAGACCCCAGAGACCTCTGTCTCCCTGTGCGTGAGGAGAAGGCCATGTGACGACACGGCGAGCAGGGGCCATCTGCTAGCCCAGGAGAGAGGCCTTGCCAACCAACCTCGATCCTGGACTTCCAGCCCCATAACCGCGAGAGAATGCATTTCCCCTTAAACCGCCCCGTCTGCGGGGCTCTGTTCATGGAAGCCCAAGAGGACGAAGACTGGAACCAAAAGAATGCACGGCACGAGAGAAGAGAACACCTTTCCCACACAAGGCAGTGCGATGGCCCCCCAGTTGCCCTGTGCCAGGTTACAGGTGAGGCCACATGGCCAGTGGGCGAGCAGGGTCTGGAGCCCGCGTCCTTAACCGCAGGTGGAGGGGAACCCCAGCAGTGCCTCCCCCACCGGAGCCTCCCCGACCGGGGCTCAGGACTGCTGTCCAGTCTCACTGAAGTGAAGGCAGTGCCGTCACTCACTCCGCCAAGGGAGCCAGGAGAGGGAAATGCAGTGGGTGTCCCCGTAGCAGGATGTTTCCAGCTGCAGGCACCGGTGGGTGGACTCCATTCAGCTCAAACAATACGGCCGCCTTTTACTTCACGAGAACCTGTTCAAGGACTCGCTCAGGAGGTCACCACACCATCGGGAAAGCAGCCCTTGCTGTCCTCCATCCCATCGCCCTGGCCATGTTGGCTTGGTCCCCGAGCGAGTGTCCTCATAGTCACAGGCAGCTGCAGCCCAGACCTTCCTCCCACAACAGTGTCAAAGGCAGGAAGAGGGGGAGCCGTCCGTGAGCATCCATCTTTATTCCCCTTTGTCTCTGCGGCCAGAACGTGCCCACTTCTAGAACAATCTTTGGCGCAGGGGCTCACTGGATGGGTGGGAAGGGATGAGAGCTTGCTCTCCGTGACTGTCCACCTGCAGACACCTGAATAAAACTCCAGATGGGGCTGCCTGCGAGGAAGAAAGGGGCCGCGGCAGCTGGGAGATGACCAGGAGCTTCAGCCACAATCTTGTTTCAGGAAAACTTCGCCGTGAAACTGGATACGGAATTCACTCAGGAACCCCAACTCTCTCCTGCCTTGCCCTGTGCCTCACATTTCAGGCTTTCATTGTTATTGATTGACTGATTGATTGATTGATTGATTGATTAAGGTATTATATATGTGTCCTTATCCTCCCTTTGCCTCCCCCCCCCCCCCCCCCCGCTGGTGCCCTCACCCCCCTGTTGTCTGAGTCCATTGGTTATGCTTATCTGCATGCATACAAGTCCTTTGGTTGATCTCCTCCCCTTCCCCCCACCCTCCCCTGTCTGCCCTCTGAGGTTTATGAACATAAACTGATGAACAAAAACAGATCCAGAGACAGAGAAACATCGATCAGGCCGTCAAACATTTCAGGCTTTTAAATCACCTGCCTGTTGCCCGTGAGAAAAGCTGAGATGCGAAACTTCGAGGCGGGACTGCTGGTTCCATTATAGAAATACTGCTGGTGCTGATTCCAGGCAGTCAGATCCGAGGGACCAGCGGGTGTATTATAACTAGCAGCTCAACTGGGGCTGCTAATGATGGAAGGAGACCCATTTAAAGAGCCTTAAGCTTGACAGAGAGAAGGGCAATTTGTATGTCAATTACTCCCAGTCAGAACTTCCCATGGGAAGAGTAGCACAGATCACGGTTTATTCTGGCTTAAAGCTCTTCCCAAGACCATCCTGTTTAAAGGTAGGGAGTTCAGGATCTCACCGGGAAAAGAAGAAATGCCAGTTTTCTTGCTGGTTTGCAGGGAACGGAGAGAAAAGTACACGCTTGCTTCCTTGTGATGACTTACTACTTCTCGTTCCGAGGGGACACACATCCTGCACCACCTTCCACAGCAAGAAATAATCACTGTAACACAGAGAATCGAATTGTTGGCGTTACCATCTAGTTTGTAGCTTGAGGCAATCTTCCCCGAGGGATGTTGTGTTTACTTAATCGAAGGAAAGAGCTAATGATAATAAAATGGACGATAATGATGACACGGCTGTAGGCCAGGCCGTGTGCAAAGTACTTTCTTGTATGAAACTACAAACACAAGCTGGGTTGCGATGAACCCAACGAGGTGGGTCCCTTTGTTAGAATTTTATATCCGAGGAAACGGAAATTCAGGTCAGTTAAGTAATGACGCCGGCAGTCAGAACACTAGCCCTTTTACCAATAAGCTATAGCCAGGTGAATTGTGGTCCCCAGAGACAGGTCCAAGTCCCAGGCCCCAGTACCTGTGAGTGTGACCTCACTTGGAAAATAAGTCTTTACACATGCAACAAATTTAACTATCTTGAGACAAGGTGATCTGGATTATTTGGGCCTGAAATCCAATGACTAAGGTCTTATTTATTATTTTTTTAAAATATACTTTTATTTATTTCAGGGAGGAAGGGAGAGGGGAGAGAGAGATAGAAACATTAATGATGAGAGAGAGTCATTGATCGGCTGCCTCCTGCACATCCCCTACTGGGGATCCAGCCCACAACCCACGCATGTGCCCTTATAACTGGAATTGAACCCGGGACCCTTCAGTCCGCAGGCTGACGCTCTATTCATGGAGCCAGACCAGCGAGGGCTGACTAAGGCCTTTATAAGAAGAGGAGACAGAGATACAGAGAGAAAGGCCATGTGACGATGGAGGTAGAGATGGGAGTGATGTGGCCACAAGCCAAGGAACACCTGGAGCTCCCAGGGAGCCAGACAAGGCAGGAGGGACTGTCCACTGGAGCCTTCACAGGAAGCACCGCCTGCCACCACCGCGATTTTGGGCTTTTTTTTCTCCACAGGTGTGAGAAAATAAATTAGAGTTGTCTCAAGCCATCCGGTTCATGGGAATTAGTGATGGCAGCCCTAGGAAGCTAGTTCAGTGACTGCAGGCCCGTCGCTCTGGGCTTTGGTCCATCTGTAATGTGAGAGATTTGGACTATCCTAGTGGTTCTGCATGCAACTCCGTGGACCGGGGCCAATCTGTGAGGGGGGACAAGTACACCAGAGGTTCTTAACGGAGGGCAGTTTACCCCCTGGGGACATACGGCAAGGCTTGCAGACATTTTTAGTTGTCACACGCTGGCTGAGAAGGGGGATGGGGAGGGGGAAGGTGCTACTGGCACCTGGGGACAGAGTCCAGGGATGCTGCTGAACATCCTACATCACATGGGACAGTCCCCACAACAGAGAATTATCCGACCCAAGGTGACTGAGAAGCCCCGATGTACTAGTACACTATGCTGAAGTGCCTTTACAAGCAATATCTTATTACATTTCCACAGCCATCCCTAAAGGCAGGTATTATTGGTATTGTTTTTCCTATTTTATAGATGAATCCACTGAGGTTAAGAGAGGTGAGGTGATTCCCCAAGGCCACAGAACTAGGAGGTGGCTGACTGTTATTTGAGGTTTTGCTCTTATTTTCTTTCAAATATAACTATATTTATTCAATTAAAAGAACACCCTTTATTGCAAAATTGTCTCTCCCCCCTAATTTTTGGTATTACGATACTCATACTTAAGTGAAATGATGCTACTGGTGTTGGTTGATGCTAGTCTGAATGTCCTTTTGCTTTGTATAATAAAAAGTTAGGAATCCTATATCTTGCAACAATTTTCTTGGGAAATTCTACTGATCTGAGGGTATCTGCCCAGGTTCTCCTAATTCTAACACGGAACCAGCTGGGCCTCCACAGGCTCCTCTGAGACTAACCATCTACCCTAAGCGTTCACTGGATGGGCACGAACTAGTGGCCTGGGCAGGACACCGTCTATTCTGACCACCGACATTAA
The DNA here is from genome assembly GCF_964212035.1 of Myotis nattereri. NCBI lineage: Eukaryota > Metazoa > Chordata > Mammalia > Chiroptera > Vespertilionidae > Myotis > Myotis nattereri. The sequence goes on along the minus strand of NC_138083.1, from coordinate 11,222,187 downwards.
GGAAGCAGTGGTTCTGTTATAAAAAAGAAATAAAGATGGATTGTGTAGTACCAGATACCAAGAATTAACTACGGCTCAAACTTTGATTTCTGTGTATTCCCATTTAAAACATTTATTTATCTGTTCACTTGCTCGTTCACTCACTCGTCCTGTAGCCACCGTTATTGGAGCTCGCGTTTACGTGCCTGCCATGGCGCTAGGGCTGCCAGGTCAGACCCTCTCGTTACGATCTACTCACTGTGGTGCAGGGAGAGAAGGTAACGATAACAGTCCGCACATTGCCGAGTCTTCCGGGCACTTTACGTGTGCGTCCTCATTTAACCCCTTCATGCTCTGTGAGGCAGGTACTACGTGATCATGCATTTTACAGAGCAGAAACTATGGTACGAGACCTTACACACTGAAAGGTCCCGAGACAGACAGGGTTTGAACCCAAACAGTCTAACTCCGGAGTCCACACTTTAGCCACTGTTCTAAACCACCTCTCCGCATAGAAGGAATTGCAACACAAGATGATATTTGGTCCCATTTCTCCCACCTCTTACTATTGCCAAGAACACGCTTCATTCCATCACATTCTCCCAGCAGCCGATGGAAAGAAAGATACTGTTTTACAGATGAGGAGGCAGGTTTGAGGGGTCACGTGACTGCTCCCAACTGCTCAGCTCTGAAGAGGCGCGGAACCTGCCATCAGCTGCAACCTGGGTTTCAACCTGGGCCTGCCACTTTCTGACTGTGTGACCTGGGCCAAGTTATTGAAACTTAAAAAAAAATTATTTTTTATTGATTTCAGAGAGGGAGAGGGAGGGAGAGATAGAAATATCAATGATGAGAATCATCGATCGGTTGCCTCCTGCACGCCCCACACAGGGGATCGAGCCCACAACCTGGGCATGTGCCCTGACCGGGAATCAAACCGTAACCTCCTGGTCCACAGGTTGACGCTCAACCACTGAGCCATACCATGATGCTCAACCGCGGAAGCACACTGGCTGGGCTTCCTGAAACTTGCTGAGCCTCAGTTTCCTCAGCCAGAAAACGATGCAAAGTTAATTCCTACTTCATAGGTTTGTTGAAAAGATTAAATTAGAGCAGACCTGGATAAACTGTGGCCCACGGGCCAAACATGTTCCACTATCCATTTTGGTAGGTCTGGCTTTGAGCTAAGAATGGTGTTTACATTCTTAAATTTTGGAAAAGAAATAAGAAGAACAATATTTTGTAATACATGAAAATTATGTAAAACTAGAGGCCTGGTGCACTCGGGCGGGGGCGGGGGGACCCCTCAGCTGGCCTGCACCTTCTCACAGTCCGGGAGCCCTCGGGGGATGTCCGACTGCCCTGGGGGGAGCAGGCCTAAGCCAGCAGTCGGACATCCTTAGTGCTGCCATGGAGGCGGGAGGGGCTCCCGCCACCACCACTGCGCTTGCCAGCTGTGAGCCCGGCTTCTGGGCTTCTGGTTAGCAGCGCTCCTCCTGTGGGAGTGCACTGACCACCAGGGGGAAGCTCCTGTGTTAAGCATCTGCCCCCTGGTGGTCAGTGTGCATCATAGCGACCGGTCATTCCACCGTTTAGTCAATTTGCATATTACCCTTTTATTATGTAGGATTATATAAAATTCAAACTCCAGAGTCCATAATCAAGGCTTATTGGCACCTAGCCATGCCCACTTACACTTTGTCTTTGGTTACTTTCATCCTAAAAGGCAGATATTGAGTCGTTGCCAAAGAGACTGTATGGCTTGTAAAACCTAAAATATTTACTCTCTGATCCTTTACAGACAAAGTTTGCTGAGCCCTGGATTAGATGACAAATATATAGTTTATACCAGCTGCTCAATAACTATTATTATACATCACAACAAATAGACTGATGTGTCATTGAAACGTCCTATAGATCTGAAGTGAGTGTTAAAATTATAGTAAGTTAAAGTAGAATTTGTCATTATTTGGAGGATAAAAAGAGTATTTTTAGCTCTTGAGTGACTCAAAAGTCTAAAGACATGGGGAATTAACACTTATTTATTAAATAGAAATGTAACAGGAACAAATAGCTTAATCCCCAGCTGTTATCTCTGCTCTCCCCCAGCTGCCAGCTCTTATCACCTGCAAATATGTGCATTTTCTTTCTTGTTATAAGCATTTCTATAGACTTGACATTTTTAAAGTCTGTATTGTTTTACTGGCTACCCTAAATTAAAGGAAACTTAATGTCCAACAACGGGATAGTGATAAATGACCTTGGGCACATCTAATATTCAATAACATCACATCCACTACTGCCAAGGAGATTTAAGAAGACTTTCCAGCAACATGGGAAAGTAATTATAACATAATGATAACTGACAAGAATACAAGCTTGATTTTGGAGAAACAGAGTAAAAATATTTACTTTGTATATAAGTAAAAATATTTTTTATCTGTATAATATGAATGTAAAATATATTTTATGTATAAATATATTATAATGTAAAATAAATTAATATATATTGTAGAAACCATTTTTAGAGCTACATTAATAAAATTAATTACATTAATGTTACTTAATTTTAATGTTATATATGAAAAACATTGGAAAGAAATATCCTTAAAAATGTTGATAGAAATTATATCTGATAATGTAGTAGTTGTAATTATCCTCATTATAAATTATAAGTTTCTGCATTTTTCAGTTTTTCTATAATGAGTATAAGATGTTTTTACATGATGGAAAAACGTTAAAAGACAAAGAAACATAATTGTAGAATTCTGTGATTCTAATTGAATTGCATACACTTGAGAAAAAGGACTATAAATGAGTTTACAAAGCCAGGATGTTTCCTATACAGTAAAATTCAACAGGCCATGTTGTTAGTTTCTATTATAACTATAAAAGATAGAAAATTATACTGTTACTAGTCCTGTATCCTGCTATTTATTTTTAAAAATTATAGTTCTATATATTTTACTCATAGAAAAGTTTAATTGCTTAAGACAATTTGGCTTTAAATAGGAATTTTAATTATTCTTACATCCCACAATCTCCACATTATTTTAATAATACCTTTTTTCTTACCCAATTACCATCAGCTTACACTTACGGATGACATATTTTTAAGATGCTCTCTCTCTCATGCAACCAGCTTGCCAAGTGCTGCCCCATATTGGAAGTGAGAAGAATGATTCCTAGGTGACCAGCTGTGACTGAACCAACTCAAACCAGTTCTTCCAGCTTATAAGTCACCTTTCAATTATGCAAATAAAAGTACAACCTAGAGAGTGGCTCAGGAGGGAAAGCCTGACTAATGAACTCAGTTGAACATAATGTTATCTTTCCTTGTGAGCACGTGTTTCACCAACCGGGTGATATTATAGTTAAAACCAGGCAGGTTTATCGGACGACATAATTAAGGACCTTAACATCCACTTGAACTAAACCAGGAAAGAATTCGCTTGTTTTATCAATAGGCATCCTGAGTTGAGCTTACCATACTCTACAACCTCAAGGTTAAAAGTAATGCTCATCAGAGAATTCTGACCTTTTATACTATTTTATATATTTATACTATGTCTAGCACCATGGAATACTACTTAATAAACACATATGTGTGTGCATTAAAGTATTATTGCCGAGTGGTAGGATTTCAGGTGGTTTATCTACTTTGCTTTTCTATATATGTCTAATGTTCTTCTATGAACATGTGGTATGTTTATAGTAAGTGAATCAATATAAAAATGAAATCGTCAATTAACATATAATTCATTCAGCCACTCAGTATGGATCATGCTGGGGCGCCCCTCACCTTGTTCCTCTCTTCAGAAGCCGGTTGAAAGCCGGGAAGTAAAACCAACATGGTCCACCCCAAGCATTTTGGGGAGCAATGGATAAATGAACTCATAAATGGGAAAAGCATTTTGCAAAGTACAAAACCTTAAACAAAATAAGGTATTAATAGTGTTATAGGCCGGAGGGGGCCATCTTCCTTTCCCTGGGTGACTTGCAGCAGGTGGGCAAACCACAGCGTGCCAATGTCTGGGTATGTGCCCACTGACAGGCTACGTCACTGCCCAGGTGTCAGCTCTGCTGCTGTGTTGAGAAAGGAACCACAATGCACACTCAGTGTGTGCTGCTTGTGGCTGTGCACCTACAACTTATTTATGGGCCTGAAATTCAAATTTTATATGCTTGCTTTGTAATCTCACTCAGGGACATTTTAGAGAGAGGGAGGGGGGAGGAGGGGGGAGGGAGGGAAGAAGGGAGGGAGAGAGCGAGAGAGAAAGAGAGAGAGAGAGAGAGAGAGAGAGAGAGAGAGAGAGAGAATAGAGAAACATCGATTGGCTGCCTCCCATACATGCCCCGACTGGGGATTGAGCCAACTTCTTGGTATGCAGGCTGATGCTCCAACCGACTGAACTACCTGTCCATGGCTCATATGATTTATTATTTTTACTTTTCTTATTGTTGATAGTATTACGGATATCTCCCATTTCCACCCCCATCATATGATTTTTATGTGTCAAAAATATCATTCTTGTTTTTATTTTCCCCAACCATTTAAAAGTGGAAATACCATTCTTCACTCATCTGTCAAACAAAACAGGCGGCAGGACACTGTTTGCTGACCACAGCTCTGGAGTTCTCTCCTGGATGCGAAAAGGACAGCAGAAGACAGTGGGAGCGCTGAGTGGGACAGCAGAAGACAGTGGGAGCGCTGAGTGGGACAGCAGAAGACAGTGGGAGCACTGAGTGGGACAGCAGAAGACAGTGGGAGAACGCCCAGTGTTTCTCAGGATTCACTGTTTGTGCAGCACGGGGGCCGAGTCTGAGTATTCCATATTTTACTTAATGCATATAAACAATTTAACCCCTGTTGTTGCTTTACTTACACAAATGTATTTGAAAAGGAAATTGTGCATATCACTATCACCAGTGGAGAACCTCGTATCACTTACCATAAATAGAAGGTAATGGTACAAACCAAGGTGTTGAACATTAAATTCTTGTTAGGTACCCCAACATGCCAACAGCTCAGCCTGCTGCCTCTTTGTTACACAGCGGAAATTAGCAAGAGTAGAAAGACATTCAGAATCTGTTAGTACCAAACAGAGGGCTTGTCTTAATGAAATCAGTCAGATTTCATCCTGGAATGCCATGTCCCCGGGCCACCCAAATTATCTAGCATAGGAGCTAAAAATGACCTCCAGACCCAGTCCCAGAACCCATTCCCGCTCTGGGAAACTGACGTTGCCCGAGTTTCTCAAAGTGTACTTCATGGTGACGGGCATTAAAATGGTCCCAAGTCCAAGACTTCCTTCAGTTCCTATGTAGTGAAGGAAGAGCAACTTCACTGTTTCAGGACTAAGGTTTGCTTTCCAATGACCTTACCTACAATGAAGGTAAGGCCAGGTCTGTGAGTGGAGGAAAAGCCAAAGGCCTAACCTCAGAGCCAGACAAGAGGACAAAGGACTGACTCAAGGACAAAGGAAGGATTCCTCCTGAGCTGTGTTGTTTGGGGGAAAGACCCTACCTTCCACTGGGCTCAGAAAGGTCATTTGCAACCTCATTCCTGTGAGTTTTTGGGTTCCTTTCATGACTCTTCTCCTGCTTTGGGGCTTTTAGAATTGAATTTACTCTCTGGGAGGTTCTCCTCTATTTCAATTTTAAGGACAAAGAATGCCTGTCCCCTCCCTCTCCCCACCCCCCCACCCCACTTCCTCCCCCCTCTCCCACCTTTCTAGGCAACTGAGATTAGTATTGAAATTTTGTGTGAAGTTTACCAACATTTTCCACTCTTTATTTTTGCTGTTGGTTTGAGAGCAAAACTGTGTCTTGTTCTTTCACAACATAATTGCTACTGGAGATTCTAGGCTGTAATTTTGCTGTTATGTAAATGACATCACTTCAGGAGTCAAACCCAGTAAATAGTATTTATTTCCTTCCTCTGCCTGGGAAACTGATTCCTTTTGAAAAGAGATGCAGAGGCTAATCAGAGGAGGCACAGTGTCTGCCCAGATCTGGCGGATCTGATGTTGAGCCAGTGCCCAGAGGAAGGAACAGATAAACTGGTGCAACAACAGCGACGCATTCTCAGCTGTTTCTGATGATCCAGGGCAATGCGACTGATACGTCAAGCGAAAATATACTTCCTTGATTAAAGTCACAGTAACATATGATGCGTAATAACACCGGGAGTATACAGGGCTGGGATTCCAGAAACGTTAGAAATCGGTGGCTCAGCAACGTAACCAGCTACAAGGGACGGCTATGCTGGATGGGAGGATGGGAAACGCTTGTCAGTTGTATACTGAGGTTCAAAGGAAGCCTAACTTCATCTCTATTCCAGGTTAAAATAAGTATATTATGTACTCACAGCGGAGAGGGATAGAGAATACCCTAAAACAGCAGTGCCTTCAACAAGACGGTTTATTTTCTTTTCATTGAAAGCTAGGTGGGTGGTCTCTGGCCCTATCAGCTCCTGGGACCCTAGTCCTTCCTCACTTCTTCACGGCTTTTCGACTCACTGACCTCCAGGCTGAGGTGGCAGCGGCCAAGTTCTGAGCAGCAGCTAGAGGCCAGGGACAGGATAGAGAAGAGAGCAAAGCCACGCCCCGGACAGGACACTTCTACTTCTGTCCTGGAGGCCAGAGGTTAGTCTCCAGACCGTCCCGAAACCACACGGGGGCCTGGAACACAGTCTTTTTCCTCTGGGTGGAAATCTACAGCCCCGCTGAAAATGCCATTACGCGGAAGAGACAGGATCGTGAGGGACAATGAGAAGTTTCTACCAAAGAAAAATTGTCTTTCTGGATGTAGCCCAAAGTTTTCCGTGAGTAGAGAAAACTGTCATTCATTTGTTCAGTTGTTTATGCAATTGTTTCACTGACAGGAATTTACTGAGCACCTACGATGGTACCAGGCACAGTTCTGTGGGCTAAGCTACCTGGTGAATAAAACACAGCTCTCTGCCCTGGCTGGTTTGGCTCAGTGGGTAGAGCGTCAACCTGTGGACTGAAGGGTCCCAGGTTCGATTCCAGTCAAGAACACATGCCTGGGTTTGTGGGTTTGATCCCCAATAGGGGGCGTGCAGGAGGCAGTTGATGAATGATTCTCTTTCATCATTGATGTTTCTATCTCTCTCCCTCTCCCAAATCAATAAAATAAATAAATAAAAAATAAAGACAATGGACTATTTTAATAAACAAACAAAGAAAAACCACAATTCCCTGCCCTCATGGAGTTTATGTCCTCCCTTGGAGGGAAAGGCAATAGATAATAAATATAAGTAATTAAATGACATTGTATATTAGGAGGTATAAATTATTCTAGCTAAACAGAAAAATGAAATAGGGGTGCAGAAGTGAGTAGGCATGGTTGCAATTTTATCTAGGTGGCCAGGGCTTGGCCTCATTGAGTAGGTGACATTTGGTGCAAAGACTTGAAGGGCATGAGGGAGTGAGCCTTCAGAAATCTGGGGAAGAGGCTCTGAGCCAGAGGGAACAGCCGTGCAAAGGTCCTGAGGTGGGAGCATGACTGATGTGTGCAAAGAAGCAGGGAGGCCAGGGTTGGCTGGAGCAGAACGAACTTTGAACTGAAGTCAGAGAAAGCTAGCTCATTCGAAGTGTGCTCTCGTGGCCACTCCAAGCACTTGGGCTGCTCCTCTGAGTGAAATGGGAGCTGCTATCATGTTTGGAGTGGTAGAGTTCTAAATACATAGAGTTTATAGCACATAAATGTACCCACAGAGGGACATCATACCTGCTGGGGTGCATAATTCAGAGTCTGGGGATGACTGGCTGGGCCTATTTTCTGCAACTCGGTAAGAAGAGCTGAGACATATGGCATTATACTAGGTTAGATTTTATTCCTGGTCAGACACTGTTATTTATGAGCAAAATTGGCCATCATGGGTGGCAATCATCTTTCCGTTCTCTAACATTTATTAGGAACTCACTGTGGCCAGCACTGATCTACGCCCTTACTCAGGTTAACCTGTTGCAGCTGCATAAGCATGCAATCATGGGCCTCATTTCACAGATGAGGAAACAGGGAGGCAAAGTGCCTTGCCCAGGTCACACAGCTGGCAAGTGGTGAAGGTGGGTCTGGACTCCAGGCATGTGTACAGCCCACACCCTTCACACGATGCCAGGTGGCCTCGGAGACAATCGGACCCTTGGTGTGGCCTGCTGACCCCATCACCAGAGAAAGGTACCCACGGGGCACTTATGTGAGCCAGTGGAAGGTGGAGCATGGCTCAGACAGGCAGGTGGGCGGCCACCTGCCTTCTCTGGTCTGTAAATCTTGATGTTAATATGATTTGCTGGTCCATCATCCAAGAATTTTCGTGTAGGAAAGGACATGTCCATGAGGGTCGGCATGATGGTCACATATCCACCTGTGTTCCTGGCAGGGCTATTGGCCGTGACCTGGCAGTCGCTCACATTCAAGCCAAGCCTCCTGAGGCCACCTCATCCTTTTCCCTCTAAACATGGCTCCTGGCACCATGTCCGACTCCAGTGTAATTCAGAAGAACGAGGAAGGCATCATCCTGGGACATGGGTTTGGATTTCAGCTCTCGTATGTGACAGCTGTGCGACGCGGGGCAAGCTACTTAACCTCTCTGTGCCGCAGGTTCCTCAGTGTGGTTCCTCCCTCAATAGTTCGGGGGATGATTAAATAAGACCATGCATGTGCAAAGCACACAGCAGCTGCTCCATAGATGTTTGCTGTTAACTGTCTATTTTCCTGTAAAATCTGCCAAAACCTGTCCTTTTCCTATAAAATCTGAGTGATTACTGTTTGGAAAAAAACAAATGTCAAGTTAAAAATCCAGAAATATTTGTACATCAATAACGTGCAATGCTGTTTCCCCCTTCATACAGTCAGGTCTGCCTTAATGCTTATTCTGAAAACACAAATGTGTTCCAATGTGGTTGATATGTTAGGATGCAATTCAAACATAGCATGGGTTTTACATCTGTGTATGTGCAGTTACCTTTGCAAGGAACACAGGTGAATGCTGAAAACTGCACCCAGGGGAACCAGACGTTTAGGAATACACAAAGTGCACACACGCCCCTAAATTCCTTCCGGCCACCTCCGGCCACCAGGTGCGAGGAGCCGCGCCAGCCACACCTGGTGTCAGGTAACCCTCCTCTCCCCCTGCAGTCCCACATCCACGGCGAACTTGAGGTCTTTTTCAAGGTCAAGTGCTATTTATTGTAGTATATGTACAGGGTGGGGCAAAAGTAGGTTTACAGCTATTAGTACTTGAAACAGTTTATTCTTGTATTATTTTCCATACGGACAACTGTAAACCTACTTTTGCCCCCCCCATACTTCTAACAATTGAGTATGTGTAAAACTGTGCCACCATTTTTACTGGGTTCCTATCTTTTGTGTAACGTGATGAGGTTTCCCTATATGAGTCCCGTGGCCTTTGTTGTGCAATGTGGGAGAGTACAGAGGTTTTTAGGAATGCGCATGAAATCTCACAGAACTGACTCATTACCAAATAAATCACATGCTCACTGCAGAAAATCTCCAAAAAGGCTAATAAGAAAAAAAGGACAGCAAAAATCACCCATAGTTCCACCTCTCAGAAAAAATCACATTCCCTTACTTTTCTCTGCATCTGTACACAACCGCACACAGTCACACACAACATGCACAGAACCACACACACAAAGGCCTCCTATCCTTCCCCCCCGTACAACCACACACATACACAATCCCCCCCCCGACACACACACATCACTTTTCTAGCCTTCTTCCCTTTCAAATGCATAACGTGCATCCATGCATTAAATCTTTACCTACAACTTTACGCTTGTAGGCTGCACATTTCATTGTATGGATGGACTATAATTTGTGTTTAAAACCATAACTGATATTGTTGTTTTTTTAATCTCAAAAATAATTCACTTGATATAAGTAAATTCAGATATGACTGTTTTCTATCCCATAGGAAGGGAAGGTTGCCCATGATCTCGCCCCAGCCATCCATCTGGCAAATACTTATGGAGAGCCCTTTCCAGGCTGGCTCCGCGCTAACCTGGCGACTCAACAGAGGGGAGCAACGCGAGGGAGCAGCTCTCAAGAAGACGCAACACAGTGAGGGAGAAGGAGAGCAATTGCATAGCCTCGCCAGGCAACAGGGAGTGGCAGGGTGTAGTGAGGGCTATGGAGGAAATGTGCAATTTGCAGAGATGCCACCACAGGAGACCCAGGGTGTGAGTGTGTGTGTGAGTGTGTGTGTGTGTGTGTGAGTGTGTGTGAGTGTGTCTGGGTGTCTGCCTGTCTGTCTGAGAACGCCTCCCTAAAGCGGAAGGCGCCTAGATAGGACCAGTGGCTAAAGCATGATGCATATGCTTCCGGTCTGATTTTTCCACCATGTTTGCGCTGACTTTTTTCTTGGCTAGAAATGGAACCATGCTTACTCGCCTGTGCACTTGCCTCTGTGTGCCTCACAGTGTACCCCGGGCCACGCAGCACAGAGGTAAGACCCTGCCTTCTGGACTCAGACAGGCCCGGGCTCAAACCCTGCCTCCGCCTTCCACTCGCTGAGGGGCCTTAGATGTCGCTGAGTGGCTGCAGGTCACAGTTTGTTGAAATCAAGGTTTCTCAGTGTCAGCAGCGCTGGCATTTGGTTCTGAGGACTCTTGTGCTGAGCACCGTCGGATGCTTAGCAGGACTCCTGGTCTCTACCTGCTAGATGGCAGCAGGACCCTGGTTATGACAAACAGAAATGTCTCCGACATTGCCAAGTGTCCCCTGGGGAGGCTGGGGACAAAAATCACCCCCAGTTAGGGATCACTGCTTTAAATATACACATAACTTTAAATATACATATATAAATATACATATATATATATCCATACACATATATATTTTATATTATGTATTTAGGTAAAATGTAAAATATTATTTCTTAAGTATGGATATTTTATTAATGTATACATACACTAAATATATTGTATATATGCATATATATTATAAATAAAAATGAAATCTGAAATATATCTACAAAAATGTAAAAATATATTTATTTATAGTTAAGGAAAGCATTGATGAGGACAGTAAAAGTTAAAAACAAACAAAAAGCCATAGATACAAAAAGAAAAAAACACACAACTAAGAAAACAAACGGCAGTTCAAAATGCGGGCAAATGTGGCCTGGTTTCTAATGTCCACCCAGCGAAATGCGGACCAGATGGGGGCAGGGGATGAGCCGGCTCCACAGAGGAATGCAGTTTGCTTTGGGGAAAATAAGCTACTGAGTGTGTGTGTGAGTGTGTGTGAGTGTGTGTGCGCGTGCGAGTGTGTGTGAGTGTGTGTGTGTGTGTGAGTGTGTGTGAGTGCGAGTGTGTGTATGAGTGTGTGCGAGTGCGTGTGTGTGAGTGTGTGTGAGTGTGTGTGAATGCGAGTGTGAGTGCGAGTGTGTGTGAGTGAGTGTGTGCGCGTGCGTGCGAGTGTGAGTGTGAGTGTGTGTGTGAGAGTGTGTGTGTGAGTGTGTGTGTGAGTGTGTGTGAGAGTGTGAGTGTGTGAGTGTGTGAGTGAGTGTGTGTGTGTGTGAGTGTGTGTGAGTGTGTGTGTGTGTAAGTGTGTGTGTGTAAGTGTGTGTGAGTGTGAGTGTGTGTGTGTGAGAGAGTGTGTGTGTGTGAGTGTGTGTGTGAGTGTGTGTGTGAGTGTGTGTGAGTGTGTATGTCTGTGTGTGCAGGGGTCGGGCGGCCAAAATGATTTCTTGGTCAATGATCTTTTGGTAAAGACTCACAAAGGCAGGTTTTGGAAACACTTGTGGGAAGAAGACGATATTGAGTCACTTTCACTGAAAAGAAACCTCACTTTCCTTTAAACAAAAGATGCAGGAAGCACTGAGGAGGGTGCTCCCAGCTGAACAGTGGGGGAGCCACGCTTTCCTCGGGGCTCCGTGTCCGAGCCTCCCCTTGGCGGGACAGAGCCGGTCACGGGCTGCGAAGGGCGCCTGGCTGGGCGGCTGCGGGAGGCGCAGGCCGGTCGTCCTGCTGAAGGATGTCAGACGGCAGGTCATCCATGGCCACGGGGTCCATTGTTCCGGGCGCCACGCCCTGTCCTCAGCGCATCCCACGGACTGGCTCTTTCATCCCCACAGGAAGCCCAGCGGGACAATAAGATTATCCCGATTTTACAGATGGGGAGACTGAGGCACGGAGGGGAGGGGCCACAGGTCCCACAGCCTGCAAGGGGCAGAGGGGGATGTGCAGCTAGGCAGCCGCCGGAGCCGAAGCTTTGCCCCAGACCGGGGGGTGTCCGAGGCGGCGGGGTGTGGCTAATTTGACCGCCCGGGACAGCCGGCCTTGTTTGCAGACATGGCCAGCTGTCACTCTTGGGTGCACTCCTGGAACCTAGAAGGTAGAATCTGAGGGATGGCTGCTAGACCTCCTGCAACGGGCCCTGCCCTTGCCCCCAATTATTCAGCCCCGAATGTCAGTAGGATGGCTGTTAAGAAACCCTATTCTAGCCCTAGCCGGTTTGGCTCAGTGAATAGAGCGTCGGCCTAAGGACTCAAGGGTCCCAAGTTCGATTCCCATCAAGGGCATGTATGTACCTGGGTTGCAGGCACATACCCAGTGGGGAGTGTGCAGAAGGCAGCTGATCAATGTTTCTCTCTCATCAATGTTTCTAACTCTCTATCCCTCTCCCTTCCTCTCTGTAAAAACTCAATAAAATATATTTAAAAAAGAACAAAAGAAAAAAAAAGAAACCCTATTCTAGCTCTTTCGAGAAAAGACAAGGCTGTCCATCCTCTAGAACCCTTCGTATTTATTTTGTCTTTGATTACAACTACCACATGCTCACTGGGAAAACAGACATGATAGTCATCTTCTAAAGGAAAACCCAGGAGGTTTTCTCCTCCTCAGTCCCACGCCCGGGGTCAGCTATGAACACGGCCTATCTCCTCTTGTTCTACTTGCGGGCATTTGCGAGTCTACCTCCTCCTCTGTCATCTCCTTCTTCCAGGTCAAAAACAGACCCCATAGAGATTTTCCTGATACCTTTCTGTTCACTCGGTCTGCGGAACTCCAGCCGCCAGCCTCTGCACCTGTGCTCCCCCTTTCTGGACGCTCTTCCTCCAGGTACCCCCGGCCTGCCTGCCTCTGCATCGGGAGCTGAGTGGTCCCGGCCGTCCCTGTGTACTGGTCCCTCCCGCTCCATCCTTCCCCTGCTTGTGTTTTGAGCCCTCGCCTCTGACATCTGGGTGGACACTTACTTAATTTGCTCACTGGTGTGTCCTGCCTAAATGTCGGCCCCACGGTGGCAGAAACTGCACATCTTTTGTAACACTGTGTCCCAGCACACGGAGCATTTAATCCACATTTGATTAAAACAGGCAGTCAATAAATATGTACTATCATCAATAAATGGATAGATGGAAAAAAACCCAATGAATTTATCATGTACACCCTTTAAAGTCAATACAGGCAAACAAAACTGTCTCATTCTCTTTTACGGCTGCAAAATATTCATTTCACTCTTCCCGAGGTAATGGGAGCTTAAGTTATCTCCACTGTCCTCTTTGGGTGGGTGGGCACTCTTAGGAATCATGCCATAATGAACATCTTTCTTTGCTTTCCAGAGAGTGGGAGGGAGGGAGGGAGAGAGAGAGAGAGAGAGAGAGAGAGAGAGAGAGAGAGAGAGAGAGAGAGAGAGAGATGAGTGAGAGAGGTGAGTGAGACACATCAACTAGTTGTGTCCTGCATGCATCCCAACCAGGAGGGTGTGGAGCGAGCCCACAACCCAGAGAGATGCATAATGAACATTTCCCACGTATATCTTTGCACACATCTGTAAGTATTCCATAGGCTAGATTCCCAGAGATGAAACTGTGAATCAAATCTAAACCTTTGATCAGAATTGCCACACGAAGGTAGAATGCCTTTCCCCCTGTACCCTCACCAACACTGGAGGATTAGAGCTCATATTAATTTGGCACGATGGCCTAAGACCTTCCCATGTGTTAAATGAGTTAATCCTTAGAAAAATCCCCAAATAATAACCGTAAATATTTCTATAGGGCCTACTGCGTGCTAGATACTGTTCTAAGTGTCTTACGCGTATGATCTCATTTAGTCCTGGGAACAACTCTCTGGGGTAGGAGCTGTTGTTATGATCACTTTACAGATGAGAAGCTGAGGTACCAGATGGTAAAGTCCAGAAATTTCTCCAGGATCAGACAGCCAAAAGCTGGGACAGCCCAGATGGAACCAGAAAGCCCAATTAGAGAGCCCACACTCTGAACCGTTCTCCTTTCCTGCCCCTTCGTGGGCTGAGAACAATAAACATCCCCATTTTACAGAGAGGAAAACTGAGCTGCTTAGACACGTGACCAAGAATATAATCAATCTTTTTAACTGTTGCCAATGTGATGGGTGAGAAATGGTATCGTGTGGTTTTAATCTTGAAGCGTATCTCTTTTTCTTTTCTTACTTTAAAATTTGACAATAATCTATTCCATTATTTTTTTTTTAAATATATTTTATTGATTTTTTACAGAGAGGAAGGGAGAGAGATAGAGAGCTAGAAACATCGATGAGAGAGAAACATCGATCAGCTGCCTCCTGCACATCTCCTACTGGGGATGTGCCCACAACCCAGGTACATGCCCTTGACCGGAATCGAACCTGGGACCCTTCAGTCCGCAGGCCGACGCTCTATCCACTGAGCCAAACCAGTTTCGGCTATTCCATTATTTGGGTAAAGAGAATTTCTTCACCGAAAACGTCATCCTGATTAAAAATAAATGCCTGTAAAATGTGACCTTTTTTGGCCATCCACATTTGATTAAAATAAATCCAGACTCTCTTTACTCCTAAAATGCCTCTTAAAATTATTTGTTCATTTCCAAAGAAATGATTGTTGAGAGGCAAACCACAGGAAGATTTGAATTTACAAGCCTACAAATACCTAAATGCCGCGTGGTGTCCTGGGCCGGATCACGGACGGGGAGGGACAGCAGTGGGAGGCTAGGGGAATCCGTAAAGCTCGATTGGTTGCTAGGACTGCACCCATGTCATTTCGTAGCTTTGAGAAACGTGCGTGGGGTGAAGGGTGACAGGCATTCTTTGCATTAATTTTGCAACTTTTCTGTAAATTCCAACGAGACCTTTTTCAAAAAGGTTTAAAGCTAATTTTTAGGTCTGTAAACACACTCCTCATGTGGCTTTGCAAACGTGGGGAACACCTGGCTCTGGCCACACTTTTTGGTAAAAAAGCAAAAAAAAAAAAAAAAGAGAGATTGCTGTTATCCTTCTCCTGGACAAGAGGGCATGTATATTTGGCCTCAGCCTTGCTTTGTGTGTGTGTGTGTGGTGACCTTTGCATTCTGAAGTGAATCAGAGGTTTATGTGTAAGAATGTAAAGCAAAGGCGACCAGCAAGTCGGTTGGTTCCACTTTCCTGTCAGATTCCACTGTTACTTGAGCAGTGTCCTCAAGAGAAGATTGTGGTAGGTTGCCATTGGCACAACACACCTCTGAGGTCTGGGGGAGCATGCGGGGTGCACCTAGCTCCGCCACCAGACCCCCTGAAATTCCTGAATGGAATCTCAACTGCATGGTTTATAATAATAAATAATAATAATGGCAATTTATAATATTGACAATAATTTTATAAGTGTATAAATACAGTGATTTATATATTAAATTATAAATAATAACTAGAGGCCTGGTGCATGAAATTCGTGCAAGAGTAGGCCTTCCTTCCCCAGGCTGCTGGCACCAGCTTCCTTCACAGCCCCGGCTTCATCCGGAAGGTCGTCCGGAAGGATGCCCAGTCTAATTAGCATATCACACTTTTATTATTATGGATTATTACAGTTGAATTATTACTTTCATGTGCTCTTTGTCTCTGGCTATCTTGATCTCTACTTATTTTTTATTTTGCGGACAGTAAAAAGTTCTTTTATGTTTCAAATATTTCTATTGCATGGTTTATAATAATAGGTATTTATATTATTAAATTATAATACATAATACTTATTTTAGCACATTGAAATATTACTTTAACGTGCTCTTTGTCTGGCTAAATTTGATCTAAAATAACTGACCTGTCTTTTATTTTGTGGACAAAGAGTGTTTGTTTTGTTTTAATGTCTCAAATTTAATCTGAGAGAAACGTTGGAAAGTAACCCATGTTCCCCGACCTATAACTTCATATTCTCTTGTCCTCATGCAAATGCTGAATCTGTGAACATCTGTCTGTCTTTTATTTGTCCCCTAACAACTGTAACATTTCCGAGGCCCATAACAAAGAGGCCGGTTTTCAGAGACCTTCTCTCTCATGTATCCCAGGACCTAACACGGTGCCCAACACGTAACGTGGTCTCGTATTTGTAGGGTGGACGAATGGAGAGAGAAAAACTTAGATGATATTCTTGCACTTAAGGTCTTTCACAGGAATCACAGCAATTCTCTGCAGGGGTGTTAAAGCAGCCAATTTGGTAATATGATTAAAGGAGAAGATCTGCTGGCTTGGCTGTTCACTTTTCAACAACAGCCCTCATTCCAAGCGATTTCCAAGTGACTAACTAGAATGGGGTTGTTTTTCACTTATCGCTCGAACCCGATGACGACCTCTCAGAAATATTCCGAAGCTTCCGTTTGGTTTTCATTCAGGAGACAAACGCAGGGGCTTTGGTTGGGCTTCTATTCAAATGACATTTTAAAACGGGAGCATATGTTTCAAGGAGTAATTAGCGATGGTTTAATATAACGATCCTGCAGGCTGGAAAGGCTGTAGGTCAGAATTGTTAACAGGCAGCGCAATGAAAAATAGTAAAGCATTAGCAGATAGCATAGTAGTCAAACCTGACCCCCAAAGGTCACGAGAGAACTAAATAAGTTGGTCACAGCACTGGCTGATTTAAATCAATGCGATCCCAATTTCCTCTTCTGCTGGTGCGGCTTTGGTATTCCACGGTCTAGTACACACAGGAGTCAGAGAGAGAGAGAGAGCCAGTGAGCAGGGGAGCGTCCACTCAGCGATATAATTTTACTAAATGTGGGTGGTTTCCAGGGAAAAGAGAACCAGAAGTATTTCAGGAACCAAATGAAATTATTTAAACAGAACACTACTTGGTTTTGTTTCTCCAAGAATGATTTATGACGGTAACACCGATATAAATACCGAGTTAACTATGGGAGCATTCTGTATCTCAAGTTTCCCACATTTTTCTCAATCGGAGGCTTAGGGTTAAAATGACCCCTTTATCCTTTAACACTGAAGATCTGTGAAATCTGTAAATTGCTGGACCAAATGATAAACTTTAATCTTAAAAATTTTAAAACGACCTCTTGAATTTTTTTCCAATTTCTCTCCAAAAATAAAATTTTTAGTTGCATGATTCTCTCCCTCTTGACTACTTCTGCTTTTATTTTTCCATAGAGGATTAGTCTTCTTTGTACATCTCCCACGTAGATAACATGGCGCTGTTTGAATTTATTTTTTAAGGTAATACGTTGATATCCAGTTTGATTACGAAAAGGACATTTAAAGGAAGAAGAAGAAAAAAAAAGACAACTTCTGTGATTACAAAACCACTTTAAGACCCAGGGGGAACTGTGCCTCGGTGACAAAACAAATTTGCCACAAATCATTGTACAAAAGAACAGCAGGACGGGAGCCGAAACGCGGGGCCTGCTCCCATTCACCCTCCATTTGTTTTGGAGACTCCGCCCTCCTCCTGCCATGTTCAATATCTAATTGGCATTCTGACCCTTCAGATAACTCAACATCTGCTACTCGGGTGCCTCTCGGAAGCCCTTTGTTCGCTGCAGGCGGAGTTCAAGGGGCTCTTTGCTGACACACAGATTCATGCGTGCCATTGTGCGCACATCTCCCGGCCCTGGATGGGGACACAACTTTTGCAGGCCAATATGAAAAATGGAGCCACCCCGTATCCTCACCAAATATTCAACAGATGAAAAATGACGGATGGCTGAAGGAGAGGGCGTAAATTCACCAAACCATTGAGCTTCACTTCTTTAATAAGCAATTTGAGGCTACAATCCACACACCTATTTTAGTGTTGACTTGTTTATGTATTTTGGCCCCGTGACCTTTATTTTTCATGATTATGGGCCAAGGTCTGTGCTAAAGTTTCAGGTCCTGAAATGAACTGTGTGGATATAAATGTGGATCTGTAGGGAGAGCCGCGCAATGACTGGCTTTCTAACCCAGGGTTTCATTGAGTCCAAGTCTCCCTAGGCCAGGGGTGGGCAACCCCTGGCACGCGTGCCAAACATGGCACGCCAGTAACTTTTGCTGGCACGTGAAACCCTCTCTTATAATCGTCCATTTACAATTGTGAATCTTTGTTCTCTGTGATGAATTTTGTTAAGTCTTGTAACAGGAGTAGCCTGACGGATGAGTAGTAGCTCGTGCATATCTCTGAAGGTCACGAAATATAACCCTGATGTAAAATCTCTGTCATCAGTGATGCAGCAGCAAAAGTCCCACTGATAGTATCAAACGGAGTCATAAAGTTTTCTGTCGGACTATCAGTGCACATGTATACATTAAAAAATAAATGTATTGCCCTAACCGGTTTGGCTCAGTGGATAGAGCGTCAGCCTGCAGACTCAAGGGTCCCAGGTTCGATTCCAGTCGGGGGCATGTACCTTGGTTGCGGGCATATCCCCAGTGGGGGGCGTGCAGGAGGCAGCTGATCGATGTTTCTCTCTCATCGATGTTTCTAACTCCCTATCCCTCTCCCTTCCTCTCTGTAAAATATCAATAAAATATATTTTTTTAAAAAATAAATAAATGTATTTTTCATCATCATATACTGTGTTTTTGTCGCTCGAATGAATTTTATTATTTCTTCAAGGTTCTTCACATATGTACACCTTAAGAGATATCAAGTTGGCGTAACATGTTCTCAAAAAATTAGGGTTGGCACACAGAAGAATTTTGAGTCAGAGATTTTGCTGGTTTTGGCACGCACTCACAAAAAGGTTGCCCACCCCTGCCCTAGGCTATCAGTTGCATAATTATTTTAGGTGCCACCAGGAAAGAAAAATTTATTCTAATTAATTTATGACATGCCTTTGATTCTGAGATGCAGGCCTAACACCAGAGACATAAAAATGTGAGCCGACAGGGGATGATGAAATCAGGTAGCACGTGCATAGCCTGGCGTGGTTTTGTCGGGAAGTTTTTCTCTCCTTTAGCAACTGTGTTTTGTTAAGAGGTGCTCGATGGTTGTCCCTTACCCTTCAGCTTTGATACTCATCTAAGGAAGGTCCTCTCTGAACTGTCCCTCCAAATCGTTCACCGGTGCCACTTGCTGGGATGTGTGCCACGGGCCATAAGTCAGAACCTCATGTATGGGCAACTGATTCCTTTTATTATTTTACTCAGCAGTTTGGTGTAGGGCCAGGAGGATAATGTTTCCTTATCTTCTGGGAAGAACTGAAAGAGCCATAATGAGCAGAGGCATGTTTAGGTCCTTTTGAAAGTGCCAGGGGTACTTCTCCCAGAAATACCTGCACTTAAAGGTTTGGATCAGCCTGCAAGATTCTACTGCTGACAGCTCAAGGCTCAAGAGAAGCCGAAGGAAGGGCCTGAGCTCCAGACAAACTATCCGGTGTGTGCTGCACCTTTAGACAAATTTAAAAACGGACTTCCTGCCCCACCTGGTTTGGCTCAGTGGATAGAGCGTCAGCCTGTGGACTGAAGGGTCCTGGGTTCGATTCCAGTCAAGGGCACATGCCCAGGTTGCAGGCTTGATCCCCAGCAGGGGGTGTGCAGGAGGCAGCCGATCAATGATTCTCTCTCATCATTGATGTTTCTATCTCTCTCTCCCTTTCCCTTCCTCTCTGAAATCAATAAAAAATATATTTAAAAAATTTAAAAAAGGTTTAAAAAACACACAACTGACTGCCTTCGCTGGTTTCAATGGTTGGGATGGGTGTTGTGGTGTTTTGGTTCAAATCTCTGCTCTGCCTCTTTCTAGCTAGGAAGCTTTGGAGCAAACTTTCGAATTTATGAAATTTAATCACAGGAATAAATCAGTTAATGCATATACAGTGTTTAGCTCAGCGACCTCTCTATATTATTAATTCTACAATGAATTATGATTACGCTTATTATGAGATATAGTCCTTTTAACCCAAACTTGAAAAAAACCCATGCTGGTTCTCAGACATCCGGCGTGCTTTTGTATAGCCCAGGCTTTCTCTGATCTCTCAAACGGCAAACTATCACCTTTGTTGTTAAAATCGTTATTAATGAGGTGCTCTTCTTTCATCGTTTCTGCTGGTTCTCCCTACAAAACTTGAAGGTACCATTTTTCTACTTCCAGCGAGTCACTGACACTTCCCAGGCAAAGTTTCTACCCCCTTATTTTTAAGACCTGCTTAGAAGTATTATTTTTCTAGGGCTCTGGCTGTTTAAATGCCAGTCTTCCTTTTCTAATGAGTGGCAAAGCTACATAATCAATGACCTATCCTTAGGTTTTCATCCATCAGTGTCGTCTTTTGACTACTATCATTATTTGCCAGAATTGCTGAATGGGAGGAAGCACCTAGCTGTCAGAGATTTTTTGCTCAAGCTCAACAGTCATACGAGATCTTTCCGCGTGCTGACAGGGGCATGAAGATGAAAGAGGCATGAAATACATGGCATGAGGGCCAAAGCCCCAACCCACATATTTAATTCCTTTACTTTAAAAACAACTTCTCTTTCTTGTTGAAAGTATTACAGATCTCCTAATTTCTTTACTTTTAAGGACCTTTAACATTAGTCATTAGCTACCAAGCAAGCAGGCCCGGGACTAAGGTAAGGCAGAAAATTTAAGGGGCCCCCAAATAATACTGTGTTAACACAATAATATTTTAACAAAAGAACTCTGACTCCAAATAAGGAGGGGGCAGCAAGGCTTATGAATGTCCTCTTTCCTTTCTGCTCTCTCTTGTTTGGAAGTGGGCACCAGGGAGGGCACAGAATCTAAAATTTGGTTGCCTTGAGTTTGAACTCTGGATCTATTACCACTTAGGCCAGTGATGGCGAACCTTTTGAGCTCGGCGTGTCAGCATTTTGAAAAACCCTCACTTAACTCTGCTGCCGTGTCACACATAGAAATTTTTTGACACTTGCAACCATAGTAAAACAAAGACTTATATTTTTGATATTTGTTTTATATATTTAAATGCCATTTAACAAAGAAAAATCAACCAAAAAAATGAGTTCGCGTGTCACCTCCGACACGCGTGTCATAGGTTCGCCATCACTGACTCAGGAGCTGGGTGACCTGAGGAAAGTTACTTAACCTCTCTGAGCCCCCGTAAGAATTAAATGAGAGCCTGCATGCAGAGCAAGCATTCAGTGGGAGGGAGCTGGCATTACTCTGACACAGTGCAATTCAAGAAAGAAAAGTATCTCGGTTTACTCAATTTCTGCTTGTCGCCAGTGGTACCACTCAGAAGGCTTTCTGCACTTTACCAATGCAGGTAACACAAGGATATGTTCTTGATTCAGTGGCCACATCCAACTGACGCAGGGCTTGGTCAGTTTCCACACCACCACTGCCACTTTGCGGGACACTTTAAAAAGCTCATCATCATCATCATCATTTGGGTAAACATGTCCAAACACATCCAGACGTGAAGGGAATGGAACAAGGAACCCATTACCCAGATTCAAGAATTACTAAGCTTTTGCTACACAGCTTCAGCGGGTTCCCTATTTTAAAGGGTATCTCGGAATTCGTGTCATTTCAACCCACACACGTTAGTATTCAAGCATAGAAATACCAAACAGTTTGTTCAGAAACACACACACACACACACACACACACACACACACACACACATTGCTATTACCACTCTAACAAAACAGGCAAAAGTTCCTTGCAGGTTCCCCAACAGATGCAGCGATCTCTTGCTACCCCTGGGCTTTCTGTGTCGTCCAGCCCATACTCCACCATCCCCATCATGTCCACTGTACTCTCCATTCGCTCAGTCAGGATCCCACAGGGTCTGCCCACTGCACTGGGTTGTCACACGAAAACCCTTCTCTGTAAGAACTCACAGCAGGTGACTGTTGAATTTCTAACATCTTCTGCTTCCCTGGCCCCCTGGCGCAGAACAAAAACAGAAAAATCCCGACCTATTTTCCAATCATGTTTATCCAAGAGAAAGGGGGCCAGCCAGAGCCTGCGAGGAGTGGAAGGGGAGGGAGGAAGGGGCGGGAGGGCCTGGTTCCCTCCCAGCTCGCAGCCCCCAGGACGCAGCCAACCTCACATCCAGGTGTTGGGCCTCAAGCCCACTCCAGCCATTGTTCACCGCCCTCCCGTGGGTTAATCCCCTGCCAGTCAAGCCGGAGATGCTCTCGGGGAGACAGGCCTGCATAGCATCTCATGTGCCACGGGGCCCTTTGATACACTTCATCTCCCTTATCCCCTCGGACGCACCATGACTCCCCTGCCAGTCACAGCCCCCGAGCTTTAGAATCTGCGTGCAGGGACTGACACCCCTCATTGGGAAAGGAGGTGGGGCCTTTTTCTTTCTTTTTTCGACAGAAATCATTGTTGATCTGATAAGACACTTTTAGGGAAATCCAGTGACACTCTGAGGGGCTTTGAGTCAGGGATCCGGCAGCAGCTACAGGGCTAAGCAGCTTTGCCTGCTCATTTGGGCTCCGGTGACGCCTGTGGGTCTTGTCAAACAGGGGACTTCTGTGGTTTGTTTTCTCGGTGGGGGGGGCGGGGAGGGGTGAGGGAGGGCGGTTCAGAGGAGGGAGGCATGAATAGGGTTTCAGATGCGCGTGAGAGTTAGAAAATGACCACATGTTCACGTTGCAATTCTGAAATATCATGAACGATTTGCCAAAGGAAAAACGACGAGGTCATGGAGGTCGCCGTGTGTTGTTGTGCAAAAAATATAAACGCAGTAACGTTACCAGTGAACCCATGGGCTTGGTTGAATGTTATTTTTTAGTGGCTGCTGCTGCTTTTTTAAATTACTTTTTACACATTTAGCAGCAGCATCTTATAATTTTTAAATCACATTTTAAGTATATAAGCAATATGTGAATTCCGTTTGTCCTGTAGGGCATCCTGCTTCAGAGACAGAGTTAAGAGTTCTTCACTACCCTTCCTTAGCCCCGTCTCCATCTCCCTAGAGGCAGCTATTGTCTTTACACAATCAGGGCCTTTATTTCTCCGTGTAGACATCCATCTACACACGCTAGGCTTGTTTTTAGATCCTCCCTGGAGTCAGCATACGGCTGTTTAATATCTGCCTGACGGAGAGGGGATAATGCATTTCTAGGAGCGGCTACTGCAACATATTAACACACCTACTCACGGATCCTTCCTGTGTAAGATCTCGCCACCTGCACAGATCTCCTTGTACATGTGCCCAAGAGAATCACTTGTTGCCTTTGCTGGAAAGACCCAATTTCACTATGAGGCCGAAGACCAACATGGAATGGGCCAATGTCGGAGCGATCATTCTCACCTCCAGCCTCACACCTTAGATTTCTAACGTGGGATGCCACCGTGGGATGAAGAGGGGTCTTTCTAAAGCAGAGAGTCCCACTCACTTCTCCCTCCCCTCTCCCATGAACATTTTGCATTATTTTCCTGCACGTCCCCTTACTATCTATTCAACATATTGAACAGGAGGTAGAACCACAATATGAGTTCTCAATCAAAATGCTGTAAGTTTCCTAAAGAAAATGAAACAGGGTCTTGTGGAACATCTGTGCATCCTGTGTGAAGTTCCTTCCACACACTGTTTCCCCTGACTATAGTGGATTCCGCTGCCTTTAAGCAATGGTTACCACTTTTAACTCCCTGCCAATAAAACACGATCCATGACCCAAAATAGCCAAAACACCAATGCTTGTGATTCCCTCTGATATAAATTAAAGCAGCAGAAGTATACATCCACAAAATTAGAGTAAAAGTAATAATTATCACTGGCTTATAAAAGGCTTCATATTTCCACACATCACTCAAAAAAAATACATGTATTATCTCATTCTTTTTATTTTTTTAATATATTTTATTGATTTTTTTACAGAGAGAAAGGGAGAAGGATTAAGAGTTAGAAACATCGATGAGAAAGAGATGAGAGAGAAACATCTATTAGTTGCCTCCTGCACACCTCCTACTGGGGATGTGCCCGCAACTAAGGTACATGCCCTTGACTGGAATCGAACCTGGGACCTTTCAGTTCACAGGCCGACGCTCTATCCACTGAGCCAAACCGGTTAGGGCTATCTCATTCTTTTTAAAACAACCCAACCAGGTAGGGACTACCATAGAAATGCTAAAGAGATACAGGGGCAAATACAGATTAATTCATAAGAAAAAAGGACAAATAAACCAAATCCTTCACTGATGATTAGTGCTATGAGTACAGTGTGATCACCTTTCATCTTCAGAGACACACAGTGCCTGATATCAGATGGTGCATTTTTAAAACCTGATTTTACTCTTCAATTTGTCCTCCAATCCTGTGATTATGTGCTAATCGCCCACTTTCTTAAATATGAAGAAATTGAGGCTCTGAGGCAGTGTCCAAGGTCATACCGTTGACAGGAGGCAGAACTGAAGATGGGATCTAGGAGTTTGTGGCTTTTCATTGCAACTCTATGTGGAATATTGCAGAACTAGTGGCCTGGTGCATGAATTCATGCATTTGAAAGGATATTAATTAGAAGAAATATTTTAATATTGCTGCTCGCCCTTTCTCTATAATAGAAGTGTCAACCAAATTCATGATTGACAATGACAGATTGAAACACATGCGTGCAATTGGCACCAGCGAGAGCTTTATATGAATGGTGCATGCGTGAGTCAACTTAGCCATATATATATATATATATATATATATATATATATATGTAATAAACTTGCTTAATTAGACATGCTTTCTGATTTAGCTAAACTTTTTCCAGCCCAGTGAAGCACCCCAACTTCTCTTTCAGGTAATTGTCAGCAACACAGCAGTAAATATCAACACGAAGCAGATTATTATTGTAGATCACACGGGGGGAACAAAAGGTAAGATATTTAACTGCATCAGTGTTTGACTACATTCTGCTCAGTGAGAAAACCTGAAGTCATGTTCAAGGTCCACCATTTCTTACTTCTTTTCAGTCGGGTCAAGTTTCTAAGCTTTCTAAATTTCCATTTTCCGGCTAGTGAAAAGAAAATAGGATTCCACTGAGTTTCCTATCTACCTACTCCAGGACTTCTGTGAGGATCAAATGAGATGAGGCACAGGAAAACGCTTCACAAACATTTGGTTATAGTGTGAAATGTTTCCACCTGAGGCTATAAAGCAAGTCATGTTCCTGGGCTGAAGAAACCGCAAGGAGGCTAGTTGCTAGGGAGAGGAATCCTGGCGTTGATACGTGAGGTCATTACCCGGATGGTCAGACACTTATCATATTAGCCTTTTATATATACAGATTATTCCTGGAGGCTTTCTCCTCTCCCCCCAACTCCTGCTAGGGAAAACCAAAATAAAGCTATTCCACATCACCAAGTACGGATAATTTTTACATGTTTGCCAAAGAGAAAGGGTCAGCATGTTCAATTTCTCAGCAGTGTTTGTTGAATAACTCTGCGTGCTTAGTGGCTGGGGATGGTGCTGTGAGCTGGACGGACACATGTCGAGTTCACCGTCTAGTGGGGAATGCAGGCAATAAGCCTGAATGAGTAAATCGAGAAAGAAACAGGCAGGATGGCCCCAACAGCCATGCCTGTGAGGAAGTTAAAGGCAGCACTTGGGCGGATGACCGCGTGGGTGATGACTAAGGGGAGGAACAGCAATGGTGGCCCCGGAGGGCGCTCCCAGGAGGAGAGTTCTAAACTGAAACCTGAATGATGAGATTGTGCAAGAATGTGGGGGAAGCGCCCTCTGGTAGGGGGATCAGCAGGGACACAGCCCCTGCGGTGGGCACCTGCTTGAGGTGTTCAAGGATGGAGGGAGGCGGGAGCAGAGTGGATGGTGAGGCCCAGGACCATGCCATCCTATGTCATATGGACCTTAGAATTCCAGGTTCTTTGGAGAAGCCTCAGGAGAGGAAAAATCCACGAAACAAGTATTGTGTGAGAACACAGGGCTGTATGGTGTTCTGTGGATCCACCAGAGAGGGAGGCTCTGGGCACAGGAGCTGCTGACTCCGGGTCTCACAAAGAATCAATTAGTGTTATCTCTGTAAAACCCCGTCCCCCAGGACTGTCCAACAGAGCATCATAGGGGCTGCTGTCGCTGTGGATACTGCAGATTTAAATTTTGGGGGCAGGGCAAGAAGCACTTGCCATGTATTACATTATTCAGAATTCAACTTTCAGCTTTTTTTGACCAAAGGATACCCGACTTTTACGTGGTACCGGTCCTGCTAAAACGAACATCTCAAATACTAGAAGAAACCCAGAAGAGAAAACCCAACTTACATGTGATCAGAGCCCTTCAGGAGCATTTAAACATGGTCTTGCACATAGGGCTGCATGCTCTCTGGTTAGCGCCCCTGCATACGAGGGCTCCCTGGGAACCGACTCCCCTGGTGGCCTCTGAGGAGGCACCCGGGAGCTGGGGACCCGGGAGGTCTTCTCCCTGTATCCCTCTGTGCCTTTAAAATGTTGCAACGAGATTATATACTCCCCCATAAAAAAAAAAAAGAAAGTTCTATGCATTTCCTACTCATTTTATCAGTTAAATAGGCTGACCTTTCATTGGTACATGGTCTCAAATGCATCGTAAGCTGGTCCATTTTTTCCCTTAGCTTTTGAGAACTCTTTTCATCATTACAACACTACTGAATGCCTACTCACTACACACCCTTTGCTAAATTCTTTTGCAAAACAACTTTCTTAACCAACAGTGGGATGAGCGGCAAATTACACGAAAGTTTAAGCCTTAGTTGATTACACACCAAGTTTAATTTGTTGTGCTCCTTCCTGGGCGTTTTTGTTGTTGTTTAGACAGAAGTATATGAAATCGTCGCACGGCCTCACTGACTCGGAGTGATTTATTTGGGGGGCAGATGTTTGGCTGATAACGCATGAAAAGCCATCTTCTTTGCTGTTTGTTTTCTCAGGGCGTGCTAGCCGAGGAGGATAAATATTGAGGTGCCACTCCCCCCCATCTCACTGACATGCCTGTGACTGATCTTTTTTTATCAGTTCGTTGAAAACACACACAAAGAAAGAAAATTAAGTAATAAGGCCTTGAAAGTGTGCATACTTCAGGAAGTTAATTAAATTTAGATTGCTAATGTCTCCTCTGTGCCTTTAACATTGTTTCACAAAAACTCCACTTACAGAGTCTGTTGGACATATTTCTGAAGGACTACCATTGGGTCAGGGGGGAACATGGCTGAGCCGTTTGGTTTGAATAAGCAGCACAATTGCCATTTGTATATTTAAAAAATTCCAAATCTTATTGAATTAGATCAGAGGGCCCGGGTAAAGGTACGGGAAACAACTGAACCACTTGTGTGGCTTATTTCAGACATGGAAGGAAAACAAAAATTGGGGAATGTCACATTACAGGGTTCCCAGGCAAAAAGCAGAGGGGGGTCGCCGTGGCCATTTGCTTGACTGTGTCTCCTGGTGTCTGGATGGTGCAGCTGGATCACACCTTCAGTGCGATGATTGCCAGGCCCTGAGCTAGACGCCCCCAAATTCCAGCACAGGGGGGTGTCCCAGCCAGTGAATGGAGCCCCCAGCCACCCCTGTGCCAGAGCTGGGCAACCGGTGTGAGACTGAGCAATGGCCCACTCTCCAGGTTCCGGCTGATTTCTGCCCCTGGGGCACCAGGGACCCATGTGAGTTTTTAAATCATTTGCTACCCGTGCTTCAACCCCAGGCGCTGTATCAAGTGACAGGCAGGCTGTTCTCTGTCATCCGGCGATGATGATGTCTCGGGGATAGCGTCTCTCATTTTACAGGGAACTGAGAATGATTCCATCTTTCAGGCTTGAGCGAGAGAAGCTTCCAGGCCTTTATGGACTGCACTGCGTTTTTGAATTCTAGGGTCAGAAATAGAAAATGGCCGGCCGATTATCAGACTCGACAAAAGGTCAGGCTTCATGTCTTCAGATGGGAAATTGTAATAAGAGAAGAAGCAGCCCTAGCTGGTTTGGCTCAGTGGATAGAGCGTCGGCCTGAGGACTCAAGGGTCCCAGGTTCGATTCCGGTCAAGGGCATGTACCTTGGTTGCGGGCACATCCCCAGTGGGGAGTGTGCAGGAGGCAGCTGATCGATGTTTCTCTCTCATCGATGTTTCTGGCTCTCTATCCCTCTCCCTTCCTCTCTGTAGAAAATGAATAAAATATATTTAAAAAAAAAAGAGAGAGAGAGAGAAGAAGCAGATATTTGTGTGCACAGTGTGGCACCTCGGGTGGTGCTGTCAGGGAGAAGACTAGATCTGGGGGGCACATCTCTTTTTAAATGTGATCCTCGGTGCCCCTCAGGACCGTCCCTGGGGACAGAGAAGTTTTGCCTCTTTGCATCTTTAATGGGCTTTGAGGGCTCCAGCCACCTGGCTATGGGGTGAGGCCCCACTGAACTCAAACGCAGGCACCCAGGCCCGAGGCTGTGTCAACATGACTAAAAATGGTTGAAAGTGGAAAGATTTAGTCCGTCAGCACTTAGGGGTTGTGGAGGGAGGGAGATGCGATCAATGACTCGGCTTGCACAGGTTTCTCCATCCAATCAACTTATTATTATTTTAAAAACCAACAATAAGGCAGACAGGGTGCGAAGTGCGTTACAAATAGTAACTCGCTCAGATCTCACAGTAACTTTCCTTGTCCCCATTTTAATGATGAGGAAACTGAGGCATGAAGGACCACAAAATCCGGCCTGACACTGGATTTTGTCGGATCTATAAGGAGTTTGAAAGGTTGGTAAAATACACATGAAATTTGAGCTTCTGGCTTTTCTTAAAAAAATGTAAAGATTGGGTAACTTCAGATTTCAGCATGGAGGCTACTGGCTGGAACACAGTGGAAAGAGCGAGAGAGACACCCACAGGCGTGGCCTCTGCCTGGGACTGGCTTTCCCGGCCACCAGTGTGCCCCCCCACCCCCCACCCCCCACCCCCCCTGCGCCCCGAGGTCCCTGGAGTGGGTGACTGGTGTTTCAAGCTTTGCGAGTTCATGGGAGGGAGGGGATCATTGATGGGGGCGGTGGGAGGAGATGGGGAAGTTGAGGAAGAAGAAAATATTCCTCGAATGCGTGGATGAATGGGCTCTCGGGCTTGAGTGTTCTGGGTGTGGAGAAGGAGGGCGTGGAATGTTTCCCTCCCTGTGGTGGCCGGCAGTGGGCTCTGTGTGGGCTGCTTGGGTTCTGATATGGGAATTAGGCAAGACAGCGTACAACCATCCCAATTACATTTGTCTAATTTTTTAAAAATATATTTTTATTGATTTCAGAGAGGGGGAGGGAGAGAGAGAGAGAGACATCAATGATGAGAGAGAATCATTGATCAGCTAGCTGCCTCCTGCGCGTCCCAAACTGGGGATCAAACCCGCAACCCGGGCATGTGCCCTGACGGAGAATCGAATCATGACCTCCTGGTTCATAGGTCAACACTCAACCACTGAGCCACGCCAGCCGGGCATTCGTCTAATTTTTTAAAACTGTAAACGGCCTTTGTCATAACGGGATTTCACACGAAAACTGCATACATGGCGTCATTCCCGTGCAGCGGCTTCTTGTCCGGAATCATAGGGCTAGGAGAGCCAGCGGCCACGGCTCCAAGCTGGATTCCCTTCAGAGTCCGAAGCGCAGCGCTCTCCTATGACAACAGCCGCGACCTGCTGAGAGGACACTAATGGGAGGAGGCATGATCGGGAGCACGGGGCTGTGAGCGTGGTGGGGGCGGAAGGCCCAGTCAGGGACCATCCAGGGACCGAAGCTGACACAGAATCACTCAGAGACCAAAAGACCATAGTTGTTCCGTCCCTTGGACCCAAACTACACAGCGTCCCTCAGCCGGTCTGAGCAGCAGTGGCACGGAGATGCGATGGATGCTAATTGTGGAGCTGACAGAAGAACCTGGTTCAAATCCCAGCTCTTCCACCTGCCCTTAGCATAACTCTGGGAAAACTGCTGAAAATCTCTGGGCCTCAGATTTCCTCAGCTGTAAAATGAGGACAACAGTGCCTACCTTTATGAATTTATACCTGGAGAGCTATTAGCATAGTGCTTGGTACACATTTAATGCTCTACCTTCCTGTTTCTTCAGTGTTTGGTGGAACCAGTCTGCAAACCTGCTTATGCCTGATGTGCACATGTGTGTGCATGTGTGTGCACATGTTCGCTACTGACTCGGTTCCCCCTACAGCAAGCATGTCAAACTCACGGCCCGCTGGCCCTGAGTCTGACGTGCTTGCCCTATAGCATTAGGTCTATTTAGGTCTCTCCACACTCAGTTCAGTTTTGCTGTTATTTCTCTAGGACATAGTTAATTTTGCCAAGTGTTCATGTTTTTGGGGCAAGAAATTTTCATATGGAATAAAATTTCCTTATTTTTCTCCTATCTGTAGTTTAGCACTCTTTTTGTCCCTAATATTTATAGTTATGTGTCCTTTTTTTTGATTTGCTTTGACAAGCCTATTTAGACAATTTTCTTAGATTTTTAGTCTTTACAAAGGACCAGGTTTGGCTTGACTAGTTTTTTCCCCCTCTAAAATATATTTTTATTGATTTCAGAAAGGAAGGGAGAAGGGAGAAAGAGAAACATCAATGATAAGAGAGAGTATCAGTGATCAGCTGCCTCCCGCATGCCCCCCACTGGGGATAGAGCCCGCAACCGGAGCATGTGCTCTTGACCAGAATCGAACCCGGGACCTTCCAGTCCACAGTCCATTGCTCTAGCCACTGAGCCAACCCAGCCAGGGCTTGACCAGTTTTTTCTCCCAAGATCTTTGTTTTCCATTTTGTTCTATCAAAAATTACCTTTATTGCCCTCTTCCTTCTGCTTCCGTTGGATTGCTCTACATTTTCCTCACTTAATCGCTTGCGTTTGTAAGAAGAATTAAGATGTGGCTGAACAGACAGGAGCCACTTCCTAGACTGTCGTGAAAGGTAAGACATTATGCATATGAAGGGCCCGTCGAGATGACTAGCATAGAGTAAGTGCTTCAGAAATGGGAACTTTGATTACGACTGTCAAGTTGTATCATCTCTGAGATGGGTCCAGGGAAGAGTCAATGAGATAATTTGTGTCAAACCCCTGGCACACGCATCACTGACTGGGGCCAGCACTGTCCCTGGGTGCACCATTCACCTGTCATCACTGACAACGTCACCGTGTGCCGGGTGCCCAGGAGCCGTGGCTTCCCTCCCAGGACCAGTGCAGAATGGCAGGGCCCAATGCAAAATGAACACGCGGGGCCTCTTGTTCAGGTCTTGAGAGTTTCAATTTGGCGACGGCAGAGCCTTACACCAGGTATGCGGCCCCAAGCACAGGGACCGCGGTACACGCCTGAAGTCGGCCCTGTCCTTTCCCAAGGTCACCGGGGCAGAGAGCTGTTATTTGGGTCGTGGAGGCTGATTTTACAAAGGCCAATTCCCTGTCCCTTCGCCCACGGGTGCTCGCCACCCTCCCACTGGTTCCCTGCGAAAGGCTGCTCCCAGTGCAATCAGGGGACACGAGACCCAGAGTCCGGCCAGAGTCAAAGGCAGGGACCAGCCCTGGATGAGTCACAGCTGCTTCACCTCCCCCTGTGGGTACAGTCCCACCCAGGGAAGCCTGCACTGACAGCCGGGCTGCAGGAGCAAGGCTGACGGGTAACAGTGATAACTAGAAAGGCTCCAAATCAGAATCCAAGCCGTACATGTAAATATGAAGGGTTTTTAAAAAAAGAATGCGTGATGGTTTATACTGGCGCAGCTCAGAATTACATTTTTCTACAAGAAATCGTTTAATGAATTCGCAAGACTAAGTCAGATTGTGTGCGGTATGTATGAGAGCAGCCTCATTGAAATGCGAGTGTTTCCTCTACTGCAAACACCACTCCTCCCGGTATGGGTAGGAAACCTCCCCCCAGGGGACGGATAAGAACACCCCCTCCCCCACAGGGGTACTGGACAGCAGCAGTGGCCACGGGCAGGTGCCCTGCTGGGGGCTCTACAAGGAAACTTTTACTTAGTTACCCAACTCCCTATGGCTCGTAAGTTGCCCAAATTCACTTACGAAGTGGGTGATCATTTGACAAACCTGTGTCCTTTGCCACCACCCAATATAGTCCTCCAGTTATTATGTGAATGACAAAAATTGGTAAAGGTCCCCAAATAACGAATATGTATGTATCTACTGCAAAATGTGCTTTACACCTATTATTGCATTTGTGCCACACACTGGTTTTGTGAAGATTACTAGTATTACCCCATTAGACAGATGAGGAAACTGAGGCTTGGGGAAAATGGGTACTCAGGCCACACAGCTAGTGATGGAGTTACAGAAAGGCTATCTTAGAAGTTACCTTAATCAGCTAGGGCTGCTATAACAAGGTTAGAGGCCCCGTGCATGAAATTCATGCATGAGGACGGGGGGGGGGGGGTTCCCCTCAGCCTGGCCTGCACCCTCTCCAATCCAGGATCCCTCTCGCAATCCAGGACCTCTGGCTCCTAACTGCTCACCTGTCTGCCTGCCTGATTGCCCCTAACCACTCTGCCTGCCAGCCTGATCACCCCTAACTGCTCTCCTCTGCTGGCCTAATCGCCCCTAACTGCCTCTGCCTCAGCCCTCGCCACCATGGCTTTGTCCGGAAGGAGGACTGGATGACTGGAAGATATCCGGTCGACCCGGTCTAATTAGCCTATTACCCTTTTAGGATAGATACCAGGCTGGGTGGCTTTAGTGACAGACATTTACTTCTTGCAGTGCCGGAGGCTAAGACGTCCAAAACCAAGGTGCCAGCAGATCTGCTGTCTAGTGAGGCTCTCTTCCTGGTTTGCAGACAGCCACCTGCTCATTGTGCTCTCCGGTGGCGGAGAGCAGAGAGAGGCGGCAAGCTCTCTGGGTCTCTTCTGACCAAGGCACTGATTCTATCCCGGGCTCCAGCCTCCAAACTGAAGGCCCATCTCCAAATACCATCACGGCGAGAGCAGGGTTTCAGCATATGACTGAGGCGGGTGGGTGCACAGACATGCAGCCTAGAGCAGCGATTAGACCTTCAGAAATCAGGAGAGGAATTTATTTTCTTTGGAATAGAGAACTGTACTGCCAACTTTGGACTATTTACTTATGGTTTTGCTCCACATGGAACATGTTTGGACTTCTGTGCTCCAAATATTCAGTGAGAGGTACATGTGAGGCTTCAAATTCCTGATGCCACAAAGGAAAAAAAAAAAAAAGGTGGCTTGATGCCAGTGGTGAAAGAGTTAAAATCCTCCTGCTTGTCAGCCTCAGTCCTTACTGAACCAGGCCGGCAACTTTTTTCCCCAGAAAAGGTTATAAGTAAACACAGTATGTAACATTAGCTCTGTACTCCCTAATCCCAAACCAGGGCCAGCACTGGAAGTTACAGGACACGCAGGGACCAACGATGCTGGGCGGGGCAAAAGTAGGGTTACAGCTGTTTGTCTGGAAAATACAATAACTCATAAATAACACAAGAATAAACTCTGGTTTTGCATACTCAAACTGTAAACCTACTTTTGCCCACCTCTGTATATGGGGGTGACAGAGGTTTCCCTTCTCTTGGATAGCTCTTTTTTTTAAATGAAGAATATTCAAATCAACTGAAAAGTACAGAACATTGCATAGCAAACACTATGCCCCAGATCACAAATATAATCATTGTGTTGCGATCTCCAGATGTTTTTAAAGAAAGAAAATAAAACCACTGCTAAGGTTGTGCCCAGTGTCAAGAGCCCCCCTAAAGCTACTGGTATCATGAAACGATGCTTCCTTCCAGCCTGTTACAACACTTACATATCATGTATCTGTGTCTTTAAATGTTCTAAGGCACTGTCGTTTATATAGACCAGCGGTTCTCAACCTGTGGGTCGAGACCCCTTTGGGGGTCAAACGACCCTTTCACAGGGGTCGCCTAAGACCATCGGAAAATACATATATAATTACATACTGTTTTAGTGATTAATCACTATGCTTTAATTATGTTCAATTTGTAATAATGAAAATACATCCTGCATATCAGATATTTACATTACGATTCATAACAGTAGCAAAATTACAGCTATGAAGTAGCAACGAAAATAATTTTATGGTTGGGGGTCACCACAACATGAGGAACTGTATTAAAGGATCGTGGCATTAGAAAGGTTGAGAACCACTGATATAGTTTCTTGTTCCACTGCTTTTGTTTTTGAGACCTGTGGATCCATGCAATCTTTTCAAAGGCAGGACCCAGGATCGCATGGCCCCTGCAGAATGGATCAGGTTCTGTTTGTCCTTCCTCTGGCGGGCGCACACGGAGGCTGCAGGCAGTGTTTTGCTATTCCAGAGGCGCAGTGAGCCCCCTTAGGACCTGGTGACAGCCCTGAGGGTGTGTTCCCAGGCTGTGTGGTGTGGACATGTGTGGAGTTACCGGAAGTCCATGCGTCCCTCTCAGCATCACAGCAACTTCTTCCCACCCTGGCCCGGTCTTCCGTTTGAGACAGACAAGTCACACGCCTTTACAAGTCCCTTCCTCAGTTGCGCGCGCTCTCTCTCTCTCTCTCTCTCTCTCTCTCTCTCTCTCTCCCTTTGCTCGTCGGATACACCACTTCCAGCTCCCAGACCTGTGCTAACTGGTCCTGGCCCGAGCTCGACTAGGTTCCAAATGGACCTGAGCTGGCCGATCGTTCGCCACATGCCCCAGTGGCCACCACACTTTGAAATGTGGCCCCTGAGTCCGAGGAATGGATTTCTAACTCTACTTCATTGAAATTTAAATTAAAACTGCAAAACCGATACTTGACTCAGGTTTTAGAACACTTTTAAGGATATTTGGTACAACTGGGCCATATGCATCGACTTTTTCAACTGTGAATGTTATAAAATCTAAATCCAGATAAAACCTTTGTGAACTTAGTATCCAAATTGAGATGTGCTATTGGCGTAAAATATATACTAGGTTGCAAAGACTCCGTATGAAAAAAAAAATTAAAAACATCTCATTGCTATTTTTTTCAAAAATCATTTTGAAATAATGTTCTGGATACACCAAGTTAAAATATATTATCAAAACTAGTCTCACTTGCTTTTTGTGTGTGTGTGTGCGTGTGTATTAATCCTCATCTGAGGATATTGTTTTCCATTGATTTTTAGAGACAGTAGAAAGGAGGGGGGGGGGAGAGAGAGAGAGAGAGAGAGGAAGAGAGAGAGAGAGAGAGAGAGAGAAATATTGATGTGAGAAAGACACATCGATTGAGCCTGCAAATGAGGTATCAAATCCAGGACCCTTCAGTCTGAGGGCTGATGCTCTACCCACTGAGCCAAACTGGCTAGGGCTCACTTGCTTTTTTTCTTTTAAACCTTTTTAAATCTGGTTACTATAAAACATAACATATGGAGTTAAATATAACAAAATATTAAATACAATTTTTAAAATAAAATGAAAATAAATTTAAAAGTTTTTAAAACCGAGGAGAGACAAAATGACGGCGGTATAGACGGACGTGTCCCTGCCTTGTCTGGGAGCAGATAGGGTGAGCAGCTGAAACGAGTAACATCCAGCCCGAATTGGCAGAGGAGATTCAGCTGGGAGTTTTGCAGCCGGGAAAGGCAGAGGACTCCAGGAGAAAGGTAAAGTCAAGGCTCTGGGAAGGATAACAGGCCAGACCTCTGAGCCCAGAGGATCCGAGGGAACCCACATGGCACCAGCCTGGGCCGCGTCCCTTGGGACGGGCGCAGTGGAAAGAAGGTCCGCAGAACTGCTGGTCAGCAGGGGATTCCAGAACTGGGTCCACAATCAGGAAAGGCTGAGCAGTGCCAGCAGGAGAGGAGCGTGTAGAGGTGCAGCCTTTCCCCTCTCGCTGGGGATTCCAGATCTGGGTCCACAGTCAGTAAAGGCTGAGCAGTGCCAGCAGGAGAGGAGCGTGTAGAGGTGCAGCCTTTCCCCTCTCGCAGGGGATTCCAGATCTGGGTCCACAATCAGGAAAGGCTGAGCAGTGCCGGCAGGAGAGGAGTGTGCAGAGAGGTGCAGCCTTTCCCCTCTCGCAGGGGATTCCAGATCTGGGTCCACAGTCAGTAAAGGCTGAGCAGTGCCGGCAGGAGAGGAGTGTGTAGAGGTGCAGCCTTTCCCCTCTCACAGGGGATTCCAGATCTGGGTCCACAATCAGGAAAGGCTGAGCAGTGCCGGCAGGAGAGGAGTGTGTAGAGGTGCAGCCTTTCCCCTCTCACAGGGGATTCCAGATCTGGGTCCACAGTCAGTAAAGGCTGAGCAGTGCCAGCAGGAGAGGAGCATGTAGAGGTGCAGCCTCTCCGGCCTCTGTGGCTTGTGCCTTTCTTCATTGAGCCTAGTGCATAGGACCTTTCGGATACAGACACTTACCCGTGGCTGGAGTGTGGGAGAAGGTGCGGAATTGTGGAATCTGGGGGGAGAGGGGGGTCCAGGAGAAGTGGCAGCGAGTTTGGTGCTGAGTCATGCCTGAGCCTGGGACCTGGGCAGCCTTTTGTCCTGAAGAGATAGCCCCTCCCTCCAGTATCCAGGTAACTAATACAGCCACACCCAGATTCCACCCTGACGGTACAAAGGATTAAAAAAACAAACCCAAAACCTAAATAGTCCCTGAGAGTCCAACAGGGCTGGACTAAAGACAGACTTGCAGTCCCAGCAACTGGAACCTGAGAAACACTACAGTACAAAAGACTGGGATCTTAAGCCAGCCAAAGGAACACTTTACTTTTTCATTTTCATTTTTTTTTATTACTTTGTTATCTCTCTCTCTCTTTTTTTTCTCTTTGTTTTCCTGTTTTTGTTTGTTGCTTTATTTTCTATTTCTTTTCACATTATTTTCCCATCACTCTATTTCATTTTATTTTTATTTGCTATTTTTATACCATTTTTTAAAATCAAATTTTTTATAAATTTATTATTATTTTTTTTCCTCGTTTTCTTTCCTCTTATCCATCCATCCCCTTTCTACTTCCTCTATACTGAACTGAGATCCTCCCCATATTCATCCAATTCTTAACCTTATCTTCTATATATAAGCTCAGCATCTACAGATTCTGCCCCCACCCTCTTTGCTGGGGGTTTGGTGTTTGTATTTTTTTTTATTTTATTTTTATTTTTTAATTTTTTTATTATTATTATTTTTGTTTCGTTTGTTTGTTTATCTATTGGTTCAGTGGTGTTTTCCTCCATATATATATATATATATTCTCCTTTTCCTTCCTTTTTCTTTTCTCTCTTATCTTTTCACTCTCTTTGATATCACTTATGCTCTCTTTTCTCGCCCCTAATTCTCTTTTCTCAGGTGGTCACTTATAGTGGGGTTATTATTGTTGTGAGTACATTCGTGCTTTGGTCCCTTTGTGTTGTATCTTGTCGAGGTGAATTTTATCCTGTCTGGCCAGGTGCTAGAGAGTGAGCCTCATAACCAGACACCTGGAGAGAAAACTCCATCCACAAACGGGTCAATAACACCCCAGACCCAACTACAGAGGCAGGAAGAAGGCGGCAGTGAGGGAGAGAGTGTGAGTCAGTGAGGGACCAAAAGAGGAGTGTGTGGTCATGTGGGATGTGTGTGTGTGTATGTGAGTGAGGCACAGATAGATCCACAGGACCTTCGGGGTCAGGCTAAATGGGCTCACCTAAGTAGACAGCCTCTGCTACCATTGTAAGCAGTTCCAGGAGGCCGGCTTGTCCTCAGAAGCCTAGCGTTTTTAAGGGGAGAGCTGCTGTAACTGGGAGCCAGGCCTCACCCTCACCCAGGGTGCCCTCAGATAACACCTGGGACTCTACAGAAACCCCTGCCAGACTCAGCTGTGGTCCCACGGTCAACAAGTCTCCAGCCACCCTGGGCACAGGCTCCTATGAGTTCTGAAGCATGCTCCCCTCTGACCGGCCCAACGCCTTAGCCCAGGGCACTGCAACCATGCAAGCAGCAGACATGTGAGCAGCCAACTCCTGTCCAAGGAGCAACAGCCCCATGAGCAGCCTGCCCCAGGCCTAAGAGCAGAAGCCTCACATGGCCTGCCCCTGTCCAAGGAGCAGCAGCTGTGTCAGCAACCCGCTTCCTTGTCCGAAGAGCAGCAACCATGTGAGCAGCCTGCCCTGTCTGAGGAGCAGCCGCCACACGAGCAGCCTGCCCACGATTGAGGAGTGGCAGCCCCCCGCAGCCTGCCCCCATCCGAAGAGCAGCAGCTGCGCAGCCCACACCCTCCTCCTGTCTGAGGAGCAGTAGGTGTGCAAGAAACCTGCCCCCATCCAAGGAGCAGCAGCTGCATGAACAGCCTGCCCCCATACGAGGAGCAGCAGTGGTGTGAGCAGCCCAAACCCATACGAGGAACAGCATCGCCATGAGCAGCCCACTCCCATTCAAGGAGCAGTAACTGCCTGAGCAGCCTGCCCTAGTCTGAGGAGCAGCAGCCACATGAGCAGACTGCCCACATCCGAGGAGTGGCAGCCCTGTGCTGTCCACACCAGTCTGAGGAGCAGCGGACACACGCAGCCTGCACCTGTCCTATGAGCCGCACCTGGGTGAGTGGCCTGCCCCCATCCGAGGAGCAGCAGACACATGTGCAGCTCACGCCCGCCCAAAGAGAAGCAGCCACACAAGCAGCCCATCCCCCGTCCAAGGAGCAGCAGCCACGCAAGCAGACAGCCCCTGTACAAGGAGCAGTAGCCGCAAGTGCAGCTCACTTCGGCCTGAGGAGCAGCAGCCGCCTGAGCAGCTTGCCCCTGTCTGAGGAGCAGCAGCCACATGAGCAGACAGACCAACCACATCTGAGGAGCGGCAGCCCTGAGCAGCCCACACTGGTCCAAGGAGCAGCAGCCACGTGCAGTATGCACCTGACTGACGAGCAGCAGCTGGATGAGCATCCTGCCCCCATCCGAGGAGCAGCAGTTGCATGTGCAGCTCACTTCTGCCCAAGGAGCAGCAGCCACGCAAGCAGCCCATCCCCCATCTGAGGAGCAGCAGCTGTACTAGCAGCCTGCACTGTACGAGGAGCAGTAGCCTTGTAAGCAACCTGCCCCTGTCCACAGAGTGGCAGCCTCATGAGCAGCCCGTCCCATCTGAGGGACAGCAGCAGTGTGCAGCCAGCCCCGATCCAAGAAGCAGCAGCCGCGTGAACAGTCCATGCCCATCCAAGGAGCAGAAGCCATGTGAACAGCCCGCTCCTGTCCAAGGAGCAGCAGCCGTGCTCAGCCTGCCCCCACAGAAGAGCAGCAGCCTTGTGATCAGCCCACCCTTGTCCAAGGAACAGCAGCTGTGCGAGCAGCCTCACCTACCAGCCAGAGGAGACACAACTGCTGTGAACAGCATCCACCAGAGGAGCCGCCGCCAACTGAGGAACAGCCACTACTGCGATGACTTGAGGAGCAACTGCAGCCCGAGGAACCACTGCCACCCAAGGAGCAGCCCCTGCATGATGCGACATCTAGATCAGTCAGTGAGACCAAAAATGGGTAGACAAAGAAAACCCCAAAGGAAAGAAAAGGATAAATCGCCAGAAAAGCAGCTAAGTGAAACAGAGGCATGCAACATGTCAGAAAAAGAATTCAGAATAAGGATCCTAGAGTGCATAAACTGGATGGAAGAAAAAATCAACTTATGTAAGAATCAAGAAGAAATGAAGAGTGATATAGCTCCAATAAAACACACCATGGAAAGTTTAAACAGTAGACTAGGAGAAGCGGAGGACCGAATTAGCAAATTAGAAGACAGTGAAGCAAAACACGCCCAAACTGAACTGCAAGTGGAGAAAAAAATTAAAAGACAGGAGGAGAGCCTAAGGGAGCTATGGGACAACATGAAACGAAGCAACATAGGAATAATAGGGGTGCCAGAACAACATGAATAGGAACAAGGGTTAGAAAACCTATTTGAAGAAATATCAGAAAACTTCCCTGAGATGGGGAAGAAAAAAGTCACACAAGCACAGAGTCCCAAACAAGATGAACTCGAAAAGACCCACACCAAGACACATCATAATTACCATGGCAAATGTTCAGGACAAAGAGAGAATCTTACAGGCTGCAAGAAAGAGACGGAAAGTTACATACAAGGGATCTCCCATTAGATTATCAAATGATTTCTCAACAGAAACACATCAGGCCAGAAAAGAATGGATGGAAATTTACAAAGTGATGCAAAGCAAGGGACTGTATACAAGAATACTCTATCCAGCAAGGCTATCATTCAAAATTGAAGGTGAAATAAGAAGCTTCACAGACAAAAAAAGGCTAAGGGAGTTTATCACTACCAAGCCAGCAATGCAAGAAATGCTAAAGGGAATGCTGTAAAAAGAATAAATAAAAAGTTAAGAAAGAAAACAGGCACAAAAAATAAAAATGGCTACAAAAAAGTAACTTTCAATAATAACTTTAAACATAAATGGACTAAATGCTCCAATAAAAAGACATCGAGTGGCTGAATGGATAAAAAAAAAAAAACCATGACCCATATATTTGCTGTCTACAAGAGATCCACCTCAGAATAAGGGACTCACACAGACTGAAAGTGAAGGGATGGAAAGATATCTTTCAGGCAAATGGAAATGAAAAGAAAGCTGGGGTAGCAATACTTATATCGGACAAAATAGACCTCAAAGTTAAGGCCATAACAAAAGATGAGGAAGGCCACTTCATAATACTAAAGGGACCAATACAACAAGAGGATATAACCCTGATAAACATATATGCACCCAATGCAGGAGTACCTAAATGCATAAAAAAACTGGAAGATATCAAGGGAGTGATTGACAACAATACAATCATAGTAGTGGACTCTAATACACCACTGACATCACTGGATAAATCCTCAAGACAAAAAAATCAGCAAAGAAACAGCAATCCTAAATGACTCACTAGATCAGATGGACTTAATTGACATCTTCAGAACATTTCACCCCAAAACCACGGAATATACGTTCTTCTCAAGTACACATGGGACATTTTAAAAAATAGACCACATATTGGGTCACAAGCAAAGTCTCCCCAAATTCAAGAAGATTGAAATCATACCAAGCATCTTCTCGGACCACAATGGCATAATATTAGAAATAAACTACAATAAAAACAATCCAAAACACTCAAACACTTGGAAGCTGAATAGCATGTTATTAAATATTGATTGGGTTACCAATGAGATCAAAGAAGAAATTAAAAACATCCTGGAAACTAATTACAATGAAAACACAACAATCCAAAACCTATGGGACACAATGAAAGCAGTCCTGAGAGGGAAGTTTATAGTTCTACAGGCCTACCTCAAAAAACAAGAAACAATGGTAATAAATCATCTAACTCTACAACTCAAAGAATTAGAAAGAGAGCAACAAAAAAAGCCCAGAGTGAGCAGAAGGAAGGAGATTATAAATATTAGACCAGAAATAAATGACATAGAGACCAAAAAAAAAAAAAATACATAAGATCAACAAAACCAAGAACTGGTTCTTTGAAAGGATAAACAAGATTGATGAACCTCTAGCCAGGCTCACCAAGAAGCAAAGAGAGAGGACCCAAATAAACAAAATCAGAAATGATAGAGGTGAAATAACAACAGACCCCACAGAAATACAAAGGATTGTTAAAAAATACTATGAACAACTCTACTCCAACCAACTAGACAACCTGGAGGAAATGGACATATTCCTAGAAAAATACAAACTTCCAAAACTCAATCAGGAAGAATCTAAAAATCTCAATAGGCCAATAACTATGGAAGAAATTGAAGCAGTCATCAAAAAGCTTCCAGCAAACAAAAGCCCAGGGCCAGACGGCTTCACAGGGGAGTTTTACCAAACATTCAAGGAAGAACTAAAACCTATCCTCCTCAGACTACTACAAAAAATTCAAGAGGAAGGAACACTTCCAAGCTCATTCTATGAAGCCAGCATCACCCTAATACCAAAACCAGATAAAGACAGCACAATGAAAGAGAATTACAGGCCAAATATCCCTCATGAACATAGATGCCAAAATCCTCAACAAAATCTTAGCAAATCGGATCCAGCAGTACATCAAAAAGATCATACACCATGACCAAGTTGGATTTATCCCAGGGATGCAAGGATGGTACAATATCCGGAAATCAATAAATGTGATACATCACATAAACAAATTGAGAGAAAAAACCACATAGTCATATCAATTGATGCAGAAAAAGCATTTGACAAAATCCAACACCCATTTTTGATAAAAACTCTCAGCAAGGTGGGAATAGAAGGATCATACCTCAACATAATAAAAGCTATATATGACAAACCCACAGCCAACATCATACTCAATGGGCAAAAACTAAAACCATTTCCCTTAAAAACATGAACAAGACAGGGATGCCCACTCTCACCACTCCTGTTCGACATAGTACTGGAAGTATTAGCCATTGTGATCAGACAAGAAGAAGAAATAAAAGGCATCCAAATTGGAAAAGAAGAAGTAAAACTGTCCTTATTCGCAGATGACATGATATTGTACATAAAAAATCCTAAAGACTCCATCAAAAAACTATTAGACTTAATAAATGAATTTGGCAATGTAGCAGGATACAAAATTAACGCCAAGAAATCTATGGCATTTCTATACACCAATAGTGAACTTACAGTAAGAGAGACTAAAAAAGCAATCCCATTTACCATCATACCAAAAAAATTAAGCTACCTAGGAATAAACTTAACTAAAGAGGTAAGAGACCTCTACTCAGAAAACTACAGGACACTGAAAAAAAAGATAGAGGAAGATATAAACAGATGGAATAACATACCATGTTCATGGATTGGTAGAATCAACATCATTAAAATGTCCATACTACCCAAAGTAGTAGTATACCCATACTATAAATTCAACGCACTTCCCATTAAAATACCAACGGCATATTTCACAGACCTAGAACGAACTCTACAAAAATTCATCTGGAATAAAAAAAGACCCTGAATAGCTGCAGCGATCCTGAGAAAGAAGAATAAAGTAGGTGGGATCTCAATACCAGATATCAAGCTGTATTACAAAGCCACTGTTCTCAAAACTGCCTGGTACTGGCACAAGAA
Organism: Myotis nattereri; assembly: GCF_964212035.1. Classification (NCBI taxonomy): domain Eukaryota; kingdom Metazoa; phylum Chordata; class Mammalia; order Chiroptera; family Vespertilionidae; genus Myotis; species Myotis nattereri. The sequence goes on along the minus strand of NC_138083.1, from coordinate 11,179,037 downwards.
CAGACATATAGGTCAATGGAATAGAATAGAGAACCCAGAAATCAGCCCGAACCAATATGCTCAATTAATATTTGACAAAGGAGGCAAGAACATACAATGGAGTTAAGACAGTCTCTTCAATAAATGGTGCTGGGAAAATGGGACAGATACATGCAAAAAAATGAAACTAGACCACCAACTTACACCATACACAAAATAAACTCAAAATGGATAAAGGATTTAAATGTAAGACGGGTAACCATAAAAATACTAGAGGAATCCAAAGGCAACAAAATCTCAGACATATGCCAAAGCAATTTCTTCACCGATACAGCTCCTAGGGCATGGAAACTAAAGAGAAAATAAATAAATGGGACTACATCAGAATAAAAAGCTTCTGCACAGCAAAAGAAACCATCAACAAAACAACAAGAAAGCCCACTGCATGGGAGAACATATTTGCCACTGTTATCACCGATAAGGGTTTCATCTCCAACATTTATAGGGAACTCATACAACTTAACAAAAGGAAGATAAACAATCCAATCAAAAAATGGGCAAAGGACTTAAATAGACACTTTTCAAAAGAGGACATTCAGAAAGCCAAGAGACATATGAAAACATGCTCCAAGTCACTAATCATCTGAGAGATGCAAATCAAAACAACAATGAGGTACTATCTCACACCTGTCAGAATGGCTATCATCAACAAATCAACAAATGACAAGTGCTGGAGAGGATGTGGAGAAAAGGGAACACTCGTGCACTGCTGGTGGGAATGCAGACTGGTGCAGCCACTATGGAAGACAGTATGGAATTTCCTCAAAAAGTTAAAAATGGAACTCCCATTTGACCCAGTGATCCCACTTCTAGGAATATATCCCAAGAAATCAGAAACACCAATCAGAAAGGATATATGAATCTCTATGTTCATAGCAGCACAATTTACCATAGCTAATATTTGGAAACAGCCTAAGTGCCCATCAGCAGATGAATGGATTAGAAAACCGTGGTACATCTACACAATGGAATACTATGCTGCTGTAAAAAAGGAGGAATTCTTACCATTTGCAACAGCATGGATGGAACTGGAGAGCATTATGCTAAATGAAATAAGCCAGTCAATGAAGGAAAAATACCACATGATCTCACTCATTTATGGATAATAAAGACCATTATAAACTGATGAACAAAAATAGATACAGAGTCAGAACAGCATTGAAAAGACTGTCAAACTACAGCGGGAAGGCCGGGGAGGGTGTATGTGGGGGGTTGGAGGGAGTAAGAGATCAACCAAAGGACTTGTATGCATGCATATAAGCATAACCAATGGACACAGACACTGGGGGGTAGGGGAGGCCGGGGGAAGGTCAAGGGGGGCAAGGGGGGGAAAGGAGACATATGTAATACTCTTTGTAATACTTTAAGCAATAAAACATAATTTTAAAAAAGACAAAAATAAAGAAACTAAAAATGTAAAAAAAAAGCTTTTAAAACTAAAGATAAATTAAAATTATAATACAAATCGCATGAAACATACCATTAAAATAAAATAGATATCTTTAAATTTTTCCCACCAGTTTCTGTTTACCTTTTGCTAGAAAACTGAGCACACATACGTGGCTTGCGTTATATTTTGAATGGACAATGCCGCCTGTCTTTGCCTAAGGCTGGCTCCTGCTCTTTCTGATCTTTGCTTTAACATCGTCTTTTCAAGGGGGCCTCGACTGCCTACACATGAGCATCACCCGTTCCTGAAGCAGTCAGCCCCTCACATTGCCTTGTCTGTTCCCATCATCACTTCCTGCCATTTGGGGGTTGTTTGTTTGTTTGTTGTTTTTCTCTCCAGGAGGACACACACAAGCATCTCCCACCAGGAGTCTTCCCTCTCCTGTCCCAGCGGTCTCCATGGTGCTGGGATGGTGTCTGCCTCACGGTTTACGCTCAGAAGTATCTGCAGAGTGAAACTCATCCCAGCCATTTCTTAGGAACAGCCCAAGAATTTACAAAACGGACCACAAATTCACCTGGGAATCTAACATGAGAGGCACACCAATTTCTACGTGGGCTTCCTGGCACAATTGGAAATGGTTTTTTATTTGCCACCCAGCTGTCCTGAAAGGCAGGGTGGGGGTGGCAGGGAAGAAGATGTTAGAATTTACCAAGGAAGCACATTTGCCTGCAGTTGGATAAAAGATCACGGTGGGAACCAAAAATAAAAAAATAAGAAAAGAAATCAATCAATCATTTCTTTCTTGATGGCTCTTTAAAATATTTAGCTGAAATTGTCCTCATCTGGGCGTCAGCTGTTTTCTCTGCAAACACCCAGCCCTGGCGCTCACACAGCGCGGGACACTCTCTGTGCCCCCACTCTGAGCCCTGGCCTGCTCGCTCACATTAACCTGGAAGGAAATATACAGCACTCGGGTTGGGAAAGCAGTTTCCACTCATAAAACCCTTTGATAGTTTGGCCATCTGGTCAGAGTGGGGCCCGGCCTGAAGGGGGCCCAAGGAAGGTGAAAGGGCACCGCCTCCCAGGGTCAAGGGGGCCTGCCAGTTTGCTCTCGCGGACTCCACTAAAGGGCGCCTGACAAATTATTGCGCATTCCACAGCCTTTGCCTAAGTATTTGATTACAGTGGCAGGAATGTTGATATTTTCAGGCTTGAGTCAGGGAGGCGGGGCGGGACGGGGGGGGGGGGGGGGGGGGGATGGGGCGGGGGGAGGGGGAGAGGTGCGCTCTGTTCATTGATGCCTCTCAGATGGCCTGTCCCCGCCTGTGCGGGTGGGATGCTCTGTGTGGACCAGTGTGTTCTGAGCCTTTGGCTTTGGCCATGGTGGGAGGGACGCTGCCTGCCCCTCGGGGAGAGGAGAAACCCACGGTGCCACCCGGAATCCCCAGGGGCAGCCCCTCTGCTATTTGCCTTGCTGTTTAGTAATAAAATAACAAAGGGAGCCGCAATCCTTGGGAGCTCTGTGCTCTTTCCGGTGTGAATGTCAACAGAACTAAACATATTTATGGCTTTATTTCTCCAAGGGGATCACAGACAGCAGGGAATTTGCGGCGATTAAGTGGTGTTTTCTCCAGAGGCCTGGACAGACGCCGAGGAAAGCACTCGGTTTTATGGGGTCTTTGATAACACAAGTACAGTGAGTGGACGGCGGGTCCCTGGCTGCTCTCGGTGCATCCTACACGTCTACCCCGTGCCATGAAGGCACTGCCCTCCCTCAAAATGGGGACCCACGAGGACACTGTCTGTGAACACACTTCTTGCCGTGGCTTTAGAAGGTGATGGTCCCTCGTTCCAGGGAAGGACAGCTCCATTCCGGTAAAAGCCACAGGCCGGCCTTTCTGCTTAAGACTTCTGTTTGTCTGTCTGTGTTTACTTGTAACATCAGGAGGAAAAGAAGAGCCGGGACAGGCAGATGCACAGGCGAGTCGTGAGGGGCCCTGGCCTCCAGCACAAGGGATGCGCTGGGGTGAGGGATCTGAGTGTCGGGACCCCCTCTCCCGGGTGCCCCTGAGAGGGACTGGGAAGTCCCTTGGGCCTCCCTGCATTTATTGTGGTATAATACACACGACATAAAACATACCGTTTTAACTACTTTGAAGTGTAAAATCCAAGGGTGTATAAGAGATGGTACACTCACAATGTTGTGCACCCTGCCACACTATTTCGACCCAGAACATTTCTATTAACTGAAAAGGGAACCTTTCTGAAAACACCAATTGAAATCCTAGTGGGGACAATGCAATAAGCCCATAAAAGGTAGCGGGAAACTGCTTACTGGATCTGTTTCCTTCATGACAGGATATCAGGTCAGGAGTGGAATCTGTCCATGCAGACACACACTCACATATAGTTATGTGTGTATATATGGGAGGGGGCAGCGGAGGACCCTTTCACCACTGCCTGGCCACGTGCTGCTTTCAGTTCTGCTGGGATAGTGCCCACACGTGTCATTTAGTCGTTTCACTGCGTGTCATGTGAAGACATCCCCTTGGTAAGCCTCAGCTCCTCCAGGCACTGAGAGTTTATGAGAATGACTGTGACTTACACCATCAAGAACAGTCAAAAGGAGAGGGAACCACCAGCACAAAGCACGGTGCCAGGTGCTCACATGCCTCACTGCTCACCCACCAGAGCCGGAATCTGCAAAATGGGGAGAGGGGCCGATGGTCCCCATTTGCAGATCGGGACAGTGAGGCTCCTGTATAGGTGAAGGCACTACCGAGGGTAACACACTGACTAGTGCCAGATCACTTAGCCATGAAGCTCAGCGCCACACAGAACGTGTAAGTGTCGCAGAGGATCCTACACTCAGGTAACAACAACAGGAAGCAGACACAGGTTCTTCACCATACACAAGCTGCACGTACAGTCTGAGTTCTTGGACAGGAGGTGGACAGCCATTCCCTCCTGAAGTCATTCTCTCTCATTCCTTCTAACAAGACCCTGATTTTGTGCAGACCAACTGGTGATTGCCTCCTGGATTCATCTAAACCAGCAGTTCTCAGTTGACGGATCCCAATGCACCCACTTAGAATGAACTAAGGAAATACTTGTTTGTTAACTCACTTAGACTTTGAACGACAACAATCCCATTCCATAATTACACACATAAACAACAATTTTATGATTTATGTGTGGAACAATATTTTCCAAAATTAAAAAAACCACACAAACAGCTCAGCCGGTGTGGCTCAGTGGTTGAGCACTGACCTATGAACCAGGAGGTCACAGTCTGATTCTCAGACAGGGCACATGCCTGGTTTGTGGGCTTGATCCCCAGAGTGGGGTGTGCAGGAGGCAGCTGATCAATGATTCTTTCTTATCATTGATGTTTCTATCTCTCCATCTCCCTTCCTCTCTGAAATCAATAAAAATATATTAAAAAAGAAAAACTCCCACACAAACAAAACCTTTATTGAGAAGAGTGGCACTCGGTTTTTTATAGTTTTTTTTTTTTTTTTGCAAATCTTGTTGATGCCCAGCTTTAATAGAAGACAGCGGGAGTCTCATGTCTGCTTCTGCGTCCAGTCCCTGAGCCGTGTTGCTTTGGTTGAAGGGCGAAGGAAAACATCGACTCTCACAGATATGCGTTTGGAAAAGACAGGATTGCAATGGCCTTTTAGAGAGCTGAGGAGAGTCTAACTTGATACTTCACCCAGGCTGCACAAATGGTCGTTTTTTTAGGTTAGCTGTCTATGGACCCTGAAATCATACCGATGGACTTTACACATGGTCTGTCACATCAAAACCTATTGCACTCACACTCTGAAGAGATCTTTTACCCATGCGTGATTTTTTTAACAGCATGCATTAGTCAAATGAGAAATACTTGTCACACAGATCTGGATGTTGCACATTTCATCATGAAGTATTCAAAAAAGTCACATTGGTCAACATCACCACTGATTTCATTAGGCAAGAGCCTGAGTACTGGGAAGCCATCAGGGTCACGGTGGTGGGTCTAATATTTTGAAATTCTAATTTTTGCTTGAAAGCTCCAATGTTATCACTGGCAACAAATACTGTGTGCTGCTGTCTTTGAAATGACATGTTTACTCCATTCAACTTCCAGCAAAAGTCTGCCAAACACTGAAGTCTGAGAAGCCAGTGTGTCAGCTGTACTTGGGTATAAAAATGGTGTTCCGTGAGAAATGCAGCTAGTTCAGCTAGCAACTCAAACACGCGCTTTCCCGCCAGAGGGCATGGCACCGTAGGGCTGGACAGCTTTCTTCATAGAACTTCCTGTTTCACATAAGGACTGAAAAAAAAATGTGTACTCAAGGGTGAATTAAATTTTACTGCTTCATCAGGACGTTTATTTTTTTTTAAATATATTTTATTGATTTTTTTTTTTTTTTTTTTACAGAGAAGGAGGGAGAAGGATAGAGAGTTAGAAACATCAGTGAGAGAGAAACATCGATCAGCCGCCTCCTGCACACCCCCCACTGGGGATATGCCTGCAACCAAGATACATGCCCTTGACCTGAATCGAACCTGGGACCCTTCAGTCTGCAGGCCGACGCTCTACCCACTGAGCCAAACCGGTTAGGGCAGGATGTTTATTTTTAAATTATTATTATTTTTAAATTTTTATTGTTGAAAGTGTTACATATGTCCCCTTTTTTCTCCCATTGACTCCTTATAGCCCCCTGCCCACCTGAACTGAGTGCAGGGCAGTGAGGAATATGCTGACCACTAGCAATTTGCTGACCGGGTGTCATTGGAGTGGGGCACAGCAATTTCACCCCCGTTTGCTTTGGCACTGTTAGTGCAAATGTCCACACAATGAAACAAGGCCAATCACTTTTTAGCATTCTGATAAAAATTGTTTGACCTCGCAACCCCCTGACTCGGAGAGTCTCAGAGACCCCAGGATTCCGTGCACTCTACTCTCTAAGGACCAGCTGGTCTGTATCAGTCAGAGGAATTCTGTTGCCTTTTCTCAGTGATTATTCTTTTTTTTTTTTTTTCATTTTTAATATTTTAAAATAACAGAGTGCAGGGAGGGAGTGAGACTACTCTGCTGAAAACTACCCCAAAGGATTACGATGTGATTTCCCCAGAATAAAAGCAGTAGATACAGCCAGAGAACCTTCTAATTCTTGGCTCCCTGCCATGGCTGTCCCCCAAACAAGCAAAACTGCTAAGTAAGCTATAGTGTGTTGCTATACATTTGGGAGCATAGAGTAGACATTCTTGAGCAGGTCACGTGACCCAGTTCTGGCCAATGAGATGGATATCAGCTGGGGGCCTCTGAAAAGGTTTTTCTCCCTGACAAAAAAAAAGGGAGCTACCACAGGAAAAAAAGAACAAAAACTTTTGCCCCTTATTCCATTTCCCTTTGCTGGATGAGAATGTGATATTGGTGTGATGGCAACCACCTTGGGACTATGAGGTAAGATATCAGTGAAATGCTGAGAAAGGGGAAAGGGAGGATGAAGAGCCTATGTCCTGGATGACATTACTGAACGGGTAAGTCAAATTGGAGATACAAGATTTTTTGCTTTCGGAGACAACTAAAGTCTTTGTCTAAACCAAACAGGGGGATCTTTGTATACAAATGCATCCTACACCATATATCTGGTATAGAGATACCAGAGCCCGGCAGCAGATTTTAGAAGGTACAGGGTTAGAAATGTAGTTTATGACTCAAACTTAGGAATGTATGTACATACTGTTCACTCATTCAGTCAAGAAAAAATTTTGAATCCTGAATGAAGTAGGGTTGGTTCTGGCTGTGCAGCATAGAAAACTCAAATTAACAGTGGTTTAGCCCTGGCCAGTGTGGCTCAGGTGGTTGGATGTCCTCCCATGCACTAGTCAGGGCACATGCCCGGGTTCTGAGCTCGATTCCCAGTAGGGGGCCTGCAGGAGGCAACCAATCAATGGTTCTCACTCATCCATGTTTCTCTCTCGCTCTCTTTCTCTCACTTCCTTCCCCTCTCTCTCTAATCAACAAGAGATGAGTTTATTTCTGACAAGTACACAGTAGAGTGCCAATATAGCAATTCCAGAATTAGGAACTGAGGCTATTCCTTCTAGCCTTTCTATTATCGTCAAATTGTGTTTCCCTCTACAGGAGCTCCAGAAATCACGTCAATATTTGCCTACCTCCAAAGAGGAAGGAGAGAGACCACGTGCCTCCCCCAAGGCCATTACTAGGGAGTTATATGGGACACTTTCCTGTATGTCGCATAGGCCAGAGATTAGTCATGTAACATCTAGCGGCAAGGGAGGCTGGGAAATGTGGCTTTATTCTAGACAGCAATGTGTCCTGCTATCAGTCAGGGTTTTTGCTTTTGGAGAAGAATAGGAGAATGGCTACCTGGGGACAAGAGCAGTCTCTGCCACAGGAGCCCACCATGTGCTGTTTATGGATCCCTGAGGTCACAGTTTATTAATGCATCAGCTTGTACTAGGAGAATAAAGCACACTTTCTATTCACTTATATATTCATTTATTCAACAACTATTGCTTGAGGGCTGTTTGTACAATCCATGAGATATGAGATACTTTGGTGATAGAAAAGCAAAGCAAAAGAAATTTGTACGCAGTAAGAGAAATAGCCTAATTGGGGAGATACGTTTATGGTAAAAAAGTAAATAAAAAGCTAACCATAAATGTGTTTTTCTTTTCTTTTCTTTTTTCTTTTATTAAATCTTTATTGTTCAGATTATTACAGTTGTTCCTCTTTTTTCCCCCCATAGCTCCCCTCCACCCAGTTGCCACCCCCCCCTCTGCCCTCACCCGCCCGCCCCCCCCCGTCCTCATCCATAGGTGCACGATTTTTGTCCAGTGTCTTCCCGCATCTCCCACACCCCTTTCCCCCCCAAGAACAGTCAGTCCACTCCCTTTCTATGCTCCTGATTCTATTATAATCAACAGTTCATTCTGTTCATCAGATTATTTATTCGCTTGATTTTTAGATTCACTTGTTGATAGATGTGTATTTGTTGTTCATAATTTGTATCTTTACCTTTTTCTTCTTCTTCCTCTTCTTAAAGGATACCTTTCAGCATTTCATATAATACTGGTTTGGTGGTGATGAACTCCTTTAGCTTTTCCTTATCTGTGAAGCTCTTTATCTGACCTTCCATTCTGAATGATAGCTTTGCTGGATAAAGTAATCTTGGTTGTAGGTTCTTGGCATTCATCACTTTGAATATTTCTTGCCACTCCTTTCTGGCCTGCAAAGTTTCTGTTGAGAAATCAGTTGACAGTTGTATGGGTACTCCCTTGTAGGTAACTGACTGTCTTTCTCTTGCTGCTTTTAAGATTTTCTCCTTGTCTTTTGCTCTTGGCATTTTAATTATGATGTGTCTTGGTGTGGTCCTCTTTGGATTCCTTTTGTTGGGGGTTCTCTGTGCTTCCTGGACTTGTAGGTCTATTTCTTTCACCAGGTAGGGAAAGTTTTCTGTCATTATTTCTTCAAATAGGTTTTCAAAATCTTGCTCTCTCTTTTCTTCTGGCACCCCTATAATTCAGATGTTGGTATGCTTGAAGCTGTCCCAGAGGCTCCTTATGCTATCTTTGTATTTTTGGATTCTTTTTTCATTTTGCTTTTCGTTGGGTGTTTTTTGCTTCTTTGTATCTCAAATCTTTGACTTTATTCTTGTGATCCTCTAGTCTGCTGTTGGAACTCTGTATAATATCCTTTATTTCAGTCAGTGTATGCTTAGTTTCTAGTTGGTCCTTTTTCATAACCTCCAGGGTCTCACTAGATTTCTTGAGGGTCTCACTACATTTATCGGCAGTCTCACCAGACTTTTTGAGGGTCTTACTAAATTTATTGATGGTTTCTAGAAAGTTCTTGAAAAACCTTAAAAGTGTGGTTTTGAACTCTATATCCAGTATTTTGCTTTCCTCCATTTCTGTCATTTGTGTCCTGTTTCTTTGTCTCTGCATTTTTTTTTTTTTTTGCCTCCCTGTGTTGATAGAGTGGCTTTCTGTGCTAGGTGTCCTATAGGGCCCAGTGGCTCAGCCTCCCCAATTACCTGAGGTGGACACTCTTAGTGCATCCCTTTGTGGGCTTTGTGTACAGTCTTGTTGTAGGTAAGCCTTGATTGTTGTAGGTATCACTGGGAGGAATTGACCTCCAGGCCAATTGTCTGTGAGAGTCAGCTGTGTCTACGGTGGGAGAACTTCTGAGCTGAAGACACCCTTATGGGGCAAGACTTGCTTCAGTGGGGCTTTGGTGCTCACTGAGTCTGCCCCCTGAGTGTGTCCCTTATGGGTCTGAGGAGTTGTAATCTGGCTCTTGGATCTAAGGATGTGCTAATTTAGCCTCTGCCTGAGGCTACCCAGCAGGAGCTATGAAGATATCTGCAGATTCCCCTTCCTGTTTGGGGTTTGGAGGTGCCCAGATGAGGCCCAGCTGTGAAGCAATGCAAGCTGCTGTGGGGCCTTGGGCCTTCTCTTGGAAATTCTGGGTCTGTCTGGACCAGCTGCAATTTGTTAGGTAATTTTCAGATTGCAAAGGGCCAGGCCTTTCATATGCAAAAGCCTCTGCCGCAGCTTGGATGGGGCGGGGCCTCAGGGAATCAACAGGGCAGAGCAAGCAGCTATGGCTGATCCTCAGCCCTGCCCTAAGGGGCCCCGAGTCTCAGTGTCCCAGTAATCACTGCAAGCACCTCTGAGAGAAAGCCGCCCTCGAGTTCCAAGTTCTGCCCGCTGCCAGACAGTCCAGTTTCTCCCTGTATGAGTCTGGGTCCCCAGAGACTTCCCGGAACTGGAGTTCAGAGCAGTCAGGAGCTTGAGACTCCCTCCGGATTCAAAAAGACAGCTGCGACCTCAGTTGCCAGCCCTTACCACGTGCGCCTCCGTACCTCTGCACTTTACTTCCGCACCTCCTCTGAGTCTCAGTGTGCTTTTCTCTTTTCTTCTAGTTGTAGAATTTCCACTCAGCCAGCCTTCCTGTGGTTCTAGATGATGTCCGTTTTGTCTTTTGTATTTTTGAAGTTGTTGTGGGAGGCAGCAATTTCCGGTGTTTACCTATGCCGCCATCTTGGGTATTTTTTTTTGTTTTGTTCTTAAAGAAATAATTAAGGGTATATGCAAAGTTCTAGCTATAAGGAAGCTTACTGCACTTTTCTATAAACTCATGAGAAATGGAAAGCAATTAAATATCCAGCTACTGTTAAAATCAATTGTGGTACATAATTAACGATGCTGTAAAACAACAATTGTAGTTAGCATTTGCTTATCATTTACTTTATGTCAGATGCTGCAGCAGCGCTTTGTATGTGTTAACTAAGGTAATCCTCACGACAGTCCTATGAGACAGAGAATTATGATTCCCCTATTTTACAGATGAGGCAACTGAGGCACAGGAAAGTAATTTGATCTCCAGGTTGCATAGCTCATAAGTGGCAGAGCTGGGATTTGAACACAGAATCCAAGCTCTTAATCGCTACTCATTTATTCACTGATAGATATTTTGTTCAGCCTCTATTATTACCAGTGTGATCTAGGTACTTAGGGTACCTCCTTATGAAACATATGTCAGACAATGAATAACAGATATAACAATCTATATATATAAAAGCCTAGGTGACCGTTAAGATGGAATGACTGGAACGACCGGAATGACCAGTCGCTATGATGTGCACTGACCACCAGGGGGCAGACGCTCAATGCAGGAGCTGCCCCCAGCCCACAGGCCCGATCGCTGATGGGGACTGCTGGCCAACCTCCCAGTCCCTACCCCAGGGCGGCAGGCCCCAACCACCTGATCAGAGCTGGGCCCCGGGCTGGGATGGGGAATGGGGGTAGGTGGCAGCAGTCACGGGGCAGCGAGGGAAGGAAGAGGGGGGAGGCGGGGAGGCAGGGAATCTGATCAGCCCTGATCGCCAGCCAGGCCTAGGGACCCCACCCGTGCACGAAATTTGGTGCACCAGGCCTCTAGTCACATTACAAAATGTCAGAAGGCTATATATGCTACGGGAAAAAATAGAGCAACCAGAGAAGGCTCCAGGGTCCAGTGGGGGGATAAGGTGTTATTTAAAATAGAGGGGCCAGAACTCTCATCGGGAACATGACATGTGAGCAAAGATTTGAAGGCGGTGAGGCCATACGGATGGGTGCCTGCAGGAAGAGCATACAAGACAGAGGGAACAGCCAGTGCAAGTTGCTGAGGTTGGTGCACATCTGAGATGCCAGGAGACTAGCAAAGAGGCGGGTGTGTCCGGAGCAGAGTGAGTGAGGGGGAGAGTGACAAAAGTGACAAAAGCTTTAGGGAGTGTGGGTGTGGGTGCTGGTCCCACCATCAGGGCCTCCCCATCCGTTGCACAGACTTTGGCTTTGACCTTGCGCCCCTGGGGGTTTTGAGTAAAAGAGGGTTGAGATCAGCCTTAGGTTTTAACCAGTGCCTCTGGCCGCAGTGTGAAAACCAGACCGCAGGCGGCAAACCCCAGACACATCACAGGCAGGTGTTCCCATTAGAGTAAGAGCTTGTTCAAGGTTAGGCAACAGTAAGCACAGATAGTGTACTATTGTCTGGGGGCTGTGACCACTGGGGGAAGCTGCATAAAGGAACCCCGTGCTCTCTGCAGTACCCCGAGAGTCTACGCTTATTTCCAAATAAGAAGTAAAATACAAATAAAAACAGAACGATCCCATTTTTGTGTAAAAATGTCTACGCAAAGAAAAAACACTGCAATCTCAACAGTGCTTCTCCCTGGATGGTGGGACAACAGTAACCTTTTTCTTCTAGGTGTATTTTGTAAGTCCCGGCAAAGTCCACTGACTGCTTTTGCACTTTCAGGAAGCAGGCTTTCTAAGACCATCTGGAATGGTCCAAACCCCAGCGGTCTGCACACAGACATAAGGCAGTGAAGTGGGAGGGGGGCTCGGGACAGCAGTTCTCCCTACAGAGGCTGCCCCGGGGCCGAGGTAAGTGGGTTGACAGATTTGGAAACTGACCTGACCCAACGATGGCACATTTGAACATCATCCGATTTATGGCCGAGGCTTAACACGCGGCAGCGTCCAGCCCCCCGTCATCACATGCCATGCTTGCTCTGGAGGAGGCCGCCACCCCCCTGGTGGTTCCATTTGTCACCAGAAACTGACATGTTTGGATAACACGCTTGCCCCACGCTGCTCGCCAGCTCCCGGGCTCTCTGTCCAGTCCTTCCCTGACACCCTGCAATTACCTGTCTCTGAGTGAGAACCTCCCTCCAGCAGGTGAGCCCTGAAGGCAGGACCGGGGTCTCCCTGGGCTTAGAGGAGGAGCTAATATGCAATCAGGCTGAAGATGACTTTACCTTTTGCTCGATCAGAAAGTGACGACGCAGTTTTGTCCATTCTTTGCGTTCTCTCTCTTTAAAAAAAAAAAAGTATTTTTATTGATTTGAGAGAGAGAGGAAGGGAGAGGGATAGAGAGATAGAAACATCAATGAGAGAGAAACATCGCTTGGCTGCCTCCTGCATACATTCTACTGGGGATCGAGCCCCAACCTGGGCATGTGCCCTGACCAGGAATCCATCTGGTGATCTCTTGGCTCATGAGTCAATCAATGCTCAGCCACCGATTTTCAAAATTTCCCCTCAAGGTAACAGTGAACCACAAACCAGCAAAATACGAGAGGTAACGCTTTCTAGTGGCCCAAAGGTATCCCTCCAAACCCCAGATGACTCCTGGAAAAATTATTTAATTTTTTTTTTTTAAAACAAAGCTTTGGATATAATGTTTTCCTCGTTCCTTCTTCCTGTTCCTTCTTCTTTATTTAGCGAATGCATAAGGATAATCTCCCCCGTTCTAGAACACACACTGAGCAGGTAGCGCAGGGGGAGGGGCAATCAGATACTGAGCAAATGTGTAGCCGGAACCAGGTACCTGCCTTGGCGACTGCAGGTTGGAGAAGTTCTCAGCACAGCGAGGCGGGTAGCAGCAGCCTGACCTAGATGTGAGGAGGATCGGGCAGGGAAGGCATCCCAGAAGTAGTGACACTTTGTTTTCTGGGTAAGAATGTTCATGTTTACTTCCCTATCCAATGCTTGGGAGGACCCTTCTAGAAAAGCATCAGAAAGAAACCTGACCATTCTTCCAAACACTGAGCGTGGATTTAGGAGCTAAATGGAACAGGAAAAAGAAAGGGTACATGTGCGCGCGGACATAATTACAACTGGAACTAAGAGGCCAGACTTGTTCGTACCAGAGAAGAGAACATGCAAATGGCCCAAGTTAGGGCTGGACAACAGGCCCGGGAAGTTACTGATTAACGCTGTGCACACAGCAGTGATATTCTTGCGGATGAGCCAGGGGTCCAGCATGAACACCCATGACACATTGGGAAGCTGGGCAAGGCCCTGGTTCTCTCTTTGTGATGTGGGACTGTCCGTCACATGGAGGAGATCTGTCACCCTGGACCCACCCACCACCCAATGTCAGAGGCAGCCCCTAGGGAGTGTGACAGCCACCAACGCCTCAGCCATCTCCAACACACCTGTTTCCTGCCCGAAGTCCTCAGGTTAGTTTAAAGGTCACTGCTTGGCTGCCTTGGGGTCTCCTTCTGTAGACCAGGGCCATGCGGTGGCCCAAAGGTGGGGCCAGTGGCAGGGGCTCTGAGGAAGGGGAGATTAAACAAGGACGGAGTCTTGCTAAGGTGCATTCTGAGCGGGCACAGCAAGACATTTCATAGTGAGGAGGTGGAGTGTCCTTCCCTGGGACCCTGGGGTGTGATCCCCAAGCCGGGGACCCTGGGTCTGCAGAGGGAGGGCCTGAAGGGGCCAGTTGATGCTGGAGGGGCACCTGGTCTGAAGGACTAGCCAGGAATCAATATAAGAACAGAGGAGGCGCCAGGCAAAAAGGCCCACCGCTCCCAGGGCGGGGCCTCTCCACCTTGGTCCCACTGACATTTGGGGCTGGGTCATTCTCTGTAGTGGGGGCTGTCATCCCTGCCCTCTATCCCCTAGATGCCAGTAGCACCATCCAGGTGTGACCATCAAAACTGTCTTCAGCCCTGGCTTGGTATGCTCAGTGGTTAGAGTGTCGTCCTGCACACAAACGGGTCTCGGGTTCGATTCCCGATTAAGGGCCTATACTTTGGGTGCAGGTTCGATCCCCGGCCCTGGTCAGGGTGTGTGCAGGAAGCAACCAATTCATGTGTCTCTCTCACATGGATATCTCTCTCTCTTCTCTCTTCTCTCTTCCCCCTTCCTTCCCTCCCTTCCGCTCTCTCTAAAAATCAATGGAAAAAATAGCCTCGGATGAGGATTAACCAAAAGTAAAATGAAATAAAGTAAAAATAAAATACAAAGTATCTCCAGACACAGACAAATGTCCCCTGTGGGGAGAACGGCCCCATCTGAGAACCACTGTCCCAGGAAATAACTCCAGGCTGAAGGAGGAGGAGGAGCTGGCCTTCCTGCGGCCAGGAGAGCTGCTAATGGGCAGCAAACTCCGCTAAGGGACAGGATCCTGCCCTCATTCTCCTGCCAGCAGGTGTCCACTTAGGACTCAAGTTGTTCCATCTCCCTTTCAAAGATCTCCCGGGTTCCAGGAGGCTGGCGGAGTGGGCTGGGCAGGGTGTGAGGAGGGGGCGTGGGGAGGGGAGCTGGGCCCAGGTCTGGGTCTTGATTTGGGTGGTGCGGGTGGCACGCAGGTTGCTGCTACATTATACTTTTGTCTTTAAATAGTCATTGCAACATCATTGTTATTTAAAAAAAGGAGTAGATGGCAATACATTTCATGGTTAAGAACATTATAAGTACAGCCATATTCTGAAATACCATGCAGCTCTTTTTAAAAATGTGGTAGATAGCTCTCTCTATTCTGATGCCAAGATGTATATGGAAGTGAAAAAAGCAAATGTAGATCAGTGTGGCTAACATGTTTCCTTTGAAGCAACAAATAAAAAAGAGTATAAAAATATTTCTTGTGAATGTATAGAAATCTCCGGAAAGATGGATAAGAAACTAATAAAAGGTGGAGGCCTCCAGGGTGGGGACTGAGGGCTGGCACAAAATGTTTTCACGGTGTAGTTCTTTGTACCTTTAGAATATAGAACCACATGGATGGTGAATGGATTACCTCTTTTAAATAAATTAATCACACAAACAACAAACAAAATCCAACTGCCAAAATAACACGGGATTATCAAAGACGTCCTGACCCGACAAAATTAAGAAAGACTGGCTTAGAATTCTGCTCCCACTTCCAGTCCTTAGGGAGAGGCCTTCCTGATGGGATCCACCTAAGGATAGGACGCCTTCTGCTAGTCGGGTGTCTGCTCCGAGTTCTCGTTCACACTTAAATTATGGTGTGGAAGACCCGTCCCAGTGCCTCCCGGGTCCCCAGGTGCTGATTTTCCCAGTGATTTGTTTTGCGTCTTTGTGGCTTAAAAATTTTTGTGTGTGCTGCATATGTATTTGGTAATTAAGATTGGGAAAATTGATGTTATTTGAAATTATTATAACAAATAGGTCCTGATAAGAAAACATGAAAAAGTCTTTAAAGTCCACAAAGAAGGAGGAGGAGGAGGAGGAGGAGGAGGAAAGGAAGGAAGGAAGGAAGGAAGGAAGGAAGGAAGGAAGGAAGGAGGACGCTTTTGCTGAGACTGTAAAGTATCTTTTCTTTCTTAGGAATATTAAGCTTCCAACAGGCAGATTAAAAACTTTACCCTCCATTAAATCCTAACCCAGTGAAAGTGAGCGATCCATCTCGAGTGTCATATTTCTGGGGGGACAATGACTACCAATGTCTCTGGGATCCGTATGCTCCTGTAAGCCCTGTGAAGGAAGAACACTTTCAAGATCCAAGACACAATGAAGAGATTGCTGCAAGTGCATTCTTGAATAGAGGGCTGGGGTTTTAATTACACTCGAGCAGAAAGTAATACTTTCCAGGGCTGGGTGAAAACACTCTTTGGAAGTAAAGCTGGGGGTTGTAAAAACTGGGATTCCTTTTGCTAGTCGTTTGTTACGGGTGACACTTCCTGGAATCTGGGCTGGAGAAGCAGAGGGGTGTCTGAGGAGGAGAGAGGGGCATCCGGTTCGGGGAGGGGAAGGTCTTTATGAATTTTTCCAGGGCTGAAAATTCATAAAAAACAATGGTTTCATTGGATAGAAGTTAAGGATTAACCTCTCTATGAATCTGTAAACAAGCCATTGCATGTTGTTCAGTGTGTTAACTGTTGCTGTAGGAAAGGCAAACATCTTACCAAAAGTTGGAAAGAAAAACTGGAAAAAGGTCATCAAATACTCAGGCGACTAGCAAGGTCTAGCCCAGAGGCTCTTTTTAAAAAAATCAAATTTATTGGGGTGACATTGGTCAACTTGAACATAGAGGTTTCGGGTGTGGGTTTCTGTTACATTTTCTGTATACTAGAGGCTCGGTGAATGAAATTCATGCGGGGAGTGGGGGTGCGCAGAGGGAGGTCCCTCAGCCGGGCCTGCACCCTTTCGCAATCTGGGACCCCTCAAGGGATGTCCAACTGCCGGTTTAGGCCCGACCTAAACCAGCAGTCGGACATCCCTGTCGCAATCCGGGACTGCTGACTCCTAACCACTTGCCTGCCTGCCTGATCACCCCTAACTGCCTCTGCCTGCCTGATCGCCCCTAACCGCCTCTGCCTGACTGCCTCATCACCCCCTAACTGCTTGACTGCCTGCATGATCACCCCTAACAACTCTGCCTGCCTGCCTCATTGCCCCTCACCGCCTCTGCCTTGGCAGGAAGGTTGTCCGAAAGGTTGTTGGGCTGTCTGGTCTAATTAGCATATTATGCTTTTATCATTATAGATTGCAAAGCCCAGAAGTTCTTGGGTGGGGCAATTGTGTCCCCCAGGGACCTGTGTCTGGAGACATTTTTGGATTTCACAACTGTGGGTGCTGCTGGTATCTACCGGGTCAGGAATGCGGCCGACTATCTTGCAATGCACAGGCCGACCCTTGCAACAACCAATTATCCCACTCAAAATGCTGTCGGTGCTGAGGGTGAGAAACCCTGGTCAAAGCCTATTGAATGACGTGTTGACGGGACGCTGCTCTTGCATCCAATATTATTTACATTCAGAACAATGCTTCCTCTTTAGGAGGGGCCCCAGCCCGTGACATAGCATTTCATCCCCAGGAGGCCTGGCCAGGAAGCACCCAAACTGTGAAGATCAGCAGGGGACACATCTCTGTCCACACGATGCACAACACCTCCACCCCCGTAAAGGCACAAAAAAACAGAAACAAGATATTTAGTTCTTCCTTTGGTACAGAGGGTGGAAGGAAAGCCAGAGCACAAGAGGAAAGAGGAAGTCTGGCCTGGTGGTAATCTCTCTAGTTGGAGAAGTTTCCTTTAAAACATGAACTTTTCACAGGCCTTGAAATAAAATGCAAAATATAGTCTATAGGTGCAAAGGGACCGTAGCTTTCGTCAGGTTCTGGATGGGGTCTATACCCCAAAAAAGTTTTAGAACCATAACTGCAAAGGGTCCAAATGCACTTTCTTTTCTATTTCTGAATAAGGTTTGCCACATATTTGCATGTGGTGACAATAAGATCAGATGGTACTAAAGGGTAGCCAGAAGCAAGAGGCGGGGAGGAAGTCCCTCCCTCATCTTGGGTGCAACATTTACAGGGGGAGCTAAGAAACTCAGGAATCCAGATAAATAAGATTTTAATGCAACATTTAAAAAATCAAAGTTAATGGAAATAAAAAATTCATAGAAAAAAATCCATGATGAACCATGGATTTAATTTTAATTAAAATCAGGGTCAGTATTACTGATTTTTCTTTTTGCTTCAAGCTCCACGCTGACTTGGATAGGTATGGTCACCAGTCACAGCTGTTGTAGGTTTCCTGTGTATTCTTCCAGAGGGATTCCATGCACATGCAACAAATATGTACAGATCTACTACCTACATGCATGCTTTTTGTTACACTACACACACCATTCATTCTATGCCTTGCTTTCTTCGCTTACTGTTATCTTTAAGATTGGTCCATATGAGAATAAAACGTATTACATAGTTGTTATAAATGTATATTTCATATATTACTAGAGGCCTGATGCTCGAAATTCATGCAAGAGTAGGCCTTCCTTCCCCCGGCTGCCAGCACTGGCTTCCCTCTGGCACCAGCTTACCTCCAGCACCTGGGCTTTCCTCACAGCCCCAGCTTCATCCAGAAGGACGTCCGGTCTAATTAGCATATTATGCTTTTATTATTATAGACAAGAGGCCCGGTGCATGAAATTCGTGCATGGGGGGGGGGGGTGGAGAGGGGTCCCTCAGCCTGGCTGGCACCCTCTGGCAATCCGGGTCCGCTGGCTCCTAACCACTCACCTGCCTGCCTGCCTGATCACCCCTAACCACTCTGCCTGCCTGCCTCATTGCCCCTAACTGCTTGTCTGCCTGCCTGATTGCCCCTAACCACTCACCTGCCTGCCTGATCGCCCCTAACCGCCTCTGCCTACCTGCCTGCTCGCCCCTAACCACTTTGCATGCCTGCTTGATCACCCCTAACCACTCTGCCTGATCACCCCTAATCACCTCTGCCTTGGCCCCTGCCGCCACAGCTTCGTCCGGAATGACATTCAGAAGGCTGTTCAGCTGTCCAGCCTAATTAGCATATTACGCTTTTATTATTATAGATAATTATGCGAGAAAACTCACTTATTGTCTTCTCTTTTAAAGTACCAATTTAACCAATTGCTTTATATAATTAATCCGCCTTCTGCAAATCACACTTTTCCTCTAAAATCCATTTCTCTAACACTGGATGCTTCATTTGCTTGCCCTGTCACATCATTTAAAAAACACCACCACCACCCTCCAGAGAACCATACTTCGCTTTCTGTTTTTAACGAGCGCGCACCTCCCACCCTGCGGCTGCTAGTGTCTAGAGTGGCGAGAGGGAAACTGAGTGTCCTGCAGGCCAGCTGGCCTCCTCCAGCTATTGGTCACTGTAATTGGCTTAGAGAGTATAAACCCTTCATATTCACAAATTCCGTTTTCAAAGACACGGAGGCTTACGTTGCCACAGATGCGAAGGATGGCACTAAGGGGAACTGCATGAGCTGCAGTGGAAAATCCCGGCAGCCACTGAGCGGCCGCCCTGGACTCGTGTAATGTCGCCAACACAGGACCGTCCCGTGGTCCCTACAGCAGCCCGGCGGTCTCCAACGAATTCCGAAGAATACACGCATCTTGTTTCAGTTCAAGGGCAAGAAAAAGAAGAAAGTAAAAAGGAACACTGTGAGAAGGTATCTGGTTGGAAACTTGACCAGTCTCTTGTCACAGGGTATTTTCCTTATGCCACTAAGGGCAGTGATTTGGTAACACCTATTTCACGTAGCTCCCTTCATTGCTTCCTGGCCACGTGTTTACTAGGTACAGTCCCTCCACAGGTATCTGTGCAGGGTCTACTTTGTGCCTGGCCTGGCTCCAGGACCCATGATCCAGGATGACAAAGGCAAACAAACAAACAAATCGAGTCTCCTGGAGTAGGGATGTCCCACGGAAAGGAAAGACCATACCGACCTGCTCCGGGATGATGGATTCCTCCAACATTTACCCCTCAATGCAAAGGCTAACATAAATTTTACAACAATGGTGATATCTTGTGTGGATATGCATACACTTATACAGCTATAGAGATATTCTCAATTAACACCTGTGAGGGGAATAAGAATCTGCCAGATAAGTGATTTAAAAAATATTCCTGATTATCTTTAATCTTTACAAAGAATTGTTCTTTAAAATTGCTGAAACTTTGAAACTATATATATAAAAGCCCAATATACAAAGTGTCCCCTTGGGAATTCGACCGACTGGGAGTTTGATTGCTCGCTATGATGTGTGCTGACCACCAAGCACAGGATGAAGGAAAGCCCTGACCTTCAGCCCACAGCCAGCAGCTGGGAAAGAGAGGCCCCAGCCGGCAGCCGGAAACCGCTAGGGACCCTAACTGTGCATGGATTTCATGCACTGGGCCTCTAATATTCTATATTTAAAGGAATGTTCTGCCCTGGCCAGGTGGCTCAGTTGGTTGGAGCATCGTCCCGAGGCACCAGGGTTGTGGGTTCAATACCCAGTCGGAATGTATGCAAGAGTGAGCCAGTGGGTACATGAATGGGTAGAACAACACATCAGTGTCTCTCTCCCTTCCTCTTTCTCTCTAAAAGATCAATCAATACATACAAATTCTCTTACATAAAAGAATGCTCCAGAAACCAAGATGGCGGCATAGGTAAACACCAGAGATTGCTGCCTCCCACAACCACTTCAAAAATACAACTAAAAGACAGAACGGACATCACCCAGAACCACAGGAAGGCTGGCTGAGTGGAAATTCTACAACTGGAAGGAAAGAGAAAAGCATACTGAGATTCAGAGGAGCTGTGGTGCGGAAGTAAAATACAAAGGTGCGGAGGTGCATGCGGAGCGGGCTGGCAGCTGAGGGCGCGGTTGTCTGTTTCAATCGGGCCAGGCTCTGAGCTCCAGTTCCAGGCAAGTCTCAGGGGACCCAGACTCAAACAGGAGAAGGGGGACTGTCTGGCATCGGTCGGAACTCGAGGGCAGCTTTCTCTCCGAGGTTTGCAGCAGTTGCTGGGACACTGAGAGGCAGAGCCTCTGGGGACGGGACTGAGAGCAGCCATAACTGCTCGCTCCACCCGCCCTGTAGATCCCCTGAGACCTGCCCTGCCCAAGCCTTGCACCGAAGCATTTGTGGGATAGCCTCAGGCAAAGGCTAGATTAGCACCTTCCTAGAGGACAGAAGTTCTCCCACTGCAGACACAGCTGATTCTCACAGCCAATTGGCCTGGAGGTCAAATCCCCCCCAGTGTTACCTACAACAATCAAGGCTTAACTACAACAAGACTGCGCACAAAGACCACAAGAGGGTGCACCAAGAAAGCATAAAAAATGCGGAGACAAAGAAACAGGACACAACTGACAGAAATGGAGGATATAGAGTTCAAAACCACACTTTTAAGGTCTCTCAAGAAATGTCTAGAAGCCGCTGATAAATTTAGTAAGGCCCTCGAAAAGACTGGTGAGACCTCCGATAAATATAGTGAGATCCTCAAGAAATCTAATGAGACCCTCGATGTTGTGATAAAGAACCAACTAGAAATTAAGCATACACTGACTGAAATAAAGGATATTATACAGACTCCCAACAGCAGACCAGAGGAGCGCAAGAATCAAACCAAAGATTTGAAATGCGAAGAAGCAAAAAACACCCAACCAGAAAAGCAAAATGAAAAAAGAATCCGAAAATACGAAGATAGTGTAAGGAGCCTCTAGGACAGCTTCAAGTGTACCAACATCCGAATTATAGGGGTGCCAGAAGATGAGAGAGAGCAAGATTTTGAAAACCTATTTGAAGAAATAATGACAGAAAACTTCCCCTACCTGGTGAAAGAAATAGACTTCCAAGTCCAGGAAGTGCAGAGAACCCCAAACAAAAGGAATCCAAAGAGGACCACACCAAGACACATCATAACTAAAATACCAAGAGCAACAAAGAGAGAATCTTAAAAGCAGCAAGAGAAAGAAACTCAGCTCCCTACAAGGGAGTACCCATACGACTGTCAGCTGATTTCTCAACAGAAACTTTGCAGGCCAGAAGGGAGTAACAAGAAATATTCAAAGTGATGAATACCAAGAACCTACAACCGAGATTACTTTATCCAGCAAAGCTATCATTCAGAATGGAAGGTCAGATAAAGAGCTTCACAGATAAGGAAAAGCTAAAGGAGTTCATTACCACCAAACCAGTATTATATGAAATGCTGAAAGGTATCCTTTAAGAAGAGGAAGAAGAAGAAAAAGGTAAAGATACAAATTATGAACAACAAATACACATCTATCAACAAGTGAATCTAAGAATCAAGTGAATAAATAATCTGATGAACAGAATGAACTGTTGATTATAATAGAATCAGGGACATAGAAAGGAAGTGGACTGGCTATTCTTGGGGGGGAAAGGGGTGTGGAGGATGCGGGAAGAAACTGGACAAAAATCGTACACCTATGGATGAGGACAGTGGGTGGGGAGTGAGGGTGGAGGGTGGGGTGGGAACTGGGAGGAGGGGAGTTATGGGGGGAAAAGAGGAACAACTGTAATAATCTGAACAATAAAGATTTAATTTTTTAAAAAAGAATGCTCTGTCTTTGATCTTGGTGTTGTCATTTCTGTGGATAAACATGACAGCAGAAACAAAAATGCTCGCTTACTGAGGTCTGCCTACATGATAGACACACTGCAAAGATGTCGCTCAGGCTGCCTCTGGAGCCCACACAGCAGCCTGGGGAAGGGCTGGGACACCCCCAGGCGGAGATGAGTGAGGGAGGTGCGAAGCAAGCACATAGCCACCCTCACAGGTCTGCTTGGCTGCCAAACAGCACTTTCCCCTACACAGAAAGCATCCACAAAACCCGTAAATCTATACGTAGGACACCAGGCTCTTGTCAGCTGCTGTCTTTATGTGACGAAGCAAGTGCCACCAGAGAAATCAGGATTTCTAAGTCCCAGTACTGCCCTGTCACTGGCGGGGGACAGTAGATGAGTCGGGTCCCCTCCCTCTCATGACAACATGAGATGAATGTTCAAAATATGGACCCCAAATGGGTCCTGTCCCAGAAAGATGAAGGCAGAGTGGACATGAAAAAAAAGAAGAAAAAGTTTGGCAAATTTTTAAGTGCTTTCTAAAGCTTAATTGCTGTATTATTTTTTAAAAGATCGTCTCATTTTTTTTATTGAAGTGAAATTCACACAACATAAAAACGGACCATTTTAAAGTGTGCAATTAATTCAGAGGCATTTTGTGCATTCGCGATGTTGTGCCATCTCTGTCCTTATGAGCATCTAGGTTGCATGTGACAACTTTGGGTCCGAGACCATGATTTTGTCTGTTAGTAATTCACTGCCCCTCAAAGACACTAGGTTCCCGCAAGACTCTCCCGACCCCCAGGCCTCTAGTTCACCCAGGGATTCCTGCCTCTTCTCTGTCTCGTCATTGAATTTCAAAGCCTCACCATCGCACCCAACAAAATGCTGTGGGTATTTATTTAGTCTCTGTGTCATGTGCCCGTTTTACAAAGCAAGCGAATGTCCGCATCTTTGATTGGCTACAAAGCCAAAAATGACCCAAGGAATGAGAGAATTTTAACTATGATCATACTTAGTTTTAAAGACACCAAACACTGAATATGTGTACACAAATTAAAAATACCCCCCAATAACCACCCCCCCCAACCCACCTTCTCAGGTTCCTTGGTGGAGGTTCCTTAGTGCTTCCTGTTGAAAATGGCTAGAAATAAAAGTCAGGCTCAACAACAGTTAAGACCTTTCAGTGCCAGTTAAAGGCCTTTTCCACATTTGATAACCGGAGATATCATTTATTTTTAAAAAATATATCTTTTATTGATTTTTTTACAGAGAGGAAAGGAGAGGGATAGAGAGTTAGAAACATCGATCAGCTGCCTCCTGCACACTCCCTGTTGGGATGTGCCCGCAACCAAGGTACATGCCCTTGACCAGAAGCGAACCTGGGACCTTTCAGTCCGCAGGCCAACACGCTATCCACTGAGCCAAACCTGTTAGGGTGGAGCTATCATTTCTTTCCCCAAATGCCAATCAGCTATTCTGAGTATTATTAGGAAAAAAGCTTACTATTTGCAGCACGGGGTGGGAGGATGGCTTTTAGAAAGGAGGCCCGTTTCCACGGGGACCAGCCCTGCTTTCATTTCCAGGCGGGTAGTTTTATAGACTCGCAAACTGCGAGAGGCCTGGCTGTTTCTCTGAAGCCACAAAGTAGCCCTGCGCCTCTGTCCGTTCACGTTCTCCTCAATGCAGCTTGTTTGTGGTCACACCAGCAGCAGCAGCAACCAGTTCAAAGTCGGGGTGGGAGGGGGGGTCGGGGGGCAATCTTAACAATGCAAGAATTTCCAAAAGCCCAAACATCCCCGGCCACACGGCTTCCACAAATGGAAATAGTGTCAGATCTGCATCATAATTGATCCTCCAGATTTCCACCCACAAAAGAAGGATGTGGTCAGTAAGAACAAACACTACCCGGGCAACAGGAGCCTTTTGGCAAACGTTGCCCTCCCTCCACCCACTGACGCCCAGCAGCCAACAACAACCTCAGCGTAATTGCTGCAGATACCGCCGGAGGTTCGTAAAGCGCCCGAAGCGCAGGGCTGTGCTATTTTTTCTCCCTGAGAGTGAAATGCTAATAAACGGCCATGTCAGGGGCCGCCCCTCCGCCCCTCGTAATTCTTTGATTCTTCAAAAGCAAAACCATTCGAGGAGTGAAAGCTCTTCGCCTCGGCCCTTCACTAAAACAAAGCGGAGGGGGGAAAAGGGCAAAAATGAGGGCGAGCGAGGGAAAAAGGGAAAAATTGGATAGATAAAAAGAAATTAAGCGCGTCATAAAGTCTGGCCTTTATTTTAACTGGGCTGCGGGGTCCAGCTGTGCGGCCCATAATCCAGCTGGGAGAGGGGCCCCTGCTGGGAGGCTAATTAAAACAATTATCAATACAAAGAGGGTATCAATGGCATTCCAAGAGTCAAACAAAGAGATAAAGCACTGAAGGTTTAAATTGCCAGTGGCCGATCTCTTTTAAGGCGGCTCTGAAGAGGAGCCCGCGTCCCGGAGGCTCCCAGCTCCTTTCTGAGCTCACACATGTTTGCTTACGTGGGACCCTTCCTTCTGCCGGGTTTATAGACATCAAAACATGTCAGCGATGGAATTAAAGAATGTACTTCTAGGCTCAAAGCCTTCTTTGTCCTTAGCCTGTCAGATAGTGGGTCTGAATTTAAAAATAAGATCTCGTATGGGAGCAGGTCGCTGGCCCTTCTTGAATCATATTTTCAAAAACAAGAAGCCAGAAAAGATCCCGAGTCTTTTTTTGCCCCAAATCAAAGGGTCAAAGTGAATGTCTATGTAAGACGTGATTCAATACGAGGTATTTTAAAAGCACTGTGGGTAATTTCAGGAACGTTAAACATGTAGCGAGTGTGTTAGAATGTGATTGGCAGAATTAAACTTATTACCCAACAAAAACAGGAATCTTTTTTAATTTCTTAGACCAAAGCTCCCCCCGCCCCTCCACCTTCTGGCTTTTGTAGGTTGAACCCTTAGGAGAACACTCAGATGCATAATGACCAAGAGCTGCATACACTGTTTCTCTGATTGTGGAAATGCTCTCAAAAGGTGTGGAACTGAAGCCACAGGTAAGACCGAGGAGAATGTCGGGCAGCTTTGAGTGGTTACAGAGCAGGATGAAACGCGCGTCGGACACGGATTAAAATGAGGGAGGCGCAGTGTCCCGATTCCTGTGTGCACAAGCGATCTGCCTTCTGGGAAACAAGCCAGCCTCCCACCCAGGGAACAGGCTCCCGGTCTGACTGCACACACCTTGCGGCTTCTCAACCTGCACGCGCAGGTGAAGGAACCTCGGGGGCTGCAATCTGAATGACCAGCCGTTTGCAAACGTTCCCCAGGGAGCCCCATGGGGACGGGGGAGGGGGTGTGCGTGCAGGGGGAGCCCTCTGCTCTCAGAGCGGAGCTGGCTGTGAGTGAGTCTGTGGGCTGTGCTTCAGGAGAAAGAACCAGCAGCTCCAACTCACCAAGGCCCACCCTACAAGGAGCAGCTCTTCTTAGAGGAGGAAGGCCGGGGAGGCTGAGCTGAACTCACCGGCGGGGGTAGGAGCCCTAGAAGAAAAGAACCTTTTCCTTCCTCCTTCCCTCCCTCCCCCTACTTTCTCAGCTCCTCCCCTGCGTCCCTCTCTCCTCCTCCTCTTCCCTCTCACTCTTCTCACCTGCCCCCTCCTCTATTATTTTGCCTCCAATTGCGTGTGAGGGGAACATCAAGGGCCTCCTGTTTGCCTCTGTCATTTTCTCCGCCAGGTTTCTAGAAGGTTGTCTCCTCCTGGTGTTGAAGCACCAGTACAGAGGTCGGGGGGACGGAAGGGAAACTGGCCCAAAGCATCCGCAACACGCACCTTGGAGATTAGGAGAAGGAACGAGAGGATCTGACCAGGATGAATTTCTTTGGGGGGGGGGGGGGGGTAGGGTGGCGGATAAAAATGTTGCCTCAAAAACAAGAGAAGCTCTATTTTTAAGTTATGATGTAACCAGAGCACTCATACAAACCACACAAGCTCCCCTGAACGAATGTTCAATTCAGAATTTTTCTTGATTTGAACAAAACTCCACATGCAAGCAAAGGCTTGACCAATGCAACAGAAGGTGGCAGATACTGGGGTGTGTCACGTTAGTCCCCTCTAATTGTTTAGGCCAGTGGTCGGCAAACTCATTAGTCAACAGAGCCAAATATCAACAGTACAACGATTGAAATTTCTTTTGAGAGCCAAATTTTTTCAACTTAAACTATACAGGTAGGTACATTGTTATTAACTTAATTAGGGTACTCCTAAGCGGGCCTTTGCTAAAAACGTCTTCAATCTGAGGGGTCGACCTCAGTGAACGTACCCCCACTTCTTCTAACACCACATCTTCAAAACAGACTCGCCCAGGCCGAAAACCGACTTCTGCGCATGGGCCACGAAGTTTCAATCGCACTGTACATGCGCGCCCGCACGTGGTATTTTGTGGAAGAGCCACACTCAAGGGGCCAAAGAGCCGCATGTGGCTCATGAGCCGCAGTTTGCCGACCACTGGTTTAGGCTATGGCAAGACTGGAACTCAAATGTGCCCAGGGGCAGACCTTCCAACACCATCTATGGGCCTGGGCCCAGGTAACTTACGCCAGGATGTCATAAATCAAGCCGAACACAGCCCACATGAAACATCTAATGCTCCTGCTCTGACACATCTACATCCTTCACGATAAAAGCAAAACACAGATATCATGCTATTAATGTGGGCTCAAAGTCAGAAAACTATCCAAGATGAGAGAATTGACTTATTATTGCACATGTCTGGGTATTTTTGTTGAGAGGTCTGTGATATTATTAGTATGAACAACAAATAGAACTTATAAATTATATATTTATCCTATAATATTTCTTTTTGTTTTCATTTCAGTAAAAAAAAAATCACTAAGTATGTAGTTATAGTCACGTTTTTACATAATTACATTCTAGCAACCAAAGGTTGGCAAACTATTTTTGTAAAGAGCCAGACAGTAAATGTTTTCGGCTCCGTGGTATATATATTTTCTCTCTCATATGTTTTTCTTGTTTTACAAACCTTTAAAAATATAAAAACCATTCTTAGCTCATGGGCTAAATATAGCCCTTAGGCTGTTAGAAATAAAATCCTGGGCAGGAGGGAGGGGGGTAAGAGATCAACCGAAGGACTTGTATGCATGCATATAAGCATAATCAATGGACATAAGACACTGGGGGGTAGGGGAGGCCAGGGGATTGTCAAGGGCGGGGAGGGGGAAAAAAAGGACGCATATGTAATACCCTTTGTAATATTTTAAGCAATAAAAAGGAAAAAAAAAATAAGAGCTAAAAAAAAAAAAGAAATAAAATCCTGTCATTTGTTGACCCCTGATACTGACAATAATCATCTAAGAGATGAAAAGAAAATCAAATACAATTATATTTAAAGTATAAACATATGAACATATATTCATTAAAAAAGTAAATGTTAAAAAAACAAGAAGTACTTCATAAATGTTTTAAAATGTTTTTTCTAGCCTTGGCCAGTATGGCTCAGCTGGTTGGGCATCGTCGCATGCACCAAAAGGTTGCAGATTCTACCCCCAGTCAGGGCACAAGCCAGGGTTACGGGCTCCATCCCGGGTAGGGGACAAGCAGGAGGCAGTGGTCCATGTTTCGGTCTCACATCTATGTTTCTATTTCTCTCTCCCCCCCCCTCCCTTCCACTCTCTGTAAAAAAAAAAAAAAAAAAAAAAAAAATATATATATATATATATATATATATATATATCAATAAAAAAACTTTAAAAACCTTTTTCTTACAAAAACACTCAAAATTATTTAAGATGGAAAGGTAAAATACAAATGATAATTGATAGCAAGCGTTATATCAAAATTAAACAAAACTAAAATATAGATATTTAAAAGTTTCAGCTACATCCCACTGAATATTTGTTATAAAAATAAGACGATTTTAAATTCCAGCATTCAGTTTTCATCCCGCTGCCAATGTAAAGGATCTAAACATGTTACTCAAGACCAATCGATAAGCAAATCTGAGAGCAATAGGAATTATCTAATACTACAAAATGCTCCTTAACTGCCATGGGGACTAGACAAGCAGCGTGCTCTTTGTACCCTCTCTGGATTAATGAACTGAGACAATGAGACAAGAGAGGGGGTGCCCTGCATTGTGGGGAGCCTGGCTCTCCAAGTGTCTGGTGCGTGCACGCTTCGGGAGAGAAGCCAGTTAATTCCCTTGTCAGCGGCAGTACAAGGACCCAGTCCGGGCATTCAGAAGCAAGTGCCTTTCGATTTGCAAGCAGAGGACCCAGGTGTGAAGGGTTCCCCTGGGGCCTGACCATGTCAGTCCCAGAGTGGATGTGGAGTGGCATGAGGGGGACGCCGCCACTGCTGGATACCAGACACTGAGCAGGCAGAGCTGCCTGTGGTTTTTAATACATTTGTGCGTGTGTGTTTTCTACTCAGAGCCACGAACACGAGGAGTCCAGGGCAGGGGTCCCCCTGGCCCACGTTGAAAGGTTGACCACAGGGGAGATTAAACAACAACTCGAGTGGGACCCTAAAGGGCTGTTGACACTAGATGGCACCTTGGAGCCCGTGCCCTAAGAGAACTGTCCATATTCTGCCCTCACCAACATGTAGGAAAGGGGACCCAGTTGTCGGATCTCTCAAGAGAATGCCAACTTGGGTTTTTATGTGAAAAAAATCATACTGGTAAGTAATCCAAGTTTAAAAATGAAAAAGCGCATTTGGAGGGAACTCACATCTTTAGGCTGGGTTTGTCTCCCCAGCCACCACGATCAGCCCTCTGGTCTATTATGTCTGTGCTTATTTTTGAAGCGTTTATGATCACTAATTCCTCATTTTGAACCAATACTAAAGCAATGACAGGGTCAAAGCTGTGGAAGAAGAGGAGGCAGGTGATTGGGTTGGAAAGGAGAGTGCAGGCTCCATTGACACGATGCCACTGACCTGGCAGGACATGGTGGTCTCCACAGCTGCACGGTCGTCTGCTTTCGGCTCTGCCACTAAGTTTAGTTACTTTTTTAGAGATCCTCACTGTACTTCCACTTATTCTCAGAAATGTACTCCCTTGCATGTTTTAAAGTTGATAACTAAAATGCTTTCGTAGATTTAAATAGCTCAAAAGAACTCTGGGTATAGTAATTATTTGTTATATCATCTCTTTAAAGCACTCAAAGTAATCTAAATACCAAGTACGCTGGATTTCCACTGCTATCCATTTAAATAATACATAGTTGAAAATTTACATCATTACTGAAGTAGCTTTTCTCCTTAGGTCTGTATGTTAATTCTACTTCTCCATAGAATTTTATATTTATGTAATAACTTTTTTTGAGGGGAGGCTAAGAAGTCTTTTATTGATCACCCTTATCAAACTTCTTAGCATAGAATTTATATATAAATTTAAAAAACTTAACTTCCTGCGGTAACCGGTTTGGCTCAGTGGATAGAGCGTCGGCCTGCGGACTGAAGGGTCCCAGGTTCGATTCCGGTCAAGGGCATGTACCTTGGTTGCGGGCACATCCCCAGTAGGGAGTGTGCAGGAGGCAGCTGATCGATGTTTCTCTCTCATCGATGTTTCTAACTCTCTATCCCTCTTCCTTCCTCTCTGTAAAAAATCAATAAAATATATTTTAAAAAAAAACAAAAAAACTTAACTTCCTTTGATCAGAAAGAACTGAGTTACTATTACAATCATCTTTTTTTCTTTAAATCTTCACCAGAGGATATTTTTTCCCACTGCTTTTCAGAGAGTAGAAAGGAGGGAGGGAGGAAGGGAGCGAGGGAGCGAGAGAGAGCGAGAGAGCGAGAGAGAGAAACATCAATGTGAGAGAGACACATTTACTGGTTGCCTCTTGCATATGCCCCAACCAGGGTGCAGGGAGCAAACCCAAAACCTAGGTATGTGCCCTTGACTGGAATCAAACCTGGGACCCTCCAGTCTGAGGGCTGACACTCTGACCACTGATCCACACTGGCTACAATCATTTTTAAGTCACTGATGAAAACAAGCTGAATGCACTATAAGGTCAGAACAACAGAAGTTTGATAACTGTTGAAGCTGGGTCATGGATGCAGGCAGAAGCATTGAGATTCTCCTCTGGTATGTGTTTGAAATTCTAAAAACATACTGAAGAAATTAGTATGACCTAAATGCCGGTTAACCATCCTAAACAACAAACATTTTTTTATCTTCATCCAAGGATGTTTACTGATTTTAGATAGAGGGGAAGGGAGAGAGAGAGAAGAGAAACACTGATCACTTGCCTCCTGCACCCAATCTGACTGGGGATCGAACCCGCAACCTTATTGGTGTACAGGATGACCCTCCAACCAACTGAGCCACCGGCTGGGGCAAAAGTAAAATTTTATTGGCATTAACGTTTTAAGAAGATGGATATGACTTGAATGGTCCTTTTCTTTGATGCTGATCAAGTAGCAACTATTATCAGGGTCTTTCCAATGAGAGTGGGTGAATATCTAAACACACACATACTTTTAAACATACAAATGGTAGCATATTGTATGTACTTTCTGCACCATACATTTTTTTTTTGCATATCAATATCTATGTACACACATAACATACATATGCTTGCTTTACATATATATATATGAGTATATTTTAAAATTTACTTTTATTGATTTCAGAGAGGAAGGGAGAGGGAGATAGACACATCAATGATGAAAGAGAATCATGGATCAGCTGCCTCCTGCACGCCCCTTACTGGGGACTGAACCACAGCCCGGGCATGTGCCCTGACCGGGAATTGAACCATGATCGGCTAGTTCATAAGTTGATTCTCAACCACTGAGTAACACCAACCAGGCCATTTTAGATTTTTTAATGTCTTTAGAGAATTCCACGGAATGAGTGGCCATAAGTTATTTAGCTAGGCCTCTCCCTGCTTGGGGACATTTAGGCCGTTTCCAGTCTTTCGCCTCTGCAATCAGTGCTGCAATAAATAAGCTTCACAAATACTGCTTTGCTCATCTCTGGGTGTAGCTTGGAAAACAACACACGTTTTTAAGACTAGTTTTACGGAAGCATGCCTCCTTTCAAGAGCTTAAGAAGTACCTTTCACAGATTTAAAAACTGACCTAAGCGGACCCTCGTGGCTCACATTCAGGGGGGACCCCAGCCCCCCTTTCTGCTTTCCTAATTAACACTGGCCAGCCTCCGTGGCCTGGTACACATCTCCCCGCTCATTATTAACCTTCCCAATACTCCAGTGCAGCTGGTCGCCCCTTTTCTGAAACGACGGGCAGGGCACAGCCAGCATTTATCGAGAACCTATGATGCGCAGGTACCACAGCAGGAGATGTGTTACATGACGTATGTTATCTCATGGAGCCATCACAACAACCCTACAGGGTGGACATTGTTTAAAAATAAGAAAACGGAGGTTCTGAGAGGCCCCCTGCCCAACGTCGCAGAGCTGGTAAAGGGTGGGAATATTCATTCCCAGGTCCACTTGGTTTCAGGAATTCACTCTTGCCTTGGGGATCCTACAACATACACCACACCATCCACGCCATCACAGTCCTGCACGCTTTAAAACAGCCTAGATTGCCCTGGCCGGTTTGGGTCAATGGATAGAGCGTCGGCCTGCAAACTCAAGGGTCCCGGGTTTGATTCCGGCCAAGGGCATGTACCTTAGTTGCAGGCACATCCCCAGTGGGGAGTGTGCAGGAGGCAGCTGATCGATGTTTGTCATGTTTCTCTCTCATCGATGTTTCTAATTCTCTATCCCTCTCCCTTACTCTCTGTAAAAAATCAATGATATATATATATATATTTTTAAAAAATAAATAAAACGACCTAGATTTATGGGAAGGGCATGCAGAGAACTCCATAGCTGCTTCCCCCAGCTCCTCCTGACAAACTAAGACATTAACAGGGTGCAGCTCTGTTAACTGAACCAGACATTTTTTGGGGGGTATTTTACCCGTTTTCCCACTGATGTCCCTTTTCCTGATCTGGGATCGAATCCCAATACCACATTGCCTGCAGGATTTTCTGTTAAATGTAGTTCTTTCTTTCCTGTAGGTCCCAGCTCCCCACGACTTGAGGGCAGAAATATTGGACACGTGAAGTCTACCCCAGTGACCTTAGGGCCAGAGGTGGGCCCGCAGCATGGAAGGTTCCGGGGCCCTGGGGTATCAGGTGTGCTAATGGGCATCCTGTAAAGCCAGGGCACATCAGCACCCTGTCACCTTATCTGCCAGGCGCCAGAGGAAGCGGGAGATTTGTTCAGAACATCAGGTCATTTCCTCCCTTCCTGTCGGACCTCCCGGCTCTGTCACCACCAGCCAGCGGACGCCGTGGGCAAGGCACTCAGCGACATCTTAAGGTGAGGCCAAGAACTGGCAGGGCCGCGGGTCCCAAACTCGAGGGGACCTTCCAAATCCAGAGTCCCCCTCCGGGCTGGGTTGCCACACAGCAACATGAGACATCTAGTCAGGGAATGGACAACAGGAAACACTTTAGAAAAGGCAAATTCTGCCATGTACAGGTCCCCATGATTATCCAGGGCCTACGAAACTAGATAGTAGTTTCATTCATTTACTCGTTTGACCAATATTTACTGAATACTTACCATAGTCCTGGCTCTTTTTTTAGGGGCTAGGTCAGCCGTGGGCAAACTACAGCCCGCGGGCCGGATCCGGCCCGTTTGAAATGAATAAAGCTAAAAAAAAAAGACTGTACCCTTTTATGTAATGATGTTTACTTTGAATTTATATTAGTTCACACAAACACTCCATCCGTGCTTTTGTTCCGGCCCTCCGGTCCAGTTTAAGAACCCATTGTGGCCCTCGAGTCAAAAAGTTTGCCCACCCCTGGAAGCAATAAATGACAGAGTCCTAAGCTCAGCCTGAAGAGTTTATACGGATTCAGAAAGCAGCACAGCAATCAATCAACCAATCAATCAATCAACCAATCAATCCAGTACACAGGCAGGTGAACTGTTTGCCAGTTGTTTGGTAAGCGCTTTGAGCACCTCTGGGTGCCAGGCACTGATCCAAATCCCTGAGATGTGGCCAGGAACAACACAGTCCCTTAGCTTTTTTTTTTTTTTTTAAAATATATTTTATTGATTTTTTACAGAGAGGAAGGGAGAGGGATAGAGAGTTAGAAACATCGATGAGAGAGAAACATCGATCAGCTGCCTCCTGCACACCCCCTACTGGGGATGTGCCCACAACCAAGGTACATGCCTTTGACTGGAATCGAACCTGGGACCTTTCAGTCCGTAGGCCAACGCTCCATCCACTGAGCCAAACCAGTTAGGGCCAGTCCCTTAGCTTTGAGACAATAAGACAGAGTCTGATAAAAGGGAGTTGATTTTACATAGGAAGGGTCAGGGAAGGGCTCTCCAAGAGCATACCCTTCAATCTGGGATCTAAAAGACACACAAAGAGTTATCCTTGGGAAGACGGTGGGGAGCATTCCAAGCAATTAGGGCAGCATGTGTAAAGGGCCTGGGGTAGAAAAGGTTGGCAGGCTTGAAGAACTGAGACAGAGAGAGAGGGAAACATGGTGGAGGGGGTGCCTGTCTCTTGAGGTTCATTTCCCCAAGTCAGGCTTGGTCTAGCCCCTGGCACAGACACGCCCGTCATCTGTCCGTCCAGTCTTCGCCTATGCTTCTCCCTATTGGATTGCTTGTCCTTTACTTTTTAGTTGGAAAGAGTTCTTTGCTCATCCTGAATGTGACTCATTTACTGTTACTGGTGTTTTCAATGTGGAGCTGTCAGATTTCTTTCTCTGGTGGTTTTCGTGTCTTTTGAATAAAGTCATAAATGTGCTCTTCCATATTTTCTCCCACAACTGTCAGCTCTGTTTAGGTTTTGTTACTTATGTAACAACAGGATTTATTTTTGCAACTAAAGTAGGAAATATAACAACTTTCTTTCTTCCCAACTTAACAATTTCCCCAGCCACATTTACTGACTTGTCCCCCATCTTTCTCTTTTTAAATTATAAGATTTAAATATTTTACAAATGATCATGTATTTTTTATAACAATAAAGACACTTAGTTAAAAGGAGTAAAATCATATAGCGATGTCTACCTTGCATCTCAGTGTCATGCACAATGCCAGGCACATAGTAATGTGCTCAATAAACACTTCTGAACTGACAGCATCAACTTCTGTTTTCTACTTAGTGTTTTGGCAACAGACTCTTACGTCAGCTACAGCATCATTACAGGTTTTTGGAGGCAAGATGATGACATTGGGGGTTTTGTTCTTCTAGTTTTTCCGTGAGATTATTCCAAATCCCATTCTACGGATATAAAAACAGTCATGTTGGGTGCCAGGATTCTCTATTTCAAAAATGAAGTCAGCAAACTGCATATAACCTTCCAGCTCTCTTATGCCCTTTTAAAATTTTATTTTTTCTCTCTTATGCCTTTAATCATTAACAGATTATTCATATCACTCATTTTTAGCTGTTCCTAATCTACTTTTCCTTCCTTTCGACTATGTAAAGTTTTAAGTAATCGCCCCTCTCCACCTCCCCCACCCATTCCCAAGGCGCCCATTCCTTTTCTGACATAAGCAGCCTTGTCAACTACTGCACATTCCCAATTTTTAGGCTGCCCTCAGAGTTACTGAAACTCCAGCAGAGCTGTATATTTATTTTTTTGCGTGGCACCCATCCCCATCCCATTTCCTTGGTACACTGCTTTGCTCAACGTTCAAGAATTACATTTAATTATAGGAGTAGAGACGGTCTTTGAGGCGATTAGCAATGAAATATAATCAATTGGAAATGGTTCCCTGCTGGGCAATTTCCAAGCAGAGTCATCACCCAGCACCAACTGTGCTCACAGCGTTTGGTCGCCATGAGCATCACTGTCCAGCGAAAGTTACGGCATTCACTGAGCCCTGCGATTTCCATACAAATGCTATTTAATGTTGATGAAGCAAATGGAGGCCCACGGGACAAATGCCCAACCTTCTTGGGGCAAAAAGGCCAGATTTTAAATAATTTCCCTTTTTGCTGCTTACTGCAATAATTATGTGTTAAACGAAGTGGTGAAATGTCAAATGATTTTATGTCTACACAGGGCTTACTCTGCTGCTGGATAGAGGGGTTGGTGGATTTGTGTTTTATTGTTGTTGCTGTTAATCCTTACCCAAGGATATTTTACCCATTGATTTTTTTAGAGAGAGTGGTTAGGAGGGAGGAGGGAGAGAGAGAGAAACACTGATGTGAGAGTGACACATCAATTGGTTGCCTCCTTCATGTGCCCCAACTGGGGCCTGGATTGAACCTGCAACCCAGGTACATGCCCTTGACCAGGAATCGAACCCGTGACCCTTCTGTGAGTGGACCAATGCTCTAACCACTGAGAACACCAGCCAGGGTGGGTTGGTGGATTTTATATTTGCATAGTGACACCTGGTATTTTTTTTTTTTTACATTCTTTTAATATACTATGTATCACTTAAACTATGCAAATATGTGATCACATATGGTTTTTTAATTTTTAAAAATTTTTTTTTATTGATTTCAGAGAGGAAGGGAGAGGGAGAGATAGAAACATCAAAGAGAGACTCATTCATTGATCAGCTGCCTCCTGCACTCCCCCCACCAGGGGTCGAGTCCGCAACCCAGGCATGTGCCCTGACCGGGAATCAAAGCAAATCCTCCTGGTTCATGTGTCGACAACCACTGAGCCACACTGACTGGGCTACGGATGGGTATTTTTAAAGCTCATCGACGAATGCCATGAAAAGTTACTGATACAATAAAGATAAGCAGTTTATCTAAACTACTGGCCACTTAGTAATACCCGGTTTTGGAGAAGGGGAAAGGACACGTGGCCATTCTGCACTGCTGACGGGTGCAAACTGGCACAACCTTGTGGGAAGCAATTTGGCAATATTTAGCCAGAGCCTTACAGATGCTCACGAACTCTGATCCAGACACTCCATTTCTGGGAATCTACCTGAAGAAAATAATCCTACATACGGAAAGAGATGCACACATTAAGGGGACAGATGTGGCATTATTTTTAATTCTAAATAACTAGAAGAAACCCAAATGTCCACTGAGAATAATGATAAGTAACTTAGGTTTATGAGTTGTATGTGGCAACATGGGGAACTGCCATGTTAGGTTTCAAAGTGCATACATCAACATATGCTAGATAATGATATAAAAACATGCTTAGTCAAGCAAAAGACTAATAGAGGAACACGCTCAAGGTGGGCAAACTTTTTGACTCGAGGGCCACAGTGGGTTCTTAAACTGGACCAGAGGGACGGAACAAAAGCGTGGATGGAGTGTTTGTGTGAACTAATATACATTCAAAGTAAACATCATTACGTAAAAGGGTACGGTCTTTTTTTTTTTAGTTTTATTCATTTCAAACGCACGGGCCGTAGTTTGCCCACGGCTGCCCTAGCTACTACGGCCTATGGGTTTAGGACGAGGTTTAGATAATTTTACTTTTCTTTTTTTAAAATATATTTCTATTTATTTCAGAAAGGAAGGGAGATGGAAAGAGACAGAAACACCAATGTTGAGAGCGAATCATTGACTGGCTGCCGCCTGCACGCCTCACACTGGGGATCGAGCCCCCATCCTGAGCATGTGCCTGACCTGGAACTGAACTGTGACCTCCTGGTTCCTAGGTCAACACTCAACCACTGAGCCATGCTGGCCTGGCGGTAATTTTACTTTTCTACATTATTCTGTATTTTCCAAATTTTCTACAAGCATGAATTTAACATATAATAAGAATAACTGACTTACTCTAATTAAGATGAGTATTTTCTTTCGGTGTGAAAATGCCAACGATGCGCTGTACTGTCCCCTCGTGCAGCGGTACTTGTTCTTGGGAGTGATGCTCTTTGGGGATATTTCCTTGAAGAGAAGCCCGGAGTGGCAGGTAAGTCATGGGTGGAGCGAGGGAACAATCCAAAAGGCAGGCTGCCGAAGTGCCTACGGCATGAACTAAGTAAGTTCTGGCTTTATCCCAAGTTAGGATCCCAGAGGAGAGCAGAGAAATGCACGAAAGCCACCCACCCCTCCAGGCTCCTGCTGGGCAAGAAGAGGTCTGTGCGATTCACCAACTGACTTACAATGAGCTCTCTTCAGCTCGGCACCCAGGGATTTCCGGAGACGGGCAGAAAATGAGGTTAAAATGTGCAAAGGCAGGTGGAGAAGTGAGAGTCGATGTAAAATAGGAGAGATGTTCATAGAATTTTTAAATTCCAAGGACTTTTTTTTACATTAAAATGAATGTATCGTACATATTTAAAACAT
Organism: Myotis nattereri; assembly: GCF_964212035.1. NCBI lineage: Eukaryota > Metazoa > Chordata > Mammalia > Chiroptera > Vespertilionidae > Myotis > Myotis nattereri. The sequence goes on along the minus strand of NC_138083.1, from coordinate 11,141,133 downwards.
GGTTATCCAAGTGAGTAAGCTGGCAGAGTGAGTGGGAACCTGGTGGGTAAATAAAGCTATTTTAATCATCTACTTAATACAGGCTGTTGTGAAAACAAGAGCGAAACAGAAGGGTATCAAAGTAGCAAAAGCCTTCCTCGTCTCCCCACATTTCCTTCACGTACCAGAAACAGCCACCATCCATTGTCTCTTTCGTACCCTTCGAGACAATGTCCATGCGTGTACCTTCGTGTTTAAGCATCAGCGGGGACTGTACTGAACAGAGCAATGCAACTTACTTTTTATTCATTTAATGACTGACCTTCAACCACTCTCCGTGTCAACACATGTGCATCAACCAGGCCTTTGTGTTTCTGGAAAAGCTTCGTGGGGTCACTGGTGAATGTGGCCAGCCCTACACTCACGGAAACGTTGGTTGTATCCTGCTAACTGCTCTCACGAACATGGCTGCTCCGAACATCCTGCAACATATTCATTCAAATACTCCATCCAATTCATTCCAGGGGAGAAAAGCCTGCACACAGAATTGATGGGCCAAAGGGAACTTGCAGCTTACATTTTGGTATTATCACTAAATTGCTCTCCAGTAAGTCTCCCCCTCGCAGAGCATACGAATTCTCTTCCCCGGTCTCTGACTGCGGAATTCAATTTTGTTTATAATGAACAGATGATTTCTATTCCATTGTGTTCACTTATCTCCATTATGTCCATTTATCTTCAAAGTACAGGCACTTTTTTACTTGGCCAGAGAGGATAAAAGTCACACATGCATGATCTGGGGATTAAGGAAACTCCTGCACAGCCTAGTGGGCATGAGTAATTGAGAATTGTTTGTAATTAATAACTAGTCTTTTAAAATACAAATTCTAATTAGCTGGCTCTTGATCTGGGGCTTATTATGTGCCAGACACCGTTCTAGCTCTTATTGAATCTGCATAACAATTCTGGGAGGTACCAGTAGGCACTCGGATTATCTCCATTGTATAGGTGAGGAAAATGAAGCGCAGAGGTCTTAGGCGATAGGACCAAAGTCACGCAGCAAATAAAAGGACAGAGCCAGAATTCAACCCAGGCATCCGGATGGAGCCTTTGGCCCCTGGGCACCAGGCCATATTCCAAGCTCCTCTTTGGGAGATGTGGACGCACAGCTCCCTGCCACGCTTCATCACAGCATTTACAAACAGGACGCTCCTGATCTGCCCGCAGTGGGAGGCGCCCCGAGCGGGAGCTGCAGCAATGGCTGGATGACAGGTTTTCATTTTTATGTTGCTTTTCTACTTTCCCTCCAGTGACCACGTATTGCTTTTGTAATAAGAAAGCAAAGTTATGTTAAAATATTGACAGTTCTTAAGGATAGAACACTTTCAAGGCCAGAAAGCGGCTCATCTCTAATGTCTTAGCCAACCTACCTACCCACAGCCGCTCAGCGTGAGAAGGGTTTCGTGACCTCAAACCACAAAACTGCGGAGACACCAGAGGCATTTTCAAAATTCCCGATGGTAACAGCTGTCCTGTTCCTGTCTCACACACATCTGGGAGAGCCTGTATGTCCACAGAACGTAGCAGACTGAGCCCCGTGGGTCTGCACCCCGATGGAGGGTACCACTGGAGGGGAGATGTACGGGACAGTAACAAACAATACCCCCTCCCCCAAGCAGGATCTAACGAGAACTGTCTGCTCTGGGAGAGAAGAGGCGGTACTTCCGGTGGGGCCAGGGTAGGAGGTGGCATTTGAAATGGGCCTTTGGGACCAGAGATCACAGCGTGAAGACCATGCACGTGGTCAGAGTTCCTGCAGAGCCTCAGACCTGACGGAAAAACACATGATGTCTGTTTTCTAGAGGCCGAAGTCCCACACACTCACGTGAGGATCAAGCCATCTTATGAGCCGTTTATCAGAAAAAGGCTGTACACAGGTATTACAAAGAGCCCTGATGGGTGATCCCTCCGAAGGCAAAATTTGTTTTGGTGGTAGTGCGGGGGAGTAAGTAGTCAAATGCTGGCGCTACTGGATCTAGTTATGATGGAAGCACCTTCAAGTTCAAATTTTACCAAGAAAACCAGACCCCAGAAATTCCTTTAGCACTGGAGGTCCCAACGTAGGGTCAGGGCTTGGATGAGAAAATGATCTTTATTTCACTAGCCTCTACCTGAAACTGAGCAACTCTGTCCATTCTGGATGTGGGCACCAAACCACAGTAGCATGAGCAGGACCTGCGATTTGGCCAACAAATGAGGTGTATTTCTGTATAACATCCTGGTTGTCACACAGATCTCAAAATACCACTGATGCTCATCGCAGATCCCCAATGTCACAAGGCCACAGTACCGGTTATTGGTTCCTTCCCACCCACCCTCTTCCCAGACAGAACAAGAAATGAGAAAAGGACAGACAGGTAAGCCAAAACCAGCTGATGGTTATCACTAGGCCAAAAGGCTGCAACGGGCCCATTTTAGAGATGAGGAAACCGAGAATCGGAAGTAGGATCTCGAGACAGGCGTCAGCCGGTTCTTACCAGAGGCAGGGTTTTCTCACCTCCTTCCTCCTCAACCCCTTCACTCAGACAAAAGGTGTTATGAGTTCCGCTTCTTTTGGACTGTTCTGTCATCACCCTATTCAGGTCCATTTGTTACTCTAACAAAATCTTTCTTTATTGGAGACCCAGCCCAGCCCTTGAGTTACACATACGGATTCTGGAGCCACACTGCCTGGGGCTGAAGCCCACTCTGTCCTGGGAAATTTCTTCACCTTCGTGCCTCAGTTTCCAAATTTGAACAAGGGGAGGGACTAGGGTGAGTGAGGCAGCACCCTCAGGTGCAAATATAAAGTGGTGTCAAAAATCTCAGTGATCGCCTGGCTGTGGTGGCCCAGTGGATTGAGTAGCGTCCCATGGACCAAGAGGTCCCGGGTTCGATTCCCAGTCAGGGCACATGCCCGGGTTGTGGGCTCGATCCCCAGTAGGGGCCTGCAGGAAGCAGCCAATCAATGATTCTCTCACATCATTAATGTTCCTATCTCTCCCTCTCCCTTCCTCTCTGAAATCAATAAAAATATTTAACAACTTAAAAAAAAATCTGTGTTCAAGGTGAATTCTAAATGCAGTTTTCTAAAATCTAAATCCAATGCAAAAAAAATCCACAATGAACAAAATGCCAGAATTTTAATTATAGGCTCCAACTCTGCCCTGCATTGCAGGGCCCCACCCTAACTCCCTGGCCAAACTCTAATAACATTATTTACAAAAACAAAGTGGCTGGCCTATGGGTCATAGTTGCCAACTTAAAAAGCGTTGTAGTGAAATATTGTTCCTTGGCTCCTGAGTTTTCGGTGCCCTGGGCGAATGAGCCACTGGCCTCCGGGTCCCAGCTCTGGACGGCACCTGGAGAAGCAGATGAGTGAACACAGGCCAAGTTCTCAGGATAGCGTCGGCCCAGAGGAAGGACACATCACCATGGCAACAGAAGGAGGCTCATCCTTTTTCTTCAAGGAAGAAATTAAATGCAGGGACAAACAGAAACTTCATGTTCTATAGTATGTAGAAGGCAGCAAGACATCTTAAGCAGAGGCAAGTGAGAGGATGCCACTTTGGTTTTTGGAGTCTCCACTGCAGTTCTCATAGCTGATCTGAATCAGCATGAAAAGGAGCAGCTTTCCCAGTGCCCACCTGGAACTCCCCGATCTTCTGCACTGAGCAGCCCCCTCCTCGAAGGGATCCCAGGAACTGCAGCATTCTTAGCACGTCTCCCCTGCATTTACCCAGGACCACTTACCCTGCTGTTTGCGCTCAAACAGTCCTGCTCAGGGGTCAGTACACTGTGGCCCTCCAAACCAGGGCCTGCTCTTTGTAGACAAAGTTGATTGGCACACAGCGATGCCCATGTGCTTACCTATCACCTGCGGCCGCGTTAGTTACAATGCAGAGCAACTGCAACAGCAGAAGTGACAGCATTGAGCAGTTCTGACAGAGACTAAAGCCAGCATAGCCCCAAATATCTACTATCTGGCCCTTTGCAGAAAAAGCTCACCCAGCCCCTGGTCCAAGTGAAGTCAAACTACACACACACTCATTTGTCAATTTCCCCTCCCGGTCCACACCAGCCTTGCGAACGGAGGTAGAGACGGCTTATCTGGGCTGCACCATGCCGCCGGCAGCCCCTCGGCCATACGGCTGTTTCCCATCTTATCTGGCGATAATCTGTGTATTTACCAGTCTCATCTGAGCACAACAGGCCGGTTTATTCTCCCACTTCCTGAATTATTTCATGAAGTTGTATCGGAACACAGACTCACTCATCCTTTTTCTTACTGCCTATGTCTGCCTTTGTGCTAAAACCAGAGTTGACTCACAAAAGAGGCTTAGGGCCCCACGATGGCTCAGATAGTGACTATCTGGTCCCACACTTGTCACTGATCTCGGCTGCACGGGGACCCAAATTCACAAGGTGGAGCCAGGGTAGATCTAAGACCTGCAGCTCATGCAGCCGTCCGAGAAAGAAAAGCCTCCTGAGAAGGCCGACGTCTTCCCTGTTTATCCGAGGGAGATAACACCGGAAGTCGGGGAACACGTGTGTGATTCTGATCTCTGGGCTCCCACTTGAGAGGTCAACAGCCCTCCTGTTATTGGAAGAGACGTGCAGATAAGACTCCTGCAGACAGCAGCCCGGTGACAGCGGGCACTGCACTCCGCGACCACGCGCTTCTCCGAGCCACCTGAAACAATGTTCTAAAGCAAAGCACTGATCAATTCTATCGTGGGGGGCGGGGGCGGGGGGCGGTCTCATTTTCATCATTTCCTTACAACAAAGGGATTCAACAGGGTGTATCACTCGCCTGACGTTAGACCTTAATGATATCAGGTTGGTTCCAACGACAAGATTCATGACAAAAGCAGCTACATACCTCTTGCTATTTCATAAGGGAAATAGTCGCTTTTAGATAACCTATGAACATTTGTTTTCATGTCCTTTCCCACTTTACCGAAACCAATGGATCTATTTAATCTGTCTTAATGGCATCGATTTTCAGCCTGACCAGGGACACACAAGAACTTGTATCAAACAGAGACTGTATTTGAAGATAAGATGCCAAAGTAGGAGAGAAAAAAAAGCCATTTTAGATCAGGCACTAGCCACTGGTGTCTGTAGCCTCCTAAGTTAAGCACCATGTCCATTCACAAGAGGTCTGGATGTTCACTTCCTGGTTGGTGCAGTACACACCCCGTGCTTCCTGTGATGAAAGACGCTAGTCTCAGGCTGTCCCATGCATCACAGGCCCAGAAACAAGCCCAGGGCCCACTGAGCCCCTGGTCCCTTCTTCACACAAATACTGAATTTCACAAAGCAGTGACAGGCTGAGCTTTTGTTAGCTGATCTTTGCTGCCACCTACCGGTCACACCGCATCTCCGGTCCCAGCAGACAGCACCGACACTGGGACTCTGTGCATCTCCGATCACGGGAGGAGGGGTGGCGGAGAGCAGACCGCCACCTATCCACGGGAGGAAACGAGTGTCCCTCTTACAGCCTTAGGCAGATGAGTTTTATTTTAATACAACTGACAAGAGGAACCATACAAAAACGTGTAAGGCGAGCACTCTTAAACCCACCACCACCAGGGCTAAGAACCAGAGCTTCCCAGAGCCTCCGTGTACCCATCCTCTCCCACACCGTTCCCACCAACAGGTCAGTTTAGTTTTCGTGTCCCATTAGTCTCAGTCGTTTAATAACTGCACCAGAGACGGCCCCGTCTTAGAACTAGAGTCCATCATAAAGAAGCTGGTCCTACTGGGCAGCGCAGTGCTCAGGGGGCCCCACCCTGGTCACCTGGGCTGACTGGTCACCTTGCCTCGTGGGTTCTTGGAGGGAGGACAGCGGCGGGAGGCATCTGCCTTCTGGCCACAGGGACTGCAGCCGGGGTGCCTGGAGGCCCATGAGGTGGGGGCAGCCATGCCCAGAGCTGGTGACAAAGTCTGGCTTGATGGCCACACCCAATGGCTGGGAACAGCCTTTGCCTGGGTTTCTGGGCGGCTCACCCCCCTCCTCGTGGGATCAGAGGCCGGGCTCCAGGGCGGCCTCCAGTTGCCCCGCGGAGACCAGGGCGCCCGGCTGCCCCGAGGCACCACTTTTGGGCGGAAAGGTGACCAAGCCCGAGTTCTTGGTCTCGCTCTGGTCGCTGTGCCGCTTCCTGTGGCATCGCAGAGAGTCATCCCAACGAAGGCGGCCCCGCAGGTCTCGCAGCGGAAGGCCCGCTGAGTTATGATTTGACTTTGGCCACGTGCGGAGAGCCGCCGTCTCAGGGCCCCTCCTTGGCCTGCGGGGCCCGGTTCTCCGTTTTGGCCTCGTCCCTGTGCACCCTGTCGAAGTGCTTGGCCAGGCTGCTGGACCGCTTGGTGTCGAAGCTGCAGAAGTCGCACTTGAAGGGGCGGTCCTTGCAGTGGACCCAGCTGTGCACGCGCAGGGCGGCCGCGCTGGAGCAGGAGTAGCTGCACTCGGGGCACTTCTCGGGGTGGTCGGCCTGGTGCAGCCGGCTGTGCTCCTGCAGGTCCGCCCGGTCCCGGCCCTGGAAGCTGCAGTGCAGGCACTTGAAGGTGTGCTTGATGCGGATGTGCGACTTGAGGTTCGCTTTCATGGTGCAGCGGACGTCACAGAACTCGCACTTGAAAGGCTTCTCCCCCGAGTGCACGATCATGTGCCTTTTCAAGTCCGAGCTGATTTTGAACTTGGCGCTACACAGCCAGCACTGGAAGGGGGTTTCCCCTAGCAACGGAAGGTGTGTTTCCATTAGAGCAGGCAGGCAACACAGAACTCCCCCCAAACATGCGTCAGAACACTTGGCCGCAAAGAGACAGTTGGGTCTCTGAAATCCAGCTACCTGTAGCCTCCTAATAACACCATTTACCATGTCTATTAACTCGCTGAATCCTCACAACAGCCCTGCGAATGGGCACCATTACTCCCCTCCCCGCATTTTACAGATGGGATAACTGATTGATCTAAATAGCAGGGATCTGAACCCAGGCATCATGGCATCCAAGTCCATACTCTTCATGAGGACACTTCAGTTTCGATTCTAAACTCTCACTTAACCTGACATTTCAAAACTGAACACAGAAGGAGGAAGAGGTGCGTACGTTACAACCAACTGTCCCACATCCAGCTAACACTTAGAAGCATGCTTACTCTAGCGTTTAAGCTCAAGGACATCAGTTAATTGCCTTTTATTACTAGCGAAAGTTTCGCATTTTTCCAGCTATAAACACCGAGTTTTATTTATAGTAGGAACACGTGACGATGGCAGCAGGAGACAAATACTGAGAAGCTAGAGCTTCCCCTGCCCCCCTGGAGGCACTGCAAAGGGCTTTTAGTTCTTTTGGAGGTCGTTACTTTACGTATCATCATCGTGACGCTACGCCAAGACGAGATCTCACTTGTCCTACACCGGCACCCTTTCCCCCAGCGCCCTCCCGCGTCGCTGGCTGTGGTTCTGACCTCCTAGCATTACCTCCCAAACTGACAGCCTCACAACTGTTAGCCCATCAGCTTCAGAGGTGTTTTTTTTTGAGGATTCCCTCTTCTTGTCAGGAATAGCTTTATTTTTACACTTAAGTTCAACAACATTTGCGAATTCTCAAGCTTTAACTAGTTGTGTTCAACTTTTATTTATTTATTTTTTTTGTTAAACCCTCACTCCAGGATATTTTCCCACTGATCTTCTTAGAGAGAGTGGAAGAGAGAGGGAAGGACAGAGAGAAACATCGATGTGAGTGAAACACATGGATTGCTTGCCTCCTGCGCACGCCCTGACCGGGGCCCGGGCCAGGGAGGAGCCTTGCAACCAAGGTCTGAGCCCTTGCCCGGAATCGAACCCGGGACCCTTTGGTCCGCAGGCGGGTGCTCTATCCACTGAGCCAAAATGGCTAGGGCTGTTTTCAACGTTTAGAGTCCAGCTCCACTGAGTCCTCTCTGAACGTCGTCGATGGGTTCTTTGACTTTAAGCGGAACGACGTGTAATGAAACCAGTTTTACCATAGGCTAACTGATATAGAGTTACGTTCCTATCAACGTTATAATGAAACAACACTGAACAAAACAGTGTGATTTGAGGACCGCTATAGAAGTAATTTATATTATGACTGAGTATGTGATATTCATCAGAGCCAACTATGGCACCAGGATTATGTGCACCCCCTTCCAGGATCATTGCCACACCTGGATCAGTTGATAATATGCATCAAGGTTGAATCGATCCTCTTTTCCTACAGGTGCATTTTGGGCCACATTTTATCATACATGCTCTTGACTATACTGCGCATTTCTTGAGTAAAAAGAATCTCATCATGATCTCAAGTTGTCCAGTCTTTTAGTTATGTAAGCATTTACATGGAATTTCTAATAAATTTTCTGAGTTTCTGATGTGATTTTTTCCTCTTAGCCTCCTATACAAGATACCATCTTGCTGCTTCCCTTTATTGCAATCCCAGCTAGCTATATTCACATGTTCACATATCAAATACCCCATGTCCAATTTTTCTCCCTTGTTTTGACAGTGCTTATCTTCCAGTACCTCCCCTAGAATGGTGGCTTAGAGAAAAAATCTGAGTCCTTGTATACACCTTTGTCTAGTCTGTCTTTGTACTTGAGACAGTTTGGCTGGGTATAAAATTCTACACTCAAAATGATTTTCCAACTTTGAAGCCACTGTCACTGAGAAGTCTTTGTAGGTGGAGATTGCTCTATGGAGATTACTGGGGTCTATCGATGCCCTGCGTGGCATTCTGTGAAGCCTTCCACTCCCACGGCCCCTTAGAATTAGGAAATTCTTTTTCTCATTTGATTTTCTCACTTCTATTTTCTTTTCTTCCTAGACCTAGTCAGCAACCAGACTTCTGGCTTCTTATTTGTTCTCAGTTCTCCAACACTTTTTTTTTTTCCTGATCTCTGGGATTTTAAAAAACTTTAGAGCCAGCAATCCCAGTTTTAATGCACACCTCTTTGTTCTTACTACCCTTTTCCTAGAACTGTTCTTGGATGCAACATTTCTGCCCATGGACAGATGCCAATGAGAACTGAAAAATCCTCATCTATCACCCAAGTACTCCGTTAGCTCCAGAATTAGTTATTTGTTAGACTTGGCACTTTTTACACCATCATTTCCCACAAATGACTCAGAATCCACAGTTGATACTTTTGCTTAGGAAGAGTGGATCGGCCTAAGGATGAGACACAGGTGCCATAGAAATTTACCTGCTGGGTAGTTTGGGCCATTCTGCCAATAGGCTCAGCTTCTCTGAGCTCTGGGGCCTTGGCTGTCTACAAGTCCAGAGCTCTCAGGACAGCCAGACACTGGCTGCAGGGCAGGCTCCAACTGCCTGGCTGCCTCCCAGTTGTCTGCTGGGACAGTTTTCTTTACCCGATTTTAGATGACAACGTATTTCTGTCTGCTCGCCATCTCCCATGAATTCATTGAAAATTCTCATTTTATGAACCTTCTTATGAGACTCCCAACCCCCATTTTTCTGTGCCATGATCGATTATTGGGGTCTGTCGATGGATCGATCATTATTTCAATGGGGTCTCACAAAGAAGAGAAGGAAAAGCTTTTTGCAAAGTCCAATTTCTAGAACTGGAAGTCTGTGATTTACAGTTACATTCCACTGCTTCTGCTACATGTTTCTGGTTTAAACTATGCAATCAGAGTTTTAGTGAAAAGACTGAAACACCTAGTTTATACTTCAGATAATTCAAGATACACCGTTGCTTCCTGGCTGCTGTTCTGGGTCCTCATCCAGCTGCATGCTACGCAGTCACGTTAGGAAACCCAGCTGTTGGGTTTTCATCTTTCAATTAAAACCACAAGCTTCACCATCACCACAGAGATCCCAAATTTCTTTACTTAACCACCAAGGTGTTGAAGTTGCTTGTGTTTTAGGTAAATAAAAGGTTAAGACATTGGCAAGTCAGGCCCAGGTGTCCGGGTCAGGGACTTACCCGTGTGGGACCGGAGGTGGACGGTGAGCTGGCTGGAGTTGCGGCTGGCGTAGGGGCAGAGCTGGCACTTGTAGGGCCGCTCGTCGGAGTGGATCCGCAGGTGCTTCTTGAGGCTGCTGCTGTCCACGGCGGCGTAGTCGCACAGGTGACACTTGTGGGGCTTCACGCTGGTGTGGCACCGCATGTGCATGGTCAGATTGTCCTTCCGGCAGAAGCTCTTGTCACAGAACTCACACTTGTGTGGTTTGTCGCCTTCAAATACATAAAAGATTCAAGGATTTACGGGTTACTCTGATCGAGATTACTGCCAAGAGATGCGGGTCTGCCTCTTCCTTCTGCCCAGATGCCCAGGGATAGGAAGATACTTGAATCTAGATGACCACACTGGGAGAGGAGAAGGGGTGCCATGCACTGACAGCTCAGAAATCATAAGGAGGCCGAAGGGCCAGGTTAGATAAAATCAGACTGAAGGAGAAAATCACAGGCCAACCCCACTTGGGAACAGGGGAGTGGTCATAGAAGTACTCAGGTCTACTAGTGTCTTAGAACAGCTTCCTGGCTCACTAGCTGATGAACCACATAAAGAATGGCCCCTCCCTTATGTATACCAAACTGCAAGTAGCAACAGTATCCACCCTCCCTTAGTTCCCCTCCCCCCAGCAACTAGGAAATGAGGGTGCTTAGACCAGAGAAATAACGCAAACGGCCCAAGAAGTTAGAGATACCCTGGGAGACAGAGAACCCCATGCTCAGAACATCTCCACCAAATTGAGTGTTCCTTCCCTCCCCTACAACCGCGTCAGACGGATCATGCCCAAACATACAGGATTTCACCCAGGAACCAAATGCTTGGGGAAGCCAGAGCCAGGAAGACATGCCTAAATCGATTTGCTCCAGGGTGAAGCTGGGATTTGAACCCAGGCGTGTTTGCTCCAGTATCTGCTACCTTGTGCTGTCTCGGCAATCTTTTTTTTTGGACATGTCCAAATCAAGAACTTGAAGTTATAAAAGCAGTTTTCATTCCCAGGTTTATTTCCATTCTCTTCCAGTAAGTTGACTAGCAAAAGGATGTTACAACAGGGAAAGTGCCGCAACCTTTTGCAGCGAGGATTCAGGATCTGGAGAAGGGGCTGCGCATAAATGGATACACTAGACAAGAAATATAAATTTAGAAGGCATGGGGGGAGCCAGGCCTCTCTCGAGTGGAGAGGTTCTCCAAATCTCCGGAACCATAGCCTTTTATTTACTAGAATACACATTTGCCCTTTAGCTAAACAAACAAGTATATCAAAAGTTTGGTAAACAGTGAAAGATAATCAGGTTAGGGCCGTGGTTGGCAAACTGCGGCTCGCGAGCCACATGCAGCTTTTTGGCCCCTTGAGTGTGGCTCTTCCTAAGCCTTAGGGGTACCCTAATTAAGTTAATAACAATGTACTTACCTATATAGTTTAAGTTTAAAAAATTTGGCTCTCAAAAGAAATTTCAATCGTTGTACTGTTGATATTTGGCTCTGTTGACTAATGAGTTTGCCGACCACTGGGTTAGGGGATTGCCTTGAGCCACCACTGTCTCGACAGAACAATCGGTGCATAGCTTTTAGCCCTTCCTTGCTAAAGCCCAAGGTCCATCAGCCTTCTGTGTTCCTTGCTGTACTTTCATGATAGTGTAGACCAGTGGTTCTCAACCTTCCTAATGCTGTGACTCTTTAATACAGTTCCTCATGTTGTGGTGACCCCTAATTTCATTGTTACAAATTGAACATAATTAAAGCATAGTGATTAATCACAAAAACAATATGTAATTATATATGTGTTTTCCAATGGTCTTAGGCGACCCCTGTGAAAGGGTCATTCGACCCCCAAAGGGGTTGAGGCCCACAGGTTGAGAACCGCTGGTGTAGACAATGGGTAGCTTCCAGCAGGAAAGTAAAAGAAAAGATATGATAGCTAGTTCTAGATTGGGTAGGACAGAACAGAGGAAATAATTACTTATCAACACTAAACATGGCCATGGGCCTTAAGATGCCTTATCTAGAAATGGTGGCCAAATTCAGAAGCCCAGAATGATAAGCTATTAAAGGTTTCAGAAAGAAAAATGTTCAGATCAGCACAAAAGTTCTCAGACCACACTGGATGGTAGCAAGATGGAAATAAAGTTCTATGAAGTTCTACAGAAATTATTACTTAAATAGAATCCTACATTTGAACTAGCATTCAGTGGAAAAAGAAAAGCCAGCTGACAGATGACTCAGGGTATCATACTTGAATTGTATATACACAGCAGGGGAAAAAAGGAAGCGGATAAAATGTGGGATATGAGAAAGTAATGAAATGGAAAGTATTGCTTCCACACCACAAGAGAGAACCAACCATTTAAAAAAAAAAAAAAAGCCAGCACACAAAATTTGGTAAAAATCAAACTTAAATGTAAGTACAACACACATAAATGGATTAAATTTACCTGTTCAAGATTTCAAAAAGTCAGCCTGGCTGATGTGGTGTGGTTCCGTGGTTTGAGTGTCAACCTATGAACCAGGAGGTCAAGGTTTGATTCCTGGTCAGCGCACATACCTGGGTTACAGGCTGGTCCCAGTAGGGGGCGTGCAGGAGGCAACCGATCAATGATTCTCTCTCATCATTGATGTTTCTATCTCTCCCTCTCCCTTTCCTTTCTGCTCTGAAATCAATAAAAAGGTATTTTTAAAAATTTTCAAAAAGTCAGCTTAATGTGAAGAGACCTAAGTAAAAATGACAAAGAATAGAAAATGATAGGAAAAAATTCTAAAAAAATGCTAAGAGAAAGCAGGAATATCCATTTTAATATAGAAATTGTGATGATGAAAGCCACTAGAAATTTCATATTAAAGAAAAGATAAAACTCACCCAATAGATGTGAATCAAACTTTTATGACTCTAACATGGTCTCATAAAAGGTTTTCAAAAAAGTCAGCCTAAAAATTGTAGGACATATTTTCAAACAATTTTTGTTCATGAATCCAAATCAGATTACAAACCCCCATAGGGATGGGCAGTGAGAGTGCAGTGTATCAAAACCCATAGCCTGTCACTTTTTTGTTGTTGTTAATCCTCACCCCAGGATATCTTTTCCATTGCTTTGTAGAGAGAGTAGAAGGGAGAGAGGGAGGGAGGAGAGAGAGAAACATCGATTCGAGAGGACACACTGATTGCTTTTCTCCCACATGTGCCCCAATTGGAGCTGGGATTGAACCTGCAACCCAGGTCCATGCCCTTGATGGAGAATCAAACCCAAGACTCTTTGATACATGGGCCGCCGCTCTAACCACTTAGCACACTGGCCAGGGTGCCATAACCTATCACTTTTAAGTTCATTTCTAACAAAAGACTGAAAGCAAGTGAGACATATGGGAGTCAAGAAACTAGAAGGAATAAATGAAGATTCCAGCACTTGATCAATAAAACCAAACTTGGTTGTTAAAAGGGGCGGTTTGCTCAAAAAGAGAAGATTCCGCCCTGCTGGTGTGGCTCAGTGGTTGAGTGTCAACCCATGCACCGAGAGGTCACTGGTTTGATTCCGGTCGGGGCACATGCCCGGGTTGGGGCTCAATCCCTAGTGGGGGCCATGCAGGAGGCAGCCGATCAATGTTTCTCTCTCATCACAATGCTTCTATCTTTCTCCCCCTCCCTCTCTCTCTAAAAATCAATGAAAACATTTTTAAAAATGTATTTTTTTTTTTTAAGAGAAGATTCCAATAGATCAGGGTTCTCTATCTCTGCACTATCGCCATTCTGGGCCAGGTTCTTCTTTGCTGTGGGCTGTCCTGTATATTGTAGCATATTTCACAGCATCCCTGACCCCTCCCCACTGCCTGCCAGTAGCAGCTCCCTCCCCAGTTGTGACAGTCAAATAAGTCTCCAGATATTGCCAAATGTCTCCTGGGGAGGGAGGGGAGTAACGCTGTGCCTCATTGAGGACGCAGGCATTGAAAAGAGAAAGGGGAATATAGATGGACAAAGTCAATCACAACTATCAAGCAGAACTTCACCCCAAAAAATTTGGAAGACGTGATGAAATGGATGGCGGCCCAGGAAGATATAAAATTACAAAGTAAAACGGACCAGTGACAATGTAAAAAGCTGCCATGTCCAAGATGCACCCCGAAGTAAGCTGTTTACTACTGAGGTGTCTGCTGTCCTTCCTGGGAGAATTCTGCTCCCTGCCCCGGGGACTGGGTGTGTGGCTTGCTCTGCCCAGGGAAACGCGATCAAAACTGATGAGCCACTGTTAGGCAAATGCTCTTCCGAGCCAGTGTGTCATCTTTTCTCTTCCCCAGATGACCTGGAACATTCCAGATCAGGGATTCCTCATTTGGGAGTTGTAGATAAAATTCAGGGGATCAAAGACCTTGTGTGGGAAATGATCACTTTTTGTTCCTAAAACTTCTAACTGAAATTTAGCATTTCCTCCTGTTGTGAATTTGGTTAGCTGACCACACTAATAATGGTACCTGAGACCCGTGTGAATAGACATGAGCCAGTTCTCAAAGCAACATTCATGCTCATCGCTGCTCCATAATGAAGGGAGCTAGCAGACCGGCCACGAGGTCCTAACGTTCAATGTGGGGCTTCTCAGTGCTAATGACCATACTAGTCGTCTGGGGGGTGTGGTAGGGGTGGCTTTAAAATGCAGATCCCCGCTCCCTAACTTTCTATACTACACTATAATCCTATATAACAAAAAAGCTAAAATGCAAATTGTCCCCTTGGGAGTTTGACCGGGAGTCTGACCACTCACTATGACGTGCACTAAACACTAGGGACAGCGCAGAACAAAGGAAGGCCCCAGCCAGCAGCCGGGAGAAGGCCCTGATGGGCCCTGATCACCAGTCAGGCCTAGGGACCCTACTCATGCACAAATTTCATGCACTGGGCCTCTAGTTGACATATAACATTGTGTAAGTTTAAGGTATACAACGTGATGATTTAATACCTATGTATATTGAGAAATGATTAACCTTATTGTGATCACAGCTCCATCACCTCTGATAATTACTTTTTCTTGTAATGAGAACATGTAAGTTACTCTTAGCAACTTTCAGGTATATAACCCAGGATACAGTATTAACACCAGTCACCTCACTGTACCTCAGATCCCAGAACGTATTCATCTTATAACTGAAAGTTTGTACCTTTTGACCAATATCTCCTCACTTCTCAAGCTGAACTCATAAAAACAAGAAGTAAAATACAGTTTCTGACTCAGTGGACCTGGGTAGGGCCTGAGATTCTGCATTTTGAACAAGCTCCCAGGGTCGCAAGGATTCAACGTATTAAAATACCACACACTTAACACTTTGGTAGCAATTGTACTAAAATACAGCTTTTAATGGGACTTGACTACATTTAAAAACACTATTCTGGGAAGGGTTTTAGCTTCACAAAGTTGCCAGGAGTCCACAGCAGACACAAGGTCAAGTAATGCCTTTATCTGGCGTGTTCCACACAGAGGCTCCCGCTGGGTCCTGCAGAAAAGCCTACAGGCACGGAGCTGTGACTCATCTGGACGGGGACAGGGACAGGGACAGGTGGGGGTGGGGAGGGGACGCTGGGATGAGCGGCGCAGTCTCCAGTTGCCACTTAGAGTGGTTCTACCGGCACAGCCTCCTCTACAGCCCCTCCCCACCCTCTGAAAAAAGGCACAAGCAGAGAGGATTGTGGGCGCAGACTATCAAATTTCCTAGACGTGTTTCCATATTCAATTAACTGTTTAACAGCATAGGGAAAGATAAATGCCTCAACTCACTTCATGAGAGATGAACTCGGATATCAAAGCCAAATGAAGATATGAAGTGATATTGAAAATATAAACATTATAAGTCAATCTCCTTTATGAGGCCAGAAAACTCCACGGGACCACCTTAAAGGAGCAAAACATCTGAGTCAGCCATCATTCTTGACTAAAGGCGAGAGAGCCTTCCTTTTAGATAAGGAATTAAGACACGATGGCTTCTTCTCATTGTTGCTCTTCAACTCAGACCTGGAGCACCTAGACAAGGGTGCTCAAGATCAAGTGGAAAGACAGGAGAAAACTCATTACTTGCATAAGATAGTCTACCAAGACAATCCAAAACAAGTAGACTTGAACTATTAGAGAAAATGAGGATATTTCTCCCACTGATTTTTAGAATGGAAGGTAGCGGGGGAGGGGAGAGAGAGACACATCAATTGGTTACCTCCCGCATGCACCCCGACCAGGGCTGTGGATCGAACGTGCAACCCAGATATGTGCCCTTGACTGGGAATAGAACCCATGACCCTTCAGTGCACGGGCCAACCCTCTAACCCAATGATGGCGAACCTATGACACGCATGTCAGAGGTGACACGCAAACTCATTTTTTTGGTTGATTTTTCTTTGTTAAATGGCATTTAAATATATAAATATCAAAAATGTCTTTTGTTTTACTATGGTTGCAAATATCAAAAAGTTTCTATATGTGACACGGCACCAGAGTTAAGTTAGGGTTTTTCAAAATGCTGACACGCCAAGCTCAAAAGGTTCACCATCACTGCTCTAACCATTGAGCAACACTGGCCAAAGCTCAAATTCATTTGCTACTATCAGATCTCTATCAACTTTCTGCCCATCACCACGTTCTCTCTGAATTGGGAGGTGAGGGAGGAAGGGTATGGCAATGATGAAATTAAGTGCAAGGTGATATATGGTGTTCTGCAATTCACTATGTTAATACAACCAGATGAAGAAAATACAGTATTTAGATTGCATTTTCCTTTACTGCTTCTGGGCTTTTCATGCAAATATTGGCATTTGTATTTCTTAGGTGATTTCCTGTTCATATTCTTTTCCCTGGGATCATCATTGACTTGTAGGAAACTTATATGTGCTGAAGATTAATTCCACCCTATGTTACAAATTTCTTCCTGTGGGACATTTCTCTTCCCTTCTGAGTGGTGTCTTGTTATTTTTAACTTTAGAAACATTAATCTGTCTTCTCTGTGGTTTTATTTGTCTACTTACACCATAAATTTGTCCTACCTTTCCTAATATGGTATAGACTTTAATCCTTAACTTATTTAATATACTTGGAATTTGTGAATGAGGTGAAGGGCAATAACTTTTGTCCCAATAGACTGCCACCTGTCCTAGCCCCCCATTACCAGAGTTCACCCACGACTCCTCCAACTCGAAATGCTGCCTTCAATTTGTGCGCGCGCACACACACACACACACCTCTTTCTATGCTCTCTCCCATATTTATTCCACTTCTATTTATTTATTCACACTGTTTGACTTACAGCTTTTTGGTTATTTTAATTTCTAATAAAGCAAAAGGTTTTGCTGTCCAAGATTTTGGGGCTACTTTTGTGCCTTCTTTTCTCTTCCGGATGAATGTTACTCCCCAGAAAGCAGGTGGGAGAGTGGTATGGAAGTAGAGGTGGCAAGAGACCTCCTCCTGTCATTGCTAGCTTTCAAACGATACCATACCACTTTTGACTAGCAGGGCTTAGAAATTTGCCCTGGCTGGTGTGGCTCAGTTGGTTGGAGAGTCGATTCCCTGTCAGGGCACATACCCAGGTGGTGGGATTGATCCCTGGTCCGGGAAGGTACTGGAGGCAACTGATAGATGTTTCTCTCTCACATCGATGTTTCTCTCTCCCCCTCCCTCCTTTCTCTCTTGAAAAAAAAAAGCTCCCCAAAAAAGAAAGACAGTAAGAGCTATATATTCAATGTATAAAGTTGAGGAGAAAAGTGATGCTGTTTTTAGAACTATCTAGATCTATTTACTGTTTATATTTTCTTGCTTAAGATTGACTGGGGAAAAAATAGAAATGAAGCCTTTTCTATCTTGCTCTGCCTCCCTCTAACTCCTCCCTCTGTTTCTATTGTCTATTTGAAAATTTAGCTTTTCTTTCCATCCAAGACAGACTCGCATTTAAGGTATAAATGCATATACATACACATACATATATCCCAACATGACTTTAGAATAAATGTAATAAAAAGACTCAATCCAAGTTCAAGGCCCGATTTCCCAACACTCCCCAAATAAGCCCTCAGCAAGCCTGCACGCTAGGCGCACAGATGCCTGTCCTTAGCCACTGCCTGTCACACTCGGCCTCCAGGGCCCTCGAAGTTCAGTCTGGGAGTGCCTGGGGGTCCTCGAGACGCACCTGGCTGAGTCTGTGGTCAACGTATTTTCATGCCCCTCCTACGACACGCTTTGCCTTTTTCATCGCTGGCCCTGTCACTGAGGAGGAGCGATGGTGGGCAGGTCTGCTGACACCTGAGCTCTCCCTGCTGTCCCGACAGCTTTCACGGCGCCCCCCCTCGCCGTACCCCCTCCCCCCTCACTACCACCCAGGGTGGCCAGAGCCAGTTTCACTAAGGAATAATGTCCTTCCCAGCAGTTGAAACCATCTGATTAAATCTCTCCCCCTGAATAAGCCTCTTGGACACCCTGTGTGATGAAACGGGACGTGTAAGTTGCTGCTGCTGCACACCACAGTACACGGTTGTCTGACACGCTCTTGCAGACTTTATCCAGGCCGCACCGTTTTGATTTGAAACAACTGACAAACTACGGCTTTCTTTGTTTTTTTTTGTCCTCAGATCTGGTATTTGGCCGAAGGAGCTACGCGAGCTTGTCACTTCAAGGACAGTGACCAATACCACAATGATAACATTCGAGAACGCTCTAAAAATGCAAGTTAGGATTTCAGAACACAGATCCGCGACCCTGGGCTTGCAGCTTCCTGGTTCTGAGATTTTTAAAACGAGATTGGTAACATTAACAGAAACGAGATTGGTAATGTTAACAGAAGTGATTTTTCCCTGTGATATAATGAAATGAGTCAACATTTGGAAGAATTACAGAAGTTGGTAAGCCAGTGTTTTCCAAACGACCAATGCATGACATGTCAGCAATCAAGCCTGGGTAAAAGCATTCAGATCAATGGATTTTAGCTGAACAGTTTTGAAAAGTGTGTGGAAATGTGGCTGCAGATTCCACGTGGCCACTAATCTTTCAGAAACTACCATTTATTGTGTTGTGGTTTAGCGTTAAAGGAAAATAACTATCTGAAAAGGCTATCAACTCACCCCTCCATTTCCAATCACATTCAGGGTGGGGCAAAAGTAGGTTTACAGTTGTTCGTATAAAAAATGCAATAATCTATAATAATAAAAGCGTAATATGCGAATTAGACCGGACAACCTCCTGGACGAAGCTGGGGCTGCCAGAGAAGCCCGGGTCGTGGGTGCCAGAAGGAAGCCAGTGCGAGGTGCCAGCAGCCAGCGGGGGGAAGGAAGGCCTACTCTTGCACGAATTTCGTGCATCAGGGCTCTAGTTAATACATAATAACACAAGAACAAGCTCAGTATTTTGTGTGCTCACAGTTGTAAACTTCCCCTTGCCCGCCCTGTGAGGCCAGGTTTTCTTCATATGCTTCAACCAAAACAACACATGACAATGGACTATACACAGAAACAGCTGAGGACCCAGCCGACTATGAAACCAGACATAAGAGATTTGCGAAGGCATAAACTATGCTATTTTTTGGTTGGGGAAAATGCTTTTTATAAAGGTGTTATGTTAATACAGAATGGGTTTTCTGTTACAGTGGGGCCTTTACTTACGAGTTTAATTCGTTCCGAGACTGAGCTCGTTAACTCAAATTACTCTATCAATTCAATGCAAAAAATCAACCGAGAGACAGCTGGTATCTCAAAAAACTCGTTAGTCGGGACACTCGTAAGTCAAGGCCCCACTGTATTTTTAAATGAATAATTATTTTAAAGTTTAAGATTGCTAATGCCACAACTATAGATAAAACAAAAACTCTTTCTGGGGGGAGGGAGCTTTAATTTCTAAATGTAAAAGGATCTCAAAATAGAAGTTTAAGAACCACTGTCCTACCGATTTGGCAAAGATCGGGCTCAAGACTTAAATGACTTCACCTACAGATGCTTCACCTACAGATGCTTCCCACCCAGGCTGGGTCCGACACCACCAGCCTGTGTGTCAGTCCTCCTTTTTCTTGGTGAAGAGAATGTTCCCTTTGCAGCTGGGCACTTGGCCACACAGATTCAAGACTTCATTAATCCCAAGTGATGCGTGTAGCTTCTAGCACTTGTCTTTTTTAAAAAATATATTTTTATTGGTTTCAGAGAGGAAGAAAGTGATACAAACATCAATGACGAGAAAGAATCATAGACTGGCTGCCTCCTGCACACCCCACACTGGGGATCGAACCCACAACCTGGGCATGTGCCCTGCCTGGGAATTGAACTGTGACCTCCTGGTTCTTAGGTTGAGGCTCAACCGCTGAGCCACACCGACCAGGCTCGGATGTGTCTTTAAGGCGGCAGTAAAGACCAGGCCTGTGAGAGCAACGTCCTTGGGATGTCAAAGCAGCCCAGTAAGAGCCTGAGTCCCTGAAGCCATGGGGCCAGCCACCACACTGCACTTGGGCTGCGATGCGGGACAGAAATGCTCTGTTTCTAAGTCTCCGTTCGCTGGATCTCACAATCCCACTAACCACAAGGGATACCACTTCTGGGTCATGCCCTGAGAGAGGTGCTGCGAGAACCCAGGCCGCCTCCTACTTTTCACTGGGTAAGAGGTTCCGAGAACTGGAGCAGTTGCCTGGCACCCAGAGAAGTAGCCCAAGTCTACATTTATTAAGGAGCAAATAGTCTGCACCACATCTGCACGCCTGACTCGGGGCACCCACCGAGGACAGAGCCTTACCTAGACTTCCTGTACCCCGATCATGCTCTGCGTGACCCCAATAAAACACTATTCACCCAGCTGCAGCCCCTCTCTCTAGGTCCACCCTAGCGTTGCGGGCCTGATAACAGGGCCTGTCCTGGGCACAGCAGGATTCGGACATCACTTTTGGCCCCACCCACTAGATGGCAGCAGTACAGCCACTGCTGAGAACATCTGCTCCACTGTTACCTTCACTTCAGCCACCTGAGGTTGCCATGTTGGGGGGAGAAGGGGTTCTCCGCTTTGCTCACATGGCTCCTGCAATTTGCATGCTCTTACTGACCTCGTCATCCCGTAGCCTGGTCTTTCAAGATGAGGATCACCCATTCCTTTCACTAAGAGGCCTCTCATGGTCTACCCTCCCCGGGAAAGAGAGACCCTTCACCTCATTTCCACAACACAGTGCCGACTGTCCAGAAAGCTGTCCAACTCCGGGTGCTGCAGCGTTTCAGCTGGGTACGTGCTGCCCTTCCTGAAACCATTCCCAGTCCCCTCCGCCTCGATGCCCTGATGCCTGCTCATCTCCCACTGGCCACAAGGCTTGCTGCTTCTGGGGCCTGGCCGGTGAGGGAGGCTAGGGCCCTCCCCCTCCACTTCTGTTTTCCACTGGGTAAGGAATCTGGACCGGAGACGAAGCGCCATGCTAAGGATGACAAAGCTGGTCTAACAGCCGTGGATCTCTTGCTTCTGAGAGAAATGAGCCTGATAATGTTTAAGCTACGTAGCTTGGTTCTGTATGAGCAAACAGACTACAGTGGGGCCTTGACTCACGAGTTTAATTCGTTCCGTGACGGAGCTCGTAACTCAAATTACTCGTATGTCAAATCAATTTTCACCATTACAATGAATTGAAATCCCATTAATCCGTTCTGGACACCCAAAAAAACACTGCAATTGTTTTGTTAAATGTTTTTAAATAAGAAAAATGTATTTAGAAATAACGAATATTGTATAAAAACAATACTGAACATAGAATGTAGAGCAATAAACTTGTTTTATTAAGTTTAATGTACAACATTTACCTTGGCGATCAAACGACTTAAAGATGCTGATGGAGCCGAAACCGGTTTGGCTCAGTGGATAGAGCGTCGGCCTGCGGACTGAAGGGTCCCAGGTTCGATTCCGGTCAAGGGCATGTGCCTGGGTTGCGGGCACTTCCCCAGTGGGAGATGTGCAGGAGGCAGCTGATCGATGTTTCTCTCTCATCGATGTTTCTAGCTCTCTATCTCTCTCCCTTTCTCTCTGTAAAAAATCAATAAAATATATTAAAAAAAAAAAATAAAGATGCTGATGGAGTTGGAGGAGAAAGGCTGAACTGAATAACTGAATCTTATTTGCTGATTTTTGCCCTTTTCGCCACGCTTTCATCACTTTCATCTACAGGAGTTTTCGATAAAAACCTGTCCAATGAGGTCTGTTCCATCCTCCCTTTCAGAATATTTCTGAAATGAGTTAGGCAAGTGTCATTAAATAGCTCCATCGCACGCCCAGTTGCAATTTTTTCTGGGTGTTTCTTTTGAATAAAGTCTGAAAGTTTCTCCCACATTCCCAACATTTCCTTTATCTCACTTATAGAGATAACCTCCTCCTCCTCCGTGTCATCTATTTCCTGCAAAACCTCCGTGTGCTGCTGCGTCTGTAGCTCCTTTAGCTCCTGCGCTGTCAGTTCCTCGGAGTGCTCCTCGATGAGCTCGTTGATGTCACCTTCCTTTATATCGGTGCTCGCTGCCTCACCATGTCTGACAATGGAGTGAATTCCGGTCCTCTTTTTAAAATTTTCAAACCAGCCCCGACTGGCTTTAAACGGCTCACCCGATGGCTCGTCCACTGAGGTGCCTGGGGTCTGCTGCAGCAAATCAGCGTAAATAGCTCGTGCCTTCTCGCAGATTATAGCCTTCGTCACGTTATCTCCTGCGAACTGCTTCTCCGTTAACCACACCATTAGCAGCTTCTCCATATTTTCATGGATAGCTGTCCGCTGTTTAGAAATTATTTTAACGCCCTTGGCTGGAGTTATAGCCTGTATCGACTCCTTCTGCTTCAGTATGGTGCAGATCGTAGAAGTGCTACGCTCGTACTGCTTCGCCAAGTCGATTACACGCACACCTTGGTCATGTTTTTCGATAATTTCTTTCTTTAATTCAATGCACATCATTCGCTTCTTCTTCTCAGCACCGTCCTTCGCACTTACTTTCTTCAGATCCATGGTTGAAAAAACGAAGTTTTGCAAAATAACTGCAAGCACAAATGCGAGCACAACACTGATGCTTCAACTAAGAGCTAACCGCTTAAAGTGAACGAGTGAGACACGTGATGCTGGGCTGATGTTGTGGCGTTCACTGTGACATTGGCTGCGCCAACTAGCGATCGGGTATCTGAAGTTGGCTCGTAACCCGAATTTTAGCTCACAACTCAAAGCAAAAAATCGGCCGAGAAACTCGTATCTTGAAAAACTCGTTAGTCGGGACACTCGTAAGTCAAGGCCCCACTGTAGTATCCTAACTCACACTACCTAGTGGAGTGTCTACACTATAAAGGTTGGCACAGTTTTGTAAAGAGCCAGTCACTATCTCAGGCTTTGTGTACCATCCCATTTCTCCAGTAACTACTCAATGATGCCACTGCAGGGCCAGAGCAGCCACAAAGGTAGGTGGGCAAAGGAGCACGCCAGATCCACAGGCTCATGGGCCACGGTGTGCAGACCCAGATGTACATCAGGGAATCCTTCCACTCCAGCTTCTTATTTCTGTGTTCTCGGCAGCTGGTTGCACCTCGGAAGGCACCTTTAAGAAGCAACCTATTGCTCTTATCTAAGATTACTGTGCCAACCTGTCCAACTTCATCGCATGCCCATTTAACAACAGCAACCATTATCTCAGTAAATTTCTGAGGAGCAGGCTAGCTGGTTAGTTCTGGCTAAGGTTTCTCATCTATAATAATAAACGATTAATATGCTAATTAGAGTGGTTAGTGGCAATCAGGCGAGCAGTGAGGGGCAATTAGGCAGGCAAGCAATTTGGGGCAGTCAGGCAGGCAGGCGAGCAGTTAGGGGCGATCAGGCAGGCAGGCGAGCAGTTAGGGGTGATCAGGTAGGTAGGTAGTCAGGCAGGGCAGTTAGGGGCAATCAGGCAGGCAGACAGAGTGGTTAGGGGTGATCAGGCAGGCAAGCACAGTGTTTAAGGGCAATCAGGCAGGCAGGCAAGCGGTTAAGGGTGATCAGGCAAGCAATTAGGGGTGATCAGGCAGGCAGGCAGAGTGGTTAGGAGCCAGCGGTCCCGGATTTCGAGAGGGATGTCTGACTGCTGGATCGGGCCTAAACCAGCAGTTGGACATCCCCCAAGGCGTCCCGGATTGCGAGAGGGCGCAGGCCAGGCTGAGGGACTCACCCTTCCCCATGTGGGCCTCTAGTTAGGTTATAATTGAGATACTGACTGGGCCTGCAATTCTGTGAAGGCTTGCCTAGGGCTGGAGGATCTGTGTCCAAGTTCACGTGCATCTCATACCCAATTTTGCTCCTCCCCAGCCTCTGAGCTAGATCACATCCCTCTAACATAGGTTCCTGAGCACTTTCCCCGTATCTGTTAGCTAACATTTTGGCCTATTTGTTACTTTTTTAGGTCGCAGCTCCCCCACCACTGGACTGAGTTTCATGAGGTAGAGACCGCTATCTGTCCTGCTCACCCCTATATACCTAGCACTTAATTCTTATCCCTTTGCTGTGTACTGCTGTTTGCTTTTAACACTAAAATGCTGAGCAAAAGAACGGGCACCTACCCGTATGGATTCGTAGGTGGCGGTCCAAATCTTTCATGCCGTGAACAGTTTTGAAGTGGCAACCTGGAGGAGAAAGAAAAAAAAATATAACCTCCAAAAGGAAGCTACTATGAGCTGGAGTTCCGGTGAGGCACAGGCTGAGCAGCGATGCTCAGGACCCACAGAGGATGGCCCTGTGCTGCGCATGCGCAAGAGAAGCGCGGGGCTCGCTCAGGGCTCAGGAGCGAGTTCCCGCAGCGCTGGACAGCGCCCCAGGTGGCCCTTTACCTGGGTAGCAGCAGTTGAATGTCCTCTCTCCAAGGGTGGCTGTTTGTTGCTTTGACTCGGAAGGAGGAGCCACGACAGGGGCTTTCTGGGTGTCGCTGCTGTCGGAGGAGGGACAAGTTGGTTTGGGGGCATCATTATCTAGTTCTGAAGCTGAAAAGGAGACCAAAAGGTGTTCCTTAATTTCTCAAATACTAGCATCATGTAAGTCTTATAATAGAGCAGGCGCGGGCTGACTCCACCGACCTTCATCCCTTCTCAAAAACACACACAAAACATTAAAAACTGAAAGCCACATGCATTCTGGTCTTAGAAAAGCCATCTTCATCTAATGACAAGTGTCCAGGATATACAGGGGACAAAAGAACACAGCATCGTGACAGGGAGGCGGCTGGCCAGATCCAGGCTGTCAAACTTGGCAAAAGCGCCTCCCAACAACCTACTTTGGAAGAGAATGTCCGATCCATCACAGGCCACAATTTTATAAAAAGGTAATCAACACAAATTACGGGAAAAGTGAAGTAAGACAAGAACAAAAGGCCAGGAGCTATTAGGGACAGAACAGAAAGCTGGATGCCGTGGCAACGTCAGGCTATTTTTAAATGCTTACTTCCCATTTCCGAACTTGTTTGTCTCAGTGCAGTACAGGTCACAGACCACAGTTCCAGCCCCGCGGCTCCCCAGGACGAAAGGCAGGCGTTTCAGCAGATGACATGAAAGAAGGGGGAAAACCAGGGCCTGAGACCTGATGATGGTCTGTAATACCAGGATTTTGAGTCTGATTTCAACAGACTGTAAAACCATTGAAGACGGCGGGAAGCTGAACCCAACTAAAAGTTTGAGGTGGTTTTTTACTTTTAAAGTGGGAAGATAAAATTAAGACTTTTACTAAAAACATTCTCATAGTTTAGGGATGAATATTCATAAATTGCACATATGTCTGATTCACTTCAAAAAAAAACCCCAGGGAAGGGGAACAGCTGTATGGAAGAAACACGGCCGGCCACGTGTGAAGCCCAGCGATGGGTACAAGGGAACTCACTGTGTCATTCTATTTTCAGTAAGGTGGAGCCACGTGCTATCCTTGATTTCATGGGCCCAGGTGACTGGGTGACAATGTAACATGGCTTCATCTAAATATGCAGTTTAAAAAGTTTCCATAACATGCCCTGGCCGGTCTGGCAGAGTGGATGGAGCGTCGGCCTGTGAACTGAAGGGTCCCGGGTTCGATTCTGGTCAAGGGCATGTACCTTGGTTGCAGGCACATGCCCAGTAGGGAGTGTGCAGGAGGCAGCTGGTTGATGTTTCTCTCTCATCGATGTTACTAGCTCTCTATCCTTCTCCCTTCCTCTCTGTAAAAAAAATCAATAAAATATATTAAAAAAATAAAAAGTTTCCATAACAATGACTAAGTACTCCCTCCTACAGAGGTGCGAGCCATGTCTGAAGTCTTTAAGAAAAAAGATCCCGACTAACTTATGAATTAGAGGCCATGGTCTGGGGCTTCAGTTTACCCGAGTACAGAAGGTTGATTTCCATCTTCCTTGAGGGTTTATCCAGGTAAACCTTCTCTGACCATGAGAGGCTGTGCAGCACATTGGTGAGGGCTTGGGTTCCA
This sequence comes from Myotis nattereri, assembly GCF_964212035.1. Classification (NCBI taxonomy): domain Eukaryota; kingdom Metazoa; phylum Chordata; class Mammalia; order Chiroptera; family Vespertilionidae; genus Myotis; species Myotis nattereri. The sequence goes on along the minus strand of NC_138083.1, from coordinate 11,114,722 downwards.
GGCACAGGGTTTGCTTAGCCATGAAACTAGCTGTGTGCCTACTGGCACCTTATGTAACCTTTCTGAGCCACAGTTGACTCACCTGGAAAAAGGAATCGCTGACCTGTCTCAGGGCTAAGAGGTAGCAATGTGAATTCTCAGTACAGGGCCCAGCCTGTCTGAGTATGCGCTTCCGTTAGAAAGTTCTGTGGTAGGCCCCTTAACAGGGTCTGGACAGGTGACCCAATCCTGGGGTTTGTTTGCCCCTGGGGAACTTTTGGCAATGCCTGGGGACATTTTTAATTGCCAGGATCATGTGGGGACGGTGGCATCTAGCAGGTGAAGGCCAGGGATATTGCTGAACACCATACATTGCACAAGAGACACGACGGTCCCCATACCTGGATCAGCATTGTGGGTTAAATGAGTGCCCCAGAGCAGTGGCTCTCAACTTTGACTGCACATTAGAATCACCTGGGAATCTTGTTAAAATCCTGATTTCTGGGCCTCATCCTCCGGAAATTCTGTTTCTTTGTTACTAATGTTGTGGCCTCATCCCATGACAAAGAAACAGAATTTCCGGAGGATGAGGCCCAGAAATCAGGGAAATTCTGTTTCTTTGTTATGGGGTGAGGCCACAACATTAGTAACAAGGAAACAGAATTTCCGGAGGATGAGGCCCAGAAATCAGGATTTTAAAAAGATTCCCAGGTGATCCTAATGTGCCGCGAAGGTTGAGAACCACTGCCCCAGAGGGAGGGGGTGTTAGGGTAGATCCCCAGGAACTTCATTTTAAAGCCTTCCCCAAGTGACTGTCTTACTCCTCTAAACCTCTTTGCTATTCTAAGGGTGGGCCACCGAGCACTAACTTCAGCATCATGGGAGCGAGTTAGAAATGCAGAATCTCAGGCCCACCCCAGGCTCTGTCCCACCTACAGAAGCAACCTGCTCTTTCACAAGTCCTAGGTGCACCAAGCATGTCAACCTCAAAGGCTAACACGGGCCAAATAAGGCATGCAGCCCGTGGGCCGAGAGTTTGACATGCTTGCTCTGCACGTTAAAATCAGAGAAGCACAACTCCACACCCTCGCTTCTCTAACAAGTGATCAGAATCACCTGGAGGGCTTGTTTAGACACAGGTGTCTTGGCCCCACCTCTACAGTTCCTGATTCAGGAGGGGAGCCTGTGATTTTTCTCACAAATTCCCAGCTGGTGCTGCTGGTCTGGGGATCACTGCTTGGGAGGATGGAAAATGACTCAGAGGAGATGCTCAAGATCACAGGGGCTAGAAGTTTTCAGCCGACTAGAACCCACACTTGCCGTCTCTGAAGCAGATCAGTATGCCCCTCACAGGCAAAACCCAAACCTGTACTACTGAGCAACTTCCCCTTCAAAAATAAAAAAACCCATCAAACTCTTGAGTGTTTTAACTGGTCAGAGTTAGACTGAAAAGCTGAAATCTAAGTGAGAGGGATATGATGGGGAAGCCAGCTAGTAAGTTTCAAATTCCAATTCTATCATCTATTACCTGTGTGACCCTAGGTAAGTTACTCAACTTTGCTGTTCCTCAGTGGCCACATCAGTAAGATGGGGATTTAGCCCCTAACTTACAGGTTTAACATGAAGATGATTGAATTTAGCATCCATAAAAGAACCTTGCACGTAAGTGAGCATGATGTAAACATTATTGGTCTTATTCATTGGTGTGTACACATGTGCACCGCCAGATTCTTGGGGAGGGAAATGCATTGTGCAATGCAAAATTCAAAACAGGCAGGAGATGGATGAGTTCTAGTTATCAGAAAACTGTGCCCAATAGCTATCGAGGGCCACAAGAGACTTCTGTCACCTTTAGACACCCAAGGCCCCCTGGCTCCCCTGGGAAAGGTACAGCCGGAGCAGAGCAGAGACCTTCCGCTGGAAAGGGGGGGGGGGGGGGTGGAGCACACATCTGACAGAACCTCGGTGAGCACAATGGCCTTTTTTAACCCTTTGAGAAACTGCTGATGTTACTGTGTAAGGTTTTCCTGCCCCTCTGTTACTTCCTTCTTTTACTGGTGGAGATTAAAGTCTACCAACTGACCGGCTCCCTTATACTTCCTCCAAAAGTTACTTTGGTTGCAAAGCGATTTATTTGCAAGAGGAGCCTAACTTAAAAAAAAAAAAAAAAAAAAAAAAGGCAAGCCTCCAGCTCAGCACCACAGATGTAAGACAGGTGAACAACCCCATCAGTGTAAGGCTGCTTTTTCTCTGCAGTGGTGGCCGCTGTTGAGGCGTGTTTGGGGCGTCATTCTGATTATGCCCTGACCACAGGGGACACCCCAGTATTGCAGGGTACAGAACACGGTCCCCAACGCCTGGGAACACCGGCCCACTCCAGGGCCAGCTCTGCTGGTAGAATAAAAAGTAGTGAGAACTTTGAAAAGCAGCCTGGGGTGTTCAGGAAGTCTTCAATAATCGCTCCCCCCTAAAGATTCAACATCCCCAAATCCTTCCATGAGGACCAGTAGGAGGCCTGGTCCCCACCCCAGAAAGACAGCCCTTGTCCAGCTACCTGTCCCCATTCTAGGCCTTGGACATAGTAGTTATGGAATTTTGGTTACGATAATTCATGCAGCCAAACTTTAGTTCCAAATACAACCTATTAATTTAGGAGTGGCTTGGTTAAGGGTTTTCCCCTCCGCCACCTTCTGGGGAGAGGTTTTTTTTTTTTTTTTTTTTTTTTTTTTTTTTTTTAAGCGCTGCTGGGGATCTGAGCCTTCCCAGAGATGCCCCGTCCAGAAAAACGCAGAAGGGGAAAAGACAATGCAGTTAAAACTCCACTTCCTTCCTAAGAAAAAGGTATCAGCTAAACGGGGGTGGGGGTGGCGAGAAGAGGGAGAGGGGGAGGGAAGGCAAGGAGGAGGGAGGCGAGATTACTTCGTCTTTATCAGTGTCTGAGTGCAAGATAATCAGGAGCGGAAGCGCTTTAGAAATACAGATTACCCGACCTCACCCCATCCTTCCCCCCGACATTCCAAGGGGTGGGGTACCTGAGAGTGGCCGTAAGAATTTGACGAGTTGGCAAAGCGCCCTACTCCGAAGACGCTTTAGCATTGGTGGCTCTAGGGGCCCCAGGGTGAGAAATACCACCCCAAGGTGTTAGGGGCGCCGAGGGTCTTTCCGCCTCGCCGGGGCTCCACCGGCTGCGGGGCACCCGAGGTGAGCCTGGCAAGTCCCACTGTGGCACCGCCTACCTGACACCCCCTCCCGCTAGCGCAGTGGTTCTTAACCTTGGCTGCACGTTAGAATCACCTGGGAATCTTCTTAAAATCCTGATTTCCGGGCCTCATCCTCCGGAAATTCTGTTTCTTTGTTATGGGGTGAGGCCACAACATTAGTAACAAAGAAACAGAATTTCCGGAGGATGAGGCCCAGAAATCAGGATTTTAAAACGATTCCCAGGTGATTCTCATGTGCAGCCAAGGCTGAGAACCACTGATCTGGAGAAACTCACTCCTCCAGGGTAAAAGGCACAACCTCAAGGAGTCCTCGGCGCCCCCGTCACCCCTGGGACCTCGTCTGACCCGCCGCAGGTTCCAGCCCGCGAGCCCTCCCCTCTGAACCTGCGGTTCCCTCCGCCTGGAACGCGCTTCCCCCGGGCACCGCCACGGCTCGCTCCCTCACAACCTTCAGGTGCTCACTCCACGGCCTGCCCGGGCTGCGCCTGTGAAAGAGCCCCTTGCCCCGGGCTCACCTCCCCCCAGTGCTTTTCTGGCGCCCCCCCCCCCCCTCACACACACACACACAGCGCACCCCTAACCACTTGGCGCTCCAGCGCGCGGGCCAGCTCTGTCCTCCGCACGGGCCACCGGCTGCGGCGGAGCCGGAATTCCGTCCGCCTTGTTCGCTCGCGTCCCTCTCCAGCACTAAGCCCGGGGCCCCGCTCGGCTCAGACATTTGCAGACATTTCTCCATCCTCCAGAAGGTCGCTCTGCGCGAGGGGCTCAGTGCCTGCTGTCCAGGCGCGCGGCCCCGCCAGAGGGCTCGGAGCCGGAGTCCCGACACCCCGCAGGCAGCCCCGGAAGGGGTCCCAGGGCATCCTCGCCGCCGCTCACGGTCCGCGCAGACACAGGAATTCACGCAGGAGGCAAATGGACACGGTGGGGGAGGGGCCGGGGCGCCGCCGCCCGAGCCCCGGGACAAGTTGGGAGCTTCATCCCGCCTTCCACGCCAGGTGGCGGAACCTCGCACCCGCGCGGGCCCGGAAACACCCGAGAAACGGCAGCCGGCCCCCTGGCGGGGCGACCGCAGCGCTACTCACCCGACTCCCCGGCCGCCTCGCGCGCTACCCTCGCCACCTCCCGGCGCGCAGGCTCCGGCTCCGCGCGGGCCAGCTGCTTGGGCTTCGCCTGCTTGCGCCGCGACATGGCGTGACGACCCGGCGCCCGCGACCGCCCGCGAGGGGCCTGCTGCACACCGCCCGGTCGCGGAGTTGGGAAGTCACACCCCTCGGCGGAGCGCGCAGGGCCCGCGGTTCCGCTCCTGGGCGGAGCCGGGCGATTTATCACGAGTCCTGACGGCTGATTGGCCCGGGGCCAGGGCCTCGGGTCCCGGGAGCGCGGTCCGCGCCTCGCAGGCCGCACCCCCGCGGCTCGGGAGAAATGCAGACGCTCGGGCTCCGCCCAGGCCGCGCATCCGAATCTGCATGGTAACGAGCTCCCGGGTGATCGCGTGCGCATTAAAGTTGGAGAAACCACGTCTGCATTTTAACAAGCTCCCCAGGTGATTCGTGTGCCCATTAACATTTCAGAAGCGCCACTCGCCTCCCACTCGAATGTGCGCAGGAACCACCGGGGAGCTCGTTAAAATGCAGATTCTGACTCGGTGGGTCGGGCTGGGGCCTGAGCTTTCGGATTCCTAACGAGCTCCCGGGTGAGGCCCTGGCGGCGCTTCCAGATTCGGACTCAATTGGCCTGGACGGAACCCGGGCGCTGCGGGGGCGAGGGGGGCGGGGAGGTTCAAGCTCCCCAGGTTGTTCTGAGGGTCGTAAAGGCACGACTTCCACTCGTGGCTCTCAGCCTTGGCTGTACATTCGAATTTAAAATTCAAATGAGGCAGAGTATCTCCAACTGCAGGGTGAACCACTGCTCCTGGAGAAGCCGATTAAAAATACAGATTCCGAAAGTTTTGGCTCCAGGCGGTGGAGCCCGGGAATCCGTGTTTGCGCAGCGCCGCGCGGGGTCCAGCGCCCCACACCGGAGAAGCCTTTGGGCCAGGGCCACGGGCCCCGCCCAGCAGGCAACTGAGGCGTGGTCCTCGGGGTGTGTGTGTGTGTGTGTGTGTGTGTGTTTGTGTGTGTGTGTGGTGTGTGTGTGGTGTGTGTGTGCACGCGCTAATTGGCGTTCGTGCTCAGACTGGCTGGGACAGTGGTTCTCAACCTTGGCTGCACATTAGAATCACCTGGGAATCTTTTTAAAATCCTGATTTCTGGGCCTCATCCTCCGGAAATTCTGTTTCTCTATTGTGGGGTGGGGCCACAACATTAGTAACAAAGAAACAATTTTATTTTAAAGAAGTCAGTATTTTTAAAAGATTCCCAGGTGATAATAATGTGCAGCCAAGGTTGAGAACCGCTGCTGAAAACAATGAAAAATCATGACATAAACACCTTTATCTGAATGTTTAAACTTAGCAACAGAATTTCTAATCTGTCTGAGTATCTCCTGTGGGTTTGAAATCCACTTCGAGATATGGAGATGCACCCGTTTCCGTTGAATTTGCAAAAGCCCCAGATGATTAGCAGGGAAGAGGAGCATTTACAGGCTGGGTTTGTTTTTAATGACTAGTCAATATGTATACTGGGTAAATGGAATGGAAAGAGCAGAACAACTTATTCAGCATAGCCAATCATATCTGGATTTCATTTAGATTTCTATATCCTGTATTATAGTTTTTTCAGTTTTTCAATTATGATCCTTGAAATCAAACCGTTAAAACCAAACACAGCGGTAAACTTAATTTAGCACAACTGTGAATGCATGTCGTGTAAAATATTTAAAAAGTGTCTTCGAAAAATGAAACACGTGTCATCAGTTGCTGTCATTATATTTGTGGAAAACATCAATAATTTTGTTTTGTTTTTCTTGAAACATTGCACGCAGGGGAAATGCAGGATCATAGTGAACTATCACTGTGGATCAGTCTGATTGGCAAAAATTAAGACAGGATGTGGCCTCACAGAATCTCCTGCCCTGCAGGCAAGCATGAATCAGGGCCATTATCTCCTAGTCACCCACCCTCCGACCTCTGTGGACACTCACTTACTAGTAAGAAACTAGGGCACTTTTTAGAAAGATCATAGATCAGAGTCAACACCGCACACATGGCAAAGACCAGGAAACAACCCCCGTGCCCAGCCACAGGAGAGCAGATGGATGAACTCTGGTACGTCCGCACCATGGAATATTACACACTAGTGAAAATGGACAATGCCAGTCACAGCAATTTAGGCGATTTTAGTAATCTATTAAGTGTGGGAAAAATAATTCCTGGAAGATTACATACCCTTTATATGAAGTTCTTTTAAAATTAAAATGGTATATATTTTTTAAAATACTTGTAGGTATTCTTATAGCAAAAAATAAAAAACTTGCTATAAAGAAAAAGGAATGAATATGTAGGATTTAGGTTGATGGCTATTAAATTAGAGGAGAGGGAGGGAGAAGGTGGATGAGATGTAGGTTCTGGTTAAGGGCTTAGTTTTGGGTAAGCCCTGGTGCTTATTATGTCATAATAAACTCAGGGACAAACAAGCAACCAAACACAGGCCAGCGATGGATCAGTCATGACAAGGTGTCCTGCAGAGAGGATTGACCCGTCCAGTTGTGTGCCCTTGAGCTGCAGAGTGCAGACAGCTCAGTCAGGCAAGTGCACAGGGGCATGGCTCCAGCAGGATAAGGGGGTCCAATGTCACCCACCCTCCATGCCGGGTGCCCTCCCCTTCAGCTTCCCCAGGGGCAATGACCACTGTCCCCAGCTTACCCAGGGCCCTTCTGCGACATTCCCAAAGGAGACCCTAGCATTCGGAGGCCTAGAATTACGTTTTCAAATGGCATTATTTGCAAATGGCAGTACGTTTATGTGTACATACATCCCAAAGAAATCTTTAAAATTGCTTTAATTTTTAAAAAAATTTTTTCAACGTTTAACCTCGAATGACTTCACCCCGTGTTACACCAGTGGTTCTCCACCTCAGCTGCACATTAGAATCACCTGGGAATCTTTTTAAAAATCCTGATTTCCGGGCCTCACCCTCCGGAAATTCTGTGTCTTTGTGATGGGGTGGGGTCACAACATCAGTAACAAAGAAACAGAATTTCCGGAGGATGAGGCCCGGAAATCAGGATTTTAAAAAGATTCCCAGGTGATTCTCATGTGCAGCCGAGGTGGAGAACCACTGCGTTACACAAACATCCTAGAATCAATTCACAACTTGAAAACAGGAAGGTGGAGGAAAACAGCTCGGTTTTGGGGAAATATAAAAATGCTCTTCTCGCAGGCGGTCCCCTAGGGTTTGTCGACGGCAGTAACCTCACAGCAGGCGGTTTACCGACGCGGAGAAACCCCAGGGGCCCGCGCTCGCCACAGAGGAACTCCTGCCCGCGGAGGTGTTGGGAACACCGGCTCCCAGACCACTCCCGGACTCGGAGCTGATCCTGGGTCTTTTTAACTCGGGCTCCACGTGATGATCAGGCCCTGGCAAGCTCGGGGTACAGCCCCGCCTTCAGCAACAACGCCACCTGGGAGCAAGTAAACACCTGGGATGTCGGTGGCTTTCTTGCTCCCCATAGGCCAGCGGTTCTCCACCTCGGCTGCACATTAGAATCACCTGGGAATCTACTTAAAATCCTGATTTCTGGGCCTCATCCTCCGGAAATTCTGTTTCTTTGTTACTAAGGTTGTGGCCCCACCCCATCACAAAGAAACAGAATTTCCGGAGGACGAAGCCCGGAAATCAGGATTTTAAAAAGATTCCCAGGTGATTCTAATGTGCAGCCGAGGTTGAGAACCACTGCCCCATGGGATGTTCCTCTGGCAAACTAGTTACTTTCTCAATCTTTACATATCACCTTTACCCTGGATTTTTTTTTTTTTTAATGGTTAAGTAATCTCCTTTCTTCATGGAGAAAGTTAATACATTTTCAACATTTGTCACTTCATAAAAGAAAAATGGAGAATATCTGTAATTTTGACAACTCGTTAAGTATTTTGCCAAGAGATGATGGGGCACCTCTGGACTATACAAAGCTTCTCCTGGTCACTCCACACCTCTTTCCAGAGCACTGTGAAGCCCGGAGGCAGTGGCCTGGAATGATAAGTGCTCCTGGGAGCCGCCAGAGTAGAATCCTGGCTCTGTCGCTCTGTGGCCTTGAGAGAGCTGCTCCGTGCCCCACTTTCTCATCAATAACAAGGCAATGCGATAACTGGGGTGGTTGTGAGGACAGAGTCGTGTGTGTACAGTGCACAGAGCTTTGTACAGTACAGAGGCAGTACTCTCTACGTGTTAATTATTATTTACAACCAGAGAGTTACAGGTACCTATAATAACAGCTAACACTTATCTAGAATTGGTGCTTCCAATTGACTAGGCACAGATATTGTTTTACGTGGAAAGTAATCGGACGCAAACAAGCCTGTGTTGACATTACTCAGCCCTGCCCTTCTGAATTTCATGTTTCCCATGCTTTCTATGCCAGTTCCAATATATATGTGAGGAATTTGACACTACTCATTTAACACTGCTCAAGTAATTGCCTTATTTTCCAAGAGAAATAGATAAAAATAAGTTATCATCATCTCTCTGATTGCCCCAGGCCTCCTGGGGGTGCGCTCACCTCCCCTGGCTCGTGCTCCCCTAAGCCACCTCATTTGACTTCTGTCATCACCACTACAGTTCTCCACGATGGATACAGGACTGAACGATCCAGGTACAAGTGATTCCCAAATGGGGTGTACATCTAGACAGAAGCTAATCTTATTTCTTCATCGTCCAGGAATTTATTTGTTTATTCATCTGCTAACAGTGTTTTGACCCACACGACTTCCTGGTCTGTTCCAGGTGTTGGATATAGAGTGATATGCAAGACCAACAAGACCAGCAGGGCAGTCAGAGAAGGAAGGAATGAAGAATGAATGAATGAATGAATGAATGAGGTCATGCATAAGGTCATTTCAGATAACAATGGGTGCTACGCTCAAGATGAAATGGGATGGAGGATCACTGGGTGGTGGTGGGGGGGGGGGTATCTGAGCTGGTCCAGAGGGACCTTTACAACTAAAGCCATGGGAAGAACCAGGGAGATGGCATCCTGGGAGAGGAAACACCAGCAAAGACTCCAAGGAGATCAGCTTTGGTGTGTTCCGAGCAAAGTAATGAGAGTCACTGACTAGCTGGTTCCCAGAAAGGAAAACCTGGCTTATATAAAAAAAAATCTTTTAATATATTTTATTGATTTTTTTAAAGAGAGGAAGGGAGAAGGAAAGAGAGTTAGAAACATCGATGAGAGAGAAACATCGATCAGCTGCCTCCTGCACAACTCCTTCTGGGGACGTGCCTGCAACCAAGGTACATGCCCCTGACCGGAATCAAACCTGGGACCTTTCAGTCCACAGGCCGGCGCTCTATCCACTGAGCCAAACCGGTCAGGGCGCTTATAAAAATTTTAAAAATGTCCAAGCTCACTTAGGATTAAAGACATACAAGTTGAAATAAATTGAAATACTGTTTTATATCCTGCCTGAATAAAAAGACTAAACACGTATTAGTAAAGGTGAGCATATGCTATGATCCCTCTATTCCTGCCCCGCCCTGCACTCTCACGTGTACCTGCATGAGAATCAGCCAGGACCTCGCTAAAATGCAGATTCTGACTCCGGTGTCTCAGGGAGCAACAGACACGGATCACCTGGGGAGCTTGTTAAGCACCAGATTCTGATTTCTGTGCTGCTCAGACTTGAACGGGAAGAACGACCTGGGGATCTTGTTCAATGTGGATTCTGGGCAGCAGTCGCGCAAGAGGTGTTCAGCCTCGCTAATTATAAGGAGTGAATATTAAGTAGCCAGGAATTCCTCTCTCTTTTTTTCCCCCACCTACCAGATCAATAAATATTAAGAAGGCTGATAGCATTCTACTGTTAGCAGGAGTGCAGGGTAATTGGTCTCCCAATGCATTGCCAGCAGGAGCGTGAATGTTTGTAGTCACTTTGGAGGACAATTTGGCAATAAAGTGTTAAATGTGCCCCGCCAATGATCTAGCAATTAATTCTCCTTTCCCTCTAGTCTTCTCCAGGGAAACATCTTCGCATGCGCACAAAGAAGTGTGCCCAGGGATGTGTGTTGTGACATCGTTGCCATAGCAAAAAAAAATTGAGACACAAACTAAATGCCCAGTCACAGGGCAGTGGTTCGATTAAAGTGAGGGTGAGCCACACCGTAGAGTACCAGGCAGCAAATAAAAGTAACCAGTCAGATTTCTGTATACAAGCCTGGCTCAAGTCCCACATCTGCTGCACTGAAAAAACCCCAGCAAGTTCCCCCAGATATACACACATTCAGATCTGCATATATTTCCAATACGGAAACATGAAAATCCAGGACAAAAAGGTATTGGAAGGCAACACACTGGCTATGTGTTAAGCAAGGTGAGGGCAGGGGAGCAGCTTTGAGGGGGAGGGCAGAAGGATTGAGGAACCTAAATTGTCTGTGTATTCATAATACAGTATTACAGTGGGGCCTTGACTTACGAGTTTAATTCGTTCCGAGACCAAGCTCATTAACTCAAATTACTCTGTCAACTCAATGCAAAAAATCGGCCAAGAGACAGCTGGTATCTCAAAAAACTCGTTAGTCGGGACACTCGTAAGTCAAGGCCCACTGTACTTCCTTTAAAAAATGTATTCACAGACTCTTTACAGTTGAAAAGAAATAAATAACTAAATTGTGGTTGTGTCATACAATGGAATAAATTCTATATGACCATAAAAAAGAATAATATATTTCTGTGTGCTTTGATAGGGAATATTCTTCAAGATATATAAATCAAATGTTCAAATAACACAAATTATGCTGCTGTGTGTATGTAGATATATGTATGTAAGTACATAAAGCTCTAACAGCATGTCTCTCTATAAAATTTATAATATATATATAGGGTTTGGCAAAATTATGTTTACAGTTGTGAGTAAGCAGAACAGAGTTTATTCTTGTATTTATTAATTAGCGTATTATTTTCTATATGAACTGTAAACCTACTTTTGCCACACCCTGTACACACACACACACACACACACACACACGTGAATGCGGAGGAGACCAGGGACCCTGGTCACAGGAGTTATCCCTGAGGACAGGGCAGCAATATTTGTGATGTGATTGTCTGAGTGACTGACATCTTGCTACATAGGTACATGCCTTTCTGCAATCTTCCGAGTTTTTAAATTTTGAAACAAATAATAAAACTTGGCACACAGACAAGAGTGTATAAATCATTAATGTGCAACTTAAGGACTAAAACGAACACTCATGTAAGCACCAGCTTTAGATCTAGAACATTCTTTGTACCAAGGAAACCCTTCACACGTTCCCATCCATGAGCTTCCCCTTCCTTCTGCCACCTTGTTCCACGACTTCCAATTTTGCTTATGATTTAAAAATAGTTTTGCCACCCAGATAACATGTTGCTGAGTCTGGCCACCGTTTGAACTGTACGAGCAACTCTCCTTCACTTCTTTAAGTCTGTGAGATGGAACAGGTTGCTGCAGGCAGCTGTAGCTCATTCATTTTCACTCTCGCGTGACCTCTGTTGCATGAATACAGCACATTTGGTCTGCACTGTCACTGCCAATGGGCGGTTTCCAATCTGGTCATTATGAGTAACGTAGCTGTAAACATTCTCGCACAGGTTCCCTGACTCATGTAGGGAGGCTTCTCTTTACCATTAAAACAGTGGTTCTCAGCCTTGGCTGCACATTAGAATCACCTGGGAATCTTTTTAAAAGCCTGATTTCTGGGCCTCATCCTCCGGAGATTCTGTTTCTTTGTTACTAATGTTGTGGCCCCACCCCATAACAAAGAAACAGAATTTCCGGAGGGTGAGGCCCAGAAATCAGGATTTTAAGAAGATTCCCAGGTGATTCTAATGTGCAGCCGAGGTGGAGAACCACTTCATTAAAAGCTGCATCTTAACAAGGCTCCAGGTGACCTGTGCCCACGTTATATCCCGAGACACACTGGGGTCAGAATCTGCATTTTAACAAGCTCCCCTGGTGATTCTCCTGCATGGTGGCTTGGAAGCAGTGTGGGGGAGGAGTAGCTGGATCCCACCATATGCTCCCATTCAACTTTCCTAGGAGATGCCGAAGTATTTTCCAATGTGGCTATATCAACTTACATTCCCACCCGCATAAATCGTTTAAAATGGGGGGAAAAAAAGGTACTAGTTTAAAAGTCACTAGGGCACAGTCTTAGTTGAAATGGTGAATAACCAGATCCAAATCTTCACTTCCTCCTTCTCTTCCCTTTCTGCTCCTTCCCCCAGTCCCTCCCCCGAATCTGAAATGAAGAAATGACATCCTGGAAGCAGCTACTGTGTGAGCAACAAAGAGGATCAGGGCCTTTATTCGCAGAGAAAACAAACAGCCCCCGATTCACCTGCTGGCTCCTACAGGTTTGTAAGCTCCTGCCCTGTAAAGGAATGCTGTCTAAGCACAGGAATTTGAAGATTCTAGACCTGGGGCCGGGGTGGCAGCCTGAGGCGGGGGTAGTTGTTTCACCTTCTCCTGAGAAAAATGAGTTTTCGATCCCTTTCAAGCAACATTGAGAGCACCCAGACCTATCATCATTTTCCATGTCTTATGCCACAGTTTCCCTGACTCTGACATCCGCGATTAGGGTTTGTTCCAGAGCCACTCATTTGTTTAACAAACATTAATTGGGTTCTATCTGGGTGTGAGGCATTATGCTAACCTCTAGGAATGCAACAGCAAACCTTTAAGGGAGTCACATAATAATCAGGAGGAAAAATAAGTGAACAAGACAGTGCGATGAAGGTTCACACAGTGGTCAGCCAAAGCTTCCTGCAAGAGGCAGATTGATAACCCCAGATGTGTAGGTCTTGGGCAAGCAAAAAAGTGAGGTGAGGGGGCTTCCAGGCAGAGGGAATAGTTTGTGCTGAGACCAGGAGGTAAAGCGATGGCACGTCTGAGCAACCTCAGTCTTGCTGTAGATGGGTGGAGTGCTGGAGATAAGGTGAAGGAGATAGGTGGGAGGTAGAGGCAAGCAGGATATGATTAAACTATTTCTATTTCTCCTTTCCCCTCTTTCCCTATTAAACCTCAGACACATCCAGAGGCCAATCCTAGGCTGGTTTGGAAGGTTACTTTACCTCTCCTAACCTGAGAAGCAATGAAGGGTTAATAATGGTGGTGGTGGTGGTGGTGGTGGTAATGACAATGAAAAAAGTGAACATTCACAAATGTTCTCCATGAGCTAAGTACTATTTTAGAAGATGTCTTATGTGTATTATCTCACTGAGCCCCAGCTCTTCACAGATGTGTAATTTTGAACCAGCTTTTAACCTCCTTGAGCCTCAGTTTTTCTCATCTGTAAAATGAGGATAATAATCCTACCTACCTCAAATGGTTTTTCTTTTTTTAAAAAAAACAAATTTAATGAGATATGATTCACACACCATACAATTCACCCTTTCACTGTACAACAATTACTTTTGGTAGTTCGGAGTTGTGCAACCATCACAGTTTTAGAATATTTTTATCATCCTAAAAGAAACAGGTTACCTATTACCACTCTCCATTTTCCCCAGCCCTAGACAACTACTGATTTGCTTTCTGTCTCTACAGATTTGGCTTTTCTGTCTATCAAATAGTTTTTATGAGTATTAAAGCGGACTATATGTAAAAGGGAGTGACAAACAGTAAATAATCAAGGATATTGGTTATTACTATTGGCCATCATCTACCTACTATCCTTACACTATAATAACTTTTAAAACTATTTTATAATATAATAACAATAACTGTAAATTTACTGATTCTACTGAATACCGACATTGTGCCAGGCATGCTGGGGAAACATCAGAGAAAAAGACAGGAGGGGTGTGTTTGGAACACTTAGTTCAGCCGTACTATAAAATAGGCCCTCCTGTGATGCCATCTTTAGTTAGGCTATTGCTTTGAGTTCTTTAACAGAGACCAAATGAACGTGACTCAAATAAAACAGACGGTTTATTTCTGCTGGGTGATGCTCCACGAGATCATCTAGGGACCCTCTCCTAGCTTGTTGCTTTTCTATCTCCTCGAGGCAAAGATCCAGACCAGCGACCCAGCCCATGGGAAGGAGCAAAGAGGAAGAGGACGGCGAGCAGCTGCCTTTTACAGAGGTGACCAAGAGTATGTGTCATTCCTGGTTGTGTGCCATTGGCCAAAATTTAGTCACGTGGTCACATGCAGCTGCAAGGGAGTCTGAGGCTGTGGATTCTAATAGGGTGGTTGTGTGTCTGACTTAAACTCGGAGGACTTCTGGGACTTTATCCTACAGATACACAGGCACACACACCAAATGACCCATCTACAAGATTATTCACTGTAGCACTCTTTGAAATGGCAAACGCCTAGAAATAACCCAACTGTTTGTCTACAGGTCACTTGCTAAATAAACCATGGTAGAGCCACACAATGGAATACTCTGTAGCTGTAAAAAGAAAAGAAAAGAATTAAACAGCTCTTTATGTACTAACTAGAGGCCTGGTGCATGAAATTCATGCACGGGTAGGGTCCCTAGGCCTGGCCTGCGATCAGGGCCAATTGGGGCCTTCCAGCTGCCAGCTGGGGCACTCCTTCCCTGGCTGCAGGCTGAGGCCGTCCTTTTTTCCACACCGCCCCCTGATGGTCAGCACACATCATAGCGAGCAACTGAACTCCTGGTCGCCTGGTCAAACTCCCAAGGGGACACTTTGCATATTAGCCTTTTATATATATAGACTAGAGGCCTGGTACACAAAAATTTGTGCACTCAGGGGGCAGGGAGGGTCCCTCAGCCCAGCCTGTGCCCTCTCACAGTTTGGGACCCCTCAGGGGATGTCCACCTTCTGGCTTAGGCCTGCTCCCCTTTGCATATTTGCTACTGATTGGCTGGTGGGTGTGGCTTGTGGGTGTAGTAGAGGTATGGTCAATTTGCATGTTTCTCTTTTATTAGATTAGATTTGCTTACGCATTTGCATAAAGAAATGACAGAAGGCTATACAGTGTAGCAAATGCTGTTGCTGCCTCACCCATATCCCCTCGTCCATGTCACTTTGGTGCACGCTGGACTGACTTTCAACTGCCAGCACCTGCATGTCTTTTCCTGAGGGTTTCCTCTGGTTCCAGCATCCCCTCTGCCTAACTGTGCAACAACACGAATGACTTGGGCCCTTCATCTCCTCCCACCAGCTCAGGAGCAGCCCTCCACCAGTGAACGCTGGGATTGCTGGACAATACCTCAGCTCTCGCCCTGCAGGTGGATAACTTTGAGGCACCAGTTCCTCCCTCTTATCCAGGGGCTTCCAGCAGGAGTAAGCACCAGCTGCCCACAGTGGTGAGAGTGTTCCTAACACACTCTAATCTCTCCTCCCTACTGCTACTGGGGAAACTCCAGTAAGTAAAAAAAAAAAAAGTTACCCAAACAAGCAGACCAGAAACAGACTCATAATAAAAAATAAATAAATAAATTTTTGAAAAAGCAAACAGACTTAGATACGGAGAACATTTTGACAGTTGCCAGATGGGAAGTGGGTTGGGGAAATGGGTAAAAAGGTGAAGGGATTAATAAATACAAATTGGTTGTTACAGAATAGTCATGGGGATGTCAAGTGCAGCGTAGGGAAGATAGTCAATAACAGAACAATAACTGTGGGTGGTGCCAGGTGGGGACGAGATTTACTGGGATGACCACTTAGTGAGTTATATAATGTCTAATCCCTGGGTTGTACACCTGAAACTACTATGATGTACATCAACTATAATTGAGAAATAAAAATTATTTAAAAAATTATTTTAAAAGCAGCTCCCCTTAAGGACCGGGAAGGGAACACAGGATGGGAAAGAGACATCTCAGTGTATACCATCTTATACGGTTTTGCTATTTGGACATTATGAATATATGAACTATTCATGAAAGATCTCACAAAAATGCATTTGCCAGAGAACCCCATTACTGCTTTGCTTACGGTATTTCTGCTTGATCCCAAAACACTGCTTGCCATACTGCAAAGGTGTGAGTCCCTCATCTCCTCTCTCTCTGTTCTTTTAGAGGCACAAGTCCAAGGCTGCAAACAGAATGGGGCAGTTAAGGGTGATGGTGATCCCGGCATTGCCTGTCTGGCAGTGAGCAACGTGGACCCAGGACTTTGGGGCCTCGGTTTCATCACCCGAGAAGTGGGCACACCAGTAAACACTCATCTAACCTTCTTCTCAAAGTTGTAAGAAAAATGACCCCTGTTGGATCTAATAAAGCTCACCCTGAATAAGTTTGCAGGCCTAAGGAGCTTATGGATTGCTAAATCAATCAAACATCGGTCAATCAATCAATACAGTAAATGTATTTAACTAGAGGTGCTGGGTTTGTAAAATTTCTACAAAGAAGTAAAATGCATGATTTTTTTTCCCCAAAGAGGCACTCACTGAAAAGTAATGTAGCCTAATGAATGCTCAAAAAGATATAAACTCTGACATTGACAGAGTTGGTCAAGTCACAGTTCTACAGCGTGGAACAAATGGTTGAACATTTCAGGGTCTTGGTTTTCTCATTTGTGGAAAGAACATTATTGCATTGTCTACTGTTTCGAGCTGTCACAAGGGTTGCTGAGGTAGTTGTAACATGCTTAGGGCACTACTGGGCACAGGGAACAGTCAATGAAAAATGACCTTTTCTCTCAATTACTATAGATGCCCAGGTGGCTTTGGACTCAATTTCTGTAATGGAGCATCTTTTGGTTGGAGTTATATGCTTGAAAGCCACAAAGCACTCAACTAATACCGCCTTAAGAAAAAAAAAATACTTTGTCTCAAATAACTGAATGGCGAGAGTGCATTTTTATTTTAGCTCTGGCTTGATCCAGGGCCTCAAACTCGGTCACGCCAGCTCGGTCTTGCTCTGCTTCTCTGAGCACGACTTTGCTGTGTGCTGGTTTCCTCCCGAAAGTTCCTTAAAGGGGAAGACAGCTTCTGACATGGCTCCTACTGAGCACTACCCCCTAATATTCTTGCTCTTGGCTAATCACCTCCCCTACAGGTTGGGCTAGACTAGCAGTTCTCAACCTGTGGACCGTGACCCTTTTGGCGGTCGAACGACCCTTTCACAGGGGTCGCCTAAGGATGCTGCATATCAGATATTTACATTACGATTCATAACAGTAGCGACATTACAGTTATGAAGTAGCAACGAAAATAATTTTATGGTTGGGTCACAACACGAGGAACTGTATTTAAAAGGCCAGAAGGTTGAGAACCACTGGGCTAGACCCAGAGACCCATTTCTAATGAACAGACTCTGACAAAAGAGATGGAATGTCACTTTTGAGATGAAATTACAAAAAAGACACTGGCTTCTCCTTGCTCACCCTGTCCTGTTCTCTCTCGGTTGCTCACTTTCATGGAAGCCAGCTGCCACGTGGTGAGCTGTCCTCTGGAGAGGCGCAACTGGCACAATACTAATTATAGCCTCTGGCCAACAGCCAGTGAGGAAACGAGTCTTTCAGCCCAGTAGCCCACAAGGAACTGAATCCTGCCAGCAGCCATGTCAGTGAGTTTGGAAGCAGATGTATGCCCCAGTCCAGCCTTCAGATGAGACCCCAGCCCTGGCCAACAATGTGATTACACCCTTGGGAGAGAACTTGAGACAGAGGACCCAGCTAAGCTATGCTTGCATTCCTGACCCATCGAAATTCTGAAATAATACATATGTTTAAGCCACTAAGTTTTGGGATAATTTATTACATAGCAGTAGATAAATAATACATCTCTACTTGGAAGTTCAGATAGGACCAGCCTTATATTCTTATAGATCCAAGGTAAAGAAAGTGTCTTTTTCCTGATCACTCAAAAAAAGTCCTATGATTCAGCCCTGGTTAGGCCTCAATGGCTTACCTTGATTCATATACCCACCCTTTAAGACCAGGAGTTGGCAAACTATGGCCTATGGACTAAATCTGGCCCACTGCTTGTTTCTATAAATAAAATTTTATTGGAACACAGCCTCATTCATTCACATGTATTGTCTATGGCTGCTTTTATGCTAAAACTAAAAAGTAAAGTAGCTGTAACAAAGGCTGGATGATCCTCTACGTCTAAAATATTTACTATCAAATGTTTCTGTTGAAACCAGCAACCATTTCTGTCACTTTAGGAAAAACATTGCTGAACCTTGCTTTAGACCAATAACTCTGACCAAGGTCATTGGATACTATGATTGGTCAAGTGTAGGACACATGCTTCCTCTTAGGTAGAGGGTATGTCAGCCCCATTTGAAGCGTATGGCTGAAAGTGGGGGTGGACTGGACCCCCAAGGATCTTTGGATGATGGCACTTACTCACCTGTTTAAAGGCAATTTGGGTGTGTCTGTGCTGTCTACACTGGATTAGGTTGAGAGCCACTCTGGAAAGATGACCGCTGATTTGCAAGAACTTTTAATACCCCCCAAAATTAAATGCTGGCTGAACCTTCAACATACTAATCTTTCAAACGAATCTGAACTCGGCTTATCTTTCTGAAGACGCATGGTAGCTTAGAGTTGGCTCAAAATGAACAAAGTCCTCTCTAGGAAGGTATAACATCTCGTAAAAACGGAGGCATCTCCAGGAGTTTGATCCTTCCATGCAGCTTCTCCTGGGAGGGGCCTGGTCTCGGAGCCAGGAGGGAAGGCTGCCTCGCCACAGAGATGTCCACATGGAGACTAGCGGGTCTTCAGTAGATTGGGTGGGGAATCCTATGGGCAGCTTCTCCTCTCCCTTCCCCATGAAAGGGAACTGACCAGAAATTAAGGGGGGAAGAAGAAGGAAAAGGAGGCAAGACAAGATGGGAAGAAGAGACCTGCTGTATTTGCATCCAGATTTTATAAAGACAAGTACTTCTTTCATAACATGTGTATTAAAAGTGGGATTAAAGTAGAAATGTAGGGAAGACATCATGTCATTCATTCACATAAATACTGAACACTGGCTACGGCCATTCAGTAGGTCTCCTGTATTAGTTTCTGCCATGTAACAGCCTCAATATCTCAGTGGTTTTCCATAAGAAATGCTGATTTTCCTTTTCATGGGTCTGTGAGTTCATTGGGGCTGTGCTGGGTTTGGCTCTGGGCTGCCAGTGGGTTCACAGGCCCACATGTCTGCGCGTGTCTCATTGGGCCGTCAACTACACAGGCCTGTTCTCACGACAGGTCACATGAGAGTGAGCGAATGAGCCAAATTGTACAGGCACATTTAAAGCCCCTCTTCCAATCAGGCCCACTGGTATTTCATTAGCCAAAGAGCCAAAGTAAAACAGTGGCTTGGCCCAAAACCAATGGGGCAGGGAAGCACACTCCACTTACCATGATGCCAGCGGACAAGGGTGGATGAATGTAATTCTGTCCCAGGGAGGGAATGCCAACTGGAAACAATGATGTCACCACATTTACTAACATTAAAAATAGGAATACAATCATGTGGCTAAAATCAAACGGATTGATAAATATATTTATAGTAATATAAATGTTTACATAAACATTACATAGAAAACCCAAATTTTGATCAGCTTTATGGCACGTGACTTATTTTTCTGGAAAACTGACCCATGGGTTGTGGAATTCTAATTTTTGCTGCTTTGCACCACTAGGGCGAAGCACTGTCATTATTTTACAGCTTCTGGCTTGGCTTTTGATCAGTAATGATGGTAAATTAGAAGCGGATTTACATACCTGTTCACCCAACATAGTGATCAATAATGCCACTTCACTCTCAAAGGTTTCCCAGTTTGGATGACAAGTTATATGATCATCTTATAAATACAATATAAATAAAGGATTTTGTTCTCCAGAAACAAACAGCCTTCCTAAGAGCTAACACTCGCCAAGAAGCACCAACCTTTTAAGAAAATGTATTTTGCTTTCCCGTCTAGAAAAACGCTTGTTACAGATGACCTCTCTTCCTCCAGACCTTCATATGTTCCAGCCCACCTTAAGCTGCTCACCCCCATTTCTGTTTTCTGCATTCAACTGTGTAGCTCCTGCCCCTCATTTTGACTCTATGATTCAAGTCCAATGAAATAAACTAGCTGTGTGAGCCGAGGCCAGCTGCTTACACATGCTGTTTCTCAGTCTCATCAGCCCTAAATGGTGATGGTAATAACAGCTCCCGCGTAGGACTAAGGGGGATGGTCCGTGAGTTAATGTGACTAACACAGAGCAACTGCTCAGTAGGTAATGGACACCCTGATAAAAATTCACAAATGATTCTAAAAGCCTGAGTATAATGATTTCTTAAAAACTATGGCAAAGAGTGGGAAAAACCCAGATTTCTATCAGTCGATGAAGGGATGAAAGAAGTGTAGTAGAGTCATACAATGGACTATTAGTTGGCCATAAAAAAGGAACACAATACTAATACAAGCTACATGGATGAACCTTGAAAACATTATGCTAAGTGAAAGGAGCCAGACACAGAAGATCCCATTGGTACGATTCTAATTATGTGAAATTATAAAAACAGGCAAAGCAACAGCGACAGAAAGTAGACTGGTGGTAGCCAGAGGCTGGGGAGAGGCAGGGGAAGGACAGTGACTGCTAGTGGGGACAGGGTTTGTTTTGAGGGTGATGAAAGGTTCTGCAATCAGAAACTGGAACTGGTTGCAAAAACACAATCATAGTGAGATGTTTAAAAATACTTTCAAAGTTGGTCAAATAGACAAAATCTACAGGAGGATTACAAGAACTGAATAACAAGTCAACATGCTTCATTCACAGATATCCACCAAACTCTTACAAAAATCACTCATGAACATGACCATAAAGAAATCTAAAATGGTCTGGCCGATGTGGATCAACGGTTGAGCATCAACCCATGGTTCGGGATATCAAGAGGTCCCAGGTTCAATTCCTGGTCAGGGCATATGCCCAGGTTTCCAGCTTGATCCCTAGCAGGGGACATGCAGGAGGCAGCTGATCAATGTTGATGCATCGGTGTTTCTATTTCTCTCTCCCTCTCACTTCCTCTCTCCCTAAAAGTCAATAAAAACATTTTCAAAATAAAAAACTAAAATTACAAGAAGTACTTTTACAGGTCGCATTCTCAGATCCAAACCCATTATTATCAGAAGCCAAAAGCATGGTTTCACAAATTGGAACTACTTGAAAAATAAAAAGCATACCTTGATGTAACGCTCAGATTTGTACCCCCTGACCCACAAACCCAACCAACCAACCATCCCTAAAACTAAAATAACAAAAGATCTAGACATTTATGAAAGGATGCTTCGGAGAAAAATCTATACAAATATGGATGCCATGAAAATTTTTTGAAAGACTTCGAAATAAGCAAAAGATATTTCTGAGTGTCCTGTTAGTTTCCAGCTCTGGATTGTCTAATTCTGTAGGGGTTAGTGCCTTTCATTGTTTTTGAGGTATTTTAAAACCCGTGGGTTATAGAAAAATATAATAGTGCAAATAAATCATCAACATAAATGCAAACAGACTGTTGCCCTGGAGATACCGGCCAGTTGCATCTGTCTGTAAATTTATTTTGTGTTTCTGATGGCTGTTGTAAGTCTGCATTTGTTGAATTAATTCTCCTTTGAACCTGTTGTACCATTTTACTGAGTCCCCATTCAAATAAATAAATAAATAAATAAATAAATAAATAAATAAATAAAATCCCTAATACGTTCATTTTATATTTGTATGACAGTCATTTTAAGTTTTTTAAAAATTATCTCTTAACATAGGTGAAGTCAAATGGAAAATATATAGCTTTAAATGCTTTCATTACTAAAGGCTAAGAATAAGTGAACTTAGGGAAATTAGAATAACAAAATAAATGGAAAGAAAAGCACAGAAAGAATGCATAAAAAGATAAAAGCTGAAATGAATAAAATGGAGGAGTAGAGAAAAGAAATAAAAGCAAAAGCTTTACTTTTACTTAATACGAATGACAAAATAAACTCTCAGCAAACTAAGATGAAGAATGAAAACACAAAACAAAAACAACAGAAATAAGAAAGCTGCTAAACAAATGTCAAAGATTTAAAAATAATTTTAGGAGAATGTTAAATGGAAGGGCCACAGATTTAAAAATTTAGAGCAAAGTGAAAATTTTTTTTTCTTTTGAAAACTATAAATTACCTAAATTGATTCAGATGAAACATAAAACAGACTGAAAATTACAGAAAAAATTGGAAAGGTTATTAAGGATGTACAATGATAAAAGGCATCAGGCCAGATGATAAACAGATTAATTACTGAGATAACTAAATATTGGCTGGTTACTGAGAAAGAAGGCAAGAGTTCCAATTTATTTTCAGAATAGAATAACCTATAACAAAAAAAAAAGCAAAACTCGAAGCACAAAAAACTCGAAGCACAAAGAGAACTAGACACCAACTGCACTTACACATGTAGTTGTAAAGTATTCAAGGAAAATACTAGTAAATGAGATCCAGCAATGCATTAGAAAATGAATCCAACACGACCAAGAGGGCTTATATCAGGAAAGCTAGGTGATTAGGTACCAGGCGATGTCCTGCCCTAATTTACTATAGCAACATACTTAAGTGCAAAATCGAAATACTTATATCAAAAGATATTGAAAAGATATTTGATAATAGTAAGGAACTCACCCTAATGAAAACACTATGTAAAAATTAGAGTAGCCCTAGGTGGTTAGGCTTAGTGGATAAAGAGTCAACCTGTGGACTGAAGGGTCTCGGGTTTGATTCCGGCTAAGGGCACATGCCAGGTTGCGGGCTTGATCCCCAGTAGGGGCGAGCCAGAGGCAGCCGATCAATGATTCTCTCTCATCATTGATGTCACTATCTCTCTCTCCCTCTCTGAAATCAATAAAAATATATATTAAAAAAATTAGAGTAGAAGAAAATGACTTAAGTATGTAAAAACCAACACCCCAAGGAACCGTGTATTTTATATTAAATTTGAAAATTCTAAAACTATTCAAGTTAAAGTTAGAGACGCAACAAGGATGCCAGCTGTAGCAACATTGTTTGGAGGTTCTGGCTTATGCAATAGGACAAGAAAACAAAATTAGTATATATACTGTAAGGAAAGGATAAAACAATCTGGAGATGAAATGACTATGTCATATCCATCATATATCATATTTATCAGAGACCAAGAGTTTCTAATAAGTACTGTCAATTAATAATAATTTTTGCGCCGGAACCGGTTTGGCTCAGTGGATAGAGCGTCGGTCTGCGGACTGAAGGGTCCCGGGATCGATTCCGGTCAAGGGCATGTACCTGGGTTGCGGGCACATCCCCAGTAGGAGATGTGCAGGAGGCAGCTGATCGATGTTTCTCTCTCATCGATGTTTCTAACTCTCTATCTCTCTCTCACTTCCTCTCTGTAAAAAATCAATAAAATGTCTAAAAAAAATAATAATAATTTTTGCTACTAGAGATTGGGACTCACAGCAGATCTACCTAACACACACACACAAACCCAAACAGGCAGCCAAAATGGGGAGACAAAAAAACAAGCCCCAAATGAAAGAAGAGACTTTTCCATAAGAAGAGCTAAATGAAATGGAGATAAGAAATTTATCAGATACAGAGTTCAAAAGAATGATGGCAAAGATGTTCAACAGCTTGAGAAAAGATATATAATAACTATGAAGACTAACATAGCACTAATAAAGATACAGTGGAAGGAATACCAGATTCGGGGGAGGCTGAGGATTGGATCAGTGAATTAGAAGACAGGGTAGAAAAAACCAATCAGAGAACCAAAAGAAAAAAAAAACAATAAAAAAAACACAGGAGGACAGCTTAAGAGAGCTGTGGGACAACATGAAACATAACAATACTTGCACAATAGGTGTGCCACAGGGGAAGGAAGTGAGCAAAGGATACAGAATGTGTTTGAAGAAATAATGGCAGAAAACTTCTTTAACTTGGTGAAGGAAAAAAGAAATCACACAATTTCAGAAGGCACAGAGAGTCCCAAGCAAGAAGAACTCAAAGAGGTCCATGCCCAGACACATCATAATTAAAATGCCTAAAATTAAAGACAAAGAGAGAATCTTAAAGGCAGCAAGAAAAAAGCATTTGTTACCTACAAAGGAGCTCCCATAAGGCTGTCAGATGATTTTTCATCAGAAACTCTACAGGCCAGAAGGGAATGGCATGAAGTATTCAAGGTAATGAAAAGCAAGGATCTGAAATCAAGATTACTATATCCAGCAAGGCCGTCATTCAAAATAGATGGTGAGGTAAAGAGCTTCCAGACAAAAAAAGGTAAGAGAGTTTTTTACCACCAAACCAGCACTGCAAAAAAGTGCTAAAGGGACTGCTGCAATGAGAAGAAAAAATAGAGAGAGAGAGAGAGAGAGAGAGAGAGAGAGAGAGAGAAACAAATGGGACTACATCAAAATAAAAAGCTTCTACACAGCAAAGGAAACCATCAACAAAATGAAAAGGTAGCCCACTGTATTGGAGAACATGTTTGGCAATGATACAGCTGATAAAGGTTTACTATCCAAAGGAATGCATTCAATGTAATAAAAGGAAGACAAACATTCCAATTTAAAAATGGGCAAATGACCTAAATAGACACTTTTCCAAAGCAGACAGACAGATGGCCAAGAGACAATGAAAAAATGCTCAAAGTCACTGATCATCAAAGAGATGCAAATTAAAATGACAATGAGCCCTAGCTGGTTTGGCTCGGTGGATGGAGCATCGGCCTGCGGACTGGAAGGTCCCAGGTTCGATTCCGGTCAAGGGCATATACCTTGGTTGTGGGCACATCCCCAGTGGAGGGTGTGCAGAAGGCAGCTGATCGATGTTTCTCTCCCATCGATGTTTCTAACTCTCTATCCCCCTTCCTTCCTCTCTGTAGAAAATCAATAAAATATATTAAAAAAACACACAAAAAATAACAACAATGAGGTATCACCTCACACCTGTCAGAATGGCTACCGTCAACAAATCAACAAATGACAAATGCTGGCGAGGATGTGGAGAAAAGGGAACCCTAGTACATTGCTGATGGGAATGCAGACTGGTGCAGCCACTATGAAAAACAGCATGGACTTTCCTCAAAAAATTAAATAAATTTGACCCAGTGATCCCACTGCTAGGAATATATCCTAAGAAACCTGAAGCACCAATCAGAAAGAATGTATGCACCCCTATGTTCATAGAAGCACAATTTACAATAGCTAAGATCTGCCAACAGCCCATGTGCCCATCAGTAGATGAGTGGATAAAAAAGCTGTGGTACATTTATACCATGGAATACTATGCAGCAGTAAAAAAGAAGGATCTCTTACTCTTTGAGACAGCATGGAGGGACCTGGAGAGTTTTCTGCTAAGCAAAATAAGCCAGTCAGAGAAAGACAAGTATCACATGATCTCACTCATATGAACAAAATAAAATGATGAACAAAATAAACTGATGAACAATATAGATCCAGAGACATAGAGCATGGAAGAGACTGTGGAATCTCAGAGGGAAGGTGGGAGTGGGTGGATGGGAGGGAAGAGAGCAACCAAAAAGAACTTATATGCATATATGCATAACCCATGGACACAGACAATGGGGGGTGAAAACCTGGGGTAGGTGGTGGGAGCAAGCTTATAGCTTGGGTCAATGGGAAAAAAGGGGGTTAAATGTAATACTTTCAATAATAAAGATTAAAAAAAGATTTTTTGCTAAGCTAGCTTAATATATTCAATTATATCAAAAATAGCTACACTTTATGCGTGCAACAAATAATTATTTTAGTTGAGTTTTTAAAAATTAATTTTTATTGATTACAGAGAGGAAGGGAGAGAGAAATATAAATGATGAGAATAACTGATTAGCTGCCTCCTGCATGCCCCCTACTGGGGATTGAGCCCGCAACCTAGGCATGTGCCCAGACTGGGAATTGAACTGTGACCTTCTGGTTCATAGGTCAATGCTCAACCACTAAGCTATGCCAGCTGGGCTAACAAATAATTATTTTAAAATGGAAAAAGTTCTATTTACAATTATAGTAAAATTCAGAACATGAAAATACAGGCGTATATAATAAGACTATACTGTATATGAATAAAATTATGTAATTTCATTGAATAATGTTTACAACAGTATTTGAATAAAAGTTTTTGAGTGGAAGATTTTTTTCTTTTCCTAAGTTCATATATCACATTGATGCAATTCTCATAAAAATCCTCAGTGGGTATTCTTTTTCTGGATGGGGGCAGGTACTGGACAAGTGACAGTTAATCTAGAAGTATGAATACCTAAGAATTGCTAAGAAAATTTTGGACAAGAGTATCTACAGAGTCTTTGTAAGTCCGAAAGCTATTAAGGTTTACCTTAATGCAAACATAATCAAATATGTGATGTTGGCAAACCAGAGAAAATATGAAGATCAATGGGCCAAAATAGAGATTCCAGAAATAGATCCAAGTACATTTGGGTACTTCATCTAAAGGTGAAATTAAGATTTCCAGCCCAAGGGCAACCAAACTCCTACATCAAAAGTGTATAGATACGAATCCTGGCAGCAGCAAGGTGCTAACTAAGCCAAACAATAACAATATTACAGAAACGCCTCAGGAGGGAGGGCCTTCATAGGAAAGACAGGAGCTACAAATTAAGCAGAAGAATCGACTGCATAAAAGGACAGTCATTTTTATATGGAAACAACACCATAAGGAAAGTCAAAAGACAAAGCACGGCAGGGGAGAAAACTCAGCAATATCTGATGGACATGGGTTCGAATCCTCGAGTTCCCAAGAACCCAAGGAAAAGAATGAGTGTGTAGGAGTTTAAAAGTCATAGGACAGAAACATGCAAATGATCAAACAGTCTATGTAGAAACAATACAGATCAAAACACCAGCCGGGGAAACGCACAAGGACTAGACAACTCTTTTCTCTCATCAGATTAGCAAGACTTCAAAGGCCGGAAAACACCCAGGGTTGGTGATAATTGGGCACAGACCAGATAAGACTACCATTTTGAAATCTACACAGGTACAAACTATGGAAATGCATTGAAACTCCAAAAGTACAACCGAGTATGAGGAATTATGTAGGATGTTTTACTGTGGATATTGTGATAGCAAACAAAACAAAAAACAACCTAAATATCCACGAAGAAGATGGCTGAGTAAAGCATGCTTTGGTCATAGCCTCATCTTTGCTTAAAAAATAAAGTTAGGGCCTGGCTGCAGTGGCTTCGTTGGTTGGGTATTGGCTGGTGCAGCGAAAGATTGCCAGTTCGATACCCAGTCGGGGCACATTCGGAGGACAACCTATTGATGCTTCTCACATTGATGTTTCTCTCACTCTCTCTCTCTTTCCCTTCCTGTCTCTAAGCATGTTGCTGGCTGAGGGGGCATGCAGGAGGCAGACAATCCATGTCTTGCTATCACATCAATGTTTTTTTCTCTCTCTCCCTTTCTCTAAGAAAAGTCAATTACAAAAAAATAGTACATAGAAAGGAAATAGTATGACCAATTCAACATCAACTCTGTAACTGGAGTAGAAAACAGAGACATAAGCAGGGAAAAAAAGATCAGGATAAACTTCATCAAAAAGGTCCCAATGTTTACATCTGGATGGTAAGGTTAGTAACTAATTTTTCTAGATAATGTTTCCCATACTTTCTGTATTTTAAAAAAATATGTTTATTTTATTGATTTTTTAAAAATATATTTTATTGATTTTTTACAGAGAGGAAGGGAGAAAGGTAGAGAGTCAGAAACATCGATGAGAGAGAAACATCGATCAGCTGCCTCCTGCACACTCCTACTGGGGATGTGCCCGCAACCCAGGTACATGCCCTTGCCCGGAATCGAACCTGGGACCCTTCAGTCCACAGGCCGACGCTCTATCCACTGAGCCAAACCGGTTTTCGGCTTTTTTATTGATTTTTAGAGAGGAAGGGAGATAGAACCATCAATCAGCTGCCTCCTGCATGCCCCCTCCTGGGAGTTGAGCCCGAAACTTGGTACATGGGCCAGTGCTCAACCAACTTAGCCACACAGGCCAGACCCATACTTCCTATCTTGAATACACATTACATTTACAGTCAGGGGGAAAAATCTTTAAAAGCTGAAAAAAAGGGGGTAAAATGAAAGAAGTAAAAAACCAGGTTCATGACAATGGAAGTTTCCCTGCTAAAATTCAATAACTGAGCTTCCTCAGGAGCTACAAGCAATAATATTATTAAAATACTCACACCGGACGCTGCAAGCTTTTTCAATTTCTTATCAAACAATAATGAATCATGATTACCATTGCTGATATGAAAAGAAAAAAATTCTGGCAAAGAAAACACAATGAATTATCAGCATTGTGTTCAAGTAAGTAAGAAGCAAAGACAGAAAAGCCCAATTCAAACTCTGTATCTATTTCCAACGGACAAGCCTCAAGGTTTCCAGCTTTGCCATTTTGTTATTTCTTTAGTTTGCTTTATATCTTTTATGTAAAAGTAAACTGATGTGCATGAGAACTCTAAGTTTGTGTATTAGGGAAGTAAACGTGTGTAGTAAAAACTCTGATTAAAAAAAAGTAAGTGTTCTTATATTTTAAATATACTTCTCTCACAGGAATAACCTCTCTAACTCACAATCTTGCTGACATTCTGTGAGAGCATGCTTCATTCATTCAGTACTTACTAAGAGCCCATCATGAGTTGAAGATCATGCTAGAGGCTGGAAATTGAGATATTATGACCCCTAGTTCATGTATTTGGGTATAATCCTAGCTTGCTCTCTGGTGCCACCTACTGGTCAAACAGCATTTCCACTCAAATCACTTGAGGTACCACAGATATTTGACTTTAAGACCAGTGGTTCTCAACCTTCCTAATGCTGCGACCCTTTAATACAGTTCCACATGTTGTGGTGACCCCCAACCATAACATTATTTTAGTTGCTACTCCATAACTGTAATTTTGCTACTGTTATGAATCGTCATGTAAATATCTGATATGCAGGATGTATTTTCATTGTTACAAATGGAACATAATTAAAGCATAGTGATTAATCACAAAAACAATATGTAATTATATATGTGTTTTCCGATGGTCTTAGGCGACCCCTGTGAACGGGTCGTTCAACCCCCAAAGGGGTCAGGACTCATAGGTTGAGAACCGCTGGTTAAGACGTTTCTATAAAACTTTTAAGCCAGGGCTACACACCTTTGCTTATTCAAGTTCTCTTTAATGATATGCTCATTCACATCCCCTCAACCCCAAATCATACTGTGACTACAAAATCATTACCATTCAGTATATTTTAATCATGTATCAATTCATTAGAAAATCATTCCCTTTTTGCTTTAGAACTAAACTTTTTTTTGGAGGGGGGTGTCAAATATCCATGTAACATTATGTAGAAAATGGTCCTTCCTACCATAGATTTGTAGCCATGTATTCTGGGGGTATTTCAGGATGGCACGTGAGAGGCTGGTAAGTACCATCTACTCCACAAGTTTAATGAGATGGAGAAAACTTTTACTAGAGTTGGGAAATCAAGTTGGAGACAAATGTACTCACTACTCAATGCATTTAATTCCAAGCTCTAATCATAATTATCCCGGTAACGTTGAAGATTCTACAACAGTGACAACACTTCGATTCAAGAGGAGGTCTCAAAGTTATTACAGCATTAAAAATTACAGTGGGCAGTATAAAATTACAATTTATTAGGGGTGTGTGTGTTTTCACAATAATGTTTAAACACATAAAGGGCATCCCTCTTGCAGAATTCTATGTATGAACTTGTCACATTTCCCCTCCCCCCCTTTCTTTTAAGCTCCCCCTTCCTTCTTTTGTTTTTTAATCTGGTATGGAATCCGCTGGGCACAGCAACGCCGGGTGGGCCCCTCCTTGAATGATGGAGTAAGTCTGCTTGGGTAAGTCTGGCTGGGAGGAGGAGAATATTGGTGGGGCCGTGGTGGCCACAGCGATGTTCTGGCCCCCATCGCTCACCACAGTCACCTCGGCCGTGCCCTCCTGAATCAGAGCGTTAAGGCCTTCAAAGTCGGTGCAGGTGATGCCAGAGCTGGTGATAAAAGTCTGGTTGCCAGCGCCTTCCTGGGGGCCGCCCGGGGCCGTGGGGATGAGAGTCTGGTGCAGAGTGGCTCCGTCCGTCTGGTCATGCGTGGTCAGCAGGACAGCGGGCTGGGCCATGGCACCCACCTCGCCGGGGCACCCCGAGGGCTGGGGAGGGGCGATGAGATTGACCTGGCGCAGGATCTGCAGCCGGCTGTTAGCGGGCAGCTCCTCTGGGTTCTGGGCCACCAAGGCGGACGGCACGATGTTCACGGCGGCGGCCGCAGCCTGGACGATGGTGTTTGTCTGGGGCACCTGATGGCCCACAATGATTTTGACTCTCCCCTCACTGAACTGGGGCACGGGGCTGGGCTGGAGGGGGACCTGGAGGTGGCCCACCGCGAGGGGCGCGGCGGCGGGCTGCTTGCTGGGCTCGATCTGAAACTGCAGGACGGTCACATCCGAGTTCTTGTTCTCATTGTACTCACTGTGCTGCCTCTTGTGGCTGCGCAGCGAGTCCTCCCGCATGAAGGAGGCTTCGCAGATGTCACAGTGGAAGGTCTTCTTGGCGTCCAGCTTGGCCACCTGCCGGCTGCTCTGGCGGCCCGTGTCCTTCCTCTCCGAGGCCTCGCTCTTGACCTTGTCCGCGTGGAACTTCTTCATGTGCTTGCTCAGGTTGCTGGGCTGCTTGGTGTCGAAGCTGCAGTAACTGCACTTGAAGGGGCGGTCGGTGCAGTGGATGCGCTCATGCACGCGCAGCGCCGCCTTGCTGGAGCAGGAGTAGCTGCACTCGGCGCACTTCTCGGGGTGCTCGGCCTGGTGCAGCCGGCTGTGCTTCCGCAGGGTGGCTTTGCTGTCCCCCAGGAAGTCGCAGTGCGGACACTTGAAGTTATTCCCGCTGTGCTTGATGCGGATGTGGGACTTGAGGTTTCCCTTCATGGTGCAGCGGACATTGCAGAACTCGCACTTGAAAGGCTTCTCCCCCGAGTGCACGCGCATGTGCCTTTTCAAGTCCGAGCTGATTTTGAACTTGGCGCTACAGAGCCAGCACTGGAAGGGGGCGTCCCCTGTCAACACAAGGTGAGTTTCGATGAGAACAGGCAGGCAACAACCACAGCGGATCCCCCCGAAGCACACACCTTCTAACCGCAGCTCCCAGCAGCCCCTGGGGGAAAAAAAAGGGGGTGGGGATGGGGGGCTTCTCTTCTTTCCCCAAACCTAAGCCGCCACCACATGCGTGGTGCACCACCACCGTCTCAAAACCCAGGAGGAAAACGGAGATTGGAAAGAGCTTTGTAATTTGTCCCAAGTAAAGTAAGATGTGTGCATATCCTTAGCATAGTCTTTAAAACAACCAAGCTATCGCTCCTACAGTTACTGTGACCACTCTGGTTCGGGGTTGTGCCATTCTGCGTGATCCATTGATTGTGACCGAGTTACATGTTGTAACAGATCGCAGGACACATTTCGAACCAGTCAGCTCCATGCTCACTCATCAGAACACTCTTTTTACCGTGATTCAAATGGCCAGCTTATACTTCAGGCAGATTCTCATTAATAAAGACGTGTTTATCGCGCAAACTTTATTCCACACATTGCCAACTGCGTTCTTTGCTGGTGGAGTTATAAAATCCAGCCGCTTGACTTTCTACTTTTTAATGTTAAGTTCATATTCGCTGAAAGATGAGCAGGGAAAGTGAAACTGCAAGCATCTGGACGGCGTGATATTCCAAATGGATTTGGTCTGTGAGTGCCAAGTCCAGTGTATCTTAGGCACACTGGTGGCCCCGCCCATTTCAATTACTGTATAATTAGGCAAAACAGCAGCTAACATTCTTCAGGGTTGCTTCCGGGACGGCAGGCACTCTGCTGAACACTCCACAAGAATGGTCTCATCGGATGCTCCGACAGTCCCAGGAGGCAGGTACATTAGCAGTATTATCATTCACACCATTGTGCACATGAGGAGACTGAGGCCTAGAGAGACTACATAGAGACCTTGTCACAGTCACCCGGGAGCATGCAGCAGGGCCTGGACTCCCAGGCTGGAATGCTTAGATGCCAGGTAATCAACCATCGGTACCTATGGCCAGTGTTCGCTGTCTTAGGCCACAGGCTCAAGAGACCAAGCCTGTGTTCCTGCTTTTTGGTGTAAGGCCTAACACATCACCATGAGCTGCTTAATGCATGCAATTAAAGATGACAGGGAGTGCCCTAGCCAGTTTGGCTCAGTGGATAGAGCATCAGCCTGTGGATTGAAGGGACCCTGGTTCGATTCTGGTCAAGGGCACATGCCTGGGATTGCGGGCTCAATCCCCAGTGGAGGGTATGCAGGGGGCAGCTGATCAATGATTCTCTCTCATCACTGATGTTTCTATCTCTCTCCCTCCCTGAAATCAATAAAAATATATTTAAAAAAATAAATAAATTTAAAAAAGATGACAGGAAGGGGAAATAGCCAGCTTCAAGAAAATTGGGAAGCCCAAACCTAAAAAAGGCTTTCTGTGTAACTAAATACCACCGAGATCATGCACACTAAATTCTAGAATGGTAAGCTATGGCCAATTCTGGCTCACGGCCTGTGTTTGTAAATAAAGTTTTATTGGTATGCAGCCACACCCATTTGTGTGTGTGTTGTTTGTGGTCACTTTCCAGGCACAGGTGAGCGACCGTGACAGAGAACGGGTGGCCCACAAAGCCTAAAATATTTACCATCCGGCCCTTTTTTAAAAATACATTTGATTGATTTTTTGCAGAGAGGAAGGGAGAGGGATGGAGAGTTAGAAACATCCATGAGAGAGAAACATCGATCAGCTGCCTCCTGCCCACCCCCTACTGGGGATGTGCCCGCAACCCAGGTACATGCCCTTGACCGGAATCGAACCTGGGACCCTTCAGTCCGCAGGCCGACGCTCTATCCACTGAGCCAAGGTTAGGGCTACTATCTGGCCCTTTACAGAAAAAGTTTGCTGACCCCCTTTTCATAACATCAACCCCTCTTTCCCAGTTCAGGGAAACCCATGGGCCCTTTCTCAGAATAATGCTTAAATATTCAAAGTAAACTGAAAATGAATAGGAATACAAAAGAAACCGATTCCATTGAAGTGGTTATTAAAAATTAAACGAAACAAATCTGTGGTATGGCAATGTCTGTGCTGACCAATGTACTAAAGAGTAAGATCCAACGGCAGGTCTAGTGCCTACAACCCTTTCTAGACGGAGACGAGCACCGAGGAAATTCTGATCTCCCAGCAGCCACTGGTATGGGAAGACCTGTGGTTTCCACTGGCAACGAGTCCCCTGCACTGTGATCAGACTGGTTGCCAGTTGCCGTAGCTGAAGGACGCACTGAATTTCAGTCCGGGCGAGTGAAAATGAAGATGTAGAGTCTTCCCACCCAACTTCATGGACTTCCTAAATTCTACGCATTAAACCCAGAAAAGACAGATAACCCAATCTCACAGAGCTTAACAACACCTTTGACATGAAAGTCAAAGGATTAAATCCCTTTGCCATCTTCTTCTTTATTCCCCTTTAACCATAGATTTATTTCTTAAATGAGGAATGCCCACTACCTCATCCTCAGTGGGGACTTCATGGGTGTTGCTGAATGAATAAATGACAGACACAGTTAAGTGGGCAGATCTTTCTTGAGGTTAAGTTGCCCCTAAGATGACTGACAACGTAGTTGATCAAAGCAAAGGAAGAGTAAAACAAAATCCTATTACTTTTACAATTTGTAAAATATTATAAGTGCCGCAGACTTAAAAAGGGGAAATGAAAACTCCATGGAGACATAAATGGAACACATTCAAATTTTTAGATAATACACTTTTCTGGACCACGTTAAAGATGCTACAATAAATGCTAAGTTTATCCATGTAAATCAAAATGATTCTGAACCATGTCCAAAAATGAATCCTTCAGCTCCTCTAACCTAGGTTGGGGAGATTTCTGAAGATCGGCTGGGCATTAGTTATGTCAACGTCTTAATGTGCTAAAGGCCACAAAAATGTCCCCCAAACTCCCACCTACCATTTCTCCCAGTAGCCATGGCCTGTCACATATGTCATCAGGCATGCTCTCCTGACCAGGGCAGGATGACCTGCCATGACCTCAGACAACAGGACCCATCATGGCATCAGATCCAGCTGATGGTACGCTGCGCAGACCTGACACCGTAATGGCTTGAAATGGGCTTGTGCATTGGGATTTGCTCACTTGCACGTCTGTCATCCATTGCCGTGAGAAGGTCAAGCCTGGGCTGGCCCTCTGGTCCCAGGAGGAGGAGGACAGGTGCATGGAGCAGAGCTGGGGAACCACGGTAAAGGCCAGTGCACAGGCCAGGCCACGGCCAGCTGAGTCTCCGACGGGGAAGTGAGCTGGCCAAGATCAGCAGAGCTGCCCAGATGACACCAGCTGATCCCCAACGTGGGAACAGAAAGGCATGTTGTTGCATCCACTGAGGTGTCGGGGTTGTTACACTGCATGGTTGTGATAACAGATAACGAATACAGATACCAGGATGGAGAAATGGAGCGTTGCCACAAGAGGAAACTAAGTTATGTAGCACTGGCTTTCGGATTGGTTGGCAGGCAGAGGCTGCCTATACACTACGGAATGGCAAACATTTGGTAAAACTGTCACCTGCGGTAACTTAAAAGATAGAATACACACCTATTGAATGGTGGGCTTGATCGAAGAGGTTAATTCTAAGCAAAACATCCAAAGTGTCTCACAAGCTGCACGTGATAAGCTAACACAAGAAAGAGACAAACACACAAAAAAACCTGGCCATTTTCCAAATGGACCTTAGAGAGAGAAAGTAGAAAATCAAAGATGTGCTGGGTTGAATAAAGATGCTCACCTTGCCTGGCCGCTGTGGCTCAGCGGTTGAGCACCGACCTGTGAACCAGAAGGTCACAGTTCGATTCCCAGTGAGGAAACAGGACCCCCAGCGAAGGGTGTGCAGGAGGCAGCTGATCAATGATTCTCTCTCATCATTGATGTTTCTCTCTCTCTCCCCCTTTCTCTCTCAAATTAATAAAAATGTATTTTAATAAAACCACAAAAAGATCCTCATCTCCAGCCAGCAGAAGGTTTTCAAAGAAAACAAACTGTGGACAAAGATCCTGTCCAGGGAGTTGATCTCGAGATGGTGATGAGTGGGGTGGGGTGGGGGAGGACAGTGAGGAGTGGGGGAGAAAAGACTGAATGAGAAATGAAGGATGTGAATGTAGGTTCTGTTAAAATCTCTAAAAGAATGAAGCTGGTGCCACGTAGATTCTCTCAGCTGGACAAGGAGTCCTACAGGTCTCAAGGATTCGACCCACAGAAGGTTGTGTGCCCAAAGTGCCTGCAGTTGGGCTCAGAGGAACGGCAAGTCTCGGGAGGGACTGTGGTGAGGCTGCTGGCACCGACACAGCGGAAGCTCCGAAGTCTTACGACAACTCTGCCAGCGAAGCTGTCCCAACCTGGACTAAAACTCTAAAGAGGTGCCCAGCTTTCGGCAGCTGAGACACAGGCTGAGAAAGGCTCCCAAAGGCACGTTTTCACTCCTTTTCAGAAGTAGCCAAGGAAGGGGAAGGAAAGGATGTGCCACGGAACAATCTAGAAACCAGGGAGCTGAGCCAAAGCTCATCACGAACCACTCCCTGTCCACAGAGTGGGGGACCGGGACACCAGTCGGAGGGGCTTCAGAAATGTGTGGACCAGTGACTGCCAAGTGCCTCAGTCCTTACCCGTCCCAACAGCAAGGTTACCCCCGTTGTCCTGGCTCTGTACACCGGGAGTGCGGGACGGACCTGTCTTTTTACGGCTAGGGTCTCTAGGTCAAGGGGACACGTATCCACACCTGACAGAGGTCGGGAGATCCTGGACTTGGGAGGGTGTGAATGCGTCTGCATGCCAGAAAGATGTGAATGACGGTGGGTGGGCGGTGGGGGGGCCTCAATTCCTTATCCCTCCCTGCATCTCTCTGGCCTTTGCCATGTAACCTTGTGGTGACCTCCTCCTGTAGGTGAGCTTGGCCCAACCCTTTACACCAGGCCCTTTAGCCAGTGGGATATAAGTACAGGTTTGAAATGGGGTTACACACTGAGGCATGCGTGCTTGTATTATTGCCATGGTCACGAGAAGGACAAGCCTGGGGTAGCCCACTGGTCCCAGAAGGAGGAGGAAATGTATGGGGAGGGGGGCAGAGCTTAAACCCCCGCCTACCTGCCCCAGCCAAGGTGACGGACATCCAGGGAGCCCACAGCTAACAGATCCCCAGCCAAGGGCAATGGACACCCAGCCTTCACCACACACGTGACTGAGCCCAGCCAACATCAACAGAGTTGTCTAGCCACGCCTGTGCTGACCTGAAGTATATGAGCAATGCATACTTAGTATGATATGCCACTGGGGTTTCACGCTGGTTGTTACACAGCAGCACTGATCAATAGCTGACGGATACACTTGCCAGAAGGAAAACACACACCATTTGTTAAGTTACGCACTCTGCTGAGCTTTTCCATCAAGCTGTCCCACGCTCAACTCATCAGAGTACACTTTAAGACGGAGGGAAATGACTGAACAACCATTACGCAGAAATGTATTAAAAATGCACTACTTGTATCTCTATTTCGTTTAGCATATCTCCTCAATTAAATACTAGTGAGTAAATTATAAAGTTACATAAAGCTATATATAGAGAGAGTTATAAATTGGAGGTTCCCCCTATTTTACTGAGAAAGGCACTTCGGGGCAGATGAAAAGCAAAACTGCATACAATGGGATCATCAAATACGTATGTTGTGCCTATGACGGAAGCAACAGCAAGCCAGGAGCACGGAGCGGGAGCGGCGAGGGACTTACCCGTGTGGGACCGGAGGTGGACGGTGAGCTGGCTGGAGTTGCGGCTGGCGTAGGGGCAGATCTGGCACTTGAAGGGCCGCTCGTCGGAGTGGATCCGCAGGTGCTTGTTTAGGCTGCTGCTGTCGGCGGCGGCGTAGTCGCACGTCTTGCACTTGTAGGGCTTCACGCCCGTGTGGCACCGCATGTGGGTCTTCAGCTTGTCCTTCCGGCTGAAGCACTTGCCACAGACCTCACACTTGTGGGGTTTGTCTCCTTCAAACACACAGAGGGCGTCAGGAAACAAGCGTAAAGAAGAAGGCTTATCTCCCACTGCCTTGTGGAAAGCGTAATACGCGATCACCAAAGACTGTTAGAAAACCCCCGGATGGGATGTGTGGTTGGCAAAGAGCTAGCATCTTGGGAGGGGGGCGGGGTGCCTCTATTTTGAGGATGACTGTGCTATTACTGGTATTTTCTAATTTTTCCTATGTTGAATATGAACTTCTTATTTATTAAGAATAGAATACAACCCGGCCAGTGTGGCTCAGTGGTTGAGCATGGACCCAGGAACCAGGTCACCGGTTGATTCCCGCGATGCAGGCTCAGTCCCCCGTAGGGGGCATGCAAGAGGCAGCCAATCAATGATGTTCCTCTCTCACCTATGTTTCTATCTCTCTATCCTTCTCCCTTCCTCCTCTCTAAAAATCAATAAATACATATACTACTATAAAAAAAAGAATAGAATGCAACTTAAATTTTTAAATTTAAGCTCAGTAAAATAAAGTGTCCACTGTCCCTCATAACCATTCTCTCCATTTCCCTTGTCACAACAGACATGCCCTAAACCTCAGACCCCTTAGGTTTTAGGGGCTCGTGTCTGACCAGCTGCGGACCATGTCTCTCGGCCTCATGTGCAGCGAGGTGTGATTCTGCAACCACGTCCTCATCAGTGAAATGGCAGAGAAGGAAAATGTGCCCCTTTTGGAAAAAGAAACTGTGTGCTTTATACTTTTCCTCTTTCCCCTCCTTCCTGTCAGCTGTAACCAAGACATGGGGTGAACTGGCAGGGGTGGGCAGGTTAGGCCAGCGCACCTGCAGACGGTGGGGATCGTAACGTCATGTACTGTGATGGCACAGAAGGAGCTTAAACCCCCGCCTACCTGCCTGGACCACCTGCTTTCCTCTGGCCAGGCATGTGACAGAGACACAAAGCCCTACCTTGTCTGAGCTGGTGTCGGGTTTCTTTGCTATACCTGCTTAATCTGGACTCGCTAGACACGTGTCAACTTGTCACCCATACGTTTTTTGACGTAAACTGTTCCAATCTCTTTTGTATCTGTGTGTACCTGTACTTTTTTTTTTTTTTTTTAATATATTTTATTGAGTTTTTACAGAGAGGAAAGGAGAGAGATAGAGAGTTAGAAACATCGATGAGAGAGAAACATCGACCAGCTGCCTCCTGCACACTCCCCACTGGGGATGTGCCCGCAACCCAGGTACATGCCCTTGACTGGAATCGAACCTGGGACCCTTCAGTCCGCAGGCCGACGCTCTATCCACTGAGCCAAACCGGTTTCGGCCCTGTACTT
Source organism: Myotis nattereri (assembly GCF_964212035.1). NCBI lineage: Eukaryota > Metazoa > Chordata > Mammalia > Chiroptera > Vespertilionidae > Myotis > Myotis nattereri. The sequence goes on along the minus strand of NC_138083.1, from coordinate 11,076,018 downwards.
TTTTTTGGTACAAAAAGACCTCTTGGCTGACATCAATTTAAACACTTCCTTTCTGAAAGGCACTGTGCCTCTGAGTGGTTTTACTGAATTCTCTCAACAAGTGGGATTAGAATCCGGGACTGTCTTGCTTTCTTAGCCAAACGCAACACTGCCTCCCCACTGACTACATCTTTTCACATCATTAATATTTACATAGTTTTGATTGATTTCAGAGAGGAAGGGAGAGACAGAAACATCAATGATGAGAGAATCAGTGATCGGCTGACTCCTGCCTGCCCCCTACTGGGGGCTGAGCCCACAACCGGTGCATGTACCCCGGCCAGGAATCGAACCGTGACCTCCTGTTTCATAATAGGTGGACGCTCAACCACTTAGCCACGCCGGCCAGGCAATACCCACATGATTTTTAAGGCTGAAGCATTTCACGTGCAGATGTGCCGTGCATTACTGAACCGATTCCTTACTTGGCCACTGAGAAGGTAAAATAGGTATGTGCATACTGATGTGGGAAGATGTTCAGGAGTAAACGGAAAACAGCAAGCTGCAGTGATGATGTATACAATATCACGCTGATCTTCGCCAAAAGGCTGAGAAGCTATCATATATACAATATTACCTTAGTAAGAGATGAAAAAAGGAAATTGTGTGTGTGTCGTAGGCTTGGTATAGGCATGCCAAAATCTTAAGAATGAGACCCACTGGACGGTTAAGACTGGTGACTTATGGGCACTGGGTAAGAAGGAGATGGGATGCGAGTTAGGATTTTCACTTTTACTTTATAGCAAATACGTAAATAACCAAGTGCTCGTATCAACGTTGGCCCAAACTGATCACTACCATCATAGACTAAACATCTGGCATTCAAGAACACCCTAAGTGTATTAAATATGACAATTTTATTATTAAAATGTTAATAGTCAAATTTAAATATCCAGGAGCAGTACTTTCTCATTACTGTCAGCTGTTAGGTGGTCCCTGGAGTCCCTGTCCGTGTGGCTGCAGCACTGAGCAGCTGCTGGCCGGCTCTGCTGGAACAGAGCCCTGCTACGCTTTTTTTCATTTTTTATATTTTGTCAAATATAGTTTTATTGATGTCAGAAAGGAAGGGAAAGGGAGAGAGAGAGAGGTCAATGATGTGAGAGAATCATTAATTGACTGCCTCCTGCACACCCCACACTGGGGGTTGAGCCCACAACCCAGGCATGTGCCCTGACCAGGAATTGAACTGTGACCTCCTGGTTCATAGGTCGATGCTCTACCACTGCGCCATGCCAGTCGGGTGAGCCCTGCTATTCTTGCTCCCGGCCATGTCCTCTCCTCTGAAAGTAACTAAGGTAAGTTTGCCTTCTTGCCAACTCTCCAACTTGAAGATGTTGGCGGACATACTGCACTTATGTAGAAACTACTCTACAAACGCAAGCCTGGCTGACTGCATGTAAAAGATGCTTTCTGAGGACCTGCAGACACAGACTGAAGATCGTGGCCCTTACTCACATATACATATACTTTTTAAAAGATTTTTTTAATTGATTTTTCTAGAGAGAGAGGATAGAGAGAGAAAGAGAGAAAAATCGATCAGCTGCCTCCTGCAATGCCCCTGACCGGGGATCGAGCTTGCAACCCAGGCATGTGCTCTGATTGGGAATCAAATCAGCTACCTTTCAGTGCATGGGACGATGCTCAACCAACTGAGCCACACCAGCCAGGGCCTTACTTATATTTTTATAATGCTTCCCCAAGCCTCATTAATAATTACAGCACTGCACTCGTGCAATGATGAATATGTGACACTTGGCTGGTGGAACTTCAGCACATGAAATCCGTGTGGAGAAATTCACTGCTTGTTACATTGAGAATGCTTACCAATACTTGAAACTTAATATCTGAACATGCTGATAATTAGAATAAATTCAGGTGACAGGTCACTGTGAGGTTGATAGGATCCGATGGTGGCCGCCAGTGCAATAAGGCAATCACTGGCCAGGGCCAAGGAGTATCAGAAACAACCGATCTTCCAAATGCTGAGGCTAAAATGTGGTCTTCAGGCAATTAGTGACACCTAAGCCAGATCTCAGTGGGTCTCTACCTTATACACTTATTTTTAAATTTATACATGTCTGTAGCATCGAATTAGGGGTATTTCATACTTTGTTAAAAAAACAGTGTAAAAATGCAATTCCTTTTCCTTGCAGAAAATTGGGGAGACATAAAAAGTAACATATTAAATAAATTTAAAATCACTAGAAATAATCACATTTTTCTTTTTCCACACTGATTATTTTCTCTCCTTTTATAAAAAGTATTTATTTATGAAATCCCCCCTTCAAAATTGCGTAAATAACACACTCACTGCATCCAATGATACAGTGTAAAGATACATCAAAGAAATGTTACTATTCTCCCCCCTTATTCCTCTCTTCACCAATCATCTCTCTCTCACACACAAACATCCACAGAGAGACATATTTATACGATCATCTCCTCAAAAATGACAAAAATAGGTGCATTTAAATTTTAATTCATTCTGGCAAATTAATTTTCCCAATGGCTGTAGCAGTTCACATTGCCACTAGTTAAGTTCGCTCACGTCTGTTTCAGTCCTGGATTTATTGCTTTAGACATTTTCTGCCAAAATCACGTGTAGGAACAGCATCTTGCTTTTATTTATTTGTGTGTGTAATGCACTGAGGTTCTATGTCATGTCCTGTGTCTGACTTATCTGGATCCCCAGCTCTTAGCACAGAGGACGTGTTCAGGGCATCGGTGCCAAAGAAATGGAACTTACCTGTGTGGATTTTTAAGTGCCGCTCCATGTCCTTCATGCCATAAGCAGTCTTGAACTGGCAACCTTAAAAAGGCAAGGAGAGATTAATTATAAGACATCATCACTTTAGAGCGGAGAAACTTCCTCAACCAAGTGATGAGAGTTACATAACCCCCCAGAAACAGGACACACAGGTGTCCCGTGCCCCCGACGTGATGAACCACGGTCATGACATCACTCCTGCGCGTCCTGCCCACATTGCAGAGCCTAAGTCTAACCGGGAGGAAACCTCAGACAAACCCAACGGAGGGACACTGTACCCAATAACTGGCCTGTACTTTGCACAAATGTCAAGGTCATGAAAGGAAACGACACCCGAAAACTAAATGCAATGCATGATCCTGAATTGGATCTGGGATCAGGGCAAAAATGTTTTTCTTTTGACCCAGAGACAATTGGTAAAATCTGAATAAGGTCAGTTATTTGACAACAGTGTGTATAAATGTGAATTTCCTGACTTCGATGATTGGACTGTGGTCATAGGAATTTCCTTGTTTCTAGGAAATACATATTGAGGGACAAAGGGACAGCATGTCTGCAACTTACTCTAAAATGGTGTGAGGGGGAAAATATATAAATATACATGTATATAGGAAAAATGACAAATTACATATAATATGTTAACATTTGGAAAATCTAGATGAAAGAATACAGAAAAATTTTCAAACAATTTATTATTATTTCTTAAATATATTTTTATTGATTACAGAGAGGAAAGGGGAGGGAGAGAGAGAGAGAAACATCAATGATGAGAGAGAAGCATTGATCAGTTGCTTCCTGCATGACCTCTACTGGGGATCGAGCCTGCAACCCAGGTATGTGCCCTGACTGGGAACTGAATTGTGGCCTCCTGGTTCATAACAACACTCAACCCTGAGCCACGCCAGCTGGGCTTGAACAATTTTTGTAACTTTTCTGCAATTCTGAAATTATTTCCAAATAAAAATTTGTGGGTTTTTTGTGTTTCTTTTTTAAACTAAAAAAAGAGCAATCTTTTGGATGTCTTCCTAAGCTACCGCACGGCATAAAAATTCAGTCACCTGAAACTCACATCTCCCATTTCAAAGTCCCACGGCTGTGAAAGTCTCAAGAGCCTAAGTCAGCGGTTCTCAACCTGTGGGTCGCAACCCCTTTGGCGGTCGATCAACCCTTTCACAGGAGTTGCCTAAGACCATCCTGCATATCAGATATTTACATTACAATTCATAACAGTAGCAACATTACAGTGATGAAGTAGCAACGAAAATAATTTTATGGTTGGGTCACAACATGAGGAACTGTATTTAAAGGGCCAGAAGGTTGAGAACCACTGGCCTAGGTACATGGTGACCCGGGATAGCAGAGGTAGGGCGTAGGGGATGATGCAAATACGGGGCTCTGACGTGTAAGCCGGGGAGCTGGGAGCCCATCTACATTGAGTTCACGATGTAGGACCCTGGAACCTGCACAACGTCACATCCTTCGCATAAGCAGGACACAAGGCTGCCTTTACCTGGGTAGCAACAGTTGAGCCTCTTCTGAGCAGGTGGGGCCGAGGGCTTTTTGGCACGTGACTTGGCGGGCAGAGAGATGACAGTGGCCGTCTGGTTTTCGTTGCTTTCCGTGGGCAGATACGTCTGGTAGCCATGCTCAAACACAAATTCTGGAGCTGAAACTAAAAGACAGGGTGGTTATTAATTTTCATAATGTGAATACCCAACAGCTCTCCCTTTGGCCGGCCTGCCTCTCTAGCGTGTGAACATGTTAGGTGGCTTTCCCAGCCTCCCTAGCTGCTTGGTAGTGTTCACACGGCCCCATTCCAGCCAGTGGAACATGGGAGATACATGCTGAGGGTTCTGGAAAAGATTTCCTCCCGGATTCAGAACAAACAAACGAGTGGGGGAAGAGAGACAGTGGAGGAATGCTCACTCCTGCTGCCCTCGTCACCCCACTTCCTTTCTTTGGACATGCTGGAGTGAGGATGTGGTGCCCGGATCTGTGGCAGCCATTCTGTAAGCACAAGGGAACAGCAAGAAAATCAGATGTTGGGCCAGAGTTCTGAAACCATCCAAACCTAGGCTTCCTTCATAAATAAGAAACGTCCCCACCTTTACACCAGATAGGTTTTCTGTTAATTCAGGCAAAGGCTTTAGGTACTTTCTTTTTTTAGTTGTTTGTTAATCCTCACCGGAGGACATTTCTTCCATTGATTTTTGGAGTGGAAGGGAGGCAGGGGGAGTAGGAGTGGGGAGAAGGTGGAGGGAGGACATTGATGTGAGAGAGACACATCAACTGGCTGCCTCCTGCACACAACCCAACTGGGGCCGGGGACTGAATCTGCAACCCAGATAGGTGACCTGGAATCAAACCTGAGACCCTTTAGTGTGCGGGCTGACACTCTAACCACTGAGCAACTCCGCCCAGGGTTTTACCACAAAAATCCTAACAAACAACTGGAAAGAAACTGATTGAAGAAATCCTGGGTAAAACTACAAGTTCTCCCAAAACCACTCTTTAACACAAGTACTCCTAAAAAAAGGAATTCTTGTATTCTCACTGAAGTTTTGAGGGAAAATGAAAAAAAAAAAGGGACCACACAGATTTATCATTATACAAGATAAAACAGGTAGTCTCAAACTTCTTTATTTAAATCGACAGACTTCACATCATTGCCTATTTGGGCTGTGGCTGAAGCAACAACATCTCTGCCACAGGTTTGAGGTGCTATATTTTCTCTTAACAAACATCTTCATTCTCTGAATGTAAGCCATTATAGATTGTAAGATGTACCGTTACTTTGTGTATAACAGATTTTAAAAAGCCGCCAATTAAACACCTGACGATGCAGTGCTTTCATATTCCTCATTTTGTATCTAGTACTGATGTTCCCTAGAAATTTCGCACATGTGGCATGGGTCCTTTTAGAACTCTTTGGCTGTGTGGCCCTCCACCTCCTGGACACCGAGGCAAGAATGACAACATCATCCTGATGCATGTCCAGGAAGACCTGGTTCCACCAGCATCTGGTGTCTGAGGAAACCCATGGCTTCCATCGTCCTCTGCCGGGGTTCTTGTTCCAGCATCAAGAAGGGCTCAGGAAATCTGTAGATTAAATAGGAGTCCAGAGACGAAAGATAATTTTGAAAGGCATTGGGGGTCAGAGGAGCTTTAGCTACAGGAGCTAAGCTTTCCTTGTCTCAGGACTCCATGCTTTTTATTAACACAATTTGTCCTGAGGCGAGGCAGGGATACATACTTCAAAGGGTCAGGTTTTCGTATACAGAGGCATTGTTAGAATGGGGAGAATTAGCCTACGGCTGTTCAGGTGTTCAGCCAGTAGGAGGCAATCACATGTAGATTAAGATGCCCTGAGCTGTCTGTCCGCCAACGATCAATTTAATGCAGTGGTTCTCAACCTGGGGGTCGCGACCCCTTTGGGGATCGAACGACCCTTTCACAGGGGTCGCCTAAGACCATTGGAAAACACATATATAATTACATATTGTTTTTGTGATTAATCACTACGCTTTAATTATGTTCCATTTTTAACAATGAAAATACATCCTGCATACCAGATATTTACATGACGATTCATAACAGTAGCAACATTACAGTCATGACGTAGCAACGAAAATAATCTTATGGTCGGGGGTCCCCACAGCATGAGGAACTGTATTAAAGGGTCGCGGCATTAGGAAGGTTGAGAACCACTGATTTAATGTACCCCGTTCAGGTTTGGGGGAGTGCCATCAGCCATTCCCAGGTTCAGCGCTGCTGTCATGCTGGAATTGGCTTCCGTTGTCCTCAACTGAAACAAACATGCGGAGGGAAGTGAAGCGGCTTTCGCTCAAAGCTGGCCACACCATTCTGCAGGCGGATGTCCTGCCTTCACGCCAAGTCTCAGATGGGTCCATCGACCACACCTGCCTCTCCTGACGTCGTGTCCCATCTACTCCTTCGGCTCTGGCTCTTGGCTCCACTTCCTTTGCTCTGTTTGGACCCCAGCCAGCGGCACTGACCTACCTAGGAACCTGCTACAAAGGCAAGTTCTTGGGCCCCACCCCAGCCTACGGAATCAGAAACTCTGGGCTGGACCCAGCGCTCTGCGTTCTAACCATCTGCCCCGCTGAGGCTGAGCCTGAGCACCCCTGGCCCAGGTGGCCCTTTCCCGTGCGTTCCAGCAGGAAGAGTTAGCCCAGCTTTGTCCAGCGGAGGCCACCCACCCTTCTTGTTGCTGTGTCTCAGGAACAGAGGGCTGTTCCTCCAATGCAGACACGTGCTTCATCACTAGCAGACGGAGCCCCTACGACTGTTTCCGGGTATCTCTGGGAACAGTTACTTTTCATCTTCAACCCGAATCATCACGCAGCATCTGGGAGACGTTCTAACCCGCAGTGAAACTCGAGGTGCGCAGTTCCAGAAAAGGCTCACGACTCGGCCAAAGTGACCAAAATGGGCTCCATAGGCTCAAGTTAGTTCACGGGTCCAGAGAGCAACTTGTTTGTGACCGACAGCAATCTCGTTAATTCTAAGGTGCACCTCCCTGCCGGGGATCTTACACTGTAGCTTTGGCTGATGTGTAAGGGCCAGGGCCAGCTGTTTGCTGGGGAGACCTCAGGCCAGTAGTGTGAGCCTCCGTTTCCTCCCTTGTAAGCAGAGACAGTCACTGCGCCCACCTCATGAGGTTGTTGCAAAGGTTCACGAGAGAAGCGGAAGCCAGGATGTGGCCATGCTCGAGTCTACAGGTGAACAGAACTGGGCGATGGCCCTGGATTCTCAAGGGGAGTTTGACCAAGACCCAGGGAGACCAACGTCCCTGTTTGCCGGGGGCCGAGGGTCACCCAGGACATAGGGTTTGCAGTGCTAACGAGGATGGCTGGTCATGTTCTCATGACCTCCTAGCTTTCTGCTCCACAGCTTTCTGCACACGAAGAAGGCTGGCAGGTGTGTGTGGTGGGTGGGAGCAGGGTTGTGGGAGTGGCCAGGTCCCCACAGGCCAGCTCAAGGAGTCCCTCTCAGTCCTCCCAGGAGGTGAAGGCAGGGCCCCTGTCCTCTGAGCTGGGCGGGGCTCCGGCTCCTGACCTCCCGCCGGCCCCTCTCCTGTGAGCCTCAGCGCCCCAGGATTTCATGGCAAGTCACAGCAGAGGGGGCTCGCGGGAGGAATGTGGATGTTAACCAGGTCTCAGAGGTGTGGCTTGCAAATACTTTCTCCCATTCCGTAGGCTGCCTTTCCAGTCTGCTGTTGCCTTTGACGCGCAGAAGTTTGATGCAGCCCCATTTGTCCATTCTGCCTTTGTTGTGTGGGGGAGATGGCAGGAAGCCAAGGGCCAGGCACCCAACTGCAGGGATCATTTCAGAGGCAGGGCTGCTCACACATAACATGTGAGTCACCCCAAACAGATGTCTCCTGGACGGGAAAGGGTTTGTTCAAGGGCTTGGGCTCTAAGTCTGATCTTCTTGAGTCTCGGTTTCCTCACCTGAAAAATAGGGCGATTCCCATTCTAGCTCCTCGCGCTGTTGTGAGGATTAGAGATCAAGCCTGTGAAACTGTTACTGCTATTGCCATTCTTCACTGATTTATTTAGCAAAAATTTACGAAGCACCTACTGTGTGCCAGGCATGGAAACACATCAGTGAGCCAGAGGCAAAACCCCTGCCTTTGCGGAGTGGGCACAATAGTTGTGAGTGTGCAAGCAAAAAAAAAAAAAAATGTAAATAAATACTCTACAGCTCAATGCTATGAAGACAAATACAGCAGGGAAGTGGGACAGGAAGTGCTGGGGGCATGCGACTTTAAGTAAGGTAATCCCAGAAGGCCTCAGTGAGGAGGTGACATTTCAGTACAGAACACAGAAGCGTGTGATTATTAATCGTCTTCTGTTGCAGGTGTCTGGAATTCAACAGCCAAGATACCCAGTCTTGTTGGAGCCTCCTGGATGGCTTTATCAGGCTCCCCACCCCCATTTCATCCCTCCCCCACACTCGGCTTCTTGCCATGGGACCTGCAGGCCCCACAGGGAAAGCCTTCAGGAGGCCTTGATCAGGAGGGGCTGCTTTGAGTGTCTGTGTGCAGTTTGGTGTTGGAGTCGCCACTCATCCCCAGGGATGAGTGTGAGTGTGTGTGTGCGGTGTGTGTAAACGCCAGGCTGACCTGGGACCACCCTCTGTCCCCACCACTCTCTAGCTATGGGGTCTTGACCGAACCACATCGCTGCTCTTCAGCTCTTTGGCCAGTAAAACGGGGATGTAAGCAGCAACCTGCACGCTCAGACCTTCCTGTCCCAGCAGCCACCTGACAGGCCAATCAGACCCGCTTGCCCTGGAATTAAGAATTGGGACTCAGACTGCGTTTTGGCGTGGACTTTCCTTCTGCAGAAAAAAAAGGCATAAAACTTGGGAGCTGTCACGCCGACGATGCGCTTCTCCCCGTGTCACAAGCACACAGACCATCCTGAGATCTCTTTAAACGCAGATTCGGCGTCAGCAGTTCTGGGCGGGGCCGAGACTGGGTTTCTAACAAGCTCCTGAGCAGGGGCCTGGTCCTCGGGCCACACTTTGAACCATGAACATCGAAATCCCGAATATATTTCTGGTTTCCGGTGTCCATCGCTTTTTACATTTTTATTTTTATCTTTTTAAAAATATATTTTTATTGATTTCAGAGAGAAAGGGAGAGGGAGATAGAAACATAATGAGAGAGAATCATTGATCAGCTGCCTCCTGCACGCCCCCAACTGGGGATCGAGCCCATAACTCTGGGCACGTGCCTTGACCGGAATCAAACCCGGACCCTTCAGTCTGCAAGTCAAAACTTTGTCTACTGAGCCAAACCGGTTAGAGCAGTGGTTCTCAACCTTCTGGCCCTTTAAATACAGTTCCTCATGTTGTAACCCAACCATAAAATTATTTTCGTTGCTACTTCATAACTGTAATGTTGCTACTGTTATGAATCATAATGTAAATATCTGATATGCAGGATGGTCTTAGGCGACCCCTGTGAAAGGGTCGTTCGACCGCCAAAGGGGTCGCGACCCACAGGTTGAGAACCGCTGGGCTAGAGCCACTTTTTTTTTTTTTTAAAAAAAACCAACATATTTTTATTGATTTCAGAGAGGAAGGGAGAGGGAGAGAGAGAAACATTAATGATGAGAGCGTATCATTGATTGGCTGCCTCTTGCACACCCTCTACTGGGGATTGAACCCAAAACCCAGGCATGTGCCCTGACTCGGAATCGAACCATGACCTCCTGGTTATAGGTCAACGCTCAACCACTGAACCACACCGGCTGGGCAGTATCGCTCTCTTTTGAGTTCCAGCCACATCCTTGCCCTTGGTCCTCAGTGACTCCCTATTCCCTTCTAAATGAAAGTCTCCTCTCGGGCTTAAACTACGACAGCCAGAGCAGGGGTCTGTCACAGGCAAACAACCAACCGTCCTCCCTAAAACAAAGTGAACCTGCACTAGACTGAGAATCACTGAACAGGAACAAAAAACCCACCACTACAAGCGGAATGGAGCTTCCTTCCCACTTCCCACACCCCCTTTCCTCTCCGAGTGCTGGGCTCACTTATTCATTCAGATCTCTGAGCACCTCCTATGTGCCAGACGCCCATGCCAATAGATTTCCTTCCTTTCTCCCCTTTTCCTGGTCTGGTGGTTCTCAAATTTGATCATGTACCAGAGATTCTGATGGAGATATCAGGGGTAAAGTCTGGATACGTTATAGCTATATTTTTAAACTAGATTTTTATTGATTTCACAGAGAAAGGGAGAGGGAGAGAGAGAGAAACATCAATGATGAGAGAGAATCACTGATCAGCTGCCTCCGGCACGCCCCACACTGGGGATCCAGCCCACAACCCGGGCATGTGCCGTGACCAGGAATTGAACTGTGACCTCTTGGTCCGGGCATAGCTAATTATCTCTCTCTATCTCCCTTCCTCTCTCTGAAATCAATAAGAACATATTAAAAAAACAACAACAAAGAATTAGCTAGTATTATTGTTGCCACATTGTATGACAAATCATTACATAGTTTGTCTTACTGCGTCACTCATGTGCTCAACAACCTTCAATGGCTCCCCAGCTCCTTCAGAAAAAAGGCCAGAGATGAAGCATGGCTCCTACCACTACTCCCGGCATGGTTATCAGATCTTGCCTCGAGCTGCCCCACCCGCAGACCACCATCAGGAAATGCCCCCTTTCCACCATCTTCCTCCCAAAGGCAGGTGATTCTTTCAAGATGACTCATACGTTTGACCTCACAGTATTTTCCCTGGCTTTCCCCTGGTGACTAACTACTCCTTTTACTTTCTGACAAGGCTGTGCTCATCCCACGTGGCTGGGCGTGCATGTCTCACACCTCGGTCTGCTCCCCTGCTCACGGGCTTGGAAGTCTCCAGGGGTGAGCATCTCCATTTCTCGGCTCCAGCGTCTGGCGCACAACAGGCCCAGAGCTACTGTCCTTGGGCCCCGGGATGGGGCAGGCGCCAGGCCTTGTGCTTCATGCCCATCAATGAACTTCATCCTTACACCTGAGCGCCCGCTCCTGTTCTCACTCGGTAACTGCTTCTCTGAGGGCCTGTGAGGGGCCAGGCCTGCCTGCAGGGAGACTGACAGTCTAGTAAACTAGAAATGAAACCACCAATCCATGGCTCACAGGCCTAACAAGCCTTCAGATTCTTTTTTAAGGCTTTCAGCTCAACAAGGTGAGTTTGTTCTTCCCTATGCCAATGTCCTCTGGCCACAGACCAGGGACACACCTGCAGCTGACTAAGTTTATTACTCACTGCAGGAGGGAACCCTCAGACCATGGGAGCCATGGAGTCTCAGTGACAGGGTGCTGGAAAGGACTCAGATTTGGGGCTCATGCTAGGTAATTTTGGGGGAGGGTTCAAGGAAGCCTGCATTGGAAGCTGCCAGGAAGTGGGGGAGCCTGGCCGGTGTGGTTCAGTGGTTAAGCACCAACCTATAAACCAAGAGGTCATGGCTTGATTCTCAGTCAGGGCACATGGGTTGTGGGCTCAATCCCCAGTAGGGAATACGCAGGGGGCAGTCCATTGATGTTTCTCTCATCATTGATGTTTCCATCTCTCTCTCCCTCTCCCTTCCCTCTCTCTCTCTCTCTCTAAAAAAAAGAAAGAAATCAATAAATCATATTTAAAAATAAAAGAAAAAGTGGGGGAAGTCTGTGATTTGACATCTTAATAAATATTACCGAGCAGCAGAGGAGGCTAAAACTGTAACAGGTAGAGAAGCAGGTGTCGCTCAGATCAGTGTGGGGGGATGTTTGCTACTTTGTGGTGCCAAACGATGACGAAGGCATTTTTTTTTTCTGGTTCCTCCACGGTCACAGTGGCCCTGACCATGTTGATGCTCTGTGACACTGTTTATGTTCGACAGAACAGCCTGGCCTGGGAGAGCCAGCCTGGCTCCTAGCAACACCAAGACCTCCCGACGATGGCTCCTAGCTGTCCGGCCGCTTTCCTCTCTCAGCTGGCTGCCCACGGCCCTCCCACTCTCCATGTGCTGCATCCACCACACTGCCAGACCCCCAACAGCACCCCACTTCACTTCTCTGGCTAAGTAAAAACTGCTTGTCACCAAGTAACTGGTCAGTTACGACTGCGGTGAGTGCTAGGTGTGAGGCAGTGAGAAACCTCATCTCAGGAGTGGCGGGAGGGGAAATCACGGCTAGCTTCTAGGTGGAGGTGACTTTTAACCTGGGACCTGCAGGGTGAAAACTAACCAAAGGAGATGAACAGATCATTCTAGGTCAAGTGATCAATTCAACTAGTATTGGCGGGGGACTTGCCATGAGCCAGGCCCAGTGCCGGCATTTTCTGGGTGCTGTATCGTTTTCACAGCCCGATTCACTGAACAAGAGCTGACACTGACAGTGCAGAGTGTCCTCCATGCAGAAGCCCTACAGCCGGGGTAGAACCCCCAAGGTGACTGCAACCCCATCACCTCCGTGTTACAGTTGGGGAAGCGGAGACACGGGGCCAAGTGACATGCCTACGGTGACCGCAAGTGCTCACGGCAGGAGCTCCGCCCCGTCCGGCTCAGGGCCCCGAACTTGCCATTTATTCCTGCCCCCACTTTAAAAACGAGACGCCCAGAGTCCTTGGCTCCTCCGGCCCCATGCAGCCAAGACTCGAACCCAGGCCCCTGCCTCCAAAGCCCCACGATTTTAAGCCAGAACTTAGAAAATGCACGTGGGATGCTATTTTCCCCCCACCAGCATCAGCATCTAATTTTACTGCTCCTACAGGCAAGTTCTTCAATCCAACATGAAGCAGGAAGCTTCCAAACTACCGGCGGAGAATACATGCTACTGTACACCCAACTAGTGTAGGACAGAGAGACCCAGGAGCTGAGTGGCGAGGAGGTCGGCTTCATCAAGGACCAAAGAGCGAGAAATAAGCCTGGACCGTGTCCGGGAGAGGGCATCTGGAGAGAGCTGCCGGTGTCCGGGTCTGGGCTGTGGCCTCGGGCGGGGAGGGGCTCTCCCACCTGGCTGAGACCGGAATCCCCCGGGAGCTTGTTAAGCACCAGGTGCCTGCGCCTCAGCCAGAGGTGCAGCTCCAGGAGGCGGAGGCCAGGCACCGGGGTCCTTAACAAGCTCCCTGGGGACTCCAGTCCACAGCAGGTCCATAGGCAGGTCTGGGCACCGTCACGGGTGGGACACTGTTGCCCTGATGCAGGGGGAGCTGGGCCCAGGAAACCAAACTAAATTGTGTGAAAGAAAGGAAACCCGCAAGATTCCGCTTGTTTTGTGGCACAGGCGCAGGAACGATCGGAAAGGGCAGCTGAGTCGGGCAGAAAAGCAGCAGATCTCACCATCTGTTCATTCACCTCCTCGTTAAGAAAATCAGTCATTTGCTGAGTCCCATCCCTCTGCCCCAGGTCCTTTCCGTGGATCGCTGCAGAATCCTTACAATACCTGGTGCTAACTCTATGCCCTAATCGTGTTAGGTACCATAATGATCTCTTTGTACAGAGGAGGAATTATGTTTTTTAATCCTCACCCGAGGGTACTTTTCCACTGCTTTTAGATAAGAGTGGAAGGGAGGTGTGGGGAGAAGACACGGGGGAGAAAAACATCAATGTGAGAGACACATCCATTGGTTGCCTCCTGCACAAGCCCCTACCGGGCCGGGGACCCAGCCTGCAACCAAGGTACGTGCCTTTGAACAGGAATTGAACCCGAGTCCCCTTGGTGTGCAGGCCGACGCTCTAACCACTGAGCACACCAAGGAGGGCCAGATGAGGAATATTAATCAGAGCACGTAAGTGACTTGCCCGGTCCAGGGCTGTGAGGCGTTAGACTGCGATGCGAGTCCAGCTGTCTGTCTCCGGAGCTCAGAGCTCAGAGCTGGGTGCTCCCTTCGACATGTGCAGTGGGTGCCACCATGAGTTGGGCACGAAGAGGACTCCAGGTCTGGCCCGAGCGTACAGGACGGTACGCACAACTGAGGCACAGCATGAGTGAAGGAACGTGGGCAGTGGAAATGCTGAGATGGATGTCATCGGGCCAAGAACTAGGACAGAGGAGCCACTGGGTGTGGGGTCAGTTTCACTGATGAATGTCACTTGGGCAGTCAGTGGTTCATTTACTCAACCCAGAATGAGCACCCTCCTGCCCAGCACCTTCTTGGCAGCCCTGTGTGGCTGCCGAGGGACAGTATTGGCGGGGGACTTGTTCCCTCTGCCTGAGACACGTGTTCCCTCTGCTAAGAGCCACTTAGCCCCGTGTCTCTACTTCCCCAACTGTAACACGGAGGTGATGGGATTGCAGTCACCTTGGGGGTTCTAACCCGGCTGTAGGGCTTCTGCATGGAGGACACTCTGCACTGTCAGTGTCAGCTCTTGTTCAGTGAATCGGGCTGTGAAAACTATAAGCACCCAGAAAATGCCGGCACCGGGCCTGGCTCATGGCAAGCCCCCCGCCAATACTAGTTGAATTGATCACTTGACCTAGAATGATCTGTTCATCTCCTTTGGTTAGTTTTCACTCTTCAGGTTCCAGGTTAAAAGTCACCTCCACCTAGAAGCTAGCCGTGATTTCCCTCCCGCCACTTCTGAGATGAGGTTTCTCACTGCCTCCCACCTCCCTGTCCCTCTGTGGCCCAGCTGCCTCTTGCAAGCCCTGAGTGCAGCCCTGACCTCATTCATGGTGCTTATGGTTCAGTGATGGGGCAGACCTTAAGGTTCATGCCTACATAATCATTGAGTTATGGGGACCTGACCTGGTCTGAGAGAATAGTGTATGAGTGTGATATTAAGGAGGGGGGTTGGAGGGAATGCCTCTAGGTGCAGCTCTGAGGGACGCCTAAGAATTAAGTCAGTTCCAGGCAGAGGAACAACACGCACGGCGGCTCTGAGGCCAGAGGAATCCTGGCTCCTCTGGAAAACAGAAAGGTGTGCGTCGCGGCTACTGCAATTCACAGGGGAGGGAATGTTCCAGGATAAGCCAGATGCTCTGTGTGCAGACAGTTATGAACCTTAAACTCTTAGGCTGAGCTGGCGTCAGCCAGGCAAAGACAGGAAAGGAATTTCAGGCAGAGGGAACCTCATAGGCAAAGGCTCAGAACACAGAAGGATGTAACAATTGGAACACAAATGAAGTGCGGGCCTCGACGCCTTCTCACACCGTGGCACCACGGCATAGCGTGAGGGTACCGGGTGTCTGCTTCTGAGGACAGGGAGCTGAGTCTGCAGAGAGAAGGCGCCCGGGGTAAGGGCCACGATACCTGAGTCCCAGGACTGTCCTGATCCTGTGGTGGGACCCTGGCCATCTCTCAGCCACATCTACAGCTACACTGGTCTAGCTGTAGGATGAGAAGGCTGCACCAGGCCCATCTCCAAGGTGTGTTTTAGGTTTCAAATGTTCTTGGTGACTTCCTCTAAAATAATAATTAAGATAAACTCTGGAGAGAGTGGGAAGACCATGAGGTATTATTATTGTTTGTGAGGTGATCAGTTAATGATATTTCAATGTTTTAAAAACTCAGCAGAAACACTATTTTGGGTGCATTAGGGAAACAACTGCAGAACTTTGCTTACTACCAACAAATTCAAACATCACAGCAACATATATTTGATGAAGAGAAAGTAGGTGGTGTTCTCCACGCCTCAGCTCCAGATGAACTATTTGGTAAACGTGAGAATATGCTAAAAAAAAAAAAAAAAAAGCCTGTGGCTCAGTCAGGCGCACAGATGTGTTTTGTTTGGCCATCAAAGTTGCAAAGTTTGGGAAATTTCACATTTGGTTGGTTTCTCTGAAAAACTCAAGTATCTGATTGCATCCAAAGAGCAGCTATCTCCGCTTTGCCACAGTCCCCACCATTCCCTAATGTGCACAGTTTACATGCCTCTCATTAGTATGACCTGCCTCACTCCTGTTCTAGAAGCTGCCCTTGAACATAATGATATATATGTATGCATCTGTGTGAGTTTTACACTTCGAGATTTTTCTCTGTCTGCATATAGATCTAGCTCCCCTTTTCAAGGCCAAGTTTTACTCCACTGTCTGAATCTCTGATATTGATTTATCTAATTTCCTCTTGTTGCAGACATATAAAAGTTCCACTTTCCTTACAGTATGCGCTATAAGTTTTACAGGATAAATACCTGGGAGTGGACTTACTGGGTAAATGTGTTTCATGTACATTTTGAAATGTGAAAGATCTGAAATCTAACACTGAAAACCCAAAAGATACCACAACATCACCCAGGTTATGTGAATTCACCTCCCCAGGAAGGGGAGCAGCTCCTCCCCTAAGCCTTGTCGACAGGCATTCTTTCACTGCTGAGGCAGCAAGCATACTTCCCTGCTGGCGCCGCTTGTCTAGCACCTACTGCCTCTGCCGACTTTTCCACTTGCTTCTTTTTCTCGACGTCACTGATTTTTAGGAGTTCTTTACATGTGACGAACATTAGGCCTCAGTCATGTATGTTACAATTCTCCAGTTGTCTTTAGACTTTTCGATACATTGTTTATACTTTGGAAAAACTGCAAGTTAATCTGCAGCTACTGGCACGCTTCTTTTTCTTTGGGGTGGTGTCCACAACCTGTCTTCTTTGGTAGGCACAGTATTTTTTTTTTTTTTTTAATTTAAAAATGTGAATGCCTTTAGCTAAGGAATACATTTTCCAATTCCCCACAGGACCCCACAATGTCAGTACTAACATATAAATGGGTTACTTCATATTTGTAAAGTTATCTGTCTGGCCCCTTAAGACAGGTTATATAGGTGTAAGTGTAGGTGTATGTGTGTGTGTGTGTGCGCGCGTGTGTCTGTGGGTACACATGGGTGTGCGTCTGTGTGTATAGTGTTTACTCTAGGACTTTTATGGTTTCACTATACACAGTTAAATTTGGGATCCATCTACAGTTTATTTTTGGTGGAGTGAACGGATACCACCCAGAACTGGGATGAACTTTTCTGTTTTCCTGGTTGTACCCCAGGGGAGGGAGGCATCAATGCCTGCTTATAGGATTAAAAACACGCAAAAAAAAAAACACCCCTCTTTTTTTATCTCTTAATACAAATAATGCAAATGTGAAGACCACATACATAGTCCCATCACCCAGAATAGCTATCATTTTTTTTTTTTAAACAGCAATGCATTTCCTGCGAGTATTCTTCCTCTTAGAATTAGGTTTTTGCTTTAGAAACTTGTTTTTTAAATTTTGTTTTGTTTAACATGTGACAACATGTATAACTGCTAACACGTAATGTTTTAACCCAGCCGTTCCCAAACCCTGCTGGGCGGCTGGTTTCCCAGTGGAGCTTGTTAAAAATAATGAACCAGCAACCCTAGCGGGTGAACCCTGGGAAACTATATTTTTCACAAGTTCCGTGGCGGCGCCTGGGACATGGCCCACTTTGCCCGGCTCCCCATCCCCCCGCCGTACCTGTGATGGTCTGGGTCTCCGAGGTGATGGTCCTGGTGGTGGTCTGTGTCTGGGTGGCAGGCACCGTTTCCTCGGAAACGAACTGGACGGTGCTGGGCGCCGCCCCGGTCGTGCTGGTCAGCTGGCAGCCACTCTGCTTGTGAGCTACAAAGGCGTCCAAGTTGTTAAACTGCTGCTTGCAGATGCCACAGATATGGATGTCGGGGGTCAGCTCGACCAGCACCGTTGTGCCCCCAGGAACTCCATGGGACAAAGGGAAAGTGACAGATTAGTCCCAAACAGTGTGAAAGGACAATACAAACCAAACCCACGTAGGAAAACGGCATGGTGGCAGACATGGCTAGTTGCCGGCTCCATGTCCATTCCACTTCCCTCTTCTTCCTTGCACACAGGTTTCCGAGTCTGTCCTAGCAGTAACGCACCCAGACCCAAGTAATGGCTCCTAACACATTTTTGTCCGTAGGCGCACGAGTGGCATTTTACAGGAGAATGTTCTTTGATATGCATGTCTGCCCTGCACTTCGAAAAATCAGCAGCCATCTACCCGCCCAGCTAAAGAATGGTTGTACCTCTTTTCCCCCCTCCTAAGGATTAAAAAAAAAAGATAATCAAACAAGAAAAAAAAAAAAAGAATGGTTGTACTTCCCAGTCATGAAAACGAATCCCTCCACATTTCCAAATCCTATCCACCCGCCCCCCGCCCCCCTAATTGTAAGAGCCACCACTCTAAATAATGTTGGTCCCCTCCATACTTCGGAACCCCTGCAGCACACTGCTAAAGGAGTTTCTGGAGAAAGTTTGGCTTTCATGATAAAAAGGGAACAGGCATTTTCCCTTGAATGCAGATGTGGTAACAGGGGCTTGTGCAGCCATCTTGTAACTATGAGGAAAATGTCGAGATGCCTACAGATGCTGGTCCTTACTTCATTGATCTCCTGAATCAACCAATTGCAGACTTCTCTTTAGGCTAGTATAGGTCAGTTTTGTTACGTATGGCCAAAATCCATTCCTAACTGACAGGGGCATTGTCTCCCGAGTAATGATACTAAGTAGTAATACTGTGTTACTTTATAAAGTACCCACCACAGCACCTGGCACTGTATTAGAAAGAGCTATGTAATGCTTATTGAATAAAGAAACACCGCTAATTAATAAGTCTCTAACATGAGAACCTTAATTTTTATTTTAAAAATTTACTTTGCCTTCTTCTACGGAAACCCATGTTTATAACAGAAAATTTAGAAGAGAAGCAGTATGTGTGTCACGAACATCACAAAATATTTTCTTCCATTCATCTTCAGTTAAAAATTGTTTTTAATTGAAAATTGTTTAAGATCATAACGTATTGTAAAATTAACCTTTTCCCCACATAAGATCGCATAAGCATTGTGCTACATCTTTAAAATGTATCTGTGAATATAATTATGTAATAACACATTCACATTATTTCATGTTCCCCGTGCTTCTTAAATTTCAGTAATAACTAGGTCTTTATATTATTCCTAACTTTTCCCATGCCTAAACGATATGAGAAATATTTTGTGCATATATGGCTGGCATCCATGTCTCAATTTCCTGAAAAATTCAAAGTCAATTACATTCTGTTCAATTTCCCCCAAGTCTAACTAAGACAAGAGATCTTTGTGGGGAAATACAATGAGGTGGACCTCTGCGGAGAGGTGCTCGGAGATGGGGCGTGGCAATGCCTTATCAGCCATCCTGCACTTAAGTACTTTGAAGTCAATGGATGGGAGGAGGCCTTTCCTTCAAAACCTGCCCCGGGGCTGCTGAGGTGCTCCTGGGACTAACTGGAAACAAGGGACCAAGAGATGAAGGGACCAGCATCGCGGTCGGTTCCGATGGAGGGACCTGCATCGCAGACGGTTCTGATGCCAAGGATGAACTGGGGAGACGTTTCTGCTGCACAGCCTGGTTAAGAGGCTCCAATGAGATGGTGCTTGTAAAAGGCCAGCGCAGGGGTCCCCAGCCCCCAGCATGTCTCCTGGTTGGGTTATGACGGAGGGACCCCACTTGAATTTGCAAATCTGAAAATCTGGAATGATAAAACATTACCTGCCTTTGCACTTGTAGTGAGAATGACCTGAGACCAAATAAAAAACAAAAACCACTCTGGGCACAGCTCGTGCTCACCACCAGCAAAAAGAATTTATTTTTCTTTGCCAAGTTCTCCAAACCTGTTTCAGCATCAGAATGACCTGGGGGAGGTGGGCTAGGAGTTAAACATGGACACATCTGAGTCCCACTTCCGAGAAAGGCCGTAAAGGAAGAGGGGTGAAGGGGCGCTGGGGTTTAGGAAAATCTGTGCTTTTCACAAATTATGCAAATGACATAGCCTGCCAAGTTGGGGAGCCAAAGTCTCCCAAACTGTTAACTAGTAACAGCTAAGCTCTCACTATGTGCCAGGTGTGTGCAAACCCTTGTGCCAGGCGTTCTCAAACTTCACGTGCTCCCCAATCTCCCAGGAAAGGGCGGGTCTCTCCCCCTCCATCATCCCTCCTGCAACCCAGCCCCGACCAGAGGGGTGGGGCCCCGAGAGTTTTCTGCTTTTTAAAATAAGCGCCCGCGCTCCCCGGTGGCTAGCGTGCGCGCAAGTCCCTGGACCACACTTTGGGAAACAATGCTTCGGGCGAAACCAGGGGGTGCTTGTCTCCTAAGGAAAATAAAAACGAACCCCAAACTCCGAGGAACGACGACGCCTCCATTCCCCATTCAAATCTCCACCTTTAATGTGGACAAGGCTTTGCAGTCAGGCGGCAAGCCCCGCCGGCCAGACCTCGTGAGACCCTCCGATCCCCACACTTCAAGGATCTGGGGCCACCGAGGCAGAAGTTTTCCCACCAGCGTCGCAGCGGTTACCCCAAATCTCCCCAACTCCACGGGGAGGGGGGAGGGGAGGGGACCGGGAAAGGTCCCAAGGGGGTGGCGATTGTCTGAACGGCATGCCCTCCCCCACCGCCCCCTTCCAAGGGGTCTGCGGAACCGGAGAGCGCCCCCAGCCTGGCGCCGCGTAGGGTGCCCGCACCCCAAAGCCACCCCGGCGCCTCCCGCCCAGCGCGCCCGCCGCGGTCCCCGGGACGCAGACACGGCGTCACCCCGATTTCGGGGCCCCGGGCCTGCTCGCTGCGCGCGGACGGGCCTGGGCCCGGGCCCCGGAGCGCGCACGGCGCCCGGGAAGCACTTACTTTGCACGGAGCCGGGGAAGCTCTCGCCCTCGCTGGTCGCGTTCATGGCCGCAGACGGGGGGGCCCGGCCGGTGCTGGGGTGGGGGGCACTGGTCTACATGGTAGAGGGCTTTTCCTTTATTTTTCCACACACCCCCCCGCCTTCCTTCTCCCAACTCCGGCGGCGGGAGGACGGATGTAAAGCGAGCGCCACTTCCGCTGCCTAGAGGGCGCTCGGCCCGGCGCCCCGGCCCGGCTGCGGAGCGGCTCTGGGGCGCTGCGCACAGCCCGGTACCCGCCGGCCCCGGACGCGCGGGCCCGAGGGACCTGGACGGCGCACTGGAGTCCGGGAGGGTAGGGTGGACACGGGTGGGAGGGCTGTGCCCACTCCCGCAGCCCTGCGGTCCGGGCCGATGCGTTCGGCCTCCCCTGCTCGGGCGCCTTTGCACCTGCCACCCTGGGCGCCGGGTCCCCGAGGAGGCCCGGCAGCCGCGCCGCTGGGAGGGGGGCTGGGTGGCGGAGAGGCCGCCTCGGGCTGCAGTTCTGGGTGGGCGCTGCTGTGGGCCTGGGAGGAAGCCCGCTGGGGGTCAGCGCGCAGCTCATCGGAGCGCTGGTGGGGGCCGGGCCAGGCTGGTGCCATGAAGAGGACCGCGATCATGCCGATGAGACTGACACCTGGGACCGGACTCGGAAGGGCCCTGCCCCAGAGGCGCGCGAGCCTTCCGGGCACAGCCACCTGGAGGGCTCGTCAGAGCACAGGCTGCTGGGCCCGCCCGAGTTTACGATTCAGTAGGTCTGGGGCGAGGCCCGGGAACGCGCATTTCTAAGTTCCCAGGGGAAGTCCCTGCTCAGACCACCCTTGGCTTGTTCAGTCTGATACTGCGGCCCTCCTCCCCCTCCCAGCCGCCTTGCCTCCCTCCCTCTGCTTTGTCTTTCTTCTTAGAACTCATTTTATCCAACTTTATGGTATCTGGAGTCTGTCTGTCCAGGGCAGTGGTTCTCAGCCTTGGCTGCACATTAGAATCACCTGGGAATCTTTTTAAAATCCAGATCTCTGGGCCTCATCCTCCGGAAATTCTGTGTCTTTGTTATGGGGTGGGGCCACAACATTAGTGACAAAGAAACAGAATTTCCGGAGGATGAGGCCCAGAAATCAGGATTTTAAAAAGATTCCCAGGTGATTCTAATGTACAGCCAAGGTTGAGAACCACTGTTCTAAGGTGTGTCCTGCCTTTCTGGACGCTGCAGGTGATTCTTAACTGGAGAGCACCTGAGCGTCTCCCGGGGAACGTGCTGAGAACACACCCAGGACGGAATGGTGGCAGGGCGTGTGGCCCAGGCACGCAGCACAGGGACACGCCTGGTGACTCCAGCAAGCGAGCAGTCCTGACTTCATCACTGGAACCTGATCTGAAATCTTGGAAGGGGGTCAGGGGAAAATTTATCCCCAAACGGATTCACCAGCAACATTTATCAATGGCCTGCAATCCTGACATAAACATACAAGTCAAGGAAGAATCATGTGAGCGTTAACGTAAGTGCTAAGACCCTCTGTAACAGGACATGATCAGACTCAACCTGTCGGGCATTAGGTGGTGATTGCACAACCAAGTATTTGCTGAGAGCTGGCTTTGAGCATGCCTGGCACCTAATTGAGAGTGGCACACCTGTATTTTAACAGTATATTCACTTTAGATAATTTCACACAGGCAAGCACACACAGGCCCGATTCTTTTCACTCTTATGTAATTAGCGCAAGAACATTGAAAGTACTCAAACAGTCTAAAAAAAAGGGTACATGAGAAAAGTGGGTGCCTCTTCGTCCTCCCCTAGCCCCCCAGTTTCCTCTCCAGGAAGCAGCAACTATTACCAGTTTCTTGTCCACGCCCCTCCCCAATTATACTGTAATGCAAACAACATTTTACATTCTGCTTTTTTCACATAACAATGTATCGTGGGAAATATTGCTTATCCATGGGTCTAGATTTGCATCATTGCTTTAGGAGGAGTTCAGTTTTCCATTGTGTATGTACATACACTAAAATTGACTTCAACAATCCCTATTAATGGACAGTTTGTTTCCAGGTTTTTTTTATTACTACAAAGCTGCACCAAATATCTATGCCTGTATCTGTACATGAGAGAGAGTATCTGTATGATAATTTCCTAAAGTAGAAGTACTAGGTCAAAGAGTACATGCACGGAAAATTTTGAAGTGTGCCAGGGTGTTGTGCCACTTAGAACTCCCGGCTAGCTCGTCAGAGCACCTGTTTCCTGCAGCCTTCCTCACAGGGGCTATCACATTTCTGATCTCTGCCAAGCTGACGGGTAAAAATGCTCTGTGGTAGATCTAATTTGCATTTCTCTAAACCAGGGGGCCGCAACATTAGTAACAAAGAAACAGAATTTCCGGAGGATGAGGCCCAGAAATCAGGATTTTAAAAAGATTCCCAGGTGATTCTAATGTGCAGCCGAGGTTGAGAACCACTGCAGTCTAAACCGATGCAAGGTTTGAATTTAAGCAAAGAAAAGCAAACTGTCCACATCCATTTCCAACAAAGCAATGCAGTGTAGTTACAATCTGTATAGTTACTGACGCCAAAGAGGTTCAAGTATAACGCACAGGTGGGAAAGGAGACCCTGTTTCAAAGTTGGGAAGTCAAAGAGCTAATCTGAAAGTAAAGTGAACTTGCGGGTGCCCCCAGAGTGTTAAAAGTCAGGACGAATACTGCGCATTTTCAGATGGCTTTGATAAGATAAAAATCAAAGCAGATACTGGCTGAGCTGTTGAAACACCTTCAGTGACACCATGCTTTGAAACCCACTGATCTAGGTCTCATGTTATAGAAGAGGAAGCGGAGGCCCTTCCCTTCTTGTGGGGATCCAAAGCTACTGGTAGAAATTAAAAACATTTTTTCAAACTTTTTGGAATATATTTTTATGCCCTTTCACTCTGAGATGGTTTAAGAGTCAACAAAAGTTACAAAAATACTACAGAGCGTTCTCATGTACCCTTCACCCAGCTCCCCACAATAATAGCGTCAGGTTGTTTTTGGATTGCAAAAAAATCTTTCAAATGCTCTTTACCCATCCAAGTTCATAGACAATGCAGAAGGCAGCCATGTCACGATTGTATTGATAATCCAGACGTTTCATTAAAATGTTCTGGAGCTCAACCAGTGTGGCTCCAGGAGGTTACGGTTCGATTTCAGGTCAGGGCACATGCCTGGGTTATGGGTTTGATCCCCAGTGTGGGGCGAGCAGGAGGCAGCCGCTCAATGACTCTCATCATTGATGTTTCTCTCTCTCTCTCTCTCTCTCTCTCTTCATCTCTGAAATCAATAAAAATATATTTTAAAAAATGTCCTGGGGAGCAGTTAGGGCCACACTTTCCACTGAAATCGATATTCCCCAAAATACAAAGGTTCAAAGTCCTAGAAACTATCTTCTAGAACCCCTTGGAGTTTTCTAAATGTGGAGAGCCATAAAGGTGTCTTTTGTTATTCTAATGAAGTAACTTTTGGAAAGACCCTAGGCCAGTGGTCGGCAAACTGCAGCTCGAGAGCCACATGTGGCTCTGTGGCCCCTTGAGTGTGGCTCTTCCACAAAATACCACGTGCAGGCGTGCATGTACAGTGCGATTGAAACTTTGTGGCCCATGTGCAGAAGTCGGTATTTTGTGGAAGAGCCACACTCAAAGGGCCAAGGAGCCACAGCCACATGTGGCTCGAGAGCTGCAGTTTGCCGACCACTGCCCTAGGCAACTAGGGATGGGGGCTGGTTGCCTGGGGAACCAACCCCATTAACTTCCTACTCTCCCATCCCTCCCATCCCGCACCCCCTGCTCCTGGAAGGGAAGAAGGGCTGACTACTGAGTTCAATCATCAATGGCCAGTGATTTAATGAACCAAACCTCCACAAAAGCCTGGGGGAGGGTGGGCTTCAGGGAGCTTCCGGTTTGCTGATCATGTGGAGATTGGTGGAGAACAGGAAGCTCTGTGGCCCTTCCCGTACTCCTTGACCCAGGCATCCCTGCCCTCTGGCTGTTCCTGAGTTGTACCCTTTTATAATAAACTAGAGGCCCATGCATGAAAATCGTACACTCGGGAGGGTCCCTCAGCCCGGCCTGCACCCTCTCGCAGTTCAGTAGCCCTTGGGGGATGTCTGACTGGTGGGTTAGGCCCTGCAAGGAGCGGACGTAAGCCGTCAGTCAGACATCCTTAGTGCTGCTGCGGAGGTGAAAGAGGCTCCCACCACCACCTCTGTGCTCACCAGCCTTTAGCCCGGCTTCTGGCTGAGCAGCGCTCCCCCTGTGGGAGCACACTGACCACCAGAGGGCAGCTCCTGCATTGAGTGTCTGCCCCCTGGTGGTCAGTGCACATCATTCGTAGCAATGGATTGTTCCGCCATTCGGTTGATTTGCATATTAGCCTTTTATTATATAGGATAGGTAATCTAGAAAGTAAGATGTTTCTCTGGGTTCTGTGAGACACTCTAGCAAATTAATCAAACCCAGTGAGGGGTAATGGAACCTCTGGTCACTGGGCATCCTCAGAACCACAGGTGACAACCTGGTCCTGCTATGGGCTTCTGAAGTTGGGGTGGGAGGATGGTCTTGTAGGACTGAGCCCTTGGCCTGTGGGATCTGCTGCTATCTGCAGGCAGCATCAGAGCTGAGCAGAGTTGGACACCCAGCTGGTGTTGGGGAATTGTGAGGTGTGAAAACACACACATCAGAACATGTGACCAAGTCCTGTTCTGTAAGTCGCACAGGGGATCTGCAGCTTCTGAGAAAGATGTCCCACCCCCAAAGGAAGAGGCATGTAAGAAGGAAGCCTGTCCCCACTCCATTCCCGGCTTCATCCTCAATGCTGTGGGCATTGGAAGGAATTGATGACTCTAGCTTCAAGGACGGCCCTATCAGGAACGGCTCACTCCTTTCTCCTTTTTCTCTTGGCCCTGATTTAGAAAGAAACATTTTTTTTTCATGTTAACTTTTTAAATTTAGTTTTAATTTGTGTCTACGTTATAAAGGCACATCGTTTCCAGGGTTAAATAATTCTATAAGGCTTGTTATGAACAAGAGTGATCTCTTTACCCCTATGCCCTGGGCCCCAGAGGAATTGTGTTTAGATAAATATTCACTGTTTACATTGTGTAAATCCTAGTTGCAGCTGACCCCCAGTATATTCTGGCTACTTTTCCTAATCTGCACAACTCTTTGTTTTCATGAGAGTTAAAAAAAAAAAAATCTCCTTTTCTGTCTGCTTCCTTTCCTGTGTGCTAATTCCTCTGAATGAGTCACCCCCAGTTGCTGGAATTTCCTCTCAATGCATTCGAACACACGATGGTTCTGTGGATTCCATCCTTTGAAGAAGATTCTTCAAGCTGGATTGGGGAGCTGAGCAGCTATTGTCTTGGGATGTTGTCTTTACCATGGTCCTGGGATTTCTCATGTTTCTCCTCAGAACAGAACCCCTGGCTTTGCAAATCTTTTACCTTCCCCTGCTTGGTTTAGTGCCTTTCTTTTGGTGTTCTCTAGTCCCCTGATAAAGGACAAGGGGGTGCATTGTAAGAGGTAACATGTATATCCTCATACTTTATTGATGGTTTGTGTTTAACATTCTAGGCTTGGTAGAATATTACACTGAGCCGTGGGAAGGAAAGAACTCCTGATACATGTAAAAACTTGAATGAATATTTAAGACATTATGTTGAGTGAGAGAAGCCAGTCTCAAAAGGTTACATACTGTCTGATGATTCCATTTATGTGACATTCTTTAAAGGGCAATACAGTGGTGACAGAGGACTGATCCGTGGTCACCAGCCTTAAGGGGGGAGAGGAGGACTTGACTACAAAGGGGCAACACGAGGGGATATTGGGGTGATGGAAATGTTCTGTATGCTGACTGTGATGATGATTGCCCGAATCTGTACATGAGTTAAAATTCACAGAACTGTACACTGACAGGAAAAACCTCACTATATTATTAAAGAAAAACACTCTAAGTTAAAATTATAGTTGATTTGGGGGACATCTGTAATAGTGTCAACAATCCTATATAATAAAAGTCTAAGATGCTAAGTGTCTGGCCATCTGGTCGGCCCTTCAACCAATCAAAGTGTAATATGCTGATGATATGCTAAGGCAGGGGTGGGCAAACTTTTTGACTCGAGGGCCACAATGGGTTCTTAAACTGGACCGGAGGGCCGGAACAAAAGCATGGGTGGAGTGTTTGTGTGAACTAATATAAATTCAAAGTAAACATCATTACATAAAAGGGTACGGTCTTTTTTTTTTTTTAGTTTTATTCATTTCAAACGGCCGGATCCGGCCCGCGGGCCGTAGTTTGCCCACGGCTGGCCCAGCCTCTTGCTCTTAGGAGCGCTAGACAGCACTGTGAATGGGGACCATATTAAGCAGTTGGAAACCACTCACAAAAACCAGGAAAAAATGCGGAGAATGCGACACTAAATAGACAGTGAGGCGGACACTTGCTCCGCAGATGAGAGCTGAAAGGGGCGGGCCGCCGTGGGTCACCTCGCTGACCTCAGCTGGGAATGTTGTATTGCTCACGTTTCCTGCCACTCTGCACCTGTCCCCGAATCAGCGGGGGAGCATCGCAAGCACTGGTTTCAGTGTTAAAAATAAAGGTTAGGAGCAGGTACATCACAAATACTGAGCTTGTGAGTACAGAATCCACTGTACCCGCCCCTCAGAAATTTGAAGGTGTTATTCCATTGTCCTTGAGGTTCCGATGTTACTGATGATATAAGTCCAATGCCATTTTGATTATTGTACTTTTAGATGAAAATTTTGTGGATTTTTTTTCCCATCAGCTTTTAGCTACTTTCCTTTGTCCTTCAGTAGCCTAAAATGTTTAAAAAATGTTTATATTGATTTGAGAGCGAGAGGATGAGAGAGTGAGAAACATCTCTCAGCTGCCCCCTGCATGCCCCTGACTGGGGATTGAAACTGAAACCAGGGCATGTGCCCTGATCGGGAATCGAACCTGTGACCTTTTGGTGCATGGGATGACGCTCAATCAACTGAGCCACACCGGCTAGGCCACCTAAAATTTAATGGTAATATTTATTTTTTAAATTTTATTTTATTGTTTAAAGTATTACAGATAGTAGTACATATGTCTCCTTCCCCCCTCCTCCACACCATTGACCTTCCTCTGGCCTCCCCTTCCTCCCCCCCCCCCGCCCCCCCCCCCCCCCCCCCCGCCTCATGTCTTGTGTCCTTAATGGTAATATTTATTGTCTGGGTCTATTTCCACCCATTGCACTGGATGCTCAGAGGATCCCTAGCGTCTCATCACTGATGTCCTCTGTATGAGCCCCAGGGCATTTGGATGATTTTTTTCTTCCTGTTTTCTCTGTTCTCCTCCGAGGACCCTGGTGTTCGGAATGGGAACTGATCCTCTCCTTGTCTTACTTACCGTTCCCTCCAATTCCATGTCTTGGTCCTTTTTCTCTACTTTCTGGGATGTTTCTTCAAAAGTATCTTCCAAGCTTTCTACTTAGTTTCATATTCCTGCTCTCATGCTTTTAATTTCCCAGAACTCTTTGCTCTTAACTGATTTTTTAAGAATGGCACCTGCTTCTCATCTGTGGGCACATTATTTCCTCTTGTCTGACCATGTCAGTGCTTTGGGGTGGGACCCCCCCCTCCCCCCCCCCCCAGCTCAAGAGACACACCCCTCCAGGGATGTCAGATAATAAATATTCCCTGTAGCCTGCCCCTTTTCATCTGCTTGTCTGCCCTTTGTCTTCCCAGTTTCCTCGGAGGTCTGTGCTCTTGGCTCTCCAATCTTGCTCTAACAGCGGTTCTCAACCTGTGGGTCGCGACCCCGTTGACCCTTTCACAGGGGTCGCCTAAGACCATCGGAAAACACATATATAATGACATATTGTTTTTGTGATTAATCACTATGCTTTAATTATGTTCAATTTGTAACAATGAAATTGGGGGTCGCCACAACACGAGGATCTGTATTAAAGGGCCTCGGCGTTAGGGAGGTTGAGAACCACTGCCCCGGGAAGAGGCACTGAAGAGCTGATTGGCAGCTCTGAGAGCTTGGGGTGGGGGTGGGTGACTTGAAAAACGTGAGCATCTGGGCTGTGTGACTGTCCGGACCCCTAACTTCCTACACCCACATGGCAGTATACTTAGGTTTCCTTTTTCTACACTGGGCAAATTTTCTAGACTATTCTTGCCCACTCACCTGCCTAAAGGGCATCAGCCTTCTTGCTGGTGGTCTTGGGAGGTGTGTGTGGGGAGGAAGGTCAAGGCGGTCTCAACAACCAGTATGTAACCCTCCCCCTGCCCCCTCTGATTTTGGTTTAGTCCCTGGGCCTGGAGCTCCCTGTCCAGGGACCTTCTCTTCAATCCTCTCAACGGACCACAGACGTGGGGCCTTAGTGCAGGAAGTGGCTTGTTACCTGTTGGTTCTGGAGGTCTGATGTCCTAAGACCCAGGTGGTGTCAGGGCTGCTTCCTTCTGGAGCCAGGCTGGCTTCCTAGTCCCCAGTTTCCCTCCCGGCACAGGAGTGCCCTTCCCTCCAAGACGCCCAGATCCTGGTTCTGGGCAATCACGGACTCGTTACCTTACGTGGCAAAAGGACTTCGCAGATGTGATAAGTGAAAGATCGTGAAATGGGGAGCTTTCCCCCCATTGTCTGGCTGGGTCCCATGTCATCACCAGGTCCTCATTAAAGGGAGGAAGGAGGACCAGAGTCAGAAGAGGTAAGAAGAGATGGGGGAGAGAGAGAGACGGAAGATGGGGGAAGGGGCCGGGAGCCAAGACATGCAGGCAGCCTGCAGGAGCTGGAGGTGGGTCCCCCCGGGCCTCCAGGAGGAACGCAGCCCTGCCAACAGCTTCGCTCCAGGACTTCTACCCTGGAGAACTAGAGGGTAATAACCGACTACATTTATGGTAATTTGTTACAGCAGCAGTAGGAAACTAATACACCTCTTTGCACATCCACTTCAAGATTCCTGGGCTGTGACTGTGTCTGTTCTTTGACCTGGCTGTATCACCTCCACAAGCCACCAGACCTGGAATTTAGTCCAATGAGACTGAGTACGGACTCCGGACCTCCGGGGATGTCAGATAATAAATTCATTTCCAGCCATTAAGTTTGAGACAGTTTTGCTACAAGCAGCAAGAGGAAACTTCTCTCTACTTGGGGACACAAAGAACATTCTAGTCCCAGTGCCCGAGATGAAAAGGTTGGTGTGGAGCTGCGCCTGAATAACTCACTAACTTAATAAATAACTCAACATGAAGCCCGCAGCCTGAATTAAAAAGTGAGCTTTCATTGTATCGGGATCATCTATATGGATTTTGAAATGTATTCAAGTCCCCAAACTCCTATTAATGTAACTGAAATTCAAGTAACAGTGTGAGCAACATGGATCTTGTTGGGTCAGCAATAATGTCTGCCCGTGGTACATGAAAGGTTCCCGGGCCTCCCGCAGTCACAGGAAACCAAGCCGGTGTTAATGAGGCCACGGCCAGGAGGTGTCAAAGGCAGGGGAAGCTCTGCAGCGAGAGCCGCAGGCTTTAATCTCTCCTCCTACATCCCAAATACGACTGGATGGTTGAAACATCACAACGGACTTCCTTTTTGATTTTTACCAGAGCTTTCACCATTCGCTTCATTTCTTTGTTGGCAGATATGTGACATATTTTTTCCCCCTGAAAAACTTATTCAGCACTTCAAGGTGTCATTACTCTTTAGTCCTCTGTCTAGCATGTTTGGCTCAAGTTTTTAAAAAGGAGGGTGGGGCGGGGGCAGAGTTTTGGTCTGCGTGCTTGGCTGAACAGGCTCAGAGAGAAATGGGAAAAGAAAAAAGGAACAGAATTGAACAAGAAGATTTCAAGCTCATTCCTGGCATGCATCCCACTTACATATTTTTTAAAAAATATATTTTATTAGTTTTTTACAGAGAGGAAGGGAGAGGGATAGAGAGTTAGAAACATCGATGAGAGAGAAACATCGATCAGCTGCCTCCTGCACACCCACTTCTGGGGATGTGCCCGCAACCAAGGTACATGCCCTTGACCGGAATCAAACCTGGGACCCTTGAGTCCGCAGGCCGACGCTCTATCCACTGAGCCAAACTGGTTAGGGCACCACTCATGTATATTTTAATGGCCTCCTACCTGGGAAACAGCTCAAGAGACACAGGAAGAACTTAGATTAGGGCCCGGCTTTTGCTATGGATACACCAAAAAATGATGTGTCTCCCTAATGCTTACATGAATGTGACTTTATTTGGAAATAGGGTGTTTGCAGATATAAATAAGAGTGGGATCATATGGGTGTAGGGTGCACCCTTCCTCCAACATGTCTGGTGTCCTTGTAAGAGGAGGAGGGATACAGACACGCACACAAGGAGAAGGCCCTGTGGAGACAGAGGCAGAGGCAGGAGTGATGCTGCCACCAGCCAGGGAACATCGAGGTTGGTAGCAGCACCAGGAGCTAAGCAGAGGCACGGGACAGGTTCCCTCTCCTGGAGCCTTCAGCGAGATCACGGCCCTGCCGACAGCTCGGTCTTGGGCGCCTAGCCCCAGAACTACGGGAGAATACGCCCTCTTGTTCTAAGGCACCCGGTGTGTGGCACTTGGTTACAGCAGCCTCGGGAACCTAACCCAGCTCATCAGCCATGACCAGCTGGCATCTGGGGCTGGACCGTTCTTCGTTGTGGGCTGCCCTGTGCGCTGTGGGAGGCCTGGCAGCAGCCTTGGCCTCTACCCACCGGAGGCCAATAACACCTGCCCGCTTGTGACAACCCCAGTGTCTCCAGCCATTGTCAAGTCCCCACTGCTTAGTAGTTTAGGAAGCTCTGTCCCTTGAAGTTACGGGGGTGCAGCTAGAATCACTGATTACAAAATCAACTTGTTTGTTCTTCTGACCAATAACCACTTCTCGCTGCTGATGACTCTTTGTGAAGTGTCGCTTTCCCAGGCAACACCCTCCAGTGCTGTACTCTCCCTGGCGCGTCTCCCCGCTCCAGGCAACGGGTGGGCTCGGGTTTCCTGTGTCTCTCTCCTTGGGCCACACAGAAGCCTCCTGGAGGTCGTACTTGAATGCTTAGAACCAGGCCCATCTCCATGTGGCTGCCCACTGCCCGCCTTGCACCGTCTCAGAGGGACAATTTGGTAAAAATGCAAATTTCTGGGACTAGAATATTGACTCCAAATAAGTGAGGGAGGGGCCCCAAAATGTGCATTTTCACCAGCCCATCCTGGTGAATCCAATCCATGCTAAGTTTGTGACATATTGGCTTAGAAAATGGACAGCAATGTTAATTTAAATGTGTGGTTACTGCTCCCTCTCCTCTCCTCTCCTCTCCTCTCCTCTCCTCTCCTCTCTCTCTCCACACACATCAAACTTCTGGGATACAATTATATGTTCAAGTCCTTTCAAGATTTATTTAGATGGAGGCTAAAGGTTGGGAGGGAGGAATACTGAGTGGAGCAGCAGTAAGACTCCATTTATTCCCTTGGAGATCCCATTGGCTACACATAGGAGAGAATTAGATAATGATGAGAGAGAGAGAGAGAGAGAGAGAGAGAGAGAGAGGGAGAGAGTCTCTTTTTCTCTCTCTCCCATATCTTTTCCCATAAGGGCACTAATACCATTCATAAGGGCTCCACCCTCATAACCTAATTATCTCCCAAAGGCTCCACCTCCAAATAGCTTCACACTGGGATTAGGGTTTCAACATATTAAAAGTTTTTTTTTTGGGGGGGGGGCGGGGGCTGGGACACAGACATTTAATCCATAACAGCTGTCTAGAACTTCTCTGTTCAAAATGGTAGCCACTGGACACATGTGCCATTGAGCCCTTGAAATGTGGTTAGTCCAAACGGAAATGTGCTGTGTGAAATAGACAGCAGATTTTGAAGACTCAGTACCAAAAGGGGGGTGGGGTGGGAGGGAGAATATGAAAGATCTCTGTAGTCGTTCTTAATATTGATTAGATGTTGAAAGGGTATCTTCGACTATAATGGGTTAAACAAAACGTATAGTCAAAACTATTTCACCTGTTTTTATTTTTATAAAAATGTAGATGTTAAAGTATTTCTTGTGGACGGACCTGGTTTATACCCTTGCACCCACAGTCACTGGTTAAGGCTTTTCTAGCCACCCCCCCCCCCCCCCTTCCCGGAGCAGAAGTGGCTTCAGGAGCGAGGGAGGAAGGAAGAGCCCAGGTGCTTGGCTGGGGAATAGGAGCCCTGGGGGCCCATGCGCAGGGGAGGGGGAGGGATGCATCTGCCCCAACCTATGGGATCCTTGTCCCATGACTCCGTTACATTTTTACTCACATGGGCTTCTTTTGGAACAAAATTTCACCATAAGCGATAATATTGTGGTATCTCGGGCTTGGTATGCTAGGAATATTTGCTTCTAAGACACATTAAGATAAACGCCAACTGTTAAAATAGAATCATATTCCTCTCTTGTCCCACCAATGGTGCCTAATTTGGAACACTCTGGCAAAAACGACTGTTTGTTAATTTTCAGCGAAGGAATTCTGTCAAGAGAGGAGTCAGTCATTCTCTGGTAAGTAGAATTATAACATTCCTCCTCTGATTTTATGAAGCCATTTGAATTCTTCCAATGTGTTACTTTGACACTTAATGCAATGTTTATGCAACAATCATAAAAATTAATTGTCTTCCTTCTCGAAACTATTTAAAACCCTCGTCCTTGGCCTGCCTTATTGACATGTGAACATTAAAGTATGACTCGGTGACAATAATAATTTTACAACAATGAATAAGTGTCAAATTAATTATGTTAAAACAGTAATTTGTCTGCTTCCTTTCTAATATGTATAATTATTAATTTGGGGAAAGTGTGCAGAAAATATTAAGCATATTGTCAGAGTGGAGGTTCAACCTCTGAACTGATGTTCACTTTTTCTTCTGAAATGTGTTGTTCGGGGGTTTCCTTTTTGTTAGGATCTGTTACTTGGTGCTCATAAGTTTTAGGGAAATTCCAGAAATATCTTAGATTTCCAACCAGTGGTTAGGAGGTGTCAATGGCAATATTACCAGAACTTTCTGTTCATGCAAATTTTTTTTTGGGGGGGGGAGAGGGGGTAAGGGGAATAGGTGTTTTTTTTTGGGGGGGGGGGTCATGATTAGAATTGGATTATCTTCTAATTTTGTTTGTTTGCCAGGATATCTATGCAGCTAAAAATAAAAAGCACATATGATTCATTTCATTCTTTAAATATTAACTTAAATATATCTCCTCAGAAAATCCCTATTTAGACTTAACATGTTTTGGTACTATTCTCTGCCATCATCTCAGATAGTATAAAGAGATGAATTCAACCTCTATTTTTTGGTCAGTATACTTAGTTTATCACTTTTACACAAATAACTTCTCATACGTATATTTCCCTGTGAAAGGGAGCCTCAGTTTGTGGATGTACATAGGGGCTCTGGCGGGTGGAGGTGTAGCCCCCCAGCTCCTCTTTACTGTAATGGGCAGTATTCCCCCAAATCACAGGGCGCCCCGTGCAGCTTGGGACGCACAGGCAGGGAGAGCTGCCCAATGCGGCTGCTGGCCGGTCTCAGGGCTTTCGCTAATCCTGGAGCTGGAGCCCGCCTCCCTTCGCAGGGCTCCGGTGGGTTTTGGCAAACCCCTCCTCTGGCTCCCGGGCTGGGACCTGCCCCTGAGTGCTGAGGTCTTTCTCCCTCTCTCTTCTTCTTCCTGGTCCTCGGCCTCCGCTTCCGCCCACATCTCTCTTTCTGGAAGGCAGGGTTGGAATGAGGGTGAGTCATGCCAGTGGAGGGGTGGATCTGTCCTTACTTGCATTTTTGACATTTGTCCCTCAGAGATTTTGTTGTTGCATGATTTTTGATTTTTGAAATTATTGCATTCCAATATTATTTATTTGGATTACTAAGCTTTTTGGTGTCACCTTAAAGTTCTTACTTGTCTCACCCTGGCCTGGCCCTGCTTCCAGCTCTTTCCTGAGAGTCTTGACAGTCCCTGACATTTAGTGAATCCGGATAATGAGTATTAGGGGCACCCAACTGTCTGTGTTGATCTGTATTGTCTGGAATTTTTGAATTAAAAAACAACTTTACAAATATGATACAAGTGCATACGCCTGCAATCAAGAAAGATTTGTTGTATTGCTTTATATATGTCATATATAAATTTAAGTATTCACTACAGCATTTTTTTCTTATATTAAAATTTCTACATTTATAGCATTGTAAAATTTTGGAAAATATTTTTCTAAGTATAATGAAAAAGATTAAAGTTACCCTCATACGCCACCTTTCGGAGGATCACGGATAATATTTTACGTATTTGAATCCCATGCTTCCTGTGTGTCTGTCTGTGTGTGTTTGTGAGACAATGTCAATTGGAAAGGCCATTGCCATGGGATTCGGGAACGCAAAACTTGGGATCATATTTTATAATCTATGCAATTGCCCCCCCCCCCATTTTTTGCTCCCTATATTATGTCCTTGAACATTCAGAAATAACTTCTTTTATGTTTAAGATGTTAGCTTTAGGAAACCCTGTTTGTTTGTGAATGTGCGCACCACGGTGTCATACCCTAGGTGCCTCGTTGTGTTATAATCTTTATGCAACAAGAGATCATGGCTATTTTCCGAGGTCAGTGATAGTCTCTGATCTTCAGTGGTTGCCTGTGTCCCGGCGAATGACGATCGGCGAGTGTGAGGCTGGAGAATGTGGGCTTGAGCATCTTGACTGCCTGGCCCAAACCCTGCTCTGCTTCGTACTAGCCATGGATCGTGGGCAAGGTATCGGAACCACTCCTGTCTCTATTCCGTTCCCTGTCAAGGTAGAAAGTAACATGTCACAGGGTTGCTATGAAGCATCCATGAGCAGATGTCTGTTACGCCCTTGGAAGAAAGCCTAGCAGATCAGAAGTAATCAATAAAAGCGACATGTCATCAACAACAATGTAATCATTTAACCCTCTCTGACTAGATATTTAGGTTGTTTCCTGCTCTGCTTCTTAAGGTAGTGTTGTAAGCATCACCCTTTTCTTAGTTCAAGTCCTTAGAAGTGGAAATATTGGATTCAAAAGTGCAAATGTTGCCTGGTTGGTCTGGTTCAGTGATTGAGCATCAACCTATGAACCAGGAGGTCACGTTTTGATTCCCGATCAGGGCACATGCCCGGGTTGCAGGCTCCATCCCCAGTGTGGGGCATGCAGGAGGCAGCCGATTGATGATTCTCTTGCATTATTGATGTCTCTCTCTCTTTCTCCCTCTCCCTTTCTCTCTCTGAAATTAATAAAAACAATGCAAATGTTCGTAAAGCTCATGCTATACAATGCAGAAGTGCTCTCTAGAAAGGTTGAGCCAATTTCTGTTTCCACCATCAGCTGAAGTATTTGTCAAGTTAGATGAGCATTATTATTGTTATTATTTTTCATTTCTTCACCAGATATTTTCCTTTCCAAGTTCCTGATAGTCACACTTCTTTCGGCATTATCCCCCGATACCTCATGTAGATGACATTTTTAATTCTTAGCTGAACTGGTGTATAGACAAAGTGATTATTGTTTGAAGCAGTCTGCAGTCTTTTGTTTGAAAAGAGAAACAGACACAGGTAAAGAGGGAATGTGCGTTCTCTTACATACTGCTCAGCACAATAACCATTAACAGGTTGTATGGTATCCTTCCGGACCCTTTAAATGATCATTTGCAAATAAGTGATTTATAGTAAATAACACAGCGAGTTATTAAAATGCAAGCAGTGTTCAAATATATCTATGAATACTTATTCATTTATAAATTATTCTTACTGAATGCAGAATGCTTTTGGCATTCAGCACTATGTCATGCATAAACATTTGCACTGTATATGCAGATTGGCTCAATTTTTCAAAATGGTTGCAAAGCATTCTCTAACAAAATTTATTAGTCATTCCCTATTGATGAGCCATTGTCTCCAATCTGTTAATGTTATAATTTGGTGCATCCAACATCTTCATACCTATATTTGTGTTTATTTGTATGTGGATAAATATCTTAATGTTCAGTTGTTGGGGTGATTCATTTAAAAATACGAATGCAGTCAGTAAACAAAGATAAAGTTAAGATTGGAGACAATACAGTTTTAATCTCTTTCCCCCCCATCGGTTGTCGGAGGTATTCTAGCATAAATAATAAATGAGCTTAATTAAAAACAAAAACGAACCACACAAAAGAACACTCCAGACCAAATTTCAGTCTTAGAGTCTTATTTTAAAGGAGACAACATAGAAATTCACAAACGTGGGTTTAAATGAGTGGAAAACACACCCCCGGCCCCACTGTGTCCCGTTTTTCCTGCTTCTGCTGGGAACTTTAATTTTTAACTGTAACCTAAACCACCTTTAAAACAAATCACTTATTGCAAAGGTTTGCTCTGTCGTAATTGCCTGGTTATTTGGGTGATGGATACGTCATATCTGAAAACAAACTAGTTATGTTTTGAAATTTATTTCCACCTGCACTATCTAAACCGCCAAAGAGGCGCACACTGCATGGATAAATATGATAAAAAAGAAGATGGATTTAGAAGCACGGTGCTCAGGTTTAGTATTTAGTCATTTTTATTACATTGTTGGGCCCACCATGTAAAAGAAGCCCAGCCGAGGAGCTGTTAATGGGTGTGGGATTTTTGCCTGTTCCCTTGTCCGGGGAAGGAGGTAATTCTAGCCCAGACGCGCTCAAATGCTTTACAAGTGATGGAAACCAAGTGGAAAAAGCATGTTTTATATTTAAAGGCTGACATCCTCCGAGAAAAAAATTAAAGATTCAGAATCCTCGGCTGTGATTCAGTACCTAAACACTTCCTGCTGCTTTCAGAGTGTCCAGGAGGCCCATCACGGCGCCTGGGCGGGAGGCGCCCGGGGCTGCCGCTCACTTAGGCCAGTTTATCAAACTAACGAGCTTCAGAGCGGTGCTATTTCCAGGCTCACGTCCACCAGGGAGGGACGGAGAGAAAACAAAACCCAAATTCAGACGGAAGAGTCATCCTAAGGGCCAGCCTGGCAGCAATTTATGAACTCAGACACACCAATTCTTACCCAGAGTGATATCCTTTGTGGAGATTTCACTCTACAAATCTTACGCGGGCTCCTCTAGCCGGAGCGTTGCAGATAAAGCACCGTGGTTTTTACACAGGTGATGTTTATTGATCTCGACCTAACAGCAGCAGCACTGTAGGGCTTTTCCCAAGAACATGCTATTTGCAAATAATTGTGGGATTGGGAAGACTGTGTTTTCCTCTTGTTGGGTGCTTAGTGCCTCTTTTAAATCAACAGAAGGAGAAGGAAGTTTCAGAATTTATTCAGAGGACGTTGTTCTTTACTTTGGGACTCAACCGAAGGTAAGGTCGGGAGAAGAGAGTGAGTTTCTGTGTAATTTGTGTCATCTACACAACCATGGCATTGGAACATGAAATGCGGCATCAACAGGCAACGAGGAAAGAAAATGGAACTTGTATACAAATGCGTGTTCCTTAAAGGCTTTTGTTACCTATTATTTTCTAGCTGTGGAGGCAGAAAGAAGGCACCTGTCGGATACACTTACACTGAGAGTGACATACCATATAATAGCAGTTCTCAACCTGTGGGTCACGACCCCTTTGGCGGTCGAACGACCCTCTCACAGGGGTCGCCTAAGACCATCCTGCATATCAGATATTTACATTACGATTCATAACAGTAGCAACAGTACAGTTATGAAGTAGCAACGTGCTGGGGTCCAACCCCAGCAGGTCCAGGGGTCCCCAAAGGTGTAGATGGAGTCGGCGAAGAAGGAATGACACAGAGACAGCGTTCAGTTGATCAGCAGCCTAGCCAGGATCTCCAGCCAAGTTCTGGTCTGGATCTCCAGCGAAGTTCTGGTTAGGATCTCCAGCCAGGTTCTTATGGTTGGGTCACAACATGAGGAACTGTATTTAAAAGGCCAGTAGGTTGAGAACCACTGCCATATAATTTAAAATGCTAAGTCGATCTTGCAGGCTTGCCTCATGCCACGCCGAGTCATTTTGAAATTCAACTTGTGTTTAAAGGGATTATTCAAATATTGTCAATCAAACATGAAAAGCCATTTCTCAGAGGTGACTTATTACAGCTTGGTTTCATGTTTACAGCATAGCCACATGTGAATTTTCGAGTTGTAAAGTTGTTTTAGCTTTACGCATTTGGGTTCTTCGTCTTCTTTTTCATTTTTTTTTTTCTTCTTTCCCTTCCTTATGCTCTTTGGGGGGCATATTTCACATATATTTCAGATGAAGCAGGACAAAATTTTAATTTGTCCTACACGTTTTTCTTATTTTATGGTAGAAAAACAATCTGCTAATATTTCTTAACTGTTATATTTGTGCCCAAGAGAAGAAATTTTTTTCCAGGAATGGCATTAAAAAAAGAAAAGAAAGAAAAGAAAAAGAAAGTATTATGGATATAACGCCTGCACTCTGAGTTACATTTTAAAAAACTTCAACACATTATTATTTACATTAGTGTTTGAAGTATTTTCTCTTGAGGAACTATGCTTTTTGCATAATGACCTACGTTTCAAGAGCAACGTTTTTGTAAATGATGATGGTAGAATTTATGTTCTTGGACCTTCAGGCCATGATTTATTCTATTCTGAACCTAAACAAGAACATTCTTTCCCAACCGAATGGCCATCTATCCTGGCCATGTGATCTACTGTTTTTGCCTTAGAAAGGCATGATCGCCCGGTTCTGTTTTTGTTATCAGTAATTTCATACATGAGTCATGAAGCCCACGGATTTCCTCATGCTCAATGTACACGTATTTACTGACATTTTGACAGCCTATGGTTGGAACTGTTGGGAGGAGACCTTGGATTTAGTATAAATTAAAACTTAAAGCCTAGGCTTGCAATTAGGTATGCACAGAGTGGGGCAAAAACAGACTTGCAGATGTTCGTATGGAAAATAATACAATTATGAATAATAACACAAGAATAAACTCTGTGTTTTGCATGCTCACATCTGTAAACCTACTTTGCCCACCCTTTATTTTTTTACTCTAACGCTGGAAATTAAGAGTAAGAAAAATCACTCTGGGGAAGCGAATGCTGCTCCCCCCTCCGCACCCCATCACTTGAAATGTGTAGAGCAGGCTTCCTGCAAAGAACAAGAAGAAGGTGATATGACCACTAGTTTGCATTTTACATTGTCGTTAACAGTTACCTTCCCCTCCATGCTCAGCATGTCCCCCACCCCTCACCCTTCTAACAGGAGCTTGTGTTATTTTTCAGAAATTATCTTTCCCTCCATGAGCATAGTCAGTCAAAATGTTCTGACTTCCCACTATAAAGGCCAGTGAGGTCCCTGCGGAAACTTCTTATTCCATTGCAGCCCAGAGTGGACAGTGACCCAAGGTCAGTGAATCAGCCTGTCTCACCCTGGACTTGGAATTGAGAGTGAACTGAATTGGAGATGGAAAGATGGGCCAAGGGCAATGGCCCCTGAAGGGCGCCCTACGCTAGGTCCCACCTTGTTCCTGATCTCTGTTCATGCCTGATTTTGCAGATTTCCCATAAATTCTGGAGGCTCCCGAATACCCT
This sequence comes from Myotis nattereri, assembly GCF_964212035.1. NCBI lineage: Eukaryota > Metazoa > Chordata > Mammalia > Chiroptera > Vespertilionidae > Myotis > Myotis nattereri. Next base: position 11,035,494 of record NC_138083.1, on the reverse strand, counting down.
GTCAGGGGATTCCTTTCTTGCTTTTATTGGCCAGTACCATTTTCTGCTGCTTGTGGCCAAAGAACTCTGATAGTTTATGGTTTTTTTTTCTTAAAAAAAATTTGTTTAAAAAATCCTATCCTGAGGATATACTTTTATTTTTATTGATTTTAGAGAGAGAGGAAGAGGGAGGGGGAGAGAGAGAGAGAGAGAGAGAGAGAGAGAGAGAGAGACATCAGTGTGAGAGATCTCGGTCCCCTCCCACACATGCCCTGACCAGGAATTGAACCCGCAACGTTTTGGTGTACAGAATGATGTTCCAACCAACTGAGCCACCTGGCTGAGGCAAATATATGTTTCTTATTAACCACACTAGGGGCCCAGTGCACAAATTTGTGCACCTTGAAAGAAACTGTGGGCCATGAGCTTGTGGTGGGCACAGGGGCAGGTCTCGGCCCATCCTTTGTGCCCCTGCCTTGCCCCTCCCCCTCCCACTGCAGCCCCTAGTCCCCTGTCTGCTGGTAGCCCCACTCCCGCCACTGCCACTTCCATGCCCCGATGGTGCTGGCCCCGCTTGCCCCGCTGATGGCGCGGAGCTATTGGGGCCAGCACCAGCAGCGGGTACGAGTGGGGCCAGTGCTGTCAGCAGGTGTGAACGCGGCTGCTGCCCCAATTGCCCATTAGGAGCAGGGGGAGGTGGAGAAGCCCTCAGGGATGACTGGGGCCGGCAGCCGCTGCTCGTACTTGCTGACTGCACTGAGTGATCAGGACCCGTGCTGGGCCCTGGCAGCGGGTGCGAGCGCTGGGCGGGACCATGGCACACGGGAGCGAAGAATTTTCTGTAACCACCAGAGGCTTGCCCCGGTGACAGCGATCAGCGCCCTGCCTTGGTCTGGCAACCCTGCTCACCTGCTCCACCATCCTGCTGCGGCCGATGCCCGCCATGATCCGCGCTCTGCCACCTGCTGCCAACACCCACCATGTTCTGCACGCACCCCCTGCTGGTCAGTGCATATCATAGCAACCAGTTGTTCGGTTGTTTGGTTGTTCCGCCGTTTGGCCTATTTGCATATTAGGGTTTTATATATATAGATGGGAGTGGTGAGCGGGTATCACCATCCCCATTCTACAGACTTGGAACTGTGGGTTCAGAGAGGCCAAAGGACGTACCCAGCATCTCACAGTGACTAAGTGACAGACCGTGATCTTGGTCTCTGTTTCAGAGGTATGTCTTCAAAGGTTATTTTCATTTCTTTCGGTGGCAGAGCCTGGTTTAAATACCAAACAGCCCTGTGTTTGCGTCTTGGGCAGTGGCTGCAACTCTCTGAACTTTATTCCCTCACCTATGAATGGGGATGTTAATAATATTTACTCCAAGGACTGGTGTAAAGACCACGCAAGAGAATAATCTCTAAAGCACTTAGCCCACTGCTTGGCATGCAACCAGCGCTCAATAAACATAATTCTGAAACGAGGAGTCACGACATGAGGTCCAGGATCTCTGGGTGTTGTGTGGGGAAGAAAACTATAGTCTCAGCAGCAGAAAGTTGGTGAGATGGAGGAGACCCCTCAGAACAGCGGCCCTGGTTGGACCGAGCCAGGATCGTGATCAGGTTGCTGGGCTGTTCCCAGAGCAGCTGCCTGTCTCCCCTGAGCCCTTCAGAAGCCACCGATGTACAATATCTGCTCGCTCTCACCCTGAGGGCCAAGGACAAATCAGCACAGATGTTCCCCTCAAAGATTTGTGATGGTCAACAAAGACCGCTGGGTCATGCTGGTGAGCGAGGAGATCCACTGCACTTTAAAGACTGTAAGAGGCCCTGGGAGAGGTAGGCAGAGCGGAGGCCTCAGAGTTTGAATCCTGACTCCACCCCTTACAGGGCAAGTCTGCGAGCTTTTCCCCACTGTGGGCTCCTGGCCTCGCTGTCCAATAGAAGTTTCAGTGATGCTGGACATGGCCCACATCTGTACTGTCCACTATGGTAGCCGCTAGCCACGTGGGCGGTTGAGTTAGTGTACCTAAAGAATGGAATTGGTAATTGTATTAAGTTTTAATTAATTATAATCTAAATTAAAATAGCCACAAGTAGTTCACAGCTGCTGATTGGGAAATCTAAGCGCTAGAGGAAGAATGGGCTGGTGGTAGAAATCAAAGAAGCTCTACTCCCTTTGAGTGATGGAGTTTAAGTTCGTGAACCAGGGACATGTGGGTGTGGCCTCTGTTGCTGAGATTCTTGGGGAAGTGCATGCATTCAGACCCTGAGGCTGGGACAGAAACTGTGAGTAGAGAAGGGTGGGGAGCAGCCCCAGGAATAAGAAAAGAAGGGCCATAGATAATCATTAGGGTCTGCTATGGACTTAATGTTTGTCACCCCCAAATTCATATTTTGAAGCCCTCATCCCCCATGAGATGGTATTTGGCATGAATGTGTATAAGATCAGAGATGTGCTTGCTAACTTTTCCCTCATCCACCATGAAATGAATGTGTAACTGGCAGAGTGTGGAGTCATCCTTTATGCCACCTGAGTTCAGACGCTTCACTACTAAGTGGTTTATGTGCCTACTAGTGGCCCAGTGCATGAAATTTGTGCACATTAAAAGGGAATTAATTAGAGGAAATATTTTAATATTGCTACTTGCCCTTTCTCTATAATAGAAGTGTCAGAGATGAAAGAAAATTCGTAAAATGTATATGAAAATCTTCCTCCTGTCAGAGTCTGGGTCACACCACGGGACCCAGAGTCAAGTCCCCGCCCACCCTCGTGCACCTTGAAATTGCGCAAGACCCAGACCCGGCCGGCCCCACCTCCATCAAGCCCCACCAGGCGGGGTGCGCAGCCTCAGGTCCCCCACCCTTGCCTGGTGCCACACAGACTCAGGTTCCTGCTGATCACTCATATGGCTCATTATGGGAACCCCGCCTCTGCTGTGGGTGCAGCCATCTTATGACAGCATGATGGAGTGAGGGTCAATTTGCATATTACCTCTTTATTATATAGGATTTGTCACCCCTGGGTGGTTCAGGTCTCTAAACTCACAACTGTGTAGCGCCTTCCATAGGAAAGGTGGCAGATACAGGGTGGCCAGAGTCCCCGTTTGCCCAGGACTTGTCGCTGCAGGGTCCACTGCCTGGAACCCCTCATTGCTGGGCAGACCAGGAGAGCTGGTTACCCTCCAGCTGGCACACTCATAACTTACAGCCACTCTCTTTTTAGAGCTGGCCCAGTTAGTTCACAGATGTTGGGCCAAGGTAGCCATGGCAAGAAGGCACCAAATAAAAGCCACCCTAGACGTGGAAGTAGAACATTGGGTATATCAACCGACTACTGCTCAATCACTACTTAATTTGGGTCTCCCCAGTAGCAGACCCTGAGATACAGATTCGAATGCAAGTAGATAATTTGGGAGGGGACCTCAGGAAACATGGGAAGGCGTGGGGCAGTGCGACGAGGCTTGAGAGCAGCCAATAAAGGATGTCCTATGGAGGAAGTCACCACTGTAACTGGAACCTCACTGGGGTGGAGCTGGAGGAAGTGAGATTACCTAACCTGCGGGCAGCGACCCCTGGCAGTGTGGGAGGTGGCTGCAGTGTTTCCTGGATGCAAGAACACTGACTCACAGTGAGAAAGGGCTTCCTGAATCTTGTTTGTCCAGAAACAAGATGCGAACTTCTCCACGGGGGGTTGGGGGGGTGAGGGGTTGGGGGATAGTAGGTGAGAGGAGGAGCGGGTGGGGCTACTTTCTCCTGGACATCCCTCTCTTCTTGCAGCCCCCCCCCCCCTTTTTTTTAATAAAAGAGAGCAGGCCTCAATCTCAATGCAAACCACAGTTTCTAGAATGTAATACTACCATTTTCTTTATTTTGATGGTTAGTTTCTACTTACAGCATGCAATCTCGGTCTTTATTTAAACCAGCGGTTCTCAACCTGTGGGTCGCGTGACCCCTTTGGCGGTCGAACGACCCTTTCACAGGGGTTGCCTAAGACCATCCTGCATATCAGATATTTACATGACGATTCATAACAGCAGCAACATTACAGCGATGAAGTAGCAACGAAAATAATTTTATGGTTGGGTCACCACATGAGGAACTGTATTTAAAGGGCCAGAAGGTTGAGAACCACTGATTTAAACAAAAGTCACGCTGATTAACGACAAACATTAGGAAGATTAGCTGTGCAGATGGGATATTAATATGGTAAAAGTCATGAAGGTGAGGTATTGACGGAGACAAACCCTAAATGTCCTCCTACTTCAGACGTTTATAGTTCCTGTGCTGCTCAGTGAGCCTTGTTTTGGTGAAACTCTACTGCTGACCTTCTCAATCAGAGGTTAAACCTTCTCCCCGTGCTGGGGCTGTAGAAGCCTTTTCCCTTCTCTTGTGTGGTGAGTTGGACCGGGAGAGACTGTGATGAATGACTGGATAAAGATCGCCACTTCTGGGAATTTTTCTGAAATATCCCTTACCATTGTCTGCGTCCGGCCGCAAGACGGCATCCGCAGATTGGCACAGAAGCTCAAAGAGGAGAGGCGTTTGAGAGGGACAACGGTGTCCCCACCTTCTATGCGTTTGGAATCATGCCTGTATTCAGTTTTCTAAACAAAGGAGGGCACTTTAAGAAGAAAAAGTGATGGTGTTTTCAAGCCTTGCTGGGCTTTGAGAAGAAAAAGGTACTTTAAAGACAAAGCAATTGCATTTAATTTAGTAGCTGAAAGGAACATTAAAAAATGCAATGGCTTTTTTATATTTTTTTACAAAAAAAGAATGCTGGGATCTGAAGCAATCTATTCTAAGCAAAGTCTGTTTTATGAACAGCAAGTCTGCATGCAACATTTTCTGCAAATAGGTCAAATTCTGAGTATTTTGTATAAACACGACACCCCACTAGAGGGCGGTCTTTAGTTGTATATTTAACATTTTCTTCCTGTTTGTAAAAATAATAATAAAAAAAATGACTATAGGGCTATGAATTCTGATACAATGTTGGTTGAGCATGTTATGAAATTTTCTCCCAGACATTGTTTTATTTTCAGCTTATATGTGTGAAATTCGACTTTAAGAAGTATAACATGATCCCGAATCCTTCAATATGTATAAAATCCCCACGGTATTGTGGCATGCCAGAAACCAAAGACATAAGTTTAAATTATTGTAATCCCATAGGTCTTTTCACTATTGTTTCTCCCTATATGTTACTTCACAAAGAAAATGTATTGTAAATACTAATCTCGTCTCCTAAGATCTTTTGCGGAAAGACAAAGAGAACCCGTGTGGTCTAGGTGGGGGGTTCTGCAGGTGTTTCCAGAGCGATATTTTTGCTTAAAACCATTCCCAGGATGTCTGTTTAATTTGTTTTTCAGGATTTTAGTCATTTAGCTTGCATTGTCTTCGATCCCCAGTAACATGGCCTGCTTCTCTTTCCTCTGGTTCCAGTTTTTCTAGGTTCTTTACCTTTCTCTTTGGATTTGGACTCCTCGGACTACCCTGCATGAGAGGCTGGTGTTCTTGGAACCGCTTTTAAAAATAAATTATGACTTTCCCCCCACTTTTCAAAAAAGAAAAAGAAATTAGTTAATAGGAGTTTCTCGGTTTAAGTTATTTCACTGCATGGCATTTTTCTTAAATGGTTACAGTGTAAGGCAGTGGTTTTCAACCTTGGCTGCACATTAGAATCACCTGGGAATCTTTTTAAAATCCTGATTTCTGGGCCTCATCTCCGGAAATTCTGTCTCTTTGTTACTAATCTTGTGGCCTCACCCCATAACAAAGAAACAGAATTTCCAGAGGATGAGGCCCAGAAATCAGGATTTTAAAAAGATTCCCAGGTGATTCTAATGTGCAGCCAAGGTTGAGAACCACTGGTGTAAGGTATAGTTTAATAGGGTAGGGATGTGATGCAGACATGCAAATTTTAGTTACTTAAAGTATAATAAACTGATTTCCATGGTGTTTTAGAAAAGTCTTCATCCAAACATGTTTGGGAATTCTGACAATGCCTTGAAATTACAATTCTTTTTAATTTTTATAATCAAACATATAACAGAAACATGCCTTCGGATGCAATCCATAAACGTAATATAATTTTTAACACACAGGTAAACATGACAGGCCCTCCTTATCCCTTCCCGAAACCCTCTTCCTTTCCCAGGAGCAGTCTCTGTTCACGTGTAAATGTGCGGATTTCAGGCATTTTTATGCATAGTTTAAAAGGAACGGTTAGCTTGCATTACTTTTACCTTGTGGACTCACAGCCTATGGATGGACAGACTGCCTTTTCTAGTTAACAATGTGTCTTGGCAAGCTTTCCGTCTTACTACCGCTGACCTTCTCAACCAGCTGTTACATCTACCTCACTCTACACCGCGGGAGGGTATGTCATCGTCTACATGAATGCGCTTTCATTACTTTTTCCAGAGATGGAGGTTGAATCCAATTTTTAAAACATTTCCAACAGCCTGCAGAACACCTTCGCTTACACACCGTTGGTTGGGGCCCATGCTGGTAGGTCTGCAGCGTGGACCTCTGGGGGGTCTCTAGTCACAGAGCAAGTTTTACATTAAAAAAATCCTCAGCTGAGGATATGTTTCTATTGGTTTTTAGAGAGAGAGGAAGGGGGAGAGAATCATCGATCATTGCCTCCTGTGTGTGCCTGGCTGGGGATCGAACCTGCAACCTTTCGGTGTGCGGGATGATGTTCCAATCACCCGAGCCACCCGGCCAGGGCAAGCTTTACATGTTTGGTTGTCAATACTTCCACCCTCAGAAACGTAGCCTCCCGCTTCTCCCACTCAGGAGTCACCTGCTGGAATCTGACCGGGAGATGCCACGGAAGTGCCTGCGGGGACCGCCGGCCTCTGTGAGAGCGTGGGGAAGCCGCTGAGCGTCCGAGAGTGGGTTCTGTGAACGCCCGAGGCCTCTGGTTCCTCGAGAATGTGGCTCGGTCCAAGCTGCTTCGATTTCTGAGAAGAGGGCATTGGGGACCGTTGTTCGGATAAGGTGAACGTTCCTGGGTCAGGAGAAGCAGGGAAGTCTGTCTGTGAGCATTTGTTGGGTGCCTGATTTGTGTAAGCCACGGTGTCGGTCATGGTTTGGCATAAAAAAAATATCAGTTAAATGGAGTCTGTGCTCACAGCGAGTGCCGCCGTAGCAGAGCGGGGTGGGGGCACAACTCAATCCAGTTCCGGGCCTGACAAACCACAGAGAGTGGACAGGAGAAAGGACGGAATGGGTGGGAGAAGGAGCGGGAGAGGGGGAGGGAGGGAGGGAGGGAGGGAGGGAGGGAGGTCGCCCAGCTGTGGAGTATTAGGGAAGGTTCCTGAAGGAGGTGGCATCCCTGAGGGGCCCTGAAAGACGGGGGAACCTTCCACAGGTGGTGGTGAAGCGTAGTTAAGGTAGATGAAACAGGATAAACTACTATTTACAAACAACATGCATGCATGTGGTAGAAAATTTAGAAAACATACACGCTTTACAAAAATCCCATTATTTTGACCTCCTGAGGACAATCACAGGTAAAAGTTGATGTATTTCCTTTGGGTAATTTTTCTAATCATGTTCTGTCATAGGGTTCCCCTGGTCCAGCTGTGGGGTCCATAGTGCGAGGGGCTCAGGACAGAGGGGGCGCAGCAGCCTTCCCCCCCTGGGAAGGGCCTGCTGGCCTGTGAAAGGAGCTCCGGTGGCTGCCACTGGAATCTGCACCCTCCCTTCTCAAGCCCGGCCTTTGGGATACACCACTGGCTGATCGCCAATGCTGAGAGGCACCCTCCAGTGTAGCAAAGAGAAAGTCAAGCAAGTTGAATGTGCTCACCCAGACATCATTACCTGTCAAGACGTCAGTCAACACCATGGGGCAGTTTTCTCCACAGGCTCTGTCATCCCAGCGCAGGGATGGTGGCAAGGGGTGGTTGGAAGAAATCCAGGGTAAGGGAGAAGTTTCTACGCGTTCGCTAAGCAAACATTTTTTAAAAGCGTATTGTAAGCACCAGGAAGACGGAGACCGTACCTGTTTTAGGCTGCAGGTCTCCCAACCTGGGGAAAGACATCCCTCCTACAAGAATGGACAAGTGTCTCCTTCTAAATGCAGCGAGAAAGAAGCAGAGACAATTGCATGAGTTCCTCTCAGAGACTGAAGTCTGAAACTTCAGATGGTGCAGCACAGGAGCCCTCCCTTATCCTCAGGGGATAGTTTCAAGGCCCCTGGTGGGTGCCTGGAACCAGGTACCCAGAGATTACCAGCAACTGATAATAAAATAGAACAATTATAAGAATGTACTGTAATGAAAGTTACGTGAGCGCGGTCCCGTTTCTCTCTCAGCTTATCTTCCTGTTCTGTACTCACCCTCCTTGTAGTGATGTGACATAATAAAATGCCTGATTAGTTGGAGAACTTGCACTTTTGTACAAAGGAAGCACTTTACAGCTTCTCTTGGGCACATCGAGGTGCCAGCATCACTAGTCTAGTGCTTTGGGGCCATTATTAGGCGAGCACCTGGGTGCTGCACTCGTCAGTCCCATAGAGACGGCGTGCGGCTGATGGCAGGGTGCTGGGGAGCATGCGGGGGTGTGGGATGCGTGGGGAGCGACCATCTACAGCAGTGTTCTCAACCTCGGCTGCACATTAGAATCACCCGGGAATCTTCTTAAAATCCTGATTTCTGAGCCTCATCCTCCGGAAATTCTGTTTCTTTGTTATGGGGTGGGGCCACAACATTAGTAATGAAGAAACAGAATTTCCAGAGGATGAGGCCCAGAAATCAGGATTTTAAAAAGATTCCCAGGTGATTCTAATGTGCAGCCAAGGTTGAGAACCGCTGATCTACAGCATGGAGACGCTGGATAAGGATGATTTCCTTCCCCAGCAGGATGGAGCCGGATTGGAGAGCTTTCATCAGGCTACTCAGAATGGTGAGCGAAGTAAACATATGAATCATTTATTTCTGGAATTTTCCATTTAACGTTTTTGGACAGCAGTGACCGAGGGTAATTGAAACTGCAGAAAGCAAAACCATGGATAAGGGAGACCACTGTATATTTTAAGCACACTTTTTTGTTGTTAATCCTCACCTGAGGATATTTTTTCCATTGATTTTTAGAGTAGAAGGGAGGGAGGAAAGGGGAGGAGAGAGAGAGAGAGAGAGAGAGAGGAAGAGAGAGAGAGAGAGAGAGAGAGAGAGAGAGAGAGAGAGAGAGATTGCCTCCCGCACCAACCCGGACTGAACTGGGAATGAACCTGCAACTCAGGTACATGCCCTTGACTGGGAATCAGACCCAGGATCCTTTGGTGCATGGGGCAATGCTCTAACCACTGAGCACACCAGCGAGGGCTAGCATAATTTTTAATGGAGTGTAGCTGGACCAGCAGCATTTTGACAGGCAGAAGTGGGGGAAAGCGCCTCAGAGAGAGGTATCAGCAGGCATAAAAGTGGGTGATGGGTGTATTGGGGGTGGGAGATTCAGCAGCACAGATGGAAGCTTCTGAAAACCCAAAGGTATTGTAATCTGTAGATCAGGTCTTCAAGGGTTGTGGTGCACCCTCGCCATACCTTTCACACCCTGCCTCGGCAGGGGAGATGCGCCACGTCTCAAGTCCCAGGTGTCCACCATGAAGGCTCACCCTCCCAGCCTTGCCAGTGGCCCGGGCACAGCCACAGGCAGACACCACGGCAGCTCCTGAGACCCCTGCTGACGAGAAGAGGCAGGCGCCACCCGGAATCCGCTCTGCTGAGTGAAGGGGGGCTCCACCCAGGTTTGGAGGCAGCAGCTGCAGGGGCTGGAGGAGGGTGTCCCGAGCCCTCGGGAATGGAGCTGGTGCAGGCTGCAGGGTGTGAGTCCAGAGGGGTGTCCTCGGGGGGCATTTCTGCAGTGCCCGTGCCGGCATCCTCCTGGCCGAGCTGCTGCCAAGCTGGGTTCCAGTGCCCTGTGAAGATTCTCTGACCGTGAGATATCCTTTAGTCAACCCTTTTCTACTCAAAAGAACCAGAGACGGCTTCTGTTACCACTCTGCACCTAGCTTTAGGATAAGCGCATTGGAGGCGCATGGGAGAAAGGGCTGGGGAGGTATTTGTGATGTAGTTTGACACTGAGAGAATGTCTAGGTCAGTGGTCGGCAAACTGTGGCTCACGAGCCACATGCGGCTCTTTGGCCCCTTGAGTGTGGCTCTTCCACAAAATACCAGCCCTTCCACAAAATACCGACTTCTGCACATGGGCCACGAAGTTTCAATTGCACTGTACGTGCGCGCCCGCACGTGGTATTTTGTGGAAGAGCCACACTCAAGGGGCCAAAGAGCCGCATGTGGCTCCCGAGCCGCGGTTTGCTGACCACAGGTCTAGGTCATCTATAATAACAAAAGTGTAATATGCTAATTAGACTGGACGTCCTTCCAGACGACCTTCCAGATGAAGCTGGGGCTGCGAGGGAAGCCCGGGTCCCAGGTGCCAGAAAGAAGCTGGTGCTGACAGCTGGGGGAAGGAAGGCCTACTCTTGTACGAATTTCGTGCATTGGGCCTCTAGTTGACTATAATAATAACATCTAATTTCTTAGACTCCTCATAGAACAACACGGTATGCCTATGAAAAATTATGCATCCTCAGAAATAACCAAATTGCAAATGAAATCAGATATTCTTTTTATTTCAGAGTGTTGGAAAGGGGTTAAAAGAAAACACCCGGTGCTGGTACAGACGTGGGAAGTAGACGCTTGAGGTTCCGAGGATTTAAACTTCCTGAGCGGGCGTCTGGCGCTAACTTCCTATGTCCATGCGCCTTGATCCCGCACTTTCACTTCCAGGAGTTTATCTGGGGAAATAACTGGGTAGGTACACAGGACAGGCGACAGATGGAGATAAAAATGTCAGTTTTATTACCGATGAAAGTGTTTTTGGAGGATGTGGTGTGGGAGTGCATGCCCTGGCCACAGCCCGCCCAGGGAAAAGTTACACTTGTCAAAGGTTGATGCCTCAAAGATTGCAGGGTTCTGGGGCGGAGAAGAAAGGGAACACGTCGTGACTAGCCCTTTAATAATTAGGCCCCCCCCCCCCCCGAAATCAAGCAGTGTGGACCCATGGCCACCACTCATCCATCACTTACCTCCCTCCTCTGTGGGTGTTACTGTGTTCGTGGTTCCCCGGGGAAAATGAGGGGTAGAGAATACGTGTTCCCAGCCCCTCGCATTATCACGTGATTTCATTTTTGTTTTAAAAATGTGTGTAGATTGTGTAAATGGATATAAGAAATAAGCTTGAGGTGGATATGCAATAAGTAGTTTTCCCTGTGGGTGGGGGCTTTGAGGAGGATTTTCAGTTTTTTCTGTATGATTTGACTTGGAAAAGCAAACAGTAATTATTTTTCATGGGGGAAAACGGACATATATTTCTTTGAGAAAATGAAGTTTCTGTTCAGACTGTGTGTAATTCATACTTTGTGTAAATGGCATTTAATCATGCACAAGTGCGTTTTATAGTCAGCGAAACACTGACCAGCCGCAGGGGCAGGGCCCGTGATGAGGGCGGACTGGGCCCCTTCCTGTGTTCTCTGATGTCCCTTCATTGCTTGGAGGTAGAGCAGGTCTCGCCTCTGCCCTCCCTCCATCCCTTGTCAAACCGTCTTTATTAAAACCCATTCCTCACGTTTTCAGTGTGCCTTGAGTGAGAAGTCGTTCTCAGTACGTTAATTTACTGTGCGAAGACATGAGTTACAGGTCGGTATCAGGATTGAAAATAAAGTTGTTTACGAATAATTACTCTTTGGGGGGACCTAACGGCAGTGAGTCTGAAGTCTGGTAAACCTGCACCCTGGTTTTGCTGGGGTAGGGGGCTGTCTCAGATTCAGTTCAGCTGCATTGAAGCAAAAACTAAGGAAAAAGGGCAAAGGATTGGTGTAAGAGGAATAAGGTCTCTTTAATGTTTTTGAAATTTTTATTGTTGACGGTATTACAGATGTCCTCCGTTGCTTTAACTCTGTGTTTTCCCTGCGCAATAAGCTTGCATTTTGCATTTAAGACTAAAGACGAACCGATTTAAACTCATGCCTAGAAAACCGGCGAGCTTTAGGAGGTAAAGACAGGGAGGACTGTATCGCTTGCTTCTGGAATTTCAATGTCAAAACCTGCTCCTTCTCTCTCCACCATCGTCTGAAGTCCCACCTGGTTCCAGGTGCCTGGGAAATGATGCTAGTTGTCTATCCAGTATCTGTTGTCTTTGCTGCCTTGCTCGCAGAGCCCCAACTTTGTTCAAGCAAACGATGTGTCCAGATAAAACGCACACGAGCAGGGGTGGCCATCGGACACAGTTCTAGATCTTTCCATAAAACTTCTATTTGTCTGATGCATTATAGTCCCTTCCTACCTCCCTTGTTGTCCCTGGCCTTTAGAAAATATTTTTATTTTTTTTGTTAATCCTCACCAGAGGATATTTTTTTCCATTGATTTTTAGAGAGAGAGTAGATGAGAGGAAGGAGGGGGAGGAGAGAGAGAGAGAGAGGGAGAGAGAGAGAGAGAAACATTGATTGGTTGCCTCCCACACTCACCCCAACCAGGTCCAGGGATTGAACCTGCAACAGAGGTATGTACCCTTGACCAGGACTCAAACCCAAGACTCTTTGGTCTGCAGGCTGACGCTCTAACCACATGCAAACCGGCCAGAGCTCCCTTGCCTTTCTCATTCTTTCCACCTGGAATACAGATGTGAGGCCTGGGGATAGGCAGCTATCCCGTGACCATGGGGACCAATGTGTTTCACGCCGAGGGTGATGAGCAGAAAGAAGGAAGGCCTGGCCATAGACGGCTTCATTGACCAGCCCCGCTCAACCTCTGGACTTCCTGTTGTGGAAGCCAAACAAATCTCTACTTTTTAAGCCACTGGCGTAGGGTTTTCTAATATTTGCAGCCAAAGCATGATTTTTTTTTTTTAAATTGAGTTGACATTCACATTACATGAAATTAACCATTTTAAAGTGAATTTAATTCCGTGACATTTTGTGCATTCAAAGTGTTATGCAACCACCTCTATGCAGTTCCAAAATATTTTTATCACCCTAAAACCAAAAGAACTCTTAACTGACATAGGTGTTAGGCCAATATTATCGTACTGAATTCTCTCAACAGTCCTAGTACAGTGAATATTTTCCATCGTGTGTGAATTCTTCCTCGTTCTGGGAGCAGCATGTAACTTCCCTCCGGAGAGCAGCCTCCTCCCACGGCCAGGCCACGTAATATGAGCAGCAGCGACACCTGTGCGGCTCCGTTAGGGGCGTGGGAATAACCAGGGTATCACTGAGGGGTTAGAGGTGGGCGCATGAGGCAATTTGGGCCAGTGTTTGAAGGGCTGGAGAGGGGTGTTCCATGTTTCATTAGAAAGTTTCTAAGCAGGAGCAGCTGGCCACCACCCGGTGACCACAGGGAGCTGGCCAACCCGAGAGTGAAGCCAGCGAGTGGGGAGCAGAGCCAAGAAATGGGTACCAGGTCCTGATGAGATTCTTGGGCTCCCAAATCGGGCTGGGTAGGAACCAGCTCTACCTTCAAAATGTGAAGAAGTGGACTCAGTTAGTCTCCATTTTCTTTCTTAAGCCCATTTGAATGGGACTTTCTATCACAACGAGAGAGCACTGCTTCTTATCGGAGCAGCGTCTTGTCCCCATTTCAGATGTAGGACTTGAGCTCCAGGATTGTATGATTTCCCCGAGACCACCAGTTTTGCATTCAGGTCAGTGTCCCTCCATGCTTGTCAGTATTACCACTAAGAAATCACTGTTCACCCGGCCAGCGCGACTCAGTCGTTGAGCATCAACCTATGAGCCAGGAGGTCCCAGTTCCATTCCTGGTCAGGGCACGTGCCCAGGTTGAGGGCCTGATCCCAGTGTGGGGCGTGCAGGAGGCAGCTGATAGATGATTCTCTCTCATCATTGATGTTTCCATCTCTCTCATCCTCTCTGAAAGAAAAAAAAAAGAAAGAGAGAAAGGAAGAAAGAAAGAAAGAAAGGAAAAAAGAAAGAAAGAAAGAAAAAGAAATTACTTTTCCACTTCTGTTCCACCCTGGCTATGCCCGGAGACCAGCTCCACCATCCAGTTAGTGAACGTGAATCTGCAAGTCCCTTGGGTCCCAGGCTGGAAACACTTGTTGGACGTCGGCGAGAAGAATAGAAACATTTCTTTGAACAGATGAATGTCTGGACTTGGTGTTCATAATTAGCTATTTTCGAGTTAGCTTCATCAGCCTCCGTGGGTTATTTATTTGATTGCATATGACTCTGAAGTGAAACAGCTTTGATTTGGTTTCCCAGAGACCCAGATGAACTGCCTCATTAGGCAGTTGGTAGAGGTCTTCCTAATTACAAGAAATGAAAGAAAGATCTAAACACCTCGCCTTCCCCCCAACATTCTTTGCAAAACACGGACTAGCTCGAAAACGCGTTGCTAACAAAATATCGAAGAGGCAGAGCGCCTAGTGGGAACAGTTTCCCTGAGTGCCTCCGTGACAAAAACACTTCAAAGGGAGTTCTATCCTTTTGCTGAGGCGGCATCGCACGCTCTTACGTGGCAGGCATGGCAAGCACAATAGTACTGGATTAGCAATCAAGTTTTAGGGGCATTTGACACGCCCCACCTTGCACTGCCAGAGGCCCTCCCTCAGGAGAGACGCTGGGAGAGGGAAAGCCAGCCTCCCCCGGAGAAACGGTGGCGTCCAAAAGTTCTTTAGCGCATTTGTTGGTTTCGGCTCAGAACACGTAAGAATGGAGCTTACCATCCTGCGCTGACTCGTATAAGCCGATTTTAGCCCATTTTATCAATTAAAGGGACTTTGGTTGAAATTACTAGACACTAATTCTGCTTAATTGAAGCCCAAAGGAATGTACTGGAAGGATGTTGGGCATTCTGAATAAGCGGAAGGTTGAGTGACCAGACTTTCCAAGAGGAAGGTCCAGAGAACTGCCAAGCGGGACCCATGGTAATGACCGTCATCTTATTGTCTGTTGTCACCCTGGCTACCAAACACCCGGCCCTTCTGTGGGTCCCCACTTCAGCAAATGGTACCTCCATTTGCCAGGCTCCCCAGGCCAATGTGTAGGAATGATCCTTGACGCTTCCCTTCTCTCACACTCCACATTCCGTCCTTCGGTAAATCTGGTAGCGCTACCTTCTTAACACAGCTGGAGTTTAACTACTTCCCGTAAGCCCCACAGTTACATCCCGGGTTCTAGCATTTCTGTCATTTCTCACCTAAAATATTGTCATTGCCTCCTCACTGGTCTCCCTGCCTTCCCCTCCTCCCTGGGTGGACAGTAGCCAGAGGGATTGTGATAAAACCTAGGCTGGATCATGTCACTCCCCCAAGCATGTCTCATGTCTTAGTAAATGGCTTCATCTAACTTGATTTGGCTCCTGCCACCTCTCTGGCCGTCTCACCGATTGTTCCTCTCCATCCTTCCGTCCCAGCCACACTGATTTCCTGCTCACTGTCCTCAGACACCAAACATTCTCCTGCCTCAGGGCCTTGGCACATGCTCTGTGTTCTGCGTCTTGCTTGCTCTTGCCAGAGATTCTCTGCTCAAATATAGTTTCCTCAGTGAGGCCTTCTCCGATCATCTGTAAAACAGAAGTCATGCTTTCCTCATTTCTTCACAACCTACCTCTTTCTCTTTATTTTTCTTCATGGTCTCATTGTCATCTGATGTCATATAGTCTAACACGCTTCCCCCCGGGTATATGTTACTTAATTTGTCTGTTTTCTTCAATTCCGTGTCCTCACCCCGGCACATATTAGGTGCTCACTAAATATTTGTTTGGCATGAAGGCATGAATGCCTGCATGGATGAATGTGGGAATAGCCCTGTGGTGGGAAGTTTAACTCATCATCCCTCTCCCAGTGAAAGGAATGATCTCCATTAACTTTCCATTTCAATAATAATCAAGTTTCAGGGAGGGGCTGCTGATGAGAATAGATTGGCGAACAGGCCCATGTCCTTATATTCAACAAATGGTAACACATTCTTGGCTCAGAGGTGAGGGGTTTATACCCACCAACGAGGGAACGAGTGCGAAGGAACAGAATGACTGTCTGTCTGTCAAGCTAGGCATCCTTGGTGCTTTAAGAGACCCACACCCAAGTCATTGCAGCGTTGACGCACGAGGGCTTATTTGTCATGCATACCAACCCCCACCTGTGAGCAGGCAGCTGCTGGGACGGTTCAGGCGCTCAGCAGTATCAGACCGGGGCTGGCAGATCTGGGGTCCCTGGGCCTTCCCCTCATGGTCACAACGTGGCAGCCACACATCCTGCCCTCACACCGTCTTCAAAGCGAGAGGGCGGTGGAAACAAGCGGCACTGCGTTTCCTCAGGTACGGCTCGCTCTGATCACAGAGGAGGTGTCTTTAACGGGAGCAGCCCCAGACGCCCCTTTTCTCTTTTTGTCAAAACTGGAGTGAAATAAGCCAGTCAATGAAGGACAAATACCACATGATCTCACTCATTCAGGGATAATAAAGACCATTATAAACTTATGAACAATAATAGATACAGAGGCAGAGCTGCCTCAAACTGATTGTCAAACTGCAGCGGGAAGGCCGGGGAGGGTTGGGGGGCAGGAGGGAGGGGGGTAAGAGATCAACTGAAGGACTTGTATGCATGCATATAAGCATAACCAGTGGACATAAGACACTGGGGGGTAGGGGAGGCCAGGGGATTGTCAAGGGCGGGGGAAAAAAAGGACACATATGTAACACCCTTTGTAATACTTTAAGCAATAAAAAAATAAAAAAAAATCAATAAAATGTATTTTAAAAAAAACACAAAACTGGAGGCCTCAGGGCATTGCCCACGTAGCCTTTCCCGTCTCCATGCTGTGAGAGTTGGGGGGTGAGAAGGGCGTTGGGATGCTTTGATCATCAGCCAGTGGTGTCTGCTCAGGGCCCTACAGCTAGAGGGCAGGGGAAGGATGTGACCGGAGTTCAGTCTGAGGCCAGCGACTCTCCCTTAAGCACCAGGTGTCCTTGCTTCTTGGGAGGAAGGCTTTGTTTTCCCTTTCATTTTGCTTCGCTTGTTTTTCGACTCTGTCTAGGTAGCTAGACACAAACTGCCATATAATGCACGAGCTGTTAATGCAGCGGTTCTCAGCCTGTGGGTCGCAACCCCTTTGGCGGTCAAACGACCCTTTCACAGGGGTCACCTAAGACCATCCTGCATATCAGATATTTACATGACGATTCATAACAGTAGCAACATTACAGTTATGAAGTAGCAACGAAAATAATTTTATGGTTGGGTCACAACATGAGGAACTGTATTTAAAGGGCCAGAAGGTTGAGAACCACTGTGTTAATATGAAATGTCTGGAATGGGCAAATACACAGAGACAGAGAGATTATTGGTTACCAGGGGCTAGGGGGCGGGGTACAGGGAATGGGGTGGTGGTGACTGAGGGGTATAGCGTTTCTTGTTGGGGTGACGAAGATATTCTGAAATGTGATGTTTGCATGACTGTAAATGTCCTAAAAATCACTGGCTCATACCCTTTGAAACAGTGAATTTTATGGAGTGCGAATCATAACAGAGCTATTTTTTAAAGGTAAAGGCTAAACATATACTCTAACTTTTGTAACCCCTTACATTTAAAATTATAGAAGAAGCTTCAAAATATCAGTGTTGCCCTAACCGGTTTGGCTCAGTGGATAGAGCGTCGGCCTGCGGACTGAAGGGTCCCGGGTTCGATTCCGGTCAAGGGCATGTGCCTGGGTTGTGGGCAGGAGGGGGATGTGCAGGAGGCAGCTGATCGATGTTTCTCTCTCATGGATGTTTCTAACTCTCTATCCTTCTCCCTTCCTCTCTGTAAAAAATCAATAAAATATATTAAAAAAAAAATCAGTGTCCTGGCCCCCCCTGTCCTTGCGGAAGTTTGGACACGGCCATTCCTGGTAAACATCCCAGGTTCCAACCTGTGCATTAACGCCATGCCCTCCACTCGCAGGTCAGCGCTCATTTTCTCTTAGTCGTTTAAATACCCTTTCCAGGTACTTTTCCCATATGTACTCACGTATGAAAAACAGTTCCTGTCCCTCGAACTCTCATGACCTCATTCCATTGCAAATCCCAGGAGACAGTGCCTGGCATTGTAGCGACTATTGTCCCCAGTAGCTGCCGCTCCCGTGTTGCTGAGTGGAGAGCCTGGTCAGAACGATATTCGAGGCCTCCGAGAAGCTCCGAGCAGTGCGTGGCTCCCTGGTTCCGGGGGGTGGGGTCAAGGCTTTCTAATCAGACGCAGTAAGAACCAGAACAGTGGTTTTCGGCGGAGAGTGACTCTGTCCCCCTCACTCCCCCAAAGCGTTTGGCAATGGCTGGAGACACTTTGGTTGTCAGAACTTGGGTAGAGGCGTGTGTGCTGCTGGCATCTCGTAGGTAGAGACCAGGGATGATGCTAAGCATTCTCCAATGCCTAGGGCAGCCCCACAGCAAAGCATGTCTGTCCCCCCCCCCCACCCCCCATGTCAGTAGTGCTGACGTAGAGGAATCCTGGGTTAGGGAAGCAGAGACAGTCAGCCAATCGCACCATCAGACTTGGCCCCCCTGGGCAGGTGGTGGCAGGTCGGAAGTAGAAATCAATGAACGCTGTCCCTAGGCAGCCACAGGGGCAGTCACAGCCGTGGCCCCACATGGCTTTGGGCCCAGGCCGCCTTTGTGGGTGTGCCCCTCCGCCAGCAAGACAGAAGTTAGATCGTCAAAATTCTTGTAATTTTTCAGACGTTCTATAGCTAAAAGCCATCAACTGTCAACCGCGAGGAGCAAATGCCTATTCCCGTCCCAAGTGGAGAACATCTGACCGTTACCGCGCGTCTGGGTTCCTCTGGCCGCGTTCTGAGCGGTTGCTTTCGTTACGGAGCAACACTGGGGCCACAGAGCCACACTCCAGGAGCCAGGGCGCCGTCATTTGTGGCGAGCAAGCCGGAGAGTGCATAAGGAGGGAACCGTAGATGAGAACAAGCACCCAGGGGCTCGGGAAAGGGGCTCTGTGGGCTGGAGTGAGCACCCGAATCGGTCAAAGATCACATGAGAGCCACCGAAGCGACGAGTGTCCTGGACACCCACGTGGGACACCGACTGGGTGCATTTTTGCTGGTTTGTTTAAATCCAGACACTTGCCGTGTTCTCCTGATCTGCGGGAGAGACTGCTAGAGACTGTGGGTGATGCACACGGAGTGACGGGCAGGCACATTGAGTCGCTGTTTAAGAACGCCCGTAAGGAGTTCTCAGGCGTATGGAGATAAGGAAGTCACGTAATTGAAAGCCAAAAGCAGCGTGAGCTGGAGAGTGCGGACAGAGGCCCAGGGCATCGGGGAGAGATGCAGGAAAGGAGTCGGATGCGGCCAGGCTCCCTGTGACGGACAGGACTGTCCACTGCAGACGCCAGACGACCTAGCGCCAGTCGTGGGCAAACTACGGCCCGGGGGCCGGATCCGGCCCATTTGAAATGAATAAAACTAAAAAAAAAAAAAAAGACCGTACCCTTTTATGTAATGGTGTTTACTTTGAATTTATATTAGTTCACACAAACACTCCATCCATGCTTTTGTTCTGGCCCTTCGGTCCAGTTTAAGAACCCATTGTGGCCCTCGAGTAAAAAAGTTTGCCCACCCCTGAAGCCTGAGGGTTTCCACGGGGGCCGTTCAAGAGAACCCATCCCCCGGGCAGCGGCGTGCTCCGAGGCCCAGGCTGTCCTCCGGCCCATGCGGTGAACCTGTGGGCGCAGCCAGGTACAGCACGTTTTAAAGCTTCCCCGGGGGTCCAATGGGCAGTCGTGTTTGAGACCCACTGTGAGTGCTCCCCGTCCCTGCCCACTGTGGGACAGGACTGGCATCTCGGCTTGGCTCCTATCATGCCCTGTTGCACTTGGATCTTGAGGGCGATTGAGATGCTTTGTTTAGAAAGCGTCTGTGGCCACAGCATGGGGACAGCGCAGCGAGCCCAGTGACTTCACGAGAACGTCCCTGTGGGGTGACCTCCGAGTGGTTCCTCTGATGTGAATTCCCTTGGTTCCCACTCGCTGCTTTTCTAGACATTCCCTCAATTTGGGGGACTTCCCGATTTCCTGCCAACACTTTGCATTGCTGCGAAGTTAACCAGACTTGTTGCTTGCAGCCAAGAAGCCCGATGGGCGTATTTATTAAATATTTTTCTTGATATTGACGGATATAAAAAGTACTTGTGTTAGCTGCATCCTGAGTAATAATATCCATGGAATCCCCTTAATGTGTTAGTCATATTTTTCTGAACATACATTCAAAAACGTACATAATTGGTAAAGTAAGACATCGCTCTACTACCTACAACTCTCCTGCCCTTTGGGAAGGCTGAGTTACGATTCTTTTATTGCGGTTAATAGAAAGCAGATGTGGGTAGGTTAAGCCAAAGTAAGGAATTTATTGGGGTTTCTCATAAAATCAAGGAAGCAGCCGTGGCGTGGAAGCCACTGGGCTGCGGGGGACTCCGCTGAGGTGCTTTAACTCCAACCTGCCCGGCTGGAACGGGCAAACGCCGTGGAGGAGGAGGCTCATCTGTGGCCGGAGGGGCAGGCTGTGGAGCAGAGACAGCTGCGGGGCTCTGGTCCACCATGTCCAGGGCAGCCCCAGGGGAGGGTCATGGATCTGAGTTAGGAAACCACGTGTAGCGGTGCCTTGCACATTCACAGGAACTGGGCTAGGGCCCCGTGGTTGGCAAACTGCGGCTCGCGAGCCATATGCGGCTCTTTGGCCCCTTGAGTGTGGCTCTTCCTAAGCCTTAGGAGTACCCTAATTAAGTTAATAACAGTGTACCTACCTATATAGTTTAAGTTTAAAAAGTAGGCTCTCAAAAGAAATTTCAGTCGTTGTACTGTTGATATTTGGCTCTGTTGACTAATGAGTTTGCCAACCACTGGAGTAGGCTATCGCTCAGGGAGGATATGTTCCATTGCAATGACTGAACCTCCCTTCAAACTGATTTAAAAAAGGGGCTTTAGCAGTAACCGGTTTGGCTCAGTGGATAGAGCGTCGGCCTGCGGACTGAAAGGTCCCAGGTTCGATTCCGGTCAAGGGCATGTACCTTGGTTTCGGGCACATCCCCAGGGGGAGGTGTGCACGAGGCGGCTGATTGATGTTTCTCTCTCATCGATGTTTCTAACACTCTCTCTCTCTCTCTCTCTCTCTCTCTCTCTCTCTCTGTCCCTTCCTCTCTGTAATAAATCAATAAAATATATATTTAAAAAAGGGGGGGCTTTATTGATGCAGAAAACTGAATGTCTAGGAATGAGAACCAGCCTGAGTCATCACTGGCCCCAGGCTCAAACGACGGTGCCAGGACTTCTGTTTCACCACCCCCTCTTCGCCCCCTCTCTCTCCTCTGTGTTGGCGTCCTTCTCAGATGGGTTTTCTCTACCTGGCCGCCCAGCAGTTCTGGGATTGATTGCCGCCTTCAGACATAGCATCTCAGTGCCAGGAGCACCTCTCTTCAGTAGTTTCAGCAGCAGCCCAGTCCCAGGACAGATTCTCATTGGGCAGGCAGAAGTGATGTGTGCATCTATCAACCCGTCACTGTGGTCCCTGGGAGGCTTGGCCTACACTGAGTGGCCAGGCTTCCACTGAGAGCCCATCCTGGGTGGGGTCAATTCCTGCCAAATCACAGGGGCCGAGATTGTGGGTGAGCAGGTATTTACCACCTGGCTGTGGGGACGTTCCCATGTGAATACTCCCACCATGACTGATTCAAACTACCTGCATCATGCCAAGTGGCTTAGAAAGTTGCTAAACATTTAAGTCAGCTTTCATGAGCTGGTAAGACAAGGAAGAGGTGGCTGAGACCAAGGAAGAGGTGTTTCCTCAAAGACAATATGTAATTATTGTAGGAAACGGGGGATAGATGTGGTGCAGGCAAAACCATAAGACTCCTCCTACAGAATCTAAAGAAATTTCAGTTCACTTGGCTAAATACCGATTGAATGTTCATTCCCACAAAACTGCTAGGAGGTAGTTTGTAGAAGAGAATTCAATAATCCTGCACCAAATATTTATTACCTACCACAGACAGAGCCCATCTCAACTTTGGGACAAAAATGACCGAGAGTGTGGGAAGCTGACACACTACAAGAGGTTGTAAAACATATGGTAAGTGCTCTAACAGAGAATCAGTGCCAGTGGGGGGAGCAGGCAACCGAAGTGGGAGGGGCGAACTAGGGATGTCTGCAGAGCCGGACTCACTAGAGTTTGCAAAGTTAGGGGTGTGAAATAGCTCTAGGTGTGTTCAGGTGGATGCAGCTGGGAGAGGGGAGGGTGGTAACTGGGGCTCTGTCTGGCATGATGTGTGAAGGATGTTGGATTTTATCCTGCTGGCAATGAGAGAGCAATGGCGGTGTTTCAAGCGGGGACAAGGGTCACGATCAGATTGGCGTTTTAGAACGGTCTCTGGGGTTACCATGGGGAGGACTGATTCTAGAGGAGGGGAATTAAAAGCAAAGGATCAGTAGGAATCCAAGTCAGAGAAGGAGGGCAAGCAAGGAGGTGGAATGAAAGGAACATGGTGGCCAATAGGGTGTGAGGGAGAGGTGAACCCATGAGCATGCTTACCATCTGGTCTAGAAGTAGCTTTAACCCATTGGAAAGACCAGGCTTATCCATAAAAGAGAAAATTAAAAGCAATAAGCCTCCCTAGCCAGTATGGCTAAGTGGATAGAGTGTTGGCTTTTGGACTGAAGTGTCCCGGTTCGATTCCGGGGCAGGGCACATTGTGGGTTGTGGGCTCAATCACCGTTAGGGGGTGTGCAGGAGGCAGATGATCAATGATTGTCCCTCATCATTGTTATTTCTCTTTCTTCCTCTCCCGTCCTCTCTGAAATCAATAAAAATCTGTTTAAAAAAAAAATGAAAGCTACAAGCCAAAGAAACAAGGCCCTAGAAATAAAAAGTACCTCATTGCTTTTATACCATAAACTAAAACAATTGATTAGGAGGGAGAGAGATTAATACTGGTTGGCACAATTCAAAAAACAACCTCATGAAAGAGATGGAATGCGATGGGGTCTTACTAGTAGACATTTCATTTGCCAGAGTGAACTGAAGACTGCAGTGCCGATCCTGTACCACTCCTCTAACTTGTGGGTCCAGAGCTCAGATGATAATGTCGAGATTCCTTCTTCCCTAAAAGCAGATTTTTTTCCTTCTTGGTGGTTTCATTCCCAGACAGGCATGGATCACCTTTATCTGGAGAAAAAGAAAAAAAGAAAAATTTCCTATTTTTCTGGGGAAAGGGATCTGAGATTTCAGTTTTTGAGATGTTGCAAGTTGTAAAGTACATTTATTCTGTCCTTCACAATTGAAAACAGTAATTTGGCTGGGTATGGAATTCTTGGTTGGAAAGAAACACTTTTGCATTAGTATTTTGAAGACATGTATTGTCTTACAATTTCCAACATGGCTGTTGTGACTTGTGATGAAGCTTATAAATACCTTAAAAAAGTCTCTCTCTCTGGAAAGTTTTTAGGAACTGAAAATTTATGATGCTATAACTTGGGGTGGGACTTTTCTCAGTTATTGAGCTGGGTAACAGATGGTTTCTTGAAGTTGCTGTTCTTCAGTTTTGGGAAATTTTCTTGAATGGTTTCTCATGGTATTTTTATTCTTGTTGTTTTCTAAAACTCCTCCTATTTGGATGTTGTATCTTTAATTTTCTTAATATTTTCTTTCCATTGTTCATCTCATTTTCCTTTGTTCTATTTTCTGGGAGAGTTCCCACCATTATCTTCCAAACTATCTTTTGAATTTCTCATTGTTCATGTTTACTTTCCTTTTTTATACATTTTCTTCATGAATGCGATATCTTTCTGAAAATATTTCATTCAGCATTTTGACGTTTTTTCTTGCATGTTGCAGTTTTTGTTTCCTCCATTCTTTCCCTCCATTTGTTTTCATTTCTGAATTTTATCTTAGAGGTTTCAATCAAATACACAATGATGCTTGGATGTCCTTTTTATTTTTATTTTTTTTAAATATATTTTTTATTGATTTTTTACAGAGAGGAAGGGAGAGGGATGGAGAGTTAGAAACATTGATGAGAGAGAAACGTCGATCAGCTGCCTCCTGCACACCCCCTACTGGGGATGTGCCCGCAACCAAGGTACATGCCCTTGACTGGAATCGAACCTGGGACCCTTGAGTCCACAGGCTGACGCTCTATCCACTGAGCAAACTGGCTAGGGCTGGATGTCCTTTTTTTTTTTTTTTTTAAAAAAAATATATTTTATTGATTTTTTACAGAGAGGAAGGGAGAGAGATAGAGAGTTAGAAACATCGATGAGAGAGAAACATCGATCAGCTGCCTCCTGCACATCTCCTACTGGGGATGTGCCCGCAACCCAGGTACATGCCCTTGACCGGAATCGAACCCGGGACCTTTCAGTCCGCAGGTCGACGCTCTATCCACTGAGCCAAACCGGTTTCGGCATGGATGTCCTTTTTAAAAAAATATATCATTTTATTGATTTCAGAGAGGAAGGGAGAGGGAGAGGGATAGAAACATCAATGATAAGAGAGAATCATTGACTGGTTGCCTCCTGCACTCCCCCTACTGGGAACTGAGCCAGCAACCCAGGCATGTGCCCTTGACTGGAATTGAACCTGGGACCCTTCCATCTGCAGGCCGACTCTCTATCCACTGAGCCAAACCAGCCAGGGCTGTCCATTTGTTTTTGAAGTGAGGACTCAAAAGCAGTTTCAAAGCTTTGTGTCTGGGATGGGTTGTGTTAACTGGTGGGCTTCTGAGTGGGGCAACTGGCAACGACTTGCCTGTTTCACTAAAGGACCCACAAATGAGAGCATCTGAAATGTGTTTTCTCTTGGGCAGCCAGGTCTTTTCAGAGAGGAGACAGTGACTCTCCCAGGGGGGAGGGAGGTGAGTCTTGACCAGGCAGTCAGGCTGGAGGTGAGCAGAGAAAGGATGGTGAGGATCTCTCCGTGAGTGTGCCTGCTTTATCAGAAAGCGTTCTCCCTCCCCTTCCCTTGTGTCTGGCGTCCTCCAGGCCAGAGCCTGTAAACTCACGCCAGTAGAACTTTCCATTCTGTAGGAGGAAGGTGGGGGGAGAAAGCCTAGGGTTTTCCTGATTTCACTCCAGCCCTGCTCTCTTCACTTCCGAAGTAACTGGTCCCCTGGTGTTGAAGCCGCCCAGAGTCCTGGAGCTGGAACTGGCTTCCCCTGGTTCCTGCCCCCAGCTCCGGGCTGTTGGGAAAATGATGGAACTCACTCATTTACCACTTGCTTATCCAACTTTCCATCTTTCAAATTTGACTGCCATTTCTCTCCTATCCATTCTCCCATTTTCTTTGTCCTCGTGAGTTTACAACTCTTTAATCCCTTTACTGTCATTTTAGTGGGGCTTTGAGAAGGAGAAAAGATAAGCGGGCGAATTCAACCCACCATTTTAAAACCAGAAGTCCTTTAATATGCTTTCTATTTATTTTACTGTGTCCACCTCTCTCTCTACACTGATTGGACACCTTGATGAGCTGTCCTTGGCGCCTTTCTTTGAATCTGTTCCTGCTGAGCATTCCACCAGGTCAGAAGTGCTGAGTCAGCCCTCCAGCTTCAGGGCAGCAAGTTGCTCCTGTAGCTGCTGCCTTCCGTGCTCCCTCCCCTCCTCCCCTCTGTTCTCATGGGAGCTGGGAGAAGGGGCAAGAGCTTTGTGACAGATCCTGCAGTCTTCAAAACAATTCAAAGGGGAGACACAACATGGCTTTCCATTTTGTGACTTCATTGTGTTTTGGAAGGCGTTTGAAAAATACTCTTTCTGAAAATACTCCAGCTGTGCAGAGGATGACATAAACTTCCCAAGCCTCTCTCCTCTCTGATCCTGTGCTTCATCTCTTATGAATTTGGTGTGTATCCTGCCATACTTAAAAAAAAATTATTGGGGTGACATTGGGTAATAAAATCATATAGGTTTCAGGTATTCAATTACATTACATCATCTGGATATCGTACTTGTGTTTACCGCCCCAAGTCAAGTCTCCTTCCATCACCAGTTATTCCCTCCTTTGCCTTCTTCTACCTCCTTGTACGCCCACCCCCCCTTTTCTCTGGCAACCACCATACTATTGTCCGTGTTCATGAGTTTTTCTTCCTTCCTTTCGTTTAATCCCGTCACCCTTCTTGCCCTGTCAATCTATTTTCTGTATCCATGAGTCTGTCTCCACTTTGTTACTTCATTTCATTCATTAGAATCCACACATAAGTGAAATCCTATGGTACTTGTCTTTCTCTGACTCCTGCCATACCTTTTAAATTACGCCTCTACTGGCATATAATCCTTCGTTCATTCACTCAAACAATGTTTTTTGAGTCTCTGTTATGTCCCAGGTGCCAATGTAGAGATGTAGGTGAACAAGACAGACCAAATTCCTTCCCTCATGGGGATTTACATTCCAGGGGATGTATCGAGCTTTAAACATTCAACATATCTGCACCCCACATCCACCGACGCCCTCTCTCTCTCACTGACCATGTTATACACAGTGTTCTTCTGGAAGCTACCCCCCTCACCCCACCTCACATCATCTAGTACATTTTCCCACATTAGTACCATAGATCTTCTTTACTCTTTTTTGTGTGTGATTGTTTTTTTTTTGTTTTGTTAATCCTCACCTGAGGATATTTTTCCCACTGATTCTTTTTAGAGAGAGAATGGAAGGGACAGGGAGAGACAGAGAGAGACACATTGATTTGGTTGCCTCCCTCAAGCACCTGGACCAGGTGTGTGTGTGTGTGGGGGGGTGGGGGTGGGGGTGGAGGTGGGATCGAACCTGCAACCCAGGTATGTGCCATTGACCAGGAATCAAACCCAAGACCCTCTGGTACGCAGGCTGACAATCTAACCACTGAGCCATGCCGGCCAGGGTGAGGTAGTTATTTAATGAAAAAACAAAAGAAAAAACCAAACTTAAGAAAACCTCCAAACTATGTTGTCCCAAATCATTTTTAAACGATAACAAAATGTGATTCCTCAGTCCACACTGAAAAAAAGCAAAGCATATTTATGTATTAGCTCATCTCTATCCACTATCTCCATAAGCCTTTCCAAAGAATTCCATGCAGGTGTGGCACGATTGGATTATAAATGACTGTGCATTACTAGACATGAAAACCGAAGACGTCCACGTCTGATGACTCGGATCGGCAATGCTCAATATCATGATATTAATGACAGTTATTCATGGCAGCCTCCAGAAGTGATCCCCAGTCACCGACCTGCACTTTGGATCAGCTATGTCCTGGAGGACTGCCTAAATTGGATCCTAGCTCCTTTTATCTATTTCCTCTAAGCACATGCAAATTGTGCTTGACTTCACCAAGCAGCTCTACTTTAATTTGTGGGGACGATGTGATGCATAACCGAAATGGATTTCCAGGCTCATCACCTGTCCCTGCTCTGGGGCGCAAACGCCGAGTGACCTCAGGCTGGCGTTGTGCATCGCAGATCTTAAATTTGAGACCAAGATGAGAAATTCCCACACTATTTTCCTTTCATTAGAGGAGAAAACAGAATTCGGCTGGACACATGCACTAAAATTAGATCCTTAAACAAACAGCCCAGGTCTTAATAATTCATGCAAAGACGCAGGGGAAAAAATGAGGGAAATAATTGAGCAATGGCAGGCAAATACCATGTCGTTTTGCACTGCCTCAAACTAATCATCAGTGCTGTTTTATCTCCGATATACAGGTTTATTAATGAAACAAAAAGGCATCTTCTATGGATAAATAATACATCATAGGGAACGCGCACACTCGCTGTATAATAGAGATCAGTGACACCTATCAATTCATCCTAAATCAGGTCATGCGTATTTTGCTCAGTCTGCAGTTTGTCAATCTCGGCTTTCTACTTAATAGATGTCGTGGTCTGCTGTGTTTTAAAAAAATGCAAGGTAGTCAGGAACTAGGTGAAATATAAAAGTAATTACAAAAAATCGGCACGTTGAACTCTGGCCCCCCGGAAAGGCGGCCTCTACAGTGATGTATTTGTATACTTATCATAACTAGCTAGGGCGCGGCTTAGCGATGCAGCGAAAGAATTCAGCCCCGCCATTAAGGAGTGAAGACATTTTGCAATTGTTTAAAACCAAATTCTACAGACCTATCAGGGTCGTTATGACTGTGGCCGAAGAAAAATGAGTCTCATGGACAGGAGAGGTTGCCAGGGAAGTTACAGAGAGCCAGGGCTCAGGGGTGGGGGTGGGAAAGAAAGACACGATGATCCAAAAGGCAGAACTGGGTTGAACCGAGGCTTGTGAGAAACCTAGAATGATTAGCCTCAGAGAGAGCAGACGTCAGTAGCTGCAGTAATGTCTATGACAAACAAATAACAGTTGAAAACAATAAAACTCCTGGTAATGCTCTGTGTTGTAATATTGACGGCAGCGTATGGGGAGGCTCTGACAGCTGTTAAACAGATGTGGCAATTAGCAAACCTTATGGTCATGCCTGTAAGATTATTATGCAACATGTTCTCCAGCGAAATTAGATGACTTCCTCCTAATGCTCCATTTCAGCAACCTCGTTAGCTGGGACTGCCTAATCCACACGCGTGTGCGCGCGCATACAGTCTACAGATATGTGTTGGTGTCTTCTGAAAGAGGCAGAGACCTTCAGAATTTCAACAAGAACAATATCAATTCGGCTGTGCAGCAGATCCTTTCAATTATCATCGCTAATGGACAAATTGAGAGATAAAAAGACTTTTCCATCATGTTGAAATTCAATGAACAGTTTTCAATTAGGCTTTGGATATAAAAGGAAAAAAGAAAGCGCCTTTTCCTTGATGTTAACATTGCTGAGAAAGATGAGAGGAACTTTGCTTCCTCATTATAGGCTGAAGAGATGCCTAGAATGCCACATATTTAAATTATAAATCAGGTCGCTCTCTGCCAACCGAAAGCAATATCAATTAGAACTTAGGTGGATTAAGCCTTAAAATGCCTTATATTTAATGACAAAAGTATGACTGTTAATCTCCACAGCCATCAAAGGGATAATTTAAGGCAGCAAGAAATCAGAGAATGATGTCACAGAAATAGGCTCTTGCAGCTTTTTGGATAGTATTATCGTAATTAATGTACTTCGAATGACTTTTTTGTGGGTTACGGGCTTTCACAAAAGCATTTATTGCCGGCATAAAATATAAAACTCTAAAGAGGGGGTTTGACTAAGGTTGACTGGAGGGTCCTTACCCTTTCTGCTACAGTAATTCCTGTAAAATAATAGTTTCATTTACAGGCGCCATTTATAATGTTGAATTTATGCCAGTTCATCTGATATAAATCATGGTAATAGCATGATCTATTGTATGTCACTTGAGCGAATGCAAATTAAATATCGTTAAATTAAAGAAAAACTGTTAAAATAACATTAGGCTGTGACTAGAGCTCCTGGAATAAAGGAAATGGGGGGTTAAGGCTGAAATTTCACGACTGGAGGTCTCCATCCTGTACCGCAATGTGTTGCCAAAAGCAAGTGTAGGTACACAAATAAATAAATTAAAGACGGTGACTTCGGGCTCTGGACAAAGTCACAGATCCGCGCCACATATGGTTTCATCTAATTTCCAGCAGCAAGCCTGGTGAGCAAAGAGCTGCCTTTCAGTTGGGGTTTGCTCCCTGCGTTTCTTTCACTTCTAATCCAGCACTTGGAAATGAAGTTTCTTTTTTAATTACTCGGTGATTTCCACCTTTGACTGGCAGGCTGCTTTTCCAGGAGCACTTTCCACAAAGCTCTTGTTTATTATTTTCTTCTCCAGACCCAGCACCGCCCAGGGAGCACAGTAGGGTTCCTCAGTTAGGCAGTTACTGCAGATCCTTTTCATTGTTTCTCCAGCCATCGGTTGTGGACGCAAGCAGCAGCAGAGCCGTTTCCAGCTTCAGTGCCTGACTGTGGTTCCAGAAAGCCCGGGTCATTAATAAACGGGAGTCATTAAAATGCATCTATCAGACAAATCTACTTTCTCCCACAAATCAGGGTTTATTCTCTTTATTGCATTTCAGAAGTTGATTACAACTCATTTTCCAAACCAACCAGAGCCACTGTGCTAAGATCATTGGAGGGATGGGGGCGGGGGAAGGATGAAACAAGAGGTACAGGCAAAATTATTTCCTTTTATACAGAAAAAAATACACGTTTATAAACCATCATCATCAATGGATCACACTCGGGAAGGAATGAATTGGGGTTCTGGTGTGTATGTGTGTGTGTGTGTGTGTGTGTGTGTTCTATTTCACGTGTCACCTAGCACATTGTCAGAACTCAATAAATGTTGATGGATGACAGGGTGACATAGCCATTATAACATCAATTAATTTGCTGTCAGGAAAAAGTGGGCCCTTCACATTATCCAGCCATAATTGCCTTGGCTTTGCTAACTTTTCCCTCCCTAACAGGTTATGTGAATAGTTATCAACACTTACGCCTCAGAACTATTCAATCAAAGGCTGCATTTTCCCACCCACATGCCATGATGGCAAAAAAAAAAAAAAAGGTAATTTATTGTGGTGACTGGTTACCTGCTAAGATGGGACTCTGGTGGTCCTGATGGACACAGGAAGCAGTGTGGGCTGTAAAAAGAATACTTGCAGCCGTGCTGGAGACACTGGGTTTGAAGATGCGCTGTCAAGCTAACATTCATTACGCACGTGGCTTATTACGTGCCAGGCACATACTGACTGGGGTCAGGACTAGGGCCTGGAGAGTGAGGCATTCACCGTGGGTGCAAAGTTAGGGGAGAACGCACCCCAAAACTCAGTCATCTAGAGTAATCATCTTTTAATGTCATATTTAAAAAACTGAACATAAAAATCCATAGTGAACCAAATATCAAAATTTTAAATGAAGGAGAATCAGAAACAGTGCCGTGTGAGGCTGTATTGGAACCCGAGGCAAGAGGGACCATGTGCCTTCCCACATGTATGCTTTGATGTAATTTTTAATGAGTAGCGTTCCTAAAACATTAAGGATGTTGAAAAAAATACTGAAAAATTGACAACAGTTGTATCAAAATGTAACATTATCTTATGGCTAAGTATTTTATTTTTTACCCCAAACAGAATTGATGATAATTTTGCTCTTCTGGCCTTAATGGAAGCAAAACCCTCAATAATATTTTCAAAATGTAATGCTGAGAAGAAAAACGAACCATTAAAAAAATACATAAACACACACATAGGGGACGCACTGTTTCTCTTCGCCTCAGGCTCCAGTGTGGATACCCGCAGCGCTGATCCTATGTTTAGGTAAAATTTTGATGTTTTGCTCATCATGGATTTTCCCCACTAATTTTGATTTTAAAAAATATTGCATTGAAATAGGATTGATCTTGATTACTGAGTTTGGGGGGGGGGGCCCTTAAATTCTATGCCTGAGGCGAGTGCTTCATCCGTGTCTCGCTTAGCCCCAGCCCTAAAGCACTTTACATATTATTCACTTAATCTTTCAATAGGCCCTCCGAGTAGGCCTTATTATTATGCCTATTTTGCAGATGCGGGCGCTAAGTGGCAGCAGGCCTTTTGGTGCCCCACTGTGTCCCCTGGGCATGCACAGCTCCCCGCTGTGCCAAAGGCTTCCGCGTGACTCTCCGCCTCAGGGCTTGCTCTGGTCCCCTGTCAGCAGCCGGAGACTGAGGCAGAGCTGCGCATCAGCGCCCCTGGGAGCAGCTCTCCACCCCTGACAGGTGATCCGTCCCCCAGCTTCTGCCAGGTGGGGCAATACCCGGGCTGGCCCTGCACTGCCTGTCCTAGGGAGCCCAGCAGGACCCTGCTCATGACGCTCCCTATTGACCTCCCTCCCTTCCCTGTCTCTTTCTACATCCCCACCGGTGCTTCCTGGGGTCACCTCCCAAATTAGCTACCTGCCCTCAGAACCTATCTCAGGACCTGTTTTTGGGGAGTCCAACCCGAGACGCTGAATCACAGAGCTATTGATTAGATAACTCATCCGGTTTACACATTTAAGATGTGGGGAGCAGGAGCTCACGTTAAGAGTCGACCTCGAGGTCTGCGTTCTCAGCCACCCTGCTGCACACTTTGGCAAACTATGGCCTCTCTGGTTTTCTCTATCTGGCCATGAGCTAGGAGTTGTTTTTACCTTTTTAACTGGTAAAAAAAAATCGTCATCATCCTAATTCTTGACATGTAAAAATGACATGAACTTGAATGTCAGCTACCATAGATAAAGTTTTATTGGCACACAGCCATGCCCGTTCATTTACATATTGTCTGTGGCTGCTTTCCAGCTGCAAGGGCAGAGTCAGTAGCTGTGACAGAGACCGCAAGGCCCGAAAAGCCAAAACATAATTACAAACCTTGGCGGTCCGGCGTGCTGAGCCTCGCTCCGCCGTCCTTCCACGCCAGCTTTTGTAACTTACAGTTAGGTGGTCTTATTAGGGGCAGAAATAGAATATCGGGGACCAGCTATAATTGTAAGAAATATTAATCATGCTCTATTAACTGGGATTGTTTAATTCTGAGTAAAGAAGGCACATTCTAACCTGGCTGGCAGTTGCAGTGGGACCTGGGAGCTCACCTGGAAATGCAGCCCATCCTTCCCATCAGGGAGCTGCCTATCATCATGGAAAGATCAACAACCTTGTTGCAGAAACCAAGCTAGAAATCTGAGCTGCCAGCCCTTTATAGATCCCCAGTCCTTTGCATACCTGCAGGCCCTTGCAAATCTCCTGCCCCATTACCTGTAAGCTGCCCATTTGGCATACCCCCTTGCCTACTTTCCTATGTAATCTTTGTCCTTTTACCCAAAATAAGCAGCTGGCTTGTGGGGGGCTGCAGAGCAGATTTTTGTGGATGACCTGCTGCTCTCCCATACTGCCGGCAGTATTGGAATAAACACTCTTAATGACTCAACCTTGTCTCTGCTTAATTGACTCAAGTAGTGACAGGCAGCTTGGACCCATTCATTGTCTGGTTATAGTCTTAGGTAAGTTTCCTTACTCCTCTGAGTCTCAGCTTTTGCAAGTGTAAAATGGGGATAACTAGTTGCTCCTTATAATATTTGTGAAGGTTTAACACTTGAGGCAATATTTGCAAAATTCACCTAGCACACAGTTCATCTCCGATGAATAGAATTTCCATTCTACGAAAATAAATTTTATGAAAACAATTGAGTTGTTCATCAGCTTGTGGAAGCCCTGTTTTAACCAGCAGATTCTCCTGGTTGGGTGGTCTGGGACCGCGTTTGCATTCTATGGGTAATGGTGGGCCTAATTGCCAGTTAGCTGCAGATTCCTTTAAAGTTGGGCAAGACATGGGAAAGCAGAGAAAACAAATGCATAAAAACAAAGCAGCATGGAAAACGTCAGGGCTAGGATGTGAGAAACTGGAATCAATATTCACAATGCATGCGTCTCAATTTTCTTTGTTACTGTGTCACTGTTTTGAAAAGTCTAAATTATGCTTGCAGAAACGTAACGTATGCATACATATGTATGAAAGCATGCAACTGGGCGGGGGTGAGGCAGGCAAGCACCATGGCAGGCTTGGCTTCCAGAAAGAGCCAGAAGCAAGTGGTAAAATTCATTGCCTTACACAGGTGAGTGGTAGGTCACGCCAGCAGACCCTGCTCAGGGATGCTCTGAATGGACCGGTGATAACGTGAGGTGGCTTCTGTGTTTCTCTTTGAAGCCACCTTTCTTTCCTCTTTCCCTACAGTCCAGGCTGCCTTTACCTTTTCCTGGCTTATGGCTCCCGGCCTGGTCCCTTTCCCACCAGTGGTTTTCAGCCAAGGAGATTTTGCTTCCTCAGGGATGTTTTTGTTGTTGTTGTTGTAACTGGAAGGATGCTACTGACACCTAGCGGGTACAGGTCAGGGGCAGCGATGAAATCCAGCAAGGAGCAGCCCCACTCCCAGATTCCCTGGCCCCAGATGTCAGTAGTGTCAAGGTTAAGTCATTCACTCCACTGGGTCCCCGGTTCGGCAGCCAGAGTGACTTTTACTTCCTAGAATATAAATCCGGGCACGTCACTGCCTTGCGTAAGACCCTTTATCGCCTTCTCATGGCCTACAGCAGTGATGGCGAACCTATGACACGCGTGCCAGAGGTGACACGCGAACTCATTTTTTTTGGTTGATTTTTCTTTGTTAAATGGCATTTAAATATAGAAAATAAATATCAAAAATATGTCTTTGTTTTACTATGGTTGTAAATATCAAAAAATTTCCATATGTGACACGGCACCAGAGTTAAGTTAGGGTTTTTCAAAATGCTGACACGCCGAGCTCAAAAGGTTCACAATCACTGGCCTACAGGGTAAGATCTGAAACCCTGTTCATGATTACAAAAACTCCCTGCCTGCTTCTTGCCTACTTTCCCTCTCACCTCTTTCCTCTTGGAAATCAATTATCAGTTTACAGGTTAGCTCCCCCGGACAGCAGCTCCCATCTCTCCAGCATTAGGCTGAGTCCCTCTCATGCCATTGTTTGATCAAGTGTCTTGCATTCCCTCGTGGACTCCAAGCCCTGGGAGGGCAGGCCTTGCGCCATCTCTCGCGCTTTCACACGCAGCGTCTGGCACACAGATGGCGCTCGGTAAATATTTGTTGATGAATGGCGTGCGTGTGCTGCTTTGTTTATGTGGAGCAGTCTATTTAGAATGTCGTCAAGACATTTTACAAGTATAGATCCGTGTGATAATTCATACATCTGGGTTGTGATCATACTGATTTGCCGTGCAATTATACCAACTAAAAAATGAGGCAACGGAGCAGAAATCCAAAATGGTGGACTCTGAGCCATGAAAATTAACAGGTTGTTCTAGTTCCTTTGGAGAGAATGGATGAATACTGGATAATTTAATAATAATAAGTCTTAAAAAGAAATGAATGTTAAAAATCTTTAGACAATGGGCGATGTAACTGTCAAGCACTGTAAGGTGGGGGAGGTTGGGGGTGGGGGGGCAGAGCTTAAGATTTTACTTTGCTTGGAAGCTAACAAGTGAGCCTGCAGTTTCATGGACGCTGGCAGAAGACACGAGACCCCTGGGTCAGAGACAAAGGACATGATTACAGCAAGCAGGCAGCATGAGCTTCATGTACATGTCTGTTCCCCTTGGCCCGTGTCCCAGGGAGGCAATGTAGAGCGGCCTCGTAGATTCTGCACATGCAATGGGTTTATGTTACAGCTGAATCCCCGAGTTTAAGAAACCTCCCATATTATAAGGGGGCTGCTGGCAAGTCTGCCCAGCCTTTGCCTTACAGGGAGGCATTGCCTATATTACTCTGGTCAGGAAACAAACATGCTTTCTGCCCTGGGGGCAGACACTATTTCTGTTTTTCAAGGCTATATGCGCTGCAAACGTCCTTGAGAAGACTGTCTGGGGCAGTGATGGCGAACCTATGACATGCGTGTCAAAGGTGACACACGCGAACTCATTTTTTTGGTTGATTTTTCTTTGTTAAATGGCATTTAAATATATAAAATAAATATCAAAAATATGTCTTTGTTTTACTATGGTTGCAAAGATCAAAAAATTTCTGTATGTGACACGGCACCAGAGTTAAGTTAGGGCTTTTCAAAATGCTGACACGCCGAGCTCAAAAGGTTCACCATCACTGGTCTGGGGTAAAAGCTGTCACGAGGCAGGCACAAATGCTTTGAGAATTGTCACCCTACCCCAGAGCCACCATGATGCATTGACCAGTTAAAACTTTTCGAATGAGCTTTAGACTCAACCCCCTTTCTAGCCTTTGACGTTTGAGGGAACATTTCCTATGGACTCCTTTCCATGCCAGATGGATGGCGAAGGAGGAAATGTGGAAACATGCCTGAGTTTTTCTGTATTACTTTATTCTCATACATGCGAGCATGTGCGGGCAAACATTTGAAAATGCATTTCTCTGGGAATGGCTCCAGCCACCAAACCATCGAGTTCTGTTGATTCCATCTTCCAAATATTTCTTGGATTCACCTGTTCTTCCTCACCTCCATTGCCGCCATCCTCTGTTAAGGCTTTATCCGTGCTTCTCCCCTTCTGCTCTAGTCACTTTGAGCCTCTTGAAGGCCAGTTTCCTGTCTCTGAAATGGACATAGCAACATTCCGACCCATAGAATTTTTGTGAGAATGATGTGGAATAATGCAGGCCAGCCTGACAAGTACTGAGGCTCAACTAATGTTAACTCTCATGGCTTACGACTTCTGTAAGTACAGGCCCTGGTTTGCGTTCCCTGTGTTTGATTTCTTACAACTAACAGGTACTTTGAGGCAAAGTCTTTCCAGTGAAACCACTCCTGATGAATGGAAGCATTTTCAGCTGAAAGCTGTGCGCAAGGAGAGGGGTCTGAAAGGGGGAGAAAGGATAAAACAGATCAGCTGATGTGTACCCTTCGGGGAAATATAATTTGAGCTATTCTATTGCAAACCAGCTCGATTTCACCAGGAATGTACACTTGCTAAGCACATGGAAAAAAAGGATCTGAAAGCTCTTCTCTGTTCTATGATTAATCGAACATGTTTGGGCCAATACGGGAGGAATAAAATTACCCCATCACTATATGTGTGTGAGATAAAATATACGATTAAAAATATTTATTATACTGATGTGGAAAAGAATAATATGTTAAACAGATACGCATGTAATAATGCATATTTTCCCCATAAAATTTAATTTATCCCTTGGGCCGGGCATAAACTTTCTTCTTGAACAACTTGCTTTCCAACTATAGATTGCTGAGCTAAACTGCTTAGTTTTACAGCAAATTGATCACTACTGTAATATTTCAGGAGCAAAATGATCCTCACCAGTCAGTTTGATTTCAAAGGCCAAAATTTATAGTTTTGTTCCTGATTTAGTGATAAGATTTTTTAACATATTGAGCATTTTATCACTTTCTATCAGGACATGGAGTGGAACTTACAAATGAAAAAAAAAGCGCCAACAAAAAAGGGACCATAAATAATATACTACAGAATGACAGAAGAGTTTAATATTCCCTCTGGGCCAGTGGGAAATTACTCAGATTTCTGTCCTTGTAAACATATGTCCTGGTCGCTACGGAAGATGTGTTACACAATCTTTATGCTCCCGGAAAGGGGGTCAAAGACGGAGCTGCCACTCCACACCACAAGGACCTTGCTAACGCACAAAGGAAGCTTTATTATATGCGTGCTCCCCCGTGTCTCCACTCGACTGTATTCAAGGCAGATAAAATGTAGTTATTGGACACTTCTGAAATGTTGAAAATAGGTGCAGACATTTAATGATGGGAAAGTTCATGACTCAGTAAAGATTACTCCCTGGCTGCTAGCTTAGGACAGAAAAGTATAAAATCAAATTATGATAATCATAGGAGTCAGGAGAAAAATGTCGGCCCACTGAGCTCTATTTACTGAATTTCTGAATTCATTATACACCCCCTACGTTGGAAGCATAGGGAACAGAGTTTTGATAATCTCAGTAGATTTGCAAAGTAAAACTATTTTGTGATTACTGCAGTGATTTTGGGGGAAAACTTAAGTTTGTAAGAGAAAGGACTAAGGCAGTGGTTCTCCACCTCGGCTGCACATTAGAACCACCTGGGAATCTTTTTAAAATCCTGATTTCTGGGCCTCATCCTCCGGAAATTCTGTTTCTTTGTGATGGGGTGGGGCCACAACATTAGTAACAAAGAAACAGAATTTCCGGAGGATGAGGCCCAGAAATCAGGATTTTAAAAAGATTCCCAGGTGATTCTAATGTGCAGCCAAGGTTGAGAACCACTGGACTAGGACCAGATGAGACATGTAGTAATAGAGATAATAAAAACAGTCTTCTTGCCCTGGTCAGTGTTGCTCAATGGTTATTTTTAGAATATCATCCAGTGCGCTGAAGGGTCCAGGTTTTGTCTCTAGAATCTAGATCAAGGGCACGTACCTGGGTTGCAGGTTCCATCCTGGCCCTGTTGGCAGTGTGTGCAGGAGACAACCAATCGATGTGTCTCTATCACATTGATGTTTCTCTCGCTCTCTCCTCTCTCACCCCTCCCTCCCACCGTCTCTAAACATATTCTTGGGTGAGGATTAATAAAAGAAAATAAAAACAGTCTTCTTGTGCCACAATATACTCACAGGCATCTAGAATTTACCTTTTGAAGAGTTGGTTTGACATTAAACCAGTGAAAACGTATGTGGTTGTCTAGGTTTTTGCCACTAAAAATCTTTTTATCCCCTCAAACAACATTTCCATCACATAGCGGTGTCTACCCGTCCTGACTTAAGAGTTAAACCATTGATCTGGCGCTTAAACAGGACTTTGAGCTGCAGTGGTCTATTTCATCACACGTGACTTATGTGTTGAGTCAGCAAGGCCAAAGATGCTTCCAGCTGACATCAACTCGAGACAGCTGGGGCCTGCGAGCTCTTTGTTTTGTAACCTTCACTCCGATCTGTGTTCTAGGGAGAGGACTGACATTTCTACCTGTGACATTCAAAGTACCTATTCCTGCACAGCGTCCTTGGCTGACGAATCTCGTTGAGAGTTTCGTATGGACTGTCAGCCTTTGCTCTGTCAAGTTACGGCGCTGCTAGCATTTTGTAAGATACCCTTTTTTTTGGTCTGTTCATTAACATTTACAGTTTTTGCAGCATGCTTAGTTTTTTTCTCTTGTTTGCTAAATATTACATGTTTTATCATTCTGTAGCACTAAGTGATTTCTGCATGACAAACAGCTGTGAAAGCTCAGTGACATACACATAAGCACGTATTGCTCCTGCCTGAGGGTGGTCCGCTAAATGGCCTGCGGGTGATTACATATCTGGGTGTCAGCTGGGGGCTCCTGGGTGATGCGTGACTTCTCTCCTCTGGCAGGCCCGCCTGGGCACATTTTCATGACAGTGGCACAGGCCAAGCAAGACATGCTGGAGCCTTGAGGCCTAGACTCAGAGCAGGCACAGCATCATTTCTACTGGATTCTATCGGGCAAAGCAAGTCACAAGGTCAACCCAGATATGAAGGACTCTACCTATTTTAAAAATATATTTTTATTGATTTCAGAGAGGAAGGGAGAGGGTGAGAGGGATAGAATCATTGATCGGCTGCCTCCTGCACGCCCTACACTGGGGATTGAGCCCAAAACCTGGGTTTGTGCCCTTGACCAGAATCA
The DNA here is from genome assembly GCF_964212035.1 of Myotis nattereri. Taxonomy (NCBI): domain Eukaryota; kingdom Metazoa; phylum Chordata; class Mammalia; order Chiroptera; family Vespertilionidae; genus Myotis; species Myotis nattereri. Next base: position 10,996,375 of record NC_138083.1, on the reverse strand, counting down.
AACCCGGGACCCTTCAGTCTGCAGGCTGACGCTGTATCCACTGAGCCAAACCGGCTAGGGCTCTACCTTCTTTGCAAGAAAAACTGACAGGCAGTCTGGCACAGAGTATAGATACAGGGACAGAGAAGAATTGGCGCCCTTAACTCAATCCACTGTATAATGTATTCATGCCGGCCATCGTGCTATGAGGTAGGAACCAGAGATTCTGCGCTCTTTACTGCTGGGCCAGACAGTTTGATCATAATGAACACGAAACCTGTAGCTCATTTGCTCAGGTTTTTTTTTTTTTTAAATATATTTTATTGATTTTTTACAGAGAGGAAGGAAGAGAGATAGAGAGTTAGAAACATCCATGACAGAGAAACATCGATCAGCTGCCTCCTGCACATCTCCAACTGGGGATATGCCCGCAACCCAGGTACATGCCCTTGACCGGAATCGAACCTGGGACCTTTCAGTCCGCAGGCCGACGCTCTATCCACTGAGCCAAACCGGTTTTGGCTGCTCAGGTTTTTGAAGATAAAACACCACCAAGCAGAAGTGAGTACCGTAAATTTTAGTTCCCAAACGAAGATGCACAATTACTGTGGAATGACTTGTTAACCTGGAGCTCCCACTCGGCGGAGTTAACAGGAGCGTGAGACTGGGTTCTTTCTGAAGGTCCCCTCCTGTGGTGGACGCCGGCCATTGCTTGTGGCTGCCGAGCATCTGCGTTCCCCTCTCCCGTCTGAGGAACCCTCGCGTGTCCAAGGCAGACTCGCCTCCCACGACTGCACGGAGACACCAGATGTGGGCCTCCTCGGCGGCGCCAGGTTCCGACGTGGCAGGAAGCTTGTGGCAGGAAAGGGCAGGGGTCACTCATCTCCAGGCAGCGGCAGGCGTCGCCCTGACCTCACTGTCCCATGTCCCGCACTGATGGCCTAGGCCAGTGGTCGGCAAACTCATTAGTCAGCAGAGCCAAATATCAACAGTACAACGATTGAAATTCCTTTTGAGGGCCAAATTTCTTAAACTTAAACTATATAGGTAGGTACATTGTTATTAACTTAATTAGGGTCCTCCTAAGGCTTAGGAAGAGCCACACTCAAGGGGCCAAAGAGCCGCATGTGGCTCGCGAGCCGCAGTTTGCCGACCACGGGCCTAGAGGCCTCCGGTGTGAACTGCAGTGTCTGCTCAGCACTGGACTGGCTGTGGGACCAGCATTATAGCTCAAATACAGGCATTGTTCTGACTGCAAAGCCTCCAGGCCTGGTTCTGTAGAGCTCCTGGGAGATTCTGTGGGCTACAAAGAATCCTCTTATACTCCCCACCCCCCCACCGCACACACACACTTAAATTAATTAGAATTCGTTTCTGTTGCTTGCAATCATGAGCTCTGATCCTTCCTGGTTTGTACCTGAGTTTTGGGGCCTTGCACTACGTCCCGGCCTCAGAGGTGGGTCCCTCATCTACTTACTGGTTTTCAACAACACAGGTTCCTGCAGGCATGCCCGCCCACTGCCCTATTTGCCCAACAAGACCAGCAGCTGTCTGCTACCTCTCTGCCATATTTGGCATGAGGAGAATTAGGGGGTATGCTTATGGCCCCACCTGCCTAGACTTGCTGTGCGAAGATCCCTTTTTTGGGAGGACTCTTGCCTCTCTAGTGGGCTGCAGGGGAGGGAAGCACAGGCCTCCCAGCTCTCTGAGTCTCCAGACCCCCTTCCTTTCCTCTGTTGCTTAAGTTCATCTTCTCCGTCCTGGCAGGATTCTCTTAGTCTAGAGTCTCCTCCTTTTGTCCAATACACTTTGAGTTTGTTTGTAAGCCTCCTCTTTCTCTCTTTTAAAGGTCACATTTGTTCATCCCAGGATTTTGGAAAAAAATTACTCCAAACACTTGAGAATAACATGTGCTCTTCCCTGAGCTACCAAATGCAGATCTGACTCCTTGACTAAAAGTGAGGAAGAGCCGTGGCTGGTGGCTCCGTTGGGTGGAACATTGTCCCGTGCACCAAAGGGCTGAGGGTTCGATTCCCAGGCAGGGCACACACCCAGGTTGCAGGTTTGATCCCTGGTCAGGGTGCCTGCGGGAGGCAGCAGGCTGATGATTCTCGCCCACGGTGATGTTTTTCTTTCTCTCCTTTCCCCTCCCCTCCTCTTTCTAAACTCAATGAAATTAAAAAAAAAAAAAAAAAAAAAAGAGCACATACAAAAAAAAAAAGTGAGGAAGAGGAGGGAAGTGCTGGGAGAAACTCTCTGCTCTCTTGCAGTGTGAGCCTAAACCTTCCTGGCAGAATTGGCTTCCAAAATGCAAAGCGTCGTTTTGGTCTCTTTTTTCAATTTCACCTCCTGGTATTTCTTCCTTCTCCTGCTCCATGGAACCTATGTCACTGTGGAACCAAACCAGCTAACGTGTCTCCAGATCTCCTTGCTTTCATATCTCTCTTCACAGTCATTTTCTCTGCCAGAAAGGCCCCCTGCTTCCAAGCCCTTAGAGACCGTCGCCCAACTTCCCTTCAAGAAGAAATGGAGAGAGGAAATCCCATTGACAGGCGTACATACTATTTGGATACATGTTTCCAGGAATAGTTTGGCCATTTGGGGAACATGTAATTAGACCAGCGATTTCAAACTTTTTTTTTTTTAATCTCATGGCACATATACATAAACTACTAAATTCTACGGCACACCAAACGTGTATTTTATTTTTGGCCGATCTGACAAAAACATGTATAATTTTGATACATTCACAGGAATGGCTGTTGTTGTGTTGGCTGTTGTCATGTTTTAAATGGGAAATCTAAGGGAAAAGAGGTTGGCACCCCTGACAAAATAGTCATGTATTGCATGTTTTAAACATTCTTGCGTCACACTGGTTGAAAATCGCTGCTGTAGAGAAAGTCCTTGTTTTCTGGATGCTTATGCTTCGGTGGAATAACTGATTGAAAACTCGAGTTTCTGGGACTGTGAGGTAGAACTATGCTGCTCTTCTCCATGGAGAAGACACATTTCCTGAGCCCATTCCCCCCGGGAACTGTGAGTTCTGGTCAACCTCATTTGTTGACTGATTGAATAATGTACAGGGATGGGTGAAGAGGAGAAAATTTCAAGTGCCCAGGAATAAATGGAATGGTAATTTTAATGTCATTTTAAATTAAAGTGGGCTAGAATTACCCATGGCGATTTTTTTTTCTTTTTCGCTCTCATCTAGAAATGGTAATTCTCAAGGATGTCTTTATTCTTTCAAGGACATTTATTGAGAACTTCCCATGTGTAAGACATTATGCTAAGCAGTGGCTTTATGTATATAATAGAACATGAAACAAGTTAGGAATAATGGGGTGTAAACATGAAGCAATTTTATCTGATCTACCACTACCACTTACAACTTTATTAAACTGGGAAGGCTTCTCTCCTGCCTCAGATGATTATTTTATCACTAATTTTAATAGAAATTTCTACAGTTACTTTAAGTTACTAACTGCAATCTTAGTTCAGACATTAAATGCTTTGTGCTGTATAATAAGCCAACCTCTGAACTTGTCTTAAAATGAAATCTTCTCCTTCCCGGAGACATGGTCTGCAGGGAAGCCTGCATCCAACAAATAGGGCCATAGACGTCTTCTTTCTTCCCTCCCTCCAAGTCTACACGTGTGTTCAAAGGCGTTTCTGACCTCTCTTGTTCAGAGAAGGGGATGGAGGAGAGGTCGGGAGGACAGGAAAGGGCCTGCTTTGTGAGATGGCTCCGTAGCCTCTGGACCTTGCAGATGTGTAAACTGACTTCCTCTGGGCATCGCCGTGAGTTGTTGGAGATTCCTCTCCCATAGAGAGACTTGCATGAGAACATTTCTGTTTTTCTTCCGTTATATCTTGCTTGGGGGCCAAGGATTTCCCTTGACATCCTCCCCCTACTCCAGCTGTCCAGGCCCCCACTCTTTGCTCACAGTATTGGTAGGTATCTCGGATTACTGGATGGCACTGTCTACATGGGGACATATTGGCCTCTTACACTCTGCTCTGTGGTCCTGGAGACAATATCCAGTGGGTACTCAATTCCCTCCTGCAGCTTCAGGATTGAAGGTTTTCCACTTCTCTAGTCTGAGTTGCCCGCGTGTCCCTCCTCCTTCCCACAGCCCAAGCCTGACCCATAGCTGTTGGGAGCTGAAAGCTTGCTCTATAACCGTGCATCCAGATTTTTCTGTCTCATAGTTGGTCTTGTGGCATCTTTGAGTCTTTGTCTTTGGTTTGAGAGAAACTGTTCCTTGGAATACCAGTGAGAGGACAGTGAGTGAGGGAGCTGAGTGGAAACAACACAGAATCATAGTTCAAGATCTGCTCCTGATGGAAATCTTGATTAAAGGGTCATGGATAGTTTTTCAAAGAGGTGTTATTTTAGCTGCGGTTCTCAACCTGTGGGTCGAGAACAATGAAAATACATCCTGCATATCAGATATTTACATTACGATTCATAACAGTAGCAAAATTACAGTTATGAAGTAGCAACGAAAATAATTTTATGGTTGGGGACCACCACAACATGAGGAACTGTATTAAAGGGTCGCGGCATGAGGAAGGATAAGTTTGTCTCTGAGGTAAAGTAAAAAATCTCACACAGCAGCAACAACAACAACAACAATAAAAACAACGACAAAGGATGTCCTTGGTAGAAGGAATAGGGCACCAAAGAGGAGACATCTGAAAGTACCTGAAATATCAGTGAACATGGCTTCAGTTTTAGAAAGTGTGGTTGAGAAGATCCTTAGCGAAGAAGAGCTTGTGATGTTAAGCTGAGGAGCGTGGCCTTTACACAGCAGTTCGTGCCCTTCCGGATGTTGTAAAGAGGGAAGTGATGTGTTCTAGAAAGGCAATGACACCTAGGAAAAAACTAACAAAAGATGTGTAGCATATCTATAGAGAAAATGACAAAGCATTAGTGAAGGAAATAAATCAGGTGCTTTAAAAATAGACAACTCTACCATCTAAAGCCTGTGGCTGTGCATTTCAATATTTGTGGTATTTGTTGGTCTGATTTTCTTGTCTGTTTTTTCTCTTGATTGCCTTAGATGTGGAATGGAGAGGAAGTTAAAAGATTTCTTCCTCCCTCTACAGCTATTCATCAGTGAGTAGCTGGGAAAGTTAAACAAAATGAAACAAAATCACTTGGGATGTGGAAATAAGTGGGGGGGAAAGGAAAGTTGTCAAAAAATAAATGTATTTGTGTATTTATTTGTAGTGAATAAATGAATGAATAAATAACTAGTACATATGGTGGTGTTGGTATACACCTGGAAAAACTGGAGGAATATACACCTCCAAATATATACAATCATGGGCCATTTAACAGTGTGGATATGTTCTGAGAAATGTGTGGTTAGGCAATTTTGTCATTGTGCAAACAACACAGAGAGTACTTACACAAACCTAGATGCTATAGCCTACTACTGTAGTTGTATGTGCTACACTTTAAAAAATTTTATTTTTACATTACAGTTTATATTCAACATTATTTTGTATTAATTTCAGGTATACAGCATAATGGTTAGACAATCATATACTTTACAAAGTGTTCCCTTCCCCCTGATATTTCAAGTACCCGTCTGGCACCATACATAGGTATTACAATATTATTGACTACATTTTCTATGCTGTACTTTAGTATGTACTGTACTTTTATATGACTGGCAGCACAGTAGGTTGGTATATATCAGCTTAACACAAACATGTGAGGATTGCATTGTGTTACAACATTATGACTAGCTACCAGTAAGATGTTGCTAGGCGACAGGAATTTTTCAGCTCTAGTAAAATGTTATGGGACCACTGTGGTATATGTGGTCTGCCGTTGACTAAAATGTTATTATGGCTGTATTATATGGTATATAATATGTATTAGTGTTTTGGTGCATTTTTAAATATTATAATCTTTTTTTTAATATATTTTATTGATTTTTTACAGAGAGGAAGGGAGAGAGATAGAGAGTTAGAAACACCGATGGGAGAGAAACATCGATCAGCCGCCTCCTGCACATCTCCCACTGGGGATGTGCCCGCAACCCAGGTACATGCCCTTGACCGGAATCGAACCTGGGACCCCTCAGTCCACAGGCCGACGCTCTATCCACTGAGCCAAACCGGTTTCGGCTAAATATTATAATCTTTAATGTTTAATAACGATGAGTATGTACTACTTTTGGACCCCCCCTCCCCATATATATATATATTTTTATCTACCTATGAAGATGTCACACTTAAAATAATATCCAAAGTCCTTAGCAGGGCTCTCACTGTTTCTCACCGAATTTCCTTCCTCTCTTCCGCTTGTTCACTTCCCTGCAATGCAGTGGCCTTCTCGCTCCTTGATCATGTCAAGCACATTTCCACGCCACAGTCTTCACGTTTGCTTTTCTCTCTGCCCCCAGGTGCCCGCCTGGGTTCCTTCTCCACTTCAATTAGGTCTTGCTCAAATGTCATGACTTCAGACACGCCTTCCCTAAAGTCCCCACTTCTTAACCTGCTTTATATGTCTTCGTAGCACTTACCCACACATTATAGCGTGTCTGTTTACTATCTACCTATATACCACCTGTCTCACTCTACCAGCGCAACCTCTCTGAAGAGTGTCTAGGATAGTCTCCGACACACGGTAGGAAGTCAGTATCTGTTGACGAATAAGTAGATATATAGAATAGAAATCATCTGCTTGTAAAAAGACAGAAATTTTACTTTTGAGTAGTAAAGGTTGCGTTGTAGAAATTATTTGGGATTATGTAGCTCCAATTTAGTACAGCTAAAAAATTGTTAGTCATTTTTGACACATTTCTTCCCACAGGACGAATTTCAACCTCGGAACAATTGAAATCTGGGGATGGATCATTATTGATTTTGAAGATTATTCTGTGCACTGTGGGATGTCTAACACTATTCCTGACCTCTACCCAGTAGATGCCAGTAACATCCTCCCTGCCCACCCCCACCAGGTGTGACAACTATAAATATCTCCAGATGCTGCCAGATGTCCTCTGGGAGTCAACACCTTTCCCCTTCCCCCCTTGAGACTCACAGCTACAGGATAAATTTAGACTCAAATACTTCTTCATCTTTCTAAAAATATATACAACATCATATTGAGGAAACAGTAAATTTTTAGCTACTGCTATGCTATTAGAAGGGAATGAGCTGAAAATTCCATCATGGATTCTTATACTCTAATGAGAGCTACTCAGGTCTGAGCACCTCTCTATATTTTGGTTTTCTTGTTTAGTATAAATGCAATCCAATTTAATCTGCATATAAACACATCCATTGCATATTAAAATCAACATATAAACATCAGGCTGAATGCTTTCTTGACGAAGCAAACTAAAAAAAAATTCATGTATATTAATATCACAGATAAGCCAATTATTATATGGAGTAGTAAATAAAAAAACAAAATGATTAATCTAAGGCTTGGAGTGTCATAAAGCAAAATATGTGATATTAAGATTAGCCTGCTCTAGGAACAATATTACGAATCCTTGCATTTTACATGTAGTTTGTTTAAAATTAATTTCCCAGTGCGCTAGCTTATTTTTGTTTCACCTAGACCTATGCTAATAAGTTTTATGAAACATTGATATTACTTAAAATCACAATACAGAGAAGAAACCATTTCTCTGCTCTTAATTGAGGCAAACCACACTGGGGATCCCCACAGCTCCCAAGGCTCTGAGGACCTCCAGGTACACTGGGTTCTAATGTACATGTGGCTGGCCTGGTTTATTAGACAACCAATATTTTTGATGACTTAATAACACAATGATAACCTTTATAATAACAACAGTATAACTTTTGAGAACTTATTATGTATGATTATTCAATTCAATCCTTACAACTACCTGGACTTTTGATATTATTATTAACCCCATATTATTGAAGGGGAAATTGAGAAGCTAAGCTGCCCAAGATCACATACCATTAGTAAGGGATGGAGGTGGCTTTCAAACTCAATCCTGTTAGACTCCCCAAACTCATGTTCTTAACCATTTTACCACTAATTAGCAGACTATTATGTTCTCTGAATTGCTATTGTTTGTATTAAATAGACTTTCTACATTGATAAATTGTCAGTTTGTATACCCTCATTCATAATATGCCTGTTAGCAAGATCAAGTGGAAGGCAGCAGAGAAAAATGTGCCATGGATAAATCAAAATACGTACGTTGAGCTTAGGGAAAATGGCCAGACTGTCCAGTGAGAAGGCTGTTGGAATATTCTAGACAAGAGAAGATGCCAGCTGGATGAAGGTAATGGTACAAGGCAAGGAGAGAAGATGGAATGAGAAAGAGTGAGAAGCGAAGACTGGTGCCCCTCTGTGTGAGCTGTGGTCCTGGGAGGCGTGTGCCCTGGGAAGAGGGGGTGTGGTGGGAGATGGTGGGTCCTTCCTCCCCTTGTTCGTGTGCAGTGCCTGTGGGATCATGAGTGAGTGTGTTCACCAGGCAGTTGGCTCCGCGGGTCACCTTTCCCCTTGAACTGTAGATGCTTCCACACATTTTATTCTTCTTTACCAGAGTGGGCACTCTTTGGGGGCTGTGTCCATGGTTTGTTCACCTCTGCCTCCTCAGGATGCATGTTATATTCTAACATTTCAATAACTGGGCAGACATCCGATCCAGATCGACCCTGGTCTTGCCCTTGCTCTTCCTGGGCTGTGTCTTGTGTTTTCCATTTACAATCTCCCATGTATTTTGTTTCCCCCATTGTGTTCCAAGCCACATCTCTGCGCATCTTCCTCTTTCTTAGCCTTCTAGATCCATTCAACGTTCATGTCCTCAAGGAAAAATCCTCTGAGCGTCTGAGAGCCTTCTGTGCACTTGATGTCATAGTTTTCTCCTTTTAGCCATTGAGGCATATTATTTGTAGCCTTTTTGCAACCCACTGTAATTTTCCTTTCATACTGCTTTGTATTTTAAAAGCCTCTCCTGGTGCCTGGAACACACGAGGCCTGCAACACCTGTTACCTATCTTTATTACCGGCTTGTATCATATATGTGTGCCAGGCACACATTCAAATGCCTACAGGGTCCTGCCAAAAGGGGCCTTGGGCAAGTCAGTTAACCTCTTTAAACCCCAGTTTCCTCACCTGGGAAACTAGATCATAGTAATTCCTACTTCATAGAGTATACATACAGATTACATTAATTTAAATATGTGAATGGTTTAGCAAATTGTCTGACACATAAGTATTCGCTGTTATTTTTAGAGGGACCTGCTAGCTAAGTGAACCAAGTTAGCTGAAATGGAGAACATTTATTTTCTTGAAGCACATGAATTGCGTGGTCTGATTTTAATCTTCAGACTTTTTTATTTAATATATATTTTATTGATTTTTTTACAGAGAGGAAGGGAGAGAGATAGAGAGTTAGAAACAAGGATGAGAAACATGGATCAGCTGCCTCCTGCACACTCCCTACTGGGGATGTGCCCGCAACCAAGGTACATGCACTTGACCAGAATCGAACCTGGGACCCTTCAGTCCACAGGCCAACTCCCTATCTACTGAGCCAAACCGGTTAGGGCAATCTTCAGACTTTTGATGGGGATATGGATACAAGGAATATTACATAGGTTTCTTAGATTCCCTATAAGAAATACAGTAACACAAGCTTCCACATTGGAGGACATTAGGGAGGGGTGGAGACTGGGGAGAAACAGAGCTGGCACTGTCTAACGGGGGTGGGCACTCCTCAGGGCAATCATTGTCACGTGGGGACACAGGCCTAATGGCAGCAGATGGTCAGGTTTTTAAAGAGAAGCTAGAAACCTGAAACTTTACATGCAGCCTCCTAAGTTTGTCAGCTAAGTAACAAATAAAATTTAATGTCCTCTATCGTGCCACAAAGTGAAGGTAAAACCAAACTCTCTGCAGCCCAGTTTGGACCCCAGCCCACCAGTTTGCAACCTCTGCTTTACCTTACAATTCCCGTAAAGGGTTGAACCTTGGCCTGTTCACACTGGACAGGCAAATAGATGTGAACTGAATTGAGTTTTGGTCAAAGAACTCTGGCATACTTCCCATACATAAAACCAGGCTTCTGATTTAAAAAAAAAATCCAAAGGCTATTTCCCATTGTGCCATTTTTTTTGCTCTCTGTGTGCACATGGGTGTAACATGCCCTAAATGCAGAGAAGCCATAAACTAGGTCATTTCCGTGGGCAGGGAAATTCTCTGAAACAAAAGCAGCAAAAATGGTCCATTTTCCTGCTAAAAAGCATACGCTTCCTCCCCCAGCACGCACACAGTTTGATATAATAGAACCAAGTCTGACAAAAATCTTACACTCGTGCGGTTTAAAAGCAGGATTTGTAATCATGCTAATTTAAGCAGAAATCCGAAACCGGTTTCCCTGCAAGAATACCATCCACTGCCTCGTTTTCCTCAGGACGACGCTGCCCTCTGTAAGGAACGGAGTGGCGTGTTTTTATTTTTTTCCCCCTTCCCTCTGGATGTTTTTTCTTTTCTTTTCATTTTATAGAATTTAATAAATGGGTGAAGGAACAAATGAGCAAGAAAAATGCTCCTGAGCCCCCCGGCGCCTCTGTGGGTGTGTACACAGGTATTGCAGCCCTGTCCTCAGCTTGAATCGTTTGCTTCACGATTTGACTTTATAATTTGAACTCGGTGCTTGTGACTGAATTTAGCTTGTGTATGCATGTGTGTCCGTCACCGAGTTCCAGCAAGTGGCAGGCTCGGAGCACCAATGGCCGAGTTACCCATTTCCTGTGGTTTCCGCCCGTGTGTGCACCTGTCCGCGCTCTGCTGCTCCGCGGGGATCCGTGCGGGAGGGAGGGCATTGCCCGGCTTTGTTTCTCCTTCCTCCTTGTTTACGCGGAGCAGGCCTCCCCTGTCTCCACTTGCCCTCTCTCCCGGCTGCAAACGTTCACGGTGTAGCTATTCCCTTTATTAGCCCCTCTAAACTTTCTTTGTTCCCATCTCTGTCTTTTATGATTTCTACTGTGTCATCAGAAACTGACGGCCGGAGCCTGCCAATTAGCCTTTGTCAGCGCCAGCCGCGCCTGCCAAGCGGAGCGGGCCGGGCTGGGCGGGCGGACGGCCCCTATTCCGTATGCAGCGCCGGGTCCCCACGTAGAGATATGCCACGACTGACAAAGGAGCCGTAGATGGGCGCAGAATAGCTGCTGACAAACTTGTGTGTGTGTGTGTGTGTGTGTGTGTGTGTGTGTGTGTGTGTGTGTGGTGGCGGCGGGGCTGGGGTGGGCCGGCCAGGGCAGGGCAGGGAACTAGGTCCTAAACGCCAGAGAGCAAATGTAACTTGCAAGGTGAATTTCAACTCCATACCAACCTGTCCAGGGTTCTGCAATGGTTTCCAGCATGGATACTGCCCACCTGTGTTGGTGAGTGAAAATGGGGTGTGTGGGGGGAGGAGCACAGAGATAGGAATGACCCACATTTTTTTGCTTCTAGATTTCATCTGCTCAGCTCTTCCCCATCAAGCACCCGCCTCCCTAATAAATGTTTCTGGTACCATCAGGGTGAGACAAGTGAGGCACTCGCCTTGGGCGCAGAATTTAAGGGTGCACCCAAAGCTCAATGATCAAGAAGACTATTAATAGAGTATTAAAAAAAACACACAACAAAATTCATGTACAAAAATCCCTGGGGAACAAAATACCAAAATTCTAAATGAAGACAGGATCATTACAACTGGTGTTTTCTTATGCCCCAGGCTCCAAGATGGCTTGGCACGGTGCTATGACTGATCCTGTCTTTAAATTTTGATATTTTGTTCCTTGTGGAGTTTTGATTCGAATAAGATTGCTTTCATGTATCATTTATGTTGATTACCGAGTGCATTAGCAGCCCTTCAATTCTGCCCCTGGCCCCGGCCCCGAGCATTACTCACATGGACTCACATGGAATTTTGCTCCCGTCTGTGGCCTCCCTCTGCCTCTCATGCACTCAGCGGGCCCTGTGAGGGCTGCTGGACAGGCACTGGGTACAGCTTCTCACTGGGCAAATCCATCCTGTGGAGGGGAGTGCTGAGAAATTGGGACCCCAAGATGCCAAGGTGTGATGAATATATATATATTATAGCAGACCCCACTATAATACTCTTTGATAAAGGGGCCCAGGCAGTCGCTGGTACCCCCATGGTGTACAGAGTACTTGTGTTTCAGCATCTTCAGTTTGCACATGCATTTTCTCAGTTCTTCTTCAGACTTGGGAATAAGTGTCTAGGCCGGGAGACAAACCCAAGGACCCCAAACCATGTTCTATTCAGAATTATTCCTTCTACTAGACAACAAAGGCTTTGTACCAGGTCAGCTGTATGTTTGAATCCTCTTCCACTGCAATGAGCTCTGTTTCAGGATCTGCTTCAGGCGTTGCCACCTGTATCCTGGACAGACTCATCGCCTGCATCACTTTCATCATTCTTGGTTCACATTTATTGAGTGCAAAGCATGCCAATTCCCATTTGATTCTCACAATAGCCCCATATGGTGGGGACAATGATTATCTGCCTTCATCCAATGAGGAAGACAAAAACCCGAGGCATAAATTCCCTGGCACACTCTTGCTCATAAGAAGCGGGGCTTGGATTTGAACCCATATCTGTCTCATTCTAGATTTTGAGCTCTTAACCACTTCCCAGTCTTGCATTTGCCTTGCAGGCTTCTGTGGAGTCTCAAAAGCCAGGAAGCTTTCGTAGAACTTTATTTGCTCCACTTTGCATGATGAATTTTTTTTATTATTATTCTGCAAATGTAAAGTTATGTTATGAAAATTTAAAGTAAACTTGAAATGTTTGCTTCAAACTGTGCTTCATCTAATCAGTTAGGGTTGTTGGCTGTAAGCAACAGAAACTAACTCTGGTTAAAACGGACAAAGCCTGGATTTATCAAGAGAATACTGGCCTCCTACAAAATATTAGGAGAGTTAGAGACTCAGTCTTGGGAGCCACATAACAATCTGGTTCCAAGTCCCTCAGCCCTGTCCATTGAACTATTTACCTCTCTGTAGAGGTGTCTTCGTTGCGTACAGGCCCTAAATGAGGTGGGTATAAGGGGGAGGAATTCCATAAGAGGTGACAAATCTCTCCAATGACCATCTCAAATCGGAATGATAGCCCTTCCTCAAATTACAGAGTCTAATGACTCAGAGAGACTGAATAAATTGTCCAAGATTAACACAACCCTTTGGAAGAAATAACCCCACAATAATTCCCATTATATGGATGAGAAAGCTGAGAACCAGTGAGGTTAAGTAACTTGCCTAAGATTTCAGAGACAGTAAGTGATAAAAGCAGGATATAAATCAGACTCGCTGCCTCCAAAGACCAGGCTTCTAACCATCTGAAAAAAAAAAAACCCAAAAACAACAACACAGAATTTTCTAAAAACAACAAATCTAAAAATACATCTATAAACTTTAGAAAGTTTAAAAATTCATTTAAATTTGCATCAAAGTACATACCCTAGGCTGAGGGGTACATCATTTTGCTTTTGACACCAACTTCTTCCTTTAATTTTTACAGTGCTGCTTAAAAACACTCCCCATGAATCTATCACTTATGAGTTTTCTTTAAAAATGTTCATAACTACATATATTTACAAGCAGTATTACCTTTTGGGATTTGATTTCTAGAAGTTTACCATCTGCTAGGAAAGGGAATTGAGAGCTTTAAAAATGTTGCATAGAACATGCCAATTTCAGTGAATCTGTGAGTTTAGGACAATTATTAGCCGTGGCTTTCTCAACCACCTGGGCATCCCAGGCCTCAGCCACCAGGTGTAGGGACAGAATGCCAGTCACCCACCTGCATGGCAGCCTCCACCTGTGCCATACACAGCTCCTGCCAACCACCTTCTCTCTCAACCATATCTCAGAGCTTCCATGTGGTCTCCCACGTGTACAAACTATAGGGTCAGTATTCATCCATCCAGCTCCGTTGGTGGGAACAACCTCCATAAGGGTTTAGATAACAGGAAGTAGGATGAACTACAGACTCCATTTTCTCCTCCAGATCCCCTGTGTCTCTCATCTCTCCTCTCCAACTCCCGGCAGGGACCCGAGCAAAACTGGGCCTTCGTATGTTTCTTTCCCTCGACACGTACAGAGATTCTGTCTCATCTAGGTCTCTTCCAGAAGCAGATTGAGATAACAGTTTGTGTGCATGGCGTTTAGTTGGGAGGTGGTACCAGGAAATACAGAGAAAGGGATAAGGAGTGAGACAGGGAAGGAACGTTGCCTCATCAAGACAGTTACCACCATGAGTGACTGGAGTCTATGTTTCCGAGGACACTCTGGAAGCCAGTGTAGAAAGTGCAGTTGTTCCCCTTGAGAGGGGAGGGGATGGGGGTATTTATCCACCCACACCCGTCCTTCGGTTGAAGGCTGCTTCAGGAGTGTTAATTACTGGTACTTCTGATCTACCATGCCAATGGCCAACTGGTCTCCAGAGGCCAGGAAAATCCGTCAGGCAAAGAAATGCAGGTGCTGCTGGCATGGGATGTCGGCATCATTCCCTCAGTTGATAAGGACTTGACCCTGACAGTGATGGGTACAGATACCACCCGGCGGCCCACGCCTCTTCCTTATCAGAGAGAGCTTTGAGTGTTTCTATCCGACAAAGTTGTTGACTCAAAACTCCATATCACCCTTCTTCCTGTTTCAATGTCAAAAAAACACTGAAAGAAAATGTTAATGCAAATCTATGTTTTGCCAAGAGTAGAGATAGGATTTTGGGGGTAACTATCTTGGGGAAAATATTTCAAATTAGTAAAAGGGCATTTTCCCAGTCTATCCCCTCCCTCCCAGCAGTAGATACTGCTAAGATTCATTCATCATGGTTTCTCTATTTTGATGCGATGATAAGAAGATGAAATCACACAGCTTTGGGAGTTTTGCCCATTTCTTCCTCTTGCTGCTACTATTACTTGTAATTCTATTTAATTAGAATTTAGTTTTTTATTGAACCTATTTTCTTTCTGTTGTATTTTTATAAGCTGTGTTCAGTAACTCATAGAGCTTCTAATAAACTAGAAATAATATTTTTTTTTTTTCCAGTCAAGATGCCGTGTGCCACCCAGGCTTGGATCTGGTGGGCTAGACTTAATTTTAAAGATCTGGCAAATGGATCATCCCAGCAAATGGGGCTAAATTTTATTCTTTGGAATTATCCCAGTTCTAATACCTAAACACTGAACTTTAAATTTATTTCTTTTTACAATTATATTCATTGTTCTTTCCTTTCTGTACACCAGCTGCTGACACCACCAACAGCAATAGCAGCTGGTGTCAGATGGTGCGACACTGTTTTCAAGTGTCAGAGCCCCTACACTGCCTCTCCTGGCTGCATTATCTGGGGTGAGTTGCCTTATCTCTCATCAGTTTCTTCATATATAAAGCACATGGGATAATTAAACCAGGTCATAGTTCCTTATATTTATTAAACAGACTTAGAGCACATAAAATGCTTAGTCCAATGCCTATAACATTTGATCACTGTAAGCTTTTATTACAAAACACTGACACATACACACTTTACTGAAAAAAGGAGTGATATTGTTGACTGTGAGTCTGTATGTGCATCGGATCTTGAATTATCAAGTGACTGATTCATAGTTTGTGTGCGCATATATGCAACAGGAAGTTGATAAATGAATGTATATATATAATATCTATGAGTCATGTTCTCATCCTTATGCCTGTGGTCTTAATTTTGAGATGTCAATTATATCACAGCTTAATGGGCGCACATGGCCGTGTGTCTGAATGACCTTTGGCCTTCTCGATCAATATTGACCTAATTGTCTCCACCTTGGTGTGCGAACGTCTGTGAACCTGCTCAAGGAAATGAAGTCATGGCCAGATGTGGAGATTGCAATGAGGTGGCTGCTCAGAACGGAGTCTCGTTCGCCCTGTGCGCCTTCACCTGCATTGGCCTCTGGCTCACCTTGGCAGGATGGGGAATGGCTCGCCTGCTTTCCTCTCAAGTGGGAGGAGGAAAAAAAACCAACAAGAGCAGCTAAAAGTTCTTAGAACTCATCGTGTGGGAGCATTTAATTGCAAATTCCCTGGCTCCTCCCAGGAGGCCAAGCCTTTATTCCCGCCCTCCCCAGTTGACAGGTGAGATTGGCACAAGTCAACACCCAATCATGTTGGATAAATACATGGCATGGCCAGAGCTGCGGTCCCCAGAGTCGGCCAGCTCTAGAGTTTGCTATTGAAAAAATAAACTTCCATTTTGAAACAATTTTAGATTTATCCAAACGTTGCAGAGATAGGTCATGGGAGCCCACCCCCTCAGCACTGCATTTTATTGTCTCATAAGATGTAAGATTTTACCAAATCATCAACTTTATCACCAGCCCATCTAGCTTCCTAGGTGCAGAGCTCACCTTAATTTGAGGCTCTGATTATCTACAGTCAAGAGAATATAATGCAAATTTTAGTTTTCACTCAACGATTGTTTTCTATGTGCCTTCGGTCAGTTAGGCACCAGGGTTACAGTGGTGAGCAAAGCAGTCCTGCTCCTTGTCCTTTGCAGAAATGGATATTGCACACACGCACACATGCACATGCGCACACACGTGTACACACGGTCAGCAGAGTATACGCTTATAAGAAACAAATGATAAAGAGCATTCAGGCATGGAAGCTGACCTGGTTGTGAGGCGCGGAGAAAGGTGAGCTGGGCAGCAGCATTTACCCTCAGGAGGTGATGATTGAGCTGGTCCTTGAAGGGCGGGTGGGAACTCAATGGAAAAAAATGGGAGAGGAGGGCGTCCGGGCAGACAGAACATGCACACAGTTTCTGGTGTCTGCCATCAGCTTTCCCTTAATGAGTTTCTGGCTCCGAGAGGTGGGAAAAAAACTTCGTTTCTTAGAATGCCTGTGCAGGTCCGCTTACATTCCTCCACCCGCTTTTAGGTTTCTCTCCCTCTGTGATTTTGAACTTGGCCCACTCACTCCTCCCCAGATTTAACCAGCTGGTACTGAATCGGAGCCCTGGACATGCTCCTATAACGTCATACAAACACTATTTTAATTATTTTCCTAGAGATAGCAATCTGCTCTACTACATTACTCCTTGAGGAATAAATTTTGTTTTATATCTCCAAATAATGAGGAGATAGCATTTATTGAGCTCTTACTAGGCATCAGGTACTTGGCTAACCCTTTTCATGTACTATATGAATTATTCCTCAGGACAAACCTGTGCAATATTCGCTCCCTATCATCCATTTAGCAAACTTTGGGGTGTGAACACACAATACAATACACAGATGATGTATTATACAATTGTATACCTGAAACCCATAATTTTATTAACCAATGTCACTCCAAAAAGTTCAATAAAAAGCAAAACAAACAAACATGTATTGGGCGCCAACCACAGTGTCAGACACTGTTCTAAATTAGAGTCCGCAAACTAGGGCCTAAGGGTAAAGTCTGGCCCTCTGTCTGTTTATGTAAATAAAGTTTTATTGGAACACAGTCATGCTCATTCATTTATATATTGTCTTTCATTCTACAGTGGCATGGTTGAGTAGTTGCAACAGAGACAGTGTGGCCCACAAAGTATAAATATTTACTATCTGGTTTTTCATAGAAAAACTTTGCCAACCTCTGTTCGCGATACTAGCGACAGGGTGGTGAATATACTAGACAAAAGCCTTTGCCCTCTGCGACCTTACATAGCACTATCTGCTAACATAGCAGCAGAGATAGCTAACTGTTCAACAAAACTCCTGGGCAGTAGCTGTAAGCATTCCCCAGCTTCTCCTGCAGTGAGGTGTGGCCATATGACAATTCTAGACAATAGAATGTGAGTAGAAGTAATTTGGGTCACTCCCAGGCCTGGCCCATAAAAATCGCCTATATGTGATCTTCCATGGTTCTTCCTCTGGGATGGCAATGACCATCTCTTAAAGACGGAGCAATCTATTATCCTGGCCCTGAATGACAGCATGGAGCTGAGATCTTTCCTCTCCCAACCACAGACACGCCATTCTGGAACCACTCAGGACTGTTGCATCAGCAAGAAATAAATTATGCTTGAGTCTTAAAAAATTCTTTTGTATTGATTTCAGAGAGGAAGGGAGAGGGAGAGAGATAGAAACATCAGTGATGAGAGGGAATTACTGACTGGCTGCCTCCAGCACAACCCACACTGAGGATTGAGCATACGACCTGGGCATGTGCCTTGAATGTAAGCAAACCTAGACCTCCTGGTTCATAGGTTGATGCTCAACCACTGAGCCATGCCAACTGGGCTGCTTGAGCCATTTTATATTTTTGAGTCAATTTGTACTATCAGCCAGAATTGCTCTAACTAATTTGGTCCTATTATCCCCTTTTTACAGTTATTGTCCCCATTTTAACATGCTTTGACTAAGGTATGGTCACTCTTATCTAAAGACCTTGGTGATAGGGAGTCAGGGTGTTCCATGATGTCAACCATGATCTAGGCTCCTTCTCTCTGGTTGTGCCATCTCCTGGAATGTTGCCCTTGACACCATCACATCTGGTCATTACTGCCACCTGCAGGAAGAGGTGCACAGTTTGTATTTAACTTCCGTTCACATCCTCTTGGCGGATGGGGAGTCCTAGGCCACAAGAGGCTAAAAAGCAGACGGGGAAACATATTCTCCAGTTGGGTGACCATGGGCCCATCTGACAAACCTGAATATTTGTTGTTAACAGGATACAAGGGAGGCTGGCTGCTGGAAATGGCTTACTATCTTTCGTTTACACAGTGATTACTCAGAACTTCGATGGTTACTCAGAACTTACAGCCAGGAGTAAATTAAGTTACCATGTTTGTAAGAAGCAACTTACAAACATATCCACTTTATTTTATTAAGGAAAGAAAGTATATTTAATTTGAAGGTGTAATATGAGCGGCTCGCAGTTACTGAGTGTATTACGAGTTAGAATCTGGGTTAAAGGTTTGCATGTATGAACTCATTGATGTCTCACCACTGTAAGTGAAGTGTGCTGTCATTCCCATTTTATGGATGAGGAAACGGAGGCTGAGGGAGGTTCAATGATTTGTGTGAAGCCTAAAAGTTAGGGAGACACAGACTCAGGATTCAACCCTCCATTGCCGGGTTCTAGGTCTGCTCGTTTGACACCATGCCTTCTACTGCTTCATCCATGAAAAGGGGATAAAAATCCCCACCTTAGAGGGAACTGTATGAAATGCCCACCTGGAGGAGGACACACAACAGCTTATTCACTTATTTAAATTTAAAAGTAGAAGTTGACCCAATTTCAATGTCTGCAGTTGTCTTTCAATGTTTAAAAGCAATTCTAAGAGAGCTTGTAAAACGAATCAAATGCATCCAGAACCAAGAGTAGAAGTCCCTCTTCACCCGTCTGCTCACAGAACACCATGTCTCTAGAGCGGGGCTTGGCAAACTGTGACCTGTCACCACAAGCTGACTCCAGCTGCCCCTTGCCCTGCCTGCTTTATAAAATAAATTTTATGGGGACCCGGCCTTAACAACTCCTCGCTTTGCTTCTGTGCTGTAAGGGCAGAGTTGAATAGTTGTGCCAGAGACTGTATGGCCCACAGTATTGGAAATGTTTACTATCTGTCCCTTGACATAAAGTCTGCCAACCTCCGCTCTAGCGTAATCAGTGTTTATGTATAGTGTCTGTTATTTCAGACTCTTTCGCATGTTTTTGAATATGTCCAAGTATGTATATATGCAATTACACAAATACATCTTTATACACAAACACATGTATACAAATATATATATATATTTTTAGCTAAATGGAGTCATGCTATGAATAATGATGTTCATAATATATCCTGCATATTTCTTCATTGCAGTGCCTGTGGGGCCACTTCGTTATTTTGAGGAAAGCGCATGTTTTGTAGAATGGATGTACAATAATCTATTTGAGCATTTCCCTACTCCATTGATGAGCATAAAGCTTGTTTCCAATTTCTGACAGCCATCATAAATGAGTCATCAACGTGTCTCTGCAAACCCCATTGTAGCCATCATTCACCCAGTCTGTACAATGTTAGGTCTTTGTAGCAGGGAGGGAGGCAAACTCCATTCCCTGCTGGAGTTTCTTACACACGGTAAACAGGACCGAAAATACATTCCGCGTTTCGGATCTTAATTATGCATTATGCACCTAATTAAAATGCACGTTGTCAGTAAAAGGTAAGGACTATATTAGATTGTGGCTGTTGGCATCATGATTAATATACATTTAAGCTTTAAAAAAATCTGTTGTTACATTATGGTAGATTTTCCAGAAAGAAACACGATGCTTTAAAATGCATTTTGAAAAAGACAGAAGGAGCTATGAACTCGGTGGGCGAGATCCAGCTTCTCCCGGAGCAGATGATAGTGATACATAATTTAAAAAGGAGCCAGGGCCACACCTTAATCTGCGTGTTGTTCAAAGCAGGCAAGTAGATTCATGCAAATCCCGAGGGTGGAGAAATGCAAGGTATCAAGCTCTCCAGTGAAACCTACATGCCATTGTCTCGTCTGCAAAACCACTTATCCACGTTTTACCAAACTGTGGCTCAGTTTTAGGGAAGAGCCCCTTCTTGACTTCTTCCCGAAGTTCACCTTCCTCTGCACCGTTACAGGTTTCTATGGGAGAGACTCCTTTTCCTTTTTTTGACTCTAAAGAGTTTCTCTTTGTTCTGAGACTTTCTGGGGGCTGGATGTGAATTTTCCACTTTGTTCCGTGCGTTGCCATTTGTAAGCTGCCTTTTTCTCACCTTCTCTGCTTCACGCTCAGTTTATTTCCCTGAAAGATCAAGAAGATGACTGTGAAACGTTGGCTCACATTTGGAGGTGGCCTCAATTCTTAGACTTTTGTTCACTGGGAGCAACCCCCCACCTCACTCCACCCCCTCACCGCCAGCTATTGACTGCTTTCTCTTCCTGCTTCCGCTTTCGGTCCTAGTGAGTCTGAGGCCCTTGCCTCTGTGATTACGAAATGTTAACGTCCTTCTTGTGTCCTCTTCCTTCACTCCTTTGTTCTTTGCTTTCGGTACAGCTGCCCGATTGCTTCTCTGGGGCTCTCTTTCTGCCTTGACCAGTTCTGGGGTGCATGCTAAACGCCAGAGACAGGCTGCTAGTTCTCTCTCCCCGTCTCTCTTAGGAATTGGACCCCCAAAGGTTACCCTGGCATGTGTCCCTGGAAATAACATGACACATCCCAGCTTTTTTGTGGCCATGGTCACTTGACCGATTCCTGGCCAATGGGCTGTAAGTAGAAGTGCTCTTGGCCACAATTTGGGAGCGTCTTTGCCCAGAGAGGCCATGGGCTGGGGTGCTTGGCATGAGAGTGGCGCACTTGCACTTGGACATGGAGGCCATGTGTTGACCTTGGTGGACCTAGTAACCAGAGCCACTGGGGTAATATGGGCATCTCGGCACAAGCCAGGAGAGAAATGCCAGTGACACCAAAGACCAGAAAATATTTCCAGGTGCACAGGAGAGCAGAGCACAGCAGCAGGCCAGTGGAGGGGCAGGAAGGAGCGTGTGCGTGCGTGCGTGCGTGTGTGCGTGCGTGTGTCCAGAATCCTGAGTTGATGCTGTTAACCCCAAATGATGGCATTTACCTGAAAGTGACTAAATTTTCTGCTACTAGATAGACTGGGGAAATGAGAAAAAAAGACATTCAATTGTCATAGAAAAATTAAAAAAAAATAGTTCTTGCACATGCAAGTTTGGGCTCAGTGAAAATCATTTCCACTAGGGGAGTTTGGGCTCACCTAGGCAACCGGGACTCAGCGCTGCGCTCTGAACAGGCAGTGACACCGACAGATTTGTGTTTTCTCCCAAAGTCTTTTGTTCTGGGAGGTTGTGGCCATGTGATGGTCACGGATCGCTTTCATCCCCGTGGAGACTCTCAGCTGTCCTACATATGTCACTATATTTTTGCAGAGTCAGATAGTCCTTCCTGAATTATTTTCTATTGTCATCATTTGTGATCTCCACTATAGCCCTGTCTTTATATATTTTCTTCAAAATAGGCTTCCAGTCAATTTTTAGAGAGTGTGCTTCGACGCTCTTGGTCAAATTTAAGAACTGCAACTGGCTCTCTCCCTCGACTGATAAGGAACACAGAAAAATAGAGCATGTCTTTCATTTGAGAAATTCATTTTTAAAATATGTGACCTTTTCCTCCATCCATCTTTTTTCAATTTGATTTGTTGCTAAAGTGATAGTATGAAGATACCGAAGGACTTTTTAAAATTAGAAAAAGAGCCCCATTAACGATGACCTCATTTAGGATTTTTGGTTGACAGTAACAGGAACTGAATTGAAGTAAGATGAGGTGGGAAAAAACATATGGGCTTAAGTCACTGAAAAATTCAGGAAGAGGGCAAGTTTCGGATAAAGCTCGACCTAGAGGAGCCTTTCTTCCTCTTCATTCCATTTCTCAATGTGTGGCCATTGTTCTTGAGCAGGACCAACGCTTGGGGTGGCAAGATGGTCACGAGCAACTCCAGCAACTTCAGCAGAAGGTCTTCTCTTTCTTAATATTAAAAAAAAAACCCCAGCTGTAACTGGTTTGACTCAGTGGACAGAGCGTTGGCCTGCGGACTGAAAGGTCCCAGGTTCGATTCTGGTCAAGGGCATGTACCTTGGTTGCGGGCACATCCCCAGTAGGGGGTGTGCAGGAGGCAGCTGATCGATGTTTCTCTCTCATCTATGTTTCTAACTGTCTATCCCTCTCCTTTCCTCTCTGTAAAAAATCAATAAAAAAACAACCCAGGAAAGTGATTCTCATTGGTCTGCTTAGGCCGAAGCGCCTCTCTGAATGAAGTCCCATGGCCAAGGCAATGAAACGACCTATGAGGGCCAGAGCTGGGGCATGTACCTCATTATGGATTTGGGGGTGGGGTCAGCTCTGGGACCCCATGGATTAAAGATGATGGAAAAGTGGTTCTCTCTCTCCTTGCATCCCTCCCTCCATATCAGAGCATTGTTCCCAGAAGGATAAGTACATGCTGATTAGGAAAAAACAACAGAGAGCCACCAAACCCATAACTCTGTTCTCTAAACACTATGAACACTTCTATCCTTCTGCATTCCTTTTTGTCTCTGTTCATAACATTATATCTTTATTTGATTAGCATTATAATACAAAATAGATCAGATGTCAGCAAACTATAGCCCGAGGGCCAAATTTGGCCCGCTGCCTGTTGATGTAAATAAAGTTTGATTGGCACACCGCCATAGCCATTCACTCACAGATTGTCTGTGGCTGCTTCATGCTACAGCAGACAGTTCAGTAGTTGTGACACAGACCAGATGGTCTGTGAAACCCAAAAATATTTACTATCTGGCTCTTTACAAAAAGTGCTTTTTACTTAATGGCTTCTTGAGAACAATTTCATGTTTTCGGGGTCTTCATAGTTGTTATGATGAATTCTGGCTATGGAATAATTTCGTTGGATGGGATGAATCTCCTTTACTGGTCTGCCCCCAGGGAGAGAGCAGCACTGAAGGTTTCCTGTAGGGACGCACTCCTTTCATGCATCTGAGCAGCATGTGGAAGCTCCTTTAGGTGCTTGCTCCATGGCCCCCCACCCCCGCCCCCCCAGGTGAACTCTGTTGAAACCCTTATCAAACTATCATTATGTTTTCTTTATATAAAACACCTTGAGGGCAGGGACAACGGCTCCTTATGCATCTTATTCCTAATATCTAGCACCATGGAAGGCATCACTTAGGTATGTTATCTACTACCTCTGAATTCACAACTTCTGCTGGAGTGAATCCGGTCATCCACTGCCTTAGCGAAAAGCTTCTGTGGTTCTTCCATTGCCCTTAGGATGAGATAAACAGTCCTCAGCATGATGTGTCACTCTTGCATGCTCTGGCTCTGACTTTCTTCTACTCTGGCTTCCTGTGCTCCAGCCTCAATGCCTAAATGCTGCATGCTTCTTCCTGCCTCAGGGCCTTTGCACATGCTGTCCTCTCTGTCTGATCGTCTCCCACTCAGCCCTCATTCCAAGGAAACTGGCAATGAAATAGGGCTGGGAAATAACACCTAAGACACAGTGTGTAGTTGTTCTTCCTGCCTATGCATCACAATCCCCCTCTTTAGCCCCAAACCCTTCACGCAAAAGAGTTCACTCACCAATCATTTATGTATTGCCAGGAACTGTCTCAGTCTTGGAATAGTGCAGCCATAAATTAGACAGGTACAACCTTGACTCTGTGGAGCTTATACTCAGTGGAGGCAGCGGACCAGGAATCCATCAACTATTACACAGAGTGACAGGCGAAGGTGCAGGAAAAGAGAAGACAGTGTGGGAGCAGAGCTGAGGGAAACTGCCCACGCCTAGGACCTCGGGTGAGACTCTCAAGATTGTGACACTGCAGATGGCACTAGGAGATGCAGATTTAGCAAGCAAAGGGAGGGGGGAGAGTGCTCTAGGTCGAGGCAGTAGGATGTGAGAGCTCCAGAGATGAGAGATCAGGGATGCTGAGAGGAGTTCTGAGTTTGCCAGCCCCCCAGACGCTGGGATGAGGCCTGGTATTCTTAGACGGGAGGCGAGGTGGGTCTCCTCCAGGTGACCTCAGTACCTCCTTCTTGCCTTCAAGGTCTCATCTAGGAGGCTGGAGTTGTCCATGACCATCTTGCTACCCCAAGGACTGGGCCTGCTCAAGAATGATGCTTTCCTTTTGCTCTCACTCTCTTCTGTGCTTTTACTACAGTCTGATTGTTAGGTTTGAGGACAGGATTGGGCTTCCTGCAGGCAATGACTTGATCAGGGGTTGGTTAACTTTTTCTGTAAAGGGCCAGAGAGCAAATATTTTAAGTTTCGCAGGCTGTACCCGTTTCTGTCACAACTAAACTCTGCTGTTAGAAAGGAGCTGTGGCCCTAGCCAGTTTGGCTCAGTGATAGAGCATCGGCCTTCGGACTGAAGGGTTCCAGGTTTGATTCCGGTCAAGGGCACATGCCTGGGTTGAGGGTTATATCCCCAGTAGGGGGTGTGCAGGAGGCAGCCAATCAATGATTCGCTCTCATCATTGATGTTTCTATCTCTCTCTCCCTCTTCCTTCCTCTCTGAAATCAATAAAAAAATATTTTTTAAAAAAGAGCTGTGGACAGTATGTGGATGATTGAGTGTGGCTGTGTTTCATTAAAAACAAGTGGGGCTGGGATTTGGCCCAAGGGCCATGATTTGCTGACCCCTGACTTAGATGATCAGCAATATCTTTATGTAGATCTTGACTTCTTATTAGGGAAAAAGTCTCTTATAGCAGTGTTTTCAAATTGAGCTCTGCTCTCCCCTGGGATTTCAATGGAGTTGCATGAGAGTCTGGGAGTTGAAGGAAGGATGAGGTCCAGAGAGAGGGGGCCACTACCCCGAGGCAGTCAGTGTGTGCATGAACTTGGCATTGAGACACCATTTTTGGAATCAGACCTTCCTTGTATATGCACGAATATAGAGTCTGTGTGTGGAGGTAAAGACAGGGTGATTTTTACTTCTCCCCACAGAAAAATCGAGTTTTTGTGAATAACCATTCATTATTTCTATAAGGTCCCAAAGGAGTTGTCTCCTAGTTTGAAGAAGCAGGAAGATCAGAATTTATTTAGTTGGGCCGTGACTTCTTTGTTTCAAGAGAAAATGATGGCTCTTGAAATGATTCAATTTACTTTTACTAGTGATAAGGCTTTGGGTGAAGGTCAAATTCTTATTTTCTTTTCCCATGAAACATGTTATTTGAATGGCCTTCTTAGTGAAGCCCTCATGATGTTGTGTCCAGTAGCGCCTCTTCCCCACTCGTGCTGGGATTAGGGGCCCTATTCCTCTCTTCCCTCTGGCTGTCTCCCCTTATTCCTCTAGTCTCTGATTCATGGACTCTACCCTGCACCCTCATTGCAGATCTGTGCACCCTCTCATTGTCCTTTCCCATTTGTCTTTAGGTCGCCTGTCACTGTGTCCCAGCTGGAGCCCAAAATGGGTGCTTATTTCTGCCCACCTCCCCCATCGGAGGGTAGGCACCGCATTGGCAGGGACCACACCTGTTTGGTTCACCACGCCCTGCTGATCTTGGACACTGCTCTGCAAGGGTTTGTCCGATTAAACTGGTAATTGTGTCATGTCACTGGTTGGGATTGCAGAGGAATGTGAGTGGCACAG
The DNA here is from genome assembly GCF_964212035.1 of Myotis nattereri. Taxonomy (NCBI): domain Eukaryota; kingdom Metazoa; phylum Chordata; class Mammalia; order Chiroptera; family Vespertilionidae; genus Myotis; species Myotis nattereri. The sequence goes on along the minus strand of NC_138083.1, from coordinate 10,970,239 downwards.
ATGATTTCAGGAACAGTTCCACAGTGAGGGACAACTTCTGCCGCCAGCAGCACACTATTGATAAATAGTGACTCAGAATGTAAGACTTTTCCGCTTTATTGTAGAAGATGCTGTTGAGCTATTGAAATCCCTCCTCATGTCATCTCTTCTCCCACCCCATACATACACAATGCTTCCATCCATGTCACTGGTTTATCACTCAAAGCCGGGTTGTCTGCCTCAGAGCTTTCTCTGGACCGGGCACCGGATGCCCACAGGGGTTACCTGCTCATCAGCACACTCTGGATTGATTTCCTTTCCTCCCTCTCTAACTTCTCACTCCCTACTGGTGCTTCCTGGGATCCCCTTCCATGTGAATTACTCCCACCCAGTGCTTGCCTCAGGCTCTGCTTCTAGAGGAACCCAGGAGAAAGAAGTCACTGAAAGGAAGCCTGGAGGTGGACAGGGCCAGGGCTGCTAGCTCAGCAGCTCTCAAGGTCATCCAGCACCCAGACTCTCCCATCCTCCCCCTCTTCCTTCCAAGCAGGTGGCCCTGCATCTGCGGGCTTGTCCTGTCGTGACGCCAGGCAGCTGCTGCAGCTTCAGAGACTGCGCGCTCCCCTGGGCGTCCTGCGTTGGCCGCGCTGGGGTTGGGGCGAAGGTGGAGATGCAGCAGGTGAAGAGGGTCTTTCCTGCTTCTCTCCTCGGAACAAGGATAACACACCCTTAGGTCTCCCTGGCCAGAATTGGGTCACGTGACCAGCACTTCTGGAAGGGAGGCTGGGAAGGTGACTCTCAGGTCTTTCAGTCTCTGGAGTGGGACGGGGTCAGGGCACTGGGAACAGGCAAGCGTAGCCACAGCATTCACCAGAGCAGGGGGCATGTCCCTCCTTTAAGATAGGCTTGCAGCCACGGGTGGTGAGATCACCAATCTATTTGTTATTAAAGGGGCCACCAAACCAAATGTGCCTCCAGAAAGGAATCTTCATCAGTTCATGGCTGAAAAGTTTAAATTTTACAGGAGAAGTTTGAAATCTCTGTAAACGACGGAGATGAAAAGGTCTGCATTTAAATCTGTTTCCTCAACAGATGGCTTCCAGAGTGAGCCGAGAGCGGAACGCACTTTCCGGGCGCAGCCACTCTCCATAAAGCGGGCCGCGCAGGGTATGACATCAGCAGAGCCCCAAGTGAATTACGGCGCATCCTTGCATTCGCCGAGGCGCCATCTATTATGCCCTGTGTGTAATGTTGATTAGGAAGGTGTCTTTGATAGCTCAGTGGAGGAAAAAGGGCTCATGCTAGAGGGCTGAATTACAATCATGGCTAAAGACAAAGGTACATAAAGGGAGGGCTGGACATTACAGCCTTTTGCATTCTTGTGTCTGTGTGGGAGAAGGAAGAATAAGGTTAGATGGAGTCATCACAAAAGGACACACTCCACATTTATGAACAAAGACTTTCCTATTTCCTCCCCGACTCGAATAATTCCACGTCTCCCCTTAATAAAGTCCTGCCACTTACCCAATGCCGGGTGCTGTAGACACACATTTAACCAGTTACTTTCGAGTCTTGAGAAAGAAAGAGCTATCCATCGTTCTTGGCCTCGGAAAGTGAAGGCCATAGGTCAGAGTTCATTACAACACCACTAAAAGGATGGTCAAAATCTATTTTCTCCACTGGAATTTTACTGGGCTAGATATTGCTCGAAACAGCCGTTGGTTGTAGCTGGGACATTTTGTGGGTAATAAAATCCTCCTAGAAATGGTACTTGTGTCAACATTATGTGACCTAGGAGAGTTTAAGAGATTTTAATAATTGATGTAAAGACAATAAACTACACACAGTGCTTCTCAACCTTTGGGGCATACCAGATGCTCGGACATTTTATAAACTTGCTGAGTCAGAGTCTTAGAGGGTGGGGCAGGGACATGAGTAGTTTCAACAAGCTCCTAGGGAATCCTGCTGAGTCACCGCAAAGTGCCCTATTCCTGCCACGGAGCTTCTTTGAAAAGCACTAATAATATCCTAGATGCATTTGCCCGCAGCTGTGCTGGGCCTTAGGGGCTAGACCTGCCCAATACAATAGCCACCAGCCACATGAGGCTATTTTAATATTAATTTATAGTAAGTTAAAGAAAATAAAAAACGTTAGTTCCTCAGTTGTTCTAGCCCCATTTCAAGTGTTCAATACCCACGAGTGGCTAGTAGCTACCGTATTAGCAAAGATACGGACCATCATCAGCGCAAGAAACTCTATGGCCCAACACTGGGTCGGATAATAACAAAAGAGACACCATTTCTGCCCTAATGGAGAACACAGATCCGCTCCCCACCTCCCAATCCACAATGACACTTTCTTGCTTACGAAGGAAATGAAGGGCTGTGATCAGGATTGGAAAACAAAAATGCAGGGCTCTTACCTTGTTAAGAAAATGAAGAATTTCAAATCTCTACAGCAGAGCGTTAAACCACGTATGGGGCCCTTTTGAGCAGAAGTTTCACACCCAACCTGGCTGCGATAGACTAAAACCCCACAAAATCAGGGGTCCTCAAACTTTTTAAACAGGGGGCCAGTTCACTGTCCCTCAGACCGTTGGAGGGCCGGACTATAGTTTAAAAAAAAACTATGAACAAATTCCTATGCACACTACACATATCTTATTTTGAAGTAAAAAAACAAAACGGGATCAAATACAATATTTGTATTTGCATGTGGCCCGCGGGCCGCAGTTTGAGGACCCCTGCTAGATGCTCCTACCAGAAAGTGGCAATCGGAGGCGGAAAAGAGGAGAGAGAGCGAGAAGCACACAGCACACAGGGGAAGGCTTGGGCACAGGGACCAGCCTGCACAGAGGACCCGAAGTGGGAAAAAGGACGCACAGGCCAGACCCTGAAAGCATTCGGGGAGGTTGGAGGACAGCAGCGGTGAAGGCTGAAATGCAGCCACGGTCGTGTCCTTGCAGCTGGTGGGTGTGCAGTCAACCCCACACCCCACGCTAACCCCCCTTGCGTGGTTCTGCTCAACACCCCATCTTCTGCTTTCCTTTGTGAGGTGGCCGGCATCCCTAAGTACGACAGAACCCTTTGGACACAGAGGGAAATTCCATTTTTTATTTTTAAGGTGAGAGCAGAGAGGCACAGGAAATTATTTGCTTTGATTCACAATCTGGTGGGATCGCAGGCGGAGGAAATCGATGGGGACGCGCTGGGTTCCTCCGGGATGGAGGGCTGAGCGGAACATTCGTGACTCTTCCATGTGTCAGGGAGAAGCGTTTGCCTTGCACGTGCTGCTTCCCGGAAAGGTGTTTCATCAACAGAAATGCTGGTTCTCTGGCTCCCGAGGCTATATTTAGAAGTGACATTTGCATTTCCACAGATCAACAGTTCCTTCTGGATTCCGCTCCCAGAGCTCTGCTGTGGCAGTGAACATGCTGCCCGCCCCCTCCTCCCCGACCCCGGCCCCCGCCTCTCATTCTTGGCTGTTGGGAATTAGTAACATTAGGAGGCATCTGTAATTTGGATATGATAAATTTGCACATTTTTAAAGAGGTCACAATGAACCAGTAGCTTATCTTTCAAAAGGGCTTCGGGGAAAATTTATCGTACGCTGTATTTTCTGTCACATTCATTAAAAAATACCTGTATAACCCTGGCCAGTGTTGTTCAGTGATTAGAGCATTGGCCTGCACACTAAAGGGTCACAGGTTCAATTTCTGGTCAAGGTCATGTACCTGGGATGCAGGTTCCATCCTGGTCCTGGTTTGGGAGGCAAGCAATTCATGTCTCTCTCTCTCTCTCTCTCTCTCTCTCTCTCTCTCTCTCTCTCTCTCCTTCACTTCACCCTTAAAAAAAAAAGAGATTAATGGAAAAAATCTCCAGTGAGGATTAACACACAAAAATACCTTTATAGAATATGCTAAAGCATCCCCTGATCCCCCAAATCCTTCCAAAATTTTTCTGGCTAATTTTGATTCTGAGTTTCTGAGACCATAGGTGGCTTAATTGATAGTTCAAATTCAGAGAGGAACTGCTTTTATTCAGCAGTAAAACATTATTTCATTGAGGCTTTATGTCTGTGGTGTATGTGTGTGTGTGCATATTATTTTGTGTCAAGTAGAGTTGAAATATTCTAAGTATTACTTTAAAAAATACATATTTTATTGAATTAAAGAAGGAAGGGAGAGGGAGAGATTGAAACATCAATGATGAGAGAGAATCATTGATCGGCTGCTTCCTGCATGCTCCCTATTGGGGATTGAGCCTGCAACCTGGGCATGTGCCCTGACGCGGAATCGAGCTGTGACCTCCTGGTTCATAGGCCCATGCTCAACCGGCCGGGCCTAAGTACTACTTTTTTGGCATATCTCCATTTGGGCAAAATAGTTCTCACAGCTATTGATAATGAAGGAAAGGATCAAATATCTTACTTCCTTGTCAAGGGGTGGAAAAATGGAAATAGTAAAGATAGCCACTGGCACCCATTAATCTATGGGATTATTGACCTACCTGTGGCAGTAACATTCTACAGCCTCTGGGACCTGATCAAGGGATCCCATAAAATTGTGAGCGTGTGTTACCATCAGAGGGCAGTATGCACTCTCTCCAAGAGCCCATAAAAATTATATGTTTTCCTGCCATAGCTAAAAGGATTTGTCTGGCAAAGGGCAAACCCATTAGGCATAAACATTCAGCATTTTTTTTTTTTTTTTTTTGCTGTTGCCTGTCATAATGGAGACAATGATTTGAAAGTTCTGATTAAACTGGCAAGATTTCCTATCTAATGTATGTTTTCAAGCCTGTACTTTTCAACGATATTTCGTTTAATTTCCAACTGTGCTAAGAGGCCTGGATTAGGCCTGGGGTAATTTATTCAGGACTTTGGTAGGGAAAGCTCACCTTAATCTCAGCGTGGAAGCTCTCATTGGAATATAGATGGTTGTTAAGTAACAGGCAAGTCTTTATCTAAACAACATCCAAAGTTTAAAAAAAATAACTTTTTAAAAAGAAAAGAAAAGATGTTATGACTAGCTCCAAAATGTGCTGGAAAGTTCCCACTCACCAAAACCGAATGTGAACATAAAGATTTAGTGAATTCCTTCTGCCGTCCTGGTCTTTCTGAAACGCACAGAAAAGAAATCTCTGTGTAGGTGGGCAGGTAGGAAACAAAGGCCAGAGAACACATTGTACAAACTGAGCATTTGCATTTAAAATATGGTTTACTGTTACTCCGTGGAATCTCAGAATCTGATTCATCTGTGCGCATAGAGTCCTGGTGAGGGAGCGTGGACCTGGAATTGGCAAAGTTACGATTGTGTCAGCGCCTGGTTCAGGGGCACAATCGCAAAGGCAGGGCGAGTGGACTGGTCTTTCAAAAATTTCAGCAAATAAATCCTTGGCGTTGCAGCTGCGGGGCGGGCGCAGTTGCATCTGGCAGCCTTGCTTTTCTGCTGACTGCGACAGATTGCGCGCTTCTGCCGGAGTTTCTCTAGGGGGCAGTAAGGATTCGAGGCTCTTTCCGTGTTTTTCTGAGATGATGGATGTCAGGGCGCAGCTGCCGCGGTCAGGGGGTGCACACAGTTCCTGGGATGGAGAGAGCTGGCGAACTCTCCAGAAGGAGGCCGCAGCCGCTGCTTCCTGTTATGCGACAATTCCTGTCTTTTCAAAAGGAAATGTCTGGGTTTATTAACGGAGAATAGCTCCAGACACAACGTCTATGTATTCATGGTGATGAAGGACTGAAAGGTTCAATGGCTATTGGGACGGTGCCTTGGATGGGGGATGAAGCCAGGAATAGTGAATCCAAACAGAACAGCTGGGACAATTTTGCACTCAGGGGACATTTAGAGACGTGTTTGGTTGCCGAACCTGGTGGGTGCTCCCGGCATCAAGTGGGCCCAGGCCCGGGATGCTGCTGAAGACCCTGCAAGGCACAGGGTGACCCCACAACGAAGAGCTATGCGGCCCCAAATGTCCCTGGAGCAGAAGTTGAGAAGCCCTGACATAAACAATGGGGGGCCACGCAGGGGACATGACCATGGATTGCAGGAAGTTAGAGCGAATCTAGTTTTCATTTTCAGTGTGAGACTCTGAAGATGAAAGCCAGGAAGTCTGTGACAGTGAGGAGTGTGTTTGTGTGCGTGAGTGTGTGTGTGTGTGTGTGTGTGTGTGTGTGTGTGTCTTTTCTAGTGAAAGTGTTAAGTTCTGAGAACCAGGCGATTTGGAGCATATGTGGAAGGCGGAGGTAGCTAAGTGGATTTGCAGAGTGGCGGGAGCAGGCCCAGGGGTGAGCTGCTGGGAATGTGGGGCTGGTCTCTGCTGCCGTTCCCCGGATGCAGGACCTCCAGGTGCTTCTGGTGTTTTTAACGGCAGGTTCGGCACAGAAACGCTGATTCGGGAAGAAATGCTCACTTGGGAGGAGGTCCTCCAACTGGGAGCTCCTGCCAATGGCAGACGTCAGCCGGTTGTCTATGAACGCAGCGGCGATCTTGTCTCCAGGGGAGCATTTGACCATGTCTGGGGACGTTTTGGGTTGGTACCAGTTGGGGTAATGTCACTGGCATCTCTGCACAGGGAAGACCCCTCCCCTCCGGTTGCACAGTCACCAGGCCCGCCATCTCATCCTGCCAGGGGTGAAGCCGCCCCGTGGTTCCTGGCTTTGCATAGTACCTCACAATACCGTTTCCTCCCCTCCTGCCCAGAATCCAAAGTGCTCACACAATGACAACTTCTCATCCTCAGACATTCCACAGGTGGCCTGCTGTGGGAGCGGAGAGTGGGAATTGCATCCAGTGTGTGTGTCCGGTGCAGTTAGGTGTTGCCAGGCATTTAAAGAGACAGCTCTGTGCCCAGAGGTAGGCACTTAGGTAGACAGAGCAGGTTGGGTATAGGCCCCGGTCTTGGAAACTCAGTTAATTTTTAGAAGACCCAGGCACGGGGCCAGTCTTTGCAAGAACGAGGAGGTGTCACAGCTTGACCGAAATATCCAGGGAAGGGTGGACGTGATGACCGGTCAGCAGACAGGTGGGAGGATGAAGGCAACCGGAGGCGGGGGTGGAAGGGGGCAGACAGGAGTTAGACTGAGGTGCTTGAATCCCAGCTCTGCTGTTTACTAGCTGTGTGGTGCTGGGGAAAGCATTTCACTTCTCTTAACGGTGGTTTCTGCATCTGCAAAATACAGATAATGATACTCTTTAATTTTAATTAAATTAGGGCTTTAAATGTAATAGTGTATTAAGGAGCTTTTCATAGTGCCTGGTATCTAGTGTTTAGTAAAGGCTGCTCTTTTGTTATCATCTTCACTGTCACCATCATTATTTTCTTTCTTTTTTAAAAGAATTGATTTTAAAGAGAGGAAGGGAGAGGGAGAGAATGAGAAAAACATTGATGTGAGAGAAACATCAATCGGTTGCCTCCTGTATGTGCCTTCACCGGGGATTGAACCTGCAGCCTGAGTATGTGCCCTGACCGGGAATCGAACCAGCAACTTTTTGGTGCATGGGACGATGGTCAACCAACTGAGCCACACTGGCCAGAACACCATCATTATTTTCAATGTTCTGGAATCTTTATTTGTGCCAAACTAAGCTTTTATACCCCCACCTTTTTCTTAATTTGAGAAACTAGAATTATTTTCTTTTGAGAAACTAGAATTTTAATTGTATTTTTTTGGTGTCTTTTTCATATAGCTTTTCTTATATTCAGAAGTTTAGTCTGCATAATGGAAGAAAGAGATATACTTATTTATTTATTTTTTGCTGTTTGGGTTAAAATGACCAGGATTTAAACAAATAACGTTGCAAGGTGAAAAAATTTTCCTGACAAGTAGCACTAGGATTTCCCTAAGAAATGAAATTATCTTTGTTTGGGAAAATAATTTCAGATGTCTTTGGGCAGAAGTTGAAACTTAAAATCTTAATTGTTGAGAAATGAGGTTCAGAAAAAGGGAAAACGTTTTCCGCATGAAACAGAGAAGAATTTGCTAGTTTGGCTTGGGAAGGGCGTGTGGGCAGGGGAGAGAAAAGGCAGGCGAGTGAGGGGGAGCCGCGTTAGGGATAGACACGTGGTCCAGGTGGCCAGTCAGAGGGGAGCAGCTTTCGGCTCCAAAGAACAGTTCTCGGGTGAATGTGCAGAGCTAGTCAGCCCGAATCCCAGGACATCCACGGGAGCAAATGGCCATGATGTCCTCTCTCTGCCGGGCTTGAGCGGTAAGGATGCCAGTTTGGGGTTGCCAGCAGCCATTTTGTCACCAGGAGGCACAAGCTTGAATGAGAAAGAAGCTAACTCAGAGAGAAGCAGAACCAAGAGCAGCAGAAAGACTAAGTCCCTCTCCCCCCAAGTTCAGCTGTTACGTTTCTTTTGTGCTTTGATCAGTTTGAGTCGATGTTTCTGTCACTTGAAATCAAAGGAGTGCACGGTGCATGCCGATACAGGGGGCTCCCAGCCAATAGATGACAGAGGTGAGAACAGCGCAGGTCTGACTCTGAAGTCTGGGCCCATCTTGCTTCAAGGCAATTACTCTATCACATGAGGAGATAAAGAGCCTTTAAATTCACGTTTGTCATCTGTAAAATGGGAAGGTTGGGAGTAAATCAACCTGAGGTAGTCAGACTCTCAGGCTACGTGAAGATTAAAAATGAGAAAGACAAGGCAATTTTAATTTTTCAAACCCCTGAATTGAAACCTGAGATTTATATAGCACAGGTACTCGTAAATTAATTGAGATATCACATTTATTCACTTTTTACTTTGGATTTATAACTCATTGAGGAAAGAACAGTTAGCTACCACCCATCAGGAGATCCAATGTGCAATGCTACTAATTTTTAGAAGTGGAAATATAAGTAATTGTTTTAGAAATGCATCTTTTTTTTTAAAAAAAAATTCTCACCAGAGGATATTTTTCCATTGATTTTTAGAGAGAGTGGAAGAGAGAGGGAAAGACAGAGAGAAACACTGATGTGAGAGAAACACATTGATTGGTTGCCTCCTGCATGTGCCCTGACCAGGGCCTGGGCTGGGGAGGAGCCTGCAACCGAGGTATGTGCTCTTGACTGGAATCAAACCCAGGACCCACAGGTTTGCAGGTCAACGTTCTATCCAGTGAACCAAACCTGCTAGGGCTAGAAATGCATCTTAATAGAGACAAGCTTTTGAGAAAAATGGGGTCATTTAAAAAATGAGCTAATCAGGTGGAACGTTGGGAAACTGGTGGGTCTTTTAGGTGTAAACACAGATAATAGAACATTTTCAGTCATACCATCTGTCCAAGGTTTAAAATCAGATGTATCTGTCCCAGACTACACTAAGTTGGCATTCTTTGCCTTTAATTCCATGCAAAAATAATCCATTGAAATACTCTTCTGACAAAGTTTCTCAACAAATCATTGTGCAACTTTATTCACTTATTCAGCAGAAGTTTGTTGTAGGAGTCCTCTGTGTCAGGTTCTGTTCTAGGTGCTGGGAATGAACACAACAGAAAAGCAAAGGGAAATATCTCTGCCTGGAGGACAGATAATAATAAAACAAACAAGTAAATATATGGTATGTGGATGGTGATACTTGCTCCGAAGAAAATAAAGTAGGAGAGGGAGCTCTGGGTAGGATGCCACTTCAACTTGGGTGGCCTCAGTGATTAGAGGGACTTTTAAGCAGAGATAAGGAAGGTGAGAGAGGGATCACGCACATTTCCGGAAGGAAAAGTGTTGTATGCAGAGGAAATGGCAGGTGCAAAGGTCCTGAGGCAGCATGCATCCGGCATGTTGAAGAAATACCCAGGAGGCCAGTGTGCCTGGAGTGAGGTGAGAGAGGGGCTCTGCCGAAGTCACTGATGATAGAGAGTCTTAAAGGGTGGATGAGAAGGGGAGACCACCCGGACCCCAGAGGTCAGGGGGTCCCCACCTCAGCACTGTCGATATTGGGGGCCAGGTCAGTCTTTGTTGTGAGTGCCCTCCTGTGCAGTGGAAGATGTTGAGCAGCACCCCTGGCCTCTGCCCACTAAATGCCAGTAGCTCCACTTTTCCTGACCCCAAGTGGTGACAACCAGGATGTCTCCAGGCACTGCCAAATGTCTTATGGGAGCAGAGTCACCCCAGGTGAGGACTTTGGCCATTACCCTGAGTGAAACAATGGGTCCCGGAAGTTCTGAGTAGAGGGGTGACATGATCTGACATGACTTAGAACCCTCACTTTGACTGCAGTCTCTTGTCTGAACCCCCAAAGGAAATTTAAGTTCTCTATTATTTAACATTTTTAGCTCTTTGATTTTCCTGCTCATGGAGACAGTGAGGTGTTCTGTAATAACACTAACAATAGAAATATAATGCAAGTCACAAATGTAATTTAAAATGACCTAGCAGCCATATTAAGAGATAAAAAGAAAAACAGAAATTAACTTAAATAATATATTTATTTAACCTAATATGTCCAAAATATAATATGAACATGTAATCAATATCAAAAGTTACTAATGAAATGTCATCCATGGATCTCAGTGGTGATGGCAGGAAGTGTGCATTCCTGGGGCTTTTCAAAGTGCAGGTGCTTTCTCATCTCTCCCAAACTCCCCACACCCCCAGCCAAGGGCCTTGGGGGTGGCTTCTGAGCATATGTGACTGGTATGTAGAATGAAAGATGGCTGAGGGCATCAGAGGTAATTAAAGTGCCCCTTGGTCCAGCGCTTGACACGTGGTAAGCAACTTAGGTAGCATTTGGGCTTCTTCTGTTCCTACCAGCCACCTGCCTTATAGCCCAGCACCAACCCCCAATCTAGGGGGTCCCGATGGCTGGGCGGAGACAGAGCGCCAATGCAGGGGTGGATGCCCACCCCAGGATAGGTGAGGGCCCACCCCCAGTAGAGGAAAAAGTTACTAATGAGATACTATACATGTGTTTGGTCCTAAGCTGTTAAAATCCAATGTGTTTTCAGTCTATACTTGTGGCGCTTCTCAGTTCGGATTTGTCCCATGTCCAGTCCTCACGCACCATGCTGGTTAGTGGCTACACTATTGGACAGCACAGGACTGTAGAGTCTGAGCTCAGGACAGGAGATGGATAGAACCCTAGTGACTCAGAAGCAGGCTTTCAGTAGCATCTAAAGGCCTGGTTTTGGCCAACCTTCATTTTCGCCTGCCAAAGTCTGGGGGCAAACCATCCCTGTCCAAATGCATTGGCACTCAGGGAAGACCAGCCTTCCTGTGGGCATAACGCAGGGCCATAAATGAGAGCAAGTGCTTTTAGAAATGATGACGTGACGTCATGCTCTGACGTAATGTAATGTGACAGGTTGTGATTTTTATTTTGATAAAGTTTCCTCAAATGTAAAGCGGGAAGTGAATTTGAGGTTCCTGCTGCCCAGGACCTCGGAATCCGGGCCACGCTTCAGCTGGCCACAGGAGTGATCCACTGCTCATACGCGGGGCAGCTGTTTCCAGACGAGTCGTTAGTACTGTTTGATGTGGCTCTTGTGTGGTCCACTTGGATTCCAGGCGCATTCCAAGACTCTCTCAGGATTGAAGAAAGAGGTCTTTGCAACCCAATCCACTCCGCAGGGTTAAATGGTTTTGGAACTGGAGGCCCCACTGATTCATGGGGCATGACTAGCCAATACATTTCATCTCAAATGGAAATGGAGATTGGTTTTTAATGATTGTCTGGGGTCCCGTGTTAAGAAAACTTCTGAGGAGGCCTCTGACTCATAGGAGAGAGTACCTTATTTAGCCAGCGATGTTGGGCATGGACATGGGCAAGGGCAGTTCCACTTTATATGCTATGTATTTGGCCTTCCTGACTAAGGGGGCTATTTCTTGTTTCTGGGATGAGCCCATAACAGGAGTTTCTTTTTCTTGGGTAGAAACAGTGCCCAAGGAGGGGCGAGGGTCCTACAGGTAAGTTAGACTGAGGGGCCAGCTCACCTGGAGCAGCTCAGTTGGCTGGAAAGGTAGACCTGTGGCCGATGCCTTGCTGAGCTTGTTGTGTGGGACCCAAGCCCACTGCTAAGTCAGGGTGTTGGGAGGAGCACAAGTCTGGAAGCCAGGAGGATTGAGAAAAGAAGGAATGTGTTGTATCAAATAATTGGAATAAGCAATTCCGGGTAAGGAGAGCTTACAGGGCAATGGGGTTCATCTCGTGGCAATCCACATGGCTTAGTAGCGTCTGCCTGGAGGGATGCTGAGGTTGTGCCAGGGTTTAGGCAGAAAACAGGCATCATTGATTGATAATGTCTGCCATGAGTCTAGGCGTTATGCAAGTCAGCACACATGCTACATATTTACCACCTCTGATTTACAGGCGTGCTTGTGCTGGGGTTCAGAGCCGTGATGGATTGCTAATGTCTGTTATGGGCGTAGGAGTCATGCAAGACAGCACACATGTCATCTATCGGCGAACTCTGATTTAGAAGCGTGGCGTAGTGATGGCATACGTGCTTTTGTGGTTTTCTTTGACAGTGGCCTGCTTTGTTTCCTCTTTACATTTACATTATTTGTACAGTGAACAGATGCTCGTTAGTTGTCTAGGTCTGTGCCTTGGTTAAGCCAGACTCATCTATGCTAATAAAAGGGTAATATGCTAATTAGACCAGATGTCTTCCAGACATCTTTCCTGACAAAGCCGGGGGCATGGCTAGCCTGCAAACCACCCCAGGCCCCTTGCCCAGGCCGCCCCCCCCACCACCATGGGCCCCCCCAATCTGGGCCTCCTTCAGGGCAGGCCAGCTGGCCCCCACCCATGCATTAGGCCTCTATCCTATATAATAAAAGGGTAATATGCAAATTGACCCTAATGGCAGAACAACCACTAGACCAATCACTATGAGGCACACTGACCACCTCTTGGTCCCTTTCCCCGGCTGACAGGCTCTGATTTCCTGATGGCCACCTGCTGTGGGGGTGGGGCTGGTGAGCAGGCAGGAACAACCAACCTCTCGGTCCCTTCCCCTGGCCATCAGGCACCAATCACACAATGGCAAACAGGGAACCGGGGGTGGGTGCCGGTGGGGGCTGGGGCCAGCTACAGGAAGCTGGGGAAGCTGACTCTTATCACAGGCCAGGCCTAGGGACTGTACCCATGCATGAATTTTGTGTGCCAGGCCTCTAGTTCAGTAATAATAAAAAAGTCTCCAAACACACAGGGCAGACAGTGGTAAGTGCTACCGAGTAGGTGGAGGAGAAGGGGCACCGGAGTTCAAGAATGGCTTCATGAAGGAGGTGGCATTTGAACAGAGAATTGGAGATGGGGCAGATTTTCAGCATGTGGAGGTGAGGGAAAAGGCAAGGGATGGGGGAAGGAATCATGAGTGTATGTGGGAAACAGCGAGTAGGTGAATTTTGCACAGAAAGAACAGTGAGAGAGAAGACTGAAGTTGGATGGGGCACATTCTGGCGGATCCAAGCTGTGGAACTGGGACTTACAAACTGTCCATATGGAGTGACATGGAATATTCAGTGGCTTCTAGAGTGTTGTTGAAGAGACAACAGGTAGGTGCCTCTACTACCTGGCAGCCCACCATCAGAGCTTAAGTCCTCAGAGCCTAAAAAACCAGATTTTCAAGAGTCTGAAAATGCGACAGGATAAAAATAGCACTAATTATGGAGTGTTTCTCATCCTTTGCACATTCCTCGCTTGCTAAGGAAGACTCTGGCTCGCTCACTTCCATCTCTTCTCCTTCTCTGTCCTTCACAGGGCGTCTTGTGTCACTTGGATCTGCTGGTGGAGAATGAAGAGGGAAAAGTGGAGAACTGAGCTGGAAGAACATTTCAGAGCACTTCGAGGTGAGAAGCTGGCCTGCGCGAGGCCGAGTGAGGGACAGGAACAACATTTGAAGGGTTATTTCTTGCAGTCAAGAATATAGGTAAAGGCCTGGCACCATTCTGAAATCACTGTTACTTATGTACAACATGTTCATTCAACTGTGACACAGATCAGGAGCTGCATAGGATGGTCCCGAGTCCTGACTTCAGGGGAAAGGGCCTCTAGCGGAAGCCTTGCTGCTAGAGTCCCCTTTAGGTTCCCATCAGCGGCTAGGACATTGATCATCCTGTACAGGAGTTGGGCTCTAAAGCCATCACTGAAGGGAAAATTCTCCTAAAGTCAAAACCAGCCTCCCACCAAGTCCCCAAACCATAACCTGAAAACGCAGCATCCTCCAGTGAGTTCAGGTGAGCCAGGCTTTCTCCCAGGCTTAGTTCAGACCAGGCTTCTTGGTGGGGCTCCGCAGAGAGAGTTGGCCTGTGTTTGGGAGCCACATTGTGTGAAAAATCCGCGGAGTCTTGTGCTCTGCAAGGTGAGAGGCTCACCTGTGCAAGAATGTGGGGAGGAAGGGCAGAGGGAAGTCAGATTTATGCCTCATTCGCACACCTGTTTGGGGCACATACTCACCGAGGGAAATGGGGAACACTCCCCAGCCTGCACGGCTTCCTTCCTTCCCTCCTCTGTCTCCTGGCCTAGTGCACATCCTTGGTGGCAGAAGTTTAACGCACATAGGATGTGGCTCTATGGCAGCCATGGGCAAACTACGGCCCGCGGGCTGGATCCGGCCCGTTTGAAATGAATAAAACTATTGAAAAAAAAGACCGTACCCTTTTATGTAATGATGTTTACTTTGAATTTGTATTAGTTCACACAAACACTCCATCCATGCTTTTGTTCCGGCCCTCTGGTCCAGTTTGAGAACCCATTGTGGCCCTCGAGTCAAAATGTTTTCCCACCCCTGCTATGGCATGGTGTTACCACAAACACTCCCGGTGGCCTCATAGGACTGTGACAGGGTCGGGGGAGGACAGGAAGTCCCCATCGCAGTCTACCCACAGCCCATGCCCCATTCCCTTAGCACAAGGAAGAGCACGCAGGATGATTTTGGCGGCTGGGGAGGAAAGCTAAGTTGATTTTAGATGTAGTCTTTACTTCTGGTGCTGGTTCCTAGATTCTAAATAAATCCCGCCCTGGGACGCAGACGGCGGGATGGGCCAGAGGGGTCATGTGTGCGCCCTTCCTCTGGAAGCCAGCTAATATTTTCTCTTCAGCAAGAACAGGTTCCACCCGGGGCCCATTGAACGTGATAATGGCAGCTCCCCTGCCCCCACCTGTGCTCACGTCGAGCCTGGGGATTGGGTCTTCCTGCCCCAGCCCAGGCATGTGACATTCTGGAAACGGCATGAGCTCTGCATGACCAGGGAGGGGGCAGGAAGCCATCTGTCCCGCAGAACATCAGGAATGAGCGCATGAAGTGTGCTCCTCACAGTCGAAGCCACGGAGATGGCGGCACCATTGTTTTCCTGCCAAACTTGATGTGCCCAGTTGGGAGGGATCTGGCGAATTTTTCCTACCTGCTGCCTCTTTCTCTTCTCTCATGTCACCCCAGCCTGTCTCTCTGAGTTTTCTGAGTCCCCTTCCCTCTTGCTCTTCCCTCCCGAGCTGCCTTTGTGCGGCTGCCAAAGGAAGGCTCTCACTTTGACGGGAGGAGAGGGCGATTGGTGGTCGTCACCACTGACAGCTGCTCTGTGAGCGTCTGACAGAGGGGCCATTAGAGTCTGTGACAAGCATCTCCCCGTCAGAGGCTCCCACCATGCGGCTCTTTATCAGGCCGAGTCACAAGGCCCGAGAAGCCCCATATGATGAGCAGCAGGTGTCCTTGGGGTTGGCTTTCCTGGGGGTGGGGAGAGCTGGGGAAATGAGCCCGCTTGACCACACCTGGATGGGCAGAGTGGGCAGAACATTCCTTTTACTAGAGGCTCGGTGCACGAATTCATGCAGGGGCGGGAGGAGGGGAGGGGAAGGACTGCGAGAGGTTGGCCAGTAGGCCCTGATCTAGTTGTGCAGATGTGCCAAGGTAGCTGCAAGCAAAGACCACAGACAGAGCCCCCAAACAGCCTGAATACCAGCTACACTCTGAGGTGGAAATACAGTTCTACTTTGCTACCTGCCCTTCAGCGTCTCACTCTCCTTGGGGCGGGGTTGCTGACAGACAGGTCGACTCTCCTACCTCAGCCTCACATTTTCTCGGGGCTCCGCCCCCAAGCATGATAGGTAGCTGACTTTGGCCAATGGTGGCCCACCGCTGTAGGAGCACTAGCCAATCAGCGGTTGGGAGGTGCGGCCGAGCTAGAAGTGGCTGACAGGGGCAGAAGGGCAAGCAGCACAGTGCAGTGGCAGAGGTCAGGTGGCTGTTGTGCTTACTTTACACCTTGCAGTTAGGCTGCTGCCTTGCCCCTTCCGCTCCCTCCAAGCTGCTACTCTGTCTCGATCAACATCGATCAGCGTTGAGGTCACTCTCCTCCTACAGGCTTCCTGGACCCAGTTCTCCAGTGCCCGGAGCCTTAGTGGGGCAGGGGAGGGGGGTTTGCGGGGCGGGGGGTGGGGGTGGAAGAACCATGAGAGGTTGGCTGTGGGAGTGCACTGAACACCAGAGGGCAGCTCCTGCATTGAGCATCTGCCCCCTGGTGGTCTGTGAGAGTCATAGTGACCAGTTGTTCTGGTTGTTTGGTCTTAACGGTCGCTTAGGCTTTTATATATATAGTGTCTTAGAAGTCCTGACTTCTTTAGGTGTCAATAATTTGTATATTGTTTAGGCTGGGGCCTAGTAAGACTTTCCCTGCAAATTCTGTCAATGGTCTGATTTTCTTGTAGCCTTAGATTTAGGGAACTGTACCCAGTGTCAATATTTAAACTATGAAACCACAAGCCCCAACCACTCAGAGGTGCAGCCCAGGATATCCAAACAGATTTAGGGCCGGAGCAGTTGGCCCTGGGTGTCCAGCCAAATGTGGCCTTAAACGTACCCCACGTGGCTCATGCATTCCGTGTGCCATTTGATCACACAGCCCACTGTTTAGGGATGTGTGGAGTCCATCACACATGCTTTCAACATATGTCAATTGAAATTGTATGAAGCAAAGGAGAGCAAAAGAAAAGCAATCTAAATAAAGCTGGCAAATACACTCGCCAGTCTACGTAACACTCTGTGATCCATACTGTACGTGAGATGGAAAATGAGACTTTGCTGTCCCCTCGGGGGTCCCAGTCCCTGCATTTCACTCAAAAAGTGGGCTTCCCACCCTGTTGGCTGTGTTCTAGCGTTTAAAGAGGCGTATCAGTCATGTAACCTGGCCTTTAAGTGTAGGGGAGCTATAGGGTAAACAGAAAAGCCACCGTCAGTTTCAATTCCGCAGAAAAATGGTTGGTGTTGGGCTGGCTGGGAGGTGGCTGGGTGTAGCAGCACGCGGGTGTAGACAGGTCACCCTCTTAAAGATAATTTTTAAGGATGATTCTGACCACTTGTAAATTGCACTTTTGTGCTGCCCCCAGAACCCAACTCCTGTGCACGCAGCCACGTCGCTGTGTTTGCACCTTGAACTTGGCTCACAGCACACCTTACGCTTCACAGTACAGAAAAGCCACCTTCAGGGAGCAGGAAAGTCAACCTGAAACCATGCAAAAGATTCTCTTCTGAAGCTCACTAGTTATTCCTTGCGGGTTTTAAGGTCAAAACATTTCCTCATGCTGCCTTTTCTCACTATAATCAACCCAGCGAATCCCAAGTTTCTGATAGTTTCTAGCGTTGTGTCTATAGAGTAGAAATAATACGGTTGTTTGTTTGACATGTGGATCATCCATTTCACTTCTTCCAAACAACTCTCTTAGTCCCCTAACATCTGGGTTCCCCCACTTGCAAACAAATCCAAAATTACATCCAGGTTTAAATTAGACTTTTGGCCAGATAAATTACTTCACAAATCTGGAAGGAGGAGATGGATTTTTACATTTAATGTCAGAACAAGGGCTATTATAGACGTATCTAGTCCACATTTTATTTATTTATGTTTTGGCTTGAATATTTTGGGAATAATTGATTTTAAACCTAGTATCCCATCTAAATTTTAATCCTATGTATATTCAAAACAGAATGTATTCCATAACACAATTATGTGTGATCTGTTTGCTGAACAATATTGGGCCTTTCAGAATGAAAACATCCATTTATTATTTACCTACGTTAAATCCTAAGAAATTGGATAGAATTCCTGTTTTTGACCCCCAAGTGGATTTCCTTGCCAAAAAAGTAGTAATAAATACAAAAAGACAGGAAGAAAATTTAGTTTCTCAGTACTGAGTGCTGTACTAGTCACCAGTATTCAATAAGGCTCATTGATTTGATTTAAATCAAAAAGAGAAATGAATAATTGACATTTCTTATATTGGCGACTGCTGTGAACACCAAAATGAAATTTCTGATGAAGTTGAATAAAGGTCAACCTTTAGAAGACAATTGAATATATTTTGAAGTAATGAGACCAGCAATGTTCCACATAAGACACAGGAAGGACACATCTATAATACAGACACCCAATCTCTTTAATAATAACAAACACTTAAACAGGCACTAGAATAAAATGAGATTCCAGGTGGAGCTTAGGTATTTCTTTTCTTATAAAGCTAAGTCAACCTAACTAATATGCCTGTGCTTCTAAAAATGATGGTTTCTACTTGTGAATAATGGACTAGTTCGAAGAATAACTTTGAAATCCACACCTTTAAACACTGATGTTCTTTAAAAATAAATTATAATTAAGCCTTGGCCAGCATGGTTAAGTGGTTAGAGCACTGGCCCATGCACCAAAAGGTCACAGGTTTGATTCTTGGTCAAGGGCACAGACCTAGGTTGGGGCTTGTGTGGGAGGCAACCAATCAATGTGTCTCACATTGATGTTTCTCTCTCTCCCACCCCTTCCTTCCACTCTCTCTAAACAAACAGACAAACAAAATCAATAGAAAAAATATCCTCAGGTAAGGCTTAACCACAACAAAAAATTAAGAATCTTTCTTTAAACACACACACACACACACACACACACACACACACACACACACACACCACACACACAACTTTACTCCAATTCCTGATGCCTGGGATCCATGAGCTCAGTCACCTTTGCTCACATGGTAAATGACAGAAATGTGCAGCATGTGTTCAGAGGCGGCCTTCGTATCGGATAATGTTTGTTCAAAAGAGGGTGGCAAGCAACAGTCTTGATCTTTTCTCTCAAATTTCTTCCTCCCTCCCTACCTCCCTGCTTCTTTTCTTCCATTTCTGGACAAAGGAAGCCATGCTAGGATTTGTCTACCGAGGAAAGGGTACAGGGGGCTCCTGGGGTTTCTATACACCTTCCCACTCCCTTCTCCTCTGATCTTCCCGAAGTTCTCACACCTCTTACAGAGCCTTGACTTTGCTCATTCTCATGCCATCTCTCTTCTTGGAGCACATTGCTGCACTCTCTTCTGGCTCAGTCCCACTTGAACTTCAAAACGCAGTTCAAGCAACTGGTAATCAGGTACCCCCAGGCTGAGTGAGGTGCCCCCTGCCTTGGCTTTCTCATTGCCCCCTGGAAAGATATTTGTGGTAACATGTTGGTAATTATTATTCTACCAATGCATCTCCCCACCTAATCTGTGTTTGTTTGAAGGGCAGGGAATTTATCTTTTATCTTGTTATCCCTGGCTTCCAGCAGAGTCTAGAACAGGGTGAGGCTCAATTAGATATTCCAGTCAGTGTAATAAATTATCTTCAAATGTTTCTATTTTTTTTGAGGAGGGGGGGGTGCGGTGGTTTCTGGAGGTAGGCACATCAATATACTGTGTGTGTGTGTGTGGGGGGGGGGGGGGCGGCGATTGGCTGTGATGTTTTCCCAACAGGATGGTGTTTTATTTCATTGCTTTGGTTTATTTTCCATAATGATATTTAATTTATTTTGAATACCAAATAACATATTTGGAGGGAATACACCTTTTTTTTTGTTAAAGGGAGGAGGCCCATATTTTAAAAAAATATATCTTTATCATTGAAAATATTACTGATATCCCCTTTTATTCCCATTGACTCCTCTCCTCCCTCCCCCTCCCCCTGCCTTCACCACACTATTGTTTATGTCCATGGGTTATGCATATGTGCATATAAATCCTTTCTTAATCTCTCCCCACTCCCACCCCCATCCCTGCCTTCCCTCTGAGATTTGTCAGTCTGTTCCATGCTTTTATGTGTCTGGATCTATTTTATTCACCAGCTTATTTTGTTCATTAGATTCCACATATGAGTGAGATCATGTGATACTTACCTTTTTCTGACTAGCTTATTCACTTAGCATAATACCCTCCATGCTGTCTCAAAGGGTAAGATAGCCTTCTTTTTACAGCTGTATAATATTCCATGGTATAAATGTACCACAGCTCTTTTATCCACTCATCTCCTGATGGGCACTTGGGCTGTTTCCAGATCTTAGCTATTATAAACAGTGCTGCTGTGACATAGAGGAGTATATATTCTTTCTGATTGGTGTTTCGGGTTTCTTAGGACATATTTCCAGAAGTGGGATCACTGGTTAAACTGTCTAACCTTACAACTTAAAGAATGATAAAGAGAACAACAAGAAAAGCCCAGAGGAAGTAGAAGGGAGGAAATAATAAAGACCAGAGCAGAAATAAATGACATAGAGACTTAAAAAAAAAAAAATACAAAAGATCAATGAAACCAAGAGCTGGTTCTTTGAAAAGATAAATAAGATTGATGAACTCATCAAGAAACAAAGAGAGAGAGGACACAAATAAATAAAATAAAAAATGAAAGAGGTGACATAACAACTGACCCCACAGAAAAACAAAGAATTGTAAGCAAATGCTATGAACAACTATATGCCAGCAAGCTGGACAATCTGGATGAAATGGACAAATTCCTAGAAAAATATAATATTTCAAAAATGAATCAGAAAACCTGAATAGGCCTATAACAATGGATAAAATTGAAGCAGTAATAAAAAAAGAACAACAAAAAATCTCCAAACAAACGAAAGCCCTGGTCTGGACAGCTTCACAGGTGCTTTACCAAACATTCAAAAATGAACTGACACCTATCCTCCTCAAACTTTTCCAAAAAATCTAAGAGGAAAGAACACTTTCAAACTCTTTTATGGGGTCAGCATTATCCTAATTCCAAAACCAGATAAAGACACTACAAAGAGAGTTACAGGCCAATATCACTGATGAACATAGTTGCTAAAATCCTTAAAAAAATATTAGCCCATCAGATCTAGCAATATATTAAAAAGATCATACACCTTGTCCAAGTGGGGTTTATCCCAGGGATGCAAGGTTGGTTAAATATTTACAAATCAATAATTGTGATACATCATAAACAAATTGAAAGATAAAAATCACATGATCATATCAATAGATGCAGAAAAAGCATTCAACAAAATCCAACACCCATTTTTGATAAAAACTCTCATCAAAGTGGGAATAGAGAGATCATACCTCAACATAAGAAAGACCATATATGACCAACCTATAGCCAACATCATACTCAATGGGCAAAAACTAAAACCATTTTCCCTAAGAGCAAGAACAACACAGGGATGTCTGCTTTCACCACTCTTATTCAACATAGTACTGGAAGTGCTAGCCATAGCGATCAGGCAAGAAGAAGAAATAAAAGGCATCCAAATTTGAAAGGAGGATGTAAAACTCCCATTATTTGCACAGGACATCATTTGTACATAGAAAACCCCGAAGACTCCACCAAAGACTACTAGGGGTCCCATATCCTATATAATAAAAGCCTAATATGCTAAGTGTCTGGTTGTCTGTTCAACCAATCAAACTGTAATATGCTAATGATATGCTAAGGCCACTCAACCACTCACTATGACGTGCACTGACCACCAGGGGACAGACAGTTGACAAGTCAACCAGTCGCTATGACATGCACTGACCACCAGGGGTTAGCTTGCTGCTGGGGTCCAGCCAATAGGGACTGAGTGAGATGAGCCAGACACACCATGGAGCCCTCCCGAGGTACCTCCCCAGCTGGGCAACCTCCTGCGTCCCTCCCCATCCCCGATCATGCACTGGTGAGGGTCCCTTGACCTGGCCTGCACCCTCTCACAATTTGGGACCCCTCGGGGGATGTCGAAGAGCCAGTTTCAGCCCGATTCTGCAAGCCAGGCTGAGGGACCCCACAGGTACATGAATTCATGAACCAGGCCTCTAGTTTTAAATATAAAAATATATCTGGAAGTATCCCTCTTAATCATAACAGCTAGCAGTTGTTGAATACTAACTTATGACACGGACAGCCATGCGAGAATAGATTCCTGCTACTGAGTGCCTAAAGTTCACTCTTTAAATCTGGCTTGGGTGCATTTGATTGGCTGGAGATGGGTCAAGTGCCTGCACCCTAACTGCAAGGGAGGCGTAAAGTGTGAAAATATGGGTTTTAGCCTTTATACTTGCAGGTGATCACTAGTTTTCATCAAGATGCATTAGTAGGAGTTCATCCAAATGTATGAAAGAAAGTTCATATTTGGGTCAAGCAAAGAAGCATGGCAAATGGCCACTAAGTCTGAGAAGCTGTAGCAGGTGCTCTCAGCGTCCCAGCCCCGCCCCTGTGCACTCACCATCTCACTGCAATTTGGCCCAAATCCCAACAGTCAGGGCTGCATTTCTTTGCTGAAGGTCTTTCTCTTGCGGGCGGACCTGCTTTATACTGAGTGCCAGAGTTGCTGAGAAGGATCCTCTCCACGTACCCCACCATGGTAACTGCATTGATAACGCACTCTGTATAGGCTGCCTCCCCTTTTCTGTCTCAGGTCCCCACTCACCTACTGGGGTTTCCTGGGATCACATATGAAAAATCAAAAACTACCACATACTCGTCCTTGAACCACTCAAGGCCAGGGGAATGGAACACGCTGATTGGGCCAGCCAGGATCTTGCCCCACCTCTGTAACCTGGACCTGGAGCAAACTCCACCCAAAACACATGGAACACAATTGGTGGAAATTTTCCAAAAGATATCTTGGGGGAAATTACCAAAATAAGAATAGATTCTGAACAGAACAAAAGATGAATAACCTATGCAACATATGTTGGTCAGCAGAATGGATGACTCCATTGGGAGGAGAAAAAGGGTTGCCAGAGAGGACTAGAGTCACTGAGAAAACCAGAGGGGAACGAGCAAGGTCAGTGATGAGGGTGGGCAGTCAGGTAGGATACTGGCTTAAGGAAGTGGCCCAAGGTCTGAATTGAATGCAATTGCACTTTCCCAATCCAGCCCTTATGTGATGATCACACTCTGATAACCTAGACCTAAATGTAAGCTTTTGACAGTCACTGTTCTCTAAAACAGGAATTGCTAAGTAAAAAATACCTCTTACACTAAGAGCTGTGAAGTTACAGGAAGTGATGGAAACGTGCTTAACTCTTGATTCCCACAACCAAGAATTTTAAAAATGCTTAAACTGTTTTATCATACTTTTGACTTCTCCTCAACAAAGTATTTTGAGATAATTTCTATGGAAGATGCCATATGAAAATAAATTGGTTTGAAATGGCAGAGGTTTTATTATGTATTATTTTTTAAAAAATATATTTTTATTGATTTCAGAGAGGAAGGGAGAGGGAGAGATAGGAACATCAATGATATGAGAGAATCATTGATCAGCTGCCCCTGCACACCTCACTCTGGGGATCCAGCCGACAACCCAGGTATGTGCCCTGACTGGGAATCGAACTGTGACCTCCTGGTTCATACGTTGATATTCAACCACTGAGCCATGCCAGCTGGGCTGGCAGAGGCTTTAATAGAATATAATAGATTGATAAAGTGGGTCATCTTCTTACATGTTTGGCATGACTCCCAGAGAAAAAAGTAAGAAAGAGACAAAAGTGGAGATAGGGCAGAAAAGCATTTTAGCTGAGAAAGACGACCACACTAATATGCAGTGAAAATAGTGACCCTTCAACTTTCAAAGAGTGACTTTTGTCCTCATGCTCAAAATATATTCTGGTTGGAAACATTCCCAAATCAGGTAAGAATAGCATGTGGGAGAGCATGTGTGAGTGTGTGTGTGTGTGTGTGTATGTGTGTGTGTGTGTGTTTATGTTGATGTCGAAATAAAAAGCACATTATAAGCATACTAGAGGCTCAGTGCACGAATTTGGGCACAGATGGGATCTGGAGGAGGGTGGGGGAAGGCTGGGATGGATCAGCCTGCTGGGCGGGTGGTGGGACACCCTTCCAGCTCAGGATCTGGATTCATCCTGCTGAGATTTGCACCGGCTGTCGGGAGCCACCTGGTGGCTGCTTTTATATTATTTCTTTCTTGCAGAGCATCTAAGGAGGGGAAGCAGCTGTGGTGCCCAAGGCTGACTTCCAGGAGGCTGGCAGTGCTGTCGGATCATGCAGGTGGCACTGGTCCATCAGTGCCTGGCCCCTTCTCCGGAGATTGGACATGCAGGACTACTGAGGGAGTGAGTGGCTGCTGCTGGGCTGGTAGCCCGTAGGGACAGGTCAGTCAGTTGAGTGGCACTCCTGCTGTGGGAGCTCACTGACCACCAGGGGGCAGCTCTTGTGTTGAGAATCTGCCCCCTTTTGGTCAATGCACATCATAACGACCGGTCTTTCCAGTCATTCTGGTCGGTTGGTTGCTTAGGCTTTTATATATATATATATATACACTAGAGGCCCGGTGCACAAAAATTTGTGCACTCGGCAGGGAGGGGGGACCCTCAGCCCGGCCTGTGCCTTCTCACAGTCTGGGACCCCTCGGGAGATAACAACCTGCTGGCTTAGGCCTGCTCCTGGGTGGCAGAGGGCAGGCCCAATCCCTAAGTGCAGCCCCTGGTTGGGCTCAGAGCAGGACCGATTGGGGAGCTGGGGTGCCGCCCCCTGTCATACACAGAGCAGAGTGATCGGGAGGTTGTGATTCCACCCTCAGTCACGCTCAGGGTAGGGCTGAATGGGGGGTTGGGGCACCATCCCCTGTCACACTCAAGGCAGGGTTGATGGGGAGGTTGCGGCACCACCCCCTGTCATGCACAGATCAGGGCCAATCAGGGGGTTGGGGTGCCACCCTCTATCACCCACAGAGCAGGGCCAATCAGGGGGTTGGGGTGCCGCCACTCTCACACTCAGGGCAGGGCCGATGGGGAGGTTATGGCTCTACCCCGTCACACACAGAGCAGTCACACACAGAGCAGGGCCCGTGGGGTGGGGGGTGGTTGGGGCGCCGCACCCTGTCACACACAGAGCCGCAGGGCGATCAGGGGGTTTGGGCGCTGGCCCCTGTCACGCTGATCCGGTGCCGGGAGGCATATTACCCTTTTACTATATAGGCTAGAGGCCTGGTGCATGGGTGGGTGCTGGCTGGTTTGCCATGAAGGGTGTCCTGGATCAGGGTGGGGGTCCCCACTGGGGTGCCTGGCCAGCCTGGGTGAAGGGATGATGGCTGTTTGCAGCTGGTCACACATCCTTCAGGGTGGGGGTCCCCACTGGGGTGCCTGGCCAGCCTGGGTGAGGGGATGATGGCTGTTTGCAGCTGGTCACACACTCTTCAGGGTGGGGTTCCCCACTGGGGTGCCTGGCCAGTCTGGGTGAGGAGCTGAGGGCTGTTTTCAGGCTGGGGGTGACTGAAGTTCCCAACCACTCCTTTTTTTCTTTTTCTTTTTTTCATTCTGGGCCAGCTTTAGCTTTGAGGCTTGGCTCCAGCTCTTAGGCCTCTGCTGCTGAAAGTAGGTTTCTGGCCTTTGCTTACAATGTTGCGATCCTGCTGGCTGAAGCCCGGCAGGTTTCTGGGGTTTTGTTTAGCTTCTATGTTTGTTACATAGTTGCTTGCAGCTCAGAGGCCTGCAGCGGCAGGCAAGGAACGTTGGAGTCCTCCGTCACTGAAGCAAGCAAGCCTCATGTTAGTTTCAAGCTGCCTGGCTGCCGGCCGCCATCTTGGCTGACAGTTAATTTGCATATTGCCCTGATTAGCCAATGGGAAGGGTAGCGGTCGTATGCCAATTACCATGTTTCTCTTTTATTAGATAGGACTAAAGGCCCGGTGCACAAAAATTTGTGCACTGGCGGGGGGGGGTGTGTGTCCCTCAGCCCCACTTGTGCCCTCTTGCAGTCTGGGACCCCTCAGGAGATAACGACCTGCTGGCTTAGGCCCGTTCCCGGGTGGCAGAGGGCAGGCCCAATCCCTAAGTGCAGCCCCTGGTCGGGCTCAGAGCAGGGCCAGTTGGGGAGTTGGGGCGCCGCCCCCTGTTATGCACAGAGCAGGGCGGATCCGGATGTTGCGTTGCCACCCTCAGTCACGCTCAGGGTAGGGCCGATTGGGGGGTTGGGGCACTGCCCCCTGTCACACTCAAGGCAGGGTCGATGGGGAGGTTGTGGCACCACCCCCTGTCACGCACAGAGCAGGGCCCATCAGGGGAGTTGGGGCACCACCCCCTGTCACACACAGAACAGGGCGGATCAGGAGGTTGGAGCGCCACCCCCTGTCACCCACAGAGCAGGGCCGATCAGGGGGTTGGGGAGTTCCCCCCTGTCACACTCAGGGCAGGGCCGATGGGGAGGTTTCGGCTCCACTCCGTCACACACAGAGCAGGGCCCATGGGGGGGTTGGGGCACCGTACCCTGTCACATACAGAGCAGGGCCGATCAGGGGGTGGGGGAGCTCCCCGCTATCAGGCACAGAGCAGGGCCCATGGGGGGTTGAGGCACCGCACCCTGTCACACACAGAGCAGGGCCGATCAGGGGGTTGAGGCGCCGCAACCTGTCACACACAGAGCTGCAGGGCGATCAGAGGTTGGGGAGCTCCCCCGTATCAGGCACAGAGCAGGGCCGATCAGGGGGTTGGGGCGCCTTCCCCTGTCACAAACAGAGCAGGGCGGATAGGGAGGTTGTGGCCCCACCCCCTGTCACACACAGAGCCGCAGGGCCATCAGGGGGTTTGGGCGCTGCCCCCTGTCACACTGCTCCAGCCACCAGGAGGCCTCGCGGCTCCACTGGTGCCAGTGCTGGGAGGCCTCGTGGCTACGCTTGACACAGGGGCAGTGAGGCCTCGCTGCTCCACTGATCCCGGTGCTGGGAGGCCTCAAGGCTCCACTTGACACAGGGGCAGTGAGGCCTCGCTGCACCGCTGATCCTGGTGCTGGGAGGCCTTGCTGCTCTGCTGATCCCGGAGCTGGGAGGCTCCGCTGATCCTGGTGCCAGGAGGCCTCGTGGCTCTGCTGATCCCAGTGCCAGGAGGCCTCGCGGCTCCACTGATACCAGTGCTGGGAGGCCTCGGGGCTCCGCTGATCCTGGTACTGGGAGGCATATTACCCTTTTACTATATAGGATAGAGGCGTGGTGCATGGGTGGGGGCCAGCTGGTTTGCCATGAAGGGTGTCCTGGATCAGGGTCGGGGTCTTCACTGGGTGCCTGGCCAGTCTGGGTGAGGGGCTGAGGGTTGTTTTCAGGCTGGTGGGTGACTGAAGCTCCCAACCTCTCCTTTTTTTTCTTTTTCTTTTTTATTCTGGGATTTATTTACCTACTATGGCTGTCACTGGAACTGAGAGCCGGCTTTAGCTCTGAGGCTCGGCTCCAGCTCTGAGGCCTCGGCTGCTGAAAGCAGGAATCTGGGTTTGTTTGGGTTCTATAATTGAAACACTGTTGCAACTCCAGCTCAGCCGGCTGGCTGAAACCATGGGGTTTGTTTAGCTTCTATAATTGCAACACTGTTTCTTAGACTGCAGCTCAGAGGCTGGCAGTGGCAGGCAGGGAACCTTGGCTTCCTCCTTCACTGGAGCAAGCAAGCCTCCTGTTCGCTTCAGCTGCCTGGCTGCCGGCCGCCATCTTGGTTGGCAGTTAATTTGCATATTGCCCTGATTAGCCAATGGGAAGCGTGTTGGAGGTATGGTTAATTACCATGTTTGTCTATTATTAGATAGGATAGATGATCATCTCCACTTAATATTCTAGGACAGATCGGGAAGGGAGTAAAATGAAGGACTTTTGCCTGGGCAGTTGGTACTGGTTTAAGAAACTCTGGTGGTTGTCACTGTATTGATGCTTCCCTTTGCACACAGGAAATCTTTGGATGCCAATGAATGTGCTTCATCTCATCATAAACTCTTCTAAAAAACACTGACTTACACAAACAGATACAATATTAACTTGGGCTCGGTGCAGAGATTTGGACAATCAGGAGCAGAACATGGCACAATTCACTTCTGATCCCTGAGAATGGAAGCCTGGGTTTCAGAAGCCCTGGTGACAGCCACTTGAGCTGTTTCCTAAAAATGCAGTCTTTGGTCTTGCTTTAGACCAACTGTGTCAGGGCCTCGGAATCTGTATTTTTCTTCTTCAAATGGCTACATTCATTTACACAATTTAAATGGTATTTATTTTTGCATAGATGATATATGTTCATAATTGTAAACTCAAAAGATTTAAAAGGACATATAGGGAAATGTAAGACTTGGTCCCATACCTTATTTTTAGGATCCTTGTTCCCCTGTTACCAGACCCTTCTACAGACAGTTAATACTCGTACAAGCATATAGGACACATAAGACACACACACACACACACACACACACAAATACATATATAACACATACATATGTCAATATATGACTATACATACACACATATTTATCTATTTAAAACAAAGAATAACAAATGACATGCATGACTCTGATTTTTAAAAACTTAAACCTTCAATAATTTCGTATTCATACAGTCAGAGCTAGCCTGTCAGCTTTTAGCCGTTGACTTGCTGTTCCATCATTGGCCAGTCTCCTGCTGATGGATATTTAGGTTGTCTCCAATATTTTCCCCGAAAGACAATGTCATAATGAACACCCCTGTTATTTTTATATAAAGGGTGTCCCAAAATTCACGCAAGATTTGAATTTTGCGTGAGCATTAACAACAGCAACAACAAAAAATAAAAGCCTAATTTTACTTGGTTTATTGAATCAGATGCTAATATCCGTTGCCCTTTGATTTCAATCCCTTCAATTTGATAAGCATTACCAAGTACCAATTATGGCCCAGGAGCAGGGACAATGAAGGCCCATGAAGACCACGGCTTTGCGTATGTGCCAGCAAAGCCGTGGAGGCCATTTACCTGATGTTCTATTCCATACATAACCCTATACTATATACTTTATGAATCAATAAAAAATTTACAATTTTTAATTATAAACCTGTGTTTTCTATCAAAATTACTTCTTGCGTGAATTTTGGGACACCCTTTATAAGCAGAACGGAGCCCATATCGGTTGGTCTTTTCAGTGTTGAGCCATAGAAAATGAACTCTAGCTTTATTGAAAAGGAATTTATTGGAGTGTCTGCAGATGGCCAGGGGACCAGAGAAACCAGGAAAAGGGCCAAAATTGGGGTGTGGAGGACCTTGTGTCCTGAAGATGCTGCTGCCAACACTCCTGGGCCCAGACGTGGCTGCTGCCTCACCCAAAACGGGAGTTTCAGCTGGAATCGCTACAGCTGGAATCGAAGCCACGGTCACTTCTGGGGCCGGATGTAGCCCTGCGGCTGCTGCCAGAGTAGACTATGCTCGTCTGTGTCATAACCTCGCAAAGGCTCACCGATTGCTATGCATCCGAACTGCAAAGGAGTTCAGGAAGGTGAGAACGAATCTGCACTCAGGGAATTTGCTTCTGACCTCCACTGAGTTTCATCAGAGGGTCAAGTCCTTAAACAAAACGGGGTGCATTGACAGGGTTTCTCCCCAAAGCAGACCTTTCCCAAAGGCCTGGATGCAAGGAGTGTATTGGGAAGATGATCCTGGGAAGCACCAGGGAGGAAGCTGGGAAATGAGACAGGCAAGGGAGGAGAGTCAATGAAAGATGCACTGGAAGGTAGCGAACCCTGTGGGCATCTGGGCCGCAGTCCGTTGGGGACCCTCTAGGAACTTCAGAATTGCCCCCCAAGGGGTGGGAAAGCTGGAATATAATTCCTCCAACCCCTGTTTTTCATTGGTTGAGGGTTATCCTTAAATCCCTAGATGAGTACGCTATGGGGTGCCAGTGTGGACTCCCAGAGAGAGGGAGAGCCATGGGTGTTGGAGGTGGGACGTTGTCGGTGTGGACAGAGTTTGTTCACTTTGGCTCCGGGTAGACATGGAGGTGGGCCATGGGTGTTGGTGGCCTCCGGCAGCGTCTTCTTGAGTGGATTCGTGTGCTGGCTGACCAAAAGTGAGAGGCTGAGAAGATCTCAAAAGAAGAACAAAAATAATGTTATCAACAGAAGAGGAAATAGCAGTATGGTTTATTCATTGACTGCGGAGCAATCGCCCACTTGATATATCCGACCTCTGGTGAAGAATGCAAAACAATACTAGCAGTGGGGTCAATGTTGCTAGAAACTTCTAACAACGAATAGTAATTCGTTGTTAATAGTAATTCGTTTACTATTGATAGACATCAGCTAACGGGAGGACATTAGACACAATGTTTACTTTCTAATGATCAGTTTGTGGGACTATATTTCTATATGCCAATTTTTCTCCCTCCTGAGCAGTACTGATGAGTACACACAGAATTCTGACTGCACCATTAGGTTTGATGAATCCATATAATTGCTGCACAAATATTTTGAATTTAATTGCATGTAATGTAGTTAACACTCTGTTATCAGTGCCCATAAGGGGAGCGGTGGCGTGGATAATTCAAAACGGTCGAAAACCCAAAGTCATTCATGTGAGACTTGGAAGGTCTGTATTGGATTCAGGCGGCAGACTCACCCTTCGCACTGCATTTTGTTTAGGCCAGTAGGAACATTTATTTTCATTTGATAAAACATGGACCAATGGGAAGGGAAGGTTGTGGAAAAGTATTCTGAGTGTCGGCGAAGTTGGCTGGCATTAGAAGTTTTCAAAAGATAGCCATATTTTAGTGATTGAGAGTTCACTGGCTCAAGTCTCATTAAAGTGAGTCAGAGTATTTCTCTTCATTGCTTATGCATATTAAGTACCAGGCATCGTATTAAGTCCTTTGCAGAGATGATCTCATTCTTATAATTAGGGGATGTTGAGTGGCACAGAAGAATGAAACTTCTAGAATCAACCCATCACTGGAGTGGTTCACATCTTAGTTTCTGCCAAGCTACTAGTTGTGTAGATTTGGTTCAAGTTACTAAATTCAGATGAATTTTCTCATCTGTCAATAATAATAGCGTTTAACCCAAAGTGTTGTCGATGGCCTATGGTGACTGGTTTATAACTATTATGACCAGTTTATTTTATAGACAGTTAAGTTTCTTTCTTTCTTTTTTTTTAAATCCTCACCTAAGGACATGCTTGGATGGGGGGGGGGGGGCGGGGGGAGGAAGGGAGAGAAAGAGAGAGAGAGAAACATTGATCTGTTTCTTTCTGTATGCGCCCTGACCAGAGATAGAACCTGTAACCCGGATATGTGCGCTGACTGGGAATCGAACCGGCAACCTTTTGGTGCAAACAACCAATTGAGTCACTCCAGTCAGGCAAGACAGTTTTAGAGTCAGCAGTCAGGGCTTCTCCTGCTCATTCCCTAGTCAGAGCTCTCAAAACCCTCTAGAACAGTGCTCCTCAAACTTGTCAGTCTGTGAAACACCTGGGGACCTTGTTGAAATGCAGATTCTTAGTAGGTCTGGGGTAGGGCCGGAGATGTTTGCATTTCTAAGAAGCTCCTGGTTGACACGTAGGCTGCTGAGTGATGGAGCACGCATTGCGTAGCAAGGCACTAGCCAGTTGGGGTGGAACATTTTAATTTCAGCTGAATGTTCTCTTTCACATCCATAGCAGGTTCAGAGAGGAAACGGTGCTTTCTGTCTTCTCGGCTACGTGTGTGGTCCCGCCCAGGCCCCGGACCTCCGTGAGGCCGCCCTAGTCCCTCTGGTCCCCTGGGGCATGTCCCTTTTCCATGCCATGGACTGAGACGGGAGAGCAGGTTTGGGAAGGGGCTGGGGGTCAGGAGTTCCATTCTGGATGTTCTGTGTTTCAGATTCCGTTAGACTCATCCTATTCCTGGAACTGCTGGGGACAAAGACAGAAGCAGGCGGGAAGCACGTGAGCATCTATGTGGGCCTTCAGACCCAGCCATCCTGCTTTAAGAAAACTGTAGGTCTCCCTGCAGGGAAGAGGGAGTGGGTGGGGGATGCTCACGGGTCTGTCTGGCTTGCAGGGTCTCTGTAGGTCTGCAAACCTTGGCTGTGAAGGGCTAGGAAATATTTTAGGTTTTGTGAGCTGCATTAGCTAGAGCTGCTATACATTACAAAATACCACTGACTGGGTGACTTAACAGAAATTAACGTTCAGAGTTTGGAGGCTGGAAGTCTGAGATCAGGGGGCCAGGGTGGCCGGGTTCTGATGAGCACTCGTCCTGTCTAGCAGATGGCCACCGTGTTACTGTGTCCTCACGTGGTGGTGTGTGTGGGAGAGAGAGAGAGAGAGAGAGAGAGAGAGAGAGAGAGAGAGAGAGAAAGAAACATACCTTCCTCTTCTTATAGGGCCACAGCCCCACCCTGCTGGCCTCACTCAACCTTAGTTACCAGCTAAAGACCCTCTCTCCAGATGCAGTCACAGTGAGGGTTAGGACTTCAACATAAGAATCTGGCGGAGGGAGGGAGGGAGCACAATTCAGTCCATAGTACGGGCTGTACAGACTGTCCCAGCTACTCAACTGTAGTGTGGAAACAGCCACAGCCGCTGTGTGGCCAGGGGGTGGCTGCCTGCCAGGGCTACTTCTTTACACAGGCGGTGGCTGGATTTGGCCCCCAGGCCCGAGGTCACTTTCTGCCATTCCGTAAAGGTAATAGATTGGTTGGCTCTGAGGAGCCAGGGGATACAGATGTTTGCTAAACAAATTATACACAGAGCCAGGCGTAGAGTAGGGGCTTGACATGCGTTTGCTTTGTTTAATGCTCAAGTTGACGTCTACTTTGTTCTTTAAAAAAGAATGTCGCTCCCCATTTTCCTAAATTGTCACTTCCTGCTCTGCCCCCATCATTCTCGTGCCTCTGGTATTGCTCTCACGGCCCCTTACCTTACAGAGAGATTGCATCTGACACGTGCATTAGGGTCTAAAGTCAGTGGTAAATTGGTGCTTGATGCAAAATCATTGTGTCACTAAATCTTCTCTACCATGGCTGTACCCAATTTTATTCCCATCAGCAGTGCATGCTGTAGAGAGAGGGTCTAGCTACCAGAATTTTGATCACTTATTCATATATATGTCCCTACATTTAGGGCAGGCGGGAAGTCAGTCCATTCATCACTAGGACCCAGGGAAAACGCTCAGGGCCGCTCCATGGCTCTGAAACTTCTTTTCCGGAACAATTGATGAGGAGTGTTGTACAGGACGATGGAACCTGGAGTGCGTGGACCGGGTGATAAGATGGTGATTAATTTGGATGTGACTGCGAGGGCTGTAGAGGGATGTTACTACTTTGAGTCTTGATAATACAAAAATATTCAACCCGTTCCTGCTCCCTGTGTGCCTCCGATGGGAAAGATACGACACATAGGAAAACAAGATTCTTTACTAGAAATACTACTTTGCATGCTTATCTCTCACTGTTTTGTGTGGCTGGGAGAAATCGGAAGAAAAGAAACCAGGCAGTGAATGGTGGGAATTGTGGGGCAAGATGGCGTGTTTGGGGTCTGCAAATGGATTCTGAAAGTGCAGGATAGCGTACTGGTTTGCGGTTGTATTAGGGCAGGTGCTAGAACTGGTGGTGTTAGTAATGGGACTTTGAGCTTCTCAGTGGATGTGATCCTGTGGGCATGTGGTCATCTGAACAGCACTGCCCTCAGCCCCTATCCCTAAACAAAGTCCCCCTCATTACTGGCATCTACCACCCTGGACTGGAAGGCTAACATTACAACAAAGGTAAGCCTTTGCTTTGTAGAAGGAAGTTTCTCATTGACGCACAAAGAACATGGACTTAGGCTTCTGCCAAAGGCATTTTTGAGCACCGTGTGCTGCATAACAAATTACTCCAGACCTCCTTGACTTAAAACAACAATAAACATTTATTACATCAGTTTCCATGGGTTAGGAATTCAGAAGTGGCTTGATTCCCCCATGAGCTTGTGACCCAAATCTCAGCTGGGGCTGCACCCATGGAAGGCTGCCCTCTAGGGGACTGGAGGGCCCACTTCCCAGAAAGTCCACGGGCATGGCCAGCAAGCCGGTGTGGCTACCAGTGGGAGGCCTCTGGTCCTGGGATACTGGCCCCTCCAGAGGTCTTTGTCTTCACAGCAGGATGGGTGGTTTGCCCCAGGGAGAGCCAAGACCCAGGTATAGGTTACAACGAGGTGTAGGACCCAGTTTCAGGAAACATGCAGGCACCCCCCACAGTATCCTACACAGCTCAGCCCTGCTTCATGGGAGAGGGGCGCACACCAGGTGTGAACTCCAGGGCCCCCTGGAGGCTGGTCACGGCAAGAGCTTCCTGGGCAGCAGACACTGCCTCCACGCCCTGGATCTTGGTGGGATCCTCTACTATGAGAAACTGTAACTCACAGTTTCACTCATTCGTCGGAGGTCACACCGCTAGTGGGTGGTGGGGCTGGGGTTGTATTTCACACACACAGCTGAGTTCAGAGTTCAGATACACTGCCTCCCCTGCCCTCCTCGGAGACCTGACAAGTGCAGGCCTTGGCCTGTGGAGGCATCCGGACAGAAATTCTTTTCTTTTCGCTTCCTCTTGAATTTTCTAAACTGGGATTCATCTGTAACAGGTGATAGGAGAGAGGTATTTTACACAGTGCATGCAGGATGCTTTATGCCTAGCAGAGTTTTGTATATACTGTAAGTGCCTTGGGAAAACAACTTAATGAATTGTGATTGTCAAAGCACTTAATGAATTGACGCCGTTCTGATATCTGTAAAATGAGTACAAAAATGCTTGCCGCTTGGAGTTGTATGGATTAAAAAGATAACGCACATTAAGGGCCTAGCAATGTAAAGCTCGTCACAGCCACGCGGCGATGCTCGCTATTCTGAACGTGTGATCGTTGCCACGTCTTCTGGGATGCACCGAAGAGGTCTTCACGGTTAGGACCTGGGCTGTCTCCGTCTGCTGTGCTCTCAGCACACTCTCTCAGGGACCGGGTTCCATTGAAGATTACGACCCCGCGGTGGAGGAAGCCAAGGAGGAAAGGAGGTTTTCTTCTTACTTATGTTAATGGCATTCGTGAGAGTTCACTTTTACAGTCACAATCTTGATAAGGTAAGATGTTTAAAAAGCAGATGTTTTCATGTTTAAGAAAACTAGCTGGCTTCCCTATGTGTACGCGTGTGCCTTTGGGAAATGCCCCTCCCCGCTCTGAGGTGGCTTGATTGCCACACGGGCAGATGTCAGCCCTGTGTTCCTTCGGGTATGAGTTCCCACCTCGGTGACCTTCACTAGAGGGACTTACACTCCCTCAACTTCACTTCCAAGCTCTAATGCAAAGCAGGCTTCTTGGCTTTGACCGGCAACTACGGATAAGCAGGAAGGGGCATGTGCTGGTATATAGTCAGCTCGCTCGCTGCCATTGTGACGAATGTGGCCTCGCAGGGAAGGAAATGAAGAAGAGACCCAGGCACTGTGAGGTTGCCCCAAAGGACTTACTTCCAATGAACCCTAGAAAATAGAAGCAGGAAAGGCACTTAGAAGGCCAGAAAAAACAAATATGGATTGATTTTTTTCATAATTTGTCCCATCTTCCACTAGTAATTCGATGTGGTTTAGAGAAGTCATTGAATCTCTCTCTCTCTCGCTCTCTCTCTCTCTTTCTCTCTCGATATTATTGCCAGAGGCATTCAGATAACTTTGGAATCGATGGCCACATTTCAGGATGTTCAGCCAGTGGTTTGCCTTTCTCTGAATTTGAGATTGTTCAGCTTAGACTGTAATCTTAGTGATGAAAACAATTGGTGCTGGAAGAGGAAATGCGATTTAAAATGTAGTATCTTTCCCCCTTTCATATAATATCAGAGGCAACATGTGCCTTTGGAAAAACTATAACAACTAAAAAGGAAAAGGAAAATGCAGAAATAAGATGCGACATCCGTTATCATGTTGACACTGTTCATAGTTGTTTTTTTAAAAATATATTTTTATTGATTTCAGAGAGGAAGGGAGAGGGAGAGAAAGAGACATCAATAATGACAGAAATCATTGATTGGCTGCCTCTTGCACGCCCCCTCCTGGGGATTGAGCCTGCAACCTGGGCATGTGCCCTTGACCAGAATTGAACCCGGGACCCTTCAGGCCGCAGGCCGAGGCTCTATCCACTGAGCCAAACCAGCCAGGGCTGTTCATAGCTTTGAGG
The DNA here is from genome assembly GCF_964212035.1 of Myotis nattereri. Taxonomy (NCBI): domain Eukaryota; kingdom Metazoa; phylum Chordata; class Mammalia; order Chiroptera; family Vespertilionidae; genus Myotis; species Myotis nattereri. The sequence goes on along the minus strand of NC_138083.1, from coordinate 10,934,143 downwards.
ATAGAGTGGCATGCGTCGTTTCTGGTGGTCCTGTGCTTTTCTGGAAACAACAGTTTCCTCTTCTGGAGTCGCTTCCCCCTGATGTGAACCCCGCTTGAGGAGCCTTGGTCACCCGGATGGTCCCCGGACTGCTTTGTCACAGACCAGATGGGACAGGGAGGGGAGACTCCCTTGCATTGTTCAGCACTCCCGGGTGACGCCCCATGTTGCCATGAACCCTTCACAGTGAATACATTTACCTCATGCGTCTCCTGGATGTGAGGTTGGAGGCCAAAGTCAGTGTGGAGGCCCTGACGGCGTGGTCTGACTTGGGCAGCCCTCAGTAGCTGGTCCATAGTTATTTGTTCAAGGAGTCAATGAACCACTGCTGGCTACTCACTCTTCAAGGGGGCAACTGTAACTCTCAGTCTGCGCTCACCAGCAAAGATTACAAAAATGATGAGAACGTAGCTTCAGGGTCCGGGTTACAGTGCGCTGACACTTTCCCTTTTGACTCCGTCCCTCCCCGTCGGCCTGCGATGCCCGCTGGTTCTCTGAGGGGTAGGGCTCCTCACTGCCTGGCGGCGGGGCAGCATCCCTTCCTCTCCCCGTTTACCCTTTTCCAGAAGAGCTTTGCTAATGTGCTCTGAGGAGTGGATGACTACTAATAAGTGTCTATTCATCGTTGTAGTTGCATCAGCAGGACCCGTTTGCAACCAACGCTTTGGCTTACGGTGTGCCCCTCACAGAGCTCCTATCTGGGTTCGGGTGGTCACTTCCACCCCAGTTCCTCGTGGTCCAGGCCCCACTGCTGGTGTGCAGTGGAGATCTTCTCCCCCAACGGGAGATGGAAAGGGCAGGGGTCTCAGTCCCAACAGGCTTCGATGTGACGATCCCACCGGCTCACACAACAACTGGCATTTCTCGCTCACGTGAAGTCGGCCACACGCCACTTATCCCAGGCGGCACGCAAGGGCCCTGCTCTGAACGCCCCCCCAACCCCCTCGCCAATGGGCGCCCGCCCTCACCGAGGCACGAGAAGGGGACGTTGTAGAGCTGAGCGAGGGCATTTGCATTTGCCCAGCTGTCATTGTTGCAATCAGTCCCATGGGTACCCCTCGCTGCAGGGAGGCGGGAAAGCATCATCCTGTCAAATGCTCGGAGGAGACCTGGACGCACTGGCGAGCAGAGCCGAGGCTGCCATGCTCCTTCTCCCTTACGGGGGGTTGAAACGGGACATGAGTGTGAGCGTCTTGGGTACCTTTGAAGCCCAATCGTTGAACTCCACCCGGGGTTCATCAGAGCCAGAGCCCTGAAGGTCTTCCTGTTCACTTTAAGCAGCTGCCTCAGAAGCAAGTGTGTTCAGTTGTCTGAGCAGAAAAGGTTTATTCTCCCAAGTAATGTCAGTTGTAGTCAGCAGTCCAGGGCCGCGTTCTGCTGTAGCAACTGCAGGGTTCTTAGATTTTTGAGAGACTGAATTATTGGGGGGAGGGGGGGTAGGAGGGAAACGCTTGGGTTAGCCCTAATTTTAGCTGTTTTATCTTTCGAGAAGTGTGGGTCCCTGTGCAAGAAAAAAGTTGGACCTCTTTAAAAAAAAAGAAAGAAAGAACAAGAAAGAAAGAGCTGCTTTTGTTTTTGGTTTAAGAGTCTTTCTTAATAAGGAATAATGAACATCAACACCCAGTTATTCAGTAAACCAATTAAATTAAATTAGCATAGCCAGGGAAACAAAGGAACCATCCTTCAACAGTGCCACTTCTACCAGAGACTCAGCAGTCACAATATGAGGCGGAATAGTAACAATACCGTCTGCAAAGACAATTAGTATTAATTTTTCATTTTTTATCGAGTTAAAATATTTAAAGCGCCTCCCCCTGCCCAACAGACAGTTCCAGTCTATTATTTCTCTTTTGTTTCCAATCATGCTAACACTGAGAATAAATGAGCTTCCCCGGCCTCTCCGACTATTGGCTTATGTTCACGGCTGCCTCTCGGAAACAATGTTAGCCAATCTCTTTCCCGCCGCAGCAAGGACGCGCCAGCCCGTATGGTATAGAATGCCGGTTTAGAGAGTGGTCTTAGGTCAAGAATTATTATTGCTTGAGGCCTCCAAGATCCAGTTATGGGTTTCTGCAAACCCCGGGGGCCCTTATGATAATGCTTTTCTCCACTGTTATTGTTATAAGGCATTAAATCAGTCAGATTCATGAGCAACAAGAGGTCAATGTCTGATTGAAATTCATAAGGTCAAAAAGGAAACTAAAAATCAATTTATAAGATATGAAGATTTAGGTTCAAACGATATCCATGAGCAATAAAATTTCACATCCATAAATGTAAGAAAATCAGTTATTAAACTTGAGGGGGGAAAGAAGACTTATTAAGTTTTACACACACATAAGGCAGCTAACACATAATTTTATCAGACATTACTGAAATCCTGTGTGTAATATAAGCGATGATGGGCTAAGATGCTAAATGGTTTAGCACTAAATTATTAAGTGATGTATCCCCAAGGTATTAAACAGAGAGAAAATGCAGAGCAGGTGTCTCTCCTAGCAAGACTTGATCACCAGTTTAAGTGCATATTGATAACAAATGCACTTCGGAGGGAAAATAGTATTAGTAATATTTTTGCTGCGTGAAAGCCTGGTGTCAGGATGACTAAAAGCTTCTACCTGACAAAGAAATGTTCATTTCATTTTTTTTAAGAAAAAAATTAATCATGATAAATGTTAGGTCCCTGAGGAGCCAAAGGGGGAATTCTGGAGGGATTCGAGCATTTTGTCTCCTTCCTCTGTCATCTGTGCATGTAAAACACAGCATGGATGGGAAAGATCTATCTACATTAGGCAGCAGAAGTGGAAATTATGAACAAAGTGTGGCAAAATAAAAATATAATGTTGCCACTATGAGGGCAAAGAAAACTTGGTGAAAGCAAACACTTGGGTAAATGATTCCAATACTTTAGAACCACAGCACAATTTATAACCTCATTTTGTGCTTCCAATAAAAGGAAAACAGAACCTTTGGATGGTCTATTTGGTCATCAGAGGCTCTGGTTGAAAATTAAATAGTGAAAATGTGCGTTCGCAAGTGAGTTGGATGGCAGTTTTCTTTTGTCTCCTTAGACGCAATATGAACCCAAATATAGCTTCGGTCGGTTTATGGAAACAAGATGTTAACTGGGTCTCTCCGGCCCTTGAGAAGTTAGATCAGGTTCGCTCACACCTCTCCCCATACACTGGAAGTTCAGAGCTATCGCTCCAAATTCAGACATTCCCAGAAGAGCTATGTATTTTGAATCTGCCACCTTGGATCTGAGGGCTGTGTTTGCTGCCTGACTTTGGCTTAAGAATCTTTCCATCATCCTATTGTGCTGTGACTTCAGTTAGCCCACATGGGGAGCAGAACCCCCTTTTTGAATGATGTGCGCACGCACACACCCTGCACTCAGAGAACACCTGTAGAAATTCCATAGGCGTATGAAAGCTTGTGCAGCTATGAAACAGGGCTTACAGAGGTTCAGGAAGTTGCTCAAAGCTAAGCAGCTGGCAGGTGGAGCTGGGATTCCCACCTGGACTGATTCTAAGCCCATGGGATTATCTGTTCCCCTGTTGGTTTAGACACAGGCCAACAAACTATGTCCCACAGGCCAAATTTGGCCTGCCTTCTGTTTTTATAAATAAAGTTTTATTGGAACACAGCCATGCCCATCTGTTTATGTATTGTCTATAGCTGCTTTTACATGACAGTGGCCAAGTTGGACAGTTGTGACAGGCCCTTCATGGCCTGCAAAGCCCAAACTATTTACTCCTGGGCCCTTTACAGAACAAGTTTGTTGACTCCCATTTTAGATGGTAGACTACTATTTACTCCATGGACAACTGGTTTCCTGAACATTAACATGATTTTAAAAAAGGCGTTCCGTGGTCCAATAAGTCTGTGAAATACTAGGTAGAACAATGTTCAACAGGCTTTTACTGTACTGGCTGTATATAATTTCTCTTTAAGAAGGTGATGAGTACGCGGCATAATTTGAACTCAGAACTCGTGTGTGTGTGTGTGTGTGTGTGTGTGTGTGTGTAACATTCCAAAGGACACCTTTGAGAAAGGCTGGGTGGGGTTGTAATTGGGGGAATAGACTTCCAAGAGGCTTCTGTTAGAATGCCCAGGTGTTCCTTGGGAAGGTGACTGGAGAAGAGCAGAATTTTCCGTGACCTGGGTGGAAGCTAATCTTTTTTTGACTTTGTAGAAAAGTAGGACTCACAAAATGAACTTGATTCATTTTTATTTTCTTTCCTATAAATGTTTCTTGAGCCTGTCTCTATGGCCAGCTGTAAGGGATGCAGTGAATAAATAAAAATCAAATGATTGTTAGTAATAAATTGGAAATGGTAGAGCTCATTTAGTTTAATAAGATTTTTTTAAAGGAAAGATATGTTTATGATTGTAATATTGTATTTGTATTATGTGGTTATTTTCTGACCAATCAATTGCTCTTAGTCGGTATAGTGGAGTTATATACAGTGTATTTCATGGTGTTCTGCAAATAGTACAGGGATCTGAGAGGTTGGGGCAGCAATGTTCAATGTGGAAGATTGGGTTACTCACAGTTCGTTTGGTTGTGGATGACAAAAACCCAACTCCAACTTGAAAAGCTATTGATTTATATAATTGAGGGTAGGGTGTTAGCTTCCACCCAGGTCATGGAAAATTCTGCTCTTCTCCAGTCACCTTCCCAAGGAACACCTGGGTAGAAGTAGCTTCAGGCATGGGTATTTGCAGGAGCTCAAATGACATTGCCAGGATTCTTTCCTCTTCTTATTTTGCTAAGATTTTCTCTTGGTGATTTATTTGCATGGGGGTATCTAAGATCATTGGCTTTGCTAGCTCATATTGTGTCTATAGGTAAAGATTCCAGAGTTTAAAAAATAGCTGTGTATCAGTTTCCTGGCTCATTTGCCCAACCCTGGGCCAAACACAGTGTCCAGGGTGAGGTATTCTGATTGGCTGGACTGGATCTCATGATCCAGTGTGTGGCAGGAAAGAGAGACCCTGTTTGATAGTCTCCAGGAGGTCGAAGGGGAAGTTCCCAAAAGGAAGGAAGAGAGGCTAATGCCTGAAGGAAAAGGAAAGGCTCTCAATGTGGAAACCACAGAGCTCTATTACGGGGTAGGGGAGGCAGAGGGTCAACAAGGATATGGGTTTTGGAAAGGGGACCCCACTAGAACCACTAAAATGCAAGCTACGTGAAGCCAGACTCCCCCCTCCCCCCACTACTTATAAAACTAGGTCTTGGCACAAAGGAAACACTCATTATTTTTGAGAGAATGGCATGTTCCATGGGCCATGAGAATTCAAGAGCTGAGAGCAAAGATCCTGGCTCATACCGTGGGTATGATGTGGTAGAGTGTAAAATGCCCACAATTGTCCATTCCTCCCATAACGAGGCAGTGTGTTCCCCACTCCCCACTGGCATCTGAGTGTGGAATCTGCCCTGCTTTGGACAATGGGACATTGGAGAGCTCCAATGGATGGGGCCTGCCCTCTTGCTGCTTGGAACTCTGTGGCCATTTGAACAAGCCCGGTAGCCTGCGGGGCGGGGAGGGGGGGTGCGGGGATAAGACATCATGTGGACAGGAGCTGAGGTGGCCTGGCCAACAGCCAGCCAGCCCCCCAGCTGACTCAGAAACCAACCAAGACCCACCAGTGAGTCTCAGCTGAGATCAAACAGAACCTCCCAATCCAGACGGCCAATATGCAGGCTTACGGACTAGATAAAAGCTCCTGTTTTACCCACTGAGTTTGGGGGAGGTTTGTTCATGCAACACAGGCTCACTGATCTACTTAATTAGGGTCTCGCCTTTGTTTGACCTAGCATTTCACAAACTTATTTGACCATGGAACACCTTTTAAGAGAAATATCATCAGAGTCCAAGCCTCTGGGAACCTATTGTTTTCCTTGTATTGGTCTCACTTTATGAAAGTCCCCAAGTTTGTTTCTCGGTTTTTCTCCCTGCTCCGCTGTCCTGTGTGCAAAATATATGTCAAACATTTGCATTTCGATCAGTCTTCCTATAATCTCTGCCCGGTTTTCGATGGAGGAGGAGAGAGTGTTTTATAATTATTAGTAGTATTTTATTGTCACTTATATATCTCAGTTAATACTGACATGATTGTTCTCGCTGTTATAACCTGAATTAGAAATTTTCACAGCCGGGTATTGATCATTCGTGTAATTGGATGACGAAGGGAAACCAATTCCCTCTCTGCCTTTGAGAAATCAAAACAGTGAGGAAAGAGCGTGAGGCAAATAAAACATCCAAACGTATGGGGTCTCTTAACAGGCGCCACTGTCATTATTATTATTTTTTCCTTAAAAAGAGAAGCTATTATTGTTTAGGGAATTTCTATTATAATAAATATCAATAAAATTGTTTGTTCAGCAGTTTTAAAAAAGTACATGCTTATTTGAAATGATTTCCAGGTAAAGTTTTATAAAATTACTCTTGCTTTATTATACTACGCACATTTTTATTATATTAAAATATAAATTACATTGCATAGCATTATAAATTGTTATTAAAGTGATCTGCAGCATAACTAGCAGAGAACTGAAATATAACTGTAAAAACTGAAATAAAAATCTATTAATGCAATAAGCCTACTTAATAAAAGTTACTCTCATATTCCAAAACAAAATATTAAGGCCTATTTCATATCTGAAAGTCAAAAAATGAGGGCATAAATTAGTGAAGGTTAAGAAGCTTGTAGCAGCTGACTAACAAAGCTCTAGGGGATTATAAAATTTCATGCTCTTGTAATAAAAAGGATAAAGGATTGGCTAGAAGACCACTAAAAGTTAAAATAAATGGACATAAAGGAGATGAAAAAGTCTGACATGAGTGAGGCCAGTAATGTGTGGAGACTAAAGAGGTAGCATTAAAGTGTTAGAGGCTGGAATTAAATGTACAATGAATTCTGGTAGTAGATTAATAGGAAATTATAAAGGTAAATGAGTTCGGTTTCATGCTTTCAGAAAACTTTATACATCTCATTATTTTTCTTAGCACTTGAGAAGAGGCAGAGGGAGACGAATTAAAATCTGGCATAAACCATATTGGAGGGGATGGAAGTGCCGATTACTCCCAAATGCTAGACTCCTCTTATTCCCTCATAATTGACCTTTAATTGGTAAGTGGCAAGTGGAAGCCCCAAATAAAGCAAGATTTCCCAGGTTCCCTTGCTCCTACCTGGGACCATGAAGCTGAGTTCTTGTCCAATTAGTTGCAATGAAACCTCTGGGTAATGTATTTAAGAGGAGGGAATGGGCACTTCTTTGCCCATTCGATAAAAATATATTTAAAATCAATAAAAATATACTTAAAAACAAACAAAAAGACCCCCCTCATCTTAACTCAGACAGAGTGGGTTGCTACTATCTCCAGGCAGAAAAGGGAAAATGGATACTGGGTTGCAATCAGCAAACACATAAACTAGTGGTGGAAGTGAACATAAAATAATATCAGCTCCCCTGTTGGAATTGGGCGATGGGCATCTGAGGATGGGACACTGTACATATCGATGCTGATGCTAAGAATGAATCATTCTCTAAAACCCAAAGTTTGTTCCAAAATCCAGTTTGAGAGCAACCTGGTAGTGACGGTGAGATTTGCCCTAAAGCTGGATTTCTGCAGGAAGACCACTTACTTAGATTTCATTACACATCAGGGTAAGGAACTGTTTTGAAAACTCATATTTTCTTAAGATTGAGACAATGTCCATTAATGAAAATAAAGATATCTCACTGTGGTTTATTTGGGGTGGCTTTTGAAGATTTTAAGTGGTGGGAGGCAGGCTCCAGCCCTCCATGGCCTCCCGCCCCCGCCCCATCCTGGCCCTTCCACTGCTGCGAACACATTTTCTCTTGTTTCTCTTTGCTTTGACCTTTCCCAACTCAATCTACCGTAACAGTTGAAATGGCACTTGGTTGCTCTTAAAGAAATACCCAGTACCTTTGCTGTAGGTAGCATCTGCCCTTGATCCAGAGTAGATTTTCCGAACCATTAGAACTGCTGACCTATAGAAATCCTTCTTCGGGTCTGAAATTAATGATGGTGGGACGTTCCCAAAACTGTGAGAAGAGTATCTTTTGGCCTTTGTTTTATTACGTTCCCCAAGAAGCATTCACACCCTGTGCGTCTCCACTCTGCAACTCCTGACTCCTCTGGGCACCCCCACCCCTTGCCTCTGTCCTTGCACTTACTGAGCAGTATTATAGTTCTTCGCTCCCCTCCTCACTCCCTCCCTCGCTCCCTTTATCCCTCCGCCTTTCCCTCCCCACTTAGTTACCTTTCTCCCTCCCTCCTTTCCTTCCCATCACAGTATTTATTTAGCACCTCCTCAGTGCGACACATGTTGAAGGCACTAGAAAGATGGCAGCAAAAAAATACACAAAAACAGGACGTCCTTTCATAGCTTTGCCAACTTGCCTGCCCCTGGAAGGCCCTTAACAAAGATGTATTTATAACCTTTGCTGAGGTCCAGTTTCAATCTGTTGAAGTGGGTGGGGGTGCAGAGGGAGCCACATAGTCAGTCACAAGCCAGCACTCACACGGTTCCCTGGTCCTTCTCACACACCCGGGAACTCTTGTGAAATCAACAACAACTACTAAAACTCTGCTTTTGGTGACAAATATGATGTGACTAAGAAAAGCTATAGATGATGAAAGTGGAAGGGCAATTGAAAACAAAACAAGGCGATTCAGGCTAAAAGTGGAATTTTTAAATTGATAAAGGAGTGGAGGAACACATTTAAAGGATGGATTGGATCTATGACTTGGTTTCTATGACTTTGTTTCTTACAAGCAGAAAAATGATTTGGGAAACTCAGGGCAGAAATTATATTTTAAAATAGAGAGACATAGCCCTGGCCAGTGTGGCTCAGTTGGTTGGGCATCGTCCTGTGCACGGAAAGGTTGCCGGTTTGATTCCCGGTCAGGGCACATGCCCAAGTTGTGGGTTCTAACCCTGATCGAGGTGCATGAGAGAGGCGACTGATCAATGTTTCTCTCTGACATTGATGTTTCTCTCTCTTTCCCTCTCAAGTCTATATAAACATAAAAAAAATTAAAATAGAGATACTGAAAGCTCCAAGGATGGGGGTGAAGGAGGCATTTTTAACATGGAAGTGCATAAAGGATGTGTCTTTTATCAATATAGAGTTGGTATCAGTTAGGACAGGCTAGATTATGCAGTAATTAACAACCCCCAAATATCAGTGTCTTAACACACCCAAAGTTATTTCCTGTTCATGCCATACATTCAGCAGGTCATCTGGTTGGGGTGGGGAAGGCTATGTCCACAGTCCCATGGGCCTAGGTTGAAGGAAATAACACTTCAACAATAATTCTGGTCACTGTCATGTGGCCAGGCTGCTGAGTGGCTTGTAAACAATAGAAATTTATGTCACAGAGTTCTGGAAGCCTGCGATCAGGGGCCGGCATGATTGGGTTCTGGTAAGAGCCAGTCGCTTGGGTTGCAGACTGCGACTTCTCGTCATAGCCTCACACGGCAGAGAGCGAGTAGGTTTCTGACCTCTTCTTATAAGGACATTAATCCAATTCATGAGGCTCCACCCTCGTGATCTAATTACCTCCCAAAGGTCCCACCTCCAGAGACCATCCTGCTAAGGATTAGACTTCAACATATGAATGTGGTGGTGGTGGTGGTAGGGGGAGGGGTGGGGGGAGGAGACACAAACATTCAGTCCATAACAACCACAAATCACTCATGGCCTTTCAAAGCTTCCATGTGGAAGTAACATGTAAACTTTTGTCTACATTTCATTGGATGATGCAAGCCCCATGGTCATGCCTATTCTTGAGGCCAGTGGAGAATTGTCATCCTACTGTGTGCCTGCCAAACAGAGCATCAGAACCCAGGGGTGAGCAGTTCTCACCCTTAGCCCTTCAGAATGGCCTTTCCCCTCCCACACAGGCAGCTCCTTGCAAGCAGAAACTCCGTCCTATGAATTCCTGAGCTGCCCATTGCCGGCCAAGTGCCTGTTGCACTGAATTGATCTTGCTCATGTACTTCCCGAAACCTATCATGATTTATTGGTAAAATTTTCACCCTTAATTAGTGAAAAAAGAAACTATGAGTTTATGAATTATTTACCTTACAAAGTCCTCTGAGCTCTTCAAACGCACTGTAAATAATTTACGTTTGTACTTGTGTGATCTCAAATTTGTTTATTAATGTAGAGATAGAAAGCAACCTAAGTGAAACCACACTATCTTATTTCGCAGATCATTTGGGATAAGAAAAAGAAATGCTTTCCTTCTCATCTGAAAATGCTATTGACCCACCATTAGTAGGGTGTGAAGGCCTAGTTATTTTCCAACTGTAAGCAAATATTTCTGCTGATCTAAACCATGGTGCTCATGCATTTACCATTTATTGAATTATAACTATATAACAGGCCCTGAACTAATAGTCTACACTGCCCCATATTTCCAGTGTAGACACTTCTCCTGAACCTCGTGTCTCCAGTTGCCTTTTTGATGGATGCATCTCATGGACTCTCAGACTTGACATGTCCAAAACGAAACCTTTGATTGCCAGCTCCCACCTAACAGCTCCAGAAATCTTTCCTCATCTCAGTAACTGAAATTCCATCCTTTCTGTTGCTCAAGTCAAAACTTTACATGGAGTCTTGACTTTATTCCTCTCTCACACCCTACATCCAATCTTCTGAAATCCTGTTGGTACTATGTTCAAATATACCCAGAATCCAATTACTTCTTACCATCCCCACTGTGCCACCAGAACCCAAGCTGCCCTTATTGCTTATCCGGCTTATCTACACTAATAAAAGACAGACATGCAAATTGACCACACCTTCACTATGCCTTAAGCCATGCTTAGTAGCCAATCAGAGCAACTATATGAAAATTAACCCAACCAAGATGGTGGCCAGCAGCCATGTGGAGCTGGAGCAAGCAGGAGGCTTGGTTGCCCCAATGATGGAGGAAGCCAAGCTTCCCCGCCTGCCGCAGCGGCTCTGAGCTCCACTCAAAGCAACAAAGTTTCAATTATGGAAGGTAAATAAACCCCAGATACCTGCTTTCAGCCGGCCGTGGCCACGGAGCTGGAGTGAGCAGGAGGCTTTCCCTCCCGCCTGCCCTGGCCGGCTCTGAGCTCCTCTCAAAGTTACAGTTTCAATTATAGAAGGTAAATAAATCCCAGAATAAAAAACAAAAAAGAAAAAAGGAGAGGCTGGGAGCTTCCGTCGCCTGGGGGCTTGGCCAGCCTGAAAACATTCCTCAGCCCCTCACCTAGACTGGCCAGGCACCCCTGTGGGGACAACCCCCCCACCCTAAAGGGGGTGTTGCCAGCCTGAAAACAGCCATCAGCCCCTCACCCAGGCTGACCAAACCTCCATGGGGTGAGGGTCCCCACTGGTGGGGGGGGGGGGGCTTGACCAGCTTGCAAACAGCCATCAGCCCCTCACCCAGACTGGCCAGGCACCCCAGTGGGGACCCTCACCCTCAAGGGGGTGTGACCAGCTGCAAACACCCATCAGCCCCTCACCCAGGCTGGCCAGGCACCCCAGCGGGACCCCCACCCTGGTCCGGGACACCCTTCAGGGCAAACCAGCTGCCCCCACCCCCACCCCATGTACCAGGCTTTTATCCTATATAATAAAAGGGTAATATGCAAACTGAACCTAACGGCAGAACCACTGGGAATGACTGGTCACTATGACACACACTGACCACCAGGGGGCAGACGCTCAATGCAGGAGCTGCCCCCTGGTGGTCAGTGTGCTCCCACAGTGGGAGCTCTACTCAGCCACAAGCCAGGCTGATGGCGGCCAGTACAGCGGTGGTGGCAGGAGCCTCTCCCACCTCCTCAGCAGCACTAAGGATGTCCGACTGCAGCTTAGGCCTGCTCCCCGCTGGTAAGTGGACATCCCCCAAGGGCTGCTGGGCTGCCAGAAGGATGTCTGACTGCCAGCTTGGGCCCGATCCCCCAGGGAGCGGGCCTAAGCCAGCAGGTGGATATCCTCCGAGGGGTCCCAGACTGCAAGAGGGCATAGGCCGGGCTGAGGGACCCCCCCCCCCCCAAATGCACAAATTTTTGTGCACCGGGCCTCTAGTTTCTAATAATTTAACTGGGCTTTCTACTTTCACCTTTGGCCCCTACACTCTACTCTTTGCAGAGCATCCAAAGGAAGCCTTTTAAAATGAAAGTCCATCCTCTGCTCAAGACTCCTTGTGGCTTCCATCTCAGGACAAGGATATGCCCGAGTCCTTCATAAGGTCCCACGTGACCTGCAGCCCATCCCCCAACTGCTTCTCTGGCTCCACTCCTATTTCCCGTCCCCTGACTCACTGTCCCAGCTACAGACAGCTCCTAGCTTTCTCTGAATATATCAAGCACACTCCTGCCTCTGTGCTGGCTGCTCCTTCTGACTCGGATAGTTCCACATGTCACATCTTCCAGTTCCTTCAAGTCTCTGCTCAGATGCTACTTGACCATTGAGTACTTCCCCAAACCTTCCTACTTAATAAAATAACCTTTTACTCAACTCCCACCAGCATGCCCCATCTCCTTTCCTCGGTTCTCTCTTTCTCCATAACCGCTGTCACGGTTGGTTCTACTCTGCATTTACTTGTTTGTTTATATGTTGCTCCTTTTCCAGAATGTAAAAACTATGAAGACAAAGGACTTTGTTTATTTGGCTGCTATATCCCCAGCCGTCCAACAGGGATAGCATGTAGTGCATACTCAGTAAAGATTTGCTAAACAAAACATGATTTTCATGTAGGTGCAATGTTATTATCCACGGATTGTTTCTTGTCATTAAGTCCTAGCTTCCCCACCAACCCACAGCTCCCTGAGGGCAGAGACATGCAGGTTCTTTGCATGCTCCTTGTTCCCAAATGCAAGGGTGTCAGGGAGTAGGTTGCTGATAATGGGGTTGGTTGATTTCTTCAACTTTTCCAAGGGGTTTCCGGTAGAACACGAATCACCCAAGACAGTCACTTATATCCGTGGCTCTTTCCTGCTTTTCGTGCAGGCAGATCTTTCCTGCGTAGGAGGCCTCCCTCTCATCTTGATTTTTCTGGACATTCTTCAAGTCTCAGCGTGGGTGCCCTCTCTTCCTTCTCCTCCACGAAGCCTGTCCAGCCTTCTAGAATGGACTAAGCAGCCCCTTACTTTCATTCCACACCTCCTGGGGGAGGTGAGTGCTGGTGGACATCTGCACAGACTTACCCTGCTCACTGCTAGGTCTGTTTGGGCTTCTCTCCCTGCCCCCATGCCTTCCCTCTCCCCTCTTCCTGAGGGCTCTTTGAGAGCAGGTTCCCTTCTTTGTATCCCCAGAAGGGAAGACCCTCCACAGTACATTTTGGGTAAGTATCTGCATTGCCCTTTAAAACCAAGTTGAAAACGTGACCCAGACCTGCCCTTAAGAATCCCCAACTAAAGGCAATTGTGGTAAAAACCAGTAAAGACCCGAGCAGGGTTGATTTTTCAAAATGGTCAGCGTGAAGAGCTCAGAGAACCATCAAAAGCCAGTTTCCCAACAATGCACAAGTTTTCAAGTCAGAAGAATTTAATTTTAGGGAGAATAACTCAGGGATGGCTTGAAAACGAAATGGTTTGAACATAGACTCTTGCAGGGGACAGAGAAACAGAGGACAGAGGCTTCAGAGTGTAGCGTGGCTCGCACTTACAGGAGCAAGGGGTGCATACACTGGGGACTGTATGGCCAGGGAGTGTACCCTGGGCTTTAGGAATATGCATGGATTTGGACCAGTATTGGAAAAACTCCTGACTTTCCTAGTTGAGCTCATACTATCATAAGTATCCGGACTTATGTTTTTACTTAAGAAAAAAAAGTGAGTTAGGTCAAAGAAAAAGTATAAAGAAAAAGTGCTGTATGTGGCATTTGGATGGCTGGTATACTAAAGACGGATGCCAGGAACACACCATTTTAAGGTCCTGGCCCAGCCATGGAGAAATCAGCTCCTCCCTTCTTTTATAATATGATTTTATTCAATCAAGTCATTGTGCTTGGTCAGTTTATTGCTATAACAAACCAAGGCCATTAATTTTTTAACACTTCTCATTTCTGACTTTAACTGACTGTCTCCTTCCGTTCGTACAAGTGCAAGCATGAAATATTTACCAACAAATCTAGGAAGAAATCGGTCCTTTGGATGCACATGTCTGCTTTGTGGTACTTGCTTAGGGTAACTCCTCAGCTGACAAGGGTCATCCTTCCTGTTTGAATTATGTGATGCTGCTCCCTGGTTGTAGCTGATTGGATCAAGGGCAGTGATGGCGAACCTATGACACATTTTTTTGGTTGATTTTTCTTTGTTGAATGGCATAAAATATATAAAATAAATATCAAAAATAAAAGTCTTTGTTTTACTATGGTTGCAAATATAAAAAAATTTCTATATGTGACACGGCACCAGAGTTAAGTTTTGCCATCATTGATCAAGGGTGTGTCTTGCTTAAGATGAGCCAATCAGATTCTCCTTTCGGGAGTTTAGAACCCAGGGACACCCAGTGAGGTTCTGAGTATCAACTGTGGACTTGGTTGTTCTGGCCTTGCTATACGCTTGCTGTGTGGCTGAGATAGCAGAGAGAGAGAGAGAGAGAGAGAGAGAGAGAGAGAGAGAGAGAGAGAGAGAGATACAACAGTTGCACTGGGAAAAATAGAAAGGAGAAGTAGAGGCCCTCTTATGTTCCAGGTTCCAGTCCCTTCCTGGTCTGGCTGCATTTTGGCTCTTGGGTTTTATGAGACACCCTGACATCCTGGTAACAAATATCCAACTACCTACACATTTTACCTCTAGCCCTGTCCTCTTAGCTTTGTCTGAGTTATTACTGTTCCTTGTAGCAAAGATCCTTTATCAGTGAAGTCACTGGCCTCAGTCACTTCATCTGTAAAATGGGAGAAGCTGGTTAGTATTTCCCAGAGTTCAGGGTATGGAGCACTGGAAAAAGATGAGAAGATTATTTAGATCCAACACCAAATAATATTGAACCACATAGTGACTTCTTTTCTGATTGTCTTCCAATTCTCCTGATGATAAATCAAGGAGAAAGTCAGTTTTAGTCTATAAGTTTTTAACACTTTCCTTAATGCCCGTTAATCCCTCTTTTTAACAAAGAAAAAGGAGACACCAAACTGGGAGCCTTCAAAGGCTGCAGTCCAGCTGGACACTGAAAGACTTTTTTCCGTTGAATTTGTTTCTTACGGTTATTCTTCGACATTTAAAACGTTTTAATGCTGGGTTTTCATTTATGGTAGTGAGACAAAACTTCATTTGAAAATAACCAAAAGCGGGAGGAAAAGGAACAGCTACTCCATACAGTAGAATTCCAATGACAAATGCAAACGATGGAAATAGAAAATCACCATTGGGCATCTCCCCAGTAATGGTTATCTCCGGCAAGAATTGTCAATGGCCGCCAAAGTTAGTGGGTGAAATTAAGGTGAGAAAAAGATGGTTGCCTACCTTCAAAGAAATTCCGCACAAGGCATTAAATACAAAGCAAGAAAGAGTCCCTTCACAGGGGAGACACTATAGATGCTGCCTCAGCCAAGTGGCTCAAGTTAACAGCATGTTATGTACCTGAGGGTATGACCCACTGGAGCAGACACACACTATGGCTATTCCTGTAAGAAATGCAAGACTTCAATGTAATCATGAGAATACAACAGACAAACTTACACTGAAGAATGTTTTTACAAAATAACTAACTGGTCAGTGCCCTTCATACGTATCAAGGTCATGAAAAAGAAATGAGGAACTGTCACAGATTGGAGGAGACGAAAGAGACCGAGAATTGACATGCAATGTGTGATCCTCGAGTAGTTCCCCAAACCTCCCTACTAGTTCTTGGACCAGGAAAAGGATGATAAGGGAAGAAGACCTATAAATTACTTAATGGTACCGCATCCATGTTCATTTCCTGCTTTTAGTAATTGGACCAGGACTGTGTAACATGGAAGCATTTAGGGAATAAGGGTAAAGAGACAAATTTGGTTGTGACAATTAGAAGGGATGTTACTGGCATCAAGTGGATAGGGGTCAGGGATGCTGCTAAATATCCTACAATGTGCAGGACAGCTGCTAACAGCAACATTTACCTGGGCTAAAATGGCATTAATGCCCACCTTGATGAACCCTGTTCTAGAACAACTCAGTTAATATATATGTTTATATATATGTTTTATAAATACACATATATTTTATGTGTACATATAGTAGATATTTTTTATATGTACACATATCTCACTAAGGAATGTTAAGAAAAATAACAGCATAAGTTGTGTGAATAATTGTGCCACTGGTACGGCTGTGTAAGCCTCATCAGAATCTGACCTCTGCTTTTCTACCTGGCTCTAACATTTTGGATTCTGTGAGTTCCGGACCAGTGCCATTCAGGGATAGAGGCGCCAGGGGGACGGCTTTGTGACTGCGCACCACGAGTGGCCATCATTAGTAAACTATTTTCTTTCGTTTCCCTGGTCCAAAGTGAGAACATCAATCTGACCATTTCTAATGAGATAGAGGATGATCCTGCATGGCCGACTTGCTGTCAGCCACTGCCTGGTGGGCTTAGCAAAAGAAACGATCCTTCATTAATTAACCTTCACTTTCTATGTAGATTCACTCATTGAGATGCAGGTAATTAAACCAAGGTCATTCCAAGGACTGACGGGGGGGGAAAACCAGCAGTTGGAAGGTGGTGGAGTTTTTGGGCAGAGGACTCGGAATTCTATTTTTATCTTTGTGCAGAACTGCAGAATCATCTTTTCTTGACTTTTAAATACTCTAACCTTTTCTAGTTGAATATCTCTTAAGTTCACCTCAAAACCATAGCTCCAGAATTTTTAAGGTTTTAGGTTATAGGTACCTCCTGCTGGTTTAAAAATAAACATTCAGGCAAAAATTTAATTTTGGGGGGAAAACCATGTAGAGAAAAGGAAATAGAATTATGTTGGAGAAGGAAAAACAAAGAGAAAAACACACTTTTATGGAGTGCAATTGCTATTATCTTTAGGTTGAGCATCACATTTTCTGAATTTTATTGCTTATAATATTCGTATGATAAAGTAGAGTGGTTACGAACATGGATTTAGAGTTAGGTAGGTGGGGGTTCATGTTGTAATTCTTACATTAACTTAGACCTTGGGAAATTCATTCCACTTCTTTATTTTTGTTTTTTCTCATCTGTAAAATGGACCTAATGCTGGCGAGAGCCAGCCTGCGCCCAGCATTGCTGATAGGATTCAGTGAAATGCTGGCAGTGCAATAGCCGGCGCTGCATTCTTAGGGGGTGTTCATGGGGATGATCGCTACCTCGTAAGTAGTGCTTGCTACATGCCAGGCTCTGTTCCAGTGAATTTACTTAGACCCACTCATTTAAGCCTCCCATCGGCCCTCTGAGTTAGGTACGGCTATTGTATCTGTTTTATTGGAACTTGAACCTAGGCAGCACCGGCCTAGAGTCTGTGCACTTTAGGCCGTCCCACCTCAGTACATTCTTGGCTTGTCATTCATCTCATTCCATGTTGTACCCCCAAAACACATTGCACAAGTGAGCCCACTCAGGAATACTTTACTTTCGGGAAAAGAGGTGGTGCTTGTCCGGTACAGCTAATGAACTCTGCGAGGCCAGCAAGAGCTGTATCACAAATAGCAGGAAGGGCCCATTTTACTTCATAAAAGATACCAGGATTTCATAGCTGCTGAGAAGCATCGCCACCTAGTGGGAGGCTGAGCCATAACAAGACAGTGTTGACTGCTCTTTGGGAATTTGCCGTGTATTCCCTTTTCTATCCTGGTTTCTAAAATTTACTTAAAAAAGAAAAGAAAAGAAAAAAAGAAATAAACCAATGTTTGCCATGTCATAGTCACAAAGTCATTTCTTATTCTGACATGAATGCATTTGGAATTGAGGTGTTATATTTAAAGTTACAGTATTACAACAGAAGCCAATGACATTTGGGCTTATTACTACCTCTTAAAGGAGATTGTATGAATTTCTCAGCTTGCCTCGCTAAGTACTTTACTTTTAGTCATAAAGACGAAATGCTTAATTTGTTAAACATATACAGAATCAGAAGTAGGGCCATTCAGTATATCTAATACCGCTTGCAGTTATTAAAGTCAGTTTTTATCTGTTTAAACAGGCCATAAAAAAAGTAAAATCTGAAATAAAGGGCTCAATTCTCTTCCTACTCTCATATTTAATACATGCTCAAAATTCTGATTAGGGATCAGTGCAAACCAGGGGAGAGAGAATAACTTAAAAGGCAGAAATAACCGTTCAGCCTGACCGGCATTTACGCTCTGGTCAAGGTTGGTCAACCTTTAAATGATGCAGTGTTTTTCATTAACTCACACCCAAACCGTACCAAATCGGAAGTCTTCCCTACACACCCAGATACACAGCTAGACATTTTCTGAAACCGGAGGATCGGTTCTGTCCCCTGCGTTCTCCCAACTCTGTGTAAGCGAGGAAATTGATCTAATTCGTTACACTGTTGTTTCTCTTCTTCATTCTGTTATTCTAACTCTTTTCTCTAATTGTTCCATTGTGTGTTATCACAGGATATAGACAGACCAGCACACTGGAAGCCAACGTGGTGAGCTCCTTGTCTTATGGGAGAAATACTATTTAATTTTTCTAAAAATTAACTTATTTTAAAAATTTAAAAATGAATGAATACTGTTGCATGCTTTTGTACATAGACTGATGCATATGCATCTATACCAGCGATGGCGAACCTTTTGAGCTCGGCGTGTCAGCATTTTGAAAAACCCTAACTTAACTCTGGTGCCGTGTCACATATAGAAATTTTTTGATATTTGCAACCATAGTGAAACAAAGACTTATATTTTTGATATTTATTTTATATATTTAAATGCCATTTAACAAAGAAAAATCAACCAAAAAAATGAGTTCGCGTGTCACCTCTGACACGCGTGTCATAGGTTCGCCATCACTGATCTATACTGTGTCTCGGCTCAGAGATACACAAACATATAGACACATACTTAACCTCCCAGGCCTTGAGCCATCATCTGTAAAGTGGAGGATAATAGTAGGGATCTCTGATCTTTGTTTCCCTAATTCTGAACCTCAAAAGGCTGTGAAAACCAAAACGTTTTCGTCATTTATCTGGAAGCAAAACCTGACCTAAAATTGACTGGGGGCTGTTTATGGTCAGTACTGGGCCCATTCAGCATGAGTGAGTATTCAAATGTCTTGATGCAGAATATAATTTTTTTTAAAATCCCACTGTGGACATTAGGTAATTCATGGTGTGGGCTTCTGGGGGAGGCAGCCTCCAAGGTGACCTCCGGTGACCCCTTCCTCTTGCTATTCTCTCATGCAAAAGCCCCCTGGAATGTGGGCTGGGTTTACTGACTTGCTGCTCACAGATGGAACGGAGGTGAAGGAATGCCACTTGCAAGATTCCATTGGATCGGATGCTGGGTGCTCTCACTCCTCCTCTCTTGGAAGTTGGCCGCCATGTTGTGAGCAACTCTGGAGAGTGGAATAGGTAAACTGAGGCACGCCACCACCTCCCCTACTTCACAGAGTTTGGGGGATAATTAAACGAGATAATACTTGCAAAGTGCTTAGAGTCATGCCTGACACATTGAAATGGTCGATAAATATTAGTTACTGTGATTTTACTAATACTCTTTTCTATTACTCATTAAACGTGATTATACCACTACTTCACAGTTGCTATTATTGGGTTTACCAGCACATTATTCTACAGCTTGCCTGCCCCCATCCCCATTTAACAATGTTTTACACACAGTGTTGCAGGTCAATATATATAGATTTAAGTCATTTTTTTAAATCAAAGCTTTTGCTGATGAACAGGTATGTGGTTTCCAGTTATATTTTTCTTTGTTTTGGTTACTACAGGCAATGCTTCAAGAAACATCCTGAGAACATTTTCAGCTTAGCTGAGGAGTCACAATCCAGCTTTTTAAAAAGTCGGGTTTACAGAGGGGTAATTTATAAACAGTAAAATTAAACTTTTTAAGTGTATAGCTCTGTGTGTCTCTTTTATTTTGTTAAAATATATTTTTATTGATTTCAGAGAGGAGGGAAGAGGGAGAGATTGAAACATCAATGATGAAAATCATTGACTGGCTGCCTCCTGCACCCCCCTTATTGGGGATTGAGCCCACAACCTGGGCATGTGCCCTTGACTGAAACTGAACCCAGGACCCTTCAGTCCCCAGGCTGACTCGCTATCCACTGAGCCAAACTGGCTATGGCAGTTCTGTGTGTTTTGAGAAGTGTGTACAGTCACGGAATGACCGCTGTAACCAAGTTGTGTGAGATTCCATCATTGCCCAAACAAATCCAATTGTGCCCAGTATCTTTTGTTTAAAAAAGTAGCCACTGAGAATTAATATCAGTGCAGCATTTTAGGCTAAGACCATGTAAACTATCTCTCTTACTCCAACATTAAAAGAAAATCCAGCCAAGCTGGATGGCTATTTAATTACTCTCAAGTTTTTAAACCCTTGCCAAAAGTGTTTGAGCCTAATTAAGTTAAAACATTTCAAAGAGAGCCCAGTTATAATAATTTGTTTATAATGCAAGCTTCTCTTTGATCATGGATGTTCACTTTTATAGAAACCCTGTTATCATTCTTGGGATAAGGGATAAAGCAAATTAATTTTGTGTTGGAAAAACTACAGGAAATTAAAGAAGTACCTGAGGTGAATTTCCTGATTAATAACATGGAAAAAAAGTGACTTTATTGAGCCAGTGGGCCAGTGAAGTAGAAACACAGAGGAGCTGTGGGGGAATAGTGTGAATTGCTTAGGCATTATGGATGCTGTTTATTAAAAAGATAGCTTAAAAAATGCGCCTAATATCCCTCTTTCAGGCCTCAGTGTGAACCTTCCTGGTTCCTGAAAATGACAAACATGGCCTCGAGAGAGTGAGTTTAGCAAGCATGGCGCAGCACTCTTTCTTCTTTTTTTAAACCAGTGAAAGTCCTTGCTCCCTTTGACGTCCAATTTAAATCTGAACGCCTAGGAGTTCTCTCTCAACTTCTTTCTCTTTCTCTCCTCTTTTCATTCTTTCTTCCTTCTTCCTCTTCCTTCTCCCTCCTCCTCCTCCTCCTCCTCCTCCTCTTCCACCTTCTTCTCTCCTTCTTTTTCTTCTTCTTTCTCCCTCTCTCCTCCCTCCCTCCCTCCTTCCTTTACATGCCTGAAACATTATCTTCAACTTATTGTTCTGCTGGTCTTTCCTTTTTAAAATTACATTTACTGGGGTGACATTGGTTAATAAGATGGTGGAGGTTTCAAGTATACATTTCTATGACACGTAATGTGTATTGCGTTGGGTGGTGGGCACGCAGCGGTATACAGCAGCCTTTTTTACCTGGCTAGAAGCAACAGAGGGCGTGCTGGTGGCACCCAGAGCCTGAGGGAATGAGTACCACGCCTCCAATTCCTCCTTTCAAAAGATGGTTTGCTGCAAAGAATAGGTGTATATTTAATTGTATTTAAAAATCTGACTTTCAGGCTCCTCCAGCCCCTGTTATTATTTCTTTCCTTTTCTGAGTTTAATTGTTTTTTGTTTTGGAGGAATCATCAGCATTAGAAAAAGATAGCTGTGGTAGCATTAGCTAATGAATACCTAGGATGCTCAGAGTATTTTGGGTTGGAGTGAGCTAGGATTTGCATTAACATATCAGCAATGAGCTATTGTAGAAGGAGCCTGAGTTTTGTTTGTTTTTGTTTTGCTAGGTACCTAAGTTCCATACCAGTTAGAAGCTTGTGAGTACTTCAGAATTTTACTTACCCTCCCTGTAATTCCGTTTTCACATCTGTAAAATGGGACTCATATTTTCCTCATAGGGTTATTGGAAATATCAAGAGAATGAGGGTGTGTGAAAGGACTTGGAAAATCATAAAGCCCAGTATAAGTGTTGGAAGAAACATTCCTGGCACTTAAATCATAGGATTTGGGTTGGGTCCTGGGTCTGCCTGTCACTAGCTACGTAACCTCCCCAAGTCTCATAGTCTTTACAGATGCAATGGGAAGAATACTTCTCATTGGATTGCGGCTTTAGTGGCGTTAATGTGCTTTAATGTGCTCTGCCAATTCTAAAACAGGAGTTGGAAGCTTTCTGGAGGGGGCAGATAGTAAATATTTGAGACTTCACAGGGCTTACGGTCTCTATTACAACTACAATAGCTGCTTGCTTGCCCCGGGTTCACTTTCTGAGGCTTCAGTTACCCATGGTCAACTGTGGTCTGAAAATATTACATGGAAAATTCTAGAAATAAACAATTCATAGGCTTTAAATCGTGTGCTGTTCTGAGCAGGGTGGTGAAATCTCACGATGTTTCACTCTGTCCAGCGTCTCCATGTGGATGCTTCTGCCCACCAGTCTCGGGCAGCCGGCTTGGTTGTGGAGGTGCTGTGTTCAGGTCACCTCCTTTTTACTAACTGATGGCTCCAAAGCATAAGACGGGTGATGCTGGCAATGCCATGTGCCAAGGGAGGCCGTCAAGTGCTCCTTCAAGTGACAAGGTGACAGTTCGGCACTTAATGAGGCATTTGTCATCTTGGCCACGAGAAAGACAGTACAAGGATATTTTGAGAGAGAGAAAGAGAGAGAGAGAGAGAGAGAGAGAGAGAGAGAGAGAGAGAGAGACCACAGTCACATACCTTTTCCTATAGTATACTCGTGCTTGTTTTATTTCATTATCAATTATTACTGTTAACCTCTTACTGTGCCTAATCTATAAACTGGATTTTATTCTAGGTCTACATGGATAGAGAACCCACTGAGGACGTGGAAAACATCCCCTGCGGATAAGGGGGGATGGCCAAACATAATTCTGCCTTTGTAGGGCAAAAACGGCCACGGGAAATAATACATAGACCAGTGGGTACGGCTGCGTCCCAATAAAACTTCACTTGCCTCCCGGGGCAGCCCAATCTGGCCCAGGGCCGCCCTTTGCGGGCTCCTGTTCTACAGCACAGACTGGGCTCTGCCGAATTCTCATAGCGCTCTCAGAGCAGTTAAGTACCGGTCACTTCCTCAGCCCCTCAGGCTGCCATAGGGAAACGGGTGATGTTAGGGTTAGTAGAATGTGATCTCAAACTGGGAGTGTGGTGAGGAATATGAACTATCCAGGAAATAAAATGGGGGCTTTGAAGGGAAAATTTAATTGGATCCATACCTTAGATTCCCACACGAAGAGAAATTACAAATGGTTTAAACACTTCAATGTTAAACAAGCAAACAAAAAGAAAGCAGGAGGCACTGCCGGAGGAGAGGTAATTGTTTTGTGACCTTGGCCTGGAAGCAGAGGTTTTAAATCAGAAGCCCTGAAAGACAGTGATGGAGTAAGTGTAAGCATTTCATTAACATATGCGTGAGTGAGAATGCAAACCGGAAGGTCAAAGGACAACCTGGGCAAAGCTGCTACGTACAGTACACCAAAAGTTAACCTTTGAATGTGTAAATAGTTCCTGGAAATTGGTAAGAAATGACCAAGAGCCTAAGAGGGAATTGGTTAAAAGATAAGAAAGGACAGTTCACAGGAAAAAAGATACCACCCTGGCTGGGTGGTCAGTGGTTTGAACGTCGTCCTGTAGACCTAAAGGTTGTGGGTTCGACTGTTGGTCAGGGCACATACCTAGGTTTCGGGTTCAATCCCTGGTTGGGGTGCATACAGGAGGCAACTGATCGATGTTTCTCTCTCACATCCATGTCTCTCTCTCTCTCTCTCTCTCTCTCTCTCTCTCTCTCTCTAATAAATAAACATATCCTCAGGTGATGATTTAAAAAAAAAAAGGAAAAAAGGATACCATGAAGGGAAAGTGGAGAGAACAGAAGCTACCAGAAGCCCTGAGTGGGGAGCCACTGAATTAGGTGGCTCTGTCATTATCTGCTTCCCGATTTACTGTTATCTACACTAATAAAAGAGAAAAATGGTAATTGGTGTACGGCGATACCGTTTTCATTGGCTAATCAGGGCTATATGCAAATTAACTGCCAACTAAGATTGGCAGTTAACTGCCAACAAGATGGCGGCTAATTTGCATATGTAGGCACAATGCAGGGAGGCGAAAGGGAAAGCAGGAAGAAGCCCCCTGCCACTGACAGTGATCGGAAACCCAGGGGGGAGCTAAGAGCTGGGGGGCAGGGCAAAGGCGGCCCCAGGGCCGCCTTTGCCCTGCCCCCCAGCCATGATCGGAGAATCAGGCGCCTTTGCCGCCCTGGCCAGTGATAGCAGGAAGTAGGGGTGGAGTCAGCGATGGGAGCTGGGCACGGTCGAAGCTGGCAGTCCCGGGAGCTAGGGGTCCCTTGCCTGGGCCTAAAGCGGAGCCCACGATTGCGGCGCCCCCCGCTGCCACTGCAGGTCCCCGCTGCCCGGGCCGGACGCCTAGGCCAGAGGCATTAGGCCTGGGCAGGGGCGGAGCCTGCAACCGCGGGGAGCTGGGGGTCCCCTGCCCAGGCCTGACACCTCTGCCGGAGGCCTCAGGCCTGGTCAAGGGGCCCATCCGGTGATTGGTGATCGGAGGGTGATGAGGGTCAACTCCTCTGGCTGAGGCATCAGGCCTGGGTGGGGGGCGGAGCCGGGGATTGGGGGGATATGATGGTCCCCTTGCCCAGGCCTGAAGCCTGGGTCAGAGGTGTCAGGCTTGGGCGGGGGGTGGAGCAAGCGATCAGAGGGAGATGGGAGTCTCCTGCCCAGGCATGATTCCTGGGCCAGAGGCCTCAGGCCTGGGCGGGGGCCAGAGCCAGTGATCAGGGGGAGATGGGGGTCCCCTGTCCAAGCCTGGCACCTCTGGCGGAGGCGTAAGGCCTGGGCAAGGGGCCGATCAGGCGATCGGAGGGTGATGGGGGTCAACCCCTGAGGGCTCCCAGTATGTGAGAGGGGGCAGGCTGGGCTGAGGGACACTCTCCCCACCACCCCACACCCAGTTCACAAATTTCGTGCACCGGGCCCCTAGTAGGAGATAAAAATGCATATTATTTGAACAATTTTGATTCAGTCATTCTGTCATTTATTGCCAAAAACATCCCACTGAGACAGAAATGAATGGCAGGAGAGTCCTTCCCTGACTTGAGGTTAGGTCAGTCCTCTGGGATTTAGATTCCATCCCCTCTACACGAAAAGGGAAGTCAGGCTCCCGAGTGGCCGGATGTGAACCCTGATATGACCGAGAGTCACCGCTTTGAGTGAATTTTCTTAGAGGAAATGCATTGGTTATCTATCTGCATAGCAAGTTGCCCTCAGTGTTGGTGGCTTAAAGCAACATACATTTACCAACTCTGCCCACTTCTGAGAAGTGGCTCTGCTGGATGTTTCTGGCTCAGGGATTGTCCTAAAGTTGTAGTCAAGATGCTGGCCAGGGCTGCAGTCACCTGGCAACAGGACAGGGGCTGCTGGAGCTGTTTTCACTCACAGGGCTGTTGGTGAGAGACCTTAGTTTCTCAAACAGTAACCATCCCGCCACCTGCACACAAACCCATAGGCTGCTTGAGTGTCCTCGCAACATGGCGTCTGGCTTCCCGCCAGAGCAAGTTACCCAAGGGAGAGCCAAGCAGAAGCTGCAGAGCAGGACCTAGTCTTAGAGGTCGCACACCTTCATTTCTGCAGCATCCTACAGGCTACTCTGTGTAGGAAGAGACCCCCATGAAGGCCAGGACCACTGGAGGCCACTAGTTACCACATGTGACTAGATCTAGCTTTGCTCTGGGTTAATCTCACCTACAGGAAAATAGGAAAAGTTACATGTGTATCTGTGATGGTAAAATCTGTACAATACATGTCTCTCAATAGGCTTGTGATCGGACCTGGAGAGTTAGTGTATTTTCTGATGACATTCTATTGTCAAAATTCTAAAAGTCTTTGCTGGGATTGGGTTCAGATGCTTTGCTAGGTCAGCAGGGGTACATTTTGCATCATTTGCACACATTTTTTTGGAGCTTACTTTGTCAGGCTGTCTCACGAGCTTACAAACATGGACCTGAGAATCTACAAGCAAAGCTAGACTCCTCTCTTCCTTCTCTCTCACGCTCACTCATAATTCCTGGCACCATCTCTACAAATAACTGGTTGATCAATTAACTACTGAAATTCCCACTTTATAGAGCGGGGCCCAGGTAATTTTATCTTGAAAAATTTTCACCACAGGTGTTGCTGTCACCCAGTGCAGTCGTAGAAAATCTCAATGATGCTTTTGTGAATCATCAAAATTTAAGCAATGAGCATCATGGTGAACTCACTGGAAAGATTTAATTGCAAATTGTGCCCCAAGTAGCTAAGTAAATTAGCTTGTTATATGGCATTATCGGCATTAAACCAATTACATTTTAGAGAGCATCTGTCAAAAATAATGATTTTTTGTTTTTAGAGCAGTTAATATTGAGACATTTCTAAAAAGTAGTTAAATAGCAGTACCAGTAGTCTAGTTAGATGGGTTCTAAATTGTGTCAAGAAAATTATTATCAAAGTGTTAGAAGACCCTTGCCCTCACTTGTGATGTAGCATCTATTCATTTCTCAAACAAATATTTGAGGACCCACTGTGTGCCAGGCACTACACACAGGAGTATGCAAATGGACAGCCCTTAAATTGAAGGATGTTCAATTATATAAATTGTTATATAATTAGAACAATTTGCACAAACTTTATTTAAAATAAGAGGGAGAAAGTTTAACCAGCGGTTCTCAACCTGTGGGTCGCTACCCCTTTGGGGATCGCACGACCCTTTCACAGGGGTCGCCTAAGACCATCAGAAAACACATATATAATTACATATTGTTTTTGTGAGTATTCACTATGCTTTAATTATGTTCAATTTGTAACAATGAAATTGGGGGCCACCACAACATGAGGAACTGTATTAAAGGGTTGCAGCATTAGGAAGGTTGAGAACCACTTGTTTAAACAAAGCTGTTTTTTGAAAATAAAATTTCTTAACATTATTTGATTCTCAATAAGACCATTCCTGATAATCCCTTTTATTAGTTTTAGAGGAATACCTATATAAAGAAACACATACATGCATACATACATACATACATACATGTGTGTGTTCGTAGTGTTTTTTTTTCCAAATTGCCATAGCATGCATTACTTTTATGAAAAATTAAAAAAACAGAAAAAATAGTAATACAATATTTACCCATAATATCACCATATTTGTATCCAGTTTTTTTTTCTGAAACGTATACAATTTAAAGAAATTGGCATTGCACTGAATTTGTTATTTTGTAAGCTGTTTTAAAAATTATCCACCATAATTTTTTAATGTCATTCAATAAGCTTAGAATATTTTAAATGATCTTATTTGCCTCAATGGTAAAAAAAATACCATCCTTTTCATTTATGTTTGCCAATTTTATTCACATTCTTTTATTTTGCAATTATTGATTACAGATAAAGTTGAACTTTTTTCATGTTTATTTGCCACATGAAAGAAAATAATTGTCTATTCAGATTCTTTGCTCATTTTCCAAAGGGAGACACTCTTTTTTTGTTACTAAGTAGGAGTGCACTTTTTTATTAAGATCATAACCCGTATCACATATATTGCAATGCTATTTAATACCTGATAGTTTGTCTTTAAGTTTTACTTATGGTACTTGTGACGTATGACTTTAGTTAATTAAATCACATGGTTATAAATTTGGAAATAAATATAAAAGTTTTTAAAAGTCTCAAATTTGTTTTATTGAATGGATTTCACTTGAAATTGCTCCCTCTCTCCAATTTGCCCAGACACATTTATTTGCTAGCTTATAATTTCATACTGATTTCAATGTTGGCTAATTGTGTACTCAATTCTTTCTCAAAATTTTATCTTTCAATTATACTTGACATGAAATATTATATTAGTTTCAGGGGTACAACATTGTGACAAGACATTTATATAACTTACTAGAGGCCCAGTGCATGAAATTCGTGCACTGGTTGGGGGAGGAAGGTTCCCTTACCCTGGCCTGCGCCCTCTCGCAGTCTGGGACCCCTCACGGGATATAGCAGTGTGCCAAGTGGCAGGCGGCCAGGGAGGAGCCCGAATTGGGGCAGGGTGCCATGCCACTCGTGCTTATCCCAGCCCGCTGCTCCGGCTGCCGTGGAGTCCGGAGAGGCTCCTGCTGTGGCAGCTGCGCTCACCAGCCGTGAGCCCAGATTCTGGCTGAGCGGCACTCCCCCTGTGGGAATGCACTGACCACCAGGGGGCAGCTCCTGCGTTGAGCGTCTGCCTCACCTGGTCAGTGCGCATCATAGCGACCAGTTGTTCCGGTCATTCCGTATAACGGTGGCTTAGGCTTCCATTATATAGATGATTGTTCCAGGGTTGCCTGTTCAGATCCAATAGTAGCTGTCACCTATTATTAGTCTTTGTGCACACTCATTATCCTTCGATTTAAAAAATGCTCCGTCTTCACTTATTGGCTTATTTTAGAATGTTTTTAGTGGACTCAGAGACCTACTGAAATTAAGCTACTGACTCTCTTGGGTTCAGAGACCTACTGAAAGAGAGAAGTGAGTAGGAGGGTAAATGTGGCTTGAAGCTGGAACGGCATGGGTCTGACTACTCTCATGATGGTGTGGTCCACCTTCTGGCAAAACCGGGGTTGCCCGTTCGCCCGGGTCTTACGTCCTGTTAGGCTTGCACAACAGCTCTTTTGTTTGTATTGACACGAAGAACTGAATGCAGTGGGAGAGGGAGCGGGAGCGAGGAGATGGACTGGGGAGTGGATTTCAGCTCCCAGTAAGGAGGTGGCTGTGCCTGGGCTAGGGCGTGGCCATAGAGAAGAGCGCTGGCCGGGTGGGATGTACAGTGTGAAGATTTGAGATGTGAGAGCTATCCCGGCAAGACTTGCTGAGAGGTAAGAAGTGAAGGGTGAGGAAAAGGAAGGAATCAAGATTAAAAAAAAATTCTAAAGGGAATGCCTCTTTCTTGTAGAAAATCTGAAAATAAAAGCATAAAAAACCCCTGCTCTAATCCCATTTTAAATGTTTTAGTGGATTTCCTCTCAAGCTTTGATACATCGATGAAAATAAAATTAACTTTCTGACTCTTGGTCTGGATTGATTTAAACTGGATTTGGAGGGTGGATTTAGGATAACCTCCCATTAAAAATAAAGGCTATGTATCATTTACAAAATACACTTTAAAAAAATATATATTTTTATTTATTTCAGAGAGGAAGGGAGAAGGATGGAAAGACAGAAACATCAATGACCTGCATGGCCCCACACTGGGGACTGAGCCTGCAATCCAGGCATGTGCCCTTGACCAGAATCGAACCCGGGACCCTTCAGTCCGCAGGCTGATGCTCTCTCCACTGAGACAAACTGGCCAGGGCCAACATACACTTTTGAAGGGCAATTCAGCAAAGCGGCATCATTGTTTAGGGGAGTTGAAACTAAGGTAGAATGTGCAGATGAGAGAGCGGGAAGAGGTCCATGTTTAGTAAGATTTGCGGACAGAGGAAGCAAGTGGCCTTCAATGTGGGTCCTTGGCTGCGGGGTCTCAGTTGTCACAGTCCTATGTCCCATGTTGGTTACTGTGATGATGTTTTCTCACATGGCCAGTCTGTAGAATGCTAAATGGTAATAAATAAATAAATAAATAAATAAATAAATAAATAAAAAATCAGGGATTTCTTAATTTAATACTGTTTGTCTAACACTGGTGAAGTTACATAATTTACTTACATCTATCTCTATACTTTCATTTCCATTTCCACTTTTATTTCAATATTGAGAGAGTTGCGCATGTGTATAGATGTGTTAAAGCTTGCATTTTTTCATCAACGTTATATCGTAAACACTTTCTGATTATTGCTGGCATGTTTTCAACATTTATTCTGTTGCTGGTCAGCTTACTGAACTTTTTATCTCTAATTGTTATTTTTTAGTTGATTCTCTTGAGTTTTCTAGAGAATAGTCATATAATCAGCTAATATTTTTGTCTTCCCCTTTCCAATAATTGTATTTAAAATTATTTTCTATTCTAACTTTATTAGCCAGGTTTAAAAAATATCGTTTAAGAATCTTGGCCAGAAGAGAGGCTTTTTAAAATTTTTTTCTGTCTTGCTTGTAGTCTTAGTGGGATGGCTGTTAGGATTTTTAAAGTGCAATCTTGTGTGTTAATTTAAGATGGATATCCTCATGTTTTAGAAGTTCACTTTCACCTCAAGTTTATTATGAGTTTATCATTATTGTTCAGTCAGAAGTTAATCTTGAACTTTATCACATTTCTCTTCAGATTAAGATGTTTGAGATTATGATGGTATTCTGTTTTATATTTGTACTAGAGTCCCGGTGCACAAAAATTTGTGCACTCGGGGGGAGGGGGGTGGTCCCTCAGCCCAGCCTATGACCTCTTGCAGTCTGGGACCCCTCAGAGGATGTCCATCTGCTGGCTTAGGCCCACTCCCTGGGGAATCGGGCCCAAGCTGGCAGTCAGACATCCCTCTGGCAGCCCAGCAGCCCTCAGGGGATGTCCACTTGTCAGCGGGGAGCAGACCTAAGCTGCAGTCGGACATCCTTAGCACTGCTGAGGAAGCAGGAGAGGCTCCCACCACCACCGCTGTACTGGCAGCTGGCAGCCTGGCTTGTGGCTGAGCAGAGCTCCCCCTGGTGCACTGACCACCAGGGGGCAGCTCCTGCATTGAGCATCTGCCCCCTGGTGGTCAGTGTGTGTCATAGTGACCAGTCATGACCAGTCATTCCCAGTTGTTCTGCTGTTAGGGTCAATTTTCATATTACCCTCTTATTATATAGAATAGAGGCCTGGTGCATGGGTGAGGGCCGACTGGTTTGCCCTGAAGGGTGTCCTGGATCAGGGTGGGGATCCCGCTGGGGTGCCTG
The DNA here is from genome assembly GCF_964212035.1 of Myotis nattereri. Lineage (NCBI taxonomy): Eukaryota > Metazoa > Chordata > Mammalia > Chiroptera > Vespertilionidae > Myotis > Myotis nattereri. The sequence continues at coordinate 10,903,223 of NC_138083.1, read as the reverse complement.
GCCAGCCTGGGTGAGGGGCTGATGGCTGTTTTCAGGCTGCCCAAACCCCCTTCAGTGTGGGGGTCCCCACTGGGGTGCCTGGCTAGCCTGGGTGAGGGGCTGATGGCTGTTTTCAGACTGACCAAGCCCCTGGAGACTGAAGCTCCCAGCCTTTCCTTTTTTTGTTGTTTTTTTATTCGCTCCAGCTCCTTGGCCATGGCGACTGGAAGCAGGTATCTGGGATTTATTTACCTTCTATAATTGAAACTTTGTTGCCTTGAGTGGAAGCAGCAGCCGCTGGGAAGCTTGGCTTCTTGCATTGCAGGGGCAAGCAAGTCTCCTGCTCGCTCCAGCTCTGTGGCCATGGCCTGTTGAAAGCAGGTATCTGGGGTTTATTTACCTTCTATAATTGAAACTTTGTTGCTTTTGAGTGGAGCTCAGAGCCGGCGGCAGGCTTGCTTCCTCCATCACTGGAGCAAGCAAGCCTCCTGCTCTCTCCAGCTCCGTGGCTGCCAGCTGCCATCTTGGTTGGGTTAATTTGCATATAGTCACTCTGATTGGATGGTGGGCGTGGCTTAAGGCATAGTGAAAGTATGGTCAATTTGCATGTTTGTCTATTACTAGGTAAGATTTTAAATTTATTTTGAGCTTTAATAATAACACTTAAAAAAATAATTTTATTTTAAATGCATAAGTTTGTTCATAAAATACTTAATGACTATCTCCTATACTTCAGCTCCTGTGGTGAGGGCCTAAATACAGTCATGAACAAAGCAGATGGGGCTCTTTCCCTGATGGGTTTAATAATTCAGTGGGGAATGGTGAGAGGGAGAAAACAAAAGTGTGATTTTGAAGTTTGCTGCTTTCTTCTTATTATTTTTTAAAATATATTTTTATTGAATTTAGACAGAGGAAAGGAAAGGGAAAGAAAGATAGAAACATCAGTAATGAGAGAGAATTATTGATCAGCTGCCTCCTTGAATGCTGCACAGTGGGGATCGAGCCCGCAACCTGGGCATGTGCCCTGACGGGGAATTGAACCACAACCTCCCAACCACTGAGCCTTGCCGGCCAGGCTTGTTGTTTTCTTGGATGTGATTTTAGGTGGTCAGCATTTTTTTAAAATCCTCACCTGAGGACATGTTTCCATTGATTTGGGAGAGAGAGAGAAAGAGAGAGAGAGAGAGAGGTCACCTCCAGTACTCGCTCCACTGGGGACTGAACCCAAATGGTTTTGGGGTATGGGATGATGCTCCAACCGACTGAGCCACCTGGCCAGGGCAATAGAGCTCTAATTTAAAACTGGAAGACAGCGGGATGGTAAGCTGTAACACAGAACATCTTGCTTTTAAAGCAAATGGTTTTAGGAATGAATTCACCTTATGAGGGAAAGGGCCTCTTTAAATTTAATATTTTCAGAGTTATATTTATGACCTGAAGTTCATTACTTCACGGATGTTCGAAACCCATTATTTCCTTCCAGCAAGCACTCCCATTTTGATGCTTTGTCTAGCTTTGCTTATGATCCTGTGGAAAATAGACATGTCTTCAGAAAAAGAGGTTTTAGTGTTGTTAATGAAAGTGATTTTCTATTAAGAGATGACTTGTCTCCCTAGACCATGATATAACAGACACTGCTGTTATCTGGATATTAATTATGTGCCCTTCTTTTGTAGTACTAAAACCCTCACTTACTTTTGGGAGGAAATATGCCACCTAAAATACAGCCAAGACTTCCAGCCGACCTAGTTTTAACTAGCTACCTGGTATATCTAGATATAGGTAAGCAGCAGGGTTTCTGGAGAGGTTTTGCAAGAAGATTTAGACCCGACTGGCACATTCTTTCCGGCCTTTCTCCCCATTCTTTTTCTAGAGCACAGTCATGATGCCTGGAGATTCAGCAGCCACATTGTGACCATGAGGATAAAGCAGAAAGTCTAAGAATGAAGAAGCAAGGTGTAGAACCCTGATCCTTGCTGATATACACAAGCAGCTGAAGCAGCCCAGATTTGTCTACCTGAATTTCTTTACCTGAAAAAATAGACCTATGTTCTGAGTTCTTTTTATGTATAGCCAAACATTTTTCTAGCAATAAACAGGCATTCTTTAAAAAGAAAAGAAAAAAAATCCTGCCACAGGGTGGAGCTAGCTCCATCAAGACAAACTGTGAACAAAAGTGGCCATAACAAAAGGTGCCTGTCCCTGAAAACTCTTTGCAAGGCTTTGGGAGAATCCGGGAAGAGGGCACTGGGAGAGCACACAGAATAGAAGGGACCTGAGCGGGCCACACCGTTATTCTAAACCAAAACCTCACCTCCAGCACTGAGAGCTGGGCTGCTTCTCAATTACTGGCCCAAGATGAAGTGGTGGTGTTAACATAATGCCTTATCTACCGAGCGTATCATGAATAGATTTCTTTTGTTGGTCCTACAAGCAGTTTACCTGTAAGTCCTCGTAACCCCTTCAAAGGCTCATCCCATTTACAATGATTTTTTTTTTGGCAATTCAAATGATATAAATACTCACTGAACTGTAGACACCTCCTGATGTTTCTGGTTTTCATCGGAAAAATATCAGAAAACTGTGCCATGTATTGGAGATTTACACACTCACTTATGCAAGGAGAGTCTTATCTCTTAAAAGTTGCCTGTTATTAATGGTAGTTTATTATTGATTCTTAAGGAACACATATGACTTTTAAATGTTCTCTTTCTATGCACCTCAATGGGTGGTGTCCTCAGTGGATGGATTGTTTGGGAGACCACAGGTCAAGAAGGCCAAGATGAAACCATCTATGTGAAGCCAAATTCAACCGTCTATATTAGATAAAGACAAAACAAAACAAAATACCATGAGGGATTACTGAGTCAGCTTCATAGAATTCTTAACAATTGCCATTGGTTGTTAGGGTCATGGAAACCAAGTTTCTCAAATTCTACTTTCCCACGAAGAGGAAAGATCTAAGTTTGCACAGTTTCTGGCTACAGAGCCATTCCATATGAATCAATAATATGCTTCTGGGATAGGGTGCGGACCTGCAAAAAACTTCTTAGCTGACCATCTGTTTCAGCCCACTAAAGAAGCTTCTTATAAACACAATGTAACCATGGCCACGAGAATATACTTATCGATTCTTTATCTGTCTACAGGCACAGACAGGATAATTTTTAAGAGAAGGATGAGTGAGATCCAGATGTTCTCTCCCCAGAATAGTAACATGTTTCCAGGCTGTTTAGGTTATTAGCAAATCACAGAGGAGCCAAGGGTCTCTCCACTCATCACGAGGGCAGACCTGCAAGATGATCCTGGGAATTTCTCAAGGCTGTTGGAAAAGAACCATGAAAGGAAACAAAAAGTTTGCAAAGTAAGGCAGGGAACACCTGTTTATTGGGCATCTGGCTTATTGTGGGCGCTCTGCAAAGTGCTTTCAAATATTGATCCACACAGCAACACGGTGAGGAAGGTACTAGTGTCTCTCTTTTACTGATGGAGAAATGGAGACCCAAGGTCATGACTAGTGAGCAGCTAAGCCCATGCCCATGAGCAGATGGGGGTGGATTGTAGAATCTACATTCTTCCATTGACTCATGTTGGCTCTGACTCATTATAGACATCAGCCTCGTTGAGGAAATGCCATATGAATACATGGAATGCTACACAGCCATTCATGGTCAAAGATATGAGAATGCAGTGTTTGATTAATTAACAAGTGAGAGGAGTTCTGTGGAAATGCCTGGCCTCCCTGTGGACTTAGATTGGTCCAGATAAATTCTAGACAGATTGTAAGGTGTGAATCTTGTAAGTGATAAGGGCAAGGTGTGCTCATTGCATTGTTAATAGATCCGTTCGCCTATGAAAAGTTTACTGAGGAAGCTTGAGGGTAGACTTCAGTGGTTCCTGAATTTCAGGCTATCCAGACCTTCACTCAGTAGAGCGGTTTTCCTAAGATGGGGTTAGTGGATTGCCCTTCCATTCCCCTCTGCCACTTTGGGGGTCTGAGCATGGTTGTGAAGTTCTGGTTTCTATGAAACTTTACTTTTTATTTTCCCAATTTTCATGATAACCAGAAAACATCATGAACATATCATGGAGAATGAATCAGGGAAGGCTAAATGATGTCAAATAGCTGAATGTATAAGGAGCTCATAGCTGTTTGCAGACAGACGAGTCATGGACATTTAATCTGCCCACAGCACCCAGTAGAGGCATCCCCTCCAAGAGTGTGTCCTACACACGTGAGCAGATCCTGTGATGGAACTGACCACCTCGAAACCCTTCAGTGCTGGACAGTAGAGCTGTGAGCACCCAGCGAGGAAAATGGCCCTCACTGTTCTGGCATGTGCAGTAGGTCTGAGTCTGCCCAGGCTTTAATTTAGGGAGCAGCCATCTACCAATAGCGAATGGGAATTGGAGGACAAATACCCAAGCTTTTGCACCCGGTGGTGGGTCAGTTCTCAGGCTTCCAGTGGCCCTGAGTTCCAGCTGCCTGCGCAGGAACCTGCCACCAATGCATGCTTCATCATCCTCCCTGCCTTCATTGTATCACTTCCCTCATTGCGTAAAGGTGCTTACTAAGATCACGTCCCAAATAAGCCCCTGTTCCAAATCTCTGCTTTTGAGGGAAACTGGCCTGATCCTGACTCCAAAGCATTTGAAATAAAGATTTATTTGTTGAAGATTTTCATAACAACACAATTCTAACCTTATATATTTTTAAAACATATTTTTATTGATTTCAGAGAGGAAGGGAGAGAAAGGTAGAAACATCAATGCTGAGAGAGAATCATTGATCGGCTGCCTCCTGCACACCCCACACTGGGGATCGAGCCTGCAACCTGGGCATGTGCCCTGACTGAGAATTGAACCGTGACCTCCTGGTTCATAGGTCATAGGTCCGTGGTTGGCAAACCGTGGCTCGAGAGCCACATGTGGCTCTTTGGCCCTTTGAATGTGGCTCTTCCACAAAATACCACATGCGGGCACCCACGTACAGTGCGATTGAAACTTCGTGGCCCATGCGCAGAAGTCGGTATTTTGTGGAAGAGCCGGTATTTTGTGGACGAGCCACACTGAAGGGGCCAAAGAGCTGCGTGTGGCTCGCCAGCCGTGGTTTGACGACCACTGTATAGGTTGATGCTCAACCACTGAGCCATGCTGGCTAGGTGCTAAAGTTATTTTTAAGTGAGAAAGTAGACCTGCAGTTATTAGTATATGCCTCAATACACCTGACAGGCAAGGATTGTTCTTAGGCAGACTTTTAGTTCTGATTATCCTGAATTACAAGTTAAAAATTGCAGTGATTAATACAATGTTAGACAGCATGCTTGTGAGAAGGGTTATTCCTTGCATTAATATTATTGAAGTTGAAATACAGAAACAGATTAAATAAACAAACCTGAGATTACATCTTTCCTCTATTAAACCAAATATCAGCAATTTTGTTCCAGCAAAATAACATCATCTGTCACATTAAATTAATGTTGGGAATTTAAATTTTATTGGTTTTGTAGTTGTGTTTGAATATAATTTGAAAATTTATTCTGGATTTATGGTTATATCAAAGCTGTCAGTATAAGGAGTTTATAACTAGTTTTATATTTATACATATTGAAATTAAATTATAATGAATTTTTAAAATTACATTGAGGGTTCATGAAAAAAATGTATATATATTTTCCCTGTAGAAAGGAAAGTATTCAAGCCCAAGGAGAAATCTCTTGAGGTGAGTGGGAGCCACTGGAAGGGTTTTGTTTTGTTTTTTAATATTCACCCAAGGATATGTTGAGAGAGAGAGAGAGAGAGAGAGAGAGAGAGAGAGAGAGAGAAACATTGATCGGTTTCCTCTAGTATGCACACCAACTGGGGATCGAACCAACAACCTAGGTATGTGCCCTAACCGTGAATTGAACCCACAGCCTTTTGGTGTATGGGATGATTCTCCAATCAACTAAGCCACCTGGCCAGGGCAGCCACTGGAAAGTTTTGATCAACAAGGTGACATTGTGACAATGGTGTTTGAGGACAAATTAATGAAAGACAAATTTAAGAGAGAGCAGCAATACTTGGAATATAGTAGAGACACAAAGCAATGTTCTGGATAAATAAATAAAAGTAAACCAGTTATAACTCTGCTACTGCAAACTATATATATATGTATATTTGTTTAACCTAGGTGACTGGAATTAGAAAATGCAGAGTTAAAGGAACTTCCTGGCTCTTCGTATGTGGGACATGTTTTAGTTCCAGTTCTGCCAAAGCAGAGCCCTGAGACAAGAGTTCACGTACAAGCGATTCATTTCTTAGGCTTGGTTTCCCAGGAGAAACCAGTAAAGGAGTGATTTCAGGCAGTGTCTCCATTGGGTGGCAGAAGCCCTGCCCCACTAGGGAACTCTGGGATCTAAGTTCTACTCCCACATTGATCCCAGTTTATGCCAAGGGAGCTGAGCTTCCACACTCCCACACCAGCCAGTCATTGACCAGGGGTGCCTGTGGCGTGTAACTTCCAGCTTTCTGATATCAAAAGCAGTCTTCCAAGAGAGAAGCAGTTGACAGTCTAGAAGCTAAGAGACCGAAGCCAGGAATGAGTGCACAGAAATGGTGAAAGGACCCAAGGACATCTGGGTGGAGTGATGACAGTGTCCCCACCAATAAGGCATCAAGGTGACTTGAGTGCTCTGACCTGAGATGTGACAAATGGACATCACATGTAAAGGGACTTTGGAGGGTCCTAGGAAGCGTGAAACATTCTGAATCCAATTCCTCAGCCTCTCCACTCCAAGCCACTATCATTGCTCAGCCAGATCACAGCCTCGCCAAGTTACTTTCTTTTGCCCAAATAGACCACATGTGTGTTTCCACCTCTGTGCCATTTTATTCCCTCCCTGAGAGATGGCCTTTTCACCCTTTTTCATCCTTTTCATCCTTCAACACTCATCCTATAGAATAAAAGCCTAATATGCAAATTGACTGAATGGTGGAACTACCGGTTGCTATGATGCGCACTGACACCAGGGAACAGATACCTAATGCAGGAGCTGCCACCAGCCCTCAGGTCCCAGGCCAGCCAGGTGTCAGTGGGTCCCTCCTCCCCGATCCCCCCGTGTCACCCCGTAGAGGCAGGTGACTGGTGGCGGTGGTGGGGGGGCGGGGCTAGCCAGTGAGCACACAGAGGGGAGCAGGATGGTGGGCACGCAGGCCGGACCCGGGAGGTGACTGGCAGGAAGATCAGGGTGCAGGGCCAGTGAATGGGTGGTGCCAGGCCAGCAAAGGCAGGCGCCAGTGGGGGCCCCCCAGATCGCCCTGCCAGTTGCCCCACAGATCGGCCCTGATCACCGGCCAAGCCTAGGGACCCTACCCATGCACGAATTTTGTGCACTAGGTCTCTAGTTTCAGATATTATCTGTTCTGTGAAGGTCATGCCAGTTAGTCAGCACCTCCTTTGTCTTCCCACAGTGCCAGGATCTCACTGTTGGCTGAGCTCTGAGCATTCCACACTGTCTGTCGTGTCTGCCTCTTCTGGAAAGGGAGGCCCCGTCTCATGCTTCTTGAATCAGCTGTGCCCATCAGTGATCAGGACTCTGCTTTCCACTGTCACCTTCAAACTTCATCAGTTGCAACCCAGGGGAAGAAATACATTGTACACCATGATTTACTACATATGCTCATAACACACACACACACACACACACACACACACACACACACACAATTGTAACAAAAGTTTCACAGAACAAAATTCACTATGACAGAATGCCACACACGCTGGTATTTTCTGTTCTGTTCTATTCTTCATTAAACAATTTATCTACTAATGAGTCATGATTCTCAGTTTGCAAAACTCTACTTAGCATAAGCTCAAGAATTATTTGTTGATCTGAATTGCAAAACATCAGCTTACTTTGAAGTAAACTTCAGACACCATGTAATTTTATCCATAAATATTTCAGTATGCATTTCTAAACTATAAAAACTATTATTTCACACCTAAAATATGATTTTCACACCTAATATAAATGATAATTTCTTGATATCATCAAGCAACCTGACAAAGTTCAATTCCTTTAATTATCTCAAATGTGTTTTTTTAAAAATTGTATCTGATTAATATTTCTCTTATATTTGTTTTAATCTGTTAGTCATGCCTCCTCCCATCTTTCACCTTAATTCCAACATTTTAGGTATTTTATAATGTGGGTTTGCTGTATTATTTGAATATATTAAAATCTGCTAGACAACAAAACAAATAAATGGGATAGGTGAAACTCATAAAGCATTTTAAGCATGGATGGTAAGTAAGCTAGTTGGCTTATGAGGTATAGGTGATACTCACAGGCAGTGTTAAGAACAAATAATGAGTATGGAAGAGTCTTACAGGGCATAAGTAGAATTCATGAGCTATGCTAAGTATAAAGAATACATTGGTAACCTATAAGGTTGATAAAAATAGAGTAGATGGAATGTTTGATGGAACAAACAAGAGCCTTCTTAATAGGAATGCAAAGACATGAAGGACCGTGAAGACACCCATACAGTCCTGTTCGGTCCCTGCCTGTGCTCTTTACACCCTGCTGACAGAATCCTAGTTTTGTTCAGATCTCCATGCCTTCTGCTCAATCAGTTGCCCCAAGGGGAGCCCACCCCATGCCACATCTTCAGTGAGCCTGATTGTTAGGTCTTCCCATTCCCCTTGCCAGTGATTGGCTCAGGAATGGCCACCTGATATAATGCTGGCCAGTCAGCTGTCAAGGGAAGTTTGCCAAGGTGGTGATGAAGGGGAGTCTCTGGGAAAAGGACACTTCATGGAAAAGGAAGCCTCTCTCTTCCTTTGTATATTGAGCCAGGACGTGACATGTGGGATTGCTAGAGCCATCTTGCCTTAGCCCCATGGTGAGGATGCCTAGAGCCATCTTGTCTTAGCTCCATGGTGAGGATGCCTAGAGCCATCTTGTCTTAGTCCTATGGTGAGGATGCCTAGAGCCATCTTGTCTTAGTCCTATGGTGGGGATGCAGATGGAGAGATCCTACCTCACAGGTACATACATCACCGAGCTCCTGAGTCAGCCCACCCAGAGCCCACTGTACCTCTTCTCCTTCTGTTAAGGTTTCTTCATCCTTGAAACCAGCTGAGTTCAAGTTTTCATTTCCTGTGAGTGACAGACTCTTTAACTGAAGCACCTCCCAAAAGCTATGGATTAAATTACTTACACTGGTCATTTCTTTCTTTTTAAAAAAATATATTTTATTGATTTTTTACAGAGAGGAAGGGAGAGGGATAGAGAGTTAGAAACATCAATGGGAGAGAAGCATCAATCAGCTGCCTCCTGCACACCCCCTACTGGGGATGTGCCCACAATCAAGGTACATGTCCTTGACCGGAATCAAACCTGGGACCCTAGAGTCCGCAGGCCAATGCTCTATCCACTGAGCCAAACTGGTTAGGGCCACTGGTCATTTCTTAATGTATGATTTTATACTATCAATGCTAGAATCATTTTAGGAGTTTCTGAAAATACACATTGTAGGGCCCCACTGCAAACATCCTTAATTGGAGACACAGCAGTGAATAAATAAGACCAAACTCCTGAACTGGCCAGGTAGCTCAGCTGGTTAGAACATCGGCTCGATATGCCAAGGTTGTGGGCTCCATCCCAGGTCAGAGCACATACAAGAACCAACTAATAAGTGCATGGAAAAGTGGAAAAACAAATAGATGTCTACCCCCTTTCTCCCTCCTCCCTCTCTAAAAAAAGACCAAACTCCATGCCCTCATGAAGCTCAAACCAAATAAATTTTGTTTGTTTGTTTATTTATTTATTTATTTATTTATTTATAAAATGGTATTGAATTTATTGGGGTGACTGGTTAATAAAATTATATGGGTTTAAAGTGTACAAATCTCTAATACATCATCTGTATATTGTAGTGTGTGTTCACTATCCAAAGTCAAGTCCTTTCCATCACCGTTTATTTTAAATAGACACTTGGTATCACCTGCATCAGTTGAGAACCAATATCACTTGAAAATGATGATGATTTAAAAAATGAAGATAGAAAAGCAAAACAATGTTGGTCTCACAGGGACTTCCTGCCCTTCCTTTGTTTAGAGAAGAGATTTGCAATGGTCTGAGAGGTCCTTCCCTCAGACGAACACCTCACGGAGACTTCCTCCTTCGTGTTATTGGGAACATCGATAGAGAACTAGAAAAGAGCTAACTCTGCTCTGTGTGGGACTCAATGTTGCTTAATTCTCTTGTCCAAGTTAACTTCCTTTCTCACCTCGGGAGTCGCCACGAGGATGCAACAGAAGGCACGTAGCTCAGTTCCTGGCACAGAGGGGGACTGTTGGCTAAGGTAACGTTCATCCTAAAAGAGGACACGTCCTCTGCGCACCGGCATGGAGAGGACAGGTCTGGCGACCCTCTGCAGCGCTATTCATTACTCAGAGACGTCACGTAGGTTTTCATGAGGCCGCTACTCCACTGTCCCATCTTAGGGTAAGCCTTCAGAGCTCGGAGAGCTCCTGGGCGTCGCGTCTTTGTATCATTCGGCTCCTAGTACTCCAAGCCACATCCTGTTATGTTTGGTTGCTAGGTGGAGAAATGTTATCATGGGCTTCAGCAATAATTTATCCACAGAGCTCAAGGAGTTGTCATGTTCTCCTGACAGTGAGCTGTAGCACTTTATCAGCTCGCCTGTAAATCAGGCGTGTGTGGGTGCGGATGCCAGCCCTGTTTGATCTCTCTCAGACACTGTAATAATCTGCTTTTGTCTGATTGATTCCTTCACATCGGCACGCACGCTGCAACAGGGAGAGGCGTGCCCTCTGTTTATCTCGGCTGGTCATCTGCGGGAGGCCAGCAGGGCAGAGAATGCTCTTCGCGCCGAGATGTAAGAGTTTTTGGAATTAGGGCCCTTTCCATCATATCCCGGAGCCGGTTTCGTTCAATAAATCAATGATAGCAGAATTGAATGCACCATAAATACCTCAAACCATATCTCTTACAAGAATGTAAGAGTAATTCATAGAAACAGGAAAGGTAACTTTGCGGGGAAGAATTACGACCCCGGCAAGCCACCGACATGCGGGGCTTTTTACGGCTTGTGTTCACATCTCACCCTTTGACCTTTGGGGGAAGGAGAACGCGCTGCTGACTGGCGTTTGCTTCTGGAAAGTGCAGGGGGTAAAATGAGTAGAAACGATCCTGTCGAGCCTGATCATGGCTTTCAATCTAAAAACGAGTTTTCCTCCATTTCTGTCGGCCCCTGTTACTTATGGGCCCTCCTTATCAGAGGCTGCGTTGCATCACCATAATGGAGTGTCTCTGACTCGGCCATTTGATGGCTTTGAGTCACTCTCCCCACCCCCACGCCAGGCCTGCCCTTGTGCACATTTTGCAAACCTTTCTGATGCTTAAAATGCCTGCCTATCTGGCAAGCCCTACTGCTGTTTCCTGGGCTCCTAATTGCTGACAGGTAGTTGGGGGCGCGTTTTGGCATTCCCAGCCCATAGGACTCAGGCTGAAATCCAGGAGCGGATTTAAACAAGTGTCCTGGGCATGGCAGCAGCTTGCTGTGCTGTGACCCAGGAGCAGCTACAGATGTCCACGCCTGCCCTGGTTGAAGCAGAGGTCAGCTGCAGTGTCGATGTGATTGACTAATCCCACCAGAGAGGAGGGTTTCGATGGAGCACCCCCCTCTTGGGTGGCGGCAAGATGAAATGACATAAAGAAGCCTTTCAGCTCAGAAAGAAACGTAGCTCTGGGGAAAAAAACGACTGCTGGCGCCATGTAGAGCAAAGACACACCGTCCTTATTTTTATAATGGTAGTCAATAATATTATTTATTCCACTCCTGTTATGTGGTCAGACATATTTTAGGCTCCTGTTATCCATACTAGAAACAGGGAAACTTAGTGGTTGGAGTGAGAGTGGGTAAACAGCAGCCTATGGGCCAAATCCAGCCAGTCACCTGTTTTTGTCAATAAAGTTTTATTGGGACACAGCCACATCCAATTATTTACATATTGTCTGTGACTGATTTCCCCCACAACAGCAGAGCTGAGTAGTTATGGCAGGTTGTATGGCCTGCAAAGCTGAGAATATTTTCTATCTGATGGCCCTTTTCAGAACACATTCACCAGTCCCTGGATTAGAGGCTGACCCTCGCACAAGACTGCTTGCTCACATCCTGGCTTTGCCAATCCGGTTGTGTGACCTTGGGCATGTTACATAACCAGGCTGACCCTGGACTTCCTCATACGTAAAATGGGGATTAAAATAATATTTATCTTACGGAATTGGGGTGGTTTGATGAGCATGTTAGCTAGAACAGCTGGGTAAAACCATCCCTCTGCACGGCTGGGTGTCTGTTTCTTGGCCCCCACTCTGAGCGGGTGCCCTGACCTTCACCTGGCATTTAGCTGCTGATGTTCTGCACGTGCCCTACCTGTGCAGTTGCCTGTAGGAATTTATGGGAGTGGGTATGTGCAGCTCAGAACTTTTGAAAAAGACCAGGGCAGAGCTACAGCCTTCTCAAACAATGGCGCCTTGACAAGTGCTTCAACTATGTTTCCATGGTTAGTCAGACAATTTATTCCAAGGTCTGCACAAAATCGAGTTATGCTGGCTGTTCGCATGAGGACAATGGTGGTCTCCGTGGTGTTACAGGGCGATCTACAGCACAGTGGGGAGTGTGTGTTTCTCTTTACAATTTTAAGAGGACTTAGATGTAATTTAAACAAATTGAAGGTGAAGCCACCTTGTGAAAACCTATGTGAAACCTTGGGTCTTGAAGACAGATCTTGAAAGGCAAGGTTCTATGCTCTCCCAAAGCACATTTTTCCTGTAAAGGGCCAGACAGTAAATGTTTTAGTTCTACATCTATTCAACTCGACACTGCAGCACAAAAACAGCCCTAGATGATACATACGCAAGTGAGTACAGTGGTGTTCCAATAAAACTTTATTGACAAAAAACAGGTGGTGGACTGTGGGCCCATAGTTTGCCAACTTGGCTGCATCATTTCCATCTAAAAAAAGCTCATATTTAGTTCTTGTTCTCAGTTCCTTATGGGAATTAATTTATTAATCCCAACAAGCCTCTTATGTGATAGGTATGTTGAGAGCTTCATCATCTACCTTTACCGTCAAGAAAGCTGAGGGACAAGGAATTAAGTGATTTGCCCAAGATCACACAGCTAATAAGTGGTAGAAGCAGGACGTGAACCCAGCCTGTCTGGCTCCAGAGCCTGGACGTTTAGCCACTATTCTAGACTGTCTCCTTTGGTCTTAGTGCAAACAGTACTATTCTTTATACAAAAATCATTCCAGCTGACTCCTTTAGAGAAGACAGTATTTTTTATTTCTCAAAGTGTCCTTTGTTGGATCAGTAACCAAAGGAGAGAACACTTTGTCTTCCTGGATGCTGATGGTGTGGGGTGACTTTAGGGGCATGCAACCAATGCAGAGACAGAGGGTTCTGCACTCAGATGGGGATCCCTCACTTGGGGTGCAACGCTCTGTGGTCACCACCTTGAAATCCTTAAATTTGTCTTTAAATTTGCATTTTTTAGTCCTATGGACATCACGTGCTAGAAACTTGACATCCTAGCTCCTCTGCCCGTCCGCCTTCCTGTGGGTTCTTGGCAGCCCATTTCCCAGAACCGCCTGGTGATGGGTGATGGCTGCTGCCCTCTGCTTCAATGGGTGCCTGACCGGGGTGCACTCACCATGCCAGCATCCCGTGCTCAAGAGCATGCAACATGAAAAAAAAATTCAAAAACGTCATGACCAATGGAAAGAGAGACGACTGGAAAGTACAAGGGTTCCTGCATTTTCCCTTCCATGAGGCCTCACAACTTACGCAAGGGGCCTGGCTGACTCTCAACAGTGGGGCCACCTGGGAGAATCTCAGGGCCCAGCCAGACCTGCTGCCTCGGCATCTACATGTTCACAAGACCCCCTGTGATTCCTGTGCACTTGGAGTCAGAGATGCACGGCCCCAGTGATGGCTTCCAAATGTGCCTGATGATCTGCATGCTGCCAAAAGCCTCCCAGGGATTGAGGCTCAGTCAGGTCCACAGGTCCATCGGCATGTCTCCCAGCCTTGCCTGATGAGCAGAATCACCTGGGACTAGTTTTTAACAGCAGAAGCACTAGGGTTCCACCCTCCATTATCTGAGATTCCCCTCAGGAGGGCCTTGGGAATATGTACGTTTATCATACACTGCAGATGACCCTTCTGATCCTTAAGCTTGGGAAACCCTTTATAAATGACCCTAGGACCTAGAAGCATCCCAAACACCTAACTTGTATCTATACCTGTCACTTACCTGGAGGCCCTGGCTTAACCTCGCTTGTAATTTGTAAGCATTTTAACTAGAGCTGCTTCATCTCAAGCGTCCGTGTGTTTGCAGGTAGCAGTTAGGAGTCATTTCCATGGATCACACCAAAAGGCAAATGACACGGCGGCCTGGTTATCATAAAGATATCAAGATAAAGCAAGACAGCCCGGCCCCTGAGGGTTACTTTTTGTGAGTAACCTCTGTTGACATTAGGAGGATTGAGGGAAAGAGACAAAGCAGTGTTTCTACCTGGCAGCTCTGTGATCGCTGATGTTCTCAAAGCCTTTGGACCGTTGTACGGTGATGGTAGTCAGGAAGGTCAACAGCCTATTAGAGGGCATGAGGGCTGACCCACGAATTGTAGGGCCTCATCCTGTCCAAAGGCACTTGCATTTGGATCTGGGCTATGGGCATGGGGCTGCTCTTGGACCCCAAACAGACATAGAGGTGGGAAGAAGCTGAGTCCAGGGTTCTTTTTGTAGGAGATGCAGTGGGCAGTCACCACCCTAAGTCAGAGGAAGGTCGCTGAGTGATTTCTGTCCCCTGTGTGGACCATGGAAGAGCCTTGGCCAGAAAACAGAGGCATTAACGCAGGGGCTGAGGACTCCAAAGCCTCCAGGGGCCAAGGCAGGACAGCTGGTGACCTGTCCCCTCTGAAGGGGACGAACTCTTGGCTCAAGCCAGTGGTTGCTGTGTGGTGATGTGGGCTCAGCATTCCAGGGGATTCTGGTTTTTTTTTTGAGAGAAGCCTGAAACCTAGATTTTCATGTTAAATTTCCTTTAAAGCAGTGGTTCTCAACCTGTGGGTCGTGACCACTTTGGGGGTTGAATGATCCATTCACAGGGGTCGCCTAAGACCATTGGAAAACACATATATAATTACATATTGTTTTTGTGATTAATCACTATGCTTTAATTATGTTCAATTTGTAACAATGAAAATACATCCTGCATATCAGATACTTACATTACGATTCATAACAGTAGCAAAATTACAGTTATGAAGTAGCAACGAAAATAATGTTATGGTTGGGGGTCACCACAACATGAGGAACTGTATTAAAGGGTTGCGGCGTTAGGAAGGTTGAGAACCACTGCTTTAAAGCAATGAATCTTCAATTTAAGGAACATTGAAAGCACTGTTCAAGCCAGACGCAACTTATTGGCGGGACAGACCCGGCCTGAAGGAAGAGCGTTGACTGTTTCAGGTGGGCTAGCAAGGAGGACTGCCACCACCTGTTACAATGCCACAGCAGGGTCCTGTTCTGATGTAATTGTCAGAGAAGGAAACTGTGGTACATGCACGGTGTGTGTGTGTGACTCCTTTATCCTAACAAATTAGAGTTTAAGCATGTTTATTCTTGGGTTCTTGTTCTCTCTCTCACAGACACATGTGTGTATGTTTATGTGTATATTGATGCATATGTGCATGCATACATATGCATATAAATGTAATATTTTACATAGTTACTATACATCATTATGGTCATACCATTCACAGCTTTCATTTGTTTTGATTTGTTAATGACCACCAGTGCCAGTGGTTAAAATATGTCCATGTACAAATTACATATATAAAATTATTTTATACTAGAGGCCTGGTGCATGAAAATTCATGGACTGGAGGGGGGTCCCTCAGCCCGGCCTGACCCCTCTCACAGTCTGGGAGCCCTCAGGGGTGGGAGGCGACCCAGTGATCAGGGGAAGGCGATGCTCCATCACACCTCTGCTACTGCCACTGCCGGCAGCGCAAGCCTCTGCCCAACCCTGGTTATCTGAGCCTCAGGTGGCCCTGGCAGTTGGGAAGCCACCATCCAAGGCTTCCTGCACCTCGGGCTGGCCCTGGGTGGCCTGGGGGCTGAGGGAACTGGGCACCACCATCTTGTGGCTGTGGGTGCCACCATCTTTGTGATGGCATGAGGGTCAATTAGCATATTCCCTCTTTATTAGATAGGATTATATAATATTATACATATATTGTCGTATATCGAGTCTTTCCTGCTGTCAGACTCTGGCCAATGGACCTAGCAGCTTGGTCAACATTGGACCATTCACTTTTGATCCTTTTGTGAAGCAGTAAGTAAGTGTCCTTGTTTGACCCTCTGCTCTTCAGTGTGGTCCTTGGAGCAACTGCATTAGCATCCCCCTGGGAGCTTGTTAGAAATGCAGAATCTTAGGCCCTTCCCCAGACCTATAGAGTCAGGATCACCATCTTAACAATTTCCCCAATGATTGTGTACACGTTAAAATTTTAGAAGCACTTGTTTAAGTAGATCAAACCTCATTCTTTCAGCCTCATTCTTGGAGCCTTTCCCCGTGCTGTTCCTTCTTCTTGAAACACCTTTCCCACCATGTTTTGCATTGCTGAGGCCTCAGCCCTGCTCACAAAAGATTTGATATCTGGTGGGCCTCTTGAGTTGCAGGCCGGTGCTTTTAAAGAAATTCTTAGGCTGATTTGATAGACTTTTGCCTAGTTATCTATTACTGTCTAACAGATTATCCCAAAATTTAGGAGCTTAAAACAACACACACTTATCTTCTCACAGTTTCTATGGGTCAGGAGTCTGGACACAGCCTGGTTGGGTCCTCTGGTTTATGGTCTGTCATGAGGCCATAATCAAAGTGTCAGCTTGGCTGCAGCCTCATCCAAAGGCTCAATTGGGTAAGACGACTCCCAGGCTCACTCATGGATGCTGTCAGCATTTAGCTCCTTTAGGGTGGGGCTCTAAGGTCTCATCTTGTTGGCTGGAGGCTGCCCTCAGCTTCTTGCCATGACCTCTTCAACACGGCAGCTTGGTTTATAAAATTCATCAAGGGAGAGAGTCTGTTCTGGAGAGGAAAGTTACAGCCTTTGGAATTGACTCACGGTAGTTAGGCACACCCCTCTGATGCTCCCATGGAGGGCTTACTTAGTTCAGGAATACCAGGAAGCAGCGCCATTGTGGAGGCTGCGTGCCACACTCCATCTCACTTTCCTTACTCAGAAAATGGGAAAAACAATGCGACCCACTTCACAGGGATTGAATTGAATGAGTGGATTAAATGACAATTTCTAAAAAAGCCCATTGAATGGTGCCTGGCACTTGGAAAGTACTCAAAATGTTAGCTGTGCTGCTCTTATTACACACGGTCTTTCTAGCACCCTGGTGATTATTATTTTTGTTGCTAATGACAATAATTATACTCAATAAATAGAGATATGTGCCAGGTATTATTCCGAATATCTTACATGTAATTTCTAATTAAACCCTAATGACAACCATGTAAAGTGGGTGCTAATTTATTAATTTCACAGTTTCTATAATTGACCAAACCACTGTTCAGATAAAACACACTCAGAATATTGCCCAAGACCATACTCTTTATAAATAGCTAAGTTAGCATTCAAATCTTTCTTTTGGTGTCCAGATTCAGGATTTTCTCTACCACTGTGTATCTGCCTCTGTTTAATTTGGATGTTTTTCACCTGTCTCCGAGAGTTTTCATCACCCCACCTAGGAGTTCTTGAATTAGGTAATCAGGTTATAGGAGCAGCTCTGTCAGGTAATGATTATATTATAGTAATGACTGACCTGCCATATTTAAAGGGGAAAGATATCACATACATTTATTTCTTACAAATGTGTAAATTCATTTATCTGTTTTCTCCCTTGACTCTAGGAGGGTACCTACTCTGCGGGAGACACCCTTAGTGTAAGGCCCTGAGGATGCAGAGATGAATAAAGCATTGTCTTCACCCCTTATGAGCGCCCAGTCTTCTGACCATGCTGTCTACTACCTTCATGCTGCCTGGGCATAGGCACCTAGTTGTGTCCAATATCAGTTGTTCCCTTGATCCTTTACTAATGGGACCCTTGGTTTTACCTGGGAAACATGATGGCCCGGCTAAGGACTATATTTCCCAGCCTCCTTTGAGCTGGGTGCTGGCCAATAGAATGTGACCAAAGTGTTAATCAGCTCTTTAAAGGGTGGGGGCATTTCCTGTAGCCTTCTCCCTTTTACCACTGGTTGGAATGCAGATGTGAATGGTGGGAACTGGATCAGCTATCTTAGCCCGTGAGAAGTTGCTTGTAGAGGAAGACAATGAACAAGATAGAACTGCATCCTCAGAGCCTTACACTACAGGTGTCTCTTGTCCTGGCTACCATAGAATGACCCTAAACCAGCCTGGATGCTGGCCCTTGGGCTGTTTCATGGAAAAATATGTCTTTTCTTTAAGCCATTGTTATTTTTGCTTTTGTTGCATCAACCACACCAGCTCCCTAATTTATACAGTGCCTAAATGTCATGCCTAGAAGAGTTGTGTATTTAGCTTTTTGGTCTTTAAATGCATCTTGACAGAATCAAATGTTTGTCCTATGTAATATGCTCAGTATCCTGTTTGGCACATAGTAAGTTCACAGCGAAGAAAGCATTTTTATTTTAACCATTAATAAGAATACTGTAGAACGATTGTAGTTCAAAGGAGACGTCCATGTCATGTTTAAAGAGCTTTGGGCTAAGGTCCAGATGACCCACAAAATTGTAAACTTCCTAACAGCAAAGATGCTTTACTTACATTTCTGTCCCTAGCACATAGCCTTGTGGTGGGAAAATATGGTGTGCAATAAACATTTGATGATGAATGATTAAAAAAAACCTGCATTCAAGTCTAGATTGCTATGTGTCCTCAAGTTAAGTTACCTAACATCTCTGGGCCTTTATCATCTTTTAAAACCCTGAACCGGGATTACTTTTAACTCTAACATTTGGTGATTCTCTGAGCTTTTCAGCAGTTTTGGAATTTTTTCTTTCTCACAAACCTGCTGGACACAGAGATACCTGAGTAGGCAGGTACATAGAGGATTAAGCATACCATGCCTGGGCTTAGGCCTGTGGATTTCCATATCTGCTTGTTACCTGTGTGACCTTGAGCAAGCTCACTTGTGAAGCAGGAATAGTATGTAGAATGGGCATCTATTGCTTTTATCTGCCCCAGAGTCTCTGTCCCCTTCATCTGGTGACAAAGCCCATTTCTCTCGGAACTGCCCTTCCCTCCTCTCCCTGTGGTTTGTCTGGGAGTGACTTCTCCAGGGACCATCAGCTCCTCCGGGTTACTGTGATGTGCTCACACCCTGTGCACCCAGGCCCGACCAGTCAGGGGTCCCAGTTCCCTCATCTCAGTGGCTGGTTCCAGACACAGTGTTCCCAAGCTGGCGGAGGTTCTGCATCCACCCTGCCTGCAGCCAGCTGTATGTGGGACTTTGCTGTTGTCTCTTTAAAAGTCATTTTCAAAATGTTTCCTTAAATTGTTGGTTTTTAAAAAGTGATTCAGTTTAAAGTTCAGTTCCTTGAATAAAAAAAAAAAAATCCTTGCTGCTATAGTAATAGTTCTTACACTTTGGGACTGGGGTTTTTGGGAAAATAAAATGAGATGATTCATGCGAAATCCTTAGCACAGTGCTGAGCTAGTCAGTGTCTGATTAATGCTAGACACTCTAGTTATTATTGGAGAGAGAAAACGTGGACGCATGTTATTTTTCAGGCAATGAAACTTAAAAGCGTTTATGGTGGCTACAGGCAGACATATGATATGTAGAACTCCACTGTCAGTTCATACACCTGTCACATCAGCAGGTGCTGGTTTGCCAGGGACTGTGCCGTGGGGGACACACACATGGACAAGGCATAGTTTCCTTCTTGAGGCTGTGAGGAGAGGCCAGAAGCAGCCCTGGCTAACAGCATGAACTGTGGAGCCATATAAACCTAACCCCCAAACCTCTCTCCATCGCTCACTAGCTGTGTGGCTTCAGTCTTCACCTCTCTGCCTCCATTTCCTCTTCTGTAAAATGGAGATAATACTGAGATGTGAGTCAAGTTGAAGGGGTGAATATGTGTAACGGTGAGCCCGGGATCTGGTATTTAGTAGGTATTTAATGAATGGAAGCTACCATTATATGTGGTATCAATTCATATCCTGTCATATTATGTCACTAGAGGCCCGGTGCACAAAAATTTGTGTACTCGCGGGGGTGGGGGGGGGGGTGAGGGGAGGGTCCCTCAGCCCGGCCTGTGCCCTCTCACAGTCTGGGACCCCTCGGAGGATGTCCACTTGCCAGCGGGGAGCAGGCCTAAGCTGCAGTCGGACATCCTTAGCACTGCTGAGGAGGCAGGAGAGGCTCCCACCACCACCGCTGTGCTGGCAGCCAGCAGCCTGGTTTGTGGCTGAGCAGAGCTCCCCCTGTGGGAGCACACTGACCACCAGGGGCCATCTCCTGCATTGAGCATTGAGCGTCTGCCCCCTGGTGGTCAGTGTGTGTCACAGTGACCAGTCATTCCCAGTCGTTCTGCTGTTAGGGTCAATTTGCATATTACCCTTTTATTATATAGGATGTTATAAATTCCTACGTTGTAAACTCTGTAGTCACAGGAATCTTATCTGTCCTGTTTTGTTTTATCTCTCGATCCCAGCCCAGTACTTAGCATGGGGTAAAGCATGACTAAATATTTTTTGGTATGAATTGTGTGTTGTTTTTTAAAAAATCAAGTTCTTTTCAACTCAGTCACTATAAATCACCTCCTGAATGGATGGCCTGCACACAGCCTGGTCCCCCTTTGACCCATTCTCTATTAATTCATTTACTAGGCCAGCGCTTTGGGCACTGGTGTTAAGCAGTGAACAAGACAGACAAGGACCCCACCATCATGGGGCTCAGAGTCTAGGACAGCAGTTCTCAACCTGTGGGTCACGACCCCTTTGGGGGTTGAACGACCCTTTCACAGGGGTCGCCTAAGACCATCGGAAAACACATATATAATTACATATTGTTTTGGTGATTAATCACTATGCTGTAATTATGTTCAATTTGTAACAATGAAAATACATCCTGCATATCAAATATTTACATTATGATTCATAACAGTAGCAAAATTACAGTTATGAAGTAGCAACAAAAATAATTTTATGGTTGGGGGTCACCACAACATGAGGAACTGTATTAAAGGTCACGACATTAGGAAGGTTGAGAACCACTGATGTAGGACAGGGGTCCTCAAACTACAGCCCGTGGGCCACATGCAAATACAAATATTGTATTTGTTCCCGTTTTGTTTTTTTTACTTCAAAATAAGATATGTGCAGTGTGCATAGGAATTTGTTCATAGTTTTTTTTTTAAACTATAGTCCGGCCCTCCAACGGTCTGAGGGACAGTGAACTGGACCCCTGTTTAAAAAGTTTGAGGACCCCTGGTCTAGGAGAATGAGCACAACTGATGGGGAAGTGAATATCTATTCTGGTCTCAGGCCACAGCAAGGTGAAGGATAGGAAGCGGCAGTGGGTGTTTCTTTGCATCAAACCCTCAGAGAAGACCTGTTTGAAGAGAGGATGTTTGAGCAGAAATGTGAATGGAGTGAGGGAATGAATGAAGCCACATGCTCGGAGGGAAGAGAAAACAGCACGTGCAAAGGCCCTGGTTGTTTAAGGAAGAGTAACTGAGCATAGTGAGTGAGGTTGGAGAGATGAGCTCAGAAAGCTAAGCAGGGGCCAGCTGATCCAGGGCCTAGAAAGACTTTAGAAATGTTCTCTTGCATGTGATTTTCATGAAGTAATCCCATCTCATCAGCAGCCAGAACTTTCTGTGATTCCCAACTGCTCTTAAAGAATGTGTCACACGAATATGGAGCCTCTATGAAGCCTCTAACAGCCATTCTCAGCACTTGCTGGTCCTCGAAGTCTCCATGCTGCCCCAGTGCCTTTGTGTACGCCGGCCTCTCTAGCACTACTTCCTCCCCTTGACCATTGGACACCTGCTCACATGAGACTTCCTCAGAGCTCTGCTGTGACACATCCTTCAGGACTTTGTTCTTCTTTGAAGCCCTCCTTACACCGGCAAACAGCTAACATAGCACGTGTACTTGATTAAATGCCTGTCCCTCTGACAGCCTGTAAGCTTCCCTAGAGCAGGCTTCCTGGATGGCCTATGTACAAGTGTCCGCAACTCTTAGGAAAGGGCTAGAAAATGACTCAAAAATATTCATTCAGTGAGTGAATGAATGGGTCTTCTGAGGCAAGACCCACACCCACTTCCACTCATCCATCCACAGATGAGCAGATAACATACTGGCATATCAGGTGAGCATTCCAGGCAAGTTGGCCAGGAGAAATGGCCCTTGGCCTGTAGGGAGGGATGAAGGGAGAATTGGGAAAGTTCTCCGGAGGCGATGTGCTTGGAGACAGATGGTAGGAATGAGCCAGCTGTGCTGTGGGCTTAGATGAGGCTGCATCTCTTGGATTAGGGGCGAGATGGAGTTACCATTCTCTGATATGAAGCACAGGAAACATCTAAACCAGCAGTTCTCAACCTGTGGGTCGTGACCCCTTTGGCAGTCGAATGACCTTTTCACAGGGGTCACCTAAGACCATCCTGCATATCAGATATTTACATTACGATTCATAACAGCAGCAACATTACAGTTATGAAGTAGCAACGAAAATAATTTTATGGTTGGGTCACAACATGAGGAACTGTATTTAAAGGGCCAGAAGGTTGAGAACCACTGATCTAAACAATGAGAAGAAAAAGCATCTGTCCCAAGAAACTCAACTCCATTGCATGCAGCAGAGAGATGGAAGCTGTGGACCGGCAGGGCGACGGTCCCCACTTGCTTTGGGTGGTGTCATGGCCGTGTTCTCTAACCCTTTACAAAGCCTCTGTGCAGAAGAGCTGACCTTTTAGTCTGTGTCTGAGTGACACTGGCTGCAGCTTTCGTCGTAACGAGAAGGTGAATGGAAAATAGAATGTCTCAGACCCTTCCTATCACGTTTAATGAGACGAGTTTTTCTTTACGGAACTCTTCAAAAATAACTCAAATCCGAAAAGCAAAGCTGATCACTTCACGTTCTTGGAGTTCTGCTCATCTGTGGATGGAGGAGTGATTAACATGGGTTAGTACCTTGTAGCATCGTTCGAGAAAATCCAAGGGCATGACATTGATTCAGCAGCTGAGCAGGTTAGGGCCCAGGGGGTGCAACAGGACAGGGCGGCGTTTGTGTGACCCCCCGAGGGATGTGTGTGCTCACTCCTGCCTCTCCCCTCCCTGGCTGGCAGCATTGGCGTTCCTTCTGTCTCTGAGCTGTGCTCCCCGCCGCTGACATCACTCCACGCTGTCGTCATCTGTCCGTCTTTGGGGAAATGGCCTAGTGAGGTTTAGAAGGAAGCGTTTCTAAAAGGCTTGCATGCTAAGTGGTCCAGGAAGCACATCGTATTTTTAGACTAGCCAAAATCTCGGGCTCGCGTGACCTTCTGGATACGAGGTCAGTTGTTTTCATCAAAAAAGAAGCCGTCATAAGAGCATCCAGGGCTTAAGTCCTCCCTGCTGCCCCCCCCTTTTTTTATGCAAGATTGTCTGAAGTACCATTTTGATAGAAAAAGCTCATTCTTCTTTGGATTTTTTTAAAAGTAAGAGTAAAGGTGTTTGTTTTTTTACGTCTTTCCTGTTTCCTCTGGACCTGTTCCCGATTAACCTCATAAGCACATCGTAAATCGTGCATCTGGGTAATATAACACTGCACAGTGCTTTAACCAGGACTCTCGGGAAGGGGCAGAGCTGTGGAGGGTGGAAGGCCGCAGCCCGCGGGGCGCAGCCGCCAGAATGCGCTGTGGTCACCAGTACAGAGAGGGGCTTCAAAGTCGCCCAGACTCGCTTCCCATTCTAACTTCCTGCTTTTCTAACGTTTCTGCATCCTCTCAAGTGAAAGTGGGTGTTTTTAAAGATCTGTTTTTGTCTTTCCCCAAAACAGAGGTGTCTCATTTCCTCCCACATGCCTCCCTGTTTCCCCACATAACAAGACATTCAGTTGAGGAGAATTTATGTTTGTTGGGCTGTATATAATCAATGTTTGATTTTACTTAGGAAAACAGAGAAAGTGTTTATATATTTATACCCTGCTTTGTCCTAAAAGGAATATGAGGTAATACAGCCACACAAAAGTAGTAAACGAAATGAATAGAAGTGTAGACATTTAGGATCAGAGAAAATAGGAAGTAGAATATACACTCAAGAATATATAAAAAAAAGAGTTTAGTAAGCATATCACCAAGCTCAACTAAAACTGAGCTTTAACTTTGGCTCTGAGCTTCCTAGTAGCCAAAGAAAAAAGGATATGGACAGCACAATTGGTTTCATAATACTCATTACCAAGGAAATCCAAAGTATTGCTGATTCTCAGGGGATGCAAAGCATTTTGTAAACCTGAACTTAGAGTGGCATCTTACACAGGGTCATGGAGGGATATGTGGATTAACAAATAGGATGGTGATTAACATGGGTTAGTACCTTGTAGCATCGTTCAAGAAAATCCAAGCGCATGACATTAAAGCAAGTCAGTGAGAGGTTTCCATGAAGGTTCAGGAACAAGGTATCAGGTGAAGGCAATCATTAGGAGAAGCTGCTATGTCACATGGTTACATAGAGAAACGAATGTCATGTCACTTTGAAAGAGATTGTCCCCGGTGCTGGCCAACAGGAGACGGAATGAAAACCATCTGTCTAGATTGGAGGATATATAGATGGACTTGCTTTGCTCTCACCTGGGAACACAGCTCACATGTGATCTATAGGGACATATTTGACCTCTTGCGTAGATGAATGGCTTAGTGGACAGGGACTGCTTAATTTCAGGGTCATATCAGGGGGTTTCTCAGCCGGAGTATTGCACGTCTGGCTGTGACTGAGGCTGTGCCCCTCGGACAGGGCCCAGAGCTTTTAATACGCCCTGGGCATGCCTCACAATTCTTAATCATTACTAACGATGATAGTAAAAATAATGACAATATTCAAGACACAGGCGAACAAAGGCAAGGCAACGACTCATAGAGCTGAGCAAGGTGTCATGGGAAGAAAGCCCAGGCTGCCATGGTAGGCAGGCTCTACTTCTGGCCTCAGCCCAAATATGACTTGTAACCCAGGTGACTCCTTTATGTCTCCAGGTTTTCCTATTTTGCAGGCGAGGCTTTTGTAGTGATTCTTAACGTGTCACCCCCTGGGCAGCTGCATCAGCATTAGCTTCTCCTGGGATTTCATTAGAAATGCGGGTTCCTGGGCCCTGCTAAAGTGATGCCTGTGATGCCTGCTAAAGTGTGAGAACTACTGGACCTTGGAATAGGTCCCCTTCCCTGTGTGTGCAAAATGATCCCAAGTCTGCATCGCTGTTTGTATTCATACCCTTTGCAAGCTCCTCCTGTTAGGAGGGAGAGACTATGTCTTCAACCCTTGAATATTTGCTGTCTTGTGTCTTGCTTTGGTCAATAGAATGTGCTAGAAATGATGGGGTGTTATTTTCGAACTACTCAGTTTCCTCTCTCTCTCTCTCTCTCTCTCTCTCTCTCTCTCTCTCTCGTTCTCACTCTCTCTTGCTATAACCATGAGAACCAGTCCATGTATTGCTTTAAGCGACTGGGTACTGTGGGTGTTAGTTATGCAGAGTTATTGCAGGAATAGATAGCTGAAACGAGATGGAAGTCCCACAAATCTAACTGTCCTGACTTTTAACTTGTGTTAGCGATCTCAGAATCACAGATGGCCAATTCGGGTGTGAAAGCAATATAACTTTGTTTTTCCTTGACTTCATTTGTTTACTGTTCTGAGCCCCATTCCATCATGAGGCAGGAGATTAGTTATTTATTCTTGAGTTGATTCCTGCTGCTCTAGGTTCATGTTTATGGGAGATGCGACTTCTACTTCTAGTTCTTCTCTCCTTCTGAGTGCTCAGGAGGATGCCACTTCCCCACCTCTTTGAAGGTAGATATGACCACAGGACTGTTTTTAGCCAATAACATGTGAGCATTTAGGAGTTGGCATGCAATTGTTCACATCCTCTCTTCATCTTCCCACATTCGTGGAAAAAGATAGATACATAAATGCTGCAAAACTGAGGTAGCCTCGAATGCTATTGCACCACATTGAGGTCAGCAGCACCCAAAAGTGGCCTGGACCTGTAGTTGGTTTTTCATGAACAAAAGCTAAACTTTTTATTTCTGGCCATTAAGGTTTGGGATCATTTGTTATCATAGTATAGCCTAGCTCCGTGGTCGGCAAACCGTGGCTTGAGAGCCACATACGGCTCTTTGACCACTTTAGTGTGGCTCTTCCACAAAATACCACGTGTGGGTGCGCACGTACAGTGCGATTGAAACTTCATGACCCATGCGCAGAAGTCGGTATTTTGTGGAAGAGCCGGTATTTTGTGGAAGAGCCATACTCAAGGGGCCAAAGAGCCACATGTGCCTCATGAGCCACGGTTTGCTGAGCCGCAGTTTGCTGACCACTGGCCTAGCTTATCCAGACTGACACACCAAATTTTCTCAATGAAGGGTCCTTCCTGCTTCAAACTCTTTGCCCCAGTGTATTAATTTGCTAGGGCTGCCATAACAAAATACCACAGACTTGGGGCTTAAAACACAGAAATTAATTTTCTTACAGTTCTGGAGGCTAGAAGTCCAAGATCAAGATGTCAGCAGGTTTAGTTTTTGTCTGAGGCCTCTCTTCTTGGCTTGTGGATGGCTGTGTCCTCATGGTCTTTATTACATGTGTGCATGTCCCCAGTGTCTCTGTGTGTGTCCAAAATTCCTTTTCTTATAGAGACACCAGTCACACTGGATGGAGTCCCACCCAAACAGCTTCATTTTAAGCTGAAACATTAATTTAAAGTCCCTGTGTCCAACTATAGTCACATTCCAAGGAACTGGGGGTTAGGACTTCAACATGTGAGTTTGAGGGGACATAATTCAGGCCATGACACCCTGGAGATGCATACATGTTCTAAAGGGACTTAAGTAAGACTACAGGGTGGTTAGAATGGATGGGGATAGCACCTGGGCTAACTCCATCATCTGTCCAGGCTGTCAGGGGATGAAATACCTAGTATTGCTATTTGGTTTCTGCTTGTACAGTCCACACACATTGCTCCTGCATTCTGCATGTCCTGGGCCAGATGGCGGATTATCTGCTCACTCTGTTGGCCTCATTTGCATCATTCTTGGCCATACAGATAAACACACACACACACACCAGAAAAAACACACCCAACGTTCTGGGCACACTGACAGAAACACGCATCCTGGAACTTCCCCAGGCCATTATTTTCAGGGGGTTCGCCTGGCTCATTCTACTGCATTGTTATCACACCAACTGAATTGAAAAAGTTTTCCCAAAGCTTGCCACCTCTTTAAGTTTCACCCAGGAGCAGAGCCCAGCACCCTCTCCTTTGGATCCCTCAAAATTCTCTGCAATTTCTATCATTGCTCTTCATTTGGGGGCTATTCTGGGACGTGGGGACCCTTTCTAGGACTGGCAGTTCCACCAGCATTTAAATCTATTTGCGTTGGCTGGCTCTTCCCCCATATCTAATTGGGTGGAAAAATCTTGCTCTACCTAATCATATGCCCTTTTATAACTTTTCTCTAAATTTTATTTTTTTCCTGGACCTTGACTTTGAAACTCAAAACCTGAGACTATTACAACTTTGTCCTTCAGATCCTTGATGATAAACCTCACTGAGGCAAGATCTGCCATTTTCTAGGTACATCTCAAGATATGACAAGATAAGAAACACTTTTACTTATAAAAAGAATGAACTTTGAATGGAGAAGAGCCAAGAGGTTGGAATAAATTACCAGGAATTAAAACACACCTCATATAACCTATCAAAATATTTACCTCCATATTAGCGTGCATACGTTTGCCTGGTGGGATTTCTTCTTGTAATACCAACAAATAAGACTGAATTCCACCTTGAAAGAATTCAGCTTTCCTAGTGAGAACTCAACACCTTGGGTTTCTAAGGCAAGCTCAGGGTCCAGAATGTGGGGGAACGCTACTTGATTTTAGCTGACCATTGGGTCAGCTTATTCAATTAAATAAGATGTTCGTCTGGATATAGTGTTTGAGATAGAGTGCAGAAAATGGAGTACTTCAATAATAAGAGCAACACTGATATTACATAGGCATTATGAGTGCTCCCCAGCAAAGTAAGACATTTTGAGTGCAGAAATGAATTTGTGGTTGATATAGAGGAGCATGAACACAGAAGGATCCATAGCGTTTGCCTGAAACCTCATAAAGGTGTTCCTGAGGACTGGTTTCCCCCGATTTTATTTGTTGTGAGTCTCTGTATGAAGAATGTGTGTGAGGGCCTGTGAGTTATTTTAAATAATAAAAAAGTTTGCTTCTCTAGGATGGTTTTCTTCTTATGATCATTTGGGTCTTATATGTTGAGATTCGGGTGTTTAACATCCCCCGTTTCTCATTTTTCCTTGTGAATCATTACTTTCCATTGGTACTTAGTTCTTCCCTTAGTCCTTCCTGTCTTCTTGATTTCTCCCAATTTTTTCTCTTCTTTTCTTTTGTTTGTTTTGTTCTTTCTATCCTCTTAAAAACAACAACAACAACAACAAAAACTGGAAGGAAAACAAGGTGAAATATATTTTAAAAATAAAGGCTGGTGTGGAGGCAGATATTTAGAGATGGAGAACATGCAGACTAACAATTTTCCAACTTTGCAACAGGTGGCCCATGGCCAGGATCCGTGATAGTGGTGGTTCTCAACTGGGGGCGATCTTACCTCCTATGGACACTTGGAAATTTCAGGAGACATTTTTTGTCATCACAATGTATGGGGAGAGTCAGGCCCCCTAATGAAGAATTATCTAGCCCCAAATGTCAGTATTCCTGAGGTTGAGAAATACGGAGTCATAAACATGTTTGTTTTGATCTTTCTAAGAGTATTATTCTTAAAAATTTGAATGAACTGCTAGCATTTTACATATGAAGCAGGAAATCAACTTTTTTTTTTTTTTAATCAGAGGAAGGATGTGATATCGCTGAGTTTGCGTCCCCCTGGGCTGAGTGGAAGGCACCCTCCTCAGGACAAGGGCTTCCCCGTTCCCCACAGCCTCCCCAGTTCTAGTTGTAGGACACGAAGCTCATTTCACTTATTTATGTTACTTTCCTGGTCCTTGTAGAAAATTGATTTAGCAACTCCTTAGTCCTAGGGATGGCAAAGGATTTATTTTCTTCTGATTATAATAGTTATATTTGTTTTTTACCAATGTTTGGCAACTACTGAAAAAGTATGAATAATGTTTGATAACCTATCATTATCTCTGTGAGTCAGCACTATGCTGATGACGTGTGTGTGTGTGTGTGTGTGTGTGTGTGTGTGTGTGTGTAGGTTACACATACACACATATACATAATCCTAAGGACTCATGACAGGTCTCTGACGAAAAGTGACTTGCCCAAAGTACCTATTAGAAGTAGAACTGAATGCCCTAGTAGGTTTGGCTCAGTAGACAGAGTGTCGGCCTGCAGACTGAAAGGTCTCGGGTTCAATTCCGGTCAGGGGCACATGCCTGGGTTGTGGGCTCGATCCCCAATAAGGGGTGTGCAGGAGACAGCCAATAAATGATTCTTTCTCATCATTGATGTTTCTATATCTCTCTCCCTTCCTTTCTGAAATCAATAAAAAGATTTTTTAAAAAAGAAGTAGAACTCAAGCATAGAGTTTTCTGATTCCAAAACCGATGTTTGATTTTTCAGGGCATCACACTACCTTTAAGAAGAAAGACAAACAATCACCTGTAGTCTCCCTTAGAGAAAGCTGCTGTCACCTTTTGCTGTCTTTCCCCCCAGTTTGTTCTTTTTCCTTTAATTTTTAAAAGGATAGTTGAGATCATGCTGCAAAAATAAATTTACTTTCTCATTTTTTTCATTTTACATTATTACTTAACCATCATTTCAAGACCTCTTTGTAAACATCCCTTGAATGGTGCCTACTATTTCTTTGTATCGGCATACTGTGATTTATATAATCAACTCCCCTCTGTTGAACATTTTAGTTATCACTAGTTTTTCACTCTTTTGAATAAAAAGGTAATGAACATCTTGGCGTATGATACATTTTCCCCATAAAACTTAAAAAAAATCTGAAAAGTTACCAAGAAATGTGGAAATGCTATTCTGTAAAAGGCATAGGTAAGGGAAATGAGATATTCGTTTTGGGTGCAAAATTTAAGGGGGCACCCCCAACTCTTAGTTATTGTGGTAAAATAATATCTTAGTGCAATATTTAGAAAAAAATGTACTTAATGACAAAAATCCAAATCCATGTTGAGCAAAATGGCAACATCTTACTAATAAAAGCCTAGGTGGTCCTCATGCCATCACACCGTGATGCCCTCGTGTGGTCACAAGGTGGCTGCACGCACAGTGGACACGTCCAGGTGGGCGGGGCTGGGCTTGGCACTGCATGAGAGGCACAGAGCCTGCCTGGGAGTCCTGCCTCCTCCCAGGTCCGCGTGCGGCCAGGCCTGGGGGCTCGGCCTTCTCCACGTGGTGTGGGGGAGGTGAGGCTGGTGGGTCCCCGCGTGGTGCGGAGGCCTTGGGGTCTGCAGTTCCAGCCTACCTCTTTGGGGCAATCCATTGAGGAGCCCCAGATGGATGGGTGGGGCCTACCTCTTTGGGGTGATCAATCGTGGGGCTCCTGCACTGTGACAGGGCACAGGCCAGGCTGGGGACCCCCCTCCCCAAGTGCACAAATTTCGTGCATGGGGCCACTAGTTTTAAATAAAGGCAGGGTCAGTATCACTGTTTTTTTCTTTAGCTTTGGGCTCCAATATGACCGGGCACAGTGCTGTTACTGACCCCCTCTGGCCTCAAGCACACATACTTTGTGTCTGGAAGGAGGTACTCAGAACCAGCTTTATTATTCTGTACTTGAGGCCTGATGCACAAAGATTTGTGCAAGAATAGGTCTTCCTTCCCCTGGCTGCCAGCACCAGTTTCCCTCCGGCACCCAGGGCCTGGGTTGCTTCCTTCCGGCTGCTGACAGGCATCTGGGACCGGGGCTGCTTCGCTCCGGCCGCTGCAGCCACCCACCAGGGGCGTGCTCTGAGCTGCACTGTGAGGCTGCTCGGAGCACACCCCCACCTCTGGTGTGTGTGTCGCAGCTCAGAGCACGCCCCCACCCCTGGTGCATGTGTCCGCTGGGGCTGGGGGTGGTATGCAGTCTCCTCCTGCCCATCTGTGCATGCAGCTCCTCCTGAGCAGTCGTGATGCAGCCTCCTCAAGCTGGTCATGATGCCTGGCTAATTTGCATATTACCTGTTTATATATATGTGTGTGTGTATGTATATATATATATTATATATATATATATATATATATATATATATATATATATATATATAATTTTGCCCTCTGGAAAGCTATGAAAGATGGTGCAGTGTGATGGATAGAAACACAGGTGCTGGTGGGGCTGCCTGGCTTTAAACCCCAACTGGGCCACTTACTCCATTAACTTTGCCAAATACTTAGGCTTTCTTTGCTCGCTTTCCTGCTGTTTCCATGGAGAGCAGATGGGAGGAGTCAGTGAGTTATGCATGGGCCCCTGCAACAGGCCTGGCTTGCAACAAAGACTCAGCTGATATTCCTTCTACCACCCAGGTGAGCCTCTGCCCCAAGCAGGAGGCAGCCCGCAGGCCTGCCTGCTTTCCTCTATGGGGACTTATTAGATTTTTTAAAAAGCTAGTTGCCAGCATTGTC
Source organism: Myotis nattereri (assembly GCF_964212035.1). Classification (NCBI taxonomy): domain Eukaryota; kingdom Metazoa; phylum Chordata; class Mammalia; order Chiroptera; family Vespertilionidae; genus Myotis; species Myotis nattereri. The sequence goes on along the minus strand of NC_138083.1, from coordinate 10,871,323 downwards.
AAATCAGTAGATTTTACATAAAAATAATAAAAATATTTTCCTGCAGAAATTGGAAGATCTGGCAATCCTGCCTCAGCGAGTGGCAACATTTGGTCAAATTTGTAAACCAGCAGATCTTCTCAGTTGGAATGAGTCCCCTCCAGTTGACCCCAGCCCACCACTGCCAGAGTCTGCAAACAGAAATTCAGGGTGCCCAGTTAAATTTGAATTTCAGATAACGGAATAGTTTTTCTCATTAGTACGAGTAGGTCCCACGCAATATTTGAGACCTCCTTAAACGAAAATACTTACTTTGAATGTTCTGGAATTATGGGACATCCTTATACTAAACATTATTGGGTGTTCATCTGAAATTGGGATGTAACCAGGCATCCTGCATTTTATCTGGCAGCGCCCCCCCCCCCCCCCCCGCCCTCCCCCAGTCCCCACACCTCCCCGTTTCTCTGGTCCATGACCCCAGCTGGACTGCCACGGGCATCAGCGCGGCACCCAGGATTAGAGATAAGATCAGAGCGGAGGCCCTATTTGAGCGGCAGCCCTTGTGTGTAGTCACTGAAGTGCGGTCTCCAGCTGTTTAATGAGCTTTCCTCAAGCGTGGGGGCCTTCACGGGCGGACCCGTGATCCAGCCCGTGCGAGGAATAAAGTCATCTGCCGCCTCTGGCGCCGCTGGGCGAGTTCCTGAGCAAGAAAGTGCTGATGCGCGGAGGGAAGCGAGACGACCCAGAGAACCCGTGCCCTCGCTCGCTCGCTCTCGCTGCTGCCGGAGCGATTTCAGATAGCGAATCGGGCCTGATAACCTCCCGGGGCAGCCGCACCGTCTTTTAGGACCAGGCATGTGGGCTGGGGATGTTTTCCTTCCATCTGGTGGCGAGGCGCTGCCAGGGCGGGCGGGAGTGGTTCAGTCATGCCTCGGTCCCACGCAGAGACAGGCAGACAGACAGACAGACACCCGTGCAAGGCCGCTCCGCACTCAGACCGGAGGCCCTGCCAACACGCGCGCCTTCGCAGGAAAGGCTGAGAGATCAGAATCGCGTGTCTCAGCCTCGGCACTATTAGCCCTGGGGGTCGAACACGCCTTCGTGGTGCAGGGCTGCCCTGTGCCTTGTAGGGTCTTCAGCAGCGCCCCTGACCTCCGCCTACCAGATGCCAGCAGCACGGCCCCCCTCCCACCCCAGCTGAGACAGCCAAAATGTGTCCACACGTCGCCCAGTGTCTCCCGGGAGGCAGACTCATCCCCTGTGGAGAACCGCCGTCCTAGAAATATCACCGTGAGGATGAATTAGGGCACCGATGCCTCAGGGGCCCCGGCAGGAGCGTCAGGGTTAAGGTCACAGGCAGGGTGAGGGGGTGCCCAGAGCTGCGGAGTTTAGGTCCTACCGAAAGTGCTCAAGTTCAATTATGAAAGTTGTTGGCCAAATAAACTCTTCCGCGGGCAGAAGTCAGGTTGAAAGAATCCAGTTTGCAACTCCTCACAGGGAACAGCCGGCCTAGTCCTTACTGGGCTGAGGGTGACGATGTGTTTCACTTCTGTTTGTGCCCAACTGAACTGAAATAGCAAGGGTCTCCCACTTTTGGACACCTCTCACACCCTGGCCCCCACAAGTGCCCTACAGATCACTGCTTCTCACCTGGGGCTATTTTGCCCTCCCTGCTCTAAGGGACCTTTAACAGTGTCTGGGGACATTGTCAGTTGTCACAGCTGGGGAGGGAGTGCCACTGGCAGGTAGCGGGTAGAAGCCTGGGATGCTGCCGACCAGCCCACCAGGTGCAGGATAACTCCCGCAACGAAGACTCTTCTGGCCCCCAGTGCTCAGGGTGCCGAGCTGACAAACTGGCCGTGGACGGGGTATTGCTCACCTAAGCAGTCCGGGAGGAGAGCGTTCCTACCCCCCCGCGGCACCTGGGGGTTCCTGGGGCTCGTCTTGAACCTGCAGGGGAGGAAGTGTCAGCCTATGGAGTCTACGGAGGGTCATTTACTTTTCTTTCCACTTTGTACTCGTGCCCAGAAATAGCAAGCCCAGCAGTTGTGTGAGGATCTAGGTTCAGGGCAACCTTTCCCTTCTTTCTGTGGGGGTTTGGATATTTGGCAGAAGGTCACCTGGGTCTTGGATTCATCTGATCCTAATCTCTGCTGAACACCATCAGATAAAGAGATTCTTCTAACATATTGAGGACATAGAGCAAGAAGCCTCACTAGCCTGGGGAGAAGGCGAGGGTCGCGTGGGGAGAAAAATAGACCAACTCAATTTCAATATACAGCCCTACATCACCTCAGCACCATTATCCAAACACCATCGCCACTATTTATGTGGTTGCAAATGTGGACCAGCCTTTTATAACCTCTGCTGGAGTCCGCCCTCCCCTCGCCTTCTGTTCCCTTTGAAATATTATTTGGTTCTATTTTTTCTCCCGGTACTCTCTGTCTCTCTTCTTTTGTGTGTGTGTGCGCCCGTGTGACCACAATTGTAGTTTCAGTAAATAAAACGGCTGCTTGATAACGTGGAACGGCCCAGCGCTTAACTCTGCCCTTGGAGATCCTTTACATCAAACCAGCGATCAAAAAGTGGTGCAGATAAAATTTGTCATCAGGGATTTCCTACAAAAGAATTACAGTGGAGAAATGGCCTGATCGATACTATGGATTTTCACTGCAGGGGCCGGTGGTCCAATTGCGTGAGACACTCACACAGATAAAAGGGCACGGCTGCCACTCCGTCACAGCCTGCTGACTCAGCAGACGCGTGGCAGGTATTTATAGGCCGGAGCGATGCAGAATTATCACCTTGTGGGGCTGGGCGCCGGCGCCTTCTGAGATTGCCTGCCTTTATGGGATTGCTAAATGCAGGTGAATGGAAAAATGATGGCTAACAGCTGTCAAAATGCAACAGAATGAAGTACTTAAATCTTTTTTTATCCATTAAAAGGGTAACAACCATACGTATATCACGGCCCAGACACTGTAATGATATTTGGGGGCTGGTAAAGGAGGGGGTAATAAACAATGTGTGCTCTGATCAGCACGGCAGGGGAAACAGACTTGGGGGGGGGGTGCTGGGTCTTCCCTGAAGCCTTATAATTACTTTAATGGTTGAACGTTATCCAACAGAAGGAAAATGTAATTACAAACGGCCTTGGCATCCCAATCTTTGGGACCCCGCTCTGGCGTTTCAAAGGCATTGAACTCATCCCTAGAGCTCTCCACCAGGCGCCCTGCACCTGAAAGTCCTGAGGTGTATGTGTGCCAGCTTCATGAAAGCTTGTGGAATAATGAGGATTTACCTGTGAGGTTCTCCAGTTTTAGGTCTGGGCCCAGGGAGAAGTTCTCTGCGCTGTTCCAGCTCCAGCTGAGTTTCAGACGTGCCACGGACAGACTTCCGAGGTGGAGGACACGCACAGCCTTCGCCCACGGAACGAGGTGGAATTCCTTAGCCATTACATCCCAATGACGGTTTCCTCAAGAAGCCCCTTTGGAAAGACCTTACGAATCCAGCTGGACACACCCATGCAGCATCTGTCTTGTTTTTTATTTAGTGAGAATGGGCTTCTGGAAAGATGGGCACTGCCGCTGATGGGGGCCATGTAGAATGTCGGCTGGTTTGAAAAGACACTATTGTTTCCTTGCTCAGCTTTCCCTAAGGCATTCATGTGAGTTTTTGGTGAGCCATTTTCGGTAAGCTTGAACATTAAAAGAGGAATGTTTTCCTCATTCCCTTTCATAGTTAAAATGTAGTGCAAAGCAATAGGAAATGAACAGAATAGCATTAGACACGAGGCGTCTGGACATGAATGAGTGCTCCATTTCTTCTGGGTGAGCGGGCCCTGGGCAGGATGCTGAAGAGACGATGGCAGTGAGACAGGCTCTCAGGGAAGGAGCTTATGAAAAGGAGCACAAGGAAAAGTATTTATTGAACAAATACTTTGTGCTGGGCAGTTGGTATATTATAATGAAACTAGAGGCCCCATGCATGAAATTCGTGCAAGGGGCTCGGCCCTAGAAGCCCCGGCTTCGTCTAGAACAGTGATTCTCAACCTTCCTAGTGCCATAACCCTTTAATACAGTTCCTCATGTTGTGGTGACCTCCACCCACAAAATTATTTTCGTTGCTACTTCATAATTGTAATGTTGCTACTGTTATGAATCATAATGTAAATATCTGATATGCAGGATGTATTTTCATTGTTACAAATTGAACATAATTAAAGCATAGTGATTAATCACAAAAACAATATGTAATTATATATGTGTTTTCTGATGGTTTTAGGCGACCCCTGTGAAAAGGTTGTTCAACCCCCAAAGGGGTTTCGACCCACAGGTTGAGAACCGCTGGTCTAGAAGGACGTCCAGAAGGTCATTTGGCTCTCTGGTCTAATTAGCATATTATGCTTTTATTATTATAGATAGCAAACAGCTACAAAATGTGAGGCACCTCCCTAAGTTATTGTATTGACTCATATGATCTTCATAAAAGCTTTTATTTTTTTAAAAATATATTTTATTGATTTTTTTACAGAGAGGAAGGGAGAGGGATAGAGAGCCAGAAACATCAATGAGAGAGAAACATCGATCAGCTGCCTTCTGCACACCCGCTACTGGGGATGTGCCCGCAACCAAGGTACATGCCCTTGACTGGAATCGAACCTGGGACCCTTGAGTCCACAGGCTGACACTCTATCCACTGAGCCAAACTGGTTAGGGCCATAGGAGCTTTTAGAGGTAGTGTTGTTACCCTCCCCACTTTACAGATGAGGAAACCGAGGTAACAGAGGGGGCAGTGATTCACTGATGATCACTTAGCTAGGAATTTCAGGAGCCGGGACAGAACACAGGCTGTCTGCCTCAGAGTTCAGGCTCCCGAGGAACGCAACCTCACAGTCTGGAAACCTTCTCTTTTATACTGACACTAGCCCCACGAAGGCGGCATTCCTATTGAACAAATAAGAAAAGTGAAGCTCATAAAAATCGACCATTCTGCCTCGCCGGTGAGTTGAAGAGCTGGGAAGTAGACCCAGGTATGCTCGCCTTTAAATTCCCTGCTCCTCTCCTCCCACGGACAGTGTTCCTACCAAACAAGCAGGATCCTGCAGCTTCGGAACCCAGAAAACAAAACCCAGGCTCTGCAAGCCAGAACGTGCAGTCTAGGGGAAGGAATTTAATTTCAGGAAGCATGCCACTGCCTGGGAGGAGTCACAGCAAGACTTTTGTACCCAAACCGTCCCTGGCCGGCAGCGGGTAGGACTCAGAATGTAAGCGGCACCTTGCTGAAGTGCCCGTGGGGAAATCATCTTCGTGCCTGCCTGAACTGCCTTATGCTGGTAGAAATCATTGCTACTATCATCCCAGGATTGTGTATGGAAGTTTACTGTCACTGGCAATAAACATAGATGAAAGGAGGGGGGAATAAGAAAACAAAAGGGAAAAATAGAAGCAAAAAATGCACCAGAGTGAAAAAAATATCCATAAACGAGTTGTTTTTTTTTGTCTCTCTCGTTGCTCTGATGTGCACAAAGGAAATAGAAGGAATAAAATCACATCTCAGGAACACCAACATAAATTCCCCCTTGCTTTGACAAGTACGTAATTTTCTTCAGAGATGCTCTTCACGTCTGGAGAGTTATGAGGCAATTTCATTCCCATCTGACAAATTTACAAAGAAACATTAGAGAAAAGGGATTAGGAAAGCGAGAAATCTTTATAGACTTTTTCCTCGGGCTGTATTTCCCTTCCATCTTTTGGCTCTTCCTGGAGGACCATGCATGAATGACTCACACAGTGTGGACCCCATAACTGAGATGCTTAGGAGAAAAGCAAAATGTGAAACGTGCTTTCAATCAACTAATTGTGTGTATGTTATTGGGGGGGGGGGCGCTGGGACAGGGGAGGAGGAGAGAAAAGTGTTATTGACAAATATTTAAATGAGATCTCTAAAGGATGGATTCAAAGTGGCATTTGTAAAATTAGACATTTTCAAAGAAATGCAGAAAGATAGATAGAGAGAGAGAGAGAGAGAGAGAGAGAGAGAGAGAGAGAGAGAGAGAGCTGAGTGTCTAGGAGGGTATAAATGAAGATCTGCATTCCCGGATGATAAGAATAAAGGATTAGTAATAGCAAAGTATACATATTTTTCCCTTGTAGGATCATAGATTCTAAGAGGAACTTGGAGTTTTTGACCTTTTAGAAAAATCTCCATTGCTAATTTCATTACACAGCTTTTGAGTTGACCAGCTGTCCAGTTTGCCCAGGGCTGCCCTGCTTTTAGGGATGAACATCTCAACGTCATGGGAATTCTTCTGCCCTGGGAAAATCGGGGTGGTTGCTCACCCTGCCACTGATTACTGTGATTTCCACTTAAGTTACCTGAGTGTTTGACCTTTGTTAAATCTCTTAAGTATTTGCGACCTTGAATTATTCACTTTTGGCCATGCTAACTAGCAAAGTTGATATACACACGTATGTATTTCGATCACGTTGAGATTTTAGTAAGAATCTTGGATGAAGGTGGCAATGAGGGCTTAGAATCTTCTTGTTTTGTTAGCCCTCGCCCGCGGATATTTTTTGCATTGATTTTTAGAGAGAATGGAGCAGGGGAGGGAGGAAGAGATGAGGAGAGAAACATTGATGTGAAAGGAACACATCCCCGGGTTGCCTCCTGCACATGCCCAGACTGGGGCAGAGGATGGAATCTGCAACCCAGGTACATGCCCTTGAAAGGGAATCGAACCTGAGACCCTTAGGTGCCTGGGCCGACACTCTAACCGCTGAGCAACTCAGGCCAGGGTGAGAGCTTAGAACTTTGATGGAAAAATCAGACTGATGTTCAGAAGTTCAGGAAACATATTATTTTCCTGGACATGAGATTAAACAGAATATGCAGGTGCTGTCAGATACAGAGCCCAGGTGACAAAGGCTTTATAACTGGGACCTGGAGAGTGGAGAAAAGGAAAGAGACACATGGCTTCCAAGGCCTTCTCTGAGAGCCACAAGCTCTCATTCCACTGTATGTAAAATGTGGCAGGTGAAAGGTGAGGCGTGTGTGCGTGCGTGCGTGTGTGCACGCGCCTGTGTGTGGTTTATTTGTTCAGAGGTTCACCGTGGCCTACTTTGATTCACGGCCTTAAATAAGAATGAAATGGAGCCTCACTTGCACAACTCATTTCAGGTTTCTGTTCTTAAAGTTTTCCCACTGTTGTCACTAATCAAGTCACTTACATGAAAAATAATCTATTTTTGGCAACACTTACTGTTTTTCTTCTTTAAAGTCACAAGAAAATCTTTTGTTTATCTTCATCAGAAATGGTGATTCATATTGGAACGAGATGTCCAGCTCCTTCAGAGTGGAATAGAGACCAACCATTTGTTTTCCCTGAAAAATCCACAGAGGCCTTGTCTTTTGTGGCTTTAAGTTTAACACCCAAACCAAGCAGTTCAAACTCTAAAGCTGACACGGGCCAAATAAACAAGGTTTAAGTGTATGTGGGCTGAAAAAACACAAAAGCTTCAATTTTTATAGATACATGGGTTTATTTCGATAGAGACATGCTGAATACAAAGGGCTGAAATAAATAATTGTTAACATAAAATAATAGAACATTTTAATAAAAGTTAATACTTTTCTTGAACATTAACTAACAGACACTGAATAACTGCACAAATTAATAAGCGTAATGCAAATAAACCTATTTTTCTTGTTCTCTGAAAGTGAAATATTTCCTGTTGTGCACACCAAACAACTCAGTGCAAGACTAATGACATGGCCATCAGCTGCTAAAATATTCGCTGCTGGTATTAGTGGAGAGAAATGGTGCGCCTGCGCGTGAGTGCATAAAGGAAATGAATGCAACACGATTATAGTAATCAGTCATTAGTGAACGATGTAGTTTGTTATTAATGATTATGTATAACAGGATATTGTAAAAATTAAGTTACAAAATTTTTATTAAGAAGTTTCTTACATACTGTTATATTGGCTATGCCACAAAAATATTCATTGTGGGTCGCATGTGGCCCGCGGGCCCCGAGTTTGACATGCTTGCTCTAAACCAGTGATGGCGAACCTATCACACGTGTGTCGAAGGTGACACGCGAACTCATTTTTTTGGTTGATTTGTCTTTGTTAAATGGCATTTAAATATATAAAATAAATATCAAAAATATAAGTCTTTGTTTTACTATGGCTGCAAATATCAAAAAATTTCTATATGTGACATGGCACCAGAGTTAAGTTAGGGTTTTTCAAAATGCTGACACGTCGAGCTCAAAAGGTTCGCCATCACTGCCTTAAACCATATACTGACGTTGAATTTGGATTTGCTCTCTCTTGATACTCTTACATCCAAACTCTCCCTTTGGTCTGCCTGTGGAACATGAAAAATGCGGCTTCTTCGAACTGCAAATGATTCATTTTGTTCAAACGTAGAGAGATAAACAACGATAAGGGAAAGCTTATATGTATAAAGTCTTGGCCCACAAGACTCTGGAAGCTGTGAGGTGTCTGACCTGCCTGACCTCTGGAGAACCTTCTAGACAGGGGCCAGTCTATGCTAATATGACTGATGGAGTGTGCAGAGGGCTTTTTGCTTACAAACAAGCCTAAGTACAGTGTTGCTGAGAAATGAGATTGATCACGATGAGATATAAAAATTTAAAATAGCCCCTGGTGGGGAAAATTTTTTCTTTTTATTTCTGCATTCGAATCTTTTAAATACTGTAACTTTTGGGGGAAAGTTATTGAGACATAAAAGGAACATTTGAACTGCTTTGGAGTTTATGATAACCACTGTATCATACATTATCTTGAAAGCCTTTATAGTACGCAGTTACAAACTTCCAGGAAATCTATTAAAATGCAGCATTAATTAACATAAACTTTTTATAGCGTTACTAATATTTTGCAAACAACTGAAACTTTCACAGCCCCCCCCCCCCCCTTTTCACAGGCAATTCTTGCTGCCTATACATGGCGATCAGAGTGAATTATGGGAAACACTAAAGGGAAAGAAAGAAATGAATTTTCGCTGATTGTCCTGGATGGGAAATTCACCTCAATCTCTCTCTGCCTTTAATTTGAACAAGTGTAAAGACGAGACACTTGCCTCTCTCTGTGCCCAAAGGGCAAAACTGTCTCCATTCCAGAGTGGATGAAGACAGGCCGGCCCTGAATTACCCAGCCACGATCGCTCCCCAACTCTCCACGGTGAAGTGGGTCTGTTCATACGTGAACCAGGCAGAGCTCCTGCCTCCTCCTGCGGTGCCAGGCGCTTCTGTAAGCACTAGGGTTGTTACTCCAGCCACCGGTTCCTGGCTCTCCTGGGTCTTTGGTGTCATCTGGGTAAGAAGGATGATTTTTCTACTTTCCTGCCTACTTCAAACTACACTTCCACTTTACTCCGTCTTTTAAAAACTAAAATATATTCCAGGTCTCTTCCCCGTGGATGCAGAATCCTTCAAAAGTTTCTCACCATTCTGCTTCTCCCTCTTCCCAATCATCACCTGATCCTCAGTCCATATGGGAACTGAGATCCTGCCATGATAGCCATAAAAATGCATTATCGTGCGTATACCTTATTGTCTCTGCATTTCTTCCATTAAGTCTTTTGTTCGCCTCTTCCGCAGGTATTTATTAAGTGCATATTATGTGCCAGGTATTACAGAAGCGGTGGTGAATGTGACAGATGAGCTGTCTCCTCCTGGAGTTTATCTCCTGGTGGGGGCCGCCATGTGAAGGTGAGCGCGCCAATGAATAACGAGGGGAGAGTGTATGGAGGAAATTAACCGGTGATGTGATTGAGTGGACTGATGGGGTACTTGAGGCCGGGAGGCCGGGATGTCTTCTTCGAGGAGGTCCCATCATAGCTGCAATTGGAGTGATGACATGAACCAGTCATGTAGAGAGCCGGGGACCCCTGTTCCAGGCAAATGGAGCGGCAGGTGGGAGGGTCGTGTGGGAACTCACTTGGTGTGTTTGAGCAGGAGTGTGCAGGCCAGTGGCTGGAGCCCAGTGAATAAGGACATCAGAGGGGTGGGAGATCAGCAGGGTCTAGGCTAAGAACAGCTACTACTTATTGATTTGAGCACTTACATTGCAAACACTTTGAAGGGGGTAAATTATTATCATATTTAGCAGGGGATTACTAAATAGATCTTCAGAGAGGGAATGGGGTCTGACCAGGGTCACACAGGAAGTGTCAGAGCTGGTATTCAAATGTAAATTTGTCTGGTTCCGAAATTTATTTGCTCAAGAAATATATGTTGAGTACTCCCTATGTGCCCGGCAGGTCTAGGAGCTGGGATAGCAGTGGACAAAATAAAGTCGTTATCCGCCCGGGGCTCTCCCCTGGTGGAGGGACTCAAGGGTTGTCAGGTTGTGGGAAATGCTACGGAGAAAGATGAACCTGGTAAAGAAAACAAAAGGGAGGCTGTGGGCTGGCTGCTCCTTTACAGAGTTTTCAGCACAGGCCTCCTCGATAGGCGCTATCTGAGCCAAGACCCGAGGGACATGAGGACAAGACAGTGGCTTCTCCATAAAGAGCGGTCCAGACAGAACAAACAGCAAATGGAAAAACTGCAGAGGGCATGTGCCTGGCCTGTTGGCGGGCAGCAAGGCTCTCCGTGGGCTCAGTTCAAGTGAACAGGGAGAGATAGGAGACTGGCTGGGCTGCTGGAGAACTTCGGCTTTTACTCGGAGGGAGATAGGAGTCACTGGAAAATGTTGAAGAAGTGAAAAACCTGATGTAAATTTGATTTTAATATCATGAATCTGAAAGGGGGATAAAACCTAGACTATCAAGGAGTAGATCAGAAGTAGGAAACCAGGAGGTCATTGCAGTAATTCAGGTCAGACATATGGAGCCAACAGAATTTGTTGCTAATTGGGCTATGAGGTGTGAGAGAAAGAGAAGTCAGTCAAGGTTGACCACAGCGTTCTGTACAATAAGACAGATGAGTTATTATTTCCTGAAATGGGCAAAATCAATGGGGACAGGCATATTTTGGGGGCAAATAGTTGGTATTGGTCCTCCCACTTTCTTCCATTTCTGTGTTTATACTCTCATGGATACCTCTTGCCAATTGTCCTGGATGGGAAATTCATCTCAATCTCTCTCTGCCTTTAATTTGAACAACTGTAAAGACGGACACTTGCCACTCTCTGTGCCCAAAGGGCAAAACTGTCTCCATTCCGGAGTGGATGAAGACAGGCCGGCCCTGAATTACCCAGCCACGATCGCTCCCCAACTCTCCACGGTGAAGTGCGTCTGTTCATACGTGAACCAGGCAGAGCTCCTGCTTCCCCCTGCGGTGCCAGGCTCTTCTGTAAGCGCTAGGGTTGTGACTCCAGCCAACGGTTCCTGGCTCTCCTGGGTCTTTGGTGTCATCTGGGTAAGAAGGGAGATTTTTACATGAAAATTAGAATTCCTGGCTTCTGAAATTTGAAAGCTCCATCTATATGGAGCCACATCTGCCTGAGAAACATCTTTCCATTTGAACAGCCTGTGTTCTCTCTAGTTCGCCTCTGTTTCTCCCCAGCCCACTCCGCTCAATTATTTCACCTGCCGGCTCCTCCAGACAGTTGGGAGAGGACTTCTGACCTATATATTTATGGATAATACAGTGGCTATAACATATATTGCTGCAAATGCCTCAGATATCATCTTTAATTTAAAGAGCAGCCTGCCCTTTTAGATAATCAACTTCGGCTTTTTAAAACCAGAATTGTTAATTATCTTGGCAGTTGTTTTCTTTGCTTTAGACCCGATAAAGTCACTGCTAAGGGATGTGATTATTTGGGGGAGGCAGTACTTTAAAAGGCATCCTTTCCCTTTTTCACCCCTTCTGCTATTTTTTCTCTATTCACACCCTTCTTGCCAACCAATCCAGCCTGCGAGAGACCCTTCAGGTGTTTAAAGGAGCTGGAAAACATCGCAGGAAATGCTGAAAGTTTGCCACATTGTTGGAGGATAAAAGCACAGTGTTCAATCCAAGGGCTTTGTGCAGGTTTTGTGGTTTTTTTTTAATGCAAGTTCCAAGTTAAATTTTTGGATGCTTATCGTCTCTACATTTTAATGAGTGCTTTTGCTAAGGATTTTTTTAAACAAAGGCACAAAAGTTTAAACCCTTTGCACAATAGCAGTGGGTATTGAAGTGACATGCTGTTTTTATATTTTGAAAAACTTCAATGCTCCAATAATCAGCAGGAGCAAGAATATTGGACAAGTAAATATGGAACATTATGCTCACGAGCAATAACTGTGTCTATGAAATATGCAAACTAGGCAGCATCCTATAGATTTTGTTCATTGCATCATTTTATAGGTATGTGTGTGTGTGAGACTGGGTACATAGTAAACTTTTATGAGTTAAATCATTTTTTCCATTAGTTTTTGTTGTAATTACCAAGATGCTTAATGTAATTTCTGATTGATCTTCAATGGGCACTGCCTCGTAATGCTTTATCTTGAAAATTCTCTGCCTTTTGGTCCCTTAGTTATTTGGTGAAGGATTTATCTATAAACCTTTGACGTACTCCAGAGTTCAATATTTAAAGGGATTCATTTGTAAAGTGAAGAATGCTTCTATAAAGCAAGTAATATTGTGGTTGTTTTCGCATTTAGGAAAATTAGTCATGTTGACCCAGATGAGAGGGACCTGACCCTTTAGATTGATCCTACTATGCATAGTTATATAATAATTTCTTGGTTTATTTCACATCTATCTTCCCCATAGACTGTCATTACTATGAAAGCAGGAATTATACAATGTTTTTTTCTTTCTTTCAAAATTTCTAAAAATTGTGATGAAGTATTCATAACATAAAATTTGCCATTTTAACCATTTGAAGTGGACAGTTCAGTGGCATTAAATGCATTCATATTGTTTTGCAACCATCACCACCATCCATTTCCAGAACATTTTCATCTTCTCAAACTAACTCCTCATACTCGCTAACCACTAACTCTCCATCCCTCCTTCCCCAAAGCCCCTGGCAGCAATCACTCTTTCCTTTGTCTCTATGAATTTGACTTGTGTAGATACCTCTTATGAGTGGAATCATCCAGTATTTGTCCTTTTGTGTCTGGCTGATTTCACTTAGCATAACATCTTCCAGGTTCATTCCTGTTGTTACAAGTGTCAAAATATGTCTTTGTTTTTTATGAGTCTAGCTCAGTGCCTGGATGTAGTAGGAAATAGACAACAATACATATTTGTAGAATGAATCCATGAAAGAAAGAATGAATCAACCAGCCACATTATATTCCTCTTTGCAACCTCAGGATCAGACACACAGTAGGTCCTCAGTAACTTTTTGAGGCATAAAAGAACTACTTGCCATCCTCACTGGACCCAAGAGAACAACCGTGATACTTGGGGAATATTCACCATTTGCCTTGCATGTGTTGCTTTAACCCAACATACAAAATGCAAGTCTGTGGCATATATTCTTGGGCTTGTACTTGGGTTGCTTTGTGCTCATTGCTAATTAACCAGTTGGTGATGTACTGCTGTCTTTTCGCCTGCCTCTGAGCTTGTCGCGAGTCCCTGACAAGCCCCGGGAAACTGGGGGGCACTCTGATAATTAAGGCTTGAAGGGCTTCTTCCTGACCCCATCATGTACCATTGCTTTCTCTGCTTCGACTGATGGGTAGCTGACATATGACAAAACAGTGGCCTTCTCTCATATACACAGAAGCAGGACACTTTCCTACCTTTTAATGGCTGAGTGAATTTCACCCCAAGCAACTCTGACAAAATGAAAGTGTATTGTCAAAGTTGTAGGTAAAGACGACTGTGTTTAGAAAAGAAGAAAAGTTTTGATACATGCAGAATAGCCAGGCACACAGACACAGGTGTGCGCACACACACACACACTCACAGGGACACGCATGAACACACAAAGTCTGTAATCTTAGATCTGAAATGCAAAAAGTAAACTATAGAAAGTTTTATTTGGATATGTAAAAAGTAAAGGAGAAATGGTTTGGTGTTCTATATTCCTTTCTTTTATAACACTCACTAGGGGCCCAGTGCACGAATTTGTGCACCTTGAAAGGAACTGTGGGCCGCGAGGCTGCAGTAGGCACAGGGATGAGTCTCAGTCCATCCTCTGCACCGCTGCCTGGCCCCTCCCACCACAGCCCTGGTCCCTGATTCCCTGTTGCCAGCAGTGCCCGCTCCTGCCGCCACTGCTCCCATGTGCTGACAGTGCTGGCCCCACTCTCGACTGCTGACCGCTAACGGTGCGGAGTGATTGGGGCCAGTGCCAGCAGTGGATGCGAGTGGCAGCTGCTGCCCTGATTGCCCCTCAGGAGCAGGGGGAGGTGGAGAAGCCCTCAGGGGCAATCAGGGACAGCAGCCACTGCTAGCACCCGCTGATGGTGCCAAGTGATCGGGACTGGCACCGGGCACCGGCAGTGGGTGTGAGCAGCAGCTCCAATGCCAGCTGTGAGCAGGGCCAGCGCTGGCAGCAGGTGTGAGTGCCAGGTGGGACTGCAGTGCATGGGAGCAAAGAATTTTCAGTAACCACCAGAGGCTCGCTCCAATGACAGTGACCAGTGGCCCGCCTTGGTCTGGCGCCCCCACTCACCTGCTCCACCATCCTGCTGTGGCTATCGCCCACCATGTTTTGCACACACCTCCTGGTGGTCAGTGCACATCATAGTCACTGGTTGTTCAGTTGTTCTGGTTGTTCCGCTGTTTGGTCTATTTGCATATTAGCCTTTTATTATATAGGATTCTTATAACTCAGCGATTTTCAACCATTTTCATCTCATAGCACACATAAACTAATTACTAAAATTCTGTGGTGCAGCAAAAAACATATTATTATTTTTTAAAAATATGACAAAAAGGCATAATTTTGATTCATTCATACTGGATGGCTATGGTTGGCTGTTGTCATTTTTTAAATTATTTTTATTTTAGAGAGGGGAAAAGAGAGAGAGAGAAAGAAAGAAAGAAACATCCATGTGAGAGAGAACATCGATTGGTTGTCTTCCATATGTGCCCCAACTGGGATCAAACCCACAACCTAGGTATGTGCCCTGACCAGGAAATGAACCTGCAACCTTTTGGTATACGGGATGACTCTCCAGCCAACTGAGCCACACTGGTCAGGGCTGTTGTCATTTTTTTATTTGACAATCTAAGGGAAAAGAGGTCAGTGCCCCTGACTAAATAGTTGGGTATTACATGCTTTAACAATTCTTGTGGCACACCAATTGAAAATTGCTGTTATAGGTCAGGTGACCCTGTGTCTTATCCTTTAAGGAACAAAGGTGATAGAAGCATGCTCAGTAGTTTCTCCAAATCTGGTAAATATCTTAATGTGAAGGGTCGGAATCTGTCTTGTAAAGTCATCAAATAATTGGAAGTCATATGGCGGGGCTCTAGGTTTTCCTACTTATGTTTATTTTATTTTATGCTTCCTCGTACCTCCTCAGCCAGTTGGTTTGGCACCAGCATCCAAGATCTTCTGAATCAATTTACCTTTCAACCAGTGCCCCAGATGATTCATACACCCGGATCGGGCCTAAACTGGCAGTCGGACATCCCCCGAGGGGTCCCAGATTGGAAAGGGTGCAATCTGGGCTGAGGGACACCCCCTCCCCCGTGCATAAATTTTGTGCACCAGGCCTCTAGTATTATAATAATATCGTATGTAATATATAATCAAAATTCAAATAATAAAATTATTAAAATAAATTGGAGTCTTCTTTTGTTCTATGTAGGAACTCATTGGGATGATAAAATATTAGTGAAGGAAAGGGCAGCATCGTCCATACTAAAAATACTGTAAATAAAAATTTTATTTCTCTGCATGTAAGGAGCACCTTTGCTTCCTCACTCACTAGACAAAGTATATTTCATGGTCTGTGTTCCTTTTTCTTTCTTGTCAGAAAAGCAGCAAGAATCTTGACTCTTGCCTTTGAATGAAATTTTTCCGGAGATGACATGATGATCGGATTTTTGTAATTTGCCCCCTTTCTGCTCTTGTGGGATCTTGAGTTCTATTCCAGCTGCATTGGCTCAGTTTACCTAAACAATCTGGTGATTTCTTTCCCATCTCAGAGGAGCTCAAGAAACACCCTCCATGAGTTCAGTAGTGAAGACATAATGCCAAGATTAAGCAAGGTTGGTTACATTTGTAAATGGAAAAGGCTCAAAGCTTTCTTTGAACAAATTGATGCAATAGATCTTAAGTAGGATAGAACTCTTGCAGAACTGTGAAATTTCTATGGAAAAACCCCACATCAGTGACTGTTAAAGTTCTAGAATTAACAATCTTACTGTATGCTGACTATGAAGATCATTACTGGTTTTTTTTTTTTTTCTTTACATTCTCTATCTTTCCTTGTGGTAGTAAAATTCAAACTGTGTAAGTTAGGATTATGGTCTGCTTTCATAGGCTCCTCCCCCTCAAATGGTGACTTAAAAACCATAGAATTTTATTTTAGTCTCACAGGAATAAAAGTTTAAACTGAGAGGGTGACCCTGCTCTGAAAATCTGTTAGGAACCCTGAGTTCTTCCATTCCATTACTTCCTATTATTATGATGCTTCTGTTGTCGGCATGACCCAGGATTCTTACCACTGGGGTTCCATTCCAGCCAGAGGGGAGAGGGAAGGTTGGTGGAACCCCCTTCCTTTTAAGGGCAAAATATACAAGTTGTACATTATTACTTCTGTTCACACATTATTTAACTATGTGGCCCTGCCCAACTGCAAGCAAGACTGAGGAATATGGACTTTGTGTGGCCATGTGCTCAGCTAGAAACTCTATTATGATATAAAGGAGAATGGAGATTCTCCTTGACAATCTCTATCAGACTTCTTTTGAGGGAACCTCTTCCCTCCTTTTGCTGAGTATGTGATTGCTGTGGGGGCTGTTCCTACCTCTAGCCTCCTGGGATGGGCATGTGAGCAGACTTGGTTCATCATTATTGCTGTTGGGATTAGTCTACGGTTGCCCAGGCAACCCAAGTAGGGCCAAAGAGACTTGGTCCTGGGTCTTTGTTCCAACTAGTGGTGAAGAGAATGCTTTTTCTTCTGGGGTTGCTTCGCTGGTTGAATGTAATCCTGGAGTTGCTCCTGGTTGTTTTGCTTCTTCTTGGGACTATGAAGCCAAGACAGAGGAAGGAGAGGAACAGACACTGAGAAAAATGGACTCTTGATGTCATTTTTTGAGCCCCTGGATTTTGCTGTAATTCATTCCAAGCCACCATCTTCTCTGCCTTAAGTTTTGCAGTGGTCTCCTTACTGGTATTCCTGTTCTGTTCTTGCCTCCATTGAACAAGTAAATTTTGTGCTCCAAACCCCCCAATGGCCTTCCATCTCACCCCACAGTCCTTGCCGTGGCCCACTCAGTCTCTCATCTGCCTTCCCTTGGGGCCACCACTTCATTTCTTAGCACCTCCCTTCCTCTTCCGCTCCAGCTCCAGCTCCAGGCACATTGGCCTCTTTACTGTTCTGCTCACAAGCTTGGCATGCTCCCACCTTAGGGCATTGTTCTCATTGTTCCTTTTGCCTGGGAAGTTTCCCCCCAAATATAGGCAGGGCTTGTTCCCTTTCTTCTTTCAGGTCTTTGTTCACCTGCCACTTTTTCTCCATGAGCTCTTCTCTGCCCTCCCCATTGCCCCACATTCCCTATACCCCTGAGAATTGCTTCCTGCTGTAAGAACCTGCTTTTCTTGGCCTGAGGCTTTCTCATGCCCTCTGTGTTAACCACTGCATTGCGTTGTCTAACCTAAGCCATATATCAATTCTAGGATGTAGGTACTATTTAATCTCCATGTTATAGATGAGGAAACTGAGGCTCAAAGGGCTTAAATGACTTCTGCAGTAATGGAACTGGATGCCTGGATTCAAACACAGGTCTGACTTCAAAGTCTGTTCTTCACTCCTGGGCTCCCCTTCAGACTGTTAAAGTCTTCTTCAAGTGGCTTCTCCTAATGTGACTCTCATGGCTTTCCATAGCTGAGTCCCCATTTATAATTTAGCTGTAGCAGTGCCTGGTATTGATTGAGTCACATTTCCAAATACCAAATGATGCTAATGCCTTAACTGGAATAGGATCCAGCCAGCTCATTTGTGCTTTTAATTATAACTACAGGCATAAAGTTATCCAGACAAGGTTTCCTTTATGCCACACACTCTACCCTCCATTGCCATATGTATAGTGGACTAAAGTATTGGGTGGTCATATAGGGCATTGGTTAATTGTGTGTTCCTTTCAAGGTATTCACATTCATTATTGCCCTCAGGCCTGCCACCCCACCCATCACCGCTGACTCAGCAGGTCCTACCTTCAGAGATCATTCACCTCCGGCACAGCTGAGGTCTCCACTTCTGCCATGTTCGGTCTCAAGGACTCTGTCTTTGCTTTCTCACATCCTTCCCTGTCTCTTCAGACCTTTTCTTCTTGTGCTTGATTTTTTTGTATTCAGTCTGATTTTTTTTTTTTTATCAAAGAGTGTCCATGTTATGAAGATTGAGAAGCTGAGATTGGTCGTATAATCACGCCAATTGGACATGAAAGAAGTAACTTCTTTTCATTTTTTGAAGACGACATCTCTATAATTACTTCACTATCTTATCTTGTATGGATTCTGCACCACATAGGCCTGGATATTTTTATATTTTAACTTACATTTCCACTTAAAATGTAGAAAAAGTAGTTTTTATCTCCTCCATATTGGTCAAATGGCCTTCTGCTAATGATGCAATTAGTGAAACTGAACAAGACAAAGGGGGAGATCTTTCAGTTTTACAAAGTCAATGAAGTGGCAAATTTTGCCACGTTTGCTGTATGTGCAAAATATTTCGCAGAGCTCCACTGTAATAATGTGTTTTTTTGAGCAGCTACTGTAGTTGCTGAAGCTAAATTATCATAATTTGATGACTCTGTGGAAGATGAATTTGCTGAAATACTGTCTCTTCGATGGTTGTCAGATCTGGTTTGGAATAGGGCGAGGCTCTCTGTCAACCTTGGTCACACCCAGAATGTGTCCTTGTGCTGGAGATTTTCTTACCCTGCCTCCTTATGCCCCCTTTTCTCCAGAACATTCCCATATTGTTTTTTCTTCCAGAATTCTGTTTCCTGGTAAACAAATTCTATTGAATCCTTATCAGCTTTAAAAAGTGCTTTCTACCTTTGCCTCCTTGATCGAACCCCTGAGATCACCACTCAGCCAAGGGAAGGAGCTTGTCTCCGCCTTCTCTGCGGCCTCCTGGGCTGGGAAGTTGGGTTGGTAATATGCCACTCACAGGCATCTTTTAGATGGTGCTCTCACACCTCAGGGAAAAATGACTGCTCATTTGAGGTTCATGCCCTTTGCCTGTAAGTCTCTACCCATCCCAGTGGTTTGCTGGAGCTGGCCTGTACTGGTTCTGCGTTTAATGACATCATGTTGGTAACTTGAGAACGGCCATGGCGGGAGTGTTTACACCATAAAAATCGGCAAATGCTGCAAATCAGAGTCAGTTGTGAAGCATTTAGCGGCACACCACTGATCATTCCTCTGTGATTATCTACCTCCCTCCTGGCCACTCTCCTCGTTTGTCAAAGACTTGGCTTATAGATCACAACCTCTGTCGTCCCTCCAAGTCTGACAACACTCTCAGAGATTTCAACGTCTATGTTGAATTAGTGGGTGAAGGCCAAGGTTACCCAACATCCTGCCATGTGAGGGATAGTCCAGCACAATGAAGGGTTGTTCCACATCTTGCACGGCTTTCTAGCATCCTGTCAGGCAGTCAGGTAGCTGAAAAACCTGATTATAATGATCGGGACCTAGAACCACTTTATATGTAGCACAAAGTATTCTTTGTACACTTTCAATACGCACTGTGTAAATTGAAGGAGAATTGTACTCTGTTTTATTTGGAAATTCACCAAGAGTTATTCACTGTTTCAAAAATCAGGTCCCTGATGGCAATGCCACCTGGTAGTTGAGTCACCTAGTCAACACACCTTATCAGTCTGTACTTGAGGTACTTTTTACTGATTTAGTTTCCTCCGTAGAACTTACAACCAGTCGACCTATTTACTGCTGCCCTGAATGGGGGAAGAAGAGCTTGCTGTGTTTTACCACTGTTATTATTTCATTTGTCTTTTTTTTTTTTTTTTCATCTGCAGAACCTGGAATAAAATGGATCAGGGCCAGGTAGTGAGTATTTTAGACTTTGTGGGCCACATGGTTTTGTCAACTCTACTGACCTCTGACACCATAGTGTGAATACAGCCAGGAACAGCATGTCAACAAAGAAGTGTGGCTGTGTTCCAATAAAACTTTATTTACAGACACTGAAACTTGAATTGTACACAATTTTCACATGTCAGGAAATATTATTGTTCTTTTGATTTAAAAAATGCAAAAAATATTCTTAGCTGATGGTCCATACAAAAACTGGCAGTGGGCTGAATTTGATCTTCAGACTATAGTTTACCAAGTCCTGTAATAGGTGTTTAGAAACCATTTGTTCCATGAATGAATGAATGATGATGTATGTATAATAAATATTTCAGGCACATATAAAAACCAAATTTTATGTCTCCGCAGTTTAACAGGTAAATAGGCCAGGATCAAATATGCCTTTTGAATACATATATATCTTACTCATTTTAACATTTTAACTGCCCCTCCTTCCCCAATAGACAAAGGGATTAATCTTATAAAGTCCAATACAGTATCAGGTTTTGCAAATGTCTAAAAGCTGTAATGTAGCCCATAGACCCCAGCACAACTCATCTCTCATTTCGTATACATTTTTTTTTTTTAATAAACAGAGGAAGCTCTGCGTATTTTCAACTTGAATGGACATCTACAGATTTTTTTCCTTTGACTTTTAGAGTTTATCTTAATTGAACTCTCAGTGTGGCCGTAGGGAGAAACAGACCTGAGGGCCCCAGGAAGGGCACTCAAACTCCTCAGAGCAAATAACTCAAACATAACGAATTGAAGCTTACAAAAGTTGGAATTGTAAAACTAATAGGGCTGTTAAAGCCAGCTTTCCTGAAAATTATGAATCGGTTGGCCTGTTTCTTATAACGGCGAGTAGTGAATCTTGATCACTCATCGTGCACATGTCATAAATTAGGAGCTGCGAGGGGCTGCAAAGTTCTTCACAGCGTCACTGAAAGCTCCCGGGGCCGCCTTCACCGCGCGCTGTCAGTTTCCAGTGGTGCCACACAGACGGGCAATGAAAGTTTTAAAATTGTAACAAGTTGTCAAATGTTTATCAACGGGGTTTTATGAAGGCCTAAAAAGTTATGTACGATACTGCACAGACCATTAGGGGAATAATAATAGTAATAAAGAGACTTTATTCTCGTCAAGACTTATGTGGCAGCTAGCTTTTTCTCCCCAAACTTGGTTAATGGAGGTTGGGAGAAGCAAATAATTCAATGTTGGAAGCAGAACAGCTCGGAGCAGTAGATGGAATATCAGTATTACGTGTTGAATAGGATATAATGGATATGTGAGGCTCTATCTCCATAGATATGTAGATCTTTCTCTGTATTTATGGAGAAAGATATTCAGGAATGAAACACAGCCATAACAAATGTCATGTCAATTGTGTTTTATGGATTCTGGTGCGGAGTCGAAAGAGGGGGGGCTCGGGGATCAGTACCTGACTCTTCAAGCTTCTTATCTGTGTGTCTCCATCCTCAGGTTCCCTCTTGCATGATAGGAGGGGTGGCCACAAAACCTACCTTCTTAGGCCTGTTGTAAGGTTTTAAACAATAAAAGACATTTGGTGTAATTCATCACACACATGAAGACCAAAAATAAAAATCTCCTTTCCTCCCCTTAGCCGGGTGATCCTGGGCTGGCCACCTCACCGCTCCCGGCTTGCTTCTCCATTTGCTCAGTGGTATTTCTGCTCACTGATTTTGTGACTTTAAATGAGTGAGGATTAAATGAGATATTCTAGATCAGGGGTCCTCAAACTACGGCCCGTGGGCCACATGCAAATACAAATATTGTATTTTTTCCTGTTTTGTTTTTTTACTTCAAAATAAGATATGTGCAGTGTGCATAGGAATTTGTTCATAGTTTTTTTTTTTTTAAACTATAGCCCGGCCCTCCAACAGTCTGAGGGGACAGTGAACTGGCCCCCTGTTTAAAAAGTTTGAGGACCCCTGTTCTAGATGAAGATCCAGGTACAGAGTCAGCCACATGGCATGCATTCACACTATGCCCCTTTTTCTTTTATTTAGGGGTATATTCTCAAAAGTCAGACAAATAGACTCTATCTTTGGAAATGCAGTATGACAATAACTCTGTTTCATAAATCACCTTAAAATTTCAATAGGTTCTAGAAACATAATGACGGTCAACAGCGGATGCGTTTGTCTATTCCATGAGGCCCTAGAAGCAGATGTAGTTATTATCTGTCTCCTGTACTAGACAGTAGCTCCATTAGAGTAGGGCATCCATGTCTTTGGGCCACCCCTGTGTCCCTAGCACATTTGTCTGGCATGTAGTTGTTCCATATGTAGATGCTCAATTAATATTTTTAAACAAATATATCTCCAGCAGGGAAAAGCAATGAATACATCTACCAAACCATGTTCTGTTTGTGCCTCTGCACCAAGGGGGGGTGTTCTCTTCATCAGGATCCCAGCAGGAAACAGATGGCACACTCCAGTTGGCTAATTTGAGGAGAATACACAAAAGAGTGTATCGACAGCAGTGCATATGGGAACGCCCGGGGACAGTGCAGTGCCAGGGGCTGGTGGCCGTGGGGCACTGGCCTCCACCTGCTAACCTCAGGGGGGAAAGGCAGGAGAGTTTCCTGCTGGGCAGGGGTCCTGCAGGAGAGCAAGCTGGCCACGAGGAGGGGACTTCCGGGCAGGGGTGTGAGCTTTCCTTGAGGGAGGTGCTGGCTTTGTATGTTCCGTTGTGTTCAGGCTGAAGGACATCTCCCAGAACCGCCTTCTCTGGAGGTGTGTGGTCAGGGAGGGCCACTGCGAGATGCTCAGTGGGATTTGAGGATGATGTGATGAGCTTCTCTGTCTCACACACGCCGTTCACTCGTCTGCTGGCTCGTCTCCTGGCCTGAGGCAGTGTCTGGGTCAGCTATCATCCATTTCCCCCTGGTTCCTCCTTCAGCTTCTCCCACTCCCAGGCCAGGCATGTGCTCAACTCTGTGATGAAGGGCCTGGCCACTTCGGGACACCATCACACCATCATCACCGTGGGCGGAGACAGCAAGAATGATGAGGGTTTCAGTCTGTCCTTCTAGGCCCTAGGGTCAAATCCCTGAACCAAATATGGACGTATATGTGTTCGTCCTCTCTCTCTCTCTCTCTCTCTCTCTCTCTCTCTCTCTCTCTCTCTCTCTCTCACACACACACACACACACACATACACACCTCCAAGTGGTTCTGCTTCTCTGTCCTTCATCAGCTTGGGCTGCTGTAACAAAGTTCCATAGACCAGGACACTTATAAGTATTATAAATGTCCTTGTCACAGTTCTGGAGGGTGGAAGTTCGAGAGGAGGGTGCCAGCATGGACGGTTCTGGTGAGAGCCCTCTTCTGGGTTGCAGACTGCTAGCATCTTCTATCCTCACACGCCAGGAAGAGAATGAGCTGGTCCTCTGGCCTCTTCCTGAAAGGGCGCTTATCCCAGTCACGAGGGCTCCACCCTCATGATGTAATCACACCCAAAGACCCAATTCCAAGTACCATCACATTGGGATTCAGGTTTTAGACACAGTGAGACCATAACAATCACTGACTATAACAAGGAACATGGTCAGCTCCTGGGGACACCCTTGAAACTGACGAGGGATGGGGAGAATTAATGCCTTGATTACTCTCCTCCCTCTCTGAGATATCCTGCTGTGCATCTCATTAAGCAAACCCAATCAGGAGTCAGAAGACCAGCCTCCTGGAGACCAGAGGGCTGTGGAGAAGAGAAGACTGAGAGTTTGGGGGGACAAACCATCTCTAGGCAAATGTCCATCCTAGAGGCCATGTGTTTAGGAAAATTTACTTAAGATAAGTTCGATTTATTCATTCAGACATAAATTCCACAAACGTCTTTTCAACGCCTGTGAGCCAGGCACTGTGCTAAATGCGGGGACACACACCAAGACGCATTCTAATGTGGCAGGTAATTTACTGGGTATCACTGTGTACTCTGTTCTCTCTGATGTATTTCCCCTGCCATGCAAAGAAGGGAACGGAGGCTTTGAATCTGCCTGGTTGCATTTCAACAAGTCTGTTTAAATGCCTCATTTAGCATTTTACAGCAGCTTGTGTGTAGTAGGGCCAAAGGCAAAAATTTCCAAGCTTAAAATTTGGAAAATCTGAAGTTGTTTGAAGGGTATTGTGCTGGAGGGGGTAGAGAGGAACACTCTCAGGAGGTGGAGGTAGGAGTAGACAGAAGAGAGAGAGAGAGAGAGAGAGAGAGAGAGAGAGAGAGAGAGCTGGTGTAGGGGATTCGGTTTTGCAGTTTTGCTGGTATGATGAGTCTTACCCCTGTTTTTCAGTGCCCAGCAGGTGGCTGAACCTGCGATTCCTTAGAAGGTGTGTGTGTGTGTGTGTGTGTGTGTGTGTGTGTGTGTGTAATACAGCACGTAGCAGCAGTGACAGTTATCATCTAAAATTTAAAAATCCTTTTTCTGAATGTTCTGAGTTGCATCCAACCCCTGGGGCTCTTGCAGAGAAGAGGGTTAGGGAGGCCCCTCCCTATGACTGAGTTCGAGTTTCTCACCAGCCCGGCAGAGGGGGCTTGGAGCAGATTAAACTTTGAGAGAAATCAATAATTGTGACATTTTGTGTATTGGGTGTTGCCGAATAAATTTTATATACCCTCTGTGGTTACAGTAAGGGCAGCTACTTCTACAGAATACCTACTATGTGCAAGGAGCCATGCTAGGTGCTTTTATTCCTTAGTTTGTTCATCTAGTCAGTGACTATTTATTGATGTCTATTTTGTGTTGGGCATTGTTCTTAGAACAGTGCTAAGCACTGAGGATTCAATCGTGAGCAAAACAGATGAAGCCCCTCATGAATAATTGTGGGAAACAGAGATCTGGGGATGAAGTGTGGGAAGGAGCCATGTGAAAACCAGAAGGAAGAACATTCCAGGCTTGAGTAGGGCGAAGCTCAGAGGCAAGAGCCTGGCTGCGGGGCCGGTGGCTGCGGGGCCGGTGTGGCTACAAAGAGTGAGCCAGGTTGAAACAAGGTCAGTGAGACGGTGCAGGAAGATGAGGATATGCAGTCAGGTACAAAGAGTTTTATTTTAGTGGTGTCAGGTCTATTAATCAATATCGCTTGGTTCTTTTTTTCTTTTCAGCCTCACCCGAGGATATGTTTTTATTGATTTTAGAGAGAGAGGAAGGGGGGAGAGGGGAAGAGATAGAGATAGAGAGAATGAGAGAGAGAGAAATATTGATTGGTTGCCTCCTGTACATGCTCTGACCAGGGATTGAACCTGCAACCTAGATATGTGCCCTGATCAGGAATCAAACCTGCAACCTTTTGGTGTACAGGAAGGTGCTCCAACAAACCGAGCCACCGGCCAGGGCAGTGGGTTCTGATTTTTAAGTAACTTTGAATCTAGTAAGGAAGGCACACGTGTAATCTGGTAAATGCAGCCATTGCACTGAGCCAGAAAGCTCTGTTATGGCTCTGGGGAGTGCAAGGGAAGGCGTAGCACTTTTTTGTGTGCTGGTGGTGAAGGAGACCTCACAGAGGGGACTCTTCAAAGGTATATAGGCGTTTTTCCAGAATTGTGAAGGATCTGGGATTTTTATTCTGTTTGTAAGCTAATGAGTGAGCCTGTCACAGTTCCATGGGCTCTCTCAGAGACAGGAGTCCCCTGGGTCCGAGACAAAGGACTTCATTGCTTGCAGCACAGCAGGCAGCATGAGCTTCGTGTTAGCACTGGCTCCTTGCCTCCCAAGGTCTAGGGGGCTGAGGTGGAACGGCCCAGAGAGCTGCAGTACACAGTGGGCTTGCAGCACCGCTGAGGAACCTGGAGATTAGAAAACGCAATTATTTTTAAGATGGGGCTGCTAGCAAGCCTGCCACACCTTTGCCCAGCAGGAAGACATGATCTTTATCCTACTGGCCAAGAAGCAAACCTTCCTCCTGCCTGGAGGAAGCTACTCTCTCTGTCTCCCAAGGCTGTTTGCTTTATGAACATCCTGGAAAAAAATAGTCTCGAACAAAAGCTGTGAGGCCTCAGCTCACAGGGCATGCAGAAACATGAGACACCCAGGACAGCCATCTCCCAGCAGAGTGCAGCTGCTGGGGCCGAGTTAGTCAACCTTAAACTTTTGACACTTGATAGGTTAGATGATTGTTAGAATAAATGTGCTAGGTGTTCTGCTCAAGCTGTTGCTAGGACGTTAGCTGTTGCTTCCACTCTGATGGGTTTTTCGACTCGAGCTGCTGTTTTCCCCGAGTTTCTTCTCCGGGGGCCCAGTGTCCTCTGAGAGGGGACTCAGTTCTGTATTCTTGGGATAGCTCTGATGCCAACACGTAATCCTTGGTACAAGAGGAGTGAAGCAATTCTCCTCCAGCTGCAAGGCCTAGGTCGGATGTTTTGACATGCTTTGCCTCTGGGCACTAGTATGCTGGGTCTTTGGGAGCTATATCCCAGGACATGCATGTCACATCTATATTTGTGCAGACATCAGGATAGGAGCAAAATGAAAGAAATGTGGCTTCAAAATCCAGTTCCAGCCTTACCAGCTGTGTGGATTTTTCCAGACTTCTTAACTCCTCTGGGGTTCATCTCTTCCTTGGCAAGATGAGAATGATTCCACTTCCCCCCCTCCCCCTCACCCCCCTCCCCCCCTCCCCTGGGGTGTTTTGAAGATTAAATGAAATAAGGTATCTAAGGCTTAGAACTCTAAGCACATAGTTGGGATTCAAGATATTTTAATTGTTTCATTATCTCATTTAATCCTTAAAAAGTACACACCCAACACTGAACTACATTTTGCTGATGAAGAAACTATAGCTCAGAGAGGATAAATAAGAGTATGGAAGTATAAAATAAGGTCTTTGCTTTCCAGGAGTTTATCATCTATTTGAGATGATATGACCTCCTTGGAAACAATTATATGAAAATAAACCCAGGTAATGATTCAAACTTTATTAAAATGATATCATTTTGAGTACTTTGGAAAAACGTTTCCCAACTATAATGCTCAGAAGACTCACTTGAAGAGCTTATAATTTGTAAATTGTCAAGCTCAGACCCAATAATTCTGGTTGGAGTCAGAAATCTACTATTCAATAGACATGTGACTCCAGGTGACTTTGTAACTAGTTGATGTGCGACCCACACGGACAGAAACAGGCTGAGGAATCTCCATCTGCAGCAACTTCCTGAAAAAGGCGGCCTTCGGGTTGGGTCCTAAAATCTGGGTACGCTGTGAATGGGCAAGGGGACAGGAGAGGGCGCTTTCAAAGGGGAAACAAGCCACAAACAGCGCTCAGAAGATGGGAAGGGATCATATTTGCAGAACGAACCATGTTAATACATATACATAGTAATTCACATTTATTGGTTTGGCTGGACTTTAATAAGATAGGTATTTTCTCATTTTCATGACCTTTTTCTTGCAAGAAACTTAATTAACAAACCTTTTCATTGCTTGAAGACCTTCTCTCCAGCAGCTCCGCATCTCTTTGCTGAGCCCCACACTCTGGCGTATTTGGATATGGATATTCTAAGTAAATTATGCAAAAGGAAAGCTGTAACAGTCAGGCAGGAATGAGTGTTCTCTTGATCAATGGTGAGGCAGTGTGCTAAGTCCCAGGAACTTAGGTGTCCCTGGATGTGCAATTTGGGACAGACTGAACTGAGAACTGGGACTTAAGGTGGCAGGCAAGGCCATGAGTTGAAAATAAATGCTCACCTTCACCCTACAGTGTGCTCTGTTTTGTGTCATCTTAATCAGAGGGGACTTGTACAATGTTCAAAATTAGTGGCCACAGTTTAAAAAACGGAATTGTAAAAAATGGGATTTCTCATTTCTCTTGCAAAGTTGGACAATTGGCATATCACTTGGGGGTGCTTTTGTCTGCAAATCACAAACAAAACCTTACACTGGCTGAAGCCATAAACACACACTCCAGAGGTAGGTTCTAGGTGTGGCGTTTCAGGGATGTCCTGGGCTCCGTGTAGCAAGATGGTGACAGCAGTTCCTGTCATTGCAGTAAGATACAGCTCTCTCTGGAGAAAGAGAGACTGCCTCTTCTTTCTTTCTTTGGAAGCCCAGGCACCACAGTAGCCTTTCTTCAAAGATGTCTCATTGGCTAGAATTGAGTCACATGCCTATTCTTATACAAATCATGGACAAGGGAAACATAATTCTCCTAATTGGCTTAGGCCAGGATGGTTTTAGCCCTGGAGACAAGAATACGAATAAGATCAACTTACGGTGAGTCATGTAGGGGCAGGGCAGTTACATCGTCAAAGAAGGCGAGAATGGGCATTGGGAGGCAATCAATCATATCCAACACAATTTGTTATTATGGGCCTCATATTTCTTCTCTGCAAACATTGTCCGGAGCTGGGTCTATGTTGCCTCTTACAGGGCTCAAGGAGTCTTCAATTTGCCACAGTCCTTCCCCAGAGAGTATTTTATACCCCATTTGCCTCAACATTTACTCTACTTGCTTAGCTCTTGTAAGCATTTGGGGTTGGGACTCATATCCACACGTCAGGGATGCCATACTTTCGTTAAGTGGCGTTCCCATCTACACCAACTGGCATGCTTGGATCATCAATCAGGCTGATTGTTTATTTGCTCTTCTCTCCCTTTGCCCATTATTAGATACTGCTTCTCAACCTTCCACAAGGATTGGTGTCTTATTTCCTCCTGTGGCCAGCTTCCCCCCTCATATCTTACTTTTGGTGATGTACTGATCCGGTGGGCCGCTAGGAAAACCCCAGCAAAAGCCGTTGGTCCCATTCACACTGCTGTGAAAAAGTCTTCAAGAATTTGAGTCTTAACAAAGCTGCCTCCCTAATGAACTAGTCTTGGCGAAGAGAGAAAACATACAGTGTCAATCTTGGCTAGTGACAGGATGCAATTAACCCAGGATCAAATTACAGCAAGATGGATGGGGCCAGATGGTCCTGTTATCCTAACAAAGGGATTAAGTGCCCTTCAGAAGGGAGGCACTTTTCTGTGTTGAGCTCTAGAACGAAAAGAGACAGGGGTAAACTCTCCACCGTTTCCAAACAGATATTACAGAGCAGGGAAACTAGCCAATGATGTTTTAAATCACCATTCCAGTTCTTAATTGGTGTCTGGTAAGGCACACATACATACACGGTCAGCTTCGATCGTTCTGGAAGCGGCCGCTACTAGAAAATTGTAGGTTGAAAATGTCTTAATCATGAAAGACCTCTGTTAGGAAATTTAGAATCTTAAATACCGTGGGGGCACATAATGTAAAGAAAGCCTGTGGAATAAGTTCATTCTTTCTAAAAGGATTTTTAAAGTTCTCATACACAGGTCTAAGGTTTAGGGATATCACAACAAGCAATTTGGAAAATGTCTTTGCTCTCTTTGGATTATATCTGAAAGAGAGAGTTAATAAACAACCCATAGAAAATATGATTTCAGAGGGATGGGTGCTACAAAGAAAATGAGAAAAGCCATGTGTTGTACAGAGACAGCGGGATAGAAGTAGGCATTGGTGTGCTGGGAAAAATTCAACCACTGGTTCTCTGGTGGGGGAACCGTCATTTGTAGTGTTTGCCAATTTCTTTGGTGTAAATACTCCCACCATGGCTGATTTCAAGTGGCTGACATGACTAGGAGTTGGGAAGAGATGCCCACAGAGTTAATCAGTTCCAGACCTCGGGGAGTGTCTATAGTATTTTCAGAGAGGGCTGTGAGGCTAGGCCTCTGAGAGAGTGACGTTTGAGCCAAGATATGAGTGACGAGGAGCTGGCCATGGAAGGAAGAGCTTTCCAGGCAGAATGGACGTGTAAGTACAAAAGTCCCAAAGTCCACAAATCGAGTATGTTCTCCAGAGGAAATGAGGATGCGGAAGGACAAGATGACAGAAATGGAAAACATGATGAGATAACGGAGATAGGCAGCGGCGAAGTCATGTAGCGCCTTGAAGACCATGGAACGCTGTTTAGATTCTGTTATAAATGTAATGGGAAACCGTATTAGGTTTAAGCAGGTGATCAACTATCAGTTTATGTTTCCATGGAAGGGATTCAGTGTATGGTTGCCCCATAGCAGAAGATGAAGAAAGAGAAATCCTAGCTTTTTCTTTAGATCTTGCAGTCCATGTTTTGATTTATTTCCATTCTCTCAAGGAAAAAGCTGTGTGGGAACCCATTAGCACATGGCTGGCACACGGTAAGCACTGGATAAATGTTAATTATTGTTGCTACTGTGCTGGATTAATTTGGAGATGTGTCTCAGGGAATTAAGAGCAACATATCAATAGTACTGCATGGATTATACAGCGAGGGCATCACTGATTAGGGATTGCAGTGGGCGCAGACATGTTGCTGAAGATGTGGTTAGACCTGATCACCTCCTCCAGCTTTTGAAACTTAGTTCAGGTTCGATAGATTACCAGGTTGACATCTATTCCTCAGGAATGAGTGTTGCCCAGACCCTAAACCATGCATGAGCCTTTAATTATAGTACATTTGCTCATTTATTCATTTCCTCTGTTCAGGGACTCATGTTTAGCCACCAAAGCAAATACCATCTGAAACCTTCACACAGGACAGTGTAGGCACAAAAGTATGAAAGACAGATTGCTTGTGGGTTTTTCCTTTTTGCTATTGTTGATGTCTTCCCCTCTTTCCTTCACTCCCTAGTACAGTGGTTCTCAACCTTCTGGCCCTCATGTTGTGACCCAACCATAAAATTATTTTCGTTGCTACTTCTTAACTGTAATGTTGCCACTGTTATGAATCATAATGTAAATATCTGATATGCAGGATGGTCTTAGGTGACCCCAGTGAAAGGATCATTCGACCACCAAAGGGGTTGTGACCCACAGGTTGAGAACTGCTGCTCTAGTAGGTGGGAATCGTTTAAAAGAGGAAAGTAGGAATATGGTTACTTGTCCTAAAAACATTGCTGATATCAGCAAACAGAATTGATTGAGTGCTCGCTACCTATTTGTTCAGAGTGCCAAATAATTTGCATCCTTAGCGAAACTTCGTAACAGTCCTCCGAGGTAGGGTATTGTTTCGCTGGTTTTATAGATGAAGAAACAGATGCTCAGACAGGTGAGGAGCTGCCCAATGACTGGATCGCGGTGGAGCCAGGATTCACGCTGGTTCCTGTACTTTCCAGAGCCTCTGGCCCCGACCCTAAACTCCTTCATAGAAAAGGCACAGCTCTGTAGCCATTTCCCTGTGTTTTCTGAACTTTGTTCTCTGCATTGCGCTTTTTTTCTTCTTGCTGCCACTCCTCAGTTCCAGGTTTCTGGGGGCTGCCATGACATCTTCCCCCAGGGGGTTTGTATATCAGTGTCTCCTACCCCAGGCCATCTTATGCACAGCTATCAGCTGAACGTGTTCAAGGGAAGCTCTGGCCACATCGTACGTTGATTTAGGAACTTCAGTGGTTCCTCATTTCGTGACGAGCAACCCGCTGAGCCTGGCTTTCTAAGTTCTGGCCAAGAGCTTGAACTTCCACAGATAAAGGACTGAGCACATTTTTGTGCCACGGAGAGTGTCAGCTGCTGCCTGCGCCTTCATCTCATGGTCCTCTGTGCGCTCCCTCTTTCAACACCCACCTTAGAGTTTGTGTCCCTCTGTAGACAGTATGAATTGGCATTATGCTACATGAAATGAAATGAAATCTAATCTAATCTAATCTAATCTAATCTAATCTAATCTAATCTAATCTAATCTGTTTGTTTTAAGACCACATCTGAGAGCTGGTAGGAAATCCAACTCTATCATGTACACCGTCCCCCGCCCCCCGAGAATCCTACCTCTCTTTATGACAGTGAAAAGGCAGCCGGGCTTATGACTTTCCCCCAGAGCAGTCTCTCAGTCTATAGTCTCTCTCTGTGGAGGTGTTGCCCCGGCCCAGGTGACCATAGGAAGGGTGCAGCGCTGCTCCTTCAATGCTAAGCTTGGGGAAAGGGCTCGGTCTGGCTTATAAACAGTCAGGGCGCAATGGTGGCTAAGGACATGAGCTCTGGGTTTCAACTTCCCAGGTCACGCCCGGCTCCGGCGTTTATAGTCACAGGCTCCTAGACAACTCCTGTGCCTCGGTCTTCTCCGTCTGTAAAGTGGGCTCTCAGTGCTGCCTCCTCATGCCCTTATTATGGGGACTAAAGAGAATAATAGGAATAAAGGACTTAGAGCAAGCTTGGCAGGTAGTAAGTGGCTAATACACGTTTATTTCCCCCCATCCAGGGCCCTGACCTCACTGGAGCTATTGTGAGGCCTGTGAGGGCACTACCCATGTCAGAGGCTTCAACATTCCCCAAGGCGGGGCCTCCCATCTAGCCAGCCTTTAGGCGCCTCCCCCAATGGACTGTCAGTTAGGTGACTCGTGGTGGCTCAACCTCTCCCAGCGTCAGTTTTCTCATCTGTAAAATGGGGCTGTCAAGGTAACGTGCACAGTGTTGGGAAGGTCCTTTACACATTTAATGCTGATATTAGCTTATAAGGAATGTTAGGCTCACATTAGGCAAGAATATAATATGCTTAGCTCAGTGTCCAGTGTGTAGAAAGAGCTCAGTTAATGTCAACTATCGCCATTATTATCATCATCACGTCTGCCCCCGCACAGCATGCTGATTGAACACTGCAATGATTAATACATTTTGGGTAATTAGTGCAATTAATTTGAGAAACACCAAGAAAAAAACAGGGGGCTTAATTCAAAGACAGTACTTTGCAAGAAGTTTGCTGTATATTCAATTCTTCTCT
The DNA here is from genome assembly GCF_964212035.1 of Myotis nattereri. NCBI lineage: Eukaryota > Metazoa > Chordata > Mammalia > Chiroptera > Vespertilionidae > Myotis > Myotis nattereri. Next base: position 10,838,419 of record NC_138083.1, on the reverse strand, counting down.
AAAAAACCATTTTTTAATAGTTGATTCCCATGGTTTTGCAGTTAATAATATCTAAATATATTAAAAATATGCCTCAGAGGGCTGTCCAAGTGATATAGGATTTTGATCAACCTTTACTTGTGCTGGAAATGAATTGATTCAGTTTAAATACTTTGTCTAAAAGTTATTTGGCTTGGAAAATACCAATCTAATTCCCTCACAAGTAAGAAAATTATAAAGAGAGAGATCTAATCAGTGAGTAGAATATAGCCTCAGAAAATGTGGATCAGCATACCTTAACGAAAGCGGAATAAATCTTGGAACTTTAATATCCCCCTTTCTTGGACCTAAATAGGCCCCTTTGGAAAACTATTTTATTGTTTCTCATTAAATTAGAATTGTGCTGAGGTGCCACTATCTACCGTTTCCTATTATTATTAATGTAAAAAAAAATCACTGCATATTCAGCATTTCCCCAGTTAAAGCCATCAGAAAACCCTCCCCACACTCATGCTTAAACTCCGACTCATTTTTAAACAAAGTCCCTTTTATTTTTTTGTTTATATCTGCATTTAAAGATAGCAATCCTTCCTGGTGACAATTAAGGAAATTTAATACACGGGGTTAGTCCTAATCCATTACATTAACAGCTCCTGCCGAAGAAGCACGGAAAGAGTTACAGAGGCAAGAAGCACCTCGTTAACCTCAGGAGGAAGCGGTGATCTCGGGAAACAGAACGTGGGAAGCATCATTTTTCAGAACAGGGCTGGTTTGATAGTACATTAGAGAGATGCGCTTCAACTTTTGATCCATCAGGAGATGGAAGGTGTCTTCGCCAAAGCAGCCGTAACAGAATGCCATAGACGGGGCGGCGTGTAAACAACAGAAAGGAATTACAGTTCAGAGGCCGAAGTCCAAGATCAAGAGGCTGAAGTCCCGTCGATTTGGTTCAGGCGAGAGCCCCCTTCCTGCTTTGCAGGTGACTGTCTCTCATTGTGTCCTCACGTGACAGGGAGAAGCGGCTCTCTGGCCTTTTCTCCCAAGGGCATTAATCCCATCGGGAGGGCTCCATCCTCATGACCTGATCACCCCCACCTTCAGGAACCATCACTTGGGGGCTTAGATTTCAACCTAAGAATTTCAATGGGACACGAACATTCAGTCCACAGCAGGAGGCTACCCGAGCGTGGATACTGAAGTTCTGGAACGCTGCTGCTATACAGCATTTCCCCCAAATGCTACGCTGCAGTGTTCCATCTTGATTCATTCATGAAACACGCTGAGTGACAGCAGAGGCCGACCAGCCACACTGGCCCAGAGGCGTGTGATGGTAGGGTCTAGCTGGCGGTGCCTAGTGGAGCCTCAATGAGACTAGGCATCCAGCTCCGTCTCCTTTCATATTTCCAGTAGCTTCTGGGCTACTGGACAGAGTTTTCAGCTTCTGCATAAAAAGCATCGATCATGTACGTACAGTAGCTAAGAGACTATGTTAGGACATAGCCTCCAGTTGCCAAAGACACAGAGAGAGCCGTTGACAGATCATCCGTGCCACTCAGAGTCAATGTCAGAGCCCGCATAAAGGCGTCCAGCCTCTACTCCACACCCTTCTCCCCCCACCCTTACCATATCGCCAACTCCTTTTTGCTTTGCTCACTCCATACCAGTCACATGGGGCCTCTTGCTATTGCTTCCCATGGCACTTCCTTGCCTCCTTCTGGGTTTTGTTTAAACCCTACCATGTCAGGGTGACAACCCAACATACTAGACATTTAACTCATTTATTTATTCATTGTCGATTGCTTCCAAACTAGACTGGAAGCTACATGAGGGCCGCACCGGGTCTACCTCTGTCCGTCCAGCACCTACAATGGTAAACAATGAGTGACCATGATATGAACTACAAGAGGTCCAGGATGCTCTGGGAACCACAGGAACTCAGTGAGGCTGGAGCCCAGAGCCTGAGGTGGGATGGGAGAGATGAGTGTGGAGTGGTGAGGGTTGTGGACCCGGACCAGGGACAGGAAGGGCCATGAAAAGATGAGAGACCAGATGCAGAAGAGGGGGAGGATTAATTACTAGGGTTGTTTTGTACTCTGCTCTTTTGCAAATTAAAATAGTATATGTAGCGATTAATTTCCATGAATCTGAGAATCAGGCTTTTCTAAAAATTAAAAAGTTCTAAAGCCCGTGTTTAAATAGAATTTTACTCAACTTCTAAGCTGCAGTTTATTTGGATGCTCCTTAGGGGACTGACTTCATTTCAAGCAGCTTGAGGCCTTTGGGCAGTGGTTCTCAACCTTCCTAATGCCGCGACCCTTTAATACAGTTCCTCATGTTGTGGTGACCCCCAACCACAAAATTATTTTCGTTGCTACTTCATAACTGTAATTTTGCTACTGTTATGAATCGTAATGTAAATATCTGATAGGCAGGATGTATTTTCATTGTTACAAATTGAACTAATTATAAGCATAGTGATTTATCACAAAAACAATATGGAATTATACATGTATTTTCCAATGGTCTTAGGCGACCCCTGTGAAAGGGTCGTTTGACCCCCAAAAGAGTCGCGACCCACAGGTTGAGAACCGCTGCCGTAGAGAGTCAACCAAAGAGGAAGGGAAGGAAGAGGCAGAGCAGCCTGAACCACGTGGCTTTAGGAGGTGACCTAATCTCCCTGACCTTTCTTCCCATCTGCAAAATGGGATTGAATCTACCTACCACCCAAGCCACGGGGAGCATTAAGTTAAAAAAAGAAACACGTCACATGCCTTCGGATGTAGGAGGCACTGAAGACGTGGAAGCCATATTTATTAAAGCAGTCGTGCATTTTGTTAATGACTATGCAAATGAATGCATCTTATTTTTAAGAATGTTAAAGGCTGACTTACCTTTGACAAGGAAAAATATAACTAAAAGGGTAATATTGTAGCTTTTTCTGTCTTTTTTTGTTGCTTCCGAAGCATGCTGCTGAATAAAACATAAAATGTATAATATATCATATATGCAATAATATACAAGTACTTGCATTTTTCTTATTAGCTTTTCGTAGGGCTATATTTTATTGCATTAGGTGTCGATATGGCAATGGCTGGTGTACAGCATATGGAGGCAGTCCCACTGGCTGCATTGCGTGTACTTCCCTAGTGTTGGTGTAAGTTGCCGCTTCGGTCGAAGTGTGGTCTTGAGTCCCACCGATGCCGGGCCTCCCCCTTTTGAGGAGTCCGGTGGGCTCTGCAGGAGAATGGGGCGAGCACCTCAGCATGTTTGAAACCTGTGAGGACTATGGATCACACTTTGTTTAATATATGCAGCATGTAAATACGTTTCAGGGGCATAAAAGCTTCAAGACTAAACGAAAAGGAAAATTTAATAACCGACCGATTTCCAGATTGTGCACTAAATAATCTGCTTTTCATCCTAAGAAAGGGGAAGAGGAAGGCAGCGTTGAATAGACACATATAACAAATTAAAATCCAGTATCGAGGGGGCGTAAATCACATTTCATGAACCGAACAATGTGGTTTTCATCAGATCTCCCCCGGCCGCCCTGCCCGGGAGCTTGGGCATAAGTCAACCAACTGTAAAACAGGAAGACACTCCGACAAGGGGCAGGAGACAGCACCCAGCACTGAGTCCAGGGCTCCTCCCAGGGCCTGCCCAGCCCCAATCCGTGGATAATATCACCTGTCAAATGAGAAGTTTGGGACTATGCCCCCAGGGCTAAAAGAAGAAAAGGCTGTGAAAGGAAATCAGACATTTGCATAACTGTGACTATCTTCACCTTTAAAGAAGAGAAGGTACCAGGGTGCACAGAGCAGAGGTCCGGTGGGGGTGACTTCGGCCACTAGGGGACATATGACAATGTCTGGAGACACTTTGGGCTGGGCATCTAACGGGGAGAGGCCAGGGAAGCTGGTAGACATCCCACAGCTCATAGACAGCCCCTGCCCCATAGGGGAGGGGGTATCCCGCCCCAAACAACAATAGGGCCAAGAGCAAGAAACCCTGGTATAGAGGTTTCAACTCTTACCTGGTGCTGAGTTTGCGATTTTACTCATAGGACTGAGTCAGCCAAAGTCCTGGGGTGATGACGCGGTGTTTCTGTTGGAGGCCCAATGCTCCATGGTCCTCAGGAAGCGATGCCCCTGGTGTGAACGCCCTGTGTCCTCCTCCCTCCTCCGCTCTGGCTTCTTTGTGTTTGACGTGAGGCCACTGAAGTGTGCAGGTCTCTGACGAGTTGGTTTCTCCCAGTGTGAGAACCGTGGTCTCTGCCTCGGTGGGTAAGAACTTACACCCCTGCAAAGCCACCTGGGAAATGGCCGAGGGATAAACACAAGCATGAACCCCCTACCTGTGTCTCCTCTGTAAGTTCGAGGAGCAGTGTGTGTGTGTGTGGGGGGGGGGGTGCAGGGGTGGGCAGGAAAGTTCTCTCTGCCTGTCTGTGCTGCAGCCGGGTTGTGGTTAAAGAGAAGACTCCAGGCTCCAGGGCTGTCAATCCATCCCTCGTTAATAGCATCAGATTTGTTTTAAAAAATTCATGCTGTGGGTTTTGAGGTCACCACTGTAGCTCCAAAAAGTTTGTTAAAGATTGCATTAGATAGATGCCTCCTAATGGACAGGCTCTGTGCTTGGGCGTGTATACTTCATAAGCGCATATTTGGGGAATTAAGAAAAGGAATGCGAGATAGACTTTCCAGCGAATTTCTCTGAACTATTGCTTTCTTTGTCCAAATGTCTCAGAAAATTTTATGGGAGGGAGAATTTTGTCCTTATTATGCTTGACTGAATAATTTGTTAAATTATGTTTTAAATCAGCATTTCCACAAATTGAAGAACAACTAATGCGAAAGTATATCGTGGGTTATTATACATGCAATTTGCATAAAAGTTTTAAAAAGTCAGTATTTAGTAGTATCTGGGTGCTGCCTAGAGAGATTGCACGAAGGCGATGCTGAGATGAGTATCGTGGGTGTTCAGACCTTCTGTTTTCTAATTATAAAAAAGCATAGCATAGCCACCCGATGGAGTGGGCTCATCATCAAATCATAACCATTTGGAATAAAATGGCAGCGTCATGTGAAACTGCTGATGCAGCTCTTTTGTATTTTGAAAGGAAAGTTCCACACTTCAGTGTTTCATTGTTTCCAAAATGTCCTCTGAGTGAAGTGGCAGCTGAGGGTGTTGGGGTTCCAATGATGGGGGTGCTGAGTGGCCAGACGTCCAGGCCCAGCCTGCTCACCACCCTCACCCCAAGCTTTAGCCAGAACAGCTGCAGCTCATGCTTTATTTATCGGACTTCTGCAATGTTTTGTGTGAAGACAGGAATCTATGGCCCAAAAAAGGTGTAAAACTTTTGGAGCAGTTGTTAAAGATTACCAGGTGGAAGAGGCATTTTTTTTATATATGTAAAATGATGCAAACGGTTTGCACTTAAGAGCAAAAGAAAAGGTTTTATGCTCCTACATGAAAGGAGAAATTCGATTATACTGAAGTTTCTCTTTTACCTGGTAGTCTGTTAAATTTAATTAGCTAATAACTAGCACCTGCACACAGTTTATAATTCCTCCTTTCTTCCTTTCCTTTCCTTTCCTTTCCTTTCCTTTCCTTTCCTTTCCTTTCCTTTCCTTTCCTTTCCTTTCCTTTCCTTTCCTTTCCTTTCCTTTCCTTTCCTTTCCTTTCCTTTCCTTTCCTTTCCTTTCCTTTCCTTTCCCTTCCTTCCTTCCTTCCTTCCTTCCTTCCTTCCTTCCTTCCTTCCTTCCCTTTCCCTCTTTTTTTCTCTCTCATCTTCCCTTCCAACACATATTTACTGAGTAGCTAATTTAAAAAAATCCCCAAGACTAAACAAGATAATTTTTGACAGTGATAAATGCTATGAAGGAAATGAAACACAATGATCAGATAGAAAGTGCCTGCGTAGAAGGTGCTCACTAATTTGAATAGTTACTTTATTTTGAAAGGCAAGTGGTATAAGCCACTGAAGGTGCACCCCATAATATGAGAGAGTCTTCCCTGTACCCCTCTCCTGTAAGGTACAGTTTTGGAAAAAATCAAGTCTTATATTTGGTTAGTTATATTATGTACTGATACACCTACTTTGAAGGCAGGCAAGCATTGACCAATATCTAGCATCAAGTCCAAGAATCATACTTAAAACATGTGGAGTAGTTATATTTTTGGAGATTAACCTTTCATTCGGGTTAATGTTGAATGCATGTACTAACAGTAGGCTACTGAACCACTATTCTTGATTCAACTAGAGAAATGAATGTAATTCGTTGTAGAGAGTATCTTTTGAAGGGTAACATTTCACCTGAAAAGTGAAGAATGATAAAGAGCCAACCAGGCAAAGATAGAGATTTTATACAGCTATGCAAAGAGAGAGATTCTGGCAGAGGGAACAGCAGCCAGGCTCAGTGAGGAGGAGCTGGTGTTAGGAGGACAGGGGCCAACGTTAATGGTGGCTCCAGGATCCCAGAGCCACATGAGTCTGACACCCTCCCCACCCAGTTACATCTATTTCACCCCATATTGAGTGTTCCTGCAGTCTGGGTCCTCCCCTTGGTTGGACCCATTGATGGAACTGATGCCTCAGTAACGTGGAAACTTAGGTGGGAGGCCACTGCAAGGCAGAAGCCTCAGCAACAGCAACGGCTCAGGAAACACGAGGTGGAGTCTGTGGCCAAGTCAGGCCGCTTCTGCCCATGACAGGCCCAGTTCCATGGCAAGATGGACTTAAAACGTATGAGACATTTTAGCCACAGTTTAAAATCATCGCTAGACTACTTCCTAAGTTAAACTTTTAAAAATGACCTCAAATTAACAATTGCTAATATTACTGAATATATCTTTTCAGAATGTTTTCTTTTTGGGGTATGTAATAGGTAAGTGTATAATTAATATGTTAAAATAGAAGTAGGTTCTAATTGTGTATGTATATGTGTGTGTAGAATTTTTGGGGGGAAGATCTCATTCTCCTTTTTAATGCTGACTAATATTCCATTCTTCGGAAATACCATAACTTATTAATAAGGTATTGGAATCCTAACTTTGACATTTATGAGAGGGCTACCCTTAAGCAATTTATTTACTTAGGTCAACAAGAGAGGAAGTAACATTCCAGGTATAAGAAATGTATGTGCTCAGATACTAAGGTGAGAGTAACTTGGCCCATTGGAGGTGAGTACATTGAGACTTAGGATGTGAGGACGTGGGTAGCAGTGAGATGAAGAGGTCATGCTGGACCTCACTGGCCATGGGAAAATCAAGAAGTTGTTAAGCAAGATGAAATTTGATAGTTCCTACTTTATATGAAGAATGGCCCAAAGAGGGAAGGGATAGCAGAATATTTTTTTGTTGAGTGTCTCATTTATTTGTTCTTTAGTGAAAACCCCTCCAGAACCAGGACTACAGAGCTAATGTTATAAATATTTGCTTTTTTATCTTAATATTTGTGAAGACTTTGCTGAGTCCTAGATACTTGTTTAAAGGGGTCACCAAGGCTCAAAGATACATGGACAGAGGGACGCCCAATGAAGCAACTTCTTTAAAGAAAGAAAAGAAGGGGTTTTTCAAAAGGGAGTTTGAACTCCCAGGTCTTCTTAGTATGAGATCATTTTCACATTTTAAAAAAAGTTTTTTTATTTAGAAATAATTTGACTTAAAATATTGCAAAAATAGCACACAGATTTCCCATGGTATATCTTAACCTAGATTCTCCAAATATTAACATCTTACATGAACATAGTATAATAATCAAAACCTAAATTAAAACTGATTCAGTACTAACCTACAGATGCTATTTGAAATTTCAAACTGTCCCATGAATGCCCCCTTTCTGGTTCAAAATCTCACATTACATAGAATTGCCCTGTCTCCTTAAACTCCTCCAATCGGGGTCAATTTTTCCGTCTTTCTTTGCCTTTCATGATCTTCACTCTTTGAAGAGTACTAGACAGCTGTTTTGTAGAATGCTCCTCAATTAGGGTTTGTCTGAAGATTTCTCTTCATTAAACTGGTGTGGTGCATTATTGGGGAACATTCCACAGAAGTGATGCTGTCACTTCCTAGTGTATCATTTCAGGGTGTAAGTGATGTCACTTTGTCTTGTCATTGTCATTCTGTCTTAACCCTGGCCATGTGGCTCAGTTGGAGTGTCGTCTTATCATTCATTGGTGATGTTAACTTTGATTACTCAGTGAGAGTAGTGCCTGCCAGGTTTCTTCACCATCATGTCACTATTTTTCCTTTTGTAATTAACAAGTATCTTATAGGAGGGTTCTTTGAAACCATACAAATATTCTATATTAGTTTCCTATTCCTGCTATAACAAATGATCTCAAATTCAGTGGCTTAAAACAACATGAATTTATTATCTTCCAGTACTTGAGTTCAGACTGTGAAATGGGTCTTGCTGGGCTAAAATCAAGGAGGGACAGGTGTTTTTTTCTGGGAGCTCCAAGGCAGAATCAGTTTTTCTGGCCTTTTGTAGTTTCTAGAAGCTGCTCACATCCCTTGGCTTGTGACCTTCTCCATTTTCAAAGTCAACAGCGGCAGATCAATTCTTTCTTACCCTGTATCACTCTTACATATCACTCTGACTATTCTGCCTGCCTCTTCCACTTTTAAGGAACCCTGCAATTACATGGGGCCCTATCGGGTAACCCAGAATAATATTCCTATTTTAAGGTCAGTTGCTTAGCAATCTTAATTCCATATGCATCTTAAAAATTTCCATTTGCTAAGTAGTTTATTCATGGGTTTAGGAATTAGGACACATATATCTTTGGGACCATTACTCTGCTTACCACAATTCCATTCTTCATCCAAATGTCAACGTATGCATTTACTTTTTATCAGTATGGACTCACAGTTTCCTATTTTATTGAGCAGATTTTAATGTGTTAATGTTATTATTTATTTTGATAGTCTAATGTTCTTTTGATATGTCCCCATCATTATTTTGGTATCATGAGGTGCCCCAGCTCTGGGAGCAGCGTTTTCTCCAAGTGTTCCTGGGTTCTTTATTGGAGAAGGGCAGTTAAAAACCAAAATTGGTCACTAATCTTGGCCTCTTTGCTTCTCCATCCTTTTAATGGACAGAGTTAGGAATTACATGCATGGTAGCCCTATCATAGCCCTCAGAAACTGTAATAGATTTACCTGTTTACTTTTGTATTGCTGTTTCATCCTTTTAGCTTTGAATTTTAAGAGGCAGAGAATTTGTCACTAAACAGTAAAATCACCTCTTAGGTATATGTTACTACTAGTAAAGTTAATCTGTAAGATATAAGTTGGTTATAGTAAAACTTAAATTGCTTCCAGTGACACCTGAGAATTCCTCAAATCTCCCTTAGATTTCAGTCCTTTATCGAACCTCAACAAGTCCAGCACAGTCATTTTTACCTCTGGCATGGAAACCAATTGTGCTTTCATTATCTGAGCCACAGATATGCTTTTCATTCAATGAAATGAAGGATTTCTCATGCCAAAAGTGAAATAGAGACCCTTTCCCCCCAAGTATGCAGCGAATTTATATCTTCCACATCACACTTCTGGGCATATGCTCCCTGGGTAGACTGTCCATGGGATATTTCACAGTATTTAAATTGCCCTCATTCTCACACTCTGTTTTGTTCTGAGCACCTATAGATGAATTTCAGGAAGTTTAAAAGCACCCCAGAAGCCATTTCAGTGTGTATCCAGGGTCACCGACATAGTTCTTCTCTAGATAGTAGACACTAAGGAAATATATGCTCGACAAATAAATGAAAGTGTGTTTTATGTCCTTTGGAACCTTGGAGCCTTGTCTGTCCTTTCCTTAATGACAAATTTTATGGCCCTCCCTTCATGACTTCTTTTCATTTTATTTGAGCTCTGTTTTTTCTTTTTCCAAATAAAAGTGGTATTGATATTGGCACCAAAAGAGAGTGAATAATTCACATGTATCCCATATTTGGTACGCTATTTCAAAGAGGATATCATGGACGTGGGGGTTTCATTGGAACGTTGAGACGGAGTGAACTTGAAGTGTTATTAAAACACCAGAGCACAGACAAGACTGGGAAGACACGATGTGAGCTCTCTTTGAGGATCTCAGCTTATTTCCTGCCAAGCCTACAGCTCATTCCCTTCCAAACTGCCCTTTCCACCGATGCAGTGGATGGTCTGTCTGTAGGCAACTTTCCTACTTGCCCAGGTCTGGGATAACATCAGTAAATGCTTCCCCCGGGTTTATGACAACAGCAGAGCACAGACCTCAGCCAAGCTCTACAGTCTACACGCAGTGCAGCATGGGCCTGTAATCTCTCTTAAAGGAATGTTACAATTCTAGGCAGATGACCCTGTTATGTTGATTACGTTTTACCGTATTCGTTTTTTACTGAGTACACATGACGGTGTTCTGTTCTGCCACATTAGGAAGACAAGTAGGTGGCAACCTAGACATTGGCAAAGCAAAGGAGATGGCTTCTAGGCAGAAGTTGAAGATGGTTGAGGAGAACTGCTCAACTATTGTTTCAATTAATTGTGCTTTGTCACTGATTAGAGGTTCAGAACTCCTCTTTAGAGCCCTGGCCAGGTGGCTCAGTTGGTGGGAGTGTTGTCTCGTACACCTTTTGGTAGGTTTGATTCCTGGTCAGGGTACATTCCTAGGTTATGTGTTCGATCCCTGATTGAGGTGTGTGTGGGAGACAAGCGATAATGTTTCTCTCTCACATTAATGTTTCCTTCTCTCTCTCTCTCTCTCTCTCTCCCCCCCCCCCCCTTACTCTCTATCTAAAATCAAGACATAGCCTCAGGCAAGAATAAAAAAAAGAACTTTTCTTTAGAAAAACTGCCTTATTGCACAACACAGTGTAGAAGAAAATTGAGATGCATTACCCATGAAATACCACAGTTCCTGGTTCAGTAGGGCTAATTCTGCTCCTAACTCTCACCCCTACCCTATTGTTTGCCAGTTGAAAACAAGCAAAAAATAAGCTATTAAAGTTCCATTTTTCTCCCTCTCTGTTTCTTTCTTTGTCTCTCTCTCTCTCTCTCTCTCTCTGTACTTGTTCAGCATGAACTTCTCTCAGAAGACAGGGCAGTATAGTGGGTGACAGCATGGGTTTGTTCTCAAACAAGTTTAGGACCTCCTCACAAAATGTCCATTATGGCATTTAAATATTCACACAGACATTTGGCTCATTAAACTCCACCTTTCTTATCTATACTTTAGGTATAATAAAAGAGTGAAGTCACTGCTTACTCAGAGTTTAGATTTTAAATGAATTCGTAAGGTATAAATTGGATGTGGCTAATGTTGTCATTGGAGAACCCTTACATCACCCATAAAATAGATTACTTGTAGTTTCATGTATACAGATATGTCATATAGGTGTTTGTAAATGTATAATAATGCATGTAATAATGTAAACTCTATAAAATAGAGAGCACATATGAAAAACATAATTTTATAGTATATTAGATATGTCATTAGATTGCTATTTTTACTTCTTGCTCTTTTTTTTTGCCCAGTTCACATGGTTAAATTTACATATGGTGCAACTCCATTTTATTGATCTCATGAAGTTGGGAGAAATAAAGGAAATTATGTATGATTGGCAAGTTGCTAATTTTGTATAAACGATAAAGAGGTGATGCTGAAGATGGTAATAATGATTGTGGAGATGATGATGATGATGAAAATAATGATGAAGAAAGTGATGAGGATGAAGATGATGATAATGAATAATAATGATGATTTGAAGATTTTAACCATAATCAGTTTTCGTAGACTAATATTTACTATTGCAGGATTTTCCACACTGACAAAGAAGGGGACAATTTCAAGCATAAGACAATATTCCTTTCTTTAATCAATAAAATTAATATAATATAAATAAACAGACTCTAATACTTAAGATATAGAAACCTGCAACTCCATCTTCGTTTTCATTCCTCTTGGTGGCCTCCTACGCCCAAGGCTCTCTCACCTGAACCGCTTGATTTGGGCAGGATTACATCTTAACCATATACACCAAAGTACTTTTGTCTCTATTGATGAGAAAGATCAGTTAGAGCAACATTATTTTGTGGTTATAAGATGTCAAACCACAGTGAACTTTAGTTCCCTAAATGACTCTTTAAATATTTAATATCATGTTAAAAATGTACAAAGGTAAGAGCCGATAGCAGCTAGAGGGTGGGAGGAGAGGACATCACAGGTCAAGGATGAACAATGGTTTCTTTGTGGAGCGTTGCAATAGGTCGCCCTTTCCAGAGAAAGCAAACCACGTGGTTGGTTATTTGGGCCATATATTCAGATAATAAACATTATTCTGCAGCAATAAAAATATGCATTGTTATAGTCAGATGAGATTAAAAAAGATTTAATTCAGCCTTTTGAAATTTTCTTTTTAAATAAAACTTTTTATAATGGAAATTACCAAACATACCAAAATAAGGAGAAAAGTATCATGTCACCCAGGGTCAACAATGATTATTGACATTTTGCTTCACTGATTCCTATCCTTTTCTTTTCTTTTCTTTCCTATCTGCTTTTTCCCCTGGTGTATATTAAAGCAAATTCCAGGTTTTGTATATTTTCACTGTAAATTATTCAATATATATTTTTATAGAGTGAGTCTATAACAAGGTAACCATAACTTGAGTGTTTTTTAATACCACAGAAATAGTTATAAGACCTTTTTAAGTAGTAGAGGTATGTACAACTATCAGAAAACCTTGCCTTTGGTAACCAGCCTGTTTAGGTAAACTGCTAGTTACCATCCCACTCCATACTGAGTTTGGCAATCCATGCTCTGGAGTTGTCCTCTCACACATGGTACAGATCAGGATGGGAAGCTTTTTCTGCAAAGGCCCAGATAATAAATATTTTGGGCTCCGCTGCCCATATGGTCTCTGTTATGACTACTCAACTCTGCCAGTGCAAGCACAAACAGCCACAGATAATAAATAAATCAATGGGCATGGCTATGTTCTAATAAAACTTTATAACTAAAGGCAGGGGGCCCCTAGGCCATAGTTTGCTGAGCCTGACTTTAGAAAAAGTCATCCAACTTCTACCCATGAGCATTTGCCCAGGAGTCAGTGCCACCGTGGAACTGGCTGTGTCCTGTTCGGAAGCAGTGCGCTAAGAACCGGGACACCCACACTGCAGAGCTGACCCTGGCAGTGGGAAGAGCTCAGCTAGGCCGCTTTCCCCCAGGGTTTCCCACTGGTGATGAAGATAGAGGCCCCAGCCTTTCTTGTTCACAGAGGGTACTGCGTGACTGAATGAGGTCCTGGATGGACAAGTGCTCACGGAGCCATAAGGTGCTGTGCAAACATGAGGCGTGATTATCTATTTTACAATGGAATTCTGCTGATGATCCTTAATTGCATTTTCACCTCCCACTTTTCATTTTCCTGGATGCCAGATACATAACACTGAACACCAAACATACATTTAATGAGCACTTTTACACACATGCCAGGGACAGATCTGAGAGGGTTTAAATGTGTAACCCTGTCTGAGTTATCAGGCACTATTATCTCAATTTTAATGGCATGAAACTGAGAATAGGGTAGGTTAAGTAATGGCTAAGCTCTGTTGAGAGAGAGTGGCAGTGTCAGGGCTTGAGCTGGCCAACTCCACACCTTTGATCTGGACCTCTAGTGATATTTAGATATATTGTCACCTTTCTCCTTTAGGTAACTTCACCAACTAACTCTTTTGTAGTTTAGATGGTGCTTTCCTACCTATATGAGATCATTTAATTTTCCCAGCAGAGACACTAAGGGACTCATTGGAGTCACCAACCTGAACAGCTCCTACTTATCCTCAAAGATCTAGCTTTACTGTCATTTCCCCAAAGAGATCTCTCTTATCCCCCAAACTGGGTCAGGTCCCGGTGCTAAATGTGTTTGCTGTTACATCCTAATTTGCTCGGCTATGCACATTTCACTTCTGTAACTAAAGACTCATCATGAAGAAAACTCTATGAAAGCAAAATTTATTCTTGTTCTTGCTCACCCCTCTATCACCACCCTTGGGCCATAGATGCTCAATAAACATCTGTAGAATAAATGTTACGTAAAACATGAGGATGGAGTAGTATGCTTTTGAGTGAAGCTTTCATCCTGATGATGTCTATTGCTCTGCCAGTTGAGTTGGGTATGTGGGCCTTCTAGCTGGAGGCCTGTTAGAAATTTCAATGCAGTAACTAATGCCACATCTAGGAGTGTGGCACATAGATATCTGGTCTCCCATTAATTTAATAATCTGATGGGAGGCAGTAGAAGGAGGGAGGGGAGTGCTAATGCTATATGGTGCTCCTGCCTGGGATGGGGAGATGTCCTGCTCCTATTTGGAAATATGAAAAATGTGTGTGTGTGTGTGTGTGTGTGTGTATGTCTCTCTCTGTGTGTGTGTGTTAGGTAAAGATTATCTCCTAATACTATATAGGAAAGGACTATGGAAAAATAATCTGAAAGGAAGGGAAAGAGGTATTGCAAATTGGATTGTCTCCAGGGGCCAAGTGCTTAACGTAAACGTGTGAAGAGAGGGAATGATGAGGTCTTTAGTGATCTGGAGAGTTCCCCCTAAAGTTATTCAAAGTTGGCTTCTTTAAAAAAATCACTTTGTAGACCAACAAGACATAGGCCAGCACCATGGCACCCTGGAACCCAACTTTGCAGTTCCCCAGAAGATGGAGACAGGGAGGGAGCGAAGGCAGCACAGCTGAGGTTGTAGCACAAGAGGATTGGTTCCTGGGCAGATGGCAAATCTTGGGTGACCCCCATCAGCTTCTTCAGTCCTTAAATTAGTATAGATTCCCTTTTATGTTTAAGACAGTAGTGTGCAGACCTGCACAAATAACATGGTGTTTGGCAATAGTTGCAGCATGGAATTTTGGTTCTTGTGAACTATGAATGATGCATGGGGTTGGGACCAGTTCAGTGAAATGCGCATTTTCTCTTTCCTATCTTGGTCTCCAATGCTATTTCTAAATTAAGGTGACTGATGTTTTAGCAAGTTCTAAACGGATAATTGGAGCAATTTTGATGTTTCCAGGTACTTCTATTCACGGGTTTGCTTTTTTCTCACATTAATTTCTGATTTGGCTTCCCTGGTAGGGACAGGACATTACGTTCCTATTAACTTTAGTTAAGGTCTTTGCCGTTTTTCATCAGCAGGGTCGGAGCAGGTGAGGCCGAGGTGGCCAAGGGCGCTGTGTGGGCACCTGGGTTAATGTGGGGCCATGCTTGACTCATAAAGTGTGCAAGAATCACTCACGGGACCCGACCTCCCTTTTAGGTTTAATTAGCTTAAATGTTGCAAGCTGAGTTCTCCTGTTTGCCATGGTCTGTGGAATAGAGAATGTTGCTGGGGTCCCCTTTAAGACCCTCTAGAGGGCCAAAGGTTACCCTTAGGAGGCTACTAAGACCAGGGGGGCTTGTAGTAGGGTTTAGATTACAGAGCTGGAACAATTACCATCTAATCCAGGACTTGCTTCTGCGAATACTTCTGGAGGCAGGCCTTCACGGAGCCAACTGCTTCAAAACCTGGATGTTCAGCAGGTGGGAAACCAGCGGACATTTACAGATGGAATCTCGGAAGTGGTTTCTTGTTCTGTGTGTGAAGGGAGGGGTAAGGGAAAGAACAAATGAATGCAGAAGCCCACTCCTCCTTGGGCAGGATAACCGCGGCTTAGAATAATAAAACACGGGCTGGAACACACCACCTCCTATTCTCCAAACACGTGTTCCCAGCAGTTAAAAGTGAGGGGGGGAAAGGAAGCCTTTCACCGGGAAGAAAGGAGCAGGGGAGAGAGGCAGCCCTCCTGATTACTGACACTCCATGCTCCTAACAGCCCACAGAACCACAGCCACCAACTCCAGTATTTGTCACTGTCACTTCCCAAGTGCTTGGCATTGTTCAGGAAATTGTATGTGTAGAGCGGGGCTGCCTGCGTCCAACTTCGACAAGGGAACAGCCGTGCAAGGGTGCTTGCAACTGAAACAGGCTTATGTGTCCTATTATGTGCCCCAGCAAGAGCCATAAATAATTGTGACAAGTTTTTCCCCCTATCCCGTGTGACAGTCCTTGACTCTGCCTCCTGTCTCCTCTCCCCTCTGCCTCATAGACTAGACCTGCCAGGCTGTGTGATGATAGATGTTACCGGGCAGCAAATGACAGCTGGATAGATTTTTTAGTTGGTGCTTTAGAGGGAATCAGATATGCTGTATAAAGCAATAAAAAAAGCACGCACACAAGGTGGATTAAAAATAGCTAGCACAGCAGTAACCCACTTTGTTGTTTATCAAAAGTTAAATCTCACATGGTAAGTCCCAGGGATGTGTTAATTTTTCAGACTCCTGTCACAGTGACGCTGACAACAGCCACTAAAAAAGAAAAAGAAAAAAAAGAGAGAGAAAAGAGCAGGGATAAAAGCAATCGACTATTTCCTTATTATATTTTTGCTTGTCTAATGGGACCAAAATATTTTCTTCTTTCAATGGTCTCTCAGAAGAGAAATGGGCTCCGGGTGCCTTGTCGTATTGCCGGGGTATATTTTTATTCTTCTCGATCTTGAATTTTAAACCTAAGATGGGGGATGTGGCGGATTATGAAATTTTTCAAGCTTTGTTCAATTAAATTATTTTTTTAGAGCATTGCTCATCTTCCTCCACACGCTCTATTGATCTGGAGCCTGTGTAACAAATGGTCTGGTTTCCCAAGCACCTTGGAAATGTCATGTAGGTGTCAACAAAACTACTTAGTGTATGTTTTATAAAGAATTACAGCCTCCTCTGAATTGTTCCGACTTTCATCTCGGGTGAGCTGGCCTGGCTACCGCGTGTCTCGATGGATGTGCTGAGGTGCGGGAACATAATTCAGTGACCGGCCCACTCCCCAGTCCTCGGACGCGACAGGCGGGGCGTCCTTAGTCACGGCGGCTCTGTCTCCCCTGCACTGCCCGGGAAGTGGCTGTGTAATTTAAGAGTGCTCAGTATATCAGGTCACAACTGTTTTCCCCCTTGATTTTTCTGATGAATCACGCTAGGAAGGCTGTAGCTTTCACATGGCAGCCGGTGGCATGAGGAGCAAGGTAGCACAAAATGTTTATTAAAAAATATGCCTCTTGGGTTGGGTACCGGGCAAAAGGAATAATTTGAGCTCTGCCTCTATAACTCACATTTGGAGATAATTCAATACCGACACAGCTGCATCGTTTCTAGGAATCATCAGGCTGTGCATGTGTTACTGGGTGGTGTTTTGGTTGTTGTAGAATGATTTCCACAGAACAGTTTCCATAGTGAGACCTATTCTATGGCTTCATCAGTTCGTTCCATTGTTTCCAGCAGACGCGAATTGATGAGATGCATGAGTGGCAAGAAAATATAATGAAATGGATGCAAGATCTTTTTTTACTCTCTGGGTGACTTTAGGGAACATATGAGCCCCTCTGTGCCTCAGTGATGCTATCTGAAGAATGGGGGTGAAAATTGTACCCACAGAATAGGATAGTTTTGAGGACTGAGCAAAATGAATGGGCTTAGTACAATCCCTGACAATAGGTGTGGAATAATATTATTACTTTGTTATAATAATTACTATTTAGCTACTGTAATGATTCCTGGGATAGTTTGACTTAGGACACCCACATCTCCTTATTCCAGATCTTTCCGGATTTTATGACTGTTGGTTTAGTGAATGAAAAGTTATTTTCAGAATGAAAATATTTTAACCTCTTTGAGGTTAAAGGAACAGTAATGTTTTACATTGTTTGGTTCAGTGTAAGGAGTCTTTGATAAACCAACTGTCTAAGTATAAGGGGTCATATTCTGTAGACCGCTGTTACTGCTTCTTCTTTGATGAATTTCATCTCTTTCTCATTGGAAAAGAACCTTCGAAGAGATGCTTTATGTGGACATAGTAGAGTACCTGAATTTACTGACCAGTCTCATTTCTTTCTGCTCTTCTTTGTGCATCATATAGCTACCTGATGCAACGCACCATAGACCTCCTTGAGTTGCAGGCATGAGACCTAGGCAGGTTCCACTTTGCTTCTAGAATCATTGAAAAAAATTTTGGACAGGGATTCACAGCAAGGAATACAATCATTGTGAACAAGGTATGCACACATACAAAACATACATACATTTTGTTGAAGCAAATGTTTCATGCAACGCTAGTTGTCCTCACGTGTGATACACTCTGGAATTTTCTATTTTCTTCTATTTCATTAAAAAATAATTGCTCCTCTAACAGACTTTTACTGCAGAAAGCCAGATGGTAAGTATTTTCAGCTTTGAAAGACAACTCAAAACTACCCAACTCTGCCATTGTAGTGTGAAGGCAGTGTAGACAAGACATAAACAAGTGGGGATGGCCGTGTTCCAAAAAATCTTTCCTTATGGACTTGGAAATGTGAATTTCACGTAATTTTCTTGTGTCACAAAATATAACTTTTTTCTTTGATTTTTTTCAACTGTTTAGAAATATAAAAACCATTCTTAACTCGCAGGCCACATAAAAACAGGCAGTGGGCTGTTTGGCCCATGGGCCATAGTTTGCTGACTCCCACTCTAGTCCACTACGTTGACTTTATGACCCGTAGTTTGCAAAACACTCTTCCGAGTATTTCCCAGAGTGACGTGGGAGGGATACCCACTGGCAGGGGTGCAAATAGTTGCTAATGGAGAGAAAGCGTCTCCCTTCAAATGGACATGTGTTGTCTACTTTTCTTTCTTTTCTTAAATCCTCACCGGAGGATATGTTTCTTACTGATTTTAGAGAGAGAGGAAGGAAGAAAAAGACAGAGATTGCTTTCCTCCTGTACATGTCAGACTGGAGATTGACCTCGCAACATCCAAGGTATGTGCCCTGACTGGGAATTGAACCTGCAACCTTTTGGTATATAGGACAATGCTCCAGCCAACTGAGCTACATCAGCCAAGGCCAAAGATGTTTATTTTTCAGCAGAAATTCTAACTTTTTTGCACACTATCAGAACTTCATGACTTTGTAAGAGGAGTATAATAAGGCTCCCCCCTCCCCCGCCCTATTGTTAATCAGAAGACTCTATTTTCTAAAACATCCCTGGGACTTGGGATCCCACTTGTGAGAGTTCTATTTCAAATCATGAGTCTGGGAATGTTGCCCTCTTTCGATGGTGACAAGCATTATGTGAAGATACCACTGTATTTGTGAGTGAGAAAGGTCTTTGGCAATATCTAGTGTCCCAATAATTTGTTAATGAACACTAGTTGGAGTCTGCTTTGTGCACATAGAAAAAATGACAAACTCAATTCAGTATTTTTGGGAATTTATAGTTGAATTTGAACTTGGTTACAGGCAACAAGCATGTCAATGAGAACAAGATAACAGGGTTTCATTCAGAACAAAGCCTCAAGTGATGAAATCACAATCAGAGATTATTATTATGATGAAACATCCAAACATTTTTATAATTGTATAGTTCCATTGTTTTCCTGAAAGTAATTTCATTTGATTCCAACAACAGCTGTGTGAGATGGAGGGGCCAGAGGTCACAAGTCCATTTAACAGGCAAGGGAATGGAATGACTTGTCTGAGGTTACACCTTCAGAGATAAATAAAAAATGTGCCATCAAAACTGCTGGCACTGGGTTTGACATTAACCAGCAAACTATGAGAAGAGCAGAAATATGTTTGGCCTGTTCCCTAAAAGATGAATGAAGGAGTGAGTCTCTGTGACTCTCTGTGTTCCTTGAGAGAACTTGCACAAAGATAATTTTGTTTCTCTTGAACAAAATAGTTTAGCAGCTGTGAAAAATAAAGTTAATGTAGTTCAACAGGATGTAAATAAAAGAGGCCCACTCAGCCCAAGTTTGTCATTGGAGAGCATTCCATTATTGAGACTGTATGAGTATTGAAAGGAGAAGTGACCTGAGATCATGGCACTATTTCTAATAAAGAACAACACTCCTGCTTTGAAAAACCGTGCTGCACATTTAAAACTCCTACCTTCTAGTGACTGGGATTAGGTATTCCACACCACACCTGGGAATCTGTAATATTAATTGGCATGATTCTCCTTACTAGCATATATTTATCTTATATGATTTTGATAACAGGGTCAGTTTGTTTTCTGCTGTTTTGCAGTGTAAATCCAGGGATTAATAATTAAGTGTAAGAGCAGCTATCTGATAGAATCAGTGCAGACTAGCTTAGGTGAGCAATGGACTGTAGGTAACAGAGGACTGCAGGTGAGCAATGGACTGTAGGTGAACAGTGGGCTGTAAGTGAGCAGTGGGCTGTAGGTGAGCAGTGGGCTGTAGGTGAACAGTGGGCTGTAGGTGAGCAGTGGGCTGTAGGTGGGCAGTGGGCTGTAGGTGAACAGTGGGCTGTAGGTGGGCAGTGGGCTGTAGGTGGGCAGTGGGCTGTAGGTGAGCAGTGGGCTGTAGGTGAACAGTGGGCTGTAGGTGGGCAATGGGCTGTAGGTGGGCAGTAGGCTGTAGGTGAGCAGTGGGCTGTAGGTGAGCAGTGGACTGCAGGTGAGCAGTGGGCTGTAGGTGAGCAGTGGGCTGAAGGTGGGCAGTGGGCTGCAGGTGGGCAGTGGACTGCAGGTGAGCAGTGGGCTGTAGGTGAGCAGTGGGCTGTAGGTGAGCAGTGGGCTGTAGGTGGGCAGTGGGCTGTAGGTGGGCAGTGGGCTGTAGGTGAGCAGTGGGCTGTAGGTGAGCAGTGGGCTGTAGGTGGGCAGTGGGCTGTAGGTGGGCAGTGGGCTGTAGGTGGGCAGTGGGCTATAGGTGAACAGTGGGCTGTAGGTGAGCAGTGGGCTGTAGGTGAGCAGTGGGCTCTAGGTGAACAGTGGGCTGTAGGTGAGCAGTGGGCTGTAGGTGAGCAGTGGGCTGTAGGTGAGCAGTGGGCTGTAGGTGAGCAGTGGGCTGTAGGTGAACAGTGGGCTGTAGGTGAGCAGTGGGCTGTAGGTGAGCAGTGGGCTGTAGGTGAGCAGTGGGCTATAGGTGAGCAGTGGGCTGTAGGTGAGCAGTGGGCTGTAGGTGAGCAGTGGGCTGTAGGTGAGCAGTGGGCTGCAGGTGAACAGTGGGCTGTAGGTGAGCAATGGAGTGGCTCCCTTTGTCATTCATGTCTCTGACAGGTCCTTCCTGGCAGCTCTATCTAAAGCAACCGCCACCTCTCAGTCACTCTTACCGCATCACTGTGTTTCCTTCATGTCCCTTAGAGCAGCTGATGTCATCTTTTGTGCATTCTTTTATGTCTTCCTGTCCATGTCCCTTCCATAGTCTCTTAGAGCTCAAGCCCTGCCTTTACACCCAGAGCCAGCAAACCACAGCCCCCGGGCCACATCCAGTTCACTGCCTGCTTTTGCATAGCCCATGAGCTGAGAATGCTTTTCACAATTTCAAAAGATTGAAAAAAAATCAAAAGAGTAATATTTATGAGGTAAAAATTACGTGAAATTCAAGATTGAGTGTCCAGATGTAAATATTGACACATCTACATGTCCTTCCATTTGTGGGTTATCTGTGCCTGCACAACAGACAATGGCAGAGTCGAGGAGCCGTGATAGAGACTGAATGGCGCTTCACAGACAAAGTGAGCAGGCCCCTGCTGTGTGCACAGCGCAGCGCCTGGTAGTTAGCAAGTGCCCAACGCATGTGCGGATGAACTCACAAAGTGCAGAGCTTAGTGTGACTTGTTCTCAAATGTCCCTTCCCTGCCATTAAGAAACAAGGAGGAGGAACAGATAAATCAACGTTCAATATTGAGCCCTGGCTGGGTAGTTCAGTTGGTTAGGCATCGTCCTATTGTACCAAGGTTGCAGGTTCCATCCCCCATCAGGGCACATACAAGAAACAATCAATAAATGCATGAGTAAGCCCTAGCCAGTTTGGCTCAGTGGACAGAGTACCAGCCTGCAGACTAAAGGGTCCCAGGTTCGATTCCAACCAAGGCACATGCCTGGGTTGCAGGCTCAATCCCCCTCCCCCCCTCAGTGGGGGGTGTGCAGGAGGCAGCCAATCGATGATTGCTTCTCATCATTGATGTTTCTATCTCTATCTCTCTCCCTTCCTCTCTGAAATCAATAATATATATATATATATATATATATATATATATATATATAATAAAAAAAAATGCGTGCATAAGCGGAAAAACAAAACTCTCTCTCTCTCTCTCTCTCTCTCTCTCTCTCTCTCTCTCTCTCTCTCAAATAAGTAAATAAGAATTTTAAAAAAATAACTCCAGCAAGACAGTGGGGGTGGAGGGTGGGGTGAGAGCATGTGCCGTGGGGTAGAGGAGGCCGGGGGAAGGTTAATGGGGAAAAACAGGAGACATATGTACTACTATTTGTAATACGTTAAACAATAAAATAAAATTTAAAAAATAATAAATAAATAAAATAACTCCACATTCTAGAACAATCACAAAACCAAAGTGGGGACATAAAGGAAGCTCTGCCTGCTATCTCTTTAAAAGAGGTGGCAAAGCACCACCATTTCAGGAATGTCCTGGTATCGCGGCGTCCAATTTCTAGACACTGGAAGCGTTCAGCTTTCTCTTGGTCTAATGTGTTTTCTCTCACCGAGCCTTTTCCCTCCTGCATTTTATTTGCAATCTGACTCAAGATTGAACTCTGGTGTTTACCACCCCAAACCCAGCCTGCCTCCCCTCCAAAAAATGTCAGCCTCTTAATCCTCTTAATACAACGGTCCATGTAACTTGGAGAATACATTTGAGATAGCCCGCAGTACAAAAAGACGGTCTGAAAAGAACAAGGGGAAAAATGCGCTGAACGCATCTGCACACAAAGTTGCTAGGGAAACATGGCTGTCCTCTGCAAACTGCCGGCGCCATCACACTGACGAGAAATTGACAACGACTGACCTTTGTCTCCTCCTCTCCTGCCTGCTTTTACAGCCACCGAAGAGCCGTGTGGCTCGAATGATGCTTTTGATAGGCAGATTTTTGGATTCTGTCCTGTCTGCTGGAGGGAGGGGGTCCTGGTTTATGGCTCCGCAAAGAGCTAGAAATCTTTTATGAGTGTCACCTCCATTATGACCCAGTCTGTGTAATTGAAAGGTACATTTTCACACTGGGACTTGGCTTCTCTCTTCCCGAGGAGAGAAATGACATATTTTGTTGCATTATTTAAATATTCCTACTGAACACCAAATTAAAAATATCCATTAAAGGTTTATTTGATATCTTCCTAATTATTGCCCATTGCGCATTTGACAAATTATTTACACATTTTAATAATTGCGACTTTCTTTGGAAGTGACACAAAAACAATTACTTTTTCGAAATTCCACTGTGTATATGCTTTTGAAACTACACGGCCATTAAAAACAGTCTGTCGAATTAAAGGTTGGGCAATTAATTAAGTGCAAATTCTGTAAAACTGGACCAAGGAGAAAATTCATCAAACCTATGAAATATGACCTATCTTGTCCAAAAGACAAATATGTTTAAACAAAAGATGAAAATTGATGACAAAATTACGGGTAGCAAAATGCACACAGAGCAAATATGAGACAGCTGTACTCGGTTTCCGCGCGTTGGGTTCACCCTCACAGAATTCATGATTCATTACCTTCACCGTCTTGTAAAACTTTTCCTAGTTAATCTCCAAAGCACTGTATCCGGAATAATAAAAGTTCTCAATAAGAGCTTGGAAGGCTGTTCTCTTAACGACAGGCTGGCCTTTGGAGGAGGCCAATTAAATGCAACCCAAGCTGGGTATGGCAGCCCGAGGGTAGGGCTCCCCAGGACACCTGCCATCCAGGTTGCAGGAGGGCCGTTTCCTTTCATTTCTCTGCTTTTGGATTTTCTGTCAAGGTCTGCCTGCCTTCCTCACTCGCACCAGTTTTCAGTATCAAGCGTCCCCATGGGCACCTCCTTCCGGAAAGGACTCCGTCAGTGATGAAACTTGGGCTCCTCCATGAGTGGCAACCGCCACATGCCCCAGGGTGCGCATCGGGGCCACCAGAAGGCAGAAGAGCGGTTGACGCGGGCTGTCTCTGTGAGGCACCCTGTACACGTGTATTACAAGTTCTGGATGTTACACCCAGGCGTTCAGGTTCACAAATCAACATCGATGCTGGTGGGAAGTGGGCGGGAGAGGGAGGTGGATGTGCGGACTGTGGGGATTGTTAAGGATACAAGGCTGTTATTTCCATATTAAAATGTAATGGTCTCATTAAAGTTAAAACCACTGTTAAACTTGATTGAGTAAATTAGTTAATTAACCATAGCATCCAGCGCATCCCTCCAGGGCATACCTCCATTCCTCAAGTTGCAGAGCAAATGCAGGCTCAGCTCAGAGCCGCCTATCCAGGGTAGAATAACACGCATCCTAGACTGACGTATTGCAGAATCTGTAAAAAATAAAATAAAATCAAAAGCTAGAAGGTGAGGGTGTTACTTGGTGTTAAAAGAAGATGGAAATAGCTCTGATGAAAGAAGATGCATTTTATTTTTAAGCTGAAATCTCTGAAGATTTTCTTAATTAAAAAGAAAAAGCCCACCTGATAAGCTGTTTGTGGAATGACTATTTCAGCCAGCCAAAGCTTTCTTTTTTCTTTCTTTTTTCTTTCTTTTCTCCTCCCTCCCTTCCTCCCTCCCTCCCTCCCTCCCTCCCTCCCTCCCTCCCTCCCTCCCTCTTCCCTTCCTTCCTTCCTTCCTTCCTTCCTTCCTTCCTTCCTTCCTTCCTTCCCATTCTGCCTTACTTTCTTTTCTTTATGTTTGAATATCTAAAGATATCTCCATGGGATTGGTCAGAAGTTTTCAAAAGCTTTTTGGGGGGTTACATTTGGCTAAGTGAATCTATATAAAGGTTGCAATGAGTTTTTTGTGTTTTGTGTTGTGTGTGTGTGTGTGGGTGGGGGGTGGGGGGTGGGGAGGTGAGTAGGTGGGTGGAGGCAAATTTAGGAAACATCTCAAATTTGAGGGCCAAAGCCTGGTCTTGACATGTTGGTTCCCATTAGATTTGCTACCCACAACACAAATGGCCAACCAAACCATTTGAAAGAAGTTCTTGAAATTGGAAAGAAGTAGTCTTAATTCTGATATATCCTAGTCTCTGCAAATAAAACACAGGGGTAATAATGAACAACGACCTCCTACCGTTGTCATAGGATTAAGAACCTGAATACATATTAAGTGCATAGAATTGTGCCAGTGATGAGGTCCCAGTAGTATTGACCATTAATGACTATTACTGGGTGTGCTGGGAGGAGGTGGGACGGGGATGGAGAATAGTTCATAGGTCATGCAACCAGAGTCCGAGGTCAGCCCATTACCTCCCAGACAGGCTTGTTCATGGACTCTCCAGACACCGAGTCTCAGGGGACCTGAGTTTTACTTGACTGGTCTCTATCGGCCTTCCTCTGACCCAGGCTGCTGCCTCAACGGAGCCAGAGTAGAGAACTGTGCTGGGGTAGAGGCCTGGGCACTAGCTCGACACCCAGAAAGACGAGTCTTAGAAATCTCATCTGTGGAAGGATCCGAAGAAATAAACAAGAAACCAGAACCTAGCTGGACTGATTTTCTCATCCCATGGTGCACCGGTATTACACATTTTAAATACATATTTTTGTATTTTGTAGTTGTTTGACTCCTTCCTTAAAGGAGACCTTGAAGGATTTGAAAAAAAGTCTATCATGTGGGACGTTAGGCAAGAACATAAAGACTGAGAAAGTGACATGGAAGGGGGAGAAAAGCTGATACGTATACTTAAAAAATATATGTAACTATACAAAATGCTTCCAAAAAGTAAATCAGGGCAAATAAATTATTTTTTAAAACTGAAGTGAAAAATCAGAGACCAAGGTACTTCTGAGTTGACAGCCAAACCTGTAAAAGAGATAAAAGAGAGAAACAGCATTTCCTGGGCACCGCATAAACTCATTGTAACAACCGTGTGATGGAGGGACTGTTGCTACCCCACTGTGTAGCCGATGGAGTAAGGGGCAGGCGGGTTGAAAGACTTGTCCAAGGTCACCAGGTTCATAGGTGAGGTGTTAGAGTTGGAAATGACATGGCCTGATGTTAGAGCGCATGCTCCTCCCCCTGGGCCCCCCGCCCCACCCCTCTCTGCAGGCAGATTGAGATCTGCTTACCAAGATGGTTCACAAGTCAGATGGGCTTGGGTTTTAGTTCCAGGTCTTTAACTCTCATATTTTTTCTCCATGAGCTTTCACATCCCCATCTGCAAAATGGGGATAACAACATTTCTATCCGCAGGTAGGTAGTGGCTGCCTTATCCGTGTCCCATGGCTCACCTTGAAGTGCTCCGCTGTGCAGAGGCCAGTTCCTACACTTGCTCAGAGCTTCTCACTTCAAGCACCTCGTCCCTCTGCTGGAAGGCTTTCTCTGCCCGCCAGGGAGTGCTGCAGTGATAACCCAGGTGTGACCTCCGTGATGGGATGGGAGTTGGGGGGTAAACACCCCAGCTTCCTCAGCACCCAAGGACGCAACACTATGTCCCATGCACCTCTCAGAGGGGCCAGGGTTGGGTTGAGTTCCACGGTCCTCTGGTGATAACCAGCTCATCTTAACCCCCTTTACTGACTCGCTGCCCCAGCCCCTCTCCCAATCCTTCACCATTTCCTGCTCTAACTTCTCAAAGGACTTCTTTTCAAACCTTTAACGTTCTCCTTTGGGGGGAAGCGCAAACTAAGGTGGGAACTCTCAGGGTTGTTGTGAGGGTTCAGGGAAGTGATGTGTGTAAGCAGTGCGTGTCTGGCATGTAGTAGATACCGAAGTAACTGTGTCTCATGATTTATTATTATATCAACTAGAGGCCTGGTGCAGGAATTCGTGCAAGGGTGGGGTCCAGCCGGCCTACCCCGATAGGGGTGATTGGGCTGGGCCAGTTGGGGGGAGGGGCCATGGGCAGTTGGAGGGCTGGCCCCACCCCGATCAGGGTGGGGGGCGGTTGGGGGTGCCCCTGGTCGAACTCCTGGTCTAACTCCCAGTTGAGGGAACAATTTGCATATTAGCCTTTCATTATATAGGATAGATGAAAACCGGATTTACCTGTGAGGCTGTGAAGAGCCTGACTCCATTTGCTAGTACTGAGTGTGTGACTCTGACAACCTTGAGGCCTCCTTCGTCCCTCTCCTCTGCCCCGCCTCTGAGCAAGCTGATAGAAAAGCCTGGCAGGAAGTTGGAACCACACAAGGAAACTCATGTGGGTCCATGCCTTCATCACAATAAACTCCCCAATTGTCTTCTTTCCTGGATCTCTCTGGGCATTTTGGACCTGCCCTCCCCGAAAGCCTCCGTGTGCAAGCAGCCAACCTTTCCCACCCTCGTGGGATGTGTGGTGACATCAGTCTTCACATCAGAACCTGCTTGTGAGTGAGGGTCCATCCTGTTTCTATGGAGTAGTCACAATAGAAGCAAGTCTAGTCTTTCCCACAAAATGCACCATAGCCCTTTCTAAGATAACAAAAGCATCTGGGAGCTTTAAAATGTGGTGTTATTTTTTAAAACAAATATATTTTATTGATTTTTTCTACAGAGAGGAAGGGAGAGGGATAGAGGGTTAGAAACATCGATGAGAGAGAAACATCGATCAGCTGCCTCCTGCATACCCCCTACTGGGGATGTGCCTGCGACCAAGGTACATGCCCTTGACTGGAATCGAACCTGGGACCCTTCAGTTCGCAGGCTGACATTCTATCCACTGAGCCAAACTGGTCAGGGCATGTTGTGTTATTTCTTTAATGAGGGGTCCCTGGGGCAGTGGCGAGGGTTCAGGGCATGGGTCTGAAGCTCAAGGGCAGAGATTGAAGGGATGAGTCATGGAGGGCTGCAAGGTCGAGGCATCCATCCATCCATAGTGAGCTCACC
Source organism: Myotis nattereri (assembly GCF_964212035.1). Lineage (NCBI taxonomy): Eukaryota > Metazoa > Chordata > Mammalia > Chiroptera > Vespertilionidae > Myotis > Myotis nattereri. The sequence continues at coordinate 10,810,587 of NC_138083.1, read as the reverse complement.
ATTCCCTTCCCACCAGCAGGAATACAGAGATCTGGGATTCATGCACAGCTTTTGCGTAGAGGAAACTATACTTTTTGAACCTTGTAACACATTGGGCACTGACGTGGACTTGGGTTTTGAGAATTAGTATATTCCAGTACACAGTCTTCATAAAAATTTGCAAGGGAAGAATTCATTTGGGGCTGGGCCCATGAACAGGCTGGAAATACTGATGCTCAAAATGTAACAAAAACATAAATGTTCTAAATTCATATTCCATTGTTTGTAGAGAAAGAATCTACATGTTGGTTCTCACAATGTCAGACTAGGCTGTCGAAATCCAGGGCATTGAATCGGAATTATATAACTTGTCTCCTAGCTTTTCCAGTCGCTATTTATAAGTCAAGTGTTGGCATGTATGTGAAAATCTAAAGGAAAGGCTGCTTGCCTTGGGATCTTGTGATCTTTAATTGTTACTTTTAATCTAACAAACACCTCCTCCTGATGACTTCTTAATGGACAATGAGGGAGAATTCTTTTCAAGACTGTAAATTCTTAATTTCACCCCACAGGTATGCTTGAACTAATAAAAAATTCCATGTAGTATAAACATTGATATGTGAATGATGCTAGCAGTCAAGAACACAGCACAACTAGTTACTAGAAACAACATTATACAGATTTATGGACTTGGTATACATTTATATACATTTAAAATAGGAGTGAAGTTAGAATGTTACAGATTTTTTTTAAATTTCAAAAATTGCTTTAAGAACCGATGCACTCATTCATACACAGATTGCAAAGAGATTGCTTATGAGAGAGACACAGGTGACATAATTTAGGCCCATTGTTAACTTGCAATCACAAGTGAGGGTTGTTTTGCAGAGGAAAAAAAAAATCAGAACCCCAAGATGCTCAAATTCTGACATCTTTGCTGTAATGGACAGTGCTCATTGGGTGAGAAAATGAAAGAATAAAATTACTTCCATTGGAAACAGAGGGAACAGAGATGAAAGAAAGAGAACAGAGATTGAAATAAGAGGGACCATCATCCCCTTTTGTGACTATGATATGTGTGTCCCACCCAGGGTCCCTCAGTCGTCACTCTTCTTACTAGTATCCAGCTATGACAGCCCCCTGCAAAGCCTGGGGATCGCGGCTGGAGGGCCTCTCTCACCGCTTGTGGGTAGAGCTGGCGGATAAGTACTGTGGCCTCCTTTCCCCTAAATAGGAAGCTTTTGAGTTGTGTTCTACACCACCTCCCAGAAGCCCTCAGGAGGATCACCCACAGCAAACCCTGCTCCTTCACTCACCCGTCAGGGAGAGGCTTGCATCCCTTGTTTAATGCCTCACATTCCAATGCATCATGATCCTGGGACCACTTTCCATTCAAATCCTTGTCTTGGGGTCTCCTTCTAGGGTAAGACACCTCCCAGGAATGAATTTGTTTGGTGTCCATTTTTTGAATCCAACCCTCCTTTCTTGCCTCTTTCCCTCCCTCCCTCTGTCCCTCTCTCCTTCATCACATTTTTAATACCAACTCTACAGACCCTGTGGTAGATGGTAGGAAGCTTCCAGTCAAGTGGACCTTAGTGAGAGAAACAGATGTTATTGTAAAAACTAAGTTTAACCGTTGTGAATTCAACTATACATGAAGTTTACAAAGTAAGAGAGAGAAATACTTATGTAATTGGCCAGGGCTGCCCTTTCACTCACTAAATGCAGATCCGGCTTGAAATGTGAGGTGGGGCTGGGAAGCTGGGGTGCTCTCAGGGGGCCTTAGGTTGTGTGTCCCCTCACAGGACTCTTCTTGTATTGGGGTGATTCTCACATTAAAAGATTCAACCTGGATCTATGTTTTAAAGTGATTTTTAAAAATTTTTTCCATTATGGTTGATGTACAATATTATATTAGCTTCAGGGGTCCAACCCAGTGATGAGACATTTCTATACTTTACGAAGTGATCACCCCAATAAATCTGGTGCCGTCTGACACCACACATAGTTATTACGATATTATTGACTATATTCCCTCTGCTGCACCTTACATCCCTGTGACTATTCTGTTTCTCATGCAGGTGGTCCTTCAATGTAAGCCAACTGCTTTGTAAGGTGCTTAGCCCAACACTGAAGGAGAAACTGGCCATGCTGGACTGTACATCCATCTGCCTCGCAAGACCTTTTTAAGGGATTCTGAAAGTCAATTTTCCCTTACAGAATGTTTGCTCCAGGCTCTAACTTTCAACCTGATTCTCTCAAGACCTGACTCCACTCTCATTACAATGAACCGTGGGAAGGGCATCAGGAAAGGGTGTGCCTGTGGGGCCTGTGGGGAAGCAGAGGCAGGTGGGACCATGCTGGCTGGTCAGATCAGGAAGATTTCTCAGAGCAGGGAATGTCTGAGCTGGGTCTTAAAAGGCGAGGAGGCGTTTACCTAACGTTTGGTGGAAAGCTATAAATGCAGCTCTTCAACTTCTGCCGTGACATGTCATCTTTGCCCTCCTTAATCCCCATACGCAGATCTGAGGCTTCCGCTGTAGGCAACAATAAGACTATCTGTTCTGTGTCTGCTTTGGGGAAGATTAGACGGAGATTCGCCCTATCTGAGATTTATTGGAGACAGTTGATGCTTGGACAAGACAATTTAGTGGGGCATTTTCCTGTCTGTACATTTTGTCTCCAAAAGATGCGGAGGTTAGGAGTGTTAACCTGGTAGTCTAGGCTCTCCAAGAAGCAGTGATGAAGGTTAGACACACAGGAGCTGATTAGGGGAACACCTACCCAGGGACATTGGGAGTGGCCTTGTGTTGGAGTCTGATCGTCTTGAAAGGGAGAGGCTGCATAGAAGCTTCTTAGAGGGCAGAGCAGTTCCAAGGATGTTTGACAAGGCTGGCAAGTCACAGGGGCTGTCGGAGGGCAGCCATGTGTCCTTGTCTGGCACCCAACCGCCCTCAGTCCCTGGCTGGGAGCAGCCTGTGGGAAGCGTGGGCTCCATGAGAACCTGCTGATGGATTTCAGAGCGCAGCATCTGGGCTTGTCAGTCATTTGTGCTGCCCCCACTCAGAAATCTGAGAGGTCCATTCTCACTGCCACTGTAATCAGTGTTTCCCTGATTGTGGGGCGCATCCCACGGAGAGGACTTCAGTGATTTTAGGTAGGACCCTGAATTGTTGAGTCTTAAAATTACACCCCTTGCCCTAGCCGGTTTGGCTCACTGGATAGAGCGTCGGCCTGGGGACTGAGGGGTCCCAGGTTTGATTCCGGTCAAGGGCATGTACCTTGGTTGCAGGCACATCCCCAGTAGGAGATGTGCAGGAGGCAGCTGGTCGATGCTTCTCTCTCATCGATGTTTCTAACTCTCTATCCCTCTCCCTTCCTCTCTGTAAAAAATCAATAAAATATATATTAAAAAAAACTACGCCCCTCATAATTCTCGTTAGTGAAGGAGAGAAACCCAGGTTGAGGCTATCATTTTGTCATAACAAATAAGCCAGCCCCAGGGCTATCAAGTTTAGCAAGGTACAATATCCACATACAATGGGATAATTTGATTTGTTGTTTTCTTTTGCTGTTTATTTATCCTTATGGGGATTTTCCATTGATTTCTACTTGCAATTAATGGTACTGTTTTTCAATTTGTACTACTCAAATCAATTTTTTTTTCTGTTTAAATAAATTTAATTAAGGAAAAAAGTGGGAATCAATTTGAGGAAAATATTCAGTAACCCAAGGAGCGAGAGCAGGTGGCCGAGGAAGAAATACGTGACAATGTTTTGCGAGGGACTGGCGTTGGGGAACCAGACTTGGGTCATCTGAGAGTAACTTGCTTCTCTGTTGTCTCAACTTTTCATAGAAAATGCCTTCGCTGCCTGACCATGGTAAGTGATGCCCTTTCCTCCAGGAGGGGGTCGCTGAAAGGACTGTCTAGTTTCTCAGCATTTCTGTGGCTTTTGTGGTGGGAGATGATGGTCTTCACTCTGTTCCTCATCCTTTAAACAAACCTCCAGAGGACAAATCCAGCTGGAATTCAGCCCTAGGAGGATAAAAAGTATTGCCTCTGTACGGAGGTATATTCTTTTTCCTGTCAGAAAATGACAAGGATACCTGTCATGATGCTTGCCTTACCTTCTAGAATCCTTAGGCCTGAATTTACTGCTTTTATGTTCTCATCTGTTTCAGTCTGGCACCTGAAACGACACTCTCTTCCTAGTCCCTTCAGAGGACTCTGTTACTTAAAAAGATCTTTAAGAATCTCTGACATCCTGGGGTCCTACAGCTTTCCTACAATATCCACAAAGACTGGCCCAGTCTGCCCGCATTAGCCAGGATAAGCTAGGCTGTGCTGCAGTAATAAACAGCCCCCAAATTTTAGTGATTTGTAAACAACAAAGGTCGATTTCTTGCTCCTGTTTCAGGTCTACTTCAAATGAGCTGGGATAGAAGGGCTCTTCCTTAAATCTCCTCACTGAGGACACCTGGCTGACAGAGCCTTCCTTACCTGTATGGTTATGGGTTATCGCAGGAGGGGAAGTACAGAATACGGCTGTTTATTCCTTTTTTCCAAAGAAATCACCATGAAACTGACATGTCCACTTCTACTCATATTCCATTGGCTAAAGCAAGTCTTAGGACCTTGCTGAAGTGGAAGGAGGGAGGGGCACTCAGTTCTACCATTTCCTGGAAAGGAGGGGTGAATAGCCCCAAATGTCACCACTTGGACACACCTCATATTATAGGAGACCTAAAAACTCCTTGACCTTTTTGGTTTTTTAAAAATATTTTTAATGAAATTTACTGGGGTGACATTGGTTAATAAGATATGTGTTTCAAGCGTACGATTTTGTATTGTATCATCTGTATATTGCACTGTGTTCAACCTCTCAAAGTCGTCTCCTTCCCTCGCCGCCATATATTTGACCCCCTTTACCGTCTTCTGCCTCCCCCCACCTCCCTTCCCTTTTGGTAATCATAATACTGTTGTCTGTGTCAATGAGTTTTTGTTTGTTGCTTTCTGTTTTATATCCCACATATGAGTGAAGTCCTATGGTTCTTGTCTTAACCAAAAGTTGTTTCTTAACCTGTTTACATTTCAATATTCCTAATTATAAAGAGGGATATAATTCAGAAGATGGTTGCCACAACTAAATGAAATAATGCATATGTAATTATATGTGATAAAAATTCAATAAATAATAACTATCATTATTTTAAAAAAATACATTTTTATTGATTTGAGAGAGAGGGAGGGAGAGAGAGAGAGAGAGAGAGAGAGAGAGAGAGAGAGAAAGAAAGAAACATCATTGAGAGAAACATCCATTGGCTGCCTCCTGCATGCCCCCTACTGGGGATTGAGCCTGCAACCACGGGCGTGTGATGTATGGGGCCACGCTCAACCAACTGAGTCATACCAGCCTGGCCAGGGCAATAACTATCATTATTTATTGCTCCTTTCCAATGGCATTTATATCCTAAAATGCCATTTCCCAAGATGTGTTTGTTGGAAAACAGTCCTGCAATGTCCTCACAAAAGGATTTGATAGTCAAATACATTTAGAAAATGCTTATGCTCTTCCTTTCCCTGTTTTCAAGGTGCATTAGCATATTAAAAGCTCGAAAAGTTCTTCAGTAAAGACAGCTGCTTAAATTTGTTGATCCAGCATCCCAAACATATGTGACTGCACAACGCTTTTCTCCCTCACAGGTGTATACCTATTAACATATATTAATAGGAAAAGAGTTGACATCTTTAAAGTGTATTTCAGACATCCATCAATAGGTAGAAGCATTTTGGGGGCAATTCCAGGCCTCCCCTGATGTGAGCGCTTATTAATTCCTCCCTAGAAAATCTGGCTTTATCTAAAATGTTAGCCTGTATCAGAGGTTGGTAAACTATGGCCAGCCACATTTTAAAAGTCAATAAAGCTTTATTAGGACATAGTCATGTCTATTCATGTATGCATTATTGATAGCTGCTCAGTGTTACAGGGCAGAGTTGAGTGATTGTGGTCCAACTCAATGGCCTGCAAAGCCTAACATATTTACTCTGTCCCTTAAAGAATTATGCTGGCCCTGGCCTGATGACAAGGTTACATCTGTAAGAACGACAAGAACTCAGATTTGATTTTTTAGTTTATCTTAGTAAGTTCTTACATTTTTTTGCAGTTCATGAGGTGAGATGCTATCTCTTTATATGAACAATCCTAACTTTAGAAAAGATATCAAAGGAAGAGAGAAATTCCCTGGAAAGAAAGGACTTTATAGCTCACAGTCACTTAACTGCCCTTCAGCTACCCTGGCCCTTAAATCCAAACACAGAGTAGTGCTCTGAGGAGTCGCCCATTTCCTTATGAAATTTTCTCATGTTCTCTTCGTGTAGCAACACACTGTCCTTTAGAATAAATGGGATTATCTTGGGATATCTCTATATCCTCCATCACGCCTACTAAGTTGAACTGTAATTCCTGTTAAATTACTTTTGGGGTAGCAATGCCACTGAGAGGAAAGGAGGCAGAGTTTCCTCCGAAGTGGTTCGGAGCAGTCTGCTTCCGGCCCCGTGGGTTTGGATTGAGGGCTGGGACCACATCAGTGCTTTCGGGGAAATGAATGGGACTTGTGAGAAGAGACACTCCGCTTTCTGATTTGTGTCACCTCATAAGGACTTTTAAGCAGCTCATATAAATATTTCCAGCAGATTTCTCTTTTCCAATTTGTGGAGGACAGAGAGAAACTGCCTTATCACACAAACTAGGAATCTTGGTCTCACAGGAAATTTGCTTTGTGGATGCAGAAATTAATTTTGAGCTCTGAGTTTTAAGAGTCCCTGTCCATCCATTCATTCAACAATTCGCTGAGAAACTGCTCCATACCGTGCACTGAGTATGTAAAGAGATAAGCAGATTAGCCAGCATCCTTGCCCTTGTGGAGATCAAAAATCCAATAGGGGAGATCTACAACTGAAAAGTCCTCAGACCACCATATAATTGTTACCTGTGATACAATCTCCACAGTGGAAGGTAATAGCAGGGATCACTGTGCCAGGTGGGGTGGCGCAGGCGTCGTGTCTGTGGACTTCACCTGAACCCTGAAGGATATCATGGAGCCAGTCTACCAGGGAGAGAGGACATTCCAGGTACAGGGAGCAGCGAGAGGGAAGGCTTTTAATCTGGTGGCTACATTTTGAAAAGAGATCTCAGATCCTAGAATTTTTTTTCCCATCACAATTTATACCCTCTATACCAGCGGTTCTCAACCTGTGGGTCGCGACCCCTTTGGCGGTCGAACAACCCTTTCACAGGGGCCGCCTAAGACCATCCTGCATATCAGATATTTACATTACGATTCATAACAGTAGCAACATTACAGTTATGAAGTAGCAACGAAAATAATTTTATGGTTGGGTCACAACATGAGGAACTGTATTTAAAGGGCCAGAAGGCTCTATACCTTCTTCCATCTAGATTTTGATCTTGGCATATTCTTTTTTTTTAAATCCTCACCCAAGGATTGTTTTAAATGATTTTTTAGAGAGAGAGGGAGGGAGAGAGAGAAACATGGTTCAGTTGCCTTCCATACACACCTGGACCTGGGATCGAACCCGCCACCTTTTGGTGATGGGCTATGTTCCAAACAACTGAGCCAGTTGGCCAGGGCAATTTTGACATATTCTTGAATTAGTTCAATTTCAGGGAACTTCCCTGTTCTTGGCCTCAACCTCCTCATCTCTTAAAGGGCAATAACAACTTCAACATGAGTATTTTATAGAAAACCATGGAAAATCTTGCCAATATTTTGATCAGAATTAACAGGAGAAAAATAGCTTTTATGTTAATATCATCTCATGTGTTAAAATCTTGGATAATAATGCCAGACTGAATTGTAGTGTCTCAAGCATCTTCATATTGTAGAGTGGTGGGATAGGATGGGGAAGAATCTGAATAAAATTAGAATTCCATTCCACATTTTTGTAATTCCAGTCAAATATGCCAAATCCGAGATATTACTTCCTTCTAAACTGTTGATGGAAGAAAAATTTCCAGTGATATTTATGGAATTTATTGTGAGTTTAAAAAAGTAAAATAAAATAAAATTCTTTATTAAGCAATTTGCCCCAAACTCAACTGTACTAATTAAGTCTCCATGGATAAATATACTCATAAATAGTCATGTTTTATCAAAATGAAATACAGGGCAAATACTTGTGTTCATGCACTAACATACCCGACTTACTAAATAAAATCAGTGCAATAGTCTTTAAATTAAGATTCCATCCATTAATAAATGTTTAATAAAAATGTAAAGGTGGAAAATTATTTGAAAAAGAACTATATCCCCAGTACTTCCAGTTGAATCCAGCTCAGTGAAATGCAAATTTTATAAATTCCCATCCATCAAATAGAAATTTTACTATAAAAGGTTTTCATGGAAATAATAGCTGTCAACTATCAATTAATGCACACGGTCCCATTTTCCTTAAGTACAGCATTGAACTTTAATGAAAGGTTACTTATTCTATCAAATTGCTTTATACTCCGTAAGATTAAACTTAACCAAAAATTAACATCAGTATTCCATGAAGAGAGCATGCAAACAGAATTCACCTCAATGACAGGGAGCCTAAATGTTTTTGTTGCACACCAAGAAATATGCTTCCAACACACATTTTAAAGATGCAAAGAATTCATTTCTTTTAAACCAATGCTAACAGAACATTTAACCCATTCCCGACTGCAGATCTCTCCTATATTGCATATTCTTCTTTATAAGCTACACGTGACAAATGAGTCTTGTTTTCATGTTGCCAGTGGGGCACACACCTCCCTCAGCAGCCGCCAGCCAGTGTGGGATGTGGTAACAAGACAGGCGCTCGAACCCCATAGATTTGTGTTCAAATTCCCGCTCTGTCCCCGGAACCTGAAACTCTTCATCTGTAAAGTGAGAACAATGAACTTACCTTTCAGGATTGCTGTGCATGTTAAGAAGGAAAGTGTACACACACAGTTTGGAACACGGCAGGTACAGAACTGGCACCCCGTCAGGGAAGGCCCACCATCTCTTCATGCAGCAAGTCGCTGCCCACCCAAGTGAGATGTGCATAGACACAGGAAGGTCTTAACGGATTTGTCTGGTCTTGCAAAGCCACGTTTATTCAGATCTGCAGAAGCAACGACACACATGTGATCAAATGGAGAGCGATTGGTAATAATGCTAACGACCCAGGCATACTCTATGGCAGTGGTTCTCAACCTTGGCTGCCCATTAGAATCACCTGGGAATCTTTTTAAAATCCTGATTTCTGGGCCTCATCCTCCGGAAATTCTGTTTCTTGGTTATGGGGTGGGGCCACAACCTTAGTAACAAAGAAACAGAATTTCCGGAGGACGAGGCCCAGAAATCAGGATTTTGAAAAGATTCCCAGGTGATTCTAATGTGCAGCCCAGGTTGAGAACCACTGCTCTATGGCCTTTGAAAATGCCCTGAACACCAGGTTAAAACTTTTCTTCCCCAAACCATGAGCATATCAGTGTGGAAGGGCAGGGATTAAATGGAAATGTAGAAGCAGATTTGGGCTCTTGTCCCAGCTCTGATACTAACCAAACACCCGTCCTTGGACAGTCCTTGTTCCTTACCTGTCAATTTCCTTACCTGTCAGACGGACAGTGGGCAGGTGTAGGTGGGAAAGTATAAATAATAAGGGGGGCGGGGAGACTCTGGCCAAATGGCATGCACGGGCCCCTTCCACAGGGACAGCCTCTCCTCCGCTCCAGCTGGCGGTCGCCTTGCGGGAACCCGGGCCCAGGGTTGCCAGATCGGCAAGAAAAGTCAGAAACTCAGACTTGGCAAATAATTAAAAACGACTATTTTAAAACACTGTGCTAGTCCAAGAAAACATATCTGCAGGAGGATTTCGTGCCTGCAGGCTGCCCGTTTATCACTCTTGGCTGGAAAGCTCTTGTCCAGATCGGCAGAGCTCTCACGTCAGGGAAGTCTCCTTCTGTCTGACTCTCTCCACTGTAGTCCTGGAAAATGATTTACAAAACCCAAATAGATTTTGGCAGGAACGGAGCTTAAATTGACTGCTTTCTATCACAAATTAATATTAACCAGAGCTTGTCAGATACTAAATATTTGTTTTAGGAATACACACAGCCTCGCCTTTCATCTGGGGTAAGCTCTAATCTCTGGCCTGTCAGGTCAGGATATAGCACTGGATAAATCATGCTCTCTTGAACAGATAGATGCCAGCCCGGTTGTATACAAATGGAACAATGTGTCAATGAACACCCGAGTTCGGGTTACATCTACTATAAACATCGACATTCCTTTGCAATGAGCCCATTTGCTGGTTAAGCAGTTACAGCTTTGGAAGGTTTGATGCCTCCCGTGCTCAATCAGGTCCTAATGATTTCAGATATCTGCAATTAATGAACCATTAGATGAATTGGTGGAGCCCCATAAGAAGGGACTGAGAATTGGGTCAAAACCACAGACAGGCTATTACCCACAGGGCCAGCAATCACTGGAGACAAGGCCGTGACGCGTTGAATGAATGATTTTATTTACTCCTCCTCGGCCCTCCCTCCACACACGCTTTCTTTCTCGGTAAAAAATTAGCACTTGACCAGGGTCTGAGTTCTGCAAACACAGAAAGGGAAGAGAAGGCCGAAAGGGGGGTGGGGAATGGTTGTCTTGTGCTTTTCCAGCTAAGACTTGCTCGTCCGCAGACTGGAAGATTCACTGGTACGAAAAGGGACACCATTTCTGTGTTTGCCCGAATCTCACTGGGCCTTCTTCCTAAGTTCCAGCGTTTTATTAAGCATGTAACACATCGGCCATGTTAGAAAAACGATGAATGGTACTTTAGAATCATGGGAGTAAAAAAGACAAGCTTCACTTATGATTATATGGGCTTGATGTAAACCCCGAGGCAGCCATTGTTGAAAGAGCATGAGTAAGGAGTGGAACACCAGCCCGCTAGGACAATGCTTATATAGCCTGGCAGTGCCGAGAGTGAGTGCCCGGTGGTAGACGGGGCTCCAGATGAATTTGTAATTTGAAAAGTTAAATTAACCCTGATTATCTGTTGTCTGTTTCCCATTTAGGAAAGAGGTTCTCACGTAACCAGACTGGCTGGCTGTTGTGAAGGCTCCTGAGGTAGGCGAAGCTCCCATGCAGGGTGGCTGTTACTTTTTATAGCCCAGAAAGTCAATTTTTTGGAGAAGGGCACACACCTCCTCCACCATGGTGACATATTTTCAAAGAACATTCTGGTGCTCTCTTCATAGTTTGTGTTGTTGTCTGATAGTTGGCTATGTGTTTGTTTGCCTCTTTGCTCATTTTTGGTCTCCCATTCGCATGTGAGCTCCATGAGGCTCTATCTCCCCTGGCTACAGAAATCCTGGCACATAGTGGGTACTCAATACCTATTTGTTGAATGAGTGAAGAAATGAGTATTGGTTGTCATGAGAAAGTGACTTTGGAATCTGTGAGGTCCTAGAGAAATATGGATTGGCCCAGGCAGTGACATTACTGCTCCGTGGACAGGCTCATTGACCTGTTTATTCAATCTGTCTTTTGTTGAGGACCTACTATGTGCTGGACCCTATTCTAAGCACTGCAGATATAGCAATTTGCAATGCTCACTTTCCTTACTGTTTTATAGGGAAAACAGAAATGAAACGCATTATCATAAAAATGATGCCTTTAATTAAAAGTTAGATGGTTTTTTTGAAGAAAAAATACCAGCGTCGTGAGAACATGTGATATTTGAGCCTCATGTAGCTTGAATAGACCATGAAGGCTTCTCTGGAAAAGTAATATTTAACCTGAGACATCAAGGAAAAACAAAAGTTGGAGAGTATTCTGAACAGAGGGAAAGCATGAGCAAAGGTCCTGAGGTGGGAGCAACTTCGTGTATAAAATGTCAGAGCAAATCAGTAAGGCTGTAGCAAGGAGGGAAAGGGCAGAGAGAGGGCATGAAAGGAAGCAGGTTTTGGGTGGAATTCCCAGGTCTGTGAAAGCCGTCCTGAAGGTTTCTGCCATTATCCCGGGAGAAATAAGATATCATTTAAGTCTTCCAAGTAAGGCAGTAAAGTGAGCAAATTTTAAGTTTTAAAATTTTAGTCCCATAATGTAGAAGTAAAATTATTTTAAATGGCGAGGAGTCCATTTTGTTTGCCTTGGATTCCTTTACAAGAAAAAAAAGGAACAGATACTCTTAAGGTGGAGTAAAAGAATGAAGAGTTAATGGCGAGGGCAAAAGGCCTTACCTCCAAATACCCATGTGTTAGTCCAGTCCTCTCCGGAGACACTTGTCTTCGCCTGTTTCTAAAAGTGGCTCCAACTTCAGAAATTTGCTGAGATGGGTTGGTTTCCTTTTGATTAAATAAGAACTTGCTAGAGTGCTGGGTGTTCAAAATGTGTGCTCCCCTTTGCTAAACTTGCACAGATAGTTACTGTCAATTCATGAGATTATTTGGCTGATCAATTCTTCCTTCATGTGAACAGTAAGTATCTTGAGCACCTTGCGTATGTCATGCTTGATTGCCAGGGCTAGAAATGAACATAAAACATTCCCTGTGAGCTACGTAAGTGCTTGATGAATGGCTGAGTGATAAACAGGGTGTTCTCACTCAGGAGTGGGTACGAAAAAAACACAGCCTGGCCTTTGTTGTAAGAGACAGAGGCAAAGACAGTGCCCTGGGGGAAACCGAGCCTACAGCAGCATAAAAAGGAGGAGATCGGGGAAGACTCCAGGGAGGGGATCACATCAGGTTTGGGCTTTGAAGAATCAATAGGAGTTTCTAAGCAAAAGGCGTTTCTAAGCATAAACATTGGCCAACATGCAGAATCGTCTAAATCTTAGACATTTTGTGATTTAACCACTTGTGTTCCACATTCCTATTTGTCTCCATGACACTTTCCTTACTATGTTCTTGTTTAATTACTATTTTTATGTAAATAGACCAAAAATTTAGCCTTATCCTAAGTAATAAGAATTATGAAAGCATGCTTCAATGTGCTAATTTTAGTTTTTTTCTAATACATATGTAAAGAAATAAACATGCTATACATTGCTTTTCCAACATCCATACCCTCCTTCCCTTTTTCTAACAGAACCCCAATGTATTTGGGTGGCCCATCCACCTTCTCTCCATGCACTAATGTGCTTCCAGAAAAGTTGACCACATTCCCAATTCAGGAAGGTAGAACCTGATTAGTCTAAACCAGTTATCAAAATCTATTTCTCTCTGTAGGGATTGGTTCAGGGGTGATCATATGACCAGTTCTGAACAATGAGAAGTAGGAAGTTCTGCTGGGGGATTTATGACAAAGGCTTTCTTATTCTTAAGAAAGAATGTCTCTTAAGGAGACAGCAGAAGGAGGCTATTTCTGCATCTGGAGCTGCAGAAAGTCATCTTGTGACCCTACAGAAGCCAGTCCACAGGTAAGGCTCACACGTTAAGGACGACAGAAAGGACACGTGGAGGGAGTCTCGGTGTTGATGAATCACAGAACCACTCTTTCAACCAACTGAGAGTTGCTCAACCCTGGGTGGCTCACTGTATGAGAGACTAGTAAGCTGCCAGGTAGTAAAAACCTAATGCTTTACCAGCCAAGAGGCAACCATCAAAGGTATTGTATAGGTTGTTATATAAAAAGAGGCAAAACAAATTTCCACCAATTATTTATTCGTGAAATTCAAAATATAATGATAATTAATGGAGTATAATTTTATAGTAGAGATATACGAGTGAGAATGGGATTTTTGAAAGTGTTCTCTATCACCAAATTGTTTACGAATAATCATCTGTAAAGCCATTCTTGATTTGCAAAACATACAAAAACAGACAATAGCTCAGATTTGACTTAAGGGCTGTAGTTTGTTCACTTCTGTTTTAAGGCAATTTTTACTTTAACATTTTTCTTGGTTAAAAATTGCTGTCCAAAAATAATCTCCACTATGGCCAAGGGCATTCTAATTGATACACATTAAACATGAAAAGAAAAATTTCTCTATGAATCACTCCAAACCACCTACATCTACCAAAAGGAGGATGAGCAGACTTTAGGAAATAATAGTTTACATTCATTAAGCACTTGTGTGCCTGGTATTGGATTCTAAATATTTCATATGGATGAACAAATTGAATCCTTACAAACCCATCAGGTAGGCACTATTAGTGTTGCCATGTTGTGGATGAGGAAATTATGTCACAGAGCATTTAAACAGTTCTCTGCTAAAGTGAGGTGGTTAGTCAGCCTCTGCACTGTGATGTTCACTCTGCTCTTTCATCTCTGTTTATGTGCAAATGAACCATGTACATAATCTTGCTTCCGATCCCAACTTCCCAAACTAACTGGCATATCTCAGGGAAGTCAGATATGAAAACAGATGATGCAGCTTTAAAAAAAATTATCATTACATTTTTTATGGTTAAGAAGCATCTGGAGCAATTTAAGAAGTTAGAAGGGGAATAAGATGTTTTACAACATAATATGCCCAGGATTGCTGTACAAGTGGGAAACGTGAGCGTTGAATAATGGCTCTGTGCCTTCCGTTGTCGGCAGGCTTTATCCGGATCTTAAGAACATTACTGGTGCGAGGTTAGCTCTTTATTTATTTAGTTTTGAAAATTTTTCTTTAATTCTAGCATTCTAGGGAATAATGGAGCACTCCAAATAATAATTCATACTAAGAATGGAGGAGTCACACCCTTCACAGGGGAGAAGAATAAAAATGTGAATCATTAAATAGCACACACACACACAAAAAGATTGTAAATAAACCCCTATAATTATGCATCACAAAAGAAAAGTCAACTCCAAATGGTTCAGTAACCTCATCACCAGCCTTACTAATAATGGCAAGCAGCACACAATGGAAAACAACAACCCACATGTAAACATGAGCAACAATTTCTCATCTATATAATAAAACCCTAAGCAACCATTATGGCAGAACGACCAGAACAACTGGTCGCTATGATGCACACTGACCACTAGGGGGAAGATGCTCAATGCAGGAGCTGCCCCTGGTGGTCAGTGCGATCCCACAGGGGGAGTGCCGCTGAACCAGAAGCTGGGCTCACGGCTGGCGAGTGCAGCGGTGGTGGTGGGAGCCTCTCCTGCCTCCGCAGCAACGCTAAGGAGCAGTGAGCTAAGCGGTAAGAAGCAGCGAGCAGGCGGGCGGTAAGGAGCAAGGGGTCCAAGACTGCGAGAGGGATGTCCAACTGCTGGCTTAGGCCCAATCCCTAGGACATCCCCTGAGGGTTCCCGGACTGCGAGAGGGCACAGGCTGGGCTGAGGGACCCTCTTCCTCCAGTACATGAATTTTGTGTACTGGGCCTCTAGTCTAAATATAAAACAAAAGACAGTAACTCACCTTAAGGTTTGCTATTGAGCTCTGGTGCTGAGAATTTTAATTTACAATCTGTTCCTTCCTTTATAAGGTCAACCAAGAGGGAAATACAACAAAATTCTGAAAGTTGCCTTTCTAACTAGACAGTGCATTTCGCCCTGACCTCCCCCAATGGTGGTCCCATCTGAAATGAACCCAGAGGAGAAATGCTTCCATAATTAACCAAATTTAAAGACAATAATTAGTAAACATTTTTGCCTTCCTCAAAACTCTACTGCTGCCATTAACATTTCTATGGTTCTCCAATTACATTATAAATCAAAAGTAATACAGAAAGACAATGCAATAATGAGAATACAAAGGCTGCATCAAAAATCTAGATATCAGTGTCTCCTTGTCTGTCATCCTTCTGTTAATTTATTTTATTTTTTCAAGTAATGTAGCCAAAATGCATCATCACAATAACTTTTAACTCAGAAAATAATTTTTTACTAATTTAGCCAAGAAACAATACAGAATATAAGTATCCCCCTCCCCGCCCCCCCCCCCCCCCCCACACACACACACACCTGCCCTTTCTTCTCTAGAATTTAGTTTGAAAACCAAAAAGAAAAAAAAAAACCCTCTTTGTGAACAGGTAAGAAAGGACGAAAGAGCATTATGCTAAATAGATGTAAAACAGTCTCTATAATAATGCAGGCAACCATTGATATTTTATGTTTGTCTTTTTCACCTGTCAAGGCCACTGATAGAGTTCTGCCCCAGACTCATATCATTATGTTTCCTCTCAATTATGGTTGTTCAACATAGAATTGGATACTCTCAAACATACCTACTGGCATAGAGAAAGATAAATCATATTTTTTTAAAAAAGATGGATGATGTTTCATCTGTTGCACTGGGTTAAATTGCTGTATTCCTTGAGCACATTCCATTTTCAAGAAATCATTTGTGGCTCTGCTTCTTGGGTAATGTAGCTGACTTCATCCCAAAATGAGTGGCTCTCATTTTTGTTGCATATATCTGGGCTTCTGGATGCTTATGTGTTTGTATGTCATATACTCTATGCAAGGGTTCTCTTTGACTTTTTGGGCAGACCAAAGCCATTCAAATGTCCCATCCCCAGCCACCCGAATGTTTATGCCAGATTTCATTTAGGCACGGGCAATGTTGAGCATGAAGATTTTAAAGTCTATTTAAAATTTTCAAGAATGTTTTGAATCCCAATCACACATCCCCCAGTATGAAAGGTCTCGGCCATTTCACATCCCATCATTTGATGGATTAAAAAAAAAATGAAACTACTCTCTCTTTGCCTACTTTGGAGCTTCATTAAGTCCTTTGGTTCATTAGTTCATTCAATAATGCACATTGAGTATTTGCAATATCCCAGGCACCGCTCTCAGAACTGGGGACACAGTGATGACAAGAGGGACCAGTTGCCGTGGAACAGGCATTCTGCAGGAGTTTCTAGAAGAGACACTCCAAAACCTATGCAGTGAAAGGACCCCGTCACTAGAAATGACAAGTCCTCATGCTATTTGGGGCCAGGAATTGCTATCTTGTTAGATAGGAAGCCATTGTTTTACCCTCTCTGGGTCATCATGTTTTCTCTGGGCTTCTCTTTTATGTGTGTCTGCCCCAGTGGGCTGGCCAGTGGTTCTTGCTGCAGTGCGCTCCCTCTGGGCCAGGGCACACCCACGGAACAGCCAGCCAGGCTCTGCCTCCACCCTCCCTGGAGATCAGGGCCCAGGAAGTTCGCAGGGAAGGGTGACTGCGCATCTGCATCTCTCGATGAATTGTACAGGCTCATGATCACTCTTGCTGTCACAGTAGTTCAGCTTGTGGCATATGATCTGGGCAAGAGACATGCTAAACCTCTGGGCTCTCTGGTTTCCAGGAAGGGAGAGACTTAAGTAGGAGGCCTGGCCCTCTCCTCCCTCCCACCCTTCCTTCCTTCCTTCCTTCCTTCCTTCCTTCCTTCCTTCCTTCCTTCCTTCCTTCCATTTCTTTCTTCCAAATATTTTATTTTATTGTAAGGAAGTCTCTAAAAGATTAAATTCCCCCATATTACAAAATTAATATCTGTTCATTGTAGAAAATTTTGAAAATAGAAATCTCTAGTATGCTTACTCCTCAGAGACAACTGCCATTCATACTCTATATCCATGTTTGTGTGTGCAAATAAAAATGGAACTTACGCAACATGGTTCCCAAAATAAAAAGTATCTTTGAAAGCATCCATACCCACATATCATATGCCAGTAGATAAGTTCACCCAGGAAAGAGGTGTAAATGTTGGAAAATGAAAATATCCTAAGAAATACCCACCCTCCAGAGAAAACCACTGGTAACAGTTTGGTGTGTGTACTGTAGAGTTTTTAGTTATGTATGTGTGAGCATATATTTTTCTATACAAATATCAATACATGCCAGTTTTTCATATCCTTTTAAACTTCAGTATAGTGTTCCAGTGAATGGATGTACCTTTATTCAATTTCTCCTTTTAGTGGACATTTAAGGAGTTTCCTGTTGGGGTCCAGCCCCAGCAGGTCCAGGGGTTCCCATAGGTGTGGACGGAGTCGGCGAAGAAGGAATGACACGGAGGCAGCCTTCAGTTGATCAGCATGGTTGGGTTCTCTTGCCTGGTTCTATCCAGGATCTCCAGCCAGGTTCTGTTTTTTATTGTCTTGTTACATCTTTATTTATACCAGTTGATTTTAATCCTGTCAATTTCTATTTCAAAGGTTAGGGCATTTCTTATCTCCATTCCAGGGAGTAAAGATTATGTAGCTTAAGCGTGATTGTTCGTAGTTAAAGTGATTAACTACCCGCCTGGCACTTAGTTAAGGGGTTTTATTCCCTCCCTAACTTCAGGGAAAAATCCCTACCTGGGGAAACAACCTTGCTTGGAGAGGTGACCTTGGTTAAAACACATAGCGCCAAGAAGGGGAGCAAACATATTAAGAACAGTATGCCATGTACGCCAGGTCCTTTGAAACATATGCTGTGCAGATGTTTCTTCCCTGCAGCGACTGTGTCAAGCAGCAAGGACAGACTGACTTCTGGCAGTTTCCATTTTTTATCATTATAAATCAATTTTGCATAGTTGTCCAAATATTTCCTTAAGATATACTGCTACACAGGGCCAAGAGGCGAAATTTCTAACCAAATTATAGGGAGACCATATTGGCTAATTAAGTATCAAAGAGATATGCCCAAACTAAAGAAAATAAGGAAATAAAAACCAAGACACACAATAGTGGGAAGTTTTTATGTGAGAATCAAGAATGTAAGAGAGGCATTTAAAAATACAGGGGCCTGGGATTGAACCAGGGTTCTGAGACGTCACTGCTGTGTAACAGACTTTTGGATTCTAATTCCCTGTCTTGTCTGCCAGCTCGCACACTGACACAGCGGTTCCTGGGAGTCACTGGCATTTGCGTGTTTCATCCACACGGGGACAGTCACATTCCGGAGGGTAAATGTACTTTGGAAAGGAAAGCATATGGGCTCTGATTCCCAGAAACTCCCAAAACATGCGTTCTAGCTTGAATAAACCATACATATTCAGAAGGAGAGTTATTATGTTATAAAAGAATTGTTCACTTTTAGGGCATTTAAACCAAAGTATTCTTTAAGCTTGGCAAATCTTGAACACATCTGAGGAAGGATTTGACTTTTAAATAACTTGCACATCCTCTGCGTGGGAAGGGAGAGTATCTGGACACCAATATTTTCTCTATGACAAAGATGGAAGTAAAATGTTGTATGTTTGTGTCTTCTTCCCATCTAGGTCCTATGCCTTGCCCGGATTATCTTAAAACAACTAGGGAAGTTATAACCAGAAATGAGTCCAGATCAATGATCCTAGTTTGATTTTGTTTAAAGGTTGAGCGAAGCCTACTCAGCAAGGGTCTTGAAAATGTTGTTGCTTGATCTTTCGATGCATCCTTCCTGCCCATCCATCCATACCTGAGCAGAATTATTCTAAGCACATTGACTTTATATAATCTCAGAGTCTCGGTTCATTATAGTAAGTTCCAGGGGAAAAAACCCTCAATATAAAAGAAATGCAAAAAAGAAAAATGTTATACTTATTACAAAATCCCTTTCAGCCAGTGGGGTTCCCAAAGAATCTGGGACATCAATAGTTCCCAAGCATCAAAAATATTGCCTCATCTTGTGAATTCTAAGAACCGCTGACGTCCAACACGGATTCGAAACACACGGATAGGATTAGAAATAGCATTTCCAATAAAAAATGCATAACAGAGTAGGACATGAAATACTGTCTTTCTCTTTGAAACCATGAAAGTGCATCATATTTGTCCCGAAATGTGTATGTGTAATTTAAACAACCCCTGAAGACATCCATCTAATATTTTTTCCCCCAGCTTGTTCTCAATTGAAATTCCAAGCTCTCAAAGTTTGTGCTGCCAGCTCCCAACTTCACACTCTCCCTTGCTCTTGTTTCCCTCCATTTCCTTCCCTTTATGGCCCTTTTCGCTTGCACCCCTTGATTTATGGTCATTGGTGTGATTGCTCTGCTTTGCTTTATGGCAGTTTATGTCATGCTGGTCTTGTCATAAATGACTACCATAAAGTGAGGTAAAATATCATAAAACATTAGTGAGTCCCTGATACTCAAGGTTCTTCAGAATAAGCCCTGACAGGTACCAACCGCAGAAAAACAGATTTGGCCATTTGAAAGGCGCAGCATTTGTAAAAATGATAAAAAAAATCATAAGAACACCCACTAAGTCCTGCTGGACTCCTTCTGTGCCCCAGTCACTGGGTTAAGCTCATTTTATAGATGATCGCCTACAGTCCTCGCAACTCCTCCGTAGGGCAGGGGCAGTTACCACCCCTGTTGTGAAGATGAGGAAACTGAGGCACAGAGAGGTGCAGCGCAGCCAGTGAGTGACAGGACTTCCCCACTCTACTCCAGAGCCCGTGCTGTTAACCGTTCTGCCTGGCAGTGCTGTGACTCACCCTGGGGCAGAGAGGGGCAGAGAGGGGCTGAGCTCATTGAAATGTGGAGTTCAGCATTTGGTGGACAGTTTCCAGGCCCCAACGTCCTTGTTACCTTTAGACCTCTGCTCCCCTCCCTCTGGCACACAAGCCCCACCACACACTGTGATGAAACCCAGATGCTCCACATGCCTTTCCTCACCACACCGTCGAGTCCCCCCCCAATATTTGTAACGCCATTTCCTTCCCAATGTACCCAGCTCACTTCTGAGCTGTCTCCCCTTTGCCAGAGCTTCTGGAGCCAGAAGTTCGAGTTCCCTTCGGTTCCTCCTCTTTCCGCCTCTGTCCTTGCTGCTGGACGAAGCACTCACACCTGTCTGTGCTTCTTTGTTTCACCTTCCGGAAGTCAGGTAGGGCATGCCACTACCACCCCTCTGCCACCTGGTGGAAGACAGTTTTGGCAAACCTCCCCAACCCCCCCTTCTCCGTGTTCTCTGTGGGAGCAGAAGCATCATAGACACCCGCTGTTAGCCCCACTGGCCACTGTCACCGGCTTCCTTTGGCTCTCCATCTGACTCCATCCTCCCTCATGACCTTGTCCCTGCCATACTGGCCTTCCTCTGAACCAGAATTCCTTTCTAACTTGGAACCTTTCCTCTGCCTAGAATTCTTGCCCCCTAACTCTGAGCTGCCCTGGTCTTTATACAGTAGACTTGCTTATACCGTCTCCTCATCAAACGAATTCATCTACCTCCTTACTGCAATGACCTGCTGCTCCCTTCATAGTTCTGATCATACTGTTTAGTGATTTCTTTACTTGATGATCTGTTTCCCCGTATGGATTGCAAACTCCATGAGGACAGGACCAAATGCCCATCAGGTCCACTGAAGCATTCCTAGCATTTGGCACAGGGTCTGGCCCAACAGCATAAAAGATACCTGATACGTGGAGGTACACTGCCCTGCGGGGTGCCATCATTCCTAAACTGGACTGCAAGGGCTGGAAGCACAGGCGTTTATCTCCCATTTCTGTTCAATATGCTACAGCAGCGGCATTCACATTGTTGGCTTAACATGGATGCTAATGCAACACAAGGGTGTTGGCTGGATTCTAGCAGCCCTCAAAAAACTGTGGTTCCTAGGATTGAGAATTGTGCTGTATTTGGGGATGGAAGGCGCATAAGAAGTGGGGAATGGGTCATAAGACAAGTTAGTACAGCAGTTTCTATGATATCTTTAATTCAGTAAAAGAAACATTTGAGCATTTCGATTAAGAAAGAAAAGAGAAGAAAAATAGGAACCAGGGGAAGAAATAGAATCAGTGTATTTTTCTCTGCGTTTCCCCCCGCCGCCCCTCCTGATCTGCTGTCTTTTCCAAAAATCTTTCTAGGCTTTTCTGTCACATCCATAGTGAAGTGTAAATTATAGTTTCTAATATAGATGGCCATTTTCAGTGAATTTTAGCAAGGAACAAAATTTTGTCAGAGACTGAAATTTGGCATCCCTGTGCTTCTTCATGCTGGGAACTATTTTTTTTTTTTTTTTTTGTATTTTCAAAATGCGATAACATAAATCCTGTTGCTTTCATTTCTAAATGGTACAACACCAAGCTGAGAACGGATTGGGAAAATAGGAGTGCCTCCAAAGTAGGGCCAGCCTTTGCAACCCTAATTTATAGTGCATGCCGTACTACAAGGGAGAAATCAAATCAGGGTCCTATAAAAATGGGAGGCTGTTCTTAATTGTACACATTTCTAATCCCCTCCCTCTCTTTCCAAATTTCTCTATACCCTGGCACTCCCAGATAACTAGATTGCCATGTGGAAAAGCCTGCTACACTCAACAGCTAACATTCAATGGGGCACCATTTGGAAGGCTGGCAGCTACA
The DNA here is from genome assembly GCF_964212035.1 of Myotis nattereri. Lineage (NCBI taxonomy): Eukaryota > Metazoa > Chordata > Mammalia > Chiroptera > Vespertilionidae > Myotis > Myotis nattereri. The sequence continues at coordinate 10,788,385 of NC_138083.1, read as the reverse complement.
AGAGCATATGGAGAATTTCAGATGGGTTTTCAGGGACAATCAGCTCAGAGTTTCTCATGGTGGGGACCACAGTTGGCCTGCGGAGCAGGCCAGTCTTTACTGTGTGGGCTGTTCTGTGTGAGGGTGTGGTGTGGCGTTAGCATCTCCGGACTCCTGGCATTACATGTCAATAGATCCCTCCTAGTCACAGCGACAAATAGAAGCCACCCTCCTCCCCGACCCAGGTTGTAAACATCAACCTTGGGGAACCCTCTCTGCTTGAGAGATTTAAAAACTCTCCCCAGTCATCTCAAGATGAAGGTTGCACATGTGTGACCATGAAAAGAAGTCAGGAATGAATCCTTTGTTCTTAAGTGGTAATAAGGACAATAGCAATCATTGATATCTTGTGAGCATTTATTATGCATTAGATATTTTCAAAGTGCTTTGCATGCATCTCCTCATTAGTCCTCCACAAAGTGTTATAGTGAGACCCAAAGACTCACTCAGGGTTGAACTTGAATAAGACTCAAGTTCAGAGTCAGTACAGAGAGAAGTGAGTGAGTAGGTGTCATGAGGCTGGGGAGGCCCAGAATTGATGACCAGAAGGATGGAAAGTATAGAGTTGGTGTGCAGAGGCTGAGAGTAGCTGAGGCATCCCAGTGCCACAGCACAGGGTAGATCTTGAAGGATGCCAGCTTCAGAGGGCACAGCTCCCAGAGCCTGTCAGATGCCACTGGGTGTCCTTGGGGCCTGCGTGTGAGGCAGGCCCAATCTCATTTCCCTATGTGTTCTTGCAAAAATCCTAACATACACCTCATCAACAGGTGTGCACACTTCTACCTCCCAACTAAGAAAAGAAATACCTTGATGACTTCGGTGTGTGTTATGGAATTGCTGGGGATCAGTGAAGGGAAAGAGGAGAGAACCGAGCTCACCCTTGTGGCAAATCCTTGCTCTGTTGAGGTTGATGAAATGTTTGAAAGTTGATCTATTGAAGGAACTCTCAAGAACATGCCAACGCACAGCCAAGAGGTGGTCTACAACTGCTGAGGAAATAACCTGGTTCCCAGGGAAAGGTTTGCCTCTAAGCCAGAAAGTGGATGAGTCCTGGGCATATCATCATGATGTAGCCATGGCGACAAGAAAATAACAGAAATGAAAAGGGTTCACTTCAGACGTCTTCTCAGGGAAGGCTGCTCTGACACCCTTTCTCCCCATATGAGACTGACCTTCATCTGGTTCTTTGGGGATCCCCTACTACCCTCTACACGGTGCTCTCCTCCATATGGCATTGGATTATAGTGATCTGTTTGCTTGTCTGTCTCTCTGCTTGCTGGGGTCTGGAATCCCCGGAGGCATGGTCTGTGTCTAATTCATCTTTACACCCTGAGCCCCTAAGTGCTAACCTCCATGTAATAGGCGCTCGATAAATCCTGGAATGGGTGAATGAATGAATTCACTCCTAAGGCCTTCCCATGTGTTTCTTAAGCGGGGAGAAAGAATTCATTTTAACTTAAGTATAGGTTTTCTTCCCCAACGAGCATATGGATAAAGGACAGCTACTGATTTCTTCTGAGAGAGAAAAATGATAGAACAGTCCTCCATGCTATATTTCAGACTTATGTCAACTTTTCTCCTAAAAAAAAAAATGTCTGTCCACCAACACTCATATCATTTTTCAAATTTCATGTCATCCTTTTTCAGTTGCTGCCCATCCATCATTTTAGGCAAAGAGTATCCATCATGATAGAAGCTAAATAATTTTCAAAGCTGTCAGGAGTGGACACCAAAAGGCCCCCATTTCTTCTGAAAAGAGTGATCCCGGGTGGCAGTGAGGTTCCGCTGGGGAAGGAGAGATGCCGTCCCGGGAGGGCCTCTCACATCAGTTTCAAATGGAACAAAGAAGAACATTTATTCTAGACGTTATTGCTCAATTCTCTACACAAAATGTTTCACATACACCCACCAATATCCTAGGTAAGAGTTTATTTATAGAGCAAGGTTCTAGCTAAAAATAAAGTCCAATTTTCTAGTAACCTTGTTTTTCTTAAAATATTTGTATCCATATATAGCTTTTTCTGATTTTAAAAGTAAATCATGTTTATTTGCAAAACACAGAAAAGTATAAATAAGCAAGAAAATAAAATGCATGGATTATTCCACCAGGCAGAGGTAAGCTCTGCTAATATTATTTTTGGTCCAGTTTTTTTCCAGTGACATACACACATAGTGTGTATACTCATACTTATTTGTATGTATATGTATGCATATACTATAACTATTACAAATTTGCTGTTATATTCTTTATGGAGTTTTATATCCTGCTTTTCTCACTAAATGGTACCTTAAACATTTTCCTATGCCATTTACGTATTCTTTGAAAACATGATTTTTCAAGGCTACCTTATTTTTGAGTTTATGGGTATAACATAATTTATCTCTTGTTAGACTTGCTGATTGCCCTGACTTTTGGCAATGCGGTGTTTTATTTATTACATTTTGCCTGTCTTTCAGCTTTTCTGTGTTTATCATCTATATAATTCTCGAGAATCATAATCTTATCTTTTTATTAGAATGTCAAAGATAGGTAAATGGATTTTGTTTTTATAACTCACAAAGATTCAAACTGCAGGAAGCTTTTTGGTTGTCTCTTAAATCAGGAAGAGCTATTATATATGTTCACTTTTATAATATAGATTAAATTCTGTCAATTAAATGAGTGTGCTTGTATTTCTTTCCTGTTTGCCGATTTGTTGTGAGTTGATGTACAAGTCCTCGTTTTAGATCAGAAGAGGCTACAAATATGTCCAGAATGGGTACCCAGGGGTTTCTTTAAGGGAAAGAATGAAAGATGGTACAACTTTTACTAGGTCAGAATCTTAGCTGAGCCAGGTAACTCTGAGCATCTTTTTGGATTGTGTGAACCTCAACCTTTGCATCTATAAATGTTCAGGAGACAATTGCATCTCAGACTTTGCAGGTTAGGTATGAGAATTATATTGAATAACGCATGTGCCATGCACAGGGTGGACCTGCCCATCACTGAGAATGTTATTATTCATCCTGGTTTCTATCCTATAGCAGGTGAAATGGTAGATGTTTCTTATTTGAAGAGGATGAAGTAGCAGAGGCCCTGCCTTATTGGACCAGGAAGTCAGAAACATAATCCTTTTTAAGTTACCTGGTGTCTGACTTTTCAATTTTTTACAGCTTTATTGAGGTGTAATTTACATTCCACAGAATTCACCTACTTAAGTGTACAATTCACTGATTTTTAGTAAATTTACAGATTTGTGTAATCATCACCACAATCTAAATGTAGAGTAGACTCTGAGATACAAGATAAAGGAATTCTTTTTCAACAAAAATGTAGGCGATTCTCTTTGTTTAGTTAGGAGAGCTTACATAGTCATGAGTTAGACCCTAGACCAGTGATGGCGAACCGTTTGAGCTCGGCGTGTCAGCATTTTGAAAAACCCTAACTTAACTCTGGTGCCATGTCACATATAGAAATGTTTTTATATTTTCAACCATAGTAAAACAAAAATTTATATATATATATTTTTAAATATATTTTATTGATTTTTTACAGAGAGGAAGGGAGAGAGATAGAGAGTTAGAAACTTCGATGAGAGAGAGACATCAATCAGCTGCTTCCTGCACACCTCCTACTGGGGATATGACTGCAACCCAGGTACATGCCCTTGGCCGGAATCGAACCTGGGAACTTTCAGTCCGCAGGCCTACGCTCTATCCACTGAGCCAAACCAGTTACGGCAAAAAATTTATATTTTTGATATTTATTTTATATATTTAAATGCCATTTAACAAAGAAAAATTAACCAAAAAAATGAGTTCGCGTGTCACCTCTGACATGCATGTCATAGGTTCGCCATCACTGCCCTAGACCAATTACCCAACCAGGTAAGGCTGAATGTCTTTTTAAATAAATGATTTTTTATTAATATAGTTTTATTGATTTAGTGAGGAAAGGAGAGGGAGAGAGAGATAGAAACATCAATGAGGAGAGAGAATCATTGATCAACTGCCTCCTGCACATCACACACTGGGAATTGAGCCCGCATGTGCCTTGACTGGGAATTGAATCGTGACCTCTGGGTTTTATAGGTTGACTTTCAACCACAGAGCCACACCGGCTGGGCTTAAATACATGATTTTAATATGATTTTTGACTTAAAGGAAAGATGCCTGCAAGGAATCCCAGGCGCCTATAGTTAGAATCTGTCATGTGTGGGCGTGGTGCCCACTCAGGGATGTGGGTGGGACACTTTTTTTATTGTTTTCATTAAAAGTTATCACCTGGGGATAATTTTTTCCATTGATTTTTAGAGAGAATGGGAGGAGAGAGAGAGAGAGAGAGAGATTGAACCTGCAACCTATATAGTGGTATGTGTCCTTGACTGGGAATGAAACCCTTGACCCTTGGTGTGCAGACTGACTCTCTAACCACTGAGCGACACCAGCCAGGACAGGTGGGACACGTTTATCTTCTGCTACACTCCCCATTTTTGCAATTTAAAACCAGCTTTAAAGTCATGAGGGAGACATTTTCAAAATTAAATATTCTTGTTTAAGGAAAGATCATCAAATTAAGAGTTTATCTCTGTTTCTCGCTTTTTTCCTTCCCTCCCTTCCTCCCTTCCTTCCTTCCTTCCTTCCTTCTTTCCTCCCTCCCTCCCTCCCTCCCTCCCTCCCTCCCTCCCTCCCTCCCTCTCTCCCTCCCTCCCTCCCTTCCTTCCTTCCTTCCTTCCTTCCTTCCTTCCTTCCTTCCTTCCTTCCTTCCTTCCTTCCTTCCTTTCTTCCTCCCTCCCTTCCTCCCTCCCTCCCTTTCTTCCTTCCTTCCTCCTTCCTGTTCTAAAAATGAAATAAGCAGGTAAATGTCCTTCTATGGCTAAGCAATCCCGGCTTCCAGCAGGGAGGGAGTGAAGATGATTTCATTAAGGCTAACTAGTAGTGCAAAGAGTGACGCTACCTGCAGCCGCTTGAGGGAAAGAGTAAATTAAATGCTGAGGACATTGACCAAGCAGCAAACTACACTCATTGATTATTTTAATTTTCTCTCTTCTGCACTCAGTTAAACACCAGTAGCAGTGGATTTCAAGGTAACTAAAAGGCTGTTTTGCACGTTTTTAAAAGAGTCACAAATAAACAGAACAAAAAGATCCCTATCAAACCCAAGAAAGAAGAGCTGAGCTGGTGTGTGTACTGCGCATGCGGATGTACATGAGTGATTATTTCCTTCTGCATAGCTGTGTGTGCTCCTCAGGAGTGATACATGTGTGTGCCAGCAAAGAGGAGAAAAGGCAGCTAGCAAGCAGAGCATTTCAATAAGAAAGGGACATTGCCTATCCGCGCTGATGCTAGCTAGCCCTCTCTGAAATGTTAAAACAATGACGTTATGTGGCAGGAGATAATAAAACCTTTCGTTTCTCTAGTTTCAGCCTCTTAAATGTCCACTGGCTGTATCTGAAAAGAGAGTTCAACCTGTTTGGAAGTGTAGACTTCATAAATGAAGATATTTTCAAAATGACTAGTTGATTGCTGAGTTTTCCTGGGGATTATACTAAATTGGAAATAACAAGCAAAGTTAAAAATGAATAAGGAAATGGTTTGGGTTATGCTGAAGGGTGTTTTGAAGAGAAAATAAATCTAACCAGATGTCACATAAATATACTGTTTTGTTTTCACTGTCTGATAATGTGCAGGGTTAATCTGTCGAAGGACTAAAGCTATAGTGTGAAAAGTAGTTATTGGAACACAAAAGTTTATCCTTCCTGGGGCCCCGTGAAGGACTGCTTGGGCCGTCATCCCGGTTCCTGGACTTTAAGAAGTAGGGGGAATGTCTAAATGAACCTTTGGCCCAAAAGGATTCAGAGTAGAAACATGTTAATGCCACGGGTTACAGTGAAAAATGATAATGTACTTGCACGGGCATTAAGCACTTTCTTCCCTCTGCAAATTCCAGAGGGTCAGCCCACCGCTCTGTCGGCATCCATCATCCATTTTTTAAGTCCTCGGAACATGTTGGCAAGGTAGAGGCAGCACAGTTTAAAATATGGGGCTTTCTCCATCCACACCAGAAAGATAAGCCTTGATTGACTTTACCTGAAGTTCACCAGACTTAGGGCTGCTTAGTCTCCAAATCCACATTGCCTTTGGCTCAAGCACGTGTCCTGTGCAGAGAAAGTGACTGGAATGAGGGATGCTGGAGGCAGAGCAGAAACCCCAGCAAGTGCTGGTGAAGTCAGACTATAACAGGAAGGGGCGGAGGATGTGCAGTTTCCTGTCTACCCGAAAGTCCACAGAATGTAAGAGTGCAGGTTGCTCTGCTCTGACCAGGCCCGGACAGCCACAGAACCCAGCGTCAGCACTGACTGAGTGCTGTGTACTGGGCTTGAACTTGCAGGTTTTATCTTTGCCAGCGATTCCCCGAATTTTACATATTATATTTCATACTCCATTGGAACAAAGTCAGTGTACTAGTACTATCTGGGTTGTAATGTAAGATCCTCAAACATACCTCGTCCCCCCACCCCCAACACACACACCCTACCAGCCAACATCGCTACGATTTTATTTATTTATTTTTAAATCTTTATTCTTGAAAGTATGACATATGTCCCCTTTTTCCTCCCACTGACCCTTTATAGCTCGCCCTCTACCACCCTATTGTCTGTGTCCATGGGTTATGCAAGTTTTTTGGCTGATCTCTTCCCACCCAGCCTCAAATAACTTTATTTAAAAGTCTTTTTATCATTGCAAAAAAAAAAAAAAAAAGTAGGAAAATATCTCTTAGAAAATCATTCTGAAAAAACAAAAAATTCTGGCAGGGATTCAGGAGAAATTTTAAAAAGGGCCATTCTCTTAAATGAAATACATTTTGTTTAAAAATTCACTGTTATCAGACGTATTCGTTTCCTAGGTTTCCCATAACAAAGTACCACAAAGTGGTTTTAAACAACAGAAATGTATTGTCTCAAGTTTTGGAGGCCAGAAGTCTGAAATCAAGGTGGCAGGGCCATGCACCTGTTGTAACTCTGGATAGACTCTTCCCTCCCCTCTCTTCCTAGTTTCTGGGGTGGGGGTTGGGGGTATTGAGCCTGGGTTGCAGCGCATCACTCCCTCTGTCCTTACCTGGCATTCTCCTTGTGTCTGTCTTCACGGGATGTTTTCCTCTTCCTATGACACCATCATGTTGGACTAAGGCCCACCCTACTGACCTCATCTTAACTTGATTACATCTGCAAAGACCTCATTTCTGAACAAGGTCACATTCACAGATACTGATGGTTAGGACTTCATCATAACCTTTTTGGGGGGACACAATTCAACCCATAGCACTATTTTTCTCATCCCATGGTGGACCTATGAAGACATTTTCAGGGACCATTGTTGGCCTATTGACCAGCATTTGGGAGGAATGACATGTGTGATCTTTTCCCCCGATCTTCACAACTTTATGAGGTAGGACCCTACTCATGTTCCCTGACCTTCTTTCCCATTTAGCAGATGCTGAAACTGAGGCAGAGGAAATATTAGTTTCCCCTAGGCTGTATAGCTAGGAAATGATGGGTCCAGAATTTAAACTTAAACTATGTTAAAAGTTGTTGCTCTTTCCACTAATAACACTGCACTTCATCAAACTGTTCCCAGCTGGACGAGTTTTTAATGAATCAGATCAGAAAACTGCAGGATAACAGGTTGCTGACAGGAGGTGATTTCCTGGGACATTTTCACATTCTTCTGTGTTGGTTCAGTCTTTTCTTCTTTCATTTTTCCTGCCACGGGCCTTGCTGAACTGAAGGCTCGCCTCACACCCCCTCCACCATTCTGGCTTTTGAGTTTGATTTACTGATATCTACTTGTCTAAATGATAAAATCGAGAAAGCTTTTACCAAGTAAGTTTATCATAGAAATGTAACTATTACGTGTATTGTGCAAAATGGTTCTTTTTTTTAAAATCCAGGCAAATACATCGGAGTCATTAATTTGAATACTAAGTACAAGGTTCTGTTTAAAAATCCACAAGATGAATAACAAATCATAATTCTGGCAAGGCAAAGGCATTCTTCAAAGCCATCGTTTTTATAATCCATTGACGATACTATGATAGTAGCTCGTTGATGGCTGATTTAGAGTCTAGCACAGGTGCCATTACCTTTCCGGGAGATATATTTCATGCATCCGCGCATTACAAGCAGTTCCTGACTCCAAAATGGATTGGGTTGCAAAAGTTCATCTGGAGTATATTCTCTGGAATTCAGAATGTTTAGCACATCTATATGAAGTGCCTACTATGTGCTTACTTTGTGCTTGGCTCTGGAGATCAAGCAACACAAAATGCAGATAGGGTCATTGCTTTTATTTATTTATTTAAGTATATTTTATTGATTTTTTAACAGAGAGGAAGGGAGGGGGATAGAGAGTTAGAAACATTGATGAGAGAGAAACATCGATCAGCTGCCTCCTGCACACTCCCTACTGGGGATGTGCCCACAACCAAGATACATGCCCTTGACCGGAATCAAACCTGGGACCCTTCAGTCTGCAGGCCGACGCTCTATCCACTGAGCCAAACTGGTCAGTGCAAGATCATTGCTTTCAGGTCTTCACCCCTCCCTCTGCATTCCTGCCCTTTGCTGGAGGCTCTTAGTTCCTCCTTTCCAGGCTGCATGTATTTTCCCTGTTATTGGCTATGATGTTGGCCATGTGACTTGCTTTGACCAATGGGATGTGAGTAGATGCTGCAAAGTGGAGTTTGAAAAGCTAGGCTTCCCTCTACTGTGGCTGTCAGGAGAGCTTTTTTGGGGTAGCTGCTCTCCTTCCCGCTCACCCCCCCCCCCCCCCCCAGTCACCTTAGAAGAGCCTGAGAGCATATAGCCTTGTTGCTCAAAGTCACCAACCTTTGACATTGTGCAACATTCTTATGGCAGTATTTAAATGACTACACGAACAGTCCCCCACATATCTCTGTAACTGCTGTGGCATGGCGTGGGACGTGGAGAAGCCAATTTGACCAGTGCGTTGTCATTTCACTCAGCAGTCAGCACTAGGAGGCGCCCCGGAGTGCTCCTACGGGCCGGTGTGACACCTCTTGAGAGCTTCTCATGCAAGTGGCTGGCTGGAACTGTGGGGTGTTAATCACCACCCCCTGCCCCCAGTAGCCTCTCAGCCAGGGAGGGGTGTGAGTTGAGGATGACACTCCGGCTTCCTTGCTCCTGGGGCAGAGAAGGAGAGCAGCACTGAGGCGCCTCTCATTCCACAGCAGGAGCGAGCCCAGTGTCCTCCTGCCAGCGTGCTGGGGTGCCCCGTTCCAGCTGCCTTCCTGGGAGCACATCCCCCATAAGTCACTTGCACTCATACCTTTGTCTTACGGCTTGCTTTTGGGGGAACCCAACCCAAGGCAGCTGCCACATTAGATAGTGGTTGTGTATTTGCATTGCAAGTGACAGAAACCCCCACTTAAACTGGCTCAAGCAGAAAAGAATTTATTGGCTCATGTAATTGAACAGTCCAGGCTAATAGCTGTAGCTTCAGGCACCATTGAATCTTTTCTTTAAATGATGTTTCCAGCACTGTGTTTCTCTCTTTCCATCCTCTGCTCTACTTTCCTCTGCATTGACTTCTCTCTCAGGCAGGTGATCTTCTTAGGTTCAAGTCCAGCAAAAAAAATCCCAGCCTCTCCCTCCAGATTACCAATGCTAAGTCCAGAGACCAGATCTGATTGGCTCTCTTTGGATCATGGGACCATCTTTGAACCAATCACTGTGCCTAGAGAGCTAGATTTGGGCCCCAAAGCCCCCAGGGAAGTTGACAGCCCCGTCAGCTGCACCCCGTCACAGGAAGTGAACGTGGGTGGTGGTGGTTCTCTAAGGAAAAGTGTTCGTTTCTCAGAAGAAGGGGGATCAATGCTGTACAGTGCACGCCCACACCTCTGACTCATAATGCTTCCTCTGAGAAGAAGTGCTGTCTTCCAAGAAAAAACAATCTCTTGGTTCCATAAATTTCAAGAAAATATGTCATGAATGTCTCACTGTTATGGGGATGCTGAGATGTAGAAGTTCCTAAGAACCATAAAATAACTGTTTCACAATCCATTAATTATCTCATATTAAGTTTTTGGTCCTGTTTTCCAATAGGATTATGGGAGATGACAGGAAAGCACATAATTAAAGGTTCAATGGACAGAAAATATCATCTGAGGGAACAATGTTTACCTGTGGAGGGATGAGGGGAGTTGGAGGGGCTGGAGTAGAGCACTTTCAGCCAGTTGATTTGGTTGTTTGGGTTGAGTTTTCATATAACAGAAAACTTTAGAAGCCAAAATGGTCATTCTTTATTTCTGCCCTCAAAACCATAGTGTACCACTTAAGATGACTTTATTTGCATATCCCAGAAAATTGAAAGGTAATAGCTTAATCAAGGGATCAACACCCTGCGTCCATAAAGGGACAGAGGATAAATATTTGAGGCTTCATGGGCCAAGAAGCAAAATAGAGGATATAATGTAGATACTTATATGAGAAGAGAGAAAACAAAATTTCACAAATTTTTTATTGATGAAATTGAAAATACAATAATGATTGTTATAACACAAGTATATTAATGAGAAGAATAGGATTCTTATTTTGAAGGAGATAGATAATGCTTTCCTTAATTGGGATTCAAAGTTAGGGCTCACTATCAGCAAATAAATTGTAAATGTTAATTTGTGAAACCATTCTTAGCTCATAGCCTGTGCAGAAACATGGAGTGTGTTGGATTTGACCTACAGGTTTTAGTTTGCTGACTCCTGGCTTAACCAAAAAGGAGTGTTATTGATTCACAGCATTAAAAAATTGAGAGGTAGTGCAGGCTTCAAGGTGAGCTAATTCAGAACTCCGGTTTTATTTTGGGGGGGTTATCTTCGTTCTGCCCTCCTACCTGGGTTGGCTTTATCCTGAGCCTAGATTCCTATAAGGCTGCCCTTAGAAAATGGAACTTACTCATATCCAGTGAGGGAGAGAGAATTACTTCTCAGAGCCACTGAGCCACTGCACTGAGCTTCACTCTGATAGGAGCAAACCTGAGTCAGTCATGTGACAAGGGGGTGGGGACCAGTCAGAAAGCTCCAAATTTTATAGGGGCTCTGCAGTGAGAGCAATGTGGAGTTGGGGGGAGGGGGTAGCCACAACAACACCCACCACAACTAAGCTGAAGCATTAGGCAGAAGACAGAGCACAGATAGACATTTTTTAGGAACTGCATGCATGAGAACCTTATCTCTAGGTGTCTATATCTTAGAAAGGTCTTGATACACTAAATTGTCTATATTATTATGCTGTATTTTAAAAGAATAAGCAGTAGGGATGATTAAAAAATAGTTATGGGCATTATTTACAGAAGCCCTCTTGTCAGCATCTAGGTTTGCCACTTGAATTGACTTCTCCTTAAGACAGTTGAACAAGCCTTCTCCTGAGTGATTCTGCTAGTCCAGCATCTGAACCAATGTTTCATATTACACACACCTTCCCTCCTACAAAGGGACCTCTGAGAAGATGCACTCAGCACCTTTGACAGGATGGTTGCATCATGGCTCATTTTGATATTTGCATTAGTTCCTCTTATCCACGCCTATCCTAGTACTTTTGATGAAATGGAAAGATGATGGAAGGGTCTGTGGATCCTTTTGCTGTTATTAATTCAGAGACCACCAGTCCAAAATTCATCTTAGGCTAAATAGGTAGTGCACACATTACATATGATAATTTTAGAATGTAGGTAGAGGCCATTATGAGTCATTAAATACAAGTTCACTTCACAAAGGAATTTCTTATTTTAGAGCAGCTTTTTGTTATTATACATTTTCTCACTCAATAGATATTAAAGAAGGAAAAACCACTGTTGTGTGAAGTTCTGTTAATATTTTTATATTAAAAAAGAGTTCTCATATAATAAAAAAATGCTGGGAAACACTCTACTAGGTACTGAGGACTATGGGAACTGTAAGATGAATATGTCAGGGCCTAAGGTCTTAGGAAACTCATAACATACTAGAGATAAAGGAATGTATTAGAGAGGACACTTTTGATTGTAAGTAACAGAAATTCAATTCAAAATGACTTCAGGGCAAACAAGGAATGCACTGGATTATTTGACCCCAAAGTTCATAAATAAATATTTACCCATGTGTGCCTAGATAAAGACTGTCCACTGTACTTAGTCTCTCCCCATTTTGTGGTTTTGTTTTCCTCCGTGTTGGGTCACTCTCATGTGTCCCCCTCAGTGCAAACAAATACTGCCCAGGATTACATTGTGGAAGCTCCAAACACCTACTCATTCTAGTTTCTACTAATTCTAGCGGGCAGAACCATCCACCTTCCCCGTAAGATCTTTGAATGAACTCTAATTGGTTCCATTTTCATGTGAACCAATTGGAATGGCAAGAGAGGTGGAAGATACTGATGAGGGAGATTTGGAACATGTGTCTCTATGCGTATGGGAACAGGTTAGCACCAATCGGACCATGGGATGATGGAGCCCATGGGATCTTCAGCAGGAAATGGAGACACCATTATGAGAAGAAGGGGGACTATGTGCTGGAAAGGCTAAAAGAGCTGACACCCATTGCATAACAAAGTCAGTATCTCCAAGGAAGAAAATAAGGACATAAGAGAGGCTCATACGCTCACTCAATGTTTTCTGTACTAGAGATTTACTGACCTTTTATTTTTTATTTTTGCAAGGACTGTTGATTGCCAACATCTACTTCCTGCCTCCCATTCCCTCTTGCAAATGGAGTCATTGGCTTTGCGCAACTACCCACCACCTTTAAGTGGCAGGGTCTCTGAGACATGCTCTGCGTCCAAACCAGGGGGTAGGTACTGATTGTCTAAGCCAGCGGTTCTCAACCTGCTGGCCCTTTAAATACAGCTCCTCATGTTGTGACCCAACCATAAAATTATTTTCGTTGCTACTTCTTAACTGTAATGTTGCTACTGTTATGAATCCTAATGTAAATATCTTATATGCAGGATGGTCTTAGGTGACCCCTGTGAAAGGGTCGTTCGACCGCCAAAGGGGTCGCGACCCACAGGTTGAGAACTATCTAAGCCAATCATGTTAGTCCATTCCTGTTGCTATGCTTTTAAGGCATAAGCAACACATTGGGCAGCAAAATATCAAGTGAAGTCTCCAGGAAGCTTCAAGGAAAGCTCTTCTTGCTTCAGGATAAACAGGTTTATTATGGTAATTACTTAGTAAGTAACATAATGTTTAATCACTGGGTTGTACACCTAAACTAATATTAACAGAAAACCCCACTGTAACCCCACTGATACCTATATAATATTGTATGTCAACTGTAATTGAAACATTTATGTAAAATAAAAAAGAAAAGCATATACAATGAGGAGACATCTTAAAAGCCCAAAGAAGCTAACCTGCAGACCTAGCTCTCATGAAAGAAATGTTGATATATGTTGACAGAAGGAGACTTGACTTTGGGTAGGGAACACACAATGCAGTATACAGATGATGTGTTATAGAACTGAACACTTGATACCTATATAATTTTATTAACCTACCTCAGGACCTTTGGCCATGCTGTTGCCTCTTCTATGGAATACTTGCCCTGAATGCCACCTTCCCACAGTAGGTCCCACAGTGTATCCCCAATAAATTCAATACATTTTTTTTCTAAAAAGAAAAAAGAGAGAAGGAAATGTTGAAAGACATGGGGACTTGGATGACGTTGTTGAGGAAATTAGTGACCCACTTCTAGTTGCATGAGAAAAAATCCCTTTCCTGTTTAAAGTTACAGTGGGGTTTTCTGTTACCTGCAGTGAATGCACCTCCTGTATGTGATGGACCCCAGGCTGGGCATTGAGTAGGAATGAGGGGGATATATGCCCTCTGCTCATATGATGCTTATAGTCTAGGAGGGTAGAAGTTGTTATTTTTCCCAGTTTATGTAACCGCTTCCTCTCTAGGAAGTTAGTGAAGCTACGGAAGAGGAATGGATCAAGAAAAGCTTGAGGTTACCTCAACATGTGGCACTCAAAGTGGTTTCTCTCTAATCAAATGCGGCCCCGCCAAGAGAACGGGAAGCCCTTGAAAAAATTCTCTCTTCTTTTCTGGAAACAAAATTTAAGTGCATGGCCCTCCACTGGTGGGTCAGGGCTACCATATTTACAGACAAAGGAAAACATGTACTTCTCCATTTCCACTTTTAAAACCCAATTACGGGCACGATGAGGATCTGTGGAACCCCACGGGCACTAACAAAAAGAAAGCACTTAGCTCATGCAATCGTCTCTTTATTTGCAATATCACTTACAATGTAAGCTTTTTACAAAATCAAACCCTTTCTCACCAATGCTATGATTTCCCCCCTGAAAAGGCTTTGAAGTATCCCGCCGCTATCACTTCTGTACACAAACATTAGCAGAAGCCCTGCTGGGCAGGAGGACAAAATAATTGTTCAGGCTTCATTTTAATTTAACCTTTTGCAAATTCGTACTTTAAAAAAAATTCCCCTTGACTTACTGGCATCATATTGAGATAATTTATGAGGCAGTCCATTCTTGTTAAGACAGCAAATCCCCATGAATCTTTTCCCCGTGAAAGACTGTCCTGGACCCTTCACCCCTTTTAATTTAGGCATCTCGCTCTCTTGCTTTACCATTTGCATCGGTCTCTTTGTCACCTTAACACTCTTGTCTAATGGTTTCTGTACAATTAAGGCATTATGGAGGTGAACGTTAATATGTCTCTGAAAATTTACGGAGCCCATATATCTTGATGTTGCAAAAGGATGTGCCAGAAATTGGCGAGGTATGCAGGTGCGCTGCGCTTCCAGTCCACGCGAGACGCAGAGTTCATTGTCTGTCATCTTGGTAGTGGGGCTAAGCCGGGACCGTGTCAGAAGGTGAGAGGATGAGAGTCGGGAGCAAGTACAGGTTGTGGCTACTTTCACCTCAGGTTTGGTAGAAGCGTGGTTAAACACATGGGCCCTGTATTCACATCTCCCTGTTCTTAGATTCTTGCTTAAACGTTCACGAGCCATTTGCTTTTGCACTATAACCTCTCTAATCATCAGTGTCTCCATTTGTAACATGGAGGCGTATTTAGGACATAACTCTAACTCCTACTTACGACTTGCCAGACTCTGCTTGCTCTGGTCCCTGCTGATCTCAGCCCCATGTCACGCCGCCCACTGCGATTCTGCCACATTGGCTGTTCCAACAACGCTCTCCAATGCAGCAGCGGCTTCCTACCTCGGGGCCTTTGGCCATGCTGTTGCCTCTTCTATGGAATACTTGCCCTGAGGGCTGCTTCTCTTCCTTCATGGACCATGTTAAATTCCACCTTCCCACAGTAGGTCCTGATCTTAGCATAGACTCCCCACAGGCAGATGTGAGTAGTTTGTGTGGGAGGTGATTAGGTTTAGTTCATGAGAAAAGGACCCCTGTCATAGGATTAGAGCCTTTATAAGAAAAAGAAGAGGCCAGAGCCCTCTCCCTCTCTACCATGTGAGGACACAACAAGATCCTCACTAGAATCCGACCATGGACCCTGATCTTGGACTTCTGGCCTCCAGAACAGTGAGACATAAATGTCTGCTCTCTCAGCTCTAGTCGGTGATATTTTTGTTTAGCAGCCTGAGCTAACACGCTGTCCATTGCTTTGAATACATGTACCCTAACTGATCACCACACCTTTATTTGTTTGTATGTTTATGAAACTAACATACTGTAAAGCCCCAGAGCACAGGGGCTATGTTTATTCTTGAGTGTTTCTTTAGTGATCAGCAAAAAGGTGATAGTCAAAGGGTTACCCAGGATGGCAATGGTGTTGATCATTCAGAAGTTTGCCCACCCTGCGTTAGAGTAACTTCCTAGCAGTGGAATGGCTATGTTTGAGACATGAGGTGTTTAAAGTAGGTGTGGCCTCTAGTAGGAAAAAATTTGAAATTCTTCATAATCCCGAAAGTACAGGTTCAAAATATAGTAATGGGAACAAATTAAATTCTAAGGATCTCAAATGTGAGTGTCTTGTTAATGAACACGAAAGATTTTTAAAATCAGTGTGTGTATGTGGTGTGTGGTGTGTGTGTGTGTGTGTGTGTGTGTGCGCGTGTTTTGGGTTCCACTAAAAGCCCATTTAAAACCTATTGGAGTGCTTTTTCATTTGGTTTGTAAGTACTCAGAGCAGCAGGATAAAACTTCAACTTTTGTCAAGCTTGTACTCTCAGTCCAGGGTGTATGACTAAAAAAATTAAGAGGGAAACTTCACTTTGGCAAATGTAAAAGTGCATTGGGAGTAGGCAGATGAGTTTCTCCCTAAAAGGTTAACTAGAGACAATAATTACTTTTTCCAGAGATCACCCAAGTGACATGCTGCTGCCTTGATTTCATCGCCGTTGGATGATGTGCATTTCTTGCCACTTATAAATGAAACAAATGAGGTTAGATGGCAAGGATTATGAAAGGAATTAGCAATAATGAGCCTGGCAACAAAAAACATTATTATAGAAAATTGAGTTGACCTTACTTTCATAATTATTCACCTTAATTGTTTTTTTTGTAGTGTAATTTGAATGGAATTAAATAATACTAATATCCCCCCTGCCATTGACTAGGAATTTCATGTAAAGATTAATGGTTTTTAAAACTCAAGATTCGGCTGCCATCTTTCTCAAGGTTACTGCTGCTCTTCCAGGAAGCTGCCTGTCCTCAACATGATCACAGGCCACCAAGGTCAAGAGCAGAGTTTACTCCTCAGACACCTTGGTCATGTGGCCCTGAGGCCCAAACTTCATGGATTCACTGATTTCCAGATCCCGATCCTCATGAACTTTTCAAAATTTGCCCACCAGAATGTTGGTCTCGGTGAGTCAGCCATGGTCACCCTGATGTGCAATGGAACCTGACCTTTTAAGTTAATGGTGTGGCATAATTTGAATCTGAGATTTAATTTTTTTTACTCAGGATACCCCTTTAGGGCATCCCTCACATAAAATTGTGTGCCATGCCAGCACGGCCAAGGGTGAACCTGAGGAGGGGCGGTGAAGGATTGAAGAAAAGACAGACAAGAGAATTCAGCTGTGGCTCCGTGGATCTCCCGTGCCTGGATGAGGACACAGAAGACCCAGCCTGCAAGCTGATGCTTCATTTTATAGTCTCATTAAAACAAGGGTAGATTAACATGTATACACAAATGTTCTTGTTTTGGCAACACTTGGTGCACCTCCCACAGCCCATTAGCTACTTAGGAAGGAATTAGGGAGGGCTACAAGGTCAGGCTTAATGATGCTAGGAGAGCTCTGCCCTCCGGGCTGGGACTTGTTTGTAGCCCGGCCACAGGTCAGCCCCAGGCTTGACCCTAGAGCCGCTCCCTACAAAATTGGAATTTGAAGGTGGGTAAATATAGCATCTTCTACTTTTTTGTAATTTTGGATTGTAGTAATACTAAGATGTTTTCAACATTTACCATGTACCAGGCACAGAGTTGAGTCACTTAGTCTTTTCTATAATTCCATGATTTAGACACAATTGTCATCTCTGTTTTGCAGATAAGGAAAATGAGACTTTATTTATTTATTTTTTTAATGTCAGTTTTCTCTTTTGTTTTTGTCTTTAATATATATATATATATATATATATATATATATATATATATATATAATTGATTTCAGAGAGGAAGGGAGAGGAAGAGAGAGACAGAGAGTCATTGATCGGCTGCCTCCTGCATGCCCTCTACTGGGATTGAGCCCGTAACCTGGGCCTGTGCCCTTGACAGAAATCGAACCTGGGACCCTTCAGTCTGTAGGCCGATGCTCTATCCACTAAGCCAAACCAGCTGCTGCTAGAGTGAGACTTTAAAAGTTAAATAAGTTACCAAGGTCCAAGCAAGCCCAAGCCAGGATTTGAATGATTACATCTGACCCCAGAGCTCTTGGCCAGTAGGATGGAAGAATGCCAATCAGCGGAAATAATGGTTTTGGTATTTGGTAGCTTGTGGTCAATCTCATCTCTCTCACATAACATTTTTGCATGTAACTAACATCTCTCAGTTTGAGTTTACACTTATGAAGTTGGAATAGCCCCTAAGCTACTGAGTTGTCTTGGATATTAATTGGAGAACATAGAAAAGGACTTGTACTTTGGTGAATTATATGGTTACTTTTGCCCAGCACTTAGGGGCATTGCTCCCCTAAGGTCTGGAAAGCACTTAGCACTGTGCCTGGCCCGTTGAAACTAATAAATAATATTACGAGCTAACATTTATCAAGCACCTGCCCTATGCTGGGCACCGCACTCCATGCTTTGCAGGTGACATCTCTCTAATCCACACAGCGACATCCGGTATGGCGTTGGCCTGGCTACATGAATACCTGGTTTAATCCTCACTGCAACACTGTGGATGTGATGTACCCCATTCAAAGA
Source organism: Myotis nattereri (assembly GCF_964212035.1). Taxonomy (NCBI): domain Eukaryota; kingdom Metazoa; phylum Chordata; class Mammalia; order Chiroptera; family Vespertilionidae; genus Myotis; species Myotis nattereri. The sequence continues at coordinate 10,769,954 of NC_138083.1, read as the reverse complement.
TCAGACCCTGGGACTTGTCAGAGATTTCATGAGCCAAGGTAGGTGCGAGGAGCAGATATCAATCTAGTTTGGCTCAGCCCACAGCCTTAGTTCCTAGCTAGGATCTCTGGAACATCAGTCACTCCACACCCTCTTCAATCATTTTTCTGTACCCAGGAGACACCTGCATTATTATTTTCCTGATTTTTAAAAATGTAAATAAATTTCACCTTACCGCTAGCAGTGATATCTTGGGATCATGGATATCTTATTTTTCCTAATAAATTTTGAGGAAACACTGCTTTTAAAACACAGTAGTTTAACTTAAACTACTTCTTGCCAATATAAAAACTAATTTCTAATGATCAAGTACTATATAAGTGGAAATTATTGTAGTAATTGATTAATTAATCCATGTGAGGGCCACAGAGTACCCTCTAGAAGAGACTTAAATGGCCAAATTAAGGTACGATCAGCAAAATAAAAAGTGATGCTAAAGAAAAAGATGAAAGGAACATGCTTTTAAGGGGCTCCTGTGATTAAATGCAATCAAAAGAGAGCTAATGGGTTAACTCGTTTCTGCCGAGCACAGTTACAGTGTTCAATTTGATAAAGGGCCCTGCAGTAACTTTCACACGGAGAAATGGGAATTAGTGACATTCCCTCTCCAATTACTAATTTTACAGAAACGCAAACAGCTCAGCAAAGGGACATATTGTCTGTTCTATAACGTTTCCGTGAACAAATACATTTGATGGTTGAGAAGACACTCTGAGTGAAATAGGTCCTGCTTTTCAATGTTCCCTCGAGTTAGTTTATTTTGTTGTCAATAGGTTTAATAACTGATTGTGTGTGTGGGTGTTGGGGGAGGGGAACACAGGAGGGTATGAACAATACCAGGGTTATCTCAAGAGTTCCAGAGGAATGATTTGTGTCAAATCAGGTGAGTATTTTTTTTTTAAATTTATATACAGTGTTGTTCACAAGCTAAATTCTCATTGATTTAGCCTCTCTATTCCCCCCTCCTTTTAACTGGGATAAACCCTTGTGGCAAATCTATGAATAAAATTGTCAACCTCTCTGAGGAATGGCTCAATCTATGTATTTATAGACTTCAAATATGAGCGTGGCTGGCATGGTGTGAGGAATGTAAATGCCAGAATAAACAAAAAGGAGCCCTGGCTGGGTACTGGGTAGCTTAGCTGCGTAGAGTACTGTCCCAATATGCCGAGGTTGCAGGTTCGATCCTTGGTCAGGATACGTACAAGAAGCAACTGATGAATGCATACATAAGCGGAACAGCAAATCTCTCCTCTCTCTCTCTCTCTCTCTCTCTCTCTCTCTCTCTCTCTCTCTCTCCCCCTCTCAAATAGATTAAAAAACAACAACTTCATGAGAATACACAAAAAGGAGATGGATTCCTCCACCTCACCATGATTAATATACTTTCTCAATCTTTCTTGGCCAAAATTTATAAATACGGCCATTATGTCTTGACGTATTTCTTGCAATTTGCTGTGTTTGCTCAACTTATGTCGCCCCAAGACAAAGAAATCCTTTGGTGGCATAAATGCAGAGGAGTCTCATCTTTTACAATCCTCATCGCTTTGATTCCCACGATAGCCTTGTGAAGTAGGAAAGAGGTTTGTCTTGGGTCCCAACAGTATCTTTGAGGTCTTCCTTATGGCACTCATTGAATTCCACTGGACTTTTTCATTCATCATCTGTCTTCCTTGTGCAAAGTAAGCTCCCTAGGGCTTTAAATATAGTAGGTGTTCAATAAGCAGTCACTACATAAATGCATTATTTGGTCTCTAAATTCATTCTTGAGAGCAGTGGTTTTCAACAGGGGGGCCGTGTTGCCCCTCAGGGGACATCTGGCACTATCTGGAGACAGTGTGGGTACACTGAGTGGGATAGGGGTGTAGTACTACAAGCATCAGGTGGGAAGAGGCCGTGGATACTGCTAAACAGGACAACTCCCCATAGAAAAGAATTATCCAGCCCCAAATGTCAGTGGTGCCAAACTGGGGAAGCCCTGCTCTAGAGGCGTCTCAGAGTAAAGCTAAAGCCCCTCGTTCACTCGCACCAGCCCTTCTAAGGACCTGGGAGGCTCCGGAGCAATATATTCATGTGGCCACGTGTTCTTGCCCAATGGGCCAGTGCAGGTGGCTACTGGCAGTTTTTGGAGATGGCTACGGGAAAGAGCTGGGCATCCCTTTAACTTGGGGTTAGCAGAATATACACATGTTGTTCTAGGTCACCATGTATACAAAGTTCCTGCTTATCGTACTGGTGTAGGAATGGCCTCCAAGCCCTAAAGCAGTGATGGCGAACCTACGACACGCGTGTCAGAGGTGACACACGGAACTCATTTTTTTTGGTTGATTTGTCTTTGTTAAATGGCATTTAAATATATAAAATAAATATCAAAAATATAAGTCTTTGTTTTACTATGGTTGCAAATATAAAAAAATTTCTGTATGTGACACGGCACCAGAGTTAAGTTAGGGTTTTTCAAAATGCTGACACGCCGAGCTCAAAAGGTTCGCCATCACTGGCCTAAAGCCACTTGGTCACCTCCCGGGCATGGTGAGACAAAGTTACAGGCTAGAGGCTCCACGGGGATCTGAGTGTCTCCGAGGCACCCAGCACTCCATATGTGGGAAGTGGAGGAGACACAGGGTTTAATTTAGGGGACCAGAAGCTAGTCCATGGAAATTTTTTCCAATAATCAAATGTGCAAATGGAAGCAGGATTAATTTCTCATTGATGCTCTGACAAAATAGAACTTCTATTCTGCTCCAAATACACTTGATAGTACAGTGTATACAATTATAAAAACACTATGCATTTCTATTATTTTTTAAGTGATGCCAAATAAAACTTACCAGAATTCTTAAATTGTGGGGCACAAATCACATGTAGCAGTTGTATGAAGGCAAATATATCCATATATGGAGTCACATGTTTTATGTAACCCAATTATCAGTGATATGAAACAAATTTAAATTAACCATATTAGAGAATGGACGGAATGCATAACTTTTTAATGGAAAATATAAAAATACATCATTATAAGAAAAGACTATCACCTACAGATAGCCTAAAATGTGGAAAAGAGATTTGTGACAGAGATGCATCAGGCAGTTAATGAGTAATAACTGTTATGCTATTTTTTCTGGATCCTGTGACATTTTCATCTTTTAAAAATTTGTAATTTGTTATGGTTTGCTATTTTATAAATATCCTCTTCTGTACCTCATTTTATATTCTTGCTATTGTTGTTAATTAGGGTCCCCAGATTGTATAAACCCCAGGCTCTATGTAATCCGGATTTTTCTCTGCTTACAGCTTTCTTAGTCCCTAAACCTGGATGACTCATCCACTTACATCTCTAGACCAGACCTTTCCTGGGAGGTCTTTTGAGTGCTGGACTTGCATTAAATCACCTTGGCATCTGCTCTGGGGATTTCAAAGGCATCTCTCCAAACTCAGTATGCTTGAAGTCACCCTCATAACTCAGCTCCCCTTCCCAGGCCTCTGACATAGTGTTCTCTCGGTGTTCTTTCAATGAATGTGAAGACACCCAGTAGGAACCCTGGAAATCTAGGGCTCATCCTTGGCCCCTATCTCTCCCCTACTCCTCTACCCAATTCATGGCGTTTTGTCAACTGTGTGTTTTAAACGTCTCCTGAACCCACTGATTTTTCCCATCCCCACCACTTCTCTGCCATTGTCTCTTGGACTCTGAGAACCTCCAGTCGTCCACTGGTCTCACTCCCCCTCCCCACCAGCCATTCTTCTGCGAGAGCCCAGCACACTTTGAAAAACACAAGTCTGCTCATGTGCAAAACCTTCAACAGAGGCTCCTCAGTGCCCTTCGTGTTATAAAACAAGCCATCGAACAAAGCCTTTTAACATGGCCTACAAAGCTTTCTCTCTCCAGCTTCATTTTTCATCTCCCGCTGCTCTCCCTCCCAGCTCCGTGCTTTGTCCTGGTGTATTCCCATTCAATCCTCAGGTTTCTGCACAAGCATCACTTCCTGTGGGAATCTTTCTCAGCTTCTGAGAGGTTCAGATCCCCACCTTTTAGACTCTCAGGACAGAGGATTCATTCAGAGCCACTGTTGCAGGAACAGTCTTACAATGGCATTTGCTGCTCTTTAATAAATATCTCTTTCGACCCTAGATGGTAAGTCCCTGAGGGCAGGCCTAAGCCTAGTTTTGTTTATCGTTGTATCCTTAGCACTTACATAATGTTTGCACACAGTAGGTACTCTATAAATCTTTCCTGAATGAGCGAATTAATAAAAGGTATCAGGGATATAGGCAGTCAAAGAAGACCATTTCCAAGGCAAAGACATTTGGTCACATGTGACGATTTTGATGAACTGGGTGGCTCTCCCAGCACAATGGTGAGCAGGATCCCGAGGCTACATTCCGGCTCCGCTGAATGACACCAAGCTTGCTTAGACCTGCAGGGTTACCGGTGTGTCTCAGGGCTTTCTCCCATGCAGGTCCATCCTGAAGAGGAGCCTCTTCCACAGCTCCGACCTCTCCTATCGGACAAGGCCACAGTGTGGCCCAGACACTGGGGCTGGAGTTTTTTGTGGGAAGAGCAAGTGATATAAAAAAGCATTTAAAAAATATTGTTTGTCCTTTTAGAGCTTGCTCTTTTAGGATTCTCACTTTATCTTTTATTGACTTCCTGCCATTGCTTTCCTTACCCAGAATGCCACATGGCCATTGTGTGTGGCGTGATCTGGGAAAGCATGTCATTTATAAAGAAGCTTCCTCCCATTGGAAAACCAAGAGGACCACTTCAGGGTTCCAGGGAAGAGAGATGCAGCATGTGCTCTGACGTTAAAAGGTGTAGTGGGCTGAGCTGTGGCCCAACGATAGCAAGTTCACATTCTTAGAACCTGTAAATTTCACCTTATTTGGAAAAAAACGCATCTTTGCAGATGTGATTACATTAAGGATCTTCAGATGAGGAGATAATCCTGCATTAGCTACTTGTGGGCTTTTACAAGTGTCCTTGTAAGAGAGGAAATTTAACACATGCGTACATGCGCGCGCGCGCGCATGCGCGCGCGCGCGCATACACACACATACACACACACACACACACACAATGGCAATGTGAAGATGGAGGTAGACTGCAGTTGTGTGGCCACAAGCCATAGAGTTGCCAGTAGACACAAGCATGGACCTTCACTTCAGGCCTCCGGAGGGAACGTGGCCCTGGAGACACCTTGATTTCAGACTTTTGGCCTCTGGGGCTGTGAGAGAATAAATTTCTGTTGTCCTAAGCCATTGAGTTTGTAGTAATTTGTTACAACTGCCAAGAAAGTAATACAGAATGAATTATAATTTTTTCATTGCATTTATTTTTTCTGCGATAAGAATTTAATAGTTAAGATCAGGATTGGCTATTGCAGGAAAAGGCCACGGGGCAGTCTGTGGGCTTATTCCTTCTATGGGCTTTAGGTCAAAAGTCTTGACTGTTATGTTTGCTGAGAGGATTGTGAGGTTAGTAAAAACTTGTTAGGTACCTAATGTGATTTAGGGTAGGTGGATTCAGAGCTCTGGGTATCTTCAGTGTTTCCCACAACAATAAGAGCTCATATAGCTATAGTTTCTCCTAGATGGGATCAATTATTAACAACTTGAAACCTTGGGATCATAGGTGACAAATCAGATAAAGTAGTCAGCCACCATTTGGTGGATGACATTTGGGCAGAGAGCAGAATAAGGTGGGAAAGCAAGTCCCAGAGGAAGTGAGTTCCAAGCAGGAGAAACTATAGCTACATAGCCTCTGAGTCAGAGACAGCTTTGGCTTAAGGAATATCAAGAAGGCAAAAAACAACAGCAACAACAATAACAACAACAACAACCACCCCCCCCCCAAAACACACACACGCATGCACAAACAAACAAACAAACAAACAAACCTGGAACTTGCTGAGAATATTATTTGGTGCACATAAGTTTACAATTGTTGCAGTTTCTTTGAGGGGAAAAAGCCTTCTATTATTACATTACATTCCTTTTTATTGTGCTATTACTTTAATCTTAAATCCCACCTGTCTGGTTGGTATAGCTTTGTCTCTCCCCCTTTTTAAATTAAAATCACTTTATTTAAATTGTGTTTCTTGTAAATAAACTATGTAGGGTAAATTATGTCCCATCTCTCCTGTGAGAAGACAGAAAAATGTGAATTCCATGTAGAAAGATTTCCACCGACATTTTTCATATGAACATGTCTTGATACTAAGGAGACACTTCTATTATCTGAACATAATTTACATATACAAAATAACTCATTTCCTTACCAGTTTAAGTGTGTGAGGTATTACTGTGCATGTCATTCAACGTCTCAAGATTTTAGCACCTCTCTTAACATACATGAGTTTTTACAAGTAAAGTCACAGTCTCATCCATCCATAAAGAATGCAGCTAAAATATATAGAATGTAGGCAAAAATTATTAATTTACTTAACTAAGAACAATGTTGGTCTTCGTCATGTCTGTGGTCACGCCGTCGGGGCGGCATGCGTTCTGAGGCGATCCAACAGAGGGGATGGAGAGGCTGCCACTCAGCAAGGCTGTGGCAACTGCACTTTTGGCCAGTATGATACTCCCGGGAGGGGCCCAGCTGTGGTGCAGGCCACAGCCTGTGACTCTGGGAAGGAAGCATCAAGTTTCAGCCCATGAGGGAATTGAACCTCTGACCTTGGCCTCATTAGCACCATGTTCTGGCCAACTGTGCTAATTGGTCACACATGGAAAAAAATTGGAGACATGGAAAAGACGTCAGAGCACAGGATTCTTGACTTTAATGTGTTTGTTTTGATCTGATGAAAAAAAAATCCTTAGACGTTGGAGTCAGATGGAGCTTGCTTGGGTCTTAGCTCCCTCTCTCGATGGCTGGGTTACCTTGGCTTGCTCCCTAAACAATGGGGATAATGATGCCAACCAGAAAAGAATTTGAAATGTCAAGGGAAGTTAAATAATTTGCATGGGATGACCTGGCATTGAGTGCAGCACGTAGTCAATAAATACTCTTCTGTGGATCGGCTTCAATCATTGGAGGGAGAAGTGATGATGCAGATAACCAGAGTAGCTTTCCCCTAGCTGGATTTCCCCTCCTCTTTCTCCACCCTCTGTCACCTTTAATGACACGACTAACATGTTTAGGCACTGTTCAATTGCAAAGTGAAATATTAATGGTATAAGTAAATGTTTGACAGAGTAGACACACATTATTCAAGCATTCTCAGTCAGTTTAGCTTTTAGTCTGTTGGGCACATCGGCCAAGGTGAATCAGTACCCCGCCCCTCCCCACATGTACTCCAGGGAGAGCAGTACAGGAGCCAAGACAACAAGTGTTAGAGACTGAATGCTGGGTGTTCAATCTTTGCCTTCTAGCTGGGGATCCTCCTGGAGCAAACGTCTGCTTCCCCAAACCTTGGTTTCTCATCGGTAAAGTGGGGATCACAATTGTTGGTACCTCTAAGGTTGTGGAGATTCAAGGCGGTAAGAAAGAGGAAGACTTAGCCGGACACATGCAAAGTGCTCAGAAATGCTCAGTAGATTCCCATGACCAAAAGCAACTTTGGAATGACAACTAAGTTTCTGTGGCCACCACCCAAGGGAAGGACACATGTCTCCTTCACAGACTATGCACCTTCGCGTCAGGGCTGATGTCTAACTTCTCTGCGCTGCTCTTTTTTTCAGAGACATTGAGCCCTCATAAACTTATTCACTCAGAATGTACAACTTTATGACAGGTTGTGGGCTACATACACACGAGGTACCACTTTTGTTTGTTTCAGGAGTGAGTGTACCGTGTTAGTTTCCTCACAGGCTGATAATTGGGATCTCAGCCCAACATTCATCTCAGTTCTATTCCAAGGACTTCGTATCCTCTGGCTCTGTCCTTTAGTTCCACATCAAGTTATCCCATCTTGCCCTGCATCAGTGGTGCTGGCCTCTAAGGGAATCCACAGAACCAATGCCCTCATTTCTCCCGTTCTTCATATCCAGTCTCTACTGACTCTTTGCAGGTGTTACTCACACTGTTGTTCTCCAGACAAAACCCTGTATTTTCCCTGAAAGAGTTTCTAATGCAGCGGTTCTCAACCTGTGGGTCACGACCCCTTTGGGGGTCGGACGACCCTTTCACAGGGGTCGCCTAATACCATCGGAAAACACATATATAATTACATATTGTTTTTGTAATTAATCACTATGCTTTAATTATGTTCAATTTGTAACAATGAGATTGGGGGTCACCACAACATGAGGACTGCATTAAAGTGTCGCGGCTTTAGGAAGGTTGAGAACCACTGTTCTAATTTATCCACCCCACTGCCAAAATTTATTTTTCCTCTGTATCTTTCACAGCCCCTCTGTCCCACATGAATCACCTTCGCCCATAGACTTGCATTGAGCCTCCCGCCTCCCCGCCCTCATTCACACCATCTCTCCCTTTTCTTCTCCCTGAGCCCTTTCTACATAGTAAGCACGCATTTCTTGGCCCCATTGTCTTTTCATCATCAATGGTAGCATTTTAAATGTTATGATTGCTTTTGTCTCTGCCATAATAAAATCTCCAAATATTCATTTAATTATTATAGGGCGGCGATTCTCAATCAGGGGTAATTGTGTCCAACAATGGATATTTGTCACTGTCTGGAGACAGTATTGGTTGTCACAACCACAGGGGCACTTCTAGCATCTAGTGGGTAGGGGCCAGGGATGCTGCTAAATAAACATCCTTCCATGCACAGAACAGCCCCACACCTATGAAAAATCTGGCTCAAATGTCAGTAGAGCAAAGGTTGAAAAACTCTGTTATAGATTATGAAGTGTATTTATCTTTAAAAAGCAAAAACAAAAGACAAAGCAGTCACAGGGTAGCTGATAATAAAATGATAATGAACTTTTTGTCATTTATTAAGTGTCTGGCACTGTGCCAACAGCGTGTCCTGTTTGTTTCCTGTGATCCTCACAGTTATCCAGTGAGGTAGGAACTATGATGGTCCCCCTTGCGAATGGTAACACTGAGGCCCAGAGAGGTTGAGTAATGTAATTAGGGTCATACGGCTGATTAAGGACCAAGTCGAGGTACAATCTCTGGCTGCCAATGCTTTATGTTGAGTCACTATGATGAGCACTGATGCATCCAGGAATGGTTGCACTGTGTCCTGCAGAGCAGGGATGTTTAACCTGAGTGTTCTTGGGTGGGGTTCAGGAGGCCTGTGAACCCTCTCAAATGATGTGCCAATTTTTTTTTTTGGAGGAGAAAGGATATGGCTCAGACAATAATATTCTTTAAAGGGGATTTGTGGTAAGCGTATATGGGAAATCCATGAATACCTTGTTCTTGTCTTGCAGGGAGGGGGTGGGGATTGGGCCCTGTTGAAGACTGCTTTCCTGGAAAGGTATGATTGTTCTCTAATGGGTTCCAACACTGCTCAGCCTATGGGCCACCACTGGTTGAACTTGATAAGTCATCAGGCAGCACTGGACTTCCAAGAAACATTAAACAAAGGGCACAGTGGGAATTTGTGGAAATTTTAAGGAATGGGGTGACCTGAGATGATTTAGTTATGTATGATTAGGAAATATAATGTCTTCAGCTGCTAACTGGTTCCACAGTACTGACATATTTGACAGTTGTATCAGATACCTGTGTCACAAGATAGGGTTTGCCTGGGCCTCACTGATACAGTCTGCTTTGATTCTCATTGTCCCTGATTCATGGCTCCCTTAATTACCCACATGGTTACCTGCATTAAAACCTTCACTCGGGTTACCTCCAGCTTTCCTGGCTCAGGAATCACATTAATGCTTTCTTATACTTTCTAACTGATTATATCTACTGTCTAGGACAGTGGTTCTCAACCTTCTGGCCCTTTAAATACAGTTCCTCATGTTGTGACCCAACCATAAAATTATTTTCATTGCTACTTCATAACTGTAATGTTGCTACTGTTATGAATCATAATGTAAATCTGATATGCAGGATGGTCTTAGGCAACCCCTGTGAAAGGGTCGTTCGACCACCAAAGGGGTCACAACCCACAGGTTGAGAACCGCTGGTCTAGGACATTTTAGAAGTCCACCTGATATCTAGCAAGTTTAATACAACTTTCCCTTAGTTGTAGTGATTCATTAAGCCTTTGTTTTCTTTGCTACTTATCTCACTGGTTGCACAAGATGATGGTAATTGCTTCCTTTCTAATCCTTATTCCTCTTATTTGTTTTTCTTTTCTTAATGCATTGGCTGGGAACTTCAGAACCATTTTGTAAAATAACACTGGTGGCCATACTTGTTGTATTGCTAGCTTTGATAGCAATTCTTGTCAATTTTCAACTTGAAGAATGATATTTGCTGTGTTTACCAGTTTAAAGAATTTTCTTTTTACTCAGTTTCTCTTAGTTAAAAAAACCACGAAGAGCCCTGGCCAGGTAGCTCAGTTGGTTGGAGCGTTACCCCCATATACCAAGGTTGTGGGTTCCATCCTGTCAGGGCACATATAAGAATCAACCAATTCGCCCTAACTGGTTTGGCTCAGTGGATAGAGCATCAGCCTGTGGACAGAAGGGTCCTGGGTTCAATTCTGGTCAAGGGCATGTACCTTGGTTGTGGGCTCGATCTCCAGTAGGGGGCGTACAGGAGGCAGCTGATCGATGTTTCTCTCTCATTGATGTTTCTAACTCTCTATCCCCCTTCCTTCCTCTCTGTAAAAATCAAATATATATATATATATATATATATATATATATATATATATATATGAAACAACCAACGAATGCACAAATAAGTGGAGCAACAAATTGATGTTTTCTTCTCTCTCTCTCTCAAAAAATCAATAAATTTAATGGCTAAGTAATTAAGCAACCAGGAAGAATTTTTGAATTTTATCCATTTTGCATCTATTAAGGACATCGTGTGGCATTTAGAAGTATCTTTCTAAATTGACTTTGAACTTTTCTGCACTGATCCATGATGTTCTGGTTCCCCAGTTTAGCTCTCAGAAAACAATCGCACTTATAGGACGTCGAGTAGGAGACTCTCACTGTCACCACCCCTGTGCACCCCACAGCTCCGTGCAACATGCTCTTGGAAATACATCGGCTGAAACGGAATAACTGCTCTGCATATTGCCAACGTGACCTACTTAGACATAAGGTAGGAGAGAACAAATGTTTGTCATTTTCCATAAATACATGTCTCCAGATGTACATATTCACAGGGAGTCTGCACAAATAGCATTATGACATGTTCCAGGAGGTCTCCAGGGTCATAAATCAACCGTACTCAACCAGCAGTGTGTCTTCTGCAGTAGTCTGTCTTTAGTCCTTGAGTCCACCCCTGACCAAAAACAAAGCATGGGATCATTTCATTTTATAAGGCAGTTAATTTTTCCAATATCCAAGGATAGGTGGTCTTTGCTTTGCAAGGTTCTGCTATGCACAAATTCTAGTTACCATGTTTTAGTTAAAGAACACCAGTCCCCCAACAACATGATTCAATTTTGAGGTACCATGATATAGTAACTGTGACAAGTTGTATGAAATATAAACGTCATAGCTAGCTCTTCAGCCCATGAAGCACTATGTGAAAATCAGATGCACCTCCTCTCTCCCCAGTGACCCATCAGGTCCCTTCCTCACTGTCAAGGACTGGTCCCTGTGCGTCTGTGTGCTGTCCACACACAGACAGCAGGGCATGTGGCTGTGTTGCCTCCTCGTCTCCCAGTGATAATCCCATGTAACATTTTATAAGAGTTAGCAATCAAAACAGGGAATCAGCCAACAAAGATAAACATTCAGCAAAGAAACAACAAGTGACCCCAGAAGTGAAATTTGCATTGAATGCACATGGAGTTAGTGGAGAAATAGCCAACCATGGGGATGTGGATGCTGTTTGAGGGACTTCAGATGTTTGGCCCGAGGAACGTAGTGGAGGCCAACGTATCAATAAACGAAGAAAGTGGTTGTGATAAGAAGGTTGGAGAAGTCCCTGAGGAAATGATGCTGGCAAAAAACTTCACACCAAAGGAACTCTGAGATATTTCACGACATTCAAAGTACAAAGTAGGACAACTCACCAAGACATGGGAAGACGTTCTCTTCATGTCATAAGTTGCACAGGAAAAGAAGAACACAGGCTTCAAACTACTAGGAAGTTTCCACAAAGAAATAAGTATTAATTCTCCATGTTTCTAATGATTAAATTTTGGTGCACTAAATAAATTTTAGTTTTACTATTTTTTCATTTCCCTATGCATTTATAAGTGACAGTAAGACAGTTTCAATGTTTTCACAAACATTTTTAAAGGTCAGGGAGTGATTGGAATTTTCCCACTGGGTATTAACAACATTTTGCATGGCTTCAGCTTGCACAGTCATCGTTAGAGCCCCTCATCTCGGGGAAGGTGAGGACGGCCTGCAGCCTTTGCTCATGAGGAAGCTTTGGAAAACAGATCGAGAGAAAAACTTGCACATAACGCCAGCCCTCAGAGGCACTTGATAGTCCCTAAATGCATTTCTTATCACTAGGCATTGATTAGGACATACTTATTTGTTTTACATAATTGTAATCGTGCTTCTTAAGTAAATTTATATCTATTTTTATAGACTTTATTTTTAGGGCAGTTTTAGGTTCACAGCAAAATTGAGCCGCAGTAGGAACAGAGATTTCCTATAATACCCTGCCCCCATCACCCAGAGCCTCCCCCTTACCAACATCCCACAACAGAGGGGTTCATTTGCTACAATGGATGAACCTACACCTCATTGTATCCAGAGTCCATAGTTGGCATCAGCGTTCTCTCTTGGTGTTGTCCATTCTGTGTTTTGACAAATGGATAATGACATGCATCCACCATTATAGTCTCATACACAATAGTTTCACTGTCCTAAAAATCCTCAGTGCTCTGCCTCTTTGCCACTCCCTTCTCCCTAAGCCCTGCCAACCATGATTGATCTCTTTATTATCTCCATAGTTTGACTATTTCCTGTTTTATTTCTCTCCTTAGGGTTGGCTTCAGAATCACAACCAATAGGCTCTAAGCCTCAAACTGGTAGCCAGTGTCTTGAATGCAGCCCACAGCCCAGTTTTGTTTGCCCAGCAAACATGTTGAAATGCACTTTGTTTTTAATGGACCCAATAGGACCGTCACTATTGTTCTGAAAAAATCAGTATGCATTTTCTCTTTGAAAAATCAGGCGATGTGTTAACACTGCTTCACGCTCCCCCACGTTGGCAGGAAGCCGGAGCTGAGTGGCGGCTGTCTCTTCAGAGGAGCGGCATTCACATGCCCTCGAGAGCATTTGAGTTTGTTTTTCCCTGGATGTGACTGGGTGCGTGTACCGGAGTTTTGTCATCTTGTCACTTTGTGGTGAGACCCTGTTTTAAAAGAAAGCTAGCATAAATCAGAAAGCAAAACCAAGAGCTGGAGGGGCACCAGGTTCTGGTGACACCATTTGAGCACCTTCATCCCACTGTCTGCAGCCACCCTCCATGCCAGCGATTTGCAACTGGTCTGTCGCAAGAATTTTTAAAACATCAATTCCTGACGACTAGACACTGACCTCCTTTCCCTTAAAAAACTGGCAACAGCCAACATGATAGCATCCGGTGTGCATGAATCAAAATTATATCTGTGGTGTTTTTCTTTTTTTTTTTTTGTTAGATCAGGAAAAAGTAGAATGTATTTCTTGGTGTGCTGCAGAATTTTAGTAATTAGTTAACCTGTGCCATGAGAGGGCAGAGGTTGGAAATCGCTGTTCTACACCTAACTTATATGAGCCACTAAGCAGCCTTTTTTTCTTAAGCCGTTTCCATTTTTTTGCAACCCAAAGAGTTTGACCTGATACAAACTGAATTGGCTAATGACCAGGACCTAGTTGTCTGATGCAGGACTTGTCACTCCGAATCAGGTCTTCCACATCCCACCCTCCAGTGGACATATTTTGGAGTATCTGTTTATAGCTTTACAGGAACGAGGGAAAGATATTTGCAAGTTTGCGAGCACAGGTTAAAAAAGTAATTGGAAACTAAGTACAAAAACATCTTCAATCAAAGAAACATTTTGTAAGCTGAAATATTGTTTGTTTTTACGATGGGGTATGTATATCTTCATATATAAAACTTCACCATCATTAGGTAGTGCCACACAAAATAACAAACACACCTTTTTCAATCTGGCTATAAATATACGGAATGGAGTTTATTTCACCGAAGCATTACATGCTTCCAACTGATAATATATCAATAAAGGTTCTCACTCCAAGATGTCATTAAAGCCACATTTGTTCATTTCTATTTATTACGAGGAAAAAAAACACAAAATGAAAAAAGTGGATTTGAGTCATATTTCCTGTGAGTTCATCATTTGCTGGCATATAACACTTGCGAATTTTATTCAATTCATTTAAAATGATTTCTAACATGCAGCCAGAAAGTTAAGGGCAGCAAAGAATTCAAAATGATCAGCAGGCATCCGAGATTTCTCTGGAGACAGATTTAGAATCACAACTAAGGTATGTTTTCCTTAAGGAACCGAACCTTAGAAAAATGATCTCTAACGAACCAGAATTTTTCCTAATAAATTCTGCTCATGTGTGTATTGAAATCAGTAGACTCAAATGACCTTCGGAAGATAAGGTGTTTTGTCTTTTTCTTTCTTAAGAATAGGTCAGACACAAGCCAAGATCTATGGTGCTCATTTCAGACACCCTCAGAATTCATTCCCTTTTTCCTTGTTTATTTTGTAACTATGTGTGATTACAAAGGAGTCAGCTGGGCTAAAGTGATGAAAACTGATGTAAACCTTCACCTAGAATTTGAACAAAACCTTTGAGAGGTTGAGAATACCCAGATAACTTCCAGAAGAGGAATTAACACACACACACACACACACACACACACACACACACCAATAATACATAAAACAAGGTGAAAAAGACTTGTGCCTTCCTTAATTTCCCCCAATTGTCCTGGGAGTTGAAATGCTACAGAGACGATTTTCTTTGTAATGGTTTTGCCCTTCAGAGGGCAGCCTTCTAGGAATTGGGTATCTTAGAAGGTAACCTTTGGTCAACATTTTTAGCTAAAGCAGGGAGAGGGCCCAGACCTCAGGACTAGTAGCAGGTCATATCCATGACTCAGTCTGAATGGATCTGGCCATCACCACCACAACCAATGATGTTCACCTTGAGCCAGATGTTCACGTAAGCCTTTGTTGTAGATACTTGGACCAGCCATCATGTTCCATTCCTCCCTCCTCTTCTAGGAGGTTGGAAAGCTCAATAGATATTTCTCAGACTCCCTGCAGTCAGAATTCTGGGTTAGAGGTTGGCTCTATTCATCAGTTGCCCTAGTGAGAGATCTGGAAGGTGAGAGTGGGTCAGATACCTCCTATGGCCGTGATGGTTAACAAGCAAGTGCTCACAGCCTAATTCCATATTTCGGTGTCTGGCTACCAGTGTGGTGGGAATAGTAGCTGAGGTGGTAATGTTGATACAAACAGTGCCCTCCCTTCAGACCAATAGTTCCCTTCCAGTCCTTCCAATGACTTGATAGGCAACTTCTAAGTCTTCTTCCCAAGGCTACACTTCTTCTAGCATCCATGCTCTTGCCCCGTGAACATGCCAACAGAACCACCAATGCATCCTGGCTCATCTAGGACTGTCCCAGTTTTAACACTGAGAGTCCTGATTCCTGAGAAAGCCTCTGGCTCTGGAAAACCAGAATCCTTGGTCATCCTAAGATCCAGCAGCTCCGGGTGAGGCAGTCTATCTACGCCAGCCCTCGCCTGTGGGCTGCACATGTGACGTGCTTTGGTCAATGGGATGCTAGCAAAACTCACCCAGAAGAAGACCTTTTGCTTCTCTGCCTTGGCCAGGAACATGCTCGGCTCTCCTGCTAGAGAATGAAGCCCACATTCACCAGCCAACAGCAAGACATGGAGTGAACGTCATGTGGCCAGAGCTGCCCAGCCCAGCCCTCCCCAAATCTCCAATCTGCAGTCCAAGATTTAAATAAACACTCATCATTTTAAGCCACTGTGTGTGTGTGTGTGTTTTTCAACTTACCATAGCATGAGATAATTGCTGTACACATAATGCCCAAATTAACTAATTTTGTGCTTGAAATATCTATAGTGTTTTCTACTTCCTGTGCTGGATCCTGACGACTCACATTACCCACATTTGCTCCTTTCATTGGCACAACCACCTGATGAGTAGGTGTGACTACAGCTCCCATTTTGCAGATGAGGCTCATGGGTGACAAGTCATCCACGTCCATACAATGGGGAAATGTCAGAGCTGAGAGCAAACCCACATTCCCAACTGCCAGACCGCAGTGACAGACGCACTCAGTCATGTCTGGTGAAAGGAATGATTAGCCTGTTTCTGCTGGAAGGGAAGTGGGAGAAGACAGGTTTATAAGGTCTCCGTTGGGTGGGAGGTCTGAAGAACGTTCAGGCTGCATGCAGGGACCCCAAAGCTCAAAGGATGCTGGCTACCGCAGCACTGAATTCCCCGAGGGTTGCACAACCTCTTCATCTAATATGATTGGTTTTGGCTCTGTCTTCGGATTTCCTCATTTCTTCCATGACAGCCTATGGAATGACAAACTCAAATAAGGACGCACCCTAACAAAGGCAGCATGCCTCACCAGGCCCTCCTGTGATTTATAACCGATTCTCTTTTAACATGTGGACCCAGCACACGGGAGATCGCTGACTAGCTGGAACAATGAACTTGTTAGTTAACAGAATTAACAGTGTGTTGTTTCACCGCAAAGACAGTAATAAAACGGGAGACGTGAAGCCGATATAGTCACAACTGAATCGTACTGGATGAGATATTTACAGCAAAGCTGTTAAAACATTGAATAAAATATGGGAAGAGCAAAAGCAGATGTGTTTTTATTCTTCTGAGTTGAAGCTTGTAAGGTAGAAAGATAGTCTGAGTAATAATCACAGGTTCTGATTCACAATGCATTAATAAATATTCATACGGTACCAGCACGGAAACTTTCCAGGTACAGAAATAAAGTGAGAAAGCCTGTTCTTGCCTTACACTTTGCTAAGTTTAGATTTCCAGACGTGCATGTCAATATCTCCATTAGGTTCTTTGATTTTCTGCAGCACTCCAACTCTTGCTGGTGAAACCCTCCTCCTTCCTTTTCCTTTTTTCTAGTGTCACAGTATTTCCTCCACTCAAACCGGAAGAGAGGGGAGAGAAACGAGGGTGTGTTAATAAGGATGAGACCTGTAATTTGAGGAGCAGACAGTGGAGGGAAATGAGTTTCTCTTTAGGACCAGGCACAGGTAAATGAGCTTTCTATCCCCCTGGAAGCCCGCAGCCCAAATGAGCTCCGACGGTGAAACGCTTGATTTTGCAGGATCAGGCAAAACGCATCTATGTGCTCTCCTCCCCCTTCTTTTCTGATGATCTAGTGTCGTTTTCAAAGGAGCAAGGGAGTTTTTGAAACAATTGGGGAAAGTAACTGGGACACGAGTGAATCAGGACGCTGCGTCCAGACTGTTTTCTGCATTTCTGAAAAGCAACTGTTGGGAGAAGGGAGGGAGAGGCTTGGCCCAGACCGAGCTCGCGTTTTATGGGGGAGGAAGGAAGAAAGGGAGACACAGTGCATTGCAGGGTCCAGGCCACCCCTGGCTGGGGCGCACGGCTGGCTCTCCCTGTGACCAGGAGCCTGGATCTGGGGGGCTCCTTGATGGATGACCAGGAGCCGCCGGGGGTAGCACACCGGGACTCGTTGAGGTTGCCATGACATCCTTTGTTCCCACTTCCTGCGATCACTGGCGCGTGTGTACCTGGGCTTGTATGTAGAAGCACAGGGCTTTGTGCCGCATTTTCCTTTTCTCTGTGTTTCCTGAATCCCCTGTCTTTTTGTCTCCGCACATCACCACGTCTCTCCCCGGATTTGCACGGACTCTCATGCGGGCTCCATTCTTTGCTTCCCCTCAGGTTCTCTCTCTTGGCTCCAGATGAGGTTTGGTTGTTGTCCTCTCCGGCCTCACCCGGTCCCCGCCCCGCCCGCCTTATTTTTTTCCTTTTAACTAACGCGCTGCCCACTGACGCACATTGCGTTTTTCATTCCCTTGCTCTGCTGCCTCTTCTCCAAAAACCTGCATGTGCTGATCTGGGCCCTTGCCTGTGGTCTGATGCTGTTGAGAGTGAGAGCTTCCAAGCTGGGGCTCAAAGGGGAACCTCTTCTCACCAGCACCTCCTCCCCGACCAACAGGGCTCTCCTCATGCCCAGGTCCGGAGCAAGCAGGCCCCCCAGGGGTCCAGCCGCCCAGGACCCCTCTGGATGGGGGCTCCCCGTGTGTTGGATGAGGAACACATACCAAAGGAGGGTTATGAAAATTGTGAGACATTTTACGTGTGTACCTGTAACAAGTGAACTCTCCCTGCACAGGCTACACAGCTGTGCTGCGTGTAGGGAAATTACGGGCTTATACACAATATTCAGTGTGCACTACACACAGGACCCACTAAGGAAACCCAGCCGCAGAGGGGGTATCTTTGAAGGCATGCCATATTTGAAAGCTAGTAGCAGTGGGTTTATTGGCTGAATCCTGAAGGAGCTGGTTGGCTCCTTGATCTTATTCGATTCCCTCGCGCTCTGTACTCAATTAATAAGGCGTTTATTCTCAGTGGGCGGGACGAGAAGTTTTAGAAGGCACGTTCCTCCCCCCAGTAACTTTAGGAGAGGAATTAATTGCTACTGTGCAATCATCTCCTTTGGAGGACTGTTTATTTGGAATGTGTTTCTTGTCTCTTTTCCCTTCAGATTTTCTTCTCTGTGAAATTGGACAGCCTAAATGTTAACTTTACTGGAGCTGAACATACTGTAACACTTAACCCAGGTGAAAAATGACTGCTTGCCAGTGACTTTTACGTCTCTATGCAGACTGTGCTGGTGACACGGCACGGTTAAATATAATGTGTTCACATGCAGAGAGGGTGGGTGATCCAGGCCAATGACAGGCTTCCTTTGAAAATGCAAAGATTGCAAAAAGCGAGCCAGGAATGGCTACTTAGAAATTTGTGCAAATAAGAAAAACATACTTATTACTTTTTTAGGCATTGGTCTGTCCTTTACTCTGTGTTGGGTGTCTCTATCCATTGGCTAATAAAGATTTTCAGCTACGGGCGGGGGTTTGTTTCCCCCCCAGGTAATTGGTAAATGAAAGAGCCAGACTCTAATAAGTAAACGATGCGTCTGATAAATTGAATAAATGCATGATTCAATAATGTTGGCACAAACTGGGTTACAATTTTGTCCCAGTTTAAATCTTTAGCATACTATGCTCCCAGGACCTCATTCTTAAGAGAAAGCTCTGTCTTTATGAATGAAATTGATTTGCAGAAAATGAAGCATTTGGCTGAGTCTGTGGCTCATTCCAGATTGCACAGCGAGTCTGAATTAAGGCTGTGTAATAGGTTCCAATCCCATGGTCCAGCAATTGGACCATTGTCTGTTAGCTTCCTTTAGAATTAATTTCTCATCACAAATAAATGTGTTCTCACCAAGGGCTGAACATACTGACGCCGAGCATATTTCCTAACAGATATTTCCAAGATACACACACACACACACACACACACACACACACATTCAAATATGCAATGCAAGGGGCATTTGCAGCAGCTGGAGGAAGTGAGGGGTACTTTTGTAGTCAGAGGGGAAGCAGAAATTCTGCTAGATTGTGTTTTTCTGGCCAACCTTGCCCGTCTAGCTCTGGTTAATGCACACACATCTACTAACTGGGCCCACGGCTCTGACAATGAACCTGACAACCTGGCCAATCAGATCCAAGTCTACCATGTTGCCAGGGTAACTAATACACAGTCACAAAACCAGAATGATCACAGTGGGGAAAAACATACAAAATGCAGTATTTTCATGCTTAGCGAGAAAGGGAAAAAACCCACTAGGTTAACCATAGGTATTTTTTTTCTGCCTATTTTCCACGTTGGAGGCTACTGCTCTGGACAGAATTAGAAACCACTTCCAGGTCCCTCCCCATTAAAGGGAGAGATGTTTTCTAGAAAGCCCACACCGTGTCTCCAGGAGTGGCGTCCCATCAGCAATGAAGCAAACATAGCTGAGATCAGTGTGCCTTGTAGGAAGTAGCTGCACATACAATGCTGTTAAATGGGAGCCAGTGCAGAGCACAAGCTTGTGATAATCACATGGGTGGGGGCGGGGTTCTACTGCTCTGGGCGGAGCCCACGTGCTTGGGGAATCTTGCAATTGTTTTTGCCCAGATATTAGACTACCTCAGGCTTCCTCTCCAGAGCCGTTGTGCCCTTGGTGTGGGAGGAATCTGTAAAGAGCGAGAGCTGCCTTGTAAATGGAACTGGAGTGTGAGATGTTCTCATTCCTTCCTTGCCGGGGGCCACTTGCTTTTATTCCTGAGTTGATGCATCAGTGAGCGGAATCCACGTTATGACATACAAGCCACAGAGATTTTTCTCAGCTGTGCTACGAACTCAGTCTGGGCTTTTCTCAATTCTGGTTAAAGAATTCAAGTATGACTAGCAATGAAGATATTAACAGCAGTGCTAATATTAATTCTAGTAGGTAAGAGCTACTCTCTGCCTACTCCTTGACAGTTACCGTGCTAGCTAGTCGCATGGAGTTAATCCTTACTCTTTGAGAAGACCTGGTGGAGTTTATACAGTCATTTTCCCACCACCAAAGAAAGAAACGTCTCTGGGGTTCAGAGAAATTAAAGGACTTGAATAGCAGAGACTGGGTGCAGGGGGGACCTATATGGTTCAAACCCAACGTCGCAAGGTCGATGCCTTCTATGTAGATATTATGAGAAGGTCCTGAGGGCCAGCAACAGCTTTGTGCACATCCTATGCTCATGCTAGGGCAGTGGTTCTCAGTCTCGGCTGCACATTAGAACGACCTGGGGATCTTTTCAAAATCCTGATTTCTGGGCCTCACCCTCCGGAAATTCTGTTTCTTTGTTATGGGGTGGGGCCACAACATTAGTAACAAAGAGACAGATTTCCCGGAGGATGAGGCCCAGAAATCAGGATTTTAAAAAGATCCCCAGGTGATTCTCATGTGCAGCCGAGGCTGAGAATGACTGTGCTAGCGTCATAGCAGAATTCCATGACAGCCCTCATGATCCTTGCCTTTGTGCCATCCCCTCCCCTTGAGTGTGAGAGCAACTCGTGAATATGATGAAATATCATTCCTCTGAAAGAAAGGTTTTTGCAGATGTAAGTTAAGATGTGTAATCCAGTGACCTTAAAATAGAGAGATCCTCCTGGGTGGGCCTGACCTAATCAGGTGAACCCGGGAATGAGATGGGAATCCTCCTGAAGAAAGAGATCTGAAGAATGAGAGGGACTAGACATGAAGAAGAGTCTCTAACAACAGTCGTTTCTGGTCTTCTCACAAGCCGTTGGCTGAGAAAACCGCAGTTACCCAGCAAATGTGCCAGACGCCTTGCGTTGCCGCTGAGGTCCACTCCCCACCCCTGACCTTAGGGGCAGCACCAGCTGGCTCCCTGGCCCTCCAGGTTTCAGTGGGGTGAGCTGGCAAGAAACAAGAGAGAAGACAGTGAGGCTAATGTGTTTAATTCCTGTGGCATCGCCTTGGCGACTGTTTCCTCCACGGTCACTCTTCCTCTTAAGGTAGCCTATTCCACATGGCCGTTCCTCCCTCCTGATTCTGGAAGTTCCTCCTGCCCCTGCACTGTCAGGCCAGTGGATGTACCAGCTCCTTTGACTCCCTGAGGCAGGGCCCCTCTGTGAATGGTGCTTTCACTGAGCGATCTGTGAACCATGCTAATTTGATACCCTGAGACTATTAGATTTTTACTATTCATTAAATAAATAGATTCTGGTTATAGCTTTCTCCCTAATAGAGGGGTTGCATTTGGCAACATCTATTTTGGCTGTTTGAGGACCGTTTCTTTTGCTTTTCGTGGGGATAGAAATTGGTAGAGAAGTGACCTCGGCATGAATGAGGTATTTCGGAATGTTTTGCTCTTCCGGTTTCACACTCAACTCTACCTCATTTTGAAGCAAGCTCCGGTCTGGATCCATTGAAATACGAGCTGGCATGATGAAGGAACGAACCCTCAAAGAAGACAATTTTGAAAGGTCGTTTGTGCGTGTCTCCAGCAAAACGGAATTGCGTCTTGCATTTCATTTTCTGCACATTACCTTGGGAACCTCTAGAAACGGCGTGTGCATTTGGCTCTGATATGGAACACTTCTATTTTGCATATTGACATGCATTTCAACAAGATAAAGGTCAGTGATGGGGACAGCACTGCTTGTTGGTGTGACAGTCGACATTTACCTGAGCCTTCTCTATACACTGCAGCTTAAAATAATTTAGTAAAATAATTGTCACGATTGATTTTTATTTTCCGTTTGGACCCAGAGTTCATCCTCATGGCTCTGGGGCTAAGTACTTTCCAGAAGCTTAAATTTCCTTTGGATGGGAATTCATTTCTTAAGTTCTGGGTAGATGACAAACTTTGATTGGAATCACAGAATTTTATGATCTGTTGGCGAAAGCTGGTGAACCCAGTTGCTGATGACACCTGTTCATCGAGTGATACTGGAATGGCAGGCAATGAATGGCTGGGAGTTTTTGAGTATAACCTTCATATTTATAAGTCACGAATCTTCGGAGGATGTTGGTGGGGGCTCGGCGGGAAAGGTGGGCATTTAAACATTGTCACCACAGTAGTAGCCCCCATGAGGTTTACCTAATAATTTACCTGGGTTGCAGGTTTGTTCAGGTCCCAGGTCAGGGTGCGTGCAGGAGGCAACCAGTTGATGTCTCGCTCTCATACTGATTTCTCTCTCTCTCCCACCTTCCCTTTCACTCTCTCTAAAAAAAAAAAAACAATGGAAAATATATCCTCTGGTGAGGATTAACAAATCCAAAACAGATTTATTTTGGATTCTGACCTCCCGGACAGTAGGATAATACATTTGTGCTGTTTTAAGCCTCAACGTGTATGATAATTTGTTACAGCAGCAGGAGGAGAGACTCATACAAAGTGATCTTGAGGGGGGAACAGAAAGATAGGAATATGTCTCCATGATGGCAGCTCCCATACTGGCCCTGAAGTTGCTACTTCTGATTTAATCTTATGCACAAGAGAAATAAACCTCTATCTTCTTTAAAACGTGTTTCTTTTTGGTTTTGGTGTTAGGTACCCTGTGTTGTGTTTTCTTAGCTTCTGTATGTGTTTGCTTGGTAGCCATTAATTACGGAGAGACTAATGGGCAAAGTGGTTTCCATTTCCTCTGCCTCCGAGTCCACACTCTGAACCATTTGCTATGTAACCCACACACCAGGGGTTATGCTCCCAAGTCTAGCAGAATGACTCCAGCTAGCCAGTCCCCAGCCTTTACCCTGCCCTGCCCGCCTTTCCTGCAGGATCCCAAATAAAGGCCGTGGCCCAAGGCTTCCCTTGCTTCTCTTACCCCTGCCCAACACTGCCGCGTCCCCTGTGGCCCTGCCTGGTGTGGCAGGCCTCTGGTCCCTAGGGGAGCTGTGAGTCACATCACAGTTTCCTTTCAATGGCATTGATATCTCCATGTCATCACTTAGTCACCTTTATAGACCTGTTAGCCACCAGTCCAAATTCTAAGTGATACAAGGAAAGGTACAATAAAAAAAAAATTAAACCATCATTTCAGAGAGTAATAATAATTTGAAGTAAACAAATACGGTTATATGATAAGGAGTGGTGGAGGTGGGGTGACAGATTTTTGTGGGGGCGGCCTTTGAGCTGAAGCCTGGATGACAAGGAGGAGCCATTTGTGTGAAGGTAGGGGCCTGTTCAGGTATTTCAGGCAAAGGTGTGGAGGTGAGTGAAAGCTTTGGGAATTAGAAGCCCAGCGTGATTGGGGTATCAAGAGAAACGGGGAAAGGTGAAGTCAGAAGGTGCCCGACCAAGATAAGGAAGTTAACCTTTATTTTATATCCTGTGGGAAGCCACCGGGGGTTTCACGTGGAAGTCATTGGCTCCAGTGTGCACTTTAAGAGAGCTCTCTGGATATTGCTAGCTTAAGCATGTGAGAAGCTGCCCCACCAGATGGTATGGTCCAATTCTGTCATGCCAACTCCCGTCGGCCCCTCCTGGGGCCTTCACCATTACATTATAGCTGACTAGTAACATTCATATGAGTTATGATCCAGGACACCAGAGCTCGGCTGCCTTTTTTTTTGTGGTTTCTACATCAGAAACAGCTTTCTATGAGGCTGATAAATATAAGTACTTGGAAGTATTTTATGGATCAATGAAATATTAATGGACCTGGAGGTGCTTTAAGTTTATTTATAAAGGTAGGTCATCTATAGGTCAAATACCATTATAGCAAATGCAATTGTAATGAATATCTTTGATAAATATGGTTTTTAAGCCCCAACCCATGTCCTACTTATTTCAAACAATACGTGCTCCAGGCTTATACTTTCTTTCATGCAGTTTTGAAATCCAAACACCACCTGAATGCCAAAGTTGGTCTCTTTTAAATTTTTAAACAATGCACTGAATGGCCAAAATGGAATTTCACTGATATAAGTGTCTATAAATATACACATATATTTTATTCTGGTGAGTAAGAATACCCATGCATTTTACTACAGAAATGGTGGGTTTGACCACAGGGACAGGTACCAGTCTCCTTGGGAGTGTTACTTAGATCTGTAGCAAATTACTTGAGATCCAAGTAATGCCTGAATTCCGAAATATATTGGGCCTAAGGGGTTCCAGATGGGGGATTACGAGCCTCCACAAGCATATGCATTTTTGGAAAGCATAAGAAAAGCATGTGAATTGTAACTATTAATATTAGGAAGTTGGGGGGGGGCATTTAAGAGAGATTACAGATAGAGAAGTCTCACAAGTCCTCATAACACCTTTGCTGTCCCACTAATTTTACAAAGCCTTTACAAAGCGACATCTGTGGTACAAAACATTTGTGGATGGGGATGGAGAATTTTGTTCTCCTGTGAGCTCTGTGAGGTCAGGGACTAGGTTGACCGTTTTTATCACTGTACTCTTGATATATAACTGAGCTTGAAAAATAGTAGATGTTCAATAAATATTTTGAGAATACACGTAGTCAATCAGTGAGGAATCCTGGCAATCAAATTGTAGGTAACTCACCCAAGCTCTGGGAGGGGTGGGGGGGGAGGAGCGTGACTGGAATTCAGGCCTTTAAACACCTTCCAAGGTTTCTCTCTATACAATAATTCCCTTATCTATAGTCCTGCTTTCCATGGTTCCAGTTACCCTCAGTCAACTGTGGTCTGAAAATATTATATGAAAAATTCCAGAAGTAAGCAAGTCATAGGTTTTAAATTGCGTGCTGTCCTGAGTAGCATGATGAAGTGTTTGTTATACATCATGCTCTGTCCAGGCCGGGACATGAATCATCCCTTTGTCTGGCATCTGCACTCTGTATCCACTCCCATGAGTCACTTAGTAGGCATCTCTGTTATTAGATAGATGGTCATAGTGTCCCACTGTTTGTGTTCAAGTCACCCTTACTTTGCTTAATACAGACCACAGAGGCAAGAGTAGTGATGCTGGTTATTCAGGTCTGTCAAAGGGAAGCCATAAAGAGCTTCCTTTCAGTGAAAAGGTGAGGGTTTTTTACTTAACAAGATATTTTATCATCTTACATCATCACAAGAAGAATAAAGGCGAGTGCAGTACATAAGATATTTTGAGAGACCCTATTAATATGAATTTTACTATAATTGTTCTTTTATTATTAATCTTTGTTAATCTCTTACGTTGCCTGACTTATACATTAAACCAGGGGTCCTCAAACTATGGCCCGAGGGCCACATGCAAATACAAATATTGTATTTGTTCCTGTTTTGGTTTTTTACTTCAAAATAAGATATGTGCAGTGTGCATAGGAATTTGTTCATAGTTTTTTTTTAAACTATAGTCCGGCCCTCCAATGGTCTGAGGGACAGTGAACTGGCCCCCTGTTTACAAAGTTTGAGGACCCCTGCATTAAACCATGTCTTAGGTGTGTATGAGGAGGAAAAAACATAGCATGCATAGGGTTCAGTACTATCCACGGTTTCAGACATTCACAGAGGTCTTGCAAGGCATTTCCTGTGGACAAAGGGGGACTACTTCGCCATCACTAGCTTGCTAAAATGAAAGAAAATTGAAGCCTTTTCTGAGATCATCAAAGGGTTAGAACACAAAGAAGGAAGAAGAATGCAAGGGGTCTTTGTTTCAGTTGGACAAAGCTAACCAGTCTGTGTAAATAGCCAAGGTCCTTGTTTCTCGATAAAAGAAGACTGATGGGTTCTAATCCAAAAACATCATTGCAGTGAGACATTATAAAAGCAACACATTCACTTTGAAAAATAAAACCTATTAAATTCAAGGCATTACAATTTCCCACTGTGAGGCTGTGGTACCCGCGACTAAATTTCATTGTGTGTCTACAGTCCTTGTTGCCAACTATGTTTCGTATTATTAACTGAGATTCTAAGAATATCTTCTCTCCATAGCTAAAGTGCTGTTCTGTTCCTCATGTGACACAATTTGCATACACCTAAGGTTTTGTCCTTAATTTTGCCTTTTTTCTGTATTCCCTGTATCCTACTTAGGAGCCAGTCCTGTAGACAACGCCTCCAAATAGCTTCTGTGTATGTTCACTTCTCTGCTGGTGCGGTGCCCGCCTGGACAACTGCGGCAGCTTCTGAGCTGGTCTACATGCTATTCATTCTTGACATGTCAGGCTCACTGCTCTCCTAAAAGATGGAAACTAGTGTAGGTTGTGTTCTCCAGCAGCAGACCCTGAAATGAGCATTTGTGTGAAAGTATTTATGAAGTGTCCCTAGGAAAGACCAGAAAGGGAGTAGGGAAGGGAAAGATGCAGAGAAAGCATGCCATCTCCATGGGTCCTAGGGAAGGGGACTTGGGTTAAGCCCACAGGAGAGCTTTGGAGTGTAGACCATACCTCAGACTGCCACAATCAGGAGCAAGGGAGCTGGTGTATTGATACTCCTTGTACCTACCAGTCATCCCTAAGGGCTGCAGCCAAGGGTCATACATTCCCAGATAATTCAAGCTCTGAGTATACCGGAAGTACAGTGTTCTCAGAATGGCTCCAGGAAATAAGAACAATGGTCTTTATTCTATGGGCGAGGAAACTGAGGCACAGGATGGTCCAATAAATTTCCCACGACCATACAATTAGGAGTGTTGGAGCCAGAATGTGACCCTGGAAACCTTAGAGTCTGTCTTTTTACCCACAGCTTCAGACAATGCTCTACTCTCTCACACACAAGAAGGGCGGGCAATAGCAGCAGTGCCAGAAGACATCTGCAGAATAACTGGCTTATAATTTTCCAGAGTGTCAAGGTCATGAAAGTCAAGGAAAGACCAGGGGACTGTTCCAGACTGAAGAGGTTAGAAGCATGAGAGCTGGATACATGGGATGATTCTGAATGTGATTCTCTTACTACAAAAGTCATTCTTAGGACAGTAGGAGAGACATGAATAGGATCAGAGGATTAGGTGATCGGTATATTTCATGTTAAGTTCCTGAATTTGAAAATTGCTTGTGGTTATATAAAATAGTGTCTTTGTTTGTAGAAAATACACAGTAAGGTGTTTGTGGCATCAGGTACCAACTTAGTCTTATATTTCAAGGGTTAAATTTTCTGCAATTTTGAAATGGCCCCAAGGAAAAAAATTTCAAGCAACACTTATTGAATAATTATCTTAATTACAATTCTTAGCTTTGAGTTTCAAAATAGATATTTAGTAAGACTATATGGTTTTAAAAGCCAAGCTTTTTACAGGAAAACACTGTTATTCTGGGTATTTCCCAAACTAGCTTTTTGCATCTCAGGAACCAAACCATAGTGGGTAGACCACAAAGGCAAACTTAGAGTGGGAAAGGTGAGGTTATGCATTCAGAGAAATTTCTGATCCCACAGAACAGGAAGGGCCCTTGGGGGCCAGAAATAGGAGCCTAGGAATGTGGCCAGGATAGGGGGGAGCAGTAATTTTGACAGGAGCATTCTGATTCTAGTTTTGAGGGCACCTAGCTCTTTAGTTTGCAGATTGGGGAAAATGTAAGCTATTCAGGGAAGCACTGCATTGGGAAATGGGTGCCTCAGACATGGCTTGGGGCAAGAGAATACCATTGGTCAGCCTGAGCAGCCTCACAAGGCCCTCTCCCATCCCCTGCATAGAGTGAAATACATGGTTCAATGGGGAAAAATTAACCACTGTACCAACAGGGATGTGGAAGTGTTGTATGAACCATTTTCCATAAAGAAGACTGGGTTCAAGTAAAGGAAGTTTAGGTGATTGGGACTTCGAGCTCAGAGGAAATGATGAGATCTATGGTCATCAATACCAGATGCCAACACAGAGCCCAAAAGCATTGAGGGGCTCAGCTCCACCTTGGCAGACACCAGCCCAGAATGCCCATTGAGAACGGAGGCTACACTACACGACAGTAATTGCAATAAGGATGGAGGGTGATGCCTGAAGACCATGAGCAGAAGGAACCAATGTGGAAGCACAACTCATAGGCCAGATGTACCTTCCCAGAACTATGAGGACATAACCTTTCTCTGGTACCCCACTGCATCTTGGGAATGGGGCAAAAACCCTAAGACTGGAGAGAAACTCCAAAAGGCTGGAAAATTGCCCCAAAGAAAATTAAACAAAAAGAGGACCCAAGAGTAAATTAAACAAAAAGAGTAGGGATTTCTGCTATCAGTAGAAATAAATTTTGAAAACAAAAGGATTATATGTTAGATGAAATGATTTGTATAATCTGCTTCCCCCATCTTAATTTTTATACACTGGAGCCATAGTTATAAATGTCAACTTCTTTACAGAAATGATGTCCATAATGACAATGATGAGAAGGTATGAAGGTAAGGTCATGGGTATCCTTTGATAACATGTTATTGAAGGCTCTTTTAAAACTGAGGTCTGGCTAAAGAGAAGAAACCAGTGATAGAAAGGATTGGGGAGGGGGGCGGGGGGAAATGTGCCAGGAAGAAATAGCCCTGGCAAAGGCCTTACAATGATATTAAGCCTGGCATGATTTAGGTCCCAAAAGGGAGCCAATGGGGTTGAGGTTTAGAAAGTTAGGGGTGGAGAGACCAAGGATGAGTTACAGAATCAGAAGCAGGCAGGGACCAGACAATGTAGGGCCTGGTAGACCACGGTGAGATCACGGTAGATTTTGTATTAAGTATAAGGGGCACCCGTGAAAGAGTCCTAAGGATGAGTACTGTGTGATTTAATGGGATCATTATAGCCCGTTGGGTAGAACAAGGAAACTGGGAGACCAGCAAAGAGGCTATGGCAGTGGAAAACCAGAGAGGGACTAAAATGGGTGGTTTCAGGATATAATTTTAATGTAAAACTGCCAGAACTTGCTGGTGGATTGGAAGAGGAAAAAAGAGAAATTAATGATAATTCCTAGGGCTTTGGCTTGAATAAGTCAGGCAGTGGTGGAAGGGGTGACTGAGTCATTGACTAAAATGGAAAGACTAGAGCTAGCATGGAGTGGGTTGCCTTTACATCAGTAAAGTTTGGCTACTTACTGATACCTAAGTTACTACTCAAGAACAAGGATCTGTTGAACCATAATCCCCCTTCCAACAAGAAGAATGATGTCAAGGCATGCAATATATTGAATATAAGACCACTTCCAAGGCCATCTGTTTTTAGTATAAGGGTTTGATTTAGTTAGTAATCTATTAATGGAAATGTTTACATATGAACTTGGATGCCTTGCTATAATTAAAATAACTCCTGAATTTTATCAACTGAGACCTACTAAAGGTGTTAGATGATAGAATAAGTCTCCATATTCTCTTCAATATGAACAACCATCTAAATTTTTCGACACATGTAGTGTTTGGCATCCATTAAAAAAAGTACAACAGAAATATTCCATGCTTAAAGCAGTGCTGAAAGAAAGGCTAAAAATTCCATATTGCATAAAAGAAAGAGTTAGGTTGCCACCAAAGTGAAAGGAAATCAATGGGACGACTTTGGAGACCCATTTCAATCTGTTGTTGACATTGTTTTCTGGTAGTAATTTTCTCAAAATGTTAACAGTATTGAGTTTGCCTATTGATTCTATTATTTTTGACCCTGCATTAGTGTGGGCTAATCTTACATGCCATAAAATTTCCTTTCACAGCTAAAATTATTGTAGGACTCTGGGGGAAACCTGCTGTTGGGCCAGGCACCCCCTCAGGATTTTGATGAGCGTATAAGCGGCAATAATGAGTTATGTTGACTTCCAATACACTTTCGTGTTGTTTACATTTTATTAAATGGTTTAAACAGGGTCATCATATAAATGATCAACATATCGACTGAAACGCTCAAGCTTGAATGAATTGAAGGCCACAGACAGCGAACCAGATTGGTCAGCTTGAATCTCAGTCAATAGCATAAATATATATATTTGGCTACCCAATCGAAGCCAAATTTATATTCATTATTCTGAAGCCCTTGCTAAATAAATAGCTACAAAGCACATCACAGGGAGATGCCCTGTCTACTTACCCAGTAGCCCCCCAGCTATGATCCTTCCGAAACAAAAAAATCCAAACTGCATGAATTCAGCTGATTGAGGAGAGTTGCTGAGGACAGAGTAAATGGGAGACCAAAAGCTTTTGAATGGTTTTCCTGGGAAAAGAATAGATTTATTGTTGGTTCGAGGTAGGGGAAACTTGGCAGCTGTGTTTTCAAAGGGTTTATGAAATATAGGCACAACATGTCATTAGCGTCCCATCCGCTCCCCGCCCCACCCCTCCTGCATGTCTCCATAGGAGGTCAAACCACCTGTAGGCCACACACTCCCCCCGCCCTTGCCTTTGATGCTGCAGCTACCCAGGCTGCCTGCAAAGAAATGTCAGGATGTACTGGCACAATGCCAATGGGTGTGCCCACAAAACTTAGAAGCCTGTTGCTAGAGGAGGTGATTCGCCTCTTAATGATTTGATTATATGCTGCATTTAATTACTCCACTGCGCAAGAGCAGCAACGCTCCCCACGCCCCCTTGGCTGCTGGGCTGCCGACCTTGAAGACCTTTAGAAAAGAATTTTCCAAGTTCTTTTACATTTTTTACAATTTTTCACATTTTCTCTCCTCTAGAGAGAGGGGGATTGAGTCGCTGGGAAGAAAGGAGCATTTTCTCATCCCACAAAACAACATTCACCAATAACGGAGGGAGGAGGTATGTCAGGACAACAGTGACGACCATTGTAAGATGTGCCCTGATTTGTATTCTGTTGTCTTGATTGAGCCCGTGCAGTAATACCGGTCTTTATTTCCAGGTAAAGTTCAGTGAGATTACCTGGCTTGCCCAACACAGAGATAGAAAGTGGATGAGTTAGGGGTCCAATTATGGTCTTTTGAACCCAAAACCCAACTGTTTCGGTTGTTTTTTTTTTGTACCACCCACCTTTTTGTGATTTAAAAGACCTCACTTTGTAATACAAGTTGGGTTTTTTGGAAGCGGACCCTGAGGTTCAAAATGTTCACTGGGACCAATACTGATAAACAGAAGGGGAGGAAGCAGGATTGGGCAGAGGCAGCAGTGGGACTGAAATGCAGGCCCAGGGGAGGCTTGGCCAGCCCTGCGGGGAGCTCCGGCTTGGTATTGCCCACAGTGTCCCCATTGGGCAGAATTGGGTGGACCTACATGCCCCCATCTCACTGTTCACTCTTCCAACTGCTCTAAGGGCGAGACCTGGGGTTAGTTAGCTTTTTGCAGCTCTGGCAGCTCCTGAATTCAAGAAGAGACAGCTGGGCAGGGCATCTCTGTGTCTACAATACACTGTTTTCAAATCTATCTGTGGAAACACTACCCATTTAAGAGAGGTACAGAGAGGAAGTAAAAAGATTGTGGGGTTCTGGACTGGGACATCTGAGTTCTTATCCCAAACTTACTTCTTCCTGGCTAGGGCATGGTGGTAGGTTAGCTGAACCCTGAGATCAACCCAATCTGTAAATGGGCTTGTTGGCAGCATTGTATTGACTTACGATTAGGACAGGCATGATTTCTGCAAAGTATCTTTGGTCCATGGGGGACATTGTTCTGGACCTCTGGAGAAAGAGACCACATTTTGGGCCACCGATCCATCTCCCAAATACTGAACTAACCATGCCTTTCCTCTTGGTCATCACCATTCTCTTTCTGCACAGACCTCCCCGCCCCCCCCCCCCCCCGCCCCCAAAGCACCATGGAAACCCCTGAACCTGCAGCTGGATTGTCCTCTAGGCCCTTCACTGTAGTATCTCACCCCAGAGGGCTTGGGAATGAGAGGGGCCTCCCCTGACCTTGGGGTGCTGTGAATGGCTGTACCATTGATATGATAATCCCTCCCTGGAGCTCAGCACAGCAGAGGCCAGTTCCCAGATCCAGGTTTCTCTCCTTTGCTGGGGGCTGCAAGGGAAGCCAAGCACCAAGGCAGCTGGGTAGAGCTTGAGGCACACCTGCCTTGCAGGCTCAGGATTCAGGTGAGGGCAGAGGATACTCCTAAATGTTTAATGAGTGCTTATTATTATGGGTTGGCCACCGAGGCATGCCTTTTGCATGAATTTCTCATTCAAGCTTAACAACAGCAGCCAGTGTTGGAGATGAGAGTTGAACCAGGGCAATCAGACAGCAGGCTGTGTGAGGCCGATGGGGAACATGAGGGGAGTTTGCCACATTCACTTCCGTGAAAGCTGTGAAGTCTTAAAATCCCTGTGTTGGATTCACTGCCCGGGTCCTTTCCTTTTAGTGAAAGAAAGTCCCATTTTCCTATTCATTCCATTGCCCCTGGCTTTAGTTTCCTCTTTCTACAGACTGGACTCCTCCACGGTTCTGGTGTGGGTCATGCACGCTTGACATACATATGTTAGAGACAGAGTTTATGAGGGCAGGGTCTGAGGTGGAAACCTTCACTGGCCATCTGCAACACATCTCCCCTTTCTGTTGACTTTCCCTCTGAGCACAATCAATTGTTGTATGTTCTCTGTCTCCATGCCTGATATCCGGTAGCATAATTATCAGCTTTACTCAGATGATGTTTATCAGTAAATTGTACTTGGGTTTCATGTAAGGTAATCACTGTAGAATTCTAACATCAGACTCTCCTAGGTTAAAATCCCAGCTCTGCTACGTATGAGCTACGTGACCTTGGCCAATTTTTTAAGCTTTGCTTCTCAAACTTTCCATGTGTAAAATGGAATAATGTTGCTTGTGGTGTTGTGTAGTGAGGCTATGAATTTAAATGCCTGGAACATAGTAAGTGCTCAACGAATTCTTATTACTATTATGACACAGTGGTTCATGAAGGATAAGAGAACAGATCTGAAGTTGCATTTTAATTACACAGCAGGATGGGTTTTTGCTATTGTTTTTTTCCCCCCCTTCAGCGCATGAGGAAAGGGCTTAAGAAACAGCAGTGGTTCCTAAAATGCTATCTGCTTTCAACTCCCGAAGGGTTATTCTCAGAAGGAAATGATCCGCAGTCATCGTGGGGTGGAGGCAGGGAGCGCTGAAGAATGCCTGAACTTTCAAAGAGGTCCAGGGGGACCTGCTGGCTCCTAGAATCACAGGGACTTCCTTCCTCCACAGAAAGAGACACCAACTGATAAACCAGGCACCCTCTTTGAAGATTTCCTAGCCTATTTGTCCCTAGAGGAGCGTGCCTCAGGGAGATTTATTGTTCGAAGCTTTTAGCCTCCAGCTTAATTCTTAAAAATGTGTATTTCCCTAGAAACAGAGTCGCTGCATTTAACAGTCACAGGTGCCCCAAGCTCAGCTCGGAAGATTACCTTGTTTCCTTTCATACTGTCTCAGAGCTGGAGGCGAATTATTTATTTCACCCCTGAGAACGGATTGCTCCTCCACTTCCCATTTCAGTCCCTGCCATGTGGATGGGGACTCAAACCCCAGAGAGGAGGCCTGAGCAGGACTAAAGCCGAGCCCTGCGGATAGGCCGAAAGTGTTTAGTCAGGGGTGTTGCCTTCCTGGTCACCTGGTCCATCCTACTGGGGTAGTAAAGTAGGCCAGGACTGGAGGGTAGTTTACGCGGAGGTGAAGCCGAGAGTCACTCGTAGGGGATGGAAATCTGAGACAAGGATGGGGAGGTGTGTGATATGGGCAGTCACCACTGTGGACACCTGGAGCTTTCTCCTGCAGGGGTACCTGGTGACAGTGGAGCACACCCCTGTGAGTTGTCCACGCCCAGGTGAGGGAGCTGGGGGTTTCGTACACAGGTTTCCACCAGTCACTGGTAGTGGGCTGCCCCCTGGGGCATTGATTTCTGGCACTCCCAACCTGTCTTGTCATGCACAGAGTGGACGTAGAGGTCTGAGAACGCCATCAGATGCAAAGGACATCAGGCCAGTGTGTCTTGAGGTGGGAAGGGCTGAGCTGACATAGGGGGGCACCAATGAGAATGGCTACAAGAGCTATAAGTGGGTTGAATCTTTGGCTTCTGATTTGTCTATTTCAGCCCTGTGCTTAGGGCTGTGGTGATGCAGATGATTAAGGTCAAATTCTGCCCTTAGGGTGCTCAAAATTTAGTGAGAGAGTCCAGGAGACAGGCAGGTAACAAATAATTTTAAGCCAGTGATATTACCATTATATGTAATATATATCAACTAGAGGCCGAGTGCACAAAAATCATGCACTTAGGGTGCGGGGAGGAGTGCCTCAGCCTGGCCTGTGCCCTTTCGCAGTCCAGGAGCCCACGGGAGCAGGCGTAAGCGGTCAGTTGGACATTCTTAGCTCTTCTGTGGAGGCAGGAGAGACTCCCACCACAGCTGTTGTGCTCACCAGCCATGAGCCTGGCTTCTGATTTGAGTGGCACTTCCCCTGTGGGAGCACACTGACCACCAGGGGGCAGCTTCTACATTAAGCGTCTCCCCCCTCGTGGTCAGTGCATGTCATAGCGACTGGTCGTTCTGCCGTTCTGTCGATTTGCATATTAGACTTTTATTATATAGGATATCTAACATATTTAATATATTGTTAATAATGCATCAACATAATACTAATAATTAATTATATTAATTAATAATATTATGCTAATTAACTAACACATTTGATATTATACTAAAACTAATATATTTCATACATACTTATGATATATTTAGCAACATGTGTATCATTTGTGCCAGACTGTACTCCGACCACTTACATGGATTCATTTATTTGGACCCCTCAGGAACTCTATAGGGAGGGAGATTTATTATCCATTTTAGGGATGAGGGAACACATTTGAATGTTTTCAGCTCATGTGGCAGAGCCAGGATTTGAACACAGGCCCTCTAGTGCCCCCTGTTCCCCTCTGCTACACCATATAAATCGGGTTTCTCACCTTTGTCAACACATACATTCTGAGCCGGATCATTCTCTGACATGGGGCTGCCCTGTGCATTGTGAGCTGTTTAACAGCATCCCTGGCCTCCACCTGTAGAAGCCAGTAGCATCTCCCATTCCTCTGTCTCCACCTTCTGAGTCATGACAACCTGAGTGTCTCTAGACAAGTGATTTTCAAACATTCTCACCTCATAACACACGTAAACTATTACTAAAGTTCTGCAGCACTCCAAAAAATGTGTTACATTTTTTGCCAATCTGACAAAAAATAGGTATAGTTTTTATTGATTTGCAAAATAATGATAATAATAATAATAGTAATTACATATCCATGATTATTTAGTCACTTTTTGCTCCAAAGTGACTAAAAATATCAGGTGCCTATACTTCTATATAAGGATTTCTGGTACCAAGAATTAGCCAATCAGATGCAACATTATTATGTCACATGACCAATCAGATACAAACTCTATTATATCATTTCTATATTTATGGTTCAAGACAGGGCATTCACACTCTGGATTGGCTATCGTTTTGAGTGTTGTCATTTTTTATTTGACAACCTGAGGGAAAAGTGGTCAGTGCCCCTGACTAAACAGGTGTTGCAGGTTTAAAAATTCTTGCAGCATACTAGTTGAAAATTGCTGCTCTAGACTATGCCAAATGTCCACTGAGGTGCAAACAGCTCCAGTGAAGGACCACTGCTGCCATTAAAAAGCAATCAGTATTGTCTGAGAAATGTTTATAGAATGCAGATAAAAAATTCCTCCTTTCTCTTTTGCTGAATTATCCTTCTTACAAAATAAAAAGAAATGCAGTATTTTAGAGTATGTTGCATCTGTAAGTCAACAACCAAATGTCTTTCAATGCAGAGAACATGGAAGTAGGAATAAAGTAATTGAAAAGTGAAGTTTTGGGGGTATCTGAGTTGTGAGGCTCAGGTTGCCCGTGAACTTTGTGACATGCTCTTTGGACAGGCTGTTTACATGGTCATTTGGTTTAACTCTTATCCTGCAATTTAATTAACTGAGAAATAAATGAAAAGACCATTAGATGAGAAAGGACAGTGAGCTCACAGGGAACCCTTTGTTTTATTCTTTTCCATTTTCCTTGGGTATTTTATTTGTGAATTTTTTAAAGTTCTGCTTTGAACACCCCTAACCCAAGTAAATAAATCCCTCTTCTTTCTTTCACAAGCCTGGAGATTCCAAGCTTTATTTTTCAAATCCTCCAAACCCCCTTTTATCCCTGTGGCTTCTTAGAGCCGGTCAAGTTTGAAAACCGATCCTTGAGATTTTTGGCTGTTTTGTGTGAGGACAATAGCCAGATCTCTGGTATTAACGTGTCCTTATTTGTCTCCTATTTTTCTCTCCTGGCAAAAACACTCTTTAATTCAGTCTCTTCCAAAACTGGCAGTGTAGCTAATCTAAGTGATCAGGGAAGCTTCATTTTAGTGTTGGAAGCCTGAAGAATTCACTTTTCAGTTGGTCATGAGAGTATGATCCTACGATGTAGACACATTCTTTATAACAAAGCATTTCCATGTGCCTTGGATAACTTATGGAATAGTGCTGTTAGTATGCATACCATTCCCTATGACCAATGCTTTTGGTGGTCCCTGCCTTGGTAATATAATCACTTTGAAGTCTTAAATTCTGTTTGTGTGCTATTTGTAGGAGGTGACATGCCACCATGGTTCAGAGTGTAGGCTCTGGGGTCAGAGAGAACTGGATTTGAATCCAAGCTCTACCACTTGTCTTTGTGAGATTGAGCAAGTGTGACAGGTGAAGTAGTGTCCTAATTTCTGAAATCTGAGAATATGTTACCTCACCTGGCAAAAGGGAGCTAGCAGATATGATTACATTAAGAATCTTGAGGTGAAACATTGTCTTGGATTATACGGGTGAACCCAGTACCACAAGAATGGGGAGGGGAGAGAGAGAGAGAGAGAGAGAGAGAGAGAGAGAGAGAGAGAGAGATTGGACTCTACTATACTGTTAGCTTTGATGACAGAGGAAGAGGCCACACGCCAAAGAATGAAGGCAACCTCTAGAAGCTGGAAAAGAAAAGTAAAAAGATTCACTTCTGGAACCTCCAAAGGAATGTAGTCCTACTGATTCATTGATTCTAGCCCAGTAAGACCCATTTTGGACTTTGACCTCTGAACTATAAAATAATAAATTTGTGTAGTTTCGAGCCACTAAAGTTTGTATTAATTTGTTACAGCAATAATAGGAAACTAGTACACCAAGCAGCCTAATCTCTGGAAACCATTGTTTGGCCATGTACAAAGTAGAATAATAACAATATTTATCCCATTAGGCTGTTGTGAAAAATAAACAAGAAATATGCTTAACACTGGACCTGGGACAGAGTATATGCTTAAAGATACAGAGTTAGTCATGGGCTTTTGATAATGCTATATGGTAGCATCTCCATCATCCTGCCTATTATTAAGCTTTCAAAATATCTATCGGTAATGGTTAATTTTGTGTCAATTTGCCTACACTCTGGTGCCCAGTTGTTTGGTTAAATACTAGTCTAGATGTTGTTGTGAATCCCTAGCTCCTGTATTTGTGGATGTGCTTTACAATCAGTTGAGTTTAGTACAGCAGATTACCCCCCAGAATGTGGGTGGCCCTCATCACATGAGTGGAGGGCTTCAAGACCAAAGACTGAGCCTTTCAGGGAAGAAGCCCTCTGTCTCTAGGCTGCAGCATAGAAAGCCCGCCTGAGTGTTCGGCCTGCTGGCATGCCCTGCAGGTTCAGACTCCAGTCTGCAACATCAACTCTTACCTGACTTTTCTTCCGGCTTCCACTTTCAATTTTGGAATTGCCAATCCCCACAATTGTGTGAACACATTTCTGAAAATAAATTTCTCTCTTTATATCCCATTGGTTCTGTGTCTCTGAAGAACCCTGACTAACACACCATCCAAACCAAATGCAGCACACAAAAATATTTAAGAGCTTGAAAAGGAAGAGGTGGTACCAACAAATACATAATATTAAACTTTCTGGTTTGCTAAGAAGTCTGCATTTCCTCATTGACATTGCAAAGACTGTTCCTCCTTTCCTTCACCTTGAAGCCAAAAGTGGGTAATTAGGATTATGGTAATAACAGAATCGCTTAAAACAAAATATCACAGAAAAAGAACTGTGATGGCTCTGTGGCATTCTTTATAATGGGGTTTGACCTTGAACTTAGAGTTGATAGTCAAAAAGGATGATTGTTATTGCCATACCAGTTTGTATACAGCTCCTCTCCTAAGCCCCTCTGAATGCCCCCTACCCCGTCCTAGCCACCTAAGTCCCAACCGTAGGACTGCCTAGTAGTCAAGCAGCTAAAGGGTTAAGGTCTGCACAAGAGGGTGCCTGTTCTGATTGGTTGGTGTTATGCTATATAGGTTATTGATTATTTTGGTATTGCTTCTGTCTAAGAGTAATGGTTAATGGACAAAATACAATGAAGTATTATCCAATTGTTCAAATTGAAATTGTCTATAAATATGCAATTTCAACATTTTATCAATTTAAAAAGATAAAATAGATGAAAGTATTCATATTTCGTTCCTTTTCTTGGGGAAAAACCTAAATCTTTATTTTCAAACCATTCTTATTATTAATGTAATGAGTCTCTTGTTTATTTTTTTCTTTAACAGATAGGAGACAAATGTGACTATTTCAATTGAACAAACATTTAGATTTTCTCCTTGAAGATAGATCTCACTGTCTCACATATAACTCTTCTATATAAATTATTTTGTTGTTGGCCTTGGGAGAAAAGTCTAACTCACTCATACTGTCGGACTTTCTCCCTCCAATTTTATAAAGCCATTTGCCAAACACAAGGATTTAATCACTAAACAACTCGCAATCCCTAGGAGGCCTTTAAAAGGATTTGGCTTGTCAAAAACTTTATTTTGGAAGTTGTTAAAAATTACATAAATATAAGTGTTTTTAAAAAACTTTAACCACTCAAAGACTAGGTAGTAAGAGAGGGAAAGATAATCCCTGTTATTGATCAGTTGCTATAGATCAGTTCCAAAGAAAGTTAATCAACAAGGTGCCGACAATATCAGCACTGTTTTGCATCTCTCTTGGAAATTGTTGGAAATTGTTGCTTACAGTTGTAGAGTTCTTCCACATCACTCTTTCCTGCCTGGAAAGAACAGAGATGAGCTTGTTTCCCCCCACGAAATTTTATAGGAGCCTGTGGACCATTCCTGTCCCTAAACTAAGTGCCACAGTGCAGGTAGGCAGAGCTGCTAGGCCAGAAGAGGGAAGGTATTCCCTGAAACAAACCATACTAAGCTTCCTGGTGGTCAAGAAGAGGAGATTTCTACTTATGCAAACTGGTCTACTTCCCTGGAGTTCTGCCTACTGACAGAGGAGTCTGCCCAAGACAGTGACCAATTCATCCAAGTCCCCCTGGACTTTCCTAGTTTTAACACTGAAAATCCCTGCAAAAAAAACCCCCTATGTGTCCTGGGCAAACTGTGACAACTGGTCACCTGCTGCCATGTGAAGTTAAACAAAAAATCCCATCGCACCATTTCCTCTTTGAATTAGTTTTCTAGGGCTACTGTAACAAAGTATAATAAACTGGGCGGATTAGAGCAACATAAATGAGTTTATCACAGTTCTAGAGGCCATCATTGTGAAATCATGGTGTTAGTGGGGCCATGCTCTCTCTCTGGTGGCTCAGGGCTGAATTCTTCCTTGCCTCTTCTGGCTTCTGATGATGGCTGACAATGCATCAGTCCAATCTTTGCCTCTGTCATCCATGGCCATCTTCTCCCTGTGTATCTTCACGTAGTCTTCTCTTTGTACTACATGTGTCCAAATTTCCTTTTTTTTTAAATAAGGACACCAGTTCTATTGGATTAGAGCTCATTCTAATGATCTCATCTTAACTTGGTTAAATTTGCAAAGGCCCTCTTTCCAAGTGAGGTCACATTTTGAGGTACTAACAGTTAGGACTTCAACATGTCTTCAGGGGAAGAGGGACATAATTTAACCCATAGCACTCAGTCTTGAATTCTTTGGTTCTTGTACCATAAGCTCTTTAGTGTAAATCATGGAAGACTGCAAGCGTGGCGTTGAGACTGCAAGCGTGGCTTCAGTAGGTATCAATGGGTCATTGATGGCTTCTGAACAAAGAAGTGATGTGCTCTAAGTGTCATTTTAATAGCATTGATGTGGAAATAGTGTACATGTTGGATTAGTCTATGATGTGAGCTGGTTATTAGGGCCATGAGAAACCTCCTGGGACTAGTGTCCAGCTACCTCACCAATTTCTGCTGAGATCAGCCTTTTTTTTGCTCAGCAGACTTCACACACCTTTTCACACCAGAAAAGGTGTGTAAGATGAAGGCAGCGTGCAGACATCCTCTCCAGTGGTTAAAGTTAGAACTTAGAGAAGAAGGAGAGAGGGAGAGAGTAGCAAGGTAAGGTCAGGGACCAGATTAGGTGAGTCCTGGGGTCATAGTAAGGACTGGAGACTTTATTCTAAGCATGATGGAAACCATGGAATGACAAGATGAGGCTTGCTTTTTAAAGGAATCACTCTTGCTGCCATGTGGGGGACAAGTGATGGGGGTGGGGGATAAAATAGAAAGAACAGGAAGAGGGAGGAAAGAGTTGGGCCACTTGTACATCCTATAAGTCTGCTTTATTTGGTCTGATAAATTCTTATACATACTTAAGACACATACTTCTTTACCTAGTCAAATTGAGTTGGTTTCAATTCCTTGAAATCAATTTTCCCTTGATTAGGACACAGTTTCTAAGAACCTCAAATATGGTAAAGTAACATATAAGGGGAGCAAAAGGTAGCGATAAACATACCATAGTGGTACATTTATAGGACTTAATCATGTAGTATTTTAAAAATGCAATTAAAATTATATTTTAAATGGTAATAATGCAATTCAATTCATGGAAAGACTCATCCTGCAATAGCAGCTTTCTACTGAGGACGACTCTGTCCTCCAGTGAACTTTTGCCAATGTCTGAAGACATTTTTGATTGCGAGGGAGGGGGTGGTGCTACTGGCATCTAGTGGGTAGAAGTCATGGATGCTGCTGAAAATCCTACCATGCACAGGACAGTCCCCCGACAACAAAGATCGATCCGACCCCAAATGTCAACAGTGCTGAGGTTGAGCAACGCTGCTATAGGGTACTGTGGAAGCAAACATACGCATGATTATTTATCAGGAGGGGCTCCTGAACCTCAATCTAACTCCTCTAAGTTGAAGGAAGGAGGAAGGATAATGAAAATTACGCTTACAAATATGGAAGTGTGGCCCTCGGAGGAGAGTCAGCTGATGTGGCCCCTCCTCTCTAGTCCTGTTATCTGTCTTGAAGCAGCAATCTATCCTGTAAGAGGGCCAGGTTCCCATATAGAAGAGGAAGATCTGCCTAGATGCTGATAATACATTTTGAGAATGGAAATCTTGCAAATGCACCACTTTCTAGTTCTTACCCCTTATTCTTGCCATAGTTTTGCAGATAAGCATCACATATTCCTGAATGATCATTCATATTTTTTACAGAAGATGTGTGCAAATACAACATGATCAGATGGATGCTCAATATTTATCATCCATCTTCACAAATGAGTGGAAGAAAAAAACTCCTTCTGAGACTAACTTAACAATTTTTCCTTTCTGCCATGTCAAAGCCTTAATTTTCTTGCAAATTCAATTCAGTAAACAAATGTTTGTTAAACTGAATTGCAGATCAATCGATTTTGATTCTTAATGAAGAAGGAAAAGAGAGAGACTGATGGGTGATTTCAGGCTACGATTCACCATGTAACTACTCCAGAGGAGAAAGGGGAAATGGTGGCCAGGATAACACCATTCCAGGCACAGTTCATCACTTCAGTGGTTTCAGCTCATTCATCTTATCTGTTCATTGGAGAAAAGATTGGCATTATCTCACCACCTTTACAAATTCCATTGGAAGGGAAGGGAGCTTTATCTGAGCATATTTGGAGATGGTAAACTTAACAAATCATTTTTACTTGTTATTATCATTACTCTTTTCCTGCTTATCTTTGAATTACAGTCTGAATTACAAACAAATACTTATTGAGCATCTATTGCATCGCTGATACTCTTCTCTTACTTGGGATACAACAGAGAACAAAATAGGCAAAACGTCTTGCTCTCCTGGAGTTCAGTCTCACCAGTGAGGGAGAATATCAACAAGACTCTTGACTAGAATATTTGTGTCTGAGAGAGTGCTATGCTACAAAAAGCTGAAGGAGGGAAGAAAGGAAGAAGTGTCTGTGGGAAGAGGATCTAATTTCAGATAGCAAGTGAGGAACACTTCCGAGGTTGCCTATGAGAAGCACATTCCAGAAGGACGGAAAGCAAATGCCAGGTCTCTGAGAAGGAACCATGGCTTGTGTTTTGGAAACTGTATTTCTGGCGGATGTGCCTGGAATAAGTGAAGGGAGGCGGGTAATGGGAGACCCAGCCAATCAGGTTTCATAGGTCATATGGGGATGTTGGCTTTTATGAACAAGTGAAACAGATGCTGATTAGAAGGGCGCCTCCATGTGAGTTGTGTTCTAACGGGACCATTCTGGCTGCTGTGAGGATAACATCCTGTGGGGAACAGGCACGAGAATAGTTCATTGTCCTGATTCAGGA
This sequence comes from Myotis nattereri, assembly GCF_964212035.1. Lineage (NCBI taxonomy): Eukaryota > Metazoa > Chordata > Mammalia > Chiroptera > Vespertilionidae > Myotis > Myotis nattereri. The sequence continues at coordinate 10,726,848 of NC_138083.1, read as the reverse complement.
GACAGCTACTGGTGGCTTGGACTAGGGAGGTAGGCATGATTGTAGTTGATTCCTGACAATATATTTTTCTTTGTTGACTCTTTTTTTTTTTCTCGATTTCTAGCAAGAGTTATAAATTCATGGTTCCCCTTGATATTTCCTGACTTTCATGTGTTTTGTGAGCACTGTCTGTCCCCCCAGTTTCATTATTATCAAACAGCCTGGCTGTGACGGACTGCTGGTTTCCATCATCATACTGATTAATTTCATTTCCACCCGCGTCTCCGACATCTTCAGCATGGTTTTCACTTGAGGAGTCATTTTCGAGGGACATATTTTCATTATATGTCTTTGGGGGTAGCATGTGTTGGGCTAGATTCAGGTAAAATGTTTGCTCAATTCTGCTTAGCGCTCTCTCTCATGAAATGGGATTTGATGGGTTTTTGAGTTCGACCACTGTCGAAATAATTACAAAGCTGCTTTCTCTTGTTTATTTGCTGACCAACTGGGAATCCTGTTATTGTTTTACAAGGGAAATGTAATTCCAGCAGTCACTCCTTTTAAATGAAACGATAAATGTGCTACATTGTGATTATATAACATGCCCATTATGGACTGAGGACCTTGGTCCCTCAGGCCTGGGTTCCAGGCAGGGTGGGGAGGAGGAACCTCATTCCAGCTAGTTCCAAACTGGTACTGGAAGTCTCTTGTTTACGGCAGGGATTGCCAATTCAGATACGTCCCTGGGCCAGGCAGCTGATGGGAGGGAGTGAATCAGGCAGGTGTAAGGAAACAGAGAGCCAAGTTGGAGGCTACAGTGATGAGCCGGAGGCAGCATTATTTGCTTATTGTCCTGTTGGAATGTGGCTCCAGTATTGATGGATTTCCTTCAGAGAAGCAGGAAATCTGAGTTAATATGGACATTCTGGTTTTTAATTTCTTTTCACTTTCCGAGCAACAAAATAGGTCTTTGCAGCAGACCAAATCCAAGTTCTCTAGTTTGTAACTCCTGGTTCCCAAGGACACGTCTGCTCTTCCTGTGTTCACTCCACGGCCTTCACCTGCTTTCAGAGGTGATCCTGCAGGAGTCTGTAGAGTTGGGGCTTTAACTAATTGTAAGGACACTTACTTAGGGAGGTTAGCTAACCGACCCGTTTCTGAACAGCTGACTTCTGAGCGGACTGAGCATTGAACCCTGGCCTGTGTGGACTCTTAAGTTCTTGATTCTGTGCTACGCTGCCCACCAGCTGGGAGATGGTGTCAGTAGAATTTGAACTCAGGCATTGGATGCTAAATCCTGTGCTCTTTCTAGTGAACCTCCAATGCCTCCAGGTAAGGAAAACTTTATAAGCAAAAAGGATATGAGTTGAGACTTGGGCCTTCGACTGAGCAGTGTTGATTTACTGTCGGTCAGTTTAGGACATTTATTTAGTCTCTATCAACTCTAGTCCCCATGTGTATAGTGGGTTAATAATAAGACTACTACTACTACTACTAACCGGTTAATAATAGGACTAGCAGCATAATTACAAGGGTTGCTTTGAGGACTAAAGGAGATAATATATACAAGGGCAGGACATAAAATTAGTGCTCGCAAGTTCATCTGTTGTCTTTAGTTTAGAAACATAGCCCAGTGTCTTTCCACCCAGAGCATCATGGACATAATTTGCCTCCATGATTGACTCTATGACTGTGGACATCTGCCCTGGATTCTCTCACCTGTGAGACCTGCAGGTGAAACTGACCCACGGACTTACAGAGTGGAGTCTTTTTTTAAAAATCCAGCTGAGTCAGACTCAGAGTGTCCTCTGGCTCTCTTAACCTGCCATGGAATAATCGTTTGGGATTTCAGCTCCATATTCTTATTAAAAATACTTAGGTAACGCATTAATTACTTAAACATGACCTTATGTTTCACTATCTCTTGCCTCCCACTCTTTCTCGTATGTCACCTTTTTCTAGCACAGACTCGTTGGTACTTTCCCTCTGGTTCATCTTCAAGGCAATAAGAGAGAACCTGTGGATGGCAATGTTTCTGATTTCTTACACGTTAGAAAAGATCTGAGTGATGATTTAATTAGATACAAGACTCTAAGTTTGTAAGACGTTTCCTCCTAGATCTACTCTCTTCTAGTCTACAACGTTGTCAAGGAAATCTAATGAGACTCAGAATTTTAATATTTTTAGGTAAACTATTTTAGCTTTATGGCATATTTTCAGATTATTCTATTTTTCTCTTTTGTTCTAAAATTTTGTCTTTTGTCCATTCAATTTAAATATATGTTTCTTACTTCAAAATCTAGGAGATTTTGTATTATGATGATGATGATGATGATTATCATTATTTCCTTCTCTCCTTCTAGAATTCCTTCTTGAGGAACACCAGAGATTCTGGATCTACATCCTTCAGGCTCTGCCTCTGTGGTCACATTGCCTTCTCCTCGTCTGTTTGTGTGCCACATCACATGTCCCTCTGCCTCTTTCTTTCTTTCTTTTTTTAAAAAAAAATTATATATTTTTATCAGCTTCAGAGAGAAAGGGAGAGGGAGAGAGATAGAAACATCAGTGATGAGAATTATTGATCAGCTGCCTCCTGCATGCCCCCTACTGGGGATAGAGGCCCAAACCCGGGCATGTGCCCTGACCAGGAATCGAACTGTGTGTGACCTTCTGGTTCATGGGTCGATGCTGAACCACTGAGCCACACAGGCTGGGCCTGCCTCTTCTGAAGAGGACACTTGTGACAGCATTTAGGGTCCCCTGAGACAATCCCAGGTAATGTCCCATTCCAAGTTCCTTAATTTAACCATATCTGCAAATCCGCATACTTTCCAGTTCTTCCAACATATACATTTTCCCATTTCTTCCCCTTTACTTCTTCCTTTCTCCCCTTCTTCACTGTCCTTCAGCACCCCTCGTTGTCCCCCAAACTTCACCTCTCCCTTTCTCCTTCCTTTACACCATTTTCTCCTTCTCCAAGATCTTCTCCAGTCAGACCTCATCCCCAATGCATCAGGACTTCTTCAACACTCCTGGTTTAATGACACTGTTTTCTACTTGCTTTCTAGTATCATGATTCATTTAAATGTAAAATAAACACATTTCTGGGATTTAATTAAGTTTTTGGAGAGAGGAAGAATATGCTTTTCCATTTTAATCCCTGAAAATGCCTCCGTATCTACCATATTTCTTTAGACTGTGAACTCCCAGTGGCAAAGACTCCGTCTTATTTGTTTTTATTTACTTAATGCCCTGCACATGGTGTTGCTCTGATGTGTTTATTAAATGAATGTCATGGCGGATTTTGTAAAATGAATTGCGTACGGTTGTTTTAACTGATTACCCAAATTGATTAGGCCGTCATTTCCCACACACGAAGAGGGTTCTCAGAAACCCAGTGATTGTTGGGATGAGAATTTGAAAACAATCTCGAGTTTCTGTGACTCCTGTTGGGTTGAACTTGAGAGCACCATTAACCCTTTCTCACAAGAGTGGGCTGGAGGCGGGTAGCAGCCTTGTGGCTTTTTGGTATGCAGCTGTTGCCTTTCCAAACTTAATTTAAAAACAATAAAAAAATGTACCTTGAAATTGTTTTGTCTCCCTATTTATTTAATACGATTTATTCTAAATGCATTTCATATCACCATAATGTATCTGAGCTCAACCACCACCTGTTATTTTGTAGGGGAAATAAACAAGACCTCTCTCATCAGATGAGTTAATTACACTGACATATTCACTCTTCCCCAGAGATACCATAAACTACAATGCTGCAAAGCTTTAATTCGAACAAGCAGCTGGGAACAAAAGCTAGGCTGTGGTATGTTTTCTCTGGAAGAAACAAAAGCTCAACACAGACTTGATCTTGGAGGGCAAGATTGCTTGAATTATCAAAGGGAGCCCCATCCAGGGTCACATAACAAATCCGTAGGTGAGTGAGCTTGAACCCATTTCTCAATATTTTGGCGTTGTTTTCTACCATGGTGCTTCTGAGCATCATGTAGTCATTTGCTTTGCCTGCTCCTCCTGTAATTGCTCCCCTCCCCTCTGCCCAATGATGGCTGGGGGTTCAGAGGCCATTGGGCGGTGAAGAGCATGGTTGACTGTGTGGTTTGACTTCAGCAGTGGCCACATGGCCTTCACCTCTCAGGGAACTTAGGTGGACGTGTGGTGGAGAGGTTGTGCAGGTTGTCTTGGTCAGATTCCCAGAGGCAGGATGGGGGAAGCAGGAGAGGGAGGGGAAAGAAGCCCAGCAAGGTGTGGGGAGCTCTGGAGTATAAATCAATACATCACACCTCAGCGCCTTTTCAACTGGGCAAAGAATTGGGATCTCATACTCCTTCAGTTAGTTGCTGGCATAAACCCCTATGTGATTCTGGTTCACTCCCATTTGGCAAAGTAGTCCCCGTAGCTGTTGCAGCCCCCTAAAGGAATTACAGGTATGGGCAAAGCTCACAGAAATTGGGGGGAGGAAGAGTGCAGGGCACAGAGAGACTGTGAAAGGGATTCAAGGGGACATGAGAGGAGGAGGACTCCTGTCTTTGGGTAGGAGTACCAAGGTGTCTGTGTCCATGCAGTGGGAGCTGGGGAAGGAGGACACCCCCTCACTCACTCACTCAGGGCTTCAGTGTGCATTAGGCAGTCTACTCACAGAGCCAACCAACCTTACACCTTTTAAGGACCTCTAAAATACGTGAAACCTAAAACAACATCAGTTTAACATACAAAGAAAACATTAACTTGAAGCGATTAATTTATTAATTTAACAAATACATATAGTAAGCACATACTAGGTTCCCTTCTGTTCTGAATGCTGGAATTATTACAGTGAACAAAACACAAAAATACCTGTTTTTGTGATGAAAGCAGAAAGACAACAAACAAAATAAACACGATAGTATCTTACGTTCACAAGCCCCATGAAGAAAATAAGGCAGGGACTATTTGTATTTATTTTTAACAAAAATATTACATGACTCAGAGAGAAAGTAGGGCCCCTTACTGCATAATTCCAGGGAGTTCCACTCACTTCTGGTGTTGTGCAATATGGCGGCCCTGGAAGTGAGTGTGTTTTAATCTCCTTGATATAACACGGGTGGTGACCCCCACCATAAGAGTGCCCAGGGTTATGGAAGTCTTAAAACCACTCCGCTCACTTTGGTCACGTAGGATTGCAGGTCGACAAGTCAAATGTCAGCACACCCCAGGAAAAGTGGTGTTTGCAAACTGAACTCTTGGGAGGTGGGCTGATAAATCCACAAACCAATTTATTCATTTACAGCAGGCGACATAGCTAGCCCAATAACTCAGCCAGTCTCTTTCCCCGTATTGACTTACCTGAGAAACCAAATTAATTACCAGAAGGTTGCTCTGCTAAGTATGGAATTAGAAAGAGAGGAAATTGGATGGTCTTAAGGGATTGCTCTTACAGGCTTGGCTAAGTCCTGATGAATTGCCCTTAAAGGAAAAGGAACGCCCAGCTCTCTGAAAACCTGGCTCAGCCCTAAGCACCTTCTCCTTGAACTCTGATGTTGACCCAAGTTTATCATCCCCGGCTTTCCGTTTACACTTGTTGTTATTACATTACCTGATTTTTTTAACAAAGTCTAAATTGTATCTTACATCAGTGCAATTTTAAGTGAGCTGTGCTCTGGTTGTGTCCCGGAAGATATCTTAATCTCATGGATAAATGGTAATCTCTCATCAGAGATCATTTCCTCCTTTTTGATCTTTCTCTTAATTCTTTGGTCTGTCTCTCGTTAGGTCCCTTTCCTCCCCCTCTCCCTACCCCCATTGCTATAGCATACATCTCAAACAGTTAGGAATGACATGCAGTTAAAAACCCACACCTTCTCACACCATGGTGGGCTCCATCAGAACTGGCTACATGATTTGTGGGGTCCAGTGAAAAATTAAAATGTGAAGAGCTTTAACCAAATATAATTAAAATTTTAAGACTTCAACAGCACAACATTCATCAAGCAGTGGGGAAGGGGATGTGTGACAACACAGGTTTTTTTTTTTTAATATTTGTATTGATTTCAGAGAGGAAAGGAGAGGTAGAGATAGAAACATCAATGATGAGAGAGAATCATTGAATGACTGCCTCTTGACGTCCCCTACTGGGGATCTAGCCCACAACCCGGGCATGTGCCCTTGACCAGAATCAAACCCGGGACCTTTCAGTCCACAGGCCGATGCTCTATCCACTGAGCAAAACCAGCCAGGGCCAACAACACGGGTTGAATGCCCCAGGAGAGGAGCCAGCCCTGGGTTCTATGCGAAGAAGGACAATGTCATTGCCTCTCCAAAGCTGTCCCACATTATGCTCCTTGAAGGCAGGTGCCAGGAGCCCATGACCTCCCACATTTCTCACAGAAAGAGGTCATGCGGCTTCTGGTCTTCCTCCCTCCAGCCAGAGATATTCCGTAGGGTTGGGCGGTGCTGACAATGTGCCATTTCCTCCTTCCTCTCCTTCCAGCAGCAAAACCAAAGGCCTGTGCCTATCTGCAGTGTGAACAGGTTGCCCAGGGTTGGACAAGCTGTTCACTCTCCACAGCTGTACCAGACCTCTGATATTCTGTGGGTAAAGAAATCTGATATGTAGAACAAAATGAGAATTTTGTTTTCTAAAAAGCATGAAGAGCATGATACATTCATCAGAACTTCTTCACTTACAGGTTATAGAAAAACAAACAAACTACCTTAAGCCAAATAAGAACACTTATTGCCTTGTTTAATCAAATCAGGATTGTTTAAGACTTCCAGAACCTGGCACTCTTATTGTAGGGGTCACCACCCAGTGTCACATGAAAGGTACTAAAGCACACTCACTCCCAGGGCTACCATATTGCACAACACCAGATGTGAATGGAGCTCCCTGGAATTGTGCATAAGTGGCCCTAGTTTCTCGCCAAAGCAAATGGATCCAGGGCTTTGACCCAGTCTGAACTCTCACTAGTAGAGTTTTATGTCTGCTTCTCTGACTGGCCTTGACTTTAAACCTAGGGCCATCTCTGGACCTACCACTATGACCAGGGAATATGGTGGGATCATTGGCCCAGATTGTGCCCACTCATGTGGCCAGAAAGGGAAGGGTGTGCTGTGACCAACATTCATCACCAGAACAAGGTCGGAGTGGGGAGGTGGAGTCATTTGCCCCAAGAAGGGGTAGCTGCTCTGGGTAGAACCCTTATGGCAAAGCCATGTTTTCCCTACAATAGCTCTTTGCAAAAATGTTGCCAAACCTGAATGTTGCCAAACATTTATTATAGTGAAGGAAAGGGGATGGGATGTAGTTTGAGAATATCTGTGGTTTATTGGGAAATGGAATCAGGTAAGTGCTGATGTTTAGATCTTCTCATGATTAGGGGGTCCAGGAAAAGAAAGTGCCCTCCTATCTTTTAAAGACACGTAGACTAATCCAAAGGATCCAGGGGTCCTGTAAGTGTTTATCAATGCCAGGGTGTGATAAAATAGTTCCTGTTTCCAAACTCACAATTTCAGAATAAATTTTTTCCAAGATTAAAAAACACACAACAACAACAGGACCTTGGAATGTTCTCTGTCAGGTTACTCTATCGCATGATTCATTTATTGCATAGGTACGTCTCATGAGAAAAACAAATAGGCAAAGGACACTCACATGACCTATGAAACTTGGTGACCTTCCTCTGTGAACGGTGGTCTGTGCACGATGAACCCAATGAGGAATTAGCACACTTCTATTTACCTATGTCCTTTGTTTTGCACCAAAGGTGGTGTCTTTGCAGGAGGTCTATATTTGTTCTCTCAGCCCCCCACCTGGAGATAGCAGATGAAACAGAGTCTCCCAGGATACAGAGAGGTCACCTTCTTAAGGGTGAGTGGAACCAATGAGATGTCTGATTTGCTGTGGTTCAGTGATTTCTTAAAATTCTTTGCAAGGCTGACCTACTTCTAAATCCAGGGCCTATAGTCTGAAAGGTCAGTAATCTGGGCTCAGCTCATGATGCGAGGCTTAAGGCTTCTATTTCTTAAATGCCAAAGGTGCGTCAGATTGCCTTCTGAAATGCTGGCCACTCTACCAGGCGCACAGTTGTCAGCAGACAGACAGGTACCAGAGTAATTTCCTTTCTTATGGAAGCATTCACTAACCAAAGAGCCACCTGTGCGGGGCGGATTTTTTCTTTTTCTTGGGGGAAGGAGGGAGGCTTTGGATCTTTGCCATGGATTCAAAGGACAAACCAATCTCCCACACACACTTTTTTTTTTTGTCAAGGACAGGGACAAACATGTGCGTATTTGCTGAAAGGTTAACAGCATCAAATGTACTTCCTGGAACAAAATTGGAGGGAACCATGAAGATGGCAATTTACTCTTGTCACTCTCTTCTGCGTCTCTCCATGTTCTTTAGGATGAAGTCTGAGCTCTTTGTGGTCACATACAAGCTTCTTCTTGGTCCCCTCTCTGTTTACATCACCAGTCTTACTTCTTTTTTCTCCCTAAGCTTACCTTTGACCTCTAAGAACCTTGGTTCACTTTGGGGCCTTTGGCAATGCCATTTGTCTCCACCTCTTACCTGATTCCTACCAGCCCCTTAGGTTTCAACTCAGATGTTCCTTCCTCAGGAGCCCTTTCCTGACTCCCCAAGCCTGGGCAGGGATTCCTCTTGGTGTTCCCATAGCAACGGGTGCTTGGTGTAAGGACACAATGCCTCCTAATTTAATCACCTGTTTACTTGCCTTTCTTCATTTGTTATTGCCTTTTCTCGCTTACTTCTTTTTCTCCCTTATCTCTTTCTCTTTCTTCTTTCGAATGCATTCTCCTTGTACACAATCAAAGCAGCACAGATAAAGAATGAAGCCCTTTTGGACCATGTGCCTGATTTCTTTCATTTGTTTCTCTAGATAACTGGTTCTCAGCCTTGGCTGCACATTAGAATCACCTGGGTATCTTTTGAAAATCCTGATTTCTGGGCCTCATCCTCCAGAAATTGTTTCTTTGTTACGGGGTGGGCCACAACATTAGTAACAAAGAAACAGAACTTCCAGAGGATGAGGCCCAGAAATCAGGATTTTAACAAGATTCCCAGGTGATTCTAATGTGCAGCCAAGGTTGAGAACAACTGCTCTAGATCCACATACTGGCCACCCTGCTCAGTGTCCTGGGAGGCTGACCATGGGGTCTGCATCCACAGGCCCTTTGCCTTCCAGTTTCCTGTTGGGCTTGGCCACTAAGGGCAGCAAAGAAGATCAGAGCCGGAGAGAGAGTTCAGAGTGTGATTCCCTCCCTCCTTCCCTGCTGATGTCCCTGGACTGGTTATCACTCTAACAAAGGCCACAGGTTTCTTCAGTGTCCCTCTTCACGCAGTCCCATCTCTGGGTTTCAGGGCACTTTGTCCCTTCAGGCAGAGGATTGTTAGTGGTTCCCACCATCACAGTCCAGGTGTTGAGCCCTGTACCTTGCTGCTTTCCTTAAACACTGCCTCGTCTGTGTGAGCCGCCCTTTATGAAACACTCTATAGTTAGAGTGTGCACCCCTTTATGCTGAGATCCTGACTAATTCAGGCCATCCCCTCCAATCCTGGTCCCTGTACCCTTCCCAGAGGTCGCCCCAGTTGCACCCATCTCTGCTATGCTATAGATTCCAGCGCAGGGCATCGCACACACAGGACAGGTTCAGGAAGTGTTGACTATGTGCTATTGTTGAACCTTGAGCTCCCAGGAGAAGATGAGTCAAAAGTTGCTAATTCCAGGCCAATACTTATTCCCTGGGCACATCCTAAAGATGAGACAGGAACACTGTTGTTAGAATGAAAAATTCCTTTACTGTTGTGGCAGCAAATAGCCATTGTGTGTCCCAGTGAAAGACTCAGGAAGGAGTAGAAAAAAGAATCCCTTGTACACCATCAAAAATGGGAAGCACCTTCTTTTCCTTTGAAACGAGAGTGGCTTTTGGAAGCTTTCACTCCAACACCCATCCATCTAAACCTTCTCTCCAAGGACATGGGTAATGCACGTTATTTCATAATAAGCCTCAGGAGTTTACTTCATAGGCACGATTACCCAGAAGGCAATGAGAACTGTCTACAGTTTTGTGTTTTGTTTTGTTTTTTTTTTTCTGTTTCAATAATACTTCTATCCTAAAGAAAGGCAGGATACGCTCCAAAGTGTCAGTGGAAGCTGACTTGTGAATTACACTGGAAATAGACATTTTGCATATCTGTGTTTTCTCCTGGGCTGGGCCTCATTCCCCCAATTAGAGTGCTCAAATGCAGGGCACAGGGACATTGGCACGCCAGTGCTCGAGTGCAGAGCGGATGGGAAGCCGCTTACCTGTCAGACCAGCAGCGATGCTGAGAGCTGACAGCCTTTACTCTGCTGTGGTTTCAGTGCCAGGCTCAGCGCCCATTTCCACGCCACGCTGGGACTTCGCACACCAAGCCGTCACCATGGCTCCCAGGAATGGTGCCCTTGCCATGCACTTTGCAGGTGATGATGACCCCTCCCCTGCACAGCTACCTGCCAGTCTATTTTCTCGGTCCCCCCTTCTACCTAAGGAGGAGGGCTTTCCGTGAGGGTTCCATCTCTGTTAGATAAACACTGCCGTCTAACTTACGTGGGGACAGGACGATGTCTGTTTTGCTCACCCCTTTATTCTCAGCATTTAGGACCCTGGTGAGTACTCACCGAACGGATCAAGGGATTCATTGAATGGATTTAATGAATTCATGGGTAGGTCCATCTTGAAGAAAAGTAGATTAATTTTTAACATTACCGCTTTTCTTAGATTTTTAATCCATGAGTGGGAATTAGCAATGGGCTTCAAGATGAACAAACTTAACATAGTCTATAGGTAAGTGATGCCGGTTCTTAAAATTTCCACAAGGGTAGGTCTGTGTTCTCAGCATACATCTCTTGGATGGGAGCAGAGGATACTATTGCTGTGGTATTTCTTAATAAGGAAAATATAATACTGATTATGGTTTGGGGCACATTCACTCCTCCTTACATAACACTGACACTCCTAATGGAAATGTTTGCCTGTTGTGTTCTCGTTAGGTTCTTCTTTTTGGGTTAGTGACCGAGTCTCACTTGGTGCCAGTGTGGTCCCTGACATCCCTTTGTCACTTGTTCATCTCCCTTTTCCACAAAGCAAGAACCTTTCAGCAGCCAAGGCTAGGTAGCATTTAATAGCATTTTTATGCTTATATTGTGATATAGTCTATTTAAGGCAAATGATACTTGGTGTTTTACGTTTATGGTTTCCACATAACATTTCCATTGGATTAAATTTACCTACGTAAAAATAAAAGGAAAGCTGATTGAAAGAAAAGTATTTCATATCTTTATAACAGTTGTTGCACAGACACGGCAAAAATTATATACGAGGTACACAAACGGATGGAGTTTGAGAAATAAGGTCATAACTGCTAAGAATAAAGATGGGACTGGTTTTGAATCCTGAATTTATGCCTTTCTAGTCAGGGGGCCTTCAGCAAGTTGTTTATCTTTCCCAAGCCTTGGTTTTCCCCGGGTGGGAATGGGGAGAGAATGTGCACCACAGTTTTGTTATGACATTAGAGTGAGATAATATGTGCAGGACACTCTGCTTATTACCTGCCTGTGGAAGCACTCAGGACATGGTTGCCATTTGTTGTCTTGATTATATCTTGTTTTTCCGTGAGCTGATACCATTATGAGATGAGCGGCAGGAAAACCCTGTACTACAGGGAACTGGAAAGTAAGCCGTCTCCTATTCCGAAAGAGCCTGGCTTCGTTATCTCAGTCCTGGAGGGTCCTGAATAGACAGCAGCTCCAAGACGATTGTTACCAACATTTTCCCGGTATAAGTAACGACCCCAGATAAGAAGTCACTTTCTTTCGCTTCTTTGCTGTTCATTCCACAAGCAGCGTATGTTGGCACGTTCTCCGGGGAGTTGCATGGTCACAGCTGCAGGTGGTTTATGGAGATCCCATTTTGGTTGAGGAGGACAACTGATTCCATCTGCCTTAACCGCTTTCAATCCATCACACGTTGGGAACCTGGAGATTCTCTTGAGTCGTGACAAATCTGTGGGTAGCATCCGGAAATTCTGGCTGTGATACTGGGTTGTCCCCGAATGCCCATTCCCTTCTTCTTATTCCTGCCTTCCTCTCACTGCCTTCCTCTCAGCTCTTCTCTTCCTCCCAGAATAAAGTCCAATCACCAGTGTTATAAAGGGACCAGCTGGTGAGAGAGAATTTTATAGCCTATCAACATGGAAAGTACTAGAGAGTGAGGAAGCTTGGAGAAAAGGAAGCAAGTGAAGCTTGGGCAAGGGTCCCTCAATCTGGGGGCTCACTCATCCTCATATGGAGACAGCAGTGCAGAGGGTAGAGTCAGAGGATTGCCTAGAGGTGGGGTACATCTCTTTAGGGGGGAAGTCCCTCCCAGTGGTGAGCTACCAATGAACTGTGTCTATTAGCGTAGAGGTGTGACTGCTGTTGCAAGGACCCAGTGTGACATTGGCTTAAACAAGAGAGCAGTCCATTGTCTTCCCAGTGCTGGGGCTGGTGTGGCAGTGTAAGGACCCATCACCCAGACACCCTCTTTCCTGTGGCCCATTGAGAGGACAGTGTTCTCGTCTGTCTGGCTCCAATGGTTCATGACCATGTTTACCTTCCTGCAAGGGGAGAAGTAAATGGAAAGCAGGGGGCAAAGCCATTCTTCTCAAGGTCATGACTGAGAATTTGCACATATCACTTCCGCTCAGAGCCCTTAACAAATGTGTACACGCACTTCTCTCCCGGGCACCACGAATAAGGAATACGGAGTCTCCACCTTCAGTGCAAAAGGCCATCTCGCATTTTTTCAGGGACTATGATCTCGATTCCATGCCGCCGAATATTTATCACATTTTGAGAAAAATAATAACATGTATTGATGATGGTTGTGTGCGAATAGCTATGCTGAGTGCTGAAGTGACAGCAACAGACAGGATCCTCCCTCTGTGGAACGTACAGTCTATTGAAAACAAGCAATGAGCAAGAAAATGAGCAAATTAAAAAGCATGACAAGTGGTGGCATGTGTTTTGAAAGCGACAATGTGAACACTTATATAGAAAATAACTGGAAAGCATATCCTTTTGACAGATGGCAGCCAAAGCTCGCTGAGAAAGTGTCATTATAAAGCTGGTCTCTGAGAAGGGCTGAGCCAAGGGAAGTGCAGGGAGCAGGAACAACAGGAAATAAATCACAGTACGCTGGAATAGTATACAGCAGTGAAAAATGAAAGAGCCACAGCTTCCTGCAGCAAAGTGGATGAGTCTTAGATGCATACAGTTGAGTGATAGAAACAAATCACCCAAGAATATACACACTAGGGTATCATTTTTATAAAACTCAGATACAAGCAAAACTAAGCAACATATCATTTAGGGAAGCATATATACGTGATAAAAACTAAATATAAAAAGGCAGGAGAATGCTAAACACAAAATGCAAAGTAGTGTATAGCTGAGAGGGAGAGAGAAGATAACAATTATATTCAAGGTAATGTTCTAAATTTAACGTTGGGTGGCAGATTCATGGATGCTTGTCTTGCTATGCTTCCTAAATTATCTGTGTTAAATGTGCTTTTAATATATCAAACATCACCCAGTCCAACACATTGTAAAAGCATAGAGGAGAGGGCCCTTAATTGCCTACAACAGTGGTTCTCAACCTTGGCTGCACATTAGAATCACCTGGGAATCTTTTTAAAATCCTGATTTCTGGGCCTCATCCTCCGGAAATTCTGTTTCTTGGTTATGGGGTGGGGCCACAACCTTAGTAACAAAGAAACAGAATTTCCGGAAGACGAGGCCCAGAAATCAGGATTTTAAAAAGATTCCCAGGTGATTCTAATGTGCAGCCAAGGTTGAGAACCACTGGCCTACAGAATCCTGGCAGGTTGTGTGGGAGGGTTTGTGGTGAACAGCAAAACACTTCCCCCACCAACAGGGGGCGCCACCGCTCAGTCCCAGCCAAGGTGGCCAGGCAGACTTGCTGGCCCAAAGCGTCCAGACTGCTGATTTTTCATAAGAAGCCCAGACACCTGCATTCTCATGAGCAATATCCCGATTTTTGAATGTTGGCAGTGATTCCGAATTTTAAAAACCCTGTGGGGCAGACAAAATCTTTTGGGAGACACAGCGAGCCGCTAAAATAGACAGGGCACCTGGAGGTGAGCACCGATTTAGTGTCCATTTACAAAGAAAAAATGCCTAACGTTATTTCTACCATATTCCCATCCTCTCCGCGGCCCCAGAACATGCTGTCTCCAACCTGTGGCTGGGCTCCGTTCCTCCGCATCTCTCACCTCAGCTTTCACCTCTAAGTTTGGAACCTGTGAAGGTGGTGTGAGCACAGCAGAGAGGGGGGCAGCAGCTCCTTCTGCACCTCGGCACCCCACCTTTCACTCTGCAGGCTCCCTCCCGCTGCCCTTCCTCCCTGCCCAGTGCAGCCCCGCCCAGCCCAGTATGGCAGAGAATGTGCAACACCGGCCTCTCCCTGAGGGCCAGGCAGAGCCTGCTGGGCTGAGCTGGGCCCACTGTGCTGGAGATCTATTTCGTGCTGCACATTACTGGGACTGAATGCTCCCATACAGGAATATCATTGTTTTTCTCTTTAAGAAAGAAAAGTTCCAACCGTAAGACATTTTTTCTACTGACACCCACCCATGATAGGGTTGGCTATTTATTTTCTTATTAACATAGTGATGTTTTCAACGGGGTGGGGGGGGGGGTGGGGGGAGCAGGGGCAATCTGGGCTCCCTGGGGACATTTTGGCCATGTCTAGAGATATTTTTGGTTGTCACAACTGGGGTGGGGGCAGAGATGCTGCTAAATATCCTGCAATGCACAGAGCAGCCCTCCCCCCCGCCCCCCCCCCCAACAAAGAATGATCCGGCATAGATGTCAATAGTGAGCAGTGCGCCCAGGCTGAGCAACTCTGCTCCCCAGTGTCCCCCACAAAGGACAAAGTGAAATAAAGCCACAGGCTGGCCATTCCCTAAGAATTATGAAAGGTGTGTGGGTTTTCTTTTTTTGGGGGGGGGGGGAGTGTAATCATGAGAGGTGTAACTAACATGAATTTACAAGGCATGCCCTTTAGCTGGAGCTGGGATTTGTGGCCACTATTTTGGTTTTTATTAAAGCGTAATGCTCAGGAGCAGAAGCAGAGATTTGTTATTCTAAAGACAGTTGCACACCAAAGCATGTGATTGTATAATCTGGCATTTTTCCCCACCAGGGAGCTATGGTGCATTACTCACGAGTGACAGAGCCAACGAGCTTCATATCCCAGGAGGCTAGTGCATCCGTTTAAAGAGCGCGAGCTATGCAGATCCGCCCCCACCCCGCCCCCAGCGCAGGGCAGGGGGAAGGTGAGCATCCTTTCCGTCACTGCCAGGGTGAGCCAGGCATTGATCCCCTGCCTGCCTCCACCCCAAATGGGAAGAGCCCAGTAATTGTGTTCCCCTAGCAGGACCGCAGGACAGGAGGCGGGGGCTGGGAGCTTGGGCTTTGCAGTGGGTCAGGCGTTGGTTCCATTGCAGGTCCAGCACCTAACGGTGTGTCTCTTTTTGTCCTCCCATCTCTCATCTAAAGGGTGGAGAGAGTCATGCCCGGCACATAGGGTCACTGTGGGGTAAAAGGTTGTAAAGCACCCAGCACGTGCCAGGTGTGCACTAGCCAGGATCCGATCCTTGTTCGCTGCCAGTGCACCAGGGTAGTGTTCAAACCTCAGGTGAAGTCAGCATACCTTCCTCTCTGCCTCACAGAACAGGGGTGGGTCAGAATGGGCGCATGGATGGCAAAACGCGTGGACATTTATAAATGCTGAACTGACGTCAACTGATATCCCTGTCATGTGATGAAATCAATGTAAATACCAACGTAAACAGTGATAGGGTTCACTGTGCTCATCCTAAGAAAATAGAATGATTATCACCCACCATAATGATTACTGGCTAGATGGGGAAGGAAATTGGAGTTGCTTTTGTTTAAACCTTTTATTTCACACAAAAAAGAGAGATACTGATGTGGCTAAGTGGCAAAAGTTCCGTGAACCCCAGCCCAGTGCTCACGTCTTGCCCCACGAAATTAATGCTGGAGTTTGGCAACTCAGTTAGAGCATGTCGGTCTCCGATGGAACGGCCTCACATACAGCCCTCAGCCTCAGTGTCTTCATCTCTAAAGTGGGCATGATGACAAAACCTAACTTCCAGGGCAGTGGTGAAGAATGACAGCATGCAGGTAAAATGCCTGGCGCATGAAAAGTCCTCCAGAAATGCTAATCACTATGGTCCTTACTAATGATAATAATTGAGGTGATGTGTGTATATGCACCTCTCTCAGAATCTCACCCAGTATGTGCTGACTTCCATGCTATTAATAAGAGGACCTTGGTGTTCTGAGAAACACGCGAGGGGGACTAGGTCCTCCTGCAGATGTCTGGTGCCTGCACAGCCTGGGGAAGGTCCTGGACATCCGTAGCTTCAGAAACAAGGAAGGCTGTCCACCGGTCCAGACTTCTAATAGCGGTAGAATTTCACAGGCCAAATGCATTGATGCTCATTTTGTTTTGGACGTTGAAGACTCGTGAGCATTCAGGGTGAAGAGTGGGGCTTCAGACCACGTGTTCTGATGGCCCAAGAACAGTGGTTCTCAAAAGTGTCCCTCATCAGAGGGCTTGTGAAAACAGGACTGAGCTCCCTTCTCAGTGGATCCGGTGGGGTCCTGGATGTTGCATTTCTAACAAGATCCCGGCTGATGCTCCCACTGCTGGTCCAGGGGCCACACTTCAGGATCACTACCCTAGAATAGTGTTTCTCAACCTCAGAACTGTGAGTATTTGGGGATGGATAGTTCTCCATTGCTCTATAGATGTTTAGTAGCATCTCTGGCCTCTGTTAGTAGCAGTTGTGACAACTCATAATTTCTCCATAGGTTGCCTGATGTCCTCAGGGAGTGAGGGGTGAAATCTCCCCTGATTGAGAACCTCTGCTCTAGAGTGAGATGCCCTAGAATTCAATCACAATCATCCTGGAAATATTGGTGTACTTCTTCAGGCCTTAGCTTCTTCATCCCTGTCATGGTACAAGACCGTGAACCTCATATGGCCCAAGTAAAGATTACTAGATAAAGCAGGTAGCACAATGCCTGGGATAGACTGAACCGTTAATAGATGTTAATTATTATTTTTAAGCCCTCTGTATCTTGTCTACTAAGTGGAAAGTTCTTGCCCATCAAAGATTTTTCATCAGCTTGGCTGCCAGCTGGAGTGGAGAGTTAGAAGATTCTCATCTAGGGCCAAGCAAGTTCCAGAAAAACATTAAAAAAATGTGGCCATTGAGGCACAGAACTCCAGAGAAACAAGCTCCCCTCAGAGTTCTGAACTAGCATCAGCTGTTGTCTAGGTGGGTGGATCCCGGTCCTTCGCTCAGAAGTGAGGGCTACAAATCCTAGCCCAGCCTGTCTGTTTGGCTAAGGTTGGTGCCCAAAGAATCTCTTTCCATTTTTTATCATTTAAAACGATGATCTCATCACTCACATTTTCTTTTCCAACTTGGCTGTAGAAGGGAACTTTAGAATCTGGAATATTGCTGCATTTATGAGTCCCAAACAACGGCTGCAGAAGAGTGATATGTGCTGGCACACACAAGGGACCTCGGATTTTTCCTGGGCTGTCAGGTCTCGAAATTACCCAGCAATCCCAAAATGAATTTCCACTAATCTGACAGTTTTGCCTCTCCTGACATGATGGACTGTATGTTCAGTGGTCAGCGGGGACTCTTTAATTGCAGTTAAGCCTGTGATGTTCATCGTGGCATTGAAAAGAGAGCAGTGTGTAATGTGGTTAAACTTTCGGACTCTCCAGGCCCAGATGGGTGGGTGGAACGCAATGTTTTTTGGAAACTTTCTACCTGAATCAAGTGTTACTGGCTGGCAGATTTAATTCATTCACTTTCAAGATTCATAAATATTAGAATCAAAATTAAAATCAAATCCCCCTAGAAAGGAGAAGGGACTGAAATATCAGGCAAAATGGATGTTGAGTTACAAATGGATCAAAAACTCAAGGAAAAAAATGCAATTATAAAACACAGAATGCGTTTTTAGTACATACCAGATGCTGTACAGTTTTTTAGGTACAATCTCATTTTGCTCTGAGAGAATTCCAAAGTTAAAGAGACTTTTTTGCTCCCATTTTACAGATGTAGAAATTGAGGCTTAGAGAAGTTAACTGGCTTCCTAGGATCTGTGGGTGTGTGGGCAATCCGGGATTTGAGCTCAGGTCTGTCTGATAACAGCCTATATACTTTAGCACTACATTCAAGTTCCCTAAAGATGGTAGGCATTGTTGAGTTTAAATTGCTTATTTTACAGATGGGTAAACTGATGTCCAGACACTTTGATGTGATTTGCTCAGAATTGTTACACCAGACTCAGAAAATCATTCTGGGGTTATTCATAAATCTTATCATCAGTAATAATTAATGTGTCTCTCACTAATAAAGTACTATCATATCCATGACCTCATATTTAATTTTGTTTTTCAAACAATTTTATTGTGTGAACTGATAACTGGAAAAGAAGAGAATTTCAGTCACTGTCATTTTTTTTCATAGTTGAATCAAATGCTATTGTAACTGTAGTGTAGCCACAGAAATGCTACTGGAAGGTGCCTGTAGACGCATGAAAAGTAAAGGCTGCAGTGAATCAATATCAGCAAACACTACTAAGCTTCTACAATGTGCCAGGCATTATTCCAGGTGCTGGGAGGATAGCAGTGAATAAAAACAGTCCAGAATCTCCTGCTCTAAGTGAACTTACACTCCAGAGGGCAGAGACACGGATTAACTGGATAAATAGCCCTATAAGCAAAATATAGAGTATGTCAGGTATTACGGGGGGAGCAGGGAAATACAGCTGGAAAGAGGAAAAGGGAGCGCTGGGGGAAGGGATTACATGATAACAAGAGAAAGTGACATTTGACAAAGACATAAAAGATATGAGGAGCAAGCTTTTTAATATCTGGGGAAGAGCATTCCAGGTAGAGGGAAGAGCAATTGTGAAGGCTCTGAGCAGTAGATATACAGTGTGTTGTGTTTAGCACAGTAAGGAGGCCAAATGGAAGAGAAGTTTGAATGATTTTTGTTATTGTTCCCGGTATATTTTTAAAAAATGGAAGTATAATTGATAGCCAATTAGTTGTACATATGGAAGTATGCAATTTGGAAAGGTTTGACATCTGTATATACACATGAAACCATCATTACAATGAGAATACTTCCATCATCCCCAGAAATCTCCTTGTGCCTCTTTGTACTCTCTCCTGCTTTTCCTGTTGCTCCCTCACCCTCATCCCCACGCCACCACCGATCTGCTTCTTGTCACTCGAGCTGAGTTTGCATTTTATGGAATTTTATATGGACAGAGTCATGCAGAATGCATGCTTTCTCTTTTTGGGTCTGGATTCTTTCACTCATCATAATAAGTTTGAGATCCACTCATGTTGTGTTGTGTATCAATAATTCATTTCTTTCCCTTGCCAAGTAGCCTTTGGATGTATGGATATTCCATAATTTATTTGTTTGGACTCTTTCCAGGTTGAGGGGGGGAACTACAGACAACACTCTGAGCATTCATGCACAGGTCTTTGTGTGGACGCACGCTTTCATGTCTGATGAATAGACACCTAGGAGTGGAATGGCTGGATCGGACGGTAGATGTATGTGGGACTTTTTAGGAAACTGCCAAGCTGTTTTTCCAAGTGCTCGTACCATTTTACATTCCCACCAGCCGCCATATGAGAGTTCTAACTATTCTATGTCGTCATCAAAATTTGGGGAGATCAGCTTTATTATTTTAGATATTTAAACAGTTATGTAGTGGTGCCTCACTGAAATTTCAATTTGTATTTCCCTAATGACTAGCAATGTTGACGATTTTTCATGAGCTTATTTGCCATTCTCCCATATGGTTTCTTTGGTGAAGTATCTGTTCACATCTTTTGCCCGTTTTTTTTTTTTTTTTTTTTTTTTTTGTATTGGCTTGTTTGTTTTTTGATTATTGAGGTTCAAGTACTCTTTATGTAATCCGGGATACAAGTCTTTCATTGCATGTATGATTTGCAATATTTTCTCCCTTATCAAAGCTTGTTGTTTCATTCTCCTAATACCTCTGCTTAGTTTTTATCAAGGCCAGTTTGTCATTTTTCCCCCTTTATGGATTGTGCTCTTGGTGTTGTATCTAAGAAATCTTTGCCTTTGATTATTTTAAAAATTGATTTTTTTCTCATCAAGTAAGAGAAAATGTCCTTTCAGTTTCCTTTAAGTATATCCATATTACTTATGCAACCAACTCATTTATCATAAGTGACCTTTTGAGATGATTTGTTGATTAAGGAATAAAAATGTTACTTTCACAGTCCTTAACCTGCTAAGACTTCATTCCTTTTCTACACGCATATCCAGGCCTATGGCCAGCGCGGACAGGGGGCGCTGTGGTGTAGAGGGAAGGGTTTGGGTGGCCCTTGCAACGGGAGATCTGGGTTTTCTTGGCTGCTCCTCCACAGATCAGAAGCTCAACCCTGGGCCAGTGTGTTCCCTTTTCCGTTTAGATTTCCAATAGAGAAAATATGGACCTGTACTAGATGTTTCTGTGTTCCCCGCTAGTCCTAACACTCTATAAATAGCACATTAGCAGTAAATTGTACACCTTCAATAGGGCCTGGCAGAGATGTGTCAAGGGCACAAAATTAAGGAGATGCACTCTCAGGGTCCTGTGTGTTAACGTGAGGAGGAGGCACTTGCTAGCTCCGAGAGTGAGGCCCCCTTACATTTTATGCCCTGTGTACCTCTTCTCGCCTCACCCGAGTCCTGGCCCCGACCTTCAATGAGAGAAATGGGGGATGCTAAATGGGGACTGGAGTGAGCTAGGTAGCACAGTGCCTCTCACAGGGGCTATGCAGTAAATTGCCTGGAGATTTTGTTGTTCGAGTCAGAATGATTCAGTTCTGTGCTGGGGCTCGAGGTTCTGCCTTTCTAACAAGGTTCCAGTGACGCTAATGCTTTGGCCCATGGGTCCCACGTGGAGTCGCAAGACACTAGGACAGACCAGCTTTGTCCAAAGGAGCAACTCAACGCCATCCATGTCCATGTGAGAATTCAGTCCCAGGGTGCCTACAGGTCTTAATTTGTCAAAAGAGGACCCAGAATCTGTGGATAGTATAAAGTCTCCTTATTCTTAAATATTGGACAACTTACTGTAATTTTTACCCAACACTGGGGTCAGATGAGGCAACCCATTTGTCACATTGGCTATAAATCAAGTTTCAGGAATTTTCCTACAATTTTGCATGAGAAAACGGGCAAAGAAATATCAAACTCTCTGGAAGAATTTAACCGCAAAATCAACACCCCCATCCCCTCCCACCAAAGAAAAGGTGTCAGAGGAAAAATTAGTTGAACTCAATTTCATTGCCCAGAGAATGAAATTGTGTTGGCATTAAGAAGGGCACAGGGGCTCCCCCATGCTCCTATTCTGTCCTTTTGCCAGATAGCAATAAGCCCAGAGCTGCTGGCGGTCATTTTCATAAATTCACAGAGTGAGCCTCAGTGAAATGAGGGGAAGAAAACGGAACTGAGAGAGGGAGCAATGCTCAGTGTCCCAACAGCAGGATTCGAAGGCCTGGATCAAACCTTACCTAACGCCCAGGTTTACCCAGTGAACATGCCAGTTATAGAAACCATACTTATCCTCTTTTTGGTTTGAGCTTGAATTGAGTCGTTTTGTGTTTTTGCTTGAAAGATTCTTGGTTAATACGCAATATGATTTTGGGTGAGGCATTTCCTTTCTCTGGGACTCAGTTTTCTTGTCTATAAAATGAGGGGTTCTTTGGGATTCTTTGGTTTAATTTTTACAGCCTCATCAACCTCACCTAAGCCTTTGTTGTCATACAGCAAAACCATTTCAGAAAGGAAGACAAAGTGTAATGGGGCCCCACATTCAAATCCTGACTGTATTACACGTACCTGTTCACTTCCTGTCTCTTAATACTAGAATGTCAACTCCATGAGGGCAGCCAACTGTGTCTGATGGTCTCACTGCCGTATCCTGAACTGTGTGTGAACTGAAATACATGCATTCATTCATCTATGTTCAATGAATGAGTACATTCTTACAGATTGTTATGGGTAACAAGCTGCCTTGGCACAATTTTCAGTTACGGGCCCTTTCTGTGGCAGGAGAGTGGTTAGAGATGGCATTGATCTACCTGCTTCATGGTTCTCCTCTGAGTTTTTGACTCCACA
This sequence comes from Myotis nattereri, assembly GCF_964212035.1. Lineage (NCBI taxonomy): Eukaryota > Metazoa > Chordata > Mammalia > Chiroptera > Vespertilionidae > Myotis > Myotis nattereri. The sequence continues at coordinate 10,704,548 of NC_138083.1, read as the reverse complement.
GATGGAAATAATAGATGGAGCAAGCTGAGTAACCTCTGGATAAACACAGGCTCTCAGTGCTTCTCGAAGCCTGTAACGTATGATCACTTCCAAACTCACAGTAAGTAAGTAGTTAAGTCCTCGTGATGGATGATTTCCAGTTTGAAATGATATAAGGGAGGACTATGACTTAACTTCCTTCCTATTTTACTTATATTTCAATAACTTAGTAGAGCTATTACATGAAATTGATCCCCCAGCTTTAGGGAACAGGATGTTGCTGACTCTGTTATATGCTATTATATCTGTCATGACATCCAGCCCAAGCGTCTCTCTTGCTCACAAACCTCAGTTTTGTTTTGGGTGGCAGTGTGCTCAGAGCCAGGCTACAATGACTGTAAGAGCTATAACAAGTATTTCTTATTATGTGCTGGCACCGTTCTAAGCCTTCAATAAGTGTTAGCTCTCATAATTATTAAATATTAGCTGAGGGAAAGGGGGGATGTGCAGAAGATTATTTTATGATTCAACAACTCTTGTTCCTAATTTTTCTCTTGCATGTCAGGGAACTCTGGGGCCTGGATGCTCCCTGTTTGTCCAAGCACTTGGATACAACCAGAGTGCTTATCCAGCAAAACATGGGTCCCTCTCTAGGATCTATGGACTCCCTCTCCTATGGGGAAGCTTCTTTATGGCTAAATTAGAAATAGCCCAAGTGTCTGTTTACTGGTGAATGGACAGATGAAATGTGATATATCCACACTGTTTGGCAATAAAAAGGCAGAAAGTCTTGACACACGCCACTATAAAGGTAAATCTCAAAAGCATTACGCTAACTGAAAGAAGCTAAACACAAAAGGCCACACATTTATAGGAAATGTCCAGAAAAGGCACACCCCATGAGACAAAAATAGGTTAGTGGCTGCCTAGGGTTGAGGGTGGGAAGGAGATGAGCTGAAAATGTGCACAGGGGATCTTTGGGTGATAAAATATTCCATCACTGCATTATGGTGGTGGTTGCACAACTTGGTAAGTTTACTAAAAATTGTTAAAGTGGGTTAAATTTTATCTCATATAAATGCTAACAATAAGATTATTTAGAAGAATATGCTTTGTGGCTGAGTTAAACTTTCAAGCATCTAAATTTTCACAGCAGATTGTTAACCTTACTTTGAAACATTGTGTTTCTAAAGACGCTGAGTCTCTGGTGAAGTCAAATGGAATATTAACAGGTTAGTTAAACTGAGAGGGAGCCTTGATGAATTTGCTAGAAGCACCTGACATTTGAAAGGAACATGGACACTTTTACCATGTCTATTCCAAGACCTCTGACATCACCTCATGTTACATACTTCTGACAGCATCACCTATTCTACCTGCAGAAACCCCCTCTCTGGGTTATTATTATAAAGACTAGAGGCCCAGTGCATGAAATTCGTGCATTGGGGAGGGGGGTGTCCCTCAGCCCAGCCTGCACCCCCTCCAATCTGGGACCCCTCGGGGGATGCCCGACTGCCAGTTTAGGCCTGATCCCACAGGGCAGTCGGACATCCCTCTCACAAGCCGGGACTGCTGGCTCCCAATTGTTTGTCTGCCTGCCTTCCTGATTGCCCCTAACTGCTTCTGCCTGCCAGCCTGATCACCCCCTACCCACATACCTGCCAGCCTGATTGATGCCTAACTGCTCCCCTGCCAGCCTGATTCCCCCCAACTGCCCTCCCCTGCCAGCCTGGACCCCCCAGCTGCCCTCCCCTGCAGGCCTGGTCCCCCCCAACTGTCCTCCCCTGCAGCCCTGGTTCCCCCCAACTGCCCTCCCCTGCAGGCCTGGTCCCCCCCCCCCCCAACTCCCTTCCCCTGCAGGCCATCTTGTGACCATATGGGGGCAGCCATCTTTGACCACATGGGGTGACCATTTTGACCACATGGGGGCAGCCATCTTGTGTGAGGGTGTGATGGTAAATTTGCATATTACCTCTTTATTATACAGGATTATTCAACTAGAAATCCATATCATGGTATTTTGTCTTTAGTAGAGCCCCATTTGAAGATATTTGGCTCTTTGGTTGCTTGAGGTCCCCAAAATATAGTCTCTAAAAAATATTTCCTTGGGGTCATAAACAATGTTGCTTCTGGTCCACCTGTACATTTTCTCCTGTGATGCAGTGTGAGATGCATAAGCATGTTTCCCTATGCCTTTGCTGTGAGGATAGGCCAAGTTTATCCAATGGTCAGTGAGGCTATAACTCTAATGTATGGTGATGGCACTCACTGCTATTTTACTGTTTCTATTCCTCACATCTCCATATAATCATTGCATTTACATTAGGCTTAATTTATTAAGCTTTTTCATATGTTAGGCAAAGGATGGATTACAAATAAAAATAATGAATCCATAATTTTGTACGTTATCTATTATCCTTCTGTGCTTTTGAAATTAACCAACCTGGGCAGCCCTGTTCACTCTGGCTGTTACACACACACACACACACACACACACACACACACACACACACTTGTATGTCTGTGGAAGGATGCTTTGATGGATAGACATATAGTTATAGATGTAAACATACATTTTTAGCTGAAAAATAGGACCATATGGTGAAAGTCTGTGGCTGGATTTACATCTCTAGGAACTGGTCTTTAAGAAAGAAAACATTAATGTGAGGTGAATTTTACTAGGGAGAACTGGGCAGTATTTCGTCTGTTCTAAACCATATGGCATTAGGAGGGAGCTAAGTTTAGATTACTTTCAGACACTCGTGGTTGGGGTTCTGTAATTCAGAAACAATTGTTCCTTTTCAAATTACTTCTCATGACCTCACTATCACTTCAAGGACAACTAATGCCTGAGGAATCGGATCAAAGATGCCACTTGAAATTTCAAAACACGGTATTCAGATATTCGCTGTAGCCTTCTGGTGGCAGACACTCACGCTGCCTTTCTGTCTTTGAAAACCCGTCTTGCCATCTCCTAAAGAACAGTGTGAGGCTGGACTTGCAATTAAAAAATAAGCTTCGGCCCTTCCCCTCCTCCCCAGAAACTCTCGACACAGCCACATGGAGGGTCATCAGGAAGCAGAAGGGAGAGAATGCTGCAAGATTTCAAAGATGCCTGGTAGGAATATTTCTTAATTGAGCCTTGCTTCCGAGCTGCGTGGAATTGTTCTTATTAAAAATTAAATAAGAACAGCAGAGAAGAACATGGGAGGCTCTGTGAGATTAGAGCTTCGTGAGATTTACTTAAAAGGCTTTCATTAGGCGCTGGGGTTTCTGCCGCATATTAAAACCTCACCTCTGCCAAACACACGGAGCGCGGGCTGTTCGCCCCTTCCTAAGAAATACCAAACACCGGCGCTTTGAATAGGGAGAGGAGAAGGATATTTTCACAGCGTTCTGTGAAGTAAGGTCTATATTTCAGATTGCTGCACAATTAGCCATTCCATGCGTTTCTTCCCTCCCTCTCTCTCTGCCTTCCTTCCTCCTTCCCTGCGTTCATCAGTGCATGTTCATACGGGTCTTCCCTGTGGTCTGGTTCTTTATTTTGTTATTATTATTTTTTAAACCCAGTTTTCTGTTTTGATGGAATGGAGGAAAGGCTTTCAGCAGTTTCTCAAACTCGAACGTGCACAGGAGTCACCTGGGGCCTTGGTAAAATGCAGATTTGGGCTCAGTCCGTCTGAGGGGGCCTGACACCCTGCCTTTCTCACAAGCACCCAGAGAAGGCTGCGAGCTGGGCCGGGGTCCAGGTGGGCAGCAAGGAGCTCCAGAACTCTGGATTAAAGCAGATGAGTCAGATTCCTTCACAGGTGGGGGATGAACCGACTGCGAGAAAAGTGGGGACAAAAAGGAAAAAGAAGCGATAACAAGCAAAAAAAAACCACCATTCCACCAAACACAATATAAACGACTTAATTATCCATATCAATTCGGTTTAAGAATTTATCATTCTTGAGTGAGTGATGCCTACAATACAAATTTTGTCCTGTCTTTATAATGCAACTTGGGTTTTGGAAAATAAATTGGAGTTCGAATAAATGAATATTTGGGAGTTCAAAGAAATGAATCTTGGAGACACCGAATAGGGAGTATGCGCATGCACACACACACACACGCACACACACACACATACACACATACACAAATGCTGCCAGTCACAGAAACCTGTTCTATATACCTAAGGCCCCATAATTTCCCCCCAAGGATACAGAGAACCTTGTCATTAAACATAACGGCTTTTCCATAGACAGAGCAGAGGGCTGAGACCTGAAACACAGCAGGAATTTCAGCCTCAGCATATGCCACAGCTCCCACCTTATTGTGGGGGCCAGGGTTCAGGAGGGCTGCCTTTGCCAATGAGATTGAAAGAGAAGATTGGTTTGGGAGTATAGCTAACTGTAGTGTTTGATAAGTGCAACTTGCTATTGTTTCATCCTATTTGGATTTTATTTTCTTATGCTTTCTTATGTAAAAATATCCTTTGGAGTTGTGGCTGGTTCATGCCATTCACGCTGATTACATTGCAAATTGGCAATATGCATTAAAACTAAAAATTGAAAGCGATCATATACCCTGACCTATCATATCCCCTGTGTGAAATGAATTCTACAGAAATACTTATGCAAATGCGGGGAGAGATATGCACAAGGGTGGTCAGTGCATTATTGCTTAATAGTTACAAATCTGAAAACCCTAAAATGCCCTTCACGGGGACAGCCTCCAAGCCTGATGGCTCTTCCATAGGGTGAGATATCCTGTGGCTGAACCCCCGAAATCTGGGCATGAAAGGATATCCTGAATATACATCTATCTATATTTAAAAAAAACAGAAAGGAAAAATAGCATGTCCTATAGTTGAATTGCCTCTCTGTCTGTCTATCAAGGTTTCTTTTATTTCCCTGGTAAACCTTTTGAAAAAAATTACACTAAAATGTTAACAACAGTGATCACTGAAGGAAGAATGATAAGGAACATTTCATTTCTAGTTTCAAAATTTTTAATACTTTTTCTTGCTGTAATTCTGAAGACAGAACATAGAAAAAGAGACGATAGAGAATTAAAAAGACTTGGATTGCGGTCGCCAAGTGGCTTTGGGCAAGTTCCTCTGAGCATATATGTTCTCAAATGTACAATGTGGTGTGACAACACCGTCTGATGGATTTTCTGGGAAGGCTGAATGAAGTGTGCAGAGCACTTTGCCCTCCGGGAAGAATCAAGGATGTTCTAGTGTCTTTTTGCTGCTCTAAACATACTGTATGACTGTGAGGCTTGGCACTAGGTGTCAATATTGTGTCTAGCTCACCATGCCCCAAACTGGAGGAGGTGGAGCTCCAAGAAGCTCATTGGAGCCTCCGAACCACTTCTCCTTTCCCTTTAACACCTTCCCAGACACTTCCTATCTCCAGTGAAGCCCCTAAAATGTCAGAAAGCGTTACCTCCTCCACGTTTAAGCTTTTGTGTAAGCCCATGTGTTCTTTCTCCCGGGAGCACTTGCTCTTATATCTTTGGAATATCTGCCAAAGGATTTTGTGACTTTGTCCCAAATGAAAGGAATCTGAGCACAAGCAGACCCACCAGGAGGAATGCGGGCAGGCGAGATTCTTCCTGCGGTCTCTGGAATACAGTCACTTGCAGCCAAAGTTACATATATCCATGTGCAAGCTCTGATTTTGTGCTTAGCCTTTTTCTCTGTATTAACTAACTTAAACATCCTATATAATAAAAGCCTAATATGCAAATGGCAGAATGACCTGTGGAATGACTGGTCGCTATGATGTCTACTGACCACCAGGGGGAAGACGCTCAATGCAGGAGCTGCCCACAGCACACAGGCCCCAGGCCAGCCAAGGTGGGTGCCAGTGGGGGCCCCCGATCACCCCACTGGTCACCCTGCAGAGGGAGGTGACCGGCAGCAGCAGGGAGTGGAGGCTATGAGCGGGAGGTGCCAGGCCAATCAAGGCGGGTGCCCCCTGCCCTGCTAGCCCCACCAATTGCCCCACAGATCATCCCTGATTGCTGGTCAGGCCTAGGAACCCTACCCATGCATGAATTTTGTGCATCAGGCCTCTAGTCTATTATAAAAGGAAATAGAAAAACCTATATGAAAGCTAGACACTGATAAAAAATAAAATATAACTAATAAAATTTCAAAAGTGTTCACCTGTGTCTCACCTAAAATAGTGTTGTGTACGAGAGGGGTGCATTTGCCACCCTTGGACAACAAAGGCATAAAACATCTGCATTTCCTACAATGAGCAACTCAGCATTTTCTTGGTGGACAAGAAACCAAGCATATGAAGCCCTCACGTCTTGTGGGCACAGAGCAGCCCTGGTGGTCCAGAGGGGCCCAGTCTCTTCCCAGAGGGGTGGACACTCTACCCTACTCAGTGCTCAGTGCCTGGCACAAAACAGGTGTTCAATTAATACTGGGTGAATGAGTGGAAATATGAATAAATACACTGTCTCTCATTCAATGCGGGTGGTTTAAAAAACAGGTTTTCTATCAGTTTCTTTTTAAAACAAAAATAATTTTTAGTTGTCATATGTCAAATCCCTTTGTCTATTGTGGAATATCTCATTTTTAAAGATCCAGATTCAATTCCCTCATTATCACGAAGCTTGAGTTTGCACAAAGGACGAGAGGATTGAGGCTACTCTTAGGCTGGGATTTGTAAAGGGAGAGAATTAACTGCACATCCTATATGTATTTGCACTAATGTCAGTACTAGATGCCTTTTGTTCTTAGTTAATTGCCGTGGAGTCTGCCTGACTAATGCAGAAGTTGTCAGTTACATAAAATCAAAGGACCTGAATCCTGGCATCCTAAGAGCTGTCTAATTTAAGACCATTGAAACCCACATAATATTGTTAATTCCTATCATGTCTTCACAGTGGAGTTTTGCTAGATCCATGTGGATCACAGGCTAAGACCAGGGAGAAATGAGGAAAAAATGTGTATCTTTGTGTATATATGTATGCACTCACATGCACACTGCCATAAATCATACCAGAATATTCTAGTTTGCAACAGATATACAGAATATGAAACTGTGAATTACAAAGTATTCCAAATCCTGAGTATTATAATCCTTTTCTTAGTATAACTGACATAATTATTGTTTTCAATGAAATGAGAGATTTTCTTTATGCAATCTATTTTTAAGGAAGAGATAGATATGTGTAAGCTAACAGCACACACACACACACCTATCATATAATTATATTCTTTCTGAATCTTTATACTCTTTGCTGTGATTTCCTTTATGCCTTATTGGGGGTTTCATCCAGCAATTGAATGACTGGAGGAAAAGAAATTGGGAGGTTTTTTTTGGCATAAACATCAATGTGGTTAGTTACAACCACCTTATATAAGTAGGATTTAAAAAAAATACTTTACATCCTGCATTTCAGATCCTTACTGTCTTCATATATATAGTGGATATTCAGCTTTTACTTTTTATAAATTGTTTTATTTAAAAAAAATGAGATGTTTGGCTAGGACACATGTGAGTATGTGTGTCCCACCCTCCCAAGCATCCACCCACCTGTTTTCAGTAAGACAGACCCAGAATTTCATCTCAGGAATCACAGTCCCCCCCACCCCTCAGCTCAAGTGTTTGGGTGTGATGGGCCCCAACTAGGGTTGTCAGGTAACATATAGGCCGCCCAATGAAATTTGAATTTCTGATCATCAGTGCTGTGTTTTTTTGTACAACTGTCTCCAAAATATTGTCTGGGACATAATATACTAAAAACAATTCATTGTTTGCCTGAAATTCAAATTTCACAGGGCATCTGTACTTTTATTTGCTAAATCAGGTAACCTTAACCCCAACCCTCAGTATCAGGCCTGTGCCCCAATTGGCGTAAGCTAGATCTGCACCTTCCACGGCCCATTGAGAGCCAAGACTAGAACGTTCATTGGATGCCTGAGGGAGACACACACTTTCCTTCCTCTGGCTTTGAGGCTGAGGATGTCAGTGTCGGGAGCTGTTGCTGCAGCCACATGGAGCCACACCCAGCACAGAGGACATCACACAATGGTAATGATTACAATATCTATGTTCTAGGCACGTTTCCAAGTACAACCTATTAGCTCCTTATTCTGTGCTTTACTATCAAGATGAAGGTTAGGGTTAGATTTATTAGGTTGTACCACAGTTTGCTCTCACGACCGGGTGTGATGGCTAAGTGACGGCATCAGGATGCAGGTTCCCTCGCTTTTGCTCATCCACCGTCCCCAGCATGTGGTTTTCGTCTTCATGGTCATGAGGTGGCTGCTACTCCTCAGGCATCATATTATCATGTCAGAACAGGGGGTAAAGTCCAAGGGCCTCTCCCAGGAAGGTTTGTCTTCTATTTAGGACCTCCTTTCCTCCCCCGCCCTCGCAATACATTGGACAAGAAACTACCATTTTTGGATTCGTTAGAATTGTTGTCCCATTTTAACAATGAAGTACCCAGACCATAGCAAGGTAGCTAACCTGTTCAAGATTACCCAGTTATTGTATTAGGGTTTTTCAGAGAAACAACCAATATGCTGTGAATTTTAAGGAGCTGGCCCATGCGATTATGAGGTGAAGTCTGAAATATCGGAGACCCAGGGAAGAGAAGATAAGCCTGAAGGTCACGTGGAAGCAGAAATCCCTCTTCCTCAGGGAACCTCAGCCTTCTTTGTCTTACGGCCTTTGACTGATTGGACGGGGCCCACCGCATTATGGAGGTAAGGCTGTATTCACAGTCTGCTGATTTAAATGTTAAGCACATCTAACAGATACCCTCACTGTGGTATTTAGATTGGTATTTGATCAAATACTAACCATCACAGTTAGTATCCGTGAAACTAGAGTCAAATTCTGGCATGCTATCAGGGCCAGGCTTCCTCAGTAGGCCAGTTGCATGGCTCACTTGGCTTCTTTGAAGAAAAAGTATTACATGAAGAGAAGGCAGTTGTTATCTTTCATAGCAAAACTGAATAGTAGCTCTTCAGTCATTCTGCCTGAATCACCTGATATTACCTTTTATTGTAAAACTAGAGGCCCCATGCACGAAATTTGTGCAAGAGTAAGCCTTCGCAGCTGCGGCGGCTGCCTAGATCCCTCCCTCACAGCCACAGTGGTGGCCTGGATCCCTCCCTCACCCTGGGTTTGTCCGGAAGGTCATCCAGAAGGACATCAGAGGGACATCTGATCTAATTAGCATATTATGCATTTATTCTTATAGATAAAACACAGATACTGAAAAGCCACATGTCAGAATTACATAGCTTAATGCAATAATATAAGCTGAAAACCCTTATAATAAACAACCACCCTGCTAAAACAAACAAAAACTAACAGAATCCTGCTCGTCACTCCAGAAATCCCTTCATGTAGTCCATCCCAATCTCAAGTCACCATCTCTCCTCCAAAGTAAACATGATCCTAACTGGGGATTGGTCTGCTAGCTGTTTTTGTAAATAAAGTTTTATTGGAACACAGCCACACCCATTCATTTACTTACTGTCTATGGCTGTTTTCATAGTATAACAGCAGAGTTGTTACAACAGAGACTGTCTGGCATTCAAAGTCTAAAAAATGTTTAACGCGAGAACATTTGATGACTTCTTATCTCAAATTTTATAGTGGTAGTTTCCTTGAGTTTTTAGATACTTTTATCACTAGTGTGCATCCCTGGCCTTGCCTTTCTTCTTCTTATTTTTTGGATGTTTTTTAAGTTCCATTTAATCTACAGGTGCCCCTCCACCCCCGTCCCCCCCCCCCCCCACACACACACATTCCTTTATTTTCAGTGCAGTTTATTTATGGAAGACCCAGGCCACTTATCCTGTAGTTTCCCACAGTCTGGGCTTTGAAATTGCATCCTTTGGTGCAGATCAGCACATTCCTCTGTCTGTTGTATTTCCTGCAAAGTGACAGTTGAATCCAGAGTCTTGATCAGACTTGAGTATAGTTTCTCTGGCAAAACTCCTGGAGGCAGTGTGTTCATTCCTCAGGAGGCATAGAATGTTTGGTCATCTTTCTTTCTATGAAAATAGTGTGCAATGCCTATATAGTATCTGCTAAGGTGCAGTGCCTACATCTGAGAATTCACGGTGTGGCTCCTAAAATGTTGAGATTCTGGTTGAATCATTGCCTTTTATTACAACTAGGAATACATTTTAAGAGATACTTTGCTTCATCTTCCATTTGAGTTCCTGGAAGTTCTTAGAAGTTCATATAGGAAAGGCAGGATGAATCCTGCATTCTTTTTTGGTTTTTGAGAGGCTAAATTGGTTCTCTAGCATCCTCCAGAGACCACTTAGTTTTATTATTATTAATGTCATTATAACATAATGAGATATATGATAGCTTTCAATCCATTGTAATTATTATTGAAGCCCAAATTATTCCATTTTCACCAGGAGGAGCCTTTACAAGTTGGCTCCTGAGTCCTTCTGACATGACTCTGATAGGCCCTTCACTTTCTGGTTTAATAAGATATTCTAAATTCATCTTATATATTTTTTGCCCCAGATCTGGAAGAAGACCCCCTCCCCGCTTTCAAAATGGTGTTTCAAGACCACAGCCTGTATGCTAGACATGCTCATTTTACTTGTTTGATTATTGGTTTTAGGTCTTCACAGTGTACAGAGCCAAGAAGAAGAAAAAATGCCACATAAGTTCCTATTGATACTTTCATCTCAAATTCAGGCCTACAGGGTTTTGCCAAACCTCTTTTATATTATATCTGTATTTTCTTTTCTTCCTTGCTGAGAATTTTGCATGGGTTCATAGGGGATGATAAAATTAGACTATAAAAATATAAAACATCATTACTCATTTGCTTTATGTCAGATGACATGACAACCTTGGAATAACAATAGTGACACTACCACTAATATGATTATTTAAAATAGTTAAACTTCCTAGTATTTTTCAAATGTTTTCACCCGTTCAACACTCTCTCCTATTTTTTATGATTGTTAACTAGATCTGCATGATCTGAGCACATGGTCATTGCATACTATATTCTCCCCTTTAATCCTCCTTTAGCCTTAAACCTCAAACTTTATGTTTGGTCTGCACCACCAGGCCTCTTGCAGATGTCTCTGGTCATTCTGATCATCGGAAGCTCTTTCTCGGTAGATTCTTCAAGGAGCGCTCAGGGGTTTTTCTATCCTCAGGTTGGTCAGATGCCCCATTTTTCCCCTCTGCTTCTTCTGCACAGAGTCTGATGCGCTTAGGACTGGTGGCTCTTGCCCCACAAGTCAGAGTGCTTGACATTTGTGGTGTGTGGAGGTTCTAATTTCCCCCCCTGAGTTCTTGCAGGTGCCCTTGGCAGACAGTTTTGCTGGTTATAAAAATCCTTGGCTCACATCTTCTTTCCTTGAATACCTTAAGTATGTTACTTCATTTTCTGTGGCATGAAATGTTGCTGTCAAAAAGTCCCACGACAATAATTTTCTTTTCTTTATAAATATTTTTTCTTTCTACTTAAATGTTCAAATGATATTGCTTTTTTTAAAAGTCCAATTGGTTTTACTTGAATATATCTTAGAGATTATCATTCAAGGTTACTATTCTCAGGTTTTTGGTGTAGCCGTTCAATATTTAATTCCAAATACATGTGTATTTTTTTTTTAATTTGAGAAAAGTTTTTTAAAATTATATATTTTGACCTTTGTTCTGTTTCCTTGCACTAATTTTCTTCTTTAGGGACTCCTTTTATCCACCCATTTTTGGATCTAATCTGCCTAGCTTTAATATTTATCTTCTTTCTTGATATTTTTATCTCCTGTTTTGTTTCTTTTATTTACAAAATTTCATTTTAACCCTTTTATTAATCTTAACATATTGCATATTATACTAATTCTTGTATTGATTGGTTTAATTTTGTATTATTCTCTAGTTTAGCTTTCATTTCTTAAATAATACTTACTTATAAATATTTCTTGTTTTTTTTACTTCATTTTCTAATTCTGATTTGTGCTGGGGTTTTTTTCTGATCTTGTATAATGTTATTGTATAATGTAGTAGGCTACAGTTTTTATCTGTTTTGTGAGCATGTCTTTCTGGTGTATTTTTATCTCTGTAAGAATGATATTGGTTCCTGGTTCTCTTTTTTCTCTTGTAATGTTGCAAGGGATCTGACCTCAGTACTTTTCTGTTGTCATTTTTGTATGAAACTACATACACATTTTTTATCTGAACTTTAAATTTTGATTCTCTTCCCAGCAACTCCTTCTCCATATGGGGCCCAGTCCTGGAAGGGGATTTTGGCCGGTTGCCATTGAGGATTCATGTGGCCCAGAAAGTTACTGTCTCTTTCAGAACTCACACTGGTCTCTTGTACTCACTGTCTCTTAGAGTGGTGATAGAATTTCCTATGTGCCTCAAACTTGCCTACTGCGCTTTCTACTGAGTTTCTGTTGGCTATTTAGAATTCTTCCTATTGTTAAGTGTGTGGACAACCATTTCGCTCTCCTATGCTAAGTCAGACCCACCAAGGACTCAGGGTCCTTCTCCCTCCCCTCCTCCTGGAAATCTGGGGTTTCTACAGGTGTCATATATGTTGTCCATGATTTTGCTATTTAGTTGACCTACTTATTTTTAGGTAAGTACTTTAGACAATTAAAATATTATATTGTTAAACCTCTATTTTCTATCATGCCTAACAAATTACCACACATTTAGTGGCTTAAAGGAACACCTGTGCATTATGTCATAGTTTTGTAGGTTAGAAGTCTAAGTGGGCTCAATTTGGTTCTGTGATTAGAGTTTTATAAGATTGAAATCCTGGTGTTGCCGGGACTGGGGTCTTATCCAGAGCCCTGGGGGAGGAATCCTCTCCTGAGCCTTATTTAGGTTGTTGGCTGAATTAAATTCCTGTGGCTGTGGGACTGCTTATGCCTGCTTTCTCGCTGGCTTTTAGCTAGTGGGCACTTTGAGTCCCAGGGACCATTCTCTGGTCCTCTCATTGTTCTCTTCATTTGTATGCATAACAATACAATATTATTCAGCCTTTAAAAGAAGGAAGTCTTGCCGTTTGCAACATGAATGAACCTGGAAGACATTATGCTAAGTTAAATAATCCAGTACGAAAAGGACAAATAGTACATGCTTCTACTTTTATGAGGTATCTACAATAGTGAAACTCATACAAGCAGAAATTACAATAGTGGTTGCCAGAGGCTGGGGCTGGGGCTGGGGAAAATGTAGAGCTGTTACTCAGTGGATACAAAGTTCAGTTATCTAGATGAGTAAGTTCTAGAGATCTGCTCAAAATAGTGTCTATCGTTAACCATACAGTGCTGTGCACTTCAACATTTGTTAACAAGGTAAATTGCATGTTAAGTGTTCTTACAAAAAGAAAAAGAAAGGGACACAAGGAAACTCTGAGAGGTATTGGCTATCTCTATTATTGATGATTGATTATGATGATGGCATCATGGTTGTTTGAATATGTCCCAACTCATCCACTTGTACACGCAAAGTTTGTGAAGTTTTTTGTATGTCAACTATATCTTAATAAAGTCAATAAGGTGTTTTCAATACTCTTTTTGCATTGAAACTCTCTGACTTCCCATTTCCTTCTCAGCCATAGAAAACTCTGCTTTTAACGTTCTAATGTAATTGCATGATAATCTTCTTATCTTAAGGTTGACTTATTATTGGCCTTCATTACATCGGCAAACTCCTTTTGCCATATACTAGTAAGGTGATATTATCACTGGAATAACACCTGGGAATGAAGAGCATGTAGCCATCTCAGAAATCTGCCTACCACATCTTCATTTTTAATCCCAACAGTTTGTTGAGCTTCTATTATGTTCTAGTCATTCAGGATACACCGGCGAACAAGACAGACAGGCAGGTTCCTGGCCATGAGAGTAGAAAATTAATGCTGTGTTTAATGAATGGGTGGGTGGGTAGACAGATGTATAAAGGTCTAAATGCACATTCAGGGAAAAGCAACAGAAGACTGAGACTCAATATTATTGAGTATGTTTTAAGGGTCCATGTATCATCTTGAATGGAAATATTGCTCAACTTCTGATGAGAAGCCTAATACATCAATATCTCTGTTATCATTGACTGATGACCTCGCATAATAAAAGATCTTGACTTGCGTGTATGTTAACAATTAATGGAATGTGTAATGCATCACGTGGAGTATATGGAAAGTAATAAAGAGGTGTAAGTGATAATTACATGGGTTAGTTGGTGTCATTAATGTTCCTTTGTTCTGCTAGAGCAGCAGTATCTTATTCAGGAGACAGGGTGGCTGTTCTGGTTGCCAAAATGACTTAAACGTGCCAATTCAACGATTGGTGGTTCTTTAAGGGTGTTCCCCATTGCAAAAGCCCCTCACTCAACTGTATTGACCACACTTTCTACTTCTGACCTCTCCCTTTTTGACCCTTTCAGAGCTTTAACCATGTGGAGACCCATGTACTTTGTCAGAGTATTGCTTCACTCCCATAATTATTTGTATGCTCTTGTCATGGTTCTTTATTTCCCAGAAGGTTTCTAATCCTGTATCCAGCCCCTAATGAAATAGAATCATAGTGATCAGTTTTACAATAGACACTTCTGCACAGGGGACCCTTTTTATTTATTCAGAAATATGTGTCATAAAGATTGAATGAGAAGCTAATATTCAGAGCTGGGAAAAGCAATACTGTATATTAGGGAGAATCAGCATTTGTTAGCATAAGTAAGACTCTGAGTCTTGATTGTAAGTGTCAGTGTGTTAAAAAACATTGACTAAACCCAGTGTGAAATTACAAGTCTGTAATGCAAATATATTTGGGGGAAATGCAAACACATTTATCTGTTCACTTATGCATTCACCCGACAGCAGCTTATTGAGTGCCTAGCATGTGTCAAGTGTGGGGGATCCCGTGGGCCAACACAGAAAATCGCATTGCCCTATGAGAGCTTCTATTCTGGAAGAAGGAGTCAGAAAGTTCACAAAACAAATAAAGACATCGTAACATTATCATTTATTGACAGACAGTAATGACATTAATGTTAGCAAAGGCGTTTGGTTGAAACAAACCTTTAGGGTTTGAAGTAGAAGCATGAAGAGATTTGTGCTGTTCACATGAGCATTTGTTCTTTCTTCTGTGGACATTGCTAAGAACGGTTTCATCTTGGTTGGCTCCCACCCCTTTTCACGTTCACTTCAAGGTGCAAAGCCATCAGTTGGCAGAATCTATTTACTTAGCTACTCAGGAAATGTTTATTGAATGCATGAATGTTACTGAGTTTAATTTTAATTCAAAATAATAATTACTGAAGTGGTTGAATTTTATAAATATTTTTTAATTATATGCTTGTAATTTTACCCTAGATTTAGTGAATGATAATGGAGTCAGCACCACTACTACTAATGGCTACAATTTAATCTTTAGGTCTTAGTTTTATTGTCATCTACTTAGAGAGGTTTCATTGACAATTCTCTCCACCTAATATTGCATCCCTTTGGCTTCCTTGATATTTATTTTCTCAATGCATGCACACTTTTTATGTATAATTGCTTAGCATCTCTTTTCCTTACTAGACTGTAAACTCCAGAAAGGGAGGGGTTAAGTCTGTCTTATCAATGTATACCCTTCATGAGGATGGGCACGTAATAATCCTTCAGGAATATTTATTATATAAATGAAATCTATTCACCTTCCCTCCCCTCCCAGTCCTTCCTCCCTGAGCCTCTCCGTTCCTTCTTTTCATATCCCTCTAACCATTCATGAGTTATTTGATCTATTCTGTAAACATTTACAGAACTAACAATAATGGCAGCTAGCTTATTTATTGAGCCTTTATGATGTACTGGACACCATGGAAGCAGAATAATGATAATGCTAAATAAACAAAGGAAGATGAATTCTTACTGAGCACCTACACTGTGTCAGGCACTATTGTAGGCTCCTTCCACACATCATCGTCCAGTCCTACAACAGCCTTGCACATCATTATCCAATGCAACAGGGAAGAGTCTGAGATTCTGAGAGGGCAGGGAGAGTGCCCAAGATCATGCAGATAGAAATTGGTGAAGGTCATTTCTCTGCCCCTCCCTCCTCCTTCCCTCCCTCCCTCCTCTTTCCTTCCTTCCTTCCTTCCTTCCTTCCTTCCTTCCTTCCTTCCTTCCTTCCTTCCTTCCTTCTTTCCTTCCTTCCTTCCTTCCTTCTCTCCTCCCTTCTCTCCTCCCTTCTCTCCTCCCTTCTCTCCTCCCTTCTCTCCTCCCTTCTGTCTTTTCTTTTCATATGCATGGTTTAAAGTTGTAAACCATTTCAATGTGTGTGGCTAATTCCAAGATGATGGCATATTTTTCTTATCTTACTCCTTCCTTTCCTCCTTCCTGCTCTCTGGACTCATGTCCTTAGGCTCAGTTCAGGAGGCCTATGAAGGGTATTCCAAACCCACATCCGAACAGAAAGGACCCATCCTCTCCTGTGTCTCCAGGGCTCCCTGTCTGCCCTCAGCCTCTTTAAGCCCTTCCTCCTGACTTTCTTTTTGAGCTGGGTGCCTGCTACAACCCTGTAATTCCCCTTGTCTCCTCCCTGCATTCTATTTAGAGATATCTAACAGTAATGGACTGGGTTTTTATTAGTTTTTTGGGTACATTTTCCATTTCTCAAGGATCTCTCATCAGGGGTTCCTGGCTAGTAATTACTGCAGCTCTGAAGACCTGGAGGAGCTTCCTCCCAGCGTTGAGTGATGGGATTTCTCAATACGGCTGCTTTTTATTTTTGGAGGAAAAATTAAATTAAATGTGCTGCTCCATACGAGGCTTATTTAGTCTGCAAAGACACTGGAATAATTCTGTTACAATGAGCAGCCTTCTCAATCATTCTGTCCAGTCACCTGGAAATGAAAAGGCCTCTATGTATTTATTATTTCCCTAAGGGGAGTTACACAGAAAGGGTGACAAACACACTGAAAGGACTGATATAATAATAAAGACATTGGTATCGAGGATAAGCCATTCACAGGGGTATTACCTTGATCAGGTGTCAGCAAACCAAGGCTTTGGGGCCCAGTGCAGCCTGCTGCCTTTCTTTGTAAATAAAGTTTTATTGGAACATGGCCGCGCCCATCATTTACATATTTTTGTACAGCTGTTTTTGTGTTGCAGTGGCAGAATGGAGTAGCTGCAACAGAGCGCATGCAGCTCACAATGTCTAAAACATTTACTGTCCGACAGACCCTGATGCAGAAAACGTTTGCCAATCTTGATGAGCGACCCATGAGCAGAGGTATCTCGGGATTTCTGCCTCTCCCCTTTTGCAATGGGGAACACCCTTAAAGAACACGGTTAAAGGCGAATAGATTTACAATTATACATAAACAGTTGTTCCACAGGGAAAGGCTCTGGTCGACCTGCCTTGCTGGCAGCCTTCGCTGTGAGTTCACATACAAGAGAAAAGGTTTTGTTTATCAGTTAGAGACCCTTTCCTACTCTTTCATTCATCTCTCTTCCTCTGTTTGAAAACAAAACAAAACAAAGCCAACCCTGGAAGGACCAAACCATAAATAATTCTTCTCTGTCCCGCACCTCATTCCTCACGTCAGCTCCTTCACCGGACCTCTGGTTCCAACACACTGGGTGGAGATTACGTGGGCCCACATGGAGGACGTAGTTTATTTTAATTTACTTGAAGTGATTTTTTCCTTCTCAACTGGAAGATGGGAAAAGTAATTTTCCAGGCTAAATCCTCTTTAGCCTTTGGAATCTGGCACTCAGCAATCAGCCTGACAGTCATGCTGAAAACTTACCACTTCACGACTATTTATGTCAAAAACATGGAGGCTTTAAGTGAGGATCAGTCACACAATTAGATAATTGGTGTGTGTGACATTCATCTACTATTTCATTTGGGAATTAACTTGAACATGCAAAATAAACCCAACCAAAAAACGAGCATTTTCCTTTTTTTTTGAAGGCAAATATTGGAAGATTTCCTTAGCACCCAAGTTATTTGTAGTGTAAAGTTAAGAGAATTCAGGGGCCTTGCGCTCACTGGTGAGAAATTAGGTAATAAGAGATTATTCCTCATTAGCAGGGATACAAAATAATATCACATGGAAAAAAAAGACCTTTTCTTTTTGTGTGAAAGAGTTAAAACTAATATTCAGAGTATGGAATTATCTGCCTGGGGCCATGGCCACTGAATAATGATGATAATAATAGTAATGGCTATTATTTAGTGAGTCTTTACTGTGTGCCATACTGAGCTCATGGTTTATATACCGTATCCAGTCGGTATTCCCCCAGAATTCTTTAGGGTAGCTGACATCTATCACCATCTTACAGATGAGGATGCAGCAAACCCGAAATTTAAACCCAAGTCTGCCTGTAGCCCAGAGGTTTCTAACTGGAGGTGATTTTGCCCCATGTTCCCCCCACCAGCGGACACTTAGCAATGTCTGGAGACATTTTTGGCTTTCATACTGGGATGGGAGTGCTACAGGCATCAATGGGTAAAGGCCGGTGTTGCTGCTAAACACCCTACAGGACACAGGATGGCCCCCATGACACAGGGTCATTTCGCCCCAAATGTCAATAGTACCAAGATTGGAGGAACCTGCTCTCAAGTTTGCACAATTAACAGAATCTTCTAGATTCAAAAGATGTCACCAGGGGTTCTAGCTTCTCCCTAATCCCGGGGAAGCAGTTTGTGACTCCCTCCCTCTATTCTTGGATGACCTCTTTCTCTTTTTTTGTATATATATTTTTTATTGATTTTTTACAGAGAGGAAGGGAGAGAGATAGAGAGTTAGAAACATCGATGAGAGAGAAACATCGATGAGCTGCCTCCTGCATGCCCTCTGTTGGGGATATGCCCACAACCAAGGTACATGCCCTTACCCGGAATCGAACCTGGGACCTTTCAGTCCACAGGCCGACACTCTATCCACTGAGCCAAACCGGTTTCGGGGACCTCTTTCTTTATCTTAGAAAAAAGTCTTAGATAATAAGTGCTATTTCTTTTTTTTTTTAAAAAAAATATATTTTATTGATTTTTTTACAGAGAGGAAGAGAGAGGGATAGAGAGTTAGAAACATCAATGAGAGAGAAACATCGATCAGCTGCCTCCTGCACACCCCCCACTGGGGATGTGCCCACAACCAAGGTACATGCCCTTGCCCGGAATCGAACCCGGGACCCTTGTGTCCACAGGCTGACTCTCTATCCACTGAGCCAAATGAGTCAGGGCAATAAGTGCTATTTCTTAATAGCCACCAGTTCCACGTTCTATCCATGGTTGATTGGAGATCTCTTACCTTCCCTCCCTGTGACTTCCCATGTCCCTTCCAGGGATTTTTGGTTTGATAAGCACAGGAAATGACCCTTACAGAACAGAAATACCATTCCTGTGATTCAGTCAGTCATGCTTCTTATCTTTCTCTTATTCCACATTAAATGCCACACCTTGTCAATAGCATTTCCTCCCCACAAAGGTGAGGACACATGGCAAGAAATGAGCAACCAGAGGCCAGTTCTCCACACACCCAGCGCATGGCTGAGACCTGGCAGGCGGTCCCCCAGGCGATGCAATAGTCTATGCCGGCTTCTTTCTCTTTTCACCCCACCTTACCTTTCTCCATCTTTAATCCTATTCTCCACTATCAACCTTTAAACCTCACATCCTGTGAACATCTAATTTACCCAGGGCTATGCCAAGCATGCCACCTTTGCCTTAGTGGTCTTCTTTAAGCTTCCCCTCCAGAGGGACTTAGTTCTAAATCGTTGATCTCAAGGCAGATTAGAAGTTCGGAGCCCATGATCAATGGTGCATCAAGCTTATTTCACATTCCAGATCTGACTCCACTTCAAGCATGGCGCTTTTTATAGAAAAGTGGCTCCCAGGAAAGGAACTGTTAAAAAACAGTCTTTAAAAACATCTCTCCAACTTCCCACTCCTTGACTTACCTCATCATGAGGCTACTCGACGTCTCTCTGGGCTCTGACAAGGGCATTAGCGTCACCTCTCCAACAGATTAACATGCAGAGCCGCGGTGGGTGGGCTTGGCGGGTGCCAGGCTCTGGGGGACTCACAGAAACAGAAGAAAACTCTTTGCCCTCAGGGGTCTTACACTGTGGTTGGGGAAATAGGACATATGCACACAAGGAAAATGAAATAACTAAACAGGAGGTAAATGATAATGCAAAGCAATAGTCCAAGAGGTGGCAAGAGGTATATCTGCTTTAAAAAAAAAATCCAGCCCATTGTTCAGGAGGAAGAAAGTTTGCTGGGGCCTGGAGTGCTCTGAAGTCTGCATGTGGAAGACAGCATGTGTGTGAGAGAGAACGTACTCTTAGGGAAATTAGAGAAAATGGAAACCATCTATGGTAAAGACTGGAGGGAAAACGTTTAAGGTGGGTTCAACGGGCCATGTGCCAACCAGCTGTAGTGTAATGACCATCAAGGAGTGTGCAGAAGTAAGCCTACTGGGGCCGCAGGGGCCAGGGTTTAGGGGACCTTAATGCCACGTGATGGAATTTGAGCTTTATTCCAGAGGCAATGGGGAGTCATTGAAGACTGTATTTAAATTAAAACAGCTTTCTAATGATCTTGGCTTTCACTCATGGCCCCCATCTAATCTACTTTCTTAAAGGCAGTCGGACTGATTCCTCAGAAATGAAAGTCCACTCATATTGTTGCCCCACTTAGAGCCATCAGATAGTTTCCCATGAACTTACGTAAAACCCATACTTCATACTGCAGCTTCTGTGGCCTCGTGTGACCTGGCCTTGCCTCATTTGAGGCCCCAAGTCACCATGCCCTGGCCACATTCTTTCTTGATCGCACAGATCTTTTTTCTACCAAAGGACACCTCTACTTGCGAGACCTCTGGCTTGAACCTGTCTACCTCTGATTGTTTACTGTTCCATTCCTGCTCTGTGTTTTGCTCTCAGCTCACAGCCCGCCTCCTGAAGTGACATGGATGACTCTGCTGCCTTTCTTCCATAGTCCTTATCACCATCTAAAATTTTCTTATTTATGTACTTTTTTTGGAGGGTTCCCTACCAGCAGCACTATCTGTTCTAGTTTAACTTCAGTTCATCCTAATGCTTAGTATGAGACACGGCATAAGTAAGTTTCAATAGATGTTGTTGAGGGATGGAGGGATGGGGTAATGATTGACATAGAGAGATGAATTATGGAACTGTTTACTATTAATTCATTCATCGAATACTTATTGGGGTCATCTTTACTAGTAGCTGAGGATACAGTGCTGAATGAAGCAGAGGTATTCCCTGCCACCATGGTGCCTACTAATAAGGGGACCGGGATTTAGCAAGTGATGTCACGTGTGCTGAATGCTGCCCAAGAGGAGATGCAGCTTACTTAGACAGTATAGAGAAGCTCTCCCGCACCGTGGACTTAGGAAGAATTCTCTGAGACCACACTTTGAGTGAGGTAGGGAGAGGAGGTAAGGTGGGAGAAGGCTGTTCCAGATAGAGGAATAGCATGTATGGAGGCAGCAAGATAAGAGAATATGGATGTACCCCAAGAACCAGAGGATGACCAGGATGGCTGGAATGGATCAGAGGTGGAGAGAGCAATACTATGAAGCCACAGAGGTCAGCAAAGCTCACATCTTGAAGGAAGCCATGAAGAGGACTTTACATTTTATCCAAAGGGTATTTAAAAGGCTTGTGATCAGATGTGAGTTTTTGAAGTTCTCCTTGGCTTTTGTTTGGCTTATGGACAAAAGGGCAGAGACTGTTGGGGGGTATTTGCACTGGTTCATGTGAAAAATTACTAAGGTGGTTGTGATTCACGAAAATGTTCCTATTTGGGAGCTATTTGGATGTAGAACTTTTCTGGGTGATTATTTGGAAGAGGGTGGTGAGAGCAAGGAGACGGGTATTTGCCTTCCTACCTGGGCTATGGTTCCTAAGAAACAGAGGAACAGGTAGGACCATTCACGGAGATCAGCACTTTCCTGGGAGGAAGGTTAGTTCAGCTTAGATATGCAAAATGAAGATAACCTGAGATAGTGGCAGTTACCACTTACAGCGATGTCAAATGGACAGCAGTGGTGATGGAGTGGAGTGATGGTGGCCGGCTCCACGCGGTGGCGATAGGAGAGGCAAACAGAAGATACAGGACTCCTTTTCTTTCCCAAATGCTTTTAAATAACCCACTCCTCTCCCCCACCCCAAACCCCAACACACGCAAAGGCTGAGCTGCCATCCTGGATATTAAAAATGCAGATAAAACCCCAAATTTGAGCAGGCTAATAGAGGAAAGAGGGGATGCTGGAAAGAGCCTGATTCAGTGTTCACATTTGCACCAAATTACTGTATTTAAAGGGAGAAAATATGATTTTACAAATTATGGAAAACATCTCAAGTGTCCCTTTTACGCTGTAATAGATCCTCTACTCCGAAGAGCACTTTTTGCTCTGCAGAAATTAGTATAAATGGTGCCTATTTTATGACCTGGGGAGACGAGGAGGCGCGGCAAGACCGGGGTTTATTAAACTGGACAAATTGGGAAGGCTGTTTCCTGCTATTTGAAAGAAGTGACTGATCTTTTGATTTGGAAATGCGACGGGGAAGAGAAAGCTGCAGAAATGGCCTAAAACAGCCGGGTGGTGCATTCGGCAGGAAGTTTAGTGTGGTTTTTTTTCATGGGGAGATTAGGAGGAAAAAGGTGACTTTTATTGCTGAAATTAATTTTATCGCCATACTAACGAAGCATCTTCCTCTCCCTGCCTGCTGTCAGACAGCGATAAAAGGTGAGCAGACAGGCCTTCTCAGACACGGCGGCTTCTTGTCCTGGTCGGGGTTCCGGTAGCCGCATGTTGAGTTTGTAAATACAGCCCAGAAAACTGCAAAGCCGCAAACAGATACATAAAGCACAAGGCATCTGATTAAGAAACAAGCATTTATGTTTTTACTGGGTTTTACTTTTAACATAAAACATCTTGAAAAAAGTTTTATGATTTAACATTTATGAATGACTAGATTTTAAGAGAATTGTAATATTTTTTTAGGGTGTTTCAGCTCTATGAGTTATTTCTTGTAGATTCAGATAATGACATTATAAATCTTTCTGTGGAGGCAATTACTAAGGCAGCAATGGCTTATTCCCCATTGGCTTTTAGGTTCAGCTTACTGACATATTACAAGCAGGCTCACCGTGGTCATTAAAAACGGATCGGGGATTTATTGTACCTCTTTAAACTCTCAGTACTTTGAAAAGTATTGAACAGAAAGAATACAAAGCGAAGTTACGAAGAGGGCCAGCAAGCCGATCAGGAGAAAAGCAGAACTAATTTATCCACCCAAGACCACCACAGGTATCATGGAAATATCTGCAAAACTGGAACCGAAGCTTTGTCACAGAGACAAGGACCGGCTAAGTGCAGATTCCACCTGAAATCGTTTCCACACGGTGCAGCATCGAGAGCTAAAGGGCCATTTGCCTAAGATACTGCACACAAGGTGAAGTGGGCACTTTAACCTTTATTGAGCAGAAGCCCACCTGGAGACAAAAGCATATGGAAGAGGGACAGCAGTTTAGCCAGCCAAGCAGCCCCCTGTCACCAGCGAGAGGCACGAAGGAGTGGGTGGAGGTAAGCAAGATCTCCCTCCCCTTGCCCGGCTGCGCTCCCTCCGTATCTGACTCACTGAGTCACTGGCCTCCATCCTTCGCGTCTCTGCAAATGATACTGAAATACCTTTTCTGGGAAAAGGTATTCCCAGCAATGTTCTAAGCAGATGTCTTAGGTCAGCACAAAGGCAGGAAGGGGAGAGAAAGCACACCTGGAGACAAAGCCAGGAGGAAGAGTTCCTAAGGAGGGGAGCGTTTGGGGCTCTAACCTTGAAAGGTGAACCTCAAGGCCATCATCCATGAAGGCAGCAATGCATTTCCTTAGAGAGGTGCGTATTGGACTACAGGCAATGCAGACAGGACAGGGAAATGCCTTTACCACCTTGCACAGGAACACGCTGGAAGGTCTTTGTGTGTTTATTTTGTCGCGTGTAGTTTCCTTAATGTCATAACCTGGTAACTTGTTCATCACCTTGAAGGCAGTACTTGACTAAGAACAAAAACGGCCAAAATTGCCATTCTGTTCCGTTTGTCTAAAACACTTTGTTTGCCATGGCTGGTTTCTCCTCATTACTCTCAGGTTTCAACTCAAATGCCACGGCTCTAGTGAGTCCTTCCCGGGCCTTCTACTCAGCTCCCCACTCCGGGCACTCAACACGTCATCCTTCTTGCTTCTCCACAGAGTTAGCAAATCTTTTCTGTAAAGGCCAGATAACAATAGGCTTTGTGGACCACAAGGTGTGTGTCCCAACTGCTTAACACTGTTGCAGCACAAAAGCCACCAAAGGAGATGTGTGAACAAGTGAGCATGGCAGTGTTTTAATAAATCTTTATTTATAGGAACAGCCTGTGGGCCATAGTTTGCCTACCCCTGACTTAAGAGAACCTAAGGCAGTGGTTCTCAACCTTCCTAATGCTGCGACCCTTTAATACAATTCCTCATGTGGTGGTGACCCCCAATTTCATTGTTAAAAATTGAACATAATTAAAGCATAGTGATTAATCACAAAACAATATGTAATTATATATATGTTTTCCAATGGTCTTAGGTGACCCCTGTGAAAGGGTCGTTCGACCCCTATAAGGGTCGCGACCCACAGGTTGAGAACCGCTGACCTAGAGTCTGATTTTGTTTAGTGCCTTTATTTATTTTCCATATTTGTGTGTCTCTCTCCATTAGAATTTGAGATTCATGAGGCCATCAATATAATCTACTGTGCTCACCAGTATATTCGGAGCACAGAAAGGCTAGCACATATTAGGTGTTCAATAAATGTATGCTGAATAAATGAACCTGAATTCTCCCTCATGTGTTGGTTGTGCTATTTTACTCTGTTCTGAGTTACAGAGCAAATTCACACTTTCTTTGGAAAATAATATAACATCGTTTTTAAAAAATTGAAAATTTTTGGTTTATTTGTGAAAGTTAAAGTACCCTGAATTAATTTTGGGTTTTCCTTATGGTTTGGTTCAAACCTTAGGTTTAAACTTCATTCATTCTAGATCAGCAATTTTCAACCGTTTTCATCTCGTGGCACACATAAACTAATTACTAAAATTGGTGGCACACCAAAAAAACCTATTATTTTCTGAGCTGACAAAAAATAGGTATAATTTTAATTCAGTCACATCACATGGTTATTGTTGTGTTAGCTGTTGTTATTTTTCTATTTGACAATCTAAGGAAAAGAGGTCAGTGCCCCTGACTAAAGAGTCAGGTACTGCATGTTTTAAAAACTCTTGCAGGCCCTAGCCAGTTTGGCTCAGTGGATAGAGCATTGGTCTGTGGACCAAAGGGTCCTGGGTTTGATTCCAGTCAAGGGCACATACCTTGGTTTCAGGCTCCTTCCCTGCCCCAGCCCTGATGCGGGCACATGCAGGAAGCAACCAATAGATATGTGTCTCTCTCACATCGATGTTTCTTTCTGTCTTTCCCTCTCTCTTCCACTCTCTCTATAAATCAATGGATAAAATATCCTCAGGTGAGGATTAACAAAAACAAAAAACAAAACAAAGCAAAACAAAACAAAAAGCTCTTGCAGCACATGGGATGAAAATTGCTAGGGTAGAGGGATGCACCCTGCCCCCAATTATTGATTTCATCCACACCTTTTTATACAAGGAGATCAAGAAAGCAAATGATCCACAGAATTCTAGAAAACAGAGCATGTGGATTGGGGAAGGACGCTGCCCATTTGCAGAACTTCCTCTTGTCTCACGTATGCTACCGGCTCTCTTCCCTTCCTAGATGGTGGAGATTTCTTTCCTGGACCCACTCTCTTAGCACTTAGAATGTAAATACATGGCCTGAGGTTCCCCCCTTCCTTGTGGTCTCAAGCCCATGGGAAAATACCTGATAGGTATTTGGCAGGAGTTCAATTTACCCTTTATTCCTGAACCCAACTTTATATTCTGTCATCCCTCTACACTACTCAGCTGTGAATATATGACTCAACTGCAAATATATCTTTAAGATGTGGGGAGGTCTGCAACGAAGCAGACACTTTGATGACAGTACATGGAGTTGGGAGTCAGGTTATGTTCTTTGATTTTAATAGGACTCTGTTGTTGGTTGTTCATTTGGGAGAATTGAGAAAGAGAGTTCCTAAGTCACTAGACCAACACTTGATATCTCAGCATTATAAAGAATCACATTGTCACAATTATCATATTCTTTATTCCACATGTATTCATCTGTGGCCAACTGCATGGTATGTTTCATTTGATATCACTTTGTGCAAGTTTAGCAGCATCCCTGTCCTCATGGCACTTGTAATCTAACTGGGGAGACAGAGCAAAAACCGATGGACAAGAGACAATCAACTCAACAGTTATGGATTGTACTTACTGCTCTGAAGGAAGCAGACTGGATGCTGAGAGTGGTGTGGTCCAGGAGAGCCTGTTTGAGGAAGTGACCTTTACACTGACACCTCTCCATGGGGTGAGGAAGAGCAGAGTACCTCAGGCAACATAAAGAATGTAAAGAAAGTGGGGAAGGCAGCCATCCAAATGACAGCCAGAATAAAGTGAAAATTCCCCAACCATATTATTCCACAGTAATTGCAAACATGTGATGCTGATTGGCTCCAAGAGAAAGAGGCGAGAGTTCTGGAAACTCGTCCTCACAATGCCTCCCCAGTGTCAGGATGTGTGCACATGCGTTTGTTCAAGCAGCTTTGTTTTTCTACTTCCTCATGTTTCTAATGCCATCAGCTGCCTCACCTGAGTGCCCCAGCTACACGAGGCAGCAGCTCTGATCCAGAGAAACAAAGGGGAAGGTTGCCATAGTAACAGAGGCCATGGAGAAGAGCTACTCCTCTCTTCAGAGTTCCTCTCCAATGGGAGGCGGTGAGACACCCTCAGACACCCAGGGTCCTCCCACCATGGGGTCAGTTTGCCAGCTGTATCCCTTTCAGCAGTTTTTAGGAAAGTTACTTAGTTCTTAGTTCCTGAGCATGGAGGAGAGAAATGGAACAGATTAGATGTTTCTGGACTGGACATATTCCATTAGATTTATTTTACACTTCTTCATCCCTACTACCCTTTCTCCCCCCATCAGTCTCCATGCACATAAAATATGCACCAGCTTGTATTGGAGACATGGTACCCCGACTCCATTTACCAGGCAAAATTTCAGCATTCCTGACAGCACTGTAATAAGAGTAGTTGCCCAAAGTTCTGTGACGTATCGCTGATTCCCACCATTGGGAAGAGTGATTTTTTTGAAATATTCATCATGTTTGGATCAATTTTAAGAGATCAGGGTATCTGTAAAAAGGTAATACTTGACAGCAAATGAATTGAAGTTGTTTTAATTGGACTGGGTTCCCTTGAGAGAATTTAATGTTTTTTTTATTGACGTTTCCAGGAATCTATCCCAGATAAGTTGGGATGTCCTTATGAAATGCCATCCTCACCTATCTTTGCATACACAGAGATTACTCCTGTTTTCAAGGGAAGAGAAGTCTTCATCTATACAGGTTTTTCCATCCAGACCTTGTTCATCTTGGATGCTCTTCTGCAATGTTAGAAACTACTTCTTGGTCCATGTATTCAGTTGCATTGGGAAGCACAAGAAATGCAGCTTAAGAGCATAAATTTGGAGTCTCATGGAGCTGCGTTCTCACCCAACTCTATTGCTTACTGTTTGGAGTTGGGTCTTGGCCAAGTTGTTTACCTTCTGACCACCCTCAGTTGTTGCATCTGTAGAATGCATGTAAAAATAATATATTTTTCTCAGGGTTATGATGAGGATTAAGTGAATCAGAGCACCTAAAGTGTTTAGGGCAGGGGCAGGCAGAATAATACTTGTTGCCAAGATGGTGATGAACGCCACAATGGTGGTGACGATGCCCACCTCATCTGCCAGACAGGACTGCAGGCTTCCCAAGGAAGCAGTGAGCCACTCTTTTTTTCTCCCATTTCCAAATAGCGTGTAGCAACAATGGATATCCTATCTAATAATAGACAAACATGGTAATTAACCGTACCTTCGACATGCTTCCCATTGGCTAATCAGGGCGATATGCAAATTAACTGCCAGCCAAGATGGCGGCCAGCAACCAGGCAGCTGAAGCGAACAGGAGGCTTGCTTGCTCCAGTGATGGAGGAAGCCAAGGTTCCCAGCCTGCTGCTGCCGGCCTCTGAGCTGCACTCTAAGAAACAATGTTGCAATTATAGAAGCTAAACAAACCCCAGAAACCTGCTTTCAGCCAGCCAGGCCTCAGAGCTGGAGCTGCAACAGTGTTTCAATTATAGAAGCCAAACAAACCCAGATACCTGCTTTTAGCAGTCAAGGTCTCAGAGCTGGAGCCGAGCCTCAGAGCTAAAGCCGGCTCTCAGTTCCAGTGACAGCCATAGAAGGTAAATAAATCCCAGAAAAAAAAGAAAAAGAAAAAAAGGAGAGGTTGGGAGCTTCAGTCACCTGCCAGCCTGAAAACAGCCCTCAGCCCCTCACCCAGACTGGCCAGGCACCCCAGTGGGGACCCCCACCCTGAAGGGGGTGTGACCAGCTGCAAACAGCCATCGGCTTGTCATACAGGCTGGCCAGGCACCCAAGCGGGACCCCCACCCTGATCCGGGACACCCTTCAGAGCAAACCAGCCGGCCCCCACCTGTGCACCAGGCCTTTATCCTATATAGTAAAAGGGTAAATGCAAATTGACCCTAACAGCAGAATGACTGGGAATGCCTGGTCACTGTGACACACACTGACCACCAGGGGGCAGATGCTCAATGCAGAAGCTGCCCTCTGGAGGTCAGGGTGCT
This sequence comes from Myotis nattereri, assembly GCF_964212035.1. Classification (NCBI taxonomy): domain Eukaryota; kingdom Metazoa; phylum Chordata; class Mammalia; order Chiroptera; family Vespertilionidae; genus Myotis; species Myotis nattereri. The sequence goes on along the minus strand of NC_138083.1, from coordinate 10,675,744 downwards.
CTCACATGGGAGGAGCTCTGCTCAGCCACAAGCCAGGCTGATGGCTGCCAGTGCAGTGGTGGTGGTGGGAGCCTCTCCTGCCTCCTCAGCAGCGCTAAGGATGTCCAACTGCAGTTTAGGCCTGCTGCCCGCTGGCAAGTGGACATCCCCAGAGGGCTGCCAGGCTGCCAGAGGGATGTCTGATTGCCAGCTTAGGCTCAATCCCCTGGGGAGTGGGCCTAAGCCAGCAGATGGTCATCTTCCGAGGGGTCCCAGACTGTGAGAGGGCACAGGCTAGGCTGAGGAAACTCCTCTCCCTGCCGAGTGCACAAATTTTCATGCACCGGGCCTCTAGTCTACACTAATAAAAGAGAAACATGCAAATTGGTGTCACTCTGCTACACCCACCAGCCAATCAGAGCGACTATGCAAATTAACCCAACAAAGATGGCAGTTAATTTGCATACTCAGGCAGGAATGAAGACTGAAGGCTCTGGCCAGAGTGAAGACTGAAGACTGAAGACTGAAGATTGAAGATTAGCAGAGAAGCCAAGCCTCACTGTGGCTGCAGCAGAGAAGCCAAGCCTCACTGCTGCCGGACAAAAGGCCTGGGTCCTGGGTGCTAGCAACCTAGGGAAGGAAAGCCTATTGCGAGAATCTTCGTGCAACGGGCTTCTAGTATAGATATAAATAAAAATAAAGAGTATTGTTCAATACAATTAAATTATTTGCATTAGTTAGGCAGTTTATTTCTTTTCATCCCAATTATCTATTTATATGTATACTAGAGGCTCGGTGCACAGATTCATGTACCAGCAGGGTCCTTTGGCCTGGCCTGTGGTGATCGGGCAGAAACTGGCTCTCTGACATTCCCTGAGGGGTCCAGATTACGAGAGGGCAGTTCTTGGGTGATGCACCCCAGAATCAGGTTCACTCTTCTCTGGTTCTGGTGTATCAACTGAGAACCACAGCTGCCAAGTCACTGTAGCTCAGCAGCTCCTGTGTTGAACATCTGTCCCTTAATAGTCAGTGCATGTCATAGCTACCTGTTGGAGCATCTGCCCCTTTGTGGTCATTGCGCATCATAGTACCAGTAGGATGGCTGAACGGTCGGACGGCCACTTAGGCTTATGTATATATAGATTAGAGGCCCAGTGCATGAATTTGTGCACCAGTGGGGAGGGCAGTTGGGGGCAATCAGGCTGGCAGGGGAGTGGTTAGGGGGTGATCAGGCTGGCAGGCAGAAGCGGTTAGGAGCAATCAGGCAGGCTGGCAGGCAAGTGCTTAGGAGCCAGCAGTCTCGGATTGTGAGAGGGATAACTGGCAGTCGGACATCCCCCAAGGGGTCCCAGATTGGAGAGGGTGCAGGCCGGGCTGAGGGACACCCCCCCAACCCCCATGCATGAATTTAGTGCACCGGGCCTCTACTATTATATATAATTGAATGAATAGAGTGAGAGAGTAAGCAAAAGAGAGAAAATTTCATCAGAGGAAGCAAATTTAGCTATAAACAGTGGACCCACCACAGTCTCAGCTTAGGTTCTGATGGGAATTTTAAGAAAGAGTTTTATAATTTGGTTTGTGGTGGCCACACTGCGATGTCCTACTATGGGTTTAATTAGCAAAGTGCTTTTTTCTTTTCTATCACCACCAGCACCAGGGCTTCTCTTACTGGAAAAGATGAGAGCTCTCCACTTCATGTGGGACTTCCTCATGATCCTCTCTATCCTGCTTTGCTCAGCAGTTTTGAATCAGTGATTCTGTGCAGAGTATTCTTCAGCATGACAGAAAGTGACGCCGCTATGTACATAAGTCAGTAAGAATGCAGAAAATATTCTGGATACCGGGTCTTCTCCTTTGGAAATGCTTCCAAGTCTTATCTGGTAGGTTTTCGATGCAAGGACCGCTCCTTCAAAGATGTTCTCTTCTCAATGCCGCCATGGGTAAGAGCTCTAAATGGGAAACGTGTGGTACATTCATCAAAGGCAAGCTGGACTTGTGGAAGGTGGGCTAGTGCTTACCTGGGCACCAGGTGAGAGGGACTGTTTGGTCTCTACAGATTCCTGTTTCTCTGACTAAAGTTCAAAGACCCTGAGAGGTCTGAGGATGTATTTTCTGGATTGGAGTGTTCCTGGGTTTGAGATGTGGCAGCTAGAAAATCAAATTTTCTCTTTGCAGGAAGGGGAATGGAGATGTATATGTAGGTAGTGGTAGGGAGTGAGGGGATTATAATGGAGGCTTTAAATATATGGCTTAAATCTGTTATGCAATGTGAAAGAATGATTATTTCTTGGATATAATTAAAACTAAAGCAGTATATCATTTATGTGAAGCCAGAATAATATAAGCTAATGTTTGAGTATTAACTCAACTACCTGGCACTGTTCTCTTATTTTATTAAGAAGTGCTTACATAAAGTAAACTGCATAGGTTTAAGTGTGTTGTTCAATGAGTTCTGACAAATGTGTACATCCGCATAACCAACACCCTTTACAGAGCAGAGGTGGGTAGCCTGAAGCCCCAAGGCCAAATCCAGCCTGGGGGAGTTCTCATGTGGTCTGTGAGCCAAGAATGGTTTTAGCATTTTTAAAGTGTTATTAAAAAAGTAAACAAACAAAAAATAATATACAGCAAAGAGTTTATGTGGACCACAAAGGCTAAAATATTTAGTATCTGGCCCTTTACAGAAAACCTTTTCCAAATCCTTTAGAACATTCTCTGCTCCCCATCCCCCCACATCCCGCCTCCCCGCCCCTAGGCAAAGACTACTCGGATTTCTAGCCCCATAGTTTAGTTTGTCTGTTTTTGAAGTTCATTAGAAATAGAATGATGAAGCACATCTTGTTCAGGAGCTGGATGGATCCTTTTGCTGAGCATAATATTTCTGAAATTCCTCCAAGTTTCTCTGTGTATCCATAGTTCATTCCTTTTTATTGCTGAGTATTATTCCATTATATGAACACACACTATGTTTATCCAGTCTGCTGCTGATGGATACTTGGGTTGCTTCCATGTATTTTTTTTCTAGTGTGAGTAAGCAGCAGTGCCCATTCTTGTACATTTCTTTTTATAAACATAAGCTTTAATTTCTTTTGGGTCAAGACCAAGGGGTGGGATTGCTGAGTCATAACATAGATGGATTTAACTTTATGAGAAAGTGCTGAATGGTTTTCCATAGCAGTGACATGGGTGCGGTGACACTACTATCAGACACGTGAAAGGGCCCAGTTGTCCCTCAATGTCATCAGCCTTTACAATGGCCAGTCTTTAATTTTAGCCAATCTGGTGGATGTCAGATACTGTGCTCAATGCTTTAAACAGACAACCATTCTGCCTCATCCCCAACAGCTCTGGTAGGTAGATATTATTATCCCTGTTTAAAAGGTAAAAAAAAATAAAAAAAATGAGGTCACAGGGGTTAAAGAATTGCCTAAGGCCGTGGTCAGCAAACTGCAGCATCGCGAGCCACATGCGGCTCTTTGGCCCCTTGAGTGTGGCTCTTCCTAAGCCTTAGGAGTGCCCTAATTAAGTTAATAACAATGTACCTACCTATATAATTTAAGTTTAAAAAATTTGGTTCTCAAAAGAAATTTCAATCGTTGTACTGTTGATATTTGGCTCTGTTGACTAAAGAGTTTGCCGACCACTGTCCTAAGGTCACAGAGCTGACAAGGGACCCAATAAGTCTGGCTCTTCAGCAGGACTATTAAATTATTACCTTGAAGTCCCATAAGATCCATTATAATACAATACAGTACATGGCCTATTGCAGGCAAGGGTGCTGCCTATGAGGGCTAAGGCTGGGACTGCCCGTAGGGGCCCTGCCTGGGTGGTACGCGGGGCTCAGCTCATCAAGCAGCCCCAGATGGGGCACCTTTTCCTAATTTACACAAAGGCCTGGCATAGCTTACCTGTGACTCTTTCCTAAGGGTCTCCATTCAGCTTAGTTGAGCTAATTCCTTATGTGGCAATGTCTCTCAGTTGATACCCTTTATGGAATGAGAAGACCTTTCTGTAGCTGATAATAAATCCAAAAGGAGTTCAGAGGGAGAGTAGCAAACTCCATTTGCTCATTAAGATCAGTGATTTTTTGTTTGGTCCTTTATTTTTTTATTTTTGTGGAGGTGTCATTGACGTAATGTAAAATTAATCATTTTAAAGTGAACAATTGACTGGCATTTCATACACTGACAATGCTGGGCAACACCTTATTTATTTATTTATTTATTTATTTATTTATTTATTTAAATCCTCACCCAAGAATATATACACTGAGTGGCCAGATGACCACCCCATCAGTACTTCATTGACACTTCCAAAAATACTGAATATTGAAAACTTTCTAAGCAAATACTCTCAAGGTTTTATTTTTTAAATATATTTTATTGATTTTTTACAGAGAGGAAGGGAGAGGGGTAGAGAGTTAGAAACATCGATGAGAGAGAAACATCAATCAGCTGCCTCCTGCACACCCCCTATTGGGGATGTGCCCGCAATCAAGGTACATGCCCTTGACTGGAATTGAACATGGGACCCTTCAGTCCGCAGGCTGACGCTCTAGCCACTGAGCCAAACCAGTCAGGGCTCAAGGTTTCATTATTATCATTATTATTTGCATAGCTAATTCACTTCATTGTACTGTTGGGGTGGTCATAATAATCTGGCCACTCAGTATAGATACACTTTTTCATTGATTTTCAGAGAGAGGGAAAGACAGAGAGAAACACCAATGTGAGAGAAATGCATCGATTGGTTGCCCCCTGCACAAGCCCTGACCAGGGCCCGGATGGGGAGGAGCCTGCAACCTAGGTACGTGCCCTTAGCCAGAATCGAACCCAGGACCCTTCAGTCCGCAGGGGCTGACACTCTATCCACTGAGCCCAATCGGCTAGGGTGCCACCTTTCAGTTCCAAAACACCCTTCTCACCCCAACAGGAGACTTGCACCTATTAGCAGTCACTCCCCTGTCCTCACCTCCCGGCCCCTCCTTCCTGGCTATGGGCAACAGCTCATCTGCTTTACGTTTCTATAGACTTACCTATTCTGGATGTTTCATAGAAATGGAATCATATGGGATGCAACCTTTTGTGTCTGCTTTCTCTAGGCTCATGTGTTACTTTTAATGGCTGGATCATCTCCCATTGTAAGTAGAGACCACAGTTTCATTATCCATTCATCAGCTGATGGCCCTTTGCTTGTTTCTGCCTTTGGTTGTTGTGAATAGAGCTGCTATAGACAAGTGAGTACATGTGTTTGTTAGCACAGATGTTGGTATGAATACCTGTCTTCAGTTCCTTTGGATAGACGATAAGATCCCTGTTTTTGAATCTGCAGTCTATGGAGAGAGAGGAAGATATTTGGTGGTGGTGGTTGGGCGGTTTCAGGAGTTCGTAGGTTTGAGAACCGGTGTGTATTTTCTTTATACAAAATGCAATAGTACGAAAGTCTTGTTGAGGTTACCATGGAGGAAACATCGTTTAAAGCTTGCTTACTGGTGTGGGAAAAGTGACCGATCATTTATTTCAAAGCTCGGTGAAGCCTACAGTAATCTGCTGAATAAAAACTCCCCACCGAGAAGCACGGGGTCCAGAAGGCTTCTACGTGTGGCCAGTTTCCCAGGCTCCTGGCGCGTTTCCCCCTGACATTGCACCTAGGCCGTCCCCGGGAGAGGAAGGCCTCCTTTCCCAGGTAAAATACAGGGTGCCCAGTTCAATTTGAGTTTCAGATTAAACAAATAGCGTTTAGCATACATAGGTCCGAAATGTTGCATTATTTATTGCTCATGTCATATTCAAATTGAACTGGGCACTCGGTATTTTTATTTGCCAAACCCAGCAACCCTCTTTGTGCTGCCCTGCGTGAGGGTGCCGAGTGGCAGTGAGTTGCGGGAGCTCCTTTAGCAGCACCGAGCCTTTGCTCACTCCTTTTATTCCGAGAGAACCATTTCCCTTTTTATATAAATAATGTAGAAACTTGGAGATAAAGTACGTGGGACATGAGGAAGGTGAAATGGAGCCTGAACAGTGGAAAGTGCTTTCTCTCCGGCCTAGTTCATTAGCGAGGTCTAGTGATTTAAATTACCCAGCTCACCTCTCTCCCACGGCAGGCTTATAAATCAGGCCACTGGCTGAAGGGGTGCGTGGGCCTTCGCAGGAGGCGCTCATCCAGCCGAGGGGGCAGGGCATTTCCTGTCACTGTGTTATGCATAAATGGGGATGTGTGCACCTTCGCGGTGTCCAGCATATCACCTCCACTCAATTCACTTGCTGAAATAAAAGAAACAAAATAGGAACATGCTCACCACACGGTCTTCCCGAGGAATAAATAGGATGGCGGGGCTGTGTAATACTCCAGATGCTTTCCCATAGAGGCAGGCTCATGTGGCCACGGAAATCACATTAAAGGTGTTTCCTTGTCTGTCTTTCTCCTTTTTGTTTTGTCTGTCTCTGTGCCTTCATTTTGTGTGAAATTTTGAGAGCCGAATTCCATTTCCTATTAATTCAATGGCTGTCATATTGCATTACATCATGCAGCTCGGACCACAACAGTGAGATGTTAGGGTTTAAATGAACAGGATTGCAGCACATCACTGGATAAAGCAGTATACTTAATCCCACCTGACCTGCTCAGGGAGTCTGACTTCTGCCTTGAGTCTGCAGACTGCAGTGGAATTACCCAACTTCAATTGCAAACAAGCTATCATTGTGAGCGGATACTTGAGCTTCACGGTAGAAAGCATTCTTTTATTCTGCCAGGGAGGTTTTATATATATGGTAGTTGTGTGGCGAGGGTGGGGCGTTCTGAACAGCCTTTTTGGTCCTAGAAATACACCTCCTAACAAATACCTGTTCTATGTCGAGTCGCCTTACAAGCCCTGATAGCTAAAGCCAGCAGCCTGAGACATCCTTCCAGGGAACTATGAACCCAGTGAACTACACAGAAATCATTTCTGCAGAGCCCTCCCCCTCCTCACCCCCTTCCCCCTCCCTCCTCCCTGCAAAATGACTTCAGCGAGAAGACACCACCCAGAAAGCTGCAGGTTTGAAAGACAATCAAATTGGACGCCCATGAGGGAAACCGGTCTAAAGTACATCCAACAATACTGCTTACGTAAAGCACACTGTACTCACAGGGCTTTTTTTTCATGTGCAGATGCTTTCACTGTGAAAACAAAACAAAACAATACCTATGCATTTTAGGGACTAAGAGGCATTTGGGAAGCCCGAAGCATCCATCATGGGCACTGAGGGGTGCTGGCGGGAGCAGGTCTTCCCTCTCCAGGTTCCTGCCTTTCTCCCCCTTCCCTCCGTCAGTCCCCCGCCTGCCCGCTGCTCTCTGCAGTCCCTGCTTCCTCTGCCTGGACATCTCCACCACCACCCGCACCGGGTAAACAAACAGACAGGGCATCTGTCTGTGGCCTTCATTAAGGTGGGTTGCCAATCGTCAAATTAGTTTCGGCCGGACCTGCCGAGTGCGAATGCAAAACCGCCACCCGGGGTGCGGCCTCATTTACAGATATTGATTCGTGTTTGACTGCGAGTTTCAAAAAAAGTTGTCTCTGCCACCTCCCTGTCCACACTGGGCGTCCCGGGTGCGGGCGGCTCCCCGGCCCGGGCCTGGCAGTCATTTTGATCTTTGCATTCGGAATGCCAAGGAGGGTCATCCCAGGTAACTTAAAAGCCAGATACAATCGGGAAGGATTTGGAAATGAAGTCTTTGCCTTGTCACATTAATGCGGCCCTATCAAGTGGCAGTTTATCAAGAGCCACCTCACAAGGTTTTAATGAGCACGCTGCCTGTTCTTATACAATACTAATTAATCCCATTTTTTCACACTGCCGTGATTGCTTCCTGAAGCCCACATTGTTTTATACTCAGTAGCAACGCAGCTCTTACTGATTAAATCTCCTTGCCTGCGATGGAGCCTGACAACTGAATTATACCTTGCTCAAAATAATAATGGGTATCAGCTAATAAATACGGTTTAACACACACAAAACCATGCAGCCAAAATCACACCACAAAATAGGAGTTTGACTTATAGGCTCAGCAGTGTTTCATTAAACATCTGTATTATAATTCACTGGTTTTCCAACTGATGTAATAACTTAATTGATGAGAACAAAGACAAGCTTATTTATTCACCCAATTGCTTGCTTCTTGACTAACGTTTTTCCCGGGTGTTATTGTGGAAATAAATATGTGATATTCTTTTTATAGAAGTCTAATTTAGGTCCTTTCCCCTGTGGAGAAGTCAGCATCGCCGACAGGTTCTTGCTGCTTTGCCATGGAAGCCTTTGGATGAGGTGGGTTCTGGCATTTGCCTTGCTGCCCAGTGTGGCGGGCAGAGGTGCGGTGCATAGAAGCTGTCCGCTGATGCTCTTCATGAGGGTGGGAATTCACTCTCAGTGAACACACACACACACTCTCACACACACGTGCACACACACACATGCACACATACGTACACTTTAAAATCTCATCCAGTGTCTTAAGTCACCAAGGTTGAGATGACCCTGTGCAGCCCAGGACTGATGTGGTCACTTTCACTTCCGGCTTGTTGCTCCCCACCCCCGTTTAGGTGGCACCAGGGACCCCTAAATTGTGTGCGGCACGTTTCTTTGTAGAAGATGTGTGTTAGCTGGAGAGAAAAGGAAAAATGAAGCAATTTCCTCCTCCTTTTCGCTTTGGGTTGCATGCCTTTCAGAGCAATCTGGTTAGCAATCATGAAAAGAGAATAAACTCCTGTGTTTCTCCTTCTGTGAGGCAGGGGCGTTGCAACAACTCTTATGTCTGTGGATGTGCCAGGGCCTTATCTCCGTGCCCTCCTGCCCGCGTACACTCACACTGTTCAGTTCTCTGCCCACCTTGGGCTGTGAGCTTGGTAAGGACGCACACTTTCCAACAACATTTACTGAGAACTTACTGTGCTTCCAGAAGGTTCTAAGCTTTGGGGATATCCTGGTAAACAAGAGATGAAGTCCCTGCCCTCAGGGAGCTTGCGTGGTCCAGAGGGAGACAGAAATCAAGCAAGTAAGCACACATATACTAGTAATGCACCACGTTGTATCTGGCATTGCCAAGTGTTATGAGGAAGAATAAATCAATGGAGAGACACACTGTGTGTGTTTTTCACTTAGCAGGCACTCATCAAATATTGGTTGAATCAGTGCAACCTTTGTTCTCTTGCTCCTGCATTCTTGTGCTGTAACCACTCTTCCTTCATGATATGGTTCAAGACATGATACTTTCAAGAGATTTCCTTTGGACACATAATCATTCCTTTGCTCTGGCTTCATCAGGTGGACACTGGTTGTGAGCATCTATAGCTCATTATATGTCGCTTTCCTCTGATCTCACTGTACAATTCTTCCCTGGACGGAGGACGACCATCTCTGGGTCTTGTGTCTTTGGGAGCAGTCAGTCTAGAACTGAACAGTTTTTGACTATCTACATGTCCTGCCTCTTACACAAGTGCTGTTTCCTTATCTCTAGATATCTACAAGACATCAATATGAATTCCACATGGTTGTTAATTTTAAACAATTTTCTGTGCTGATCACTAGTGTCACCGTCTCCCAATATATTCCAATATAAAATCAATATTTCCCCAGGTTTCTAATGATCCTGATGCAGCAAAGGTCTCTCCCACAACCTCTCAGTCTTTGTCCTGGAGGTTAAATAACCTGACCCATTATGGTTTGGCACACGTCACATACCTTTTCTCCATAAGTCATCCTGTCACTAAGTTATGTTGCCACTTCTATTAATGAGTCCTCCTTCCCCCCATTCATTCTATTCCCTTTGCCTCTAAGATGACCAGGACCTCATTATTTTGACCCAGATGTAAAAAGCATTTCTGATTCCAGCATCTTCTATCTTAAATGCAGGCTCGGTGATACTCCCCAAAACACTGGATTCAGCAAACCTGTCCCCTGACTCAGAACTTCTAATGACTATGTAGAAACATGACCCCAGAGTTGGCAAACCTTCTGATTTATTTTAAACACCAGAAATATAGATTTATATGTGGAGTTTTATGAGTTTGGAATGTTGGCAAGTTCTTCAAAATATTTTGAACCATATGCAGATCAAACAAAAGGTTTGGCTGGACCACTGGGTAGGAATCTTTGCTCTAGGCTTTTGGTTGTCTTGTTTTCCTGTCTTGACTGTTCTCACACTCGTCTGAACTCAGTCATCTAGCCAGTGATTATCTCATTGTCCAGGAAATCTTTTCTGCTCCCATGAATCTCTCTGTAGCCATTTGACTTAATTTCAGGTCTTTATAATGCTTCTTGTGGAAAGGGGTCATACTTTATTCTTATTTTGAGTCACCCACTGTATATTATCTGACACATAAGGAAAAGTGCCAGATGGCGCTTAAGGACTTGGGTTTTGAAGTCTGGAAGATCTGGGGTTAGCCTTGGCTTTGCTGTTGACCATGTGATCATGAGTACAGTACTTCACCCCACTAAGCTTCTGTGTTGATAATTGCATCACTGTGATGTTTTAGAACATGTGCTTCACCCCATAACGCTCTGCAAAAAAATAAGTGAAATAACACCACATAAATTAACATTCATAGTGGCAAGGAAATAAGCATCCATTAAGTATTAGCTATTATTAATATGATTATTAGTGTTACAGTTACTACAAAATACATACAATAACTCTGTTTTTTGGCTGATTAATTAACCGTTGAAAGTATGTGTTACAACCTATGTATATCCTACATAAGGGATATAATCCAATAAATAATGAGTAAACACTTACATTGTCCAAAGAAATATATCTGCTCTCACAGATAACAAAAAAAAAGTTCACAGTTGTCAATCTTAGGGGAAACAGAAGAAATATAATTTCATCTTTTGCCACATTTGAATTATTCACCTTTAGCTTATTTGCATAATTAAGAAATAGTAAACACACTTAAAGTACAACTTCAGCACAAACCTACATGCAACCCCAACAATCTTCAACTCTTACTCTATCTTGTTTTATCTAAATTTCCACCCACCCAAGATTATTTTGAAAAAAATCCCAGACATGTCATCTGTGACTATTTTAGTATATATCTTCAAAAGGAAAGGACTCTTAAAAATAAGCATTATCACAGCTTGGGTAATTAATAATGGTAATTGCTTAATATGATCAAATATCCAGTCAGTTTTCAGCTTGTTTTTAGAATTCCTTTAAAACAGAATTCAAGAGGAGAGCTTAAATAGCTGAGCCAGAAAGGATGAATAAAAGCTCACTAAATGAAGAAATAATAATAATTACAGCAGCTCTAACAGCGCTAATACTTAACACTTACCAAATACCGCCCTAAGCATGTTGCAAGTGTTAACTCATTGAATCCTTACTACAACCCCATAATTTAGCAAATAAGTTAACTGAGGCATAAAGTAATTAAACTTCCATACTCACGTAGCAAATAGGAGACAAAGACTCAGGGAAGTATTTTATAATATAGAGTAAGATGTTCATAGTTTTCTTTTTATTGGTTGATGTTCACATTTTTCAGAGTCAGCCCTCTTAGAGGCAGTCTGGTATTTAGGGTCAACTTTTCAGAAGCTCCATAGTCTACACAGGTTTCATCATGCATAAGACCTACTGCCAGCATTTCCCTGAGAGCCACAAGTCACATGACATGGCGTCCATGATAACCATGAAATAAAAAGTGAGATTGGCAAAGGGATCTGGTCTACTATCAATGAATTAGACAGTACTGTCAAAAACCACACACTGAACAAGAATTTGGACTTAAATTCATAGCTGTGTTTCAGTTATTATGTGAACTGTCCCATTGATTTTCCAACTGATATAATAACTTAATCGATGTGACTAAAGCTGAGCTTTAACATTCACCCGTTTGCTTAATGCTCGTTTTACATGTTCTCCATAGTTATGGAGGGGGACGTGCACTATTGTTGAGGATTTAAATTCTTAGAATGGAGATTTCAACTTATTCTGCACCACAGATATACCCAAGCAGGAGTGTGAAGTGAGCATTTAGAAAGTTAGTGGCAACCAGATCATGAAATAATGAAAGTGGGAGGTCCTCTGCCCCCAAGAAGCACCATTTGCTTAAGATTGCGGAGGTTAGAGAGCTACACTCATTAATCATAAAATACATATTATATTTCTGTTGCCATGAACCCTGGGAAAAAGAGCGTGTTCACCTAAATTTGCACTTAACCAAGTCAAAAATGTTAGAGAAATATGTGACAACATTTGATGAACTTCAGGGAGGCAGCAATAAGCTCCTTTTTCCCTACGGATATTCATCTCATTTTTCAATTTAGGTATTAAAGTTATCTGTGCACTTAAAAAATCAGACTTCAAAGTCTTAAAGGCAAAAAGAGCTATTTCTCTTTCCTCCTTAGGTAGTTGGACCTGTTAAGAATATCTGCAAAATTTAGAAGAGCTACATGGAAATTATCCAAAGCACCCATCTATATTATTACAAGCTTTAATCATACAGAGTTGCACTGATGTTAAGAAAAAAAAAGTACCATTTCATTGTTCATATTTTTTTCCTGAGTTTTGTTCGTTGATTATAATTATGATGTGTGAAGTAATGAGCCCATACATGATGGGCAAGACGGAAAGATGATTTATTGTTTGGGGGAGCTTTATGCAAGAAAAATATGCAGACAACAGGGAATTAAGACTCAGGGTGTAATTTATTAGGCAGGATGGGGATCTAGGTCTGCTGTCTTGACAAGATGCGATTGCCTCCTGAATGATGCGGGTTGATTTAGATATTTTGAGAATAGGAAGTGTACTTAAAAGGCTAGATGTTCACTCCACTCATGGGACAACGTGCATCAGAAAATGACTGAGTAGAGGTCTGGGGAGATAAAGAATTGTAAAGAAGATTGGGAGAAGCTACTATGTCTCAATTTTATTGAGTAATCATACTGTTTCCATGATTATTGTACTATATTTGGATGTATCATCCACTAAGTATCCATATAAACAGCTCTTCTTTTCTCATTATTAGATTTGATTACCTATTAGTTTACAGGCGAATGCCTACATTCTAATCAGAGAACATGATTGGGAATAATGGATATAAAGCATTCTCAGCAACCAGTAAGTATGCATTTCCAACTTCCTGCTCCCCCTTTTGCCCATCATTAAAGCATTTGTCCTTGTCACCTACCACACCTGTGTGAGTTTGAAAATAATAAGAAAAGACTCCTATTCATGCTCTTTGAAAACAAGGCATAACAAAGACATTCAATCTCATAAGGAAGTAGACTCACCCTTTCCGGCCCCAGCGAGTGGCATTTGCTGGTATTCTCAACTCTTGTTTGTAGTAGTCTATCTTTACTAACCTCCATCCCATGAGAAATCCACCAAAAAGTCTTATAAGCCCACGTACCAAAGCCTAAGGCAGAACCTCCTCTTCCCTCCAAGGCCACTGTCACTCCAGGCATATAGCCCTCCAGCTGAGCTCGCTTCCTGGCTTGCTGCTCTGTAATCTACATACTTCATAGCAGCTAGAACTGCAGTGTCTTATCAAGTTTTTCCAAGGTCAGACATAAATTAGATCACGTCAACCCCCTGCTCAGGGTGCTCCAATTGCTTCCTGTTTAGTTCAAATAAAATCTAAGCACCTTTCTATGGCCTCTGAGTTCCCATAAGCTTGTTTCTTCCCACCACTCATAGTGCTCCCCCTACAGCCTATCTCTTGCTCTCGCTGCTCTAGCCACACTGGTTTATTTCTGTCCTCCCGACACCAAGCTTTTTAGTTCCTGGGGATTTTACATTTCTTGGACCCTTTGTGCCTTCATCTCCCCATTCTTGTTTCAGGTTTCCCAATAGAGACCTTTCCCGACCAATCAATCTAAACATTCCCCCCTCCTTCCATTACCCTCGTCCCATTAATCTGACATTATTACGTATTCTTAGCTTTCCGAAGGCAGAGTCCTTGGTTGTCTTGTACAATGCTCTACACCAGAGCTAGAAGCCATGCCAGTTATGTGATAGAGACTCTAATGCAGCGGTTCTCAACCTGTGGGTCACGACCCCAGAAAACACATCCTGCATATCAGATATTTACATTATGATTCATAACAGTAGCAAAATTACAGTTATGAAGTAGCAACAAAAATAATTTTATGGTTGGTGGTCACCACAACATGAGGAACTGTATTAAAGGGTCGCGGCATTAGGAAGGTTGAGAAACACTGTCAGTGTGTGTTACAAGATGAAAAGCATACATCTAAATGATTATGGAAATTCATCATTCTTGGGCTATTCTGAGACATTGTGGTCAACTGGGAGTATAGGGGCATTCAGACCTGAATTTCATTCTTAACTCTGCCTCTTGGTTTCCACATATTGCCCTATTAAAAGTCTCAGTGACAGGTTACAAACAGCCACAAATTCTTTGCTTCACCTTTTATTAAGAGACACAGTCTAGCCCTAACTAGTTTGGCTCAGTGGATAGAGCATCAGCCTGCGGACTGAAAGGTCCCAGGTTCGATTCCAGTCAAGGGCATGTATATTGGTTGTGGGCACATCCCCAGTAGGGAGTGTGCAGGAGGCAGCTGATCGATGTTTCTCTCTCATCGATGTTTCTAACTCTCTATCCCTCTCCCTTCCTCTCTGTAAAATTCAGTAAAATATATTTTTTTTTTTTTAAAAAAAGAGACAGTATTCTTGGATTCAGTCCTTTGCTTTGCATCACTTTGTAAATTTCTGTCCATTCTTTTCTGGCCTGATGTGTTTCTGTTGAGAAATCATTTGACAATCTAATGGGAGATCCCTTGCCAATGTCATATCTGATAAGGGCCTAATCTCCAAAATTTATAGGGAACTCATACAACTCAACAAAAGGAAGATAAACAATCCAATCAAAAAATGGGCAAAGGACCTAAATAGACACCTTTCAAAAGAGGACATTCAGAAAGCCAAGAGACATATGAAAACATGCTCAAAGTCACTAATCATCCGAGAGATGCAAATCAAAACAACAATGAGGTACCATCTCACACCTGTCAGACTGGCTATCATCAACAAATCAACAAACGACAAGTGCTGGAGAGGATGTGGAGAAAAAGGAACACTTGTGCACTGCTGGTGGGAATGCAGACTGGTGCAGCCACTATGGAAGACAGTATGGAGTTTCCTTAAAAAACTTCAAATGGAACTCCCATTTGACCCTGTGATCCCACTTCTAGGAATATATCCCAAGAAACCAGAAACACCAATCAGAAAGGATATATGCACCCCTATGTTCATAGCAGCACAATTCACCATAGCTAAGATCTGGAAACAGCCTAAGTGCCCATCAGTAGATGAATGGATTAGAAAACTGTGGTACATCTACACGATGGAATACTATGCTGCTCTAAAAAGGAAGGAACTCTTACCATTTGCAACGTCATGGATGGAACTGGAGAGCATTATGCTAAGTGAAATAAGCCAGTCAGTCAATGAAGGAAAAATACCACATGATCTCACTCATTCATGGATAATAGAGACCATTATAAACTTTTGAACAATAATAGATAGAGAGGCAGAGCTGCCTCAAACAGATTGTCAAACTGCAGCGGGAAGGCCGGGGAGGGTTGGGGGGCAGGAGGTAGGGGGGTAAGAGATCAACTAATTGACTTGTATGCATGCATATAAGCATAACCAGTGGACATAAGACATTGGGGGATAGGGGAGGCTAGGGGACTGTCTAGGGCAGGGGGATAAAATGGACACATATGTAATACCCTTTGTAATACTTTAAGCAATAAATTAAAAAAAATAAAAAATAAAAAAAGAGACAGAGTCTAAGTCCTTGTCCAGGTGAATGCTGGCCTTGGTGACTTGCTTTGGCCAATGAAACATCACTGTCCACTGGGATGAGCTGCGCAAGCTGAGGCTGGCTCGATAGGCACTAGCCCATTGCAGACTGTCCCATTGGCACTCTGCCCTGAGACCACCATGTTAAAAGAAAGCCAGTTTGGCTT
Organism: Myotis nattereri; assembly: GCF_964212035.1. NCBI lineage: Eukaryota > Metazoa > Chordata > Mammalia > Chiroptera > Vespertilionidae > Myotis > Myotis nattereri. The sequence continues at coordinate 10,659,791 of NC_138083.1, read as the reverse complement.
ACAGGAGTGAACACATGGAAGAGAACCAAGGGACTCTAGCTGACAGCCAGCAGTGTCTGCAGGACATGTGAGGCATGTTGAATATTCAGCATACCTGCCCATCTAGTTGAATGCAGTTGCATGAATGAGCCTAAATAAAACCACCAGAGAAACTTTAGTCACACCACCAAATTGTGACAATATTACACGGCTATTGTTTTAAACCACTATGTATTGGGGGTGGTTGTTGGGAGACCAGATGAGATATTAAACCAAATTAATGTCCAGTGCATTTTCAGTTCACAGTAGGAACCAGTCTTTCTTAATTCCCTGTTATTATCCTTGCTTTGAATTTGACTGCTGAAATTTTCTTAGTCAAAATCTGGGTGTGCCTTCTACTTTGATATGACTATCTCTAGACTAATGGTATTTGCAAAATATGTCTGGGGATTGATCCTATCAAGCACAGGAAAGATGGGACTTTAAATCATTTAAACTCATCCTATGATCACCTCTTAGGACAACTAAGATGAAAAATTGAAACAGGTTAAAAATACATGCAACATAAAATAATGGCTGCCATTCTTAAGTACCTACTCTGTGTCTAGAACATACTATAGTATTGTATTTTTATTGCCTTGTTTATGTTTGGCATCAACTGTATTTTGCAAAGGAGAAAACTGAAGTTCATATAAGTTAAATAATTTGTCCAAGGTCACAGATAGTAAGTGGCAAAGCTGGGACGTAGACCCTGGTCTGTGTGACTCCGTGTCCACTGTGAAAGCCATTTCAGGAGGGGTTAGAATCTCAGCATGGGAATGGGGACAACCTCATAGGGATCTGACTATTGGAAGTCAGATAACCAATCTCAGGGCCAATAAACACTGTATCAGCTTGTAAGTCCTGTGGAAGCTCAAATAAGGGCAATTTAGGTCAGTTTGTTCAGAGAAATTAGGCTCTCTAGAGCAGTGATGGTGAACCTATGACACACGTGTCAGAGGTGACACGCGAACTCATTGTTTTGGTTGATTTTTCTTTGTTAAATGGCATTTAAATATATAAAATAAATATCAAAAATATAAGTCTTTGTTTTACTATGGTTGCAAATATCAAAAAATTTCTGTATGTGACACGGCACCAGAGTTAAGTTAGGGTTTTTCAAAATGCTGACACGCCGAGCTCAAAAGGTTCACCATCACCGCTCTAGAGAAAGGAGGACTAAGTGGGTGGCCTGCATGACCCGCCACCTGTACTAGCTAGCAAACACTGTGAGTTTAGACCCAGAACCTAGTGTGTTGTATGCATCCTTTCATGGATCCTCACAGCAACTCTATGAATTAACTGAGATGTGATTACATTTTCAGATGAGGATATCAAGGTTTTCAAAGGTTAAGTTACTTCCTCAAGGTCTTACAATGTTGGGCAGAGCTGGGCTACAAATCAAGGTGGTCTGAGTCCAGCACTGTGGTGCAGTGTTGTCCCTGAAGGGTACTAGCTGCTCCAGGAGATAAGTGGTATTTAGAAAAATTAGCATAGCAGTAGGCAGAGGGATGTGTGTGTGTGTGTGTGTGTTTGTATGTGTGTGTACTGTTTGTGTATATGTATTTCTGAGTATGTGCAAAGGACTGGAGAAATAATAATAGTTTAGGCCAAAGTTGGAAGGCAAGTAATAAAATGTAAATTTAGATCTCTATGATGGGGCAGCTTTGAGTATATAAGGAGCCCTGCAGCAAGCACTTATTATTGCTGCCTAGCTCATATCCATTTCTTATTCTTTAAGGACACACTCTGGTTGGCCTCTACTCTTAGAGTCTGTGGTCAGGTTGGGATGTAAGGGGTGATTCATACCTGGCCAATCAGAGCTCTGAACCCTATAGGCTATAGTTATTAGTTGACAGACAGGCCTATAAGATAATCATAAACTAGGGCTCCTTTCTGTTGGAATTAAATGAGGTGAGATATAGGCTGGCTGCCATTTTGATATCAGATGGAGCCTGGGAGTACAGCCAGCCCGGAGGAGACTGTGCTGAGCGATGGTGAACAGCATGTTGGGGGCATTGTCCAGCCCCAGCATCAAGCCAGAACAAAACTAGTTTTTCCAGCGGACTTTTCAGTAACATAAGTCAAGAAGGTCCCACGAATGATGAAGCCCATTTGAGTTAAGGGTTTCTGTTATTGGCCACACACAAAAATCTTGATGTCAAATTTATTTTTAAAATTTTAAATTATTATTATTTTTATAAATATGCTGAAATTTTAACTCAGAAATCCAACTCAAAAACGCCTAATTTAAAACATAATCAGGGAGCAAAGATTGTGCAGAATTTAAAATCACTGGCTTTGAAATCAGCAGATCTGAGTTTTAGTCTTGACTCTACTGCTTTATTTCAATGATGTAGTCATTTAACAAACAATTGTTATATGTCTTTTTGTATGCTAAGAACTTATTCCACTTGAGTATATTATGTAAAAAACAAACACAAAAACACAGAAATTATTTGCCAAGTAATTTGAGTCCAGTTACTTCACCTCTCTAAGCTACATTTTCTTCATTTGGAAAAGGCTACTAATTGTAATAGCCTGATTCTAAAGGAATAAATAAATTATTTGAGTCACATGTTGCCTTCCCATAAAGATAAAATCTTTGGGGAAAGGTCTCTATTTTGAAGACAATGATTGGGAAGCAAAGATACATGAGTCCTGGAGTATAAACACTCTCTTGCCTGGAAACACCTGGCTCTGATAAACTCTGAAGGTCATTTCCAAGTGTCTAGTATTGGTTAGGATACAGAAAAGGCTGCTATTAGAACAGATCCAAAATTACAATGGCTTGAGTCAGAACAGTAACTGGCCTCTCTCTTATGCAATACTCCAGAGGCCGTTGAAGATCAGCCTGCAACTCCAAAGTGTCAGGGATGTGGCTCTTTTTACCTCATGTTCTGCCACATCTAGGGTGCAGCCCTCATCCATGTGGTCAAAGATGGCTTATGGCCACCCCTCTACTTTTGCCCTCAGGAAGACGGGAGGAGAGACAATGGAGGGAACCCACCTTTCCTGTGAAGGACCTGACATGGAATTTGGAAACGTTCATTCTGTTCCTGTCTCATTGGCCAGAACCCAATTATATGGTTACACTGATATGCAAGATGGCCTGGGGAATGTAGTCTTTAGCTGGGTGGCCTTATGTTGAACAAAAACTACTGTCACAATTGATAAAGGGGAGAATAAATATTGGGGGCACCCAGCAGACTCGGCCACATCTATTATCCCGTGTCAGAAGGAAGTAACCGCACATTCACTAGTTCCAAAGCTGTTCTCAGTTCTGGGTCTCAGCCATTCCTTGAGCAGCCAAGTGGGCCCACTTCCATCTGGCCTGTGCTGCGAGCCCTCTTCCCTTTGCAAAGAGCACTGCATGCAAGTGAAGCACAGAAAGCTACGGCCGCGGGCCTCTCCTGGGTGCATGTGAGTGTGTGTCCAAAATCATCCTGTGGCGGAAGGCTACCTCTTTGCAAATAACAGACCCTCTCATGCTCTATATTAGCTTCTGCCTTATTTCATAATTTTTTGAAGTAAACTCTCCTCTCATGCAGGAAAATCTAATTATGCAGTGACAGCAGTTGGCTGACTCGGGCACAACACAACATGTCAATTTTCAGTTGCTTACACGGTCTCACAGAAACTGTTAGAAATTGTTTTGAAATCTGGCATACATTTCAGTCATGTTAATTCCTACAACTGTGCCAAACTTGTTGAAATTTGGCTCCTCCATACTCCAGGGAAGGTGGGGGATTGGGAAACGAGAGCTGTGTCTTTTTTTTTTTCCTGGCAGTGACATCATCTCCTCATCCTCCCTTTATGATGAACAGTGTCCTCAAACAAGCCAAGGAGTAATATAACTTTATATTTACAAGACTGTGTGACAAAATGACGGTGAGGGACCGGAGCTGTGCTATAAAACGATGGAAGAAATACAGATGGCATAATGTTGTTTTTTTCCCTTCCAACAGATTTGTGCCAGATGTGTGAATATTGATAATTTCTCTGGGGCTCAACTCAAGGCACAGTATAGATTTCTGTTTGATGGGGGAATGAGAGAGCGAGAATCCGTCCCGGTGATGGTATTTACAGGAAATGTTTTGCCTCTTCTTCTGAATCTGTCAAAGCAGACCCAGAAATCCCAAATTTCCAAATGAGCCTCTGAGTCATCCTTTGTTCTGGCCCCAATTTTTATCTCCCCAGTAATTGACAGACTGGAAAATTCATTTGTGAAAACATGTGGTAGAATTCTAAAGAGGAGCCTCTCCTCTGGTGGAAACTGTCGCTGAGCATCAGTTTCGAACAGGAGTCACAGAAAAATCTTAGGAAAGCATTTCAGAGAGGTACCCACTTTACCATAACAAATTCTCCTTATTAACTGAGTAATAAAAATGTTTTAATGAAATAATAATTTTCAGCATTTACAGTGGGAAAACATGGGGGGAAAACGATTTGCAAAGCTTTTTTAAGTTTTTTTAAAAAATTATTTCTATTATTCTAGTATTCCTGAACCCATGTCAAAATATGATTCTGGGAGCCAGAAAATGCCAATAAAGTTCAATTTCTTAATCCGACTTTGAGTTTTTTAATATCAGGAAGAATTCTTGAAAATATTAAAAAAACAACAACACAGGAATATGTATGATTCCTAGAAAAATCCAGCCTTCATCAAATAATCAAGCAAGTTCATTTCAAAATCAGTGGAAAAATGTATTTATATTTATACCTTGGATCTTCTGGAAAGTATTTCAAATAGCGTTGGATAGAAGATGACATACTAGGATGGGACATACAGGTAGGGAAATGAAGAAAGCAGCGGGAAAGAGACTACATCAAGAATTAGAGATGAAAAATGGAAATTACTCAGCACTTTGGGGTCACCTATTCGCTAGAGTCTAAACTGATTTTTTTCTTTGAGCTTCTTGGCAGCTACAGCAAAAGTGGAGACATGGTCACTTATATAATTTTCTTTCAGAAAGAAGTCTCTGCATCAACTCTGCAGGAGATAAAAAATATATTTTTAACATTAGGCTATGATGCTGGTTCTCAACTGGGGGTGATACTGTCCCCTGGGGACCCTTGGCAATATCTGGAGACACTTCTGGTTGTCACAACAGGGGGAGGGTGCTATTGGCATCGAGGATGTGGAGGCCAGGGATGCTGCCAAGCACCCCACTGTGAAAAGATGGCCCCACAGTAAAGAATTATTTGGCCCCCGAAGTTCAATAAGCCAAGGTTGAGAATTATAAAATCAACCCTGAATTACAAAATCAACTTTTCATGTGGATGTTCACCATGTTCCCTGTGAGGTCCCCACAGCACACGGCCTTGGAACAAGGCAGATTTGGGTTGAAACCCATGTTTTTACCACTTACCAGCTGTGTAACCTTTGGCAAGTTGGTTAACCCCTCTAATTCTCAGTGTCCTGGAGATAGTGGGATAAATGCTGCAGGCTTGTTATAAGAATTAGCAGGAATAATGTTGATGGAGCATCAAGCATAGTCCTTGGTACATAGTAAAAGTTCCATAGGGTGTAAACTATTTAAAAAGTCCCACAAACTCAGAGGGGACACCAAAGTGTTTTTCTGAAGATGGTGATGGTTCGGGAGGGGTTGTGGGATGAAGCTCTATTGGGAACTGCTGAAACTGTTCATAGACTTAAGAAAGCTTAGAAATGTGGATGGAATGCTTATAATGACCTACCATCAATGCCACCAAGGCAACAGTGCAAGGAGGAACTCTCTGATGGTATCAGAATGTCGATTCTCTAGAAACCAGACAAACATAACCAGATATTAAATGCCTACCTGGTGTCTTTGCCAGGTGCCAAGGTATCCCCACAGGCAGTCTTGGTAAACTCATCATCTGACAGAAACACCACAGAGCAAGGCTGTGCCCATCTTTTGGCAACACACTTAGGGGTCACTACTTCAGTATTTAGGAGATGGCTTTTGAAAACAACAACAGCTATAAAGAAATCTGGAATTCCAAATTTCAGGGGGAAAATCAATCACTTTGTTATTTGAACGTAGGACAGGTCACTTTACTAGTTGGGTATTGCTAGCTGCTGAACCCAATTTCAAAATGTCCACGGTTGAACTCAATAGCAGTGCATTTTTCCTCATGCAACAGATGGATGTTGGCAGCCTGGTTCATATGTGGAATATTTTATCCCGGAAGTGGCTCAGAATGTCAGTTTCTAGCTTAGGGCTCTATGATTCTCTGCCTCAGAGTCCTTAATTTCTAAATTTTGTAGCTGGAGAAAGAGAGAGAGAGAGAGAGAGAGAGAGAGAGAGAGAGAGAGAGAGAGAGAGAGAGAGAGTTAGAGATAGAGAGAGATAGAGAGAGTTAGAGAGAGATAAAGATAGAGATAGAGATATAGAGATAGAGATGATAGAGATAGAGATAGAGATAGAGATAGAGATAGAGATAGAGATAAAGATACAAAACAGAGAAGATATACAGGCTCCATAAAACTCCTCTCTGGACTGGATGGGACTCAGATCACATCTGTGTACATTTGATTGGCCAGAACTTACCACCTGGCCAGTCCTGGTTGCAAGGCCAGGACCGGAAGCCCCTGCTGGCCAGATGCCACTGCACAGGACAAGGAGCATGTTTTGGTGGACAGAGCCTCCTCCTCCACTACCCGCAGATACTAACGGGTTTTGTTAATCAACTTCCACTTGACAACGCGTTTCTCATTCTGAAAGCCAGGATAAAATACCCATATCTAGAAACCATCCATAAGATTTAGCTCAGCCCTTTTCTTTCCAGCAGTCAGAAAACTGTAAAAAGTGGACATGTGACAAGTTTGATAGACTGGTAAAACTCTAAAAAGGCCATTATTCAAATATTTATGGATCCTTTTAGCTAATGGATTCAAATTTATAATGCCGCACTTGTCAACAAGATAATTTTGCAGAAACATTAAAGGCTGAGCAGTTCGGTCCCTTCTAACCCTGAGGCCTCTTTTCTCCACAGCAAACAAGCAGCTGTTTGTGGTGGAAATGGCCCAGCCGTGCTCGCCATGTCCTTCTGGGACCCACGGCATGCTGTGTGGTGGCTGCTGAGCTGGGCTTCAGGGAGGAGGCTGGCATGTGGTGAGATGCCCAGGACTAGGCTGAAGCATTTGTTTTAGCAAAAGAGGAAGGAAAGGCAGCTGGGTTTTGCACAAATACCTGGGCCCACAGGTAGGCTATTGGAAGTGACATAGGATAGTAAACCACTCTTCATGACATAAGGCACTATCTCTCTCCCCGCAGGGCATGCACATTGGTGGTCAAGAGTATCTGACACAAATTTGGGTATTAATGTGCGAGCAAAACGTACTGTATCAGGAGTAGTGTTGGTCGTGATGTGTCAGGTAAGAGAGTCAAAGTCTTCATAGGAAAATAGACCTTGAAGAGGTTCTGCAAGCAAGCACATGTGTTTGGGGTTATTTCGTGTTTGGATTAAAGAAAATGTATTGAGACAATAGAATTAAATGAGGTTATCTCGGTGAGTGTGATGTTTTTGAGATGCCAGACTTTCAGAGGGGTAGACATCCATAGTTGTAACACTCTGATAATTGTCAGAGAGAGGGAAGGGAGCTAAGGTAGACTGGGAAGAGTTTGCTCAGACAACACAGAGTGAAATGGTATTTGTTTGTGTGTCGGGAGGGGCTTAGGTCTTAAGGAATATTCTGAAGCTCAAACTAGGGAGCTCTCAGATGCAGTGTCGGCTTGTCATCTTATGTTTTTGGGGATGCACATGGGCCGGCCAGTCCTGCCTGCCAGCCAGCTCTCCAGGAAAACCTGGTGTCAGAGAAGCCACCTGGCGATTCTCATGCACAGACCTGGGTTGTAGAGAATGTGGCTGCAATTACATGGTCTCCAAGCCCCTTATTACTAAAGAGAGGATGGTACGTGTCAGTGTGGCTCTTAAGAGCTCTAGTGTAGTAGGAGTCTGACTGACTGAATGATCATGGACACGTCATTTCACCTCCTTGCACCCTCAGTTCTAAACATCTGTTCTAAAACTGAAATACTGAAACATCTCTCTTCTCTCCCCAGAGCACAAAAGACAATAGGACTTCCCATTCAGTAACGGTGTAGTGAAAAACGCAATGTCTGACAAAGGGGGAATTTTAAGTAGATTAGGGTGCATCCATCTGAGGGGATAGTTTACAGCCTAATTTTAATAAATTCCATTTACACAGAGTTTTAATAATCGTGGGAAATTTTAATAATTTTTATTGTGACATTAAATGAAAGGAACAAAATAAAAAACCTTGTGCAGCCAGCATGGGTATAATTACACAAAAATGTGACACCCAGAGAAGATTCGGGAGGGCTTCTTTCTGCCTAATAGGGCAGACGTGTGAAATCGATGTGTGAAATCTCCTTGTCCCACATTAACATAGAAGTACTGCAAAATTACATGATTTAAATACATGGCTAAGCTCGAAAGCAAGAAGGGAAATCCTTAGGCATCTCAAGCAAAGTGTTTATTCAATGCTGGAGATGAGCAGGAACCTAAGAGGGAATGCCTCACTGGGTCTAGGAAAGACTCTAATGTGGGGATTCATGTCTGGGTGGGGATGGAAGATGAGGCCTCACGTTCATACGTTTATTTGGTGCCAGGAGCTGGAAATAAACTTCCTGGATAAAGTCAGAAGTCACCAATCAGTGCAAAGATAACTCAAGAAACCACCCCCTACCTTCTAAGGTCACTGGAAGGAAACATTATTTTCCCCAGTCATGGGCGTATAGAGTCAATCATGAGAAATGTGCGTCCCAAGGTTGTGTCGTGCATGGAGTCCAAGGTCATTTTAAGGAAATGTGTCATGCATGGATATGGAGTCCATGGTCTCACTATCTATTGGCTATGAGACCAGAAGCCAGAAATTTACATGAACTCATCCAAACTGATGAAAGCCACTGGACCCCAGAAGCACATGTGAATCTGTGCACAGGGACAGATCCATGACCTCAGGAACCTCCAGTGATCACTTCCAATGAGTTCAGAGTCAGAAATGATAAACCAACAGAAAGAAATGAACCACCATGAGAAGTCAACACACAGAAGGGACAGAATTTGTCCCCTGAAAACTGTAAGATAACAGAACCCTCTAAAAGAGATTTAAAATCACACATGAAGCCCTAGCTGGTTTGGCTCAGTGGATAGAGGATAGGACTAAAGGGTTCCAGGTTCAATTTGAGTCAAGGGCATATGCCCAGGTTGCAGGCTGGAGGCAGCCAATCAATGATTCTCTCTCATCATGAATGTTTCGATCTCTCCTTCTCTCTTTCTCTCTGAAATCAATAAAAATATATTTAAAAAAATAAAAGAAGTTTTAAAAAATAAAAAAAATAATAAAATAAAATCGTATGTCAAAATGCTGAAGCCACCTATAGAATTTCTGATAACATTTATGAAAAAAATAATGAGCCTTGTTGAAACGAATAAAAACCCTGGAAATTACACATGACTGTACATAGCCAGTGTATTAGTTATCCACTGCTGTGTTATACATTACCCCCAAACTTGGTTTGAAAAAAAAGCATATTTATTATCTCATATTTTGATAGGTCAGGAACCATTTATAGGCCAGCAAGTGTCTTAGCTGAGAGACTCCAGCTCAGGGCCTCTCATGAGGTTACAGTCAAGATGTGGATGGGAAGACTACCCCTTGACGATGGCTCACTCACATGACTGGCAAGTTCTGGTTGTGTGTGAAAGTCCTCAGTTCCTCCGCATTGGGCCACTCCACGAGCTGCTTGAGTGTCCGCACAATATGGCACCTGCTTCCCTCAGAGCGACCATCCACAGAGGGGAGGCAGCGGTAGCAATGCCTTTCGTGACTTGGCCTCCCTTGGATATGCCACCACTTCCTCCTCTTCTGACTTGTTGGAAGTGAGTCACTAAGTCTGGCCCCATTCGAGCTGTGGAAAATTAGTTCCCACCTTTTGAAGCAAGAAGAGTTCAAGGATTTGTAAACATTTTAGAACAATTGTTTTTACTGAAATAAAATGTAATTTGTTTATAATAGCAGTAAAGGATCTTTTGGGTGAAGGGTTAAAAGAGATTTATTTTTTACTCTTTTCTGTTTTCCCCCCAAATTTATACAGTAAGAATATTTTAACTTTTATGAGAGACAATACAATATATATAAACTAGAGGCCTGGCGCATGAAATCGTGCGCAGGTATGGCCCCTAGGCCTGGCCTGCGATCAGGGTCATCTTGCCTGGCTGCCCACAGCCGGCCTCACCCCCTGCCGCCACCCACCCCCGGTTTCCCATTTGCCATCTGGTGATCAGAGCCTGACAGCCGGGGGAAGGTACCAAGAGGTTGGCTGTTCCTGCCTGCTTGCCGGCCCCGCCCCCACCATGGGCCACCCTCTGTATGTGAGGTAACTGGCGGGTTGGGGGCCTTGGCCTGGCGCTGCCTGCATCCCCTGCCACCCCCCCCCCCCCCCCAGTTCCCATTCGCCATTGGGCAATTGGAGCCTGCTGGCTGGGTAAAGGGTCCAAGAGGTGGTCAGTGTGCCTCATAGTGACTAGTTGAGTGGTCATTCTGGTCATTCCACTGTAAGGTTCAATGTGCATATTACCCTTTTATTACATAGGATAGAGGCCCCAAAAATGCATGAGTGGGGGCTGGCCCGCCTGCCCTAATGGGGTCCCTAGATCAGGGTGGGGGTCCCCGCTGGGAGGCAGGGCTGGCCGGGGCGAGGGGACGTGGGTGGTTTGCAGGCCATGCCCCCAATCAGGATGGGTTTCCCCGCTGGGGAGAGGAGCCGGCTGAGGTGAGGGGCAGCGGTCGTTCTGGTCTCTGATTTTTCTGGTCATTTCGCCTTTTCGGTCGCTGGGCTTTTATTATATAGGATAAGGAAACTGCCAGGGGCAGGATTAATAACATTTTGGGGTACTTGTTTTGGGCCAGGCAACGTTCTTCATGCTTTAAAATATTAATTCACCACCACAATAACTGTATGGGGTAGCTAGTATTTGTTTCCCCATTTTTAAATGGAAAAATAAAGCACAATTGGTAAATATGTCTGAGGAGGAGCCACAATTCTTTCCACATCTGGAGTCCTGTGTGTAGAACTTTTGTCTTGCTTCGAGGTTTGTAAAACATCTCACAGAGTTCAGTGGAGCATCCAACATTTAATGATGTCACTTAATGTGCTTTCTGTTTGTATAGGGCTTCTTTCTGGCTTCTCCTTTGTGGCATAATAAAGTGTTCAGGTGCACTGTTGGGATGGTATTAATTACCATCAGCCCAACGTGAAGAAGTCTTAGAATTACCCCAAAGGCCATTGGGAATGCTCACCGTGTTTATAAGGGCTCCCTGACTGGGGCCAATCTTTCAGAGATTAAACGTATTGAAATTCACAAAAGGATTTGTAATTATTTATTTCTCCAAACAGGCAGAATAATTAAAAACAACAATGCTGAGCTGGATAGGAATCCCTTTCCCTCTGATGTTGACTACAAAATGCAGCATCCTATTACCTCCTCTCCCGGTCTAATACCAGTGCCACTTGATTGGCACCTAATTCTCACCGGAGGTTACACAGGGAAAGGAGACAAGTCATTTCTTCATTCAGCACACACTTCCTAAGCTTCTACCAGGGGCCTGGCATCCTGCTAGGTACTGAATATTCAGAGGAAATGAAACAAGTATGGTACCTTTCTTCGCGGAAATTATAGTCAAGCAAAATATTGATAAAGACTATTAATCAAATAGAATAAATGGGAATACACAGGACATTCTCCAGCTATTCAGACAATCCAGCATATATTAGATATACAGAGAATGCTATTTGACCTGGGATCAAGCTGGCATACACAAGACTAACTTTTGGGAGGAGAGTCTGAGCCTTGCTTTTTATGTAATTTTGTTTGTATTTCATTAAGTACATTCGCTCTGTGTTCCTTCTTTTATGATGATTAGAAAATATTTTTATTCCTATGTGAAAATCTTAAATTTCACGGTTAAGAGAAGAATTCACAGTGTTACATTTTGTACAATTTAAGCTGTACAAAACAAACACACACAAAATGCACAGACGAAGAAACATACTAAAGTATTTAAAAGTATTATTTGGGGATCAGCATATTCATCATGATTTTTAAAATTTTCTTCTGGCTGGGAGAGGGAAGGAGTCAATTAGGAGACATATGTAAAACTTTACACAATAAAAATAAAATTAAAAAATGTTTCTTCTTCATAGTTGTCTGTGTTTCAAAAAAATTGTTTTAAATACATTTTTAAATTGATTTTAAAAAGGGGAAGAGAGAGGGAGAGAGAAATGTTGATGTGAAAGAGAAACATCGATTGGTTACCTCCTGCACCCACCCCTGATTGGGGATCAAATCCTCAACCTGGGCATGTGCCCTGACAGGGAATTGGACTGGTGACCTTAAGGTGCACAGGATGATGCTCAAACAACTGAGCCACACTGGCCATGGCTCAAAAAAATTTGTTTTAAGCAAATTTTTATATACTTGACTTACTTGTTAGTGAAGTGTATTGTTACGTAGATGTCAGGGAGCTCACTTGCAAGTCTATCTTCCTGGATAAAAGGATTTTGGTTTACGAAAGTAAGCATGTTCTAAGGATGAGTTTGTATGTTCATCCATGATTCCAGGGCCGATGGTACAGCGCAATCAACAGCAGATTGAACACTGCACTGAATTATAGTCCGAAACAGAACTTGCACCAGCACAAAGGTGATGGCAGAGGGGAGAGAGGATGATGAGACCTGATGGAGGCCGGCTCTGTTTTTGACATATTGAGAGACCATGTGTGAGTCCAGAGAGTGGTCAAGATATGGAGAGAAGTTTGGATAAGGAGCTCCATAAATAAGTAATGGCCACCGAGGGTTTAGACAGTTTCATATTTAAAGAGATATTTATGAACTATTGCAGGACTTGGAGCAGCTCTCCGCTCCTCTCTTCCCCTCTCATTACAGCCGAAGGGGAGAAATGAGGTCTAAAGAAAATGCAGACAAGCGTAGAACCACGTCCGACCTGTTCATTAAAAGTGAATGTGAGAGTTAGCACAAGCTGGGACGGAAATGTTCATTTTTATCTACCTCCGCTCACTGCTTCAGAAAAGGATCCTGTCACAAAGGGCTTTTGATAGGGATGCTGTGTTATGCATTCGGACGGATGAGGACCGCACACACCCAGGCACCAAACCCATGACGGTTTCAGGATCCCACGGTGTTGGTGGAGGAGACAAAGGGGAGAAGCAGCACTTGGCTATTATCGTTTTGTTTCACGTTGTTTATTTGTACATTAAGGCTCGATGACAGCCACCATGCACAATTATTCAGTCCCATTCTTTCTGCATCCGCGCATTATCTGAGCACTCCCAGGGTGCAATCTGCAAACATACATGAGAGTCTGTGTTAATACAGACATACATGTGCATGAGATTTGTAGCAAAATTAGGAGCATAAGCCTTAAAATCACAGAGAACTGACTGCAGTTTCTCTATCTATAAAGTGCGAAGTGTTTCCTGCCACATTGTATTATTGTCAAAATTAACTAAGATAGGATATGCAAATAACTTAGAATGTTACCTGGCACATAGAAGGCAGTCAATCCATAATCTCTGTTATTACAGTTGACTTTATATAGATATGCACCGATGCTATTATCAATGACTATGAAAATAGCAGGAAGATCTGCTTTTTAAGTTTATTCCATTATATCTGCATTCTAATTCTAAAACAAGCAGATTGCTCATTACTGTTTCCATTGATTTCTCTCCTCACATTTCCTCTAACCCATTTTATGGAATGAGAATGATCTTTCTCGTTGCCCTGACACATGAATCAGATGTCATGTTGGGGGAAGGCAAGGAGAGTCCTCTTTCTTAGACCTGACAACCTCTTTTTTTTCCCTCGAGGAGGGAGAATTTGCCTAACACGGTGAGCAAGCATCCATCTCTGCCCCAGCCTATCGCGGTGGGTGCATCACAATCCCTCTTCCGGGCATTCCAGACACTTGTATTTCATGATCAGTTATCTGCAGACAGGTGTCTTAGAAAAGTGCCTTGGCTTGAAATTGTCTGTTCCATCATCCTGTCCATGGAATAGTACACAAAAAGATTGTTGAAGGGGCACACACACTTTTCTTTAAGTAAATTAGGTTTTCGTTGAAAGGGGTTCTCAGTCTTCCCCATGACAGGCGTGACTCCCAAAAGACACAGAGTCCTCAGAGATAAGTAAGTTCATTGGATGATAAATGCGGGTCACCCTTGGAGTCTCTGCTGGACCACCTGTGGGTAAGCTTTCCCTGAGTGCGAGTGTAGCAGGACGAGAGGATCAGGCCCTTGGGCCTGCCCTGCCATGTTGGCACGCCAGGCCTGCTAAGGGTTAGGTGTTCCACAGTGGGAAAATCAGGATACATTTCTTCGCATGGTAGTTTTAAAGGCAAGTGGTTTTCTCTATAGAATCTAATTATGATAAAATATGACTTGAACCCCTGGAGAGACTTTCAGGCCAAATCAACATCTATTGGTAGTCAACTATAGGCTTTCAAACTCAGTTCAATGTATACAGTTATACAAAAAGGCTCAGTTTCAACATGAGGAGGTCTTTTGGGGGCAGACATGCTATGATGGGTCCCAGACATCCAATGTAGACAGGGACTCCAACAATTATGTTAGGATTGTATGAAAAAATTGTACTTGTTGTCTACATGTGAAGGGGCAAGAGAACATGAGCTCAAGCAATGACAAAACAATTTCTTGAACAAATAGAAGGTCTTAGAAGGAAGGCTTTGACTTAAGACAGAAGCATGCAGAAGTAGGTGATTGTTAAATAAGTAAACAAAGAGATTTCACTTTGAGGTTAGTTGAGAGGAAGGGGTAGGAAGGAGGTGATGTTTAGGAGTTGGATATTAATGTGTGTAAGAGCAAGAAACAGCATCTGTTGATCAATGACTATGTGCTACATATTTGGCTAAGGACTTATATGCCTGATGTCGTTTGATGATCACAAAACGCCATGACAGAAGCAGTGCAGAGTTGTGGTGGGACCACAGCCCAAGTTCATGTCCTGATGCCACAACTTTCCAACGGCATCATTCTGAGCAATTTGTCACCATCGCTAAGCCTCACTGTCTGCTCACTTTGTGGATATTATGAGATGACATGAAATGGTGCTTAAAAAGCACATGTATTCACTTATAAGAATTTCTCAAGGTAGGCTAACTGGGGTGAAATAGTTGGAGGTTTGGGCAACTTGTTCAAGATTGCACACCTGACAAGTGGCAAAGCTGGACTTGAACTCAGACCTGTGCTGTGCCATAGCCTGTCCCTGTAGCCCTTCGTCACTTGAACTTTTTTTTTTTTACATTCAATTCTTTATTAAGGAAATTTGATTCTTTGTTAGAACTTTTTAGATTTGTGTTTGCAAACATTTAACATGGGGGTGGGAAGGGGAAACCAAGAGCAACCCACACTACCCTTTCCCCAGCTTCTGCGGCAGAAGCAGGACCTAGTCTAGGCCTCCAGATAGGGGTTTCCACTTGAACCTTGCCCTGAAATGCCTTCATAATCTGGAATCCAGGCTCTGGGTAGCGTTGAGGGAGCTCTGGGTCGCCTCTGCCTAGACTGTGTCTGGGGACTGCTGGGCCGGCCGCCTCCTGGGCAGATGGGAGAGAATGGAGGTGTGATTCATTCTTTGCTTCTGTAACTTAGGACTGGCCAGTCTGAATGTGAAAATACTCCATTCCCCTGGGGTAGTGCATAAAGAAAAGGCCAACAATAGGGGCAGAACATTCTTACAAGTCTGGTTCTGAAACTTTAATGTCCAAGTTATCCTTACTGGTGGTTCTCACCACAGACTTTTTTCTTATCTTTGACATCAGAGCAGGATTAATTTGCAGACCCCGAAAGGCATAACTGCTATAACACGATTCTATAACTGGAGGAATAAAAACAGCCACACCTCTTTTATTCGTTTCACTTCATGACTCGAAGCCCAAAAAACACTCAGAGATGGGAATTTCAGTATGTCCCTCATGCAGCCTTCCCTGGCCCCCTACCCTGCCTCCCATTCCTACATGAATTGGTCCTGAGTCCCAGGAGCTATACCAGGGGTGGGCAAACTTTTTGACTCGAGGGCCACAATGGTTTCTTAAATTGGACTGGAGGGCCGGAACAAAAGCATGGATGGAGTGTTTGTGTGAACTAATATAAATTCAAAGTAAACATCATTACATAAAAGGGTACGGTCTTTTTTTTTTTTTTTAGTTTTATTCATTTCAAACGGGCCGTAGTTTGCCCACGGCTGAGCTATACTCATCTCAAAGTCACCTTTGCTTCAAAAGCCAGTGGGAGAGAGAAATGGTGGGCTGGAGGGTCTCCAAACCCGTGGGGAAACGGGTGCTGTTTCTGGTGCGTCCACAGGTGTCACTGTGGAGAACTGGTCCCGTGCAGCCTCTGTGGCTTTCCTTGTCCACTGCTGCAAGGAGTGGGTTTAGCTGCTTAGATCTTAGCTTTGACTGGAGTGGGGTCCTAACCCTAAAAGCCCATGGTTAGCCTTCTTGGGATGCCCTGGTGTGCTCCACGGTTTTTGTGAAGGATGCCGCTGTGTTGGAATGGCAGGGCTGAGGTCTCTCCAGCCCATGTCACATGGTGGGCCCTGGGAAGGTTTTTCCAAAAGACCTTGAGGGATTGATGTTGATTCCAGGCCACCAGCCAGGATGCCCCTCCTCCCAGCGAGCCCCCTTTGGGACCCGTCCAGAGATCTTAAACAAGAATAACTCAGTCCATCAGAGAGGGCCTAAACGTTTGGGCCACTGAGGGAAAGGGGCCCGTAAATGTTTCTTCGCCCCAGACACCTTGTCCCTATGTAAACGTCTCACCTCTTCTGCAACCACCTGACCTGATGGCAAAGGATGCTGGGAGGGGCAGCCCCGCAAGTTCCTATCGCGTCCTCCCCTCTGGGCAAATGAGTGTTGGCTGGACTTTCCTTGCATGGCTAAGTGGTGGCCCTCTAACTCTTCCTCCAGCAAAGAAAGCTGCAAGTTTCTCTGTGTCTCCTTCATAGGTAGAGTTGCAGCCAATAGCTTCTCAGGTCGGAAGAAATAAAGGCATAGCTGAATGGCTATTCCTATAGGACTGTTCATTCTTCCTGAAACAGAAGTCAAGGTCCAGACGGGAACAACTGGGACGTCGCCTCATCCCCTGAGCAGGAAAGTGGTGCTGCACAGTCACGGAAGGGTGCTTGCTTGTCCAGTGTGTGTTACCTGAGCCACCGGGGCCCAACCAGGGAGGAATAGTGAGGTTGTGCTTTCTGCCTCAGAGCCACCAAGAGGAAGGGTTGCTCATGCGGCATAATGAACCTTGCGGTGATGGTGAAATGCTGAGTCAGTTACTCTAATAATATTTATAGTGGCCTTCATTTTCGTGCTGCTTTTAATCCAGACACTGAACAAAAAAGACAATAGAAAAAGCACCCCACAACAGGCAGTGTGTGAAATGAACAGGGTGGGGTACCTCGGCAGAGACTAGAGCAGACTAGGGTGGTCAGGGTAGGCCCTCTGACATGGGGCACTGAAGATAACGCTGGAGAAGGTACCAGTTAGGCCAATGGTTCTCAGCCGAGGGCAACTTTCTCCCCGAGGGATCCTTGGCAATGTCAAAAATTTTTGTTTGTCATGCTGAGGGGATGGGAAACTTGCTACTGGTATCTCATGGGTGGGGCCCAGGGATGCTGCTATACTGGTACATCTTCCAATATATAGGAAAAACCCCACAGAGAGACTTATTTGACCCCAAACGTCAGACATGCTGTGAATGAGATGCAGGCCAAGAGCTGGGAGGTGTAGTCCAGCCATGTGACAGGAATACACCCCTTTTAGGCAAGAAATAATGAATGGAAAATATCCTCAGAACAGCATAGTATATTCAAATGGAAAACCCTGGGTTTGAGCACAGTGTTGACATGGGGGGAGGTGTGGGGTTGTGTTTGGAGAGAGGTTGAAGTCCAGTTGGGTAAAGTGAGTCAATCCCACATGCCTAAAAGGGTCAGTCGGTAAGGGAGAGGATCAAGGCAGACCAGGTGTAAGATGGAGGTGAGGTGAAGCTGGCCGGGGCCACCAGCTCTCAAGTTCTGCAGGTCATGACCACGATAGGGTTGCCAGATAGTCTAAGCTTTAACGAAACGCTGCACCCTGAAATGTATCTGGGCAAATGCTTTATTTTAATCCTTTTTAACCCTGCGCATGCTAAGAAAAAAAATACCTGAAGGTGATATGTTGGCCTGCAGAGCTCAGGTTTTCAACATTTGGGTCAATGATCCGTGGGACTAATTTTCTCATCTATACAGAGAGGTGTGTGGACATGCTTTCTCAAGTCCTTTCTCAAGTCCCGGGCTACCTTCGCCCAGGTTACAGGTCGTTGCTCTGCTCCATTTTTAGGTTCGGGAGGTTCTTTCCTTCCACCTCCCATGGCACCATTCTCTCTGCCTCCCAAACCCACCAGGTCCCAGCGCACCATCGCCAAGACTCGCTTCAACAAGACGGAAGGGAAAGACAAAATTTCCCCTTAATCCCCGCTGATATGTGACTCTGCCTAGCACTTTGAATATTATTAAGTGTTTGAATTTCTTCCTGTGTCTTTTTCGCCTAGATGACTGTCTTTCTGTTTCGTTGACAGCCTCTGCAGGACCAAATTGACAGCTCTTTAAAGGCGGCTGACGAAAAGCAGCATTAATTAAGTCATTGCCGGACTGTAATTGTGTTAAGAAGTAAAAATCTAATATGAGAAAAGGTTAGTGAGTCCTCTCTTGTGTCAGATTTTCTACTCCCTATGAATATTAATGTCCTTAATGAAGACAATCTTTGCCTCATCAAGCCGTTGTTCTGTATTCAGGTGCCAAATCCCCGTGCCATTGATTTGTTTTTAAAGAACAAATATGTCAGGAGAGAGTGACTGTCCTGTTTCTTATCAACATCACAGAGGATGCTTTTGTATTCCTGCGAAGAGTTTATAGAGTGTGTGCGCGTGTACAAGCTCTCGCCAAGGGGAGGGGGCAAACAGTGACGCGCAGGCGAGGTAAATGGGTTACGGTAATTTAATATTAGTGTTGCGTTTGATCGCATTAGCTCCTTTTCTGTGTGTGTGAGCAATATTCATACATTAGCGGGGTTACGATCAGCAGTTTTAATGATAAAATAGGAAATCTCTCCAGAAAGAGAGAGGCCTGCAGTTTTAACATTGAAATGAGCTCCAGGAGAGAATCTGATTCTCCTTGGCTGGTGACCCTTCTCCTCAGACGATGAGGCTGATGGTTCTTAAATACAGTGGTTTTGAGGAACCCAGTGGCACCAAGAAATATCCCGTGCCTTTCTTCTCTCGCTGTCTCTATCTCTATCTCTCTCATTGTGCACTCACAGCCCCTTCAATCAAAGATGAAATCTCAACTCTCTTCTCCAGGATCCTAGGATAATAAGTGGAATAGCCCTATTTTGAATATCACTTGGGTGATTCTCTGTTCTAGAAATTCCATGACTCCATCCTGCTCGTGCAAATAAAGTCAGCACTGCCAATAGTTTTGCTGGTGAGAGCCTGATTGTGAGTCAATACATTGAGTGATGTATCTCACTAATTAGAATCTATTAACAGAACTGGGTTGGGCTGGGAGTGACTGGGTGCTGCGAAGTGTTGTTTGCATACACAAGTCCAGGTTGATGTGGTTTTTCAGTGGTGGTCAAGGGCTCCAGGCTCCCTCCATGTTTTCAAACCCAGGGTTTTCGGTTTGATTCATCTCTATTGTGGTTATTATCCTCAGAGGCCAAGTTGGCTGTTGGAACTCCAGCCATCACGCTCACTTTCAGAGCCATGAGTAGGCAGCATTGCATCGCCCAAGAAGGAAGGGGTCAAAATTTCCAGGAGCACAGATGTGCTAGCCAGTGGTTCTCAACCTTCCTTATGCCGTGACTCTTTAATACAGTTCCTCATGTTGTGGTGACCCCCAATTTCATTATAACAAATTAAACATAATTAAAGCATAGTGATTAATCACAAAAACAATGTGTAATTATATATGTGTTTTCCGATGGTCTTAGGCGACCCCTGTGAAAGGGTTGCGACCCACAGGTTGAGAACCTCTGGTGACAATTTGCTCATATTATTTTAGTTAATTTTATGTCACTATAGGATGTACCGCTGTCTATATTAGTTTTCTATTGCTATGAAAAGTTAACATAAGGTTCGTAGTTTAAGGACAATGCACGTTTATCCTCTCACAGCTCCAATGTGTCCCCTGCTCAGGGTCTCCCCAGGCTGAGCTCAGGTGTCTGTGCAGGCTGTGATTCTCATCCAAGTCTCTGGGTTCTCTTCCAGGCTCACTGAGTGTTGGAATGGTTCGCTTCCTCATGGCTGTATGGTTGCCATCCCCCTTTTCTTGCTGGCCATCAGCCAGAAACTGCCCTTGCCTCCTAAAGGTCACCTGCAGCTCATTGCCATGTGGCCCCGGAGGCAGTTCTTCACATGTTGGTTTCCTGTCTTTCCAGGAGGTCTCATCTCCCTGAAGCTTCTTCATCCTCTTTTAAAGGCCCCTCTGACTATGTGAGACCCACCCAGAGGAATCTCCATTTGATCAACTACAAGTCAACTGGTCAGTAACCCAGTGAGTGATTTCATCATAATCATGGGTTCTAACCACGCCAAAGGAGGTAGTTATAGAGATCATGGAGTACCAGGCTGTGAGAATATTGGACACCATTTTAGAATCCTGCCTGCCACACTTCTCTTATAAATGTGGAAATTGAGGGTTAGAAAGACTAAGAAACTTATCCAAGTTTGTAAGTAAAGTAAGTAAGTAGTCAAGGATTGTATTGTCTGTATGACTCTAAATCGCACGATTATTTTCCAGTTAAGGTTATACCATTCATTGTCAATATGCCTAGAGTGATTAACCATGTCCTTGGCTTTGCCCAATGTCCTTTAGTCAAGTGTGTGTCAGATGTAAAATTCTCATTAATTCATTTAAGAAGTGTTTATTGAAGATCTCTATTTGCTAAGTACTAAGGAGAGAGAATAACATGAGGCACGATGGAAAGCAGGTTAAAAGGTACTGGGTCTCTCTGGAACCAGAGGGCTAGGGTTTAAATTATAACTGTTCCATATTAGGGATACAGCCCTCTGCAATTCCTCTACCCTCAGTTTACTCATCTGTAAAATGGGTACGAGAATAGTAGTCCTTAGTTCATAGAGTTATTGAGATGAATATCAATCAATATTTGTCATTATTATGAAACATTGTGTTCATATAGTCTGTTTTTTATTTCAAACTTTGGAATTAAAAGTGGGGAGTCTGGAAGTTTTTTTTTTATTGTACTATCAAGGTTTCCATCACATACCAAGACATATCAAAAATTAATTCTTCTTACAGAGGATGCTGGTAGCACATTTCTGCCATGAGGCAGATTCTCCCAATCTTAACACACACTCTTGGGCATTTGGAATAGAAGGGAAAAATTGCACATTTTCTCGTTCACTCCAAACGCCGTGCAGACTGCTAAACTGTTTCTTCAGGGGGGAATCGCACTGGCTCCAGGCTCCTTCCCGGCTGCCAGACCGTGGGAAGTGAGAGAGAATGTCAGAGCTGGCAGTTGACAAACAATGAGATTGTTCCAAAATGGGGAGGGTTGGCCTCAGAAATAGACTTCACAAATGTTTTTCTCAGCTTTTAATGGAGAAGGAAAAAGAGGGGTAAAATTCCACGAATCCTACCAAGATATTCTGCAGAACTGGGGTCACAATCGGTAAACATTTCAAGTCCAAGAACGTCCCAGTGTTTAGTGCAGAGCAGAAGAAATGTGCACATATGCAGTTAATCCCTGGAATTAAAGTGCTCTCCTTCTAAATATAAGTGAACAGTAGACTAGTGCTCAGTCCCCTTGGCCTCATCCCCATTTTCATTTTCCTCCTTCCCCTAAAGAAGCCACTGGTAGGAGTTTGAAATACGGCCTTCCTTCCATTTTTTTAAAAATAAATTGCATCTATGTTATATTCCCTGAGATAATACATATAATTGTGTGTATTTTCTTGCTACACAAAATGCACTGAATTGCTTGGAGTTCCTGTGACTTTTATAAAAATATCGTAATGTTCATACCATTTTTCCCGCCATCTTTCAGAGCTCCCCATGTCAATACATATTGATCTTGCTCATTCCTTTTAAGCTGCTGAATAGCCTGAATTTTATTTGTCTATTCCCATGTTGATGGAATAGATGGTTTCCAATGTTTCAGTACCAAAGACAGTGACTCAATATTCATCTATGTGGGAAAACTAGGCGACCTGGCTTGCCTGGACGCCTCACTTCGGTCCTGTGGAATCAGGGTGATTATTGTCTTTTAAAGGCTACCTGTTGTTTTTTTTTCTTTTCCAAATGGGCAGTCGATAGAAGATTCACTTATGACTTCAAATGTTATATTCTAACAATATGTCAAGCATTGTGCTATGTGTTAAGGATATCACATAAAGTAAAACGATCATCTCCACCATCACCACCACCACCACTGCCTTCAAGCAACTTATGTGATTGATTCCATGAGAGATCATGTGCAAGGGACTCTGGTGGCACATAGTAGGACATCTAACCCAGATGGTAGCATTAGAGAGAGTTCCCTGGAAGAGGAATGTCAATTTCATTCAACTCTTAGGAATCATCCTTTAAAAAGAGCAGGCCCTTCCTTGAGTTATACTGGGTAGGAACTTCAAGCAAGTTCCCAAGTGTATTTTATAAAGTTGTTTCTTGTTTGTTTGTTTGTTTTTTGTCATTTGACCCTTACCAGTTGATTAGGATGATAAAATATAGAGCTTTCAAATAATCCATTTTTATTTTAAGGAGCATTTTTTTCTCTTTTTATTGTTTATATTGGTTTCTCCTCAAGAGATGAGTAAATCCTTGAGGGCAGGACTTCAACTTCACATTTTGGGATCCTCACTAGATCCCATTGTGAATAATAAATAAATGTGAAAATAGGTAATGCATGAAGATGGCATATTTTATTTTTTTAATTTTGCATTTTTTAAAAAAATTTAAACCATCTGTTTCTCTTTTTTTCTCACCCAGACTGTTATGGTCATTCACTGTCATCCGATCATCAATGTCCGCATCCATGCCAGGCCAGGAAGTGCAGCCCCTGTCACTCAGGCAACACTCCACCATCTCCCCACCCAGTGTGATTCCCGTCAAAGATCTGCTCAGGGAAGCCACTCACGGGAGTGCCCACCTTCATCTCATCCTTCTCTCCTGTTGCTTCCATTTGTTTCCACATCAGAGAAAACCTTGCGTGGAAACTTGCCATCTCTTCTCTCAGGTGTGAACTCTTTTTACAGTGGTTTTTGAGTTCATGTTGTTGCCAGATATCAGTAATGTTGACCAGATTCAGGTTTGCACATTGGTGACAGTCTGTGACAAAGTTTTTACAGATCTTCAGTAAAATAAAGAAAATAAGAAAAATCCACATCTGACAAGCTTAATAGATTCAGTTTAAAGGGTAGTCCTTTATGGAAATACTCTTTTTCCTACTTTGGAGGTGTTTAAAATGACTTCTTTTCTATGCAAAGGTGTTTATGTTCATGGTGGTTATGTTTTATTCTTTAATGGCCTTACTTTGTAAAATAAAAAGTTGCCCGCATGATGGTCTGCATCTCCTTTTTTTCTGGAAGTTTTCTGTGATTAAAAACAATTAGCAAAAATATTGGAAACTATGAATACACAATTTTTAAAAGCAAGCATGATAATAGAGTTTAAGCGTTCCATGGAAAGCTAGGTAATGCTCAGACCATGCCCTCCCCTTGGAAACTCACAGAGCACATTTGCATTTTATTGCCTCTGAAAAGTGCTTCAGCAAAGGCACTCTTAACTTTGTGTACTGTTGAGTTTTCTTAATTCATTCAATCACAGTATCCTTACATTTTCTCCATATAATATGAATTTGCTCCACAGTGCATTTTGGGTAATGCTGCCATCAATGAAGTATGATATATTTGAGTGGAGAAAGAAGTGGGAGTAAGAAATTTGGGTAAGATTAGTCAGGCAAACTTTTATGGAAGCAATGCATTTGGGGCAAGCTTATTGCAAGTGAGAAGGGACTTGGTTTGGCTGCAGAAAGAGGCCAAAGATGAAGATAAAATTAATTTACACATGCAGGTGCTAGCCAGCATCCCTGGCAGCTAACCTGGATGTGTGAGACAGGCAAGGATGGAGTATTGGGGAGAAGTGGGGAGTATGGCCCACTGGGAAGCACATGCCTTGTGGCTCATCTCCTCTTGATTGTCATCCTTCAAGAAGGGGGGTGTAGTGCCAGATGGTTCGGATTTTGTAGAAAGCCAGAGGTCCAAATTTTTCATAAAACATTTCTGTTTTTAAAAATTGACAATGCACAGCTAAAAGCAAATGTGAGCCAAATATATGAATATATATATGTATATGTGCATATTATACAATTTACATTCATGGTTACTAGTTTATGAACTATGATCTATTTGTTAAGAAAATTATTGCTAAATTATTTGATTTATAATCATAAAGTCTACTCTATCAAAAATTATATTAATGTTGGGGACATATAGCATTTTAAGCAACCATCAGTGCTTACTTTCAATATCCAATTAGGCCAATAAGGCACTGTTCCAAATTTCCCTCCTCTAAGTCATATTGCTGCTGTTTCCATCTTTTGTATTGTTGTTGAAAGGACAGAATCCACCAACTTGCCTGCTACACTCTCTACTTCCCTGTTTTGTTGTTCTGGACTCACCTGCTTGGTCCTCTCTGCAGAGAATGTCATCCCTGTGTGCACTGGCCCTGGATGCTGCAGCTTATGGGGCGCTAGCTTTGGGCAGGCAGGCAGGTTTCAATCAGGTTTCATGAGTTGGGTATGGATCTCAGCACTCGGATTGCATTTGTGCACAAGAGTTTTTAAAACAGCCACCCCAACAACACCCCGACTCCAAAGATGGCACACAACTCTTAACCTCAGGTTAAATTAAACAATTTTTAAAAGGTACACCCTAGTAGGAAAGAAGAATCTCCAAAATGTTATTAGGAATGATCAATATTGGCATTTTTAACTGGCACCCACAGCCCACTTAGGTGGGAGTGAAAGTCCATGCTGGGTGATTTGAATGGAAAGATTGCCTATTGAATATTATACTCTTTCAACATCCATATTTTAGAACATTTGCTTCCAATGTCTGAAAGCTCCCCCATAGAAAGAGGAGGATGCTTTCTGTGTACGCCAGCACTTTTCGACTGAGGGTGATTTTCAGTGACTCCCCACACCCCTTGGAGCCATTTGGCAGTGTCCGGAGACATTCTTGATTGTCATATCTGGAGGAGGATTATTACTGTCATCCCATGGGTAGAGACCAGGGATTCTGCTAAACATCCTACAATGCTCAGGGCAGGCCCCAAAACAGGCACTTTTCTGGCCCCAAATATTAATAGAGTGAGGTTGACGAATCCTGGCCGGTGCCGCCCTGAAGGGCCTGCTCTGAATTACTGTCATGCACAGGGGAGTTACTTGTGGTGCTCACATCCTGGCCGGGTCGGGGCACCTACAGAACCACGGCCATGTTTCAGCCTGGAACCAACCTTGGTCTCAGTGCCTTGGAGGGAATTCCTGTGGTGAGATCCAAACATCTGGGCCACCACTTCCGTTACTACTTCTCTGTGCAGGTGGGACCCAGCCATGTCCTCCTGAAGGAAAACTGTTCTGAAACTATCATTTCAAAAGGTTTTATTTAAAAAAAATATTTAAAGAATTGGAGCAGGCAGAAAATATCCTGCATTTATTCCTTCTCCAAGTATATATTTCCTGGTACCTTCTAGTTCAGACCCAACTGGATTGCAGGAAGCAGCAGGACACAGACAAATGCGGTCATGAGTCACATGGCCTAGACTAGGAGTCAGCAAACTTTCTGTAAATGGCAGGATAGGAAATAACTTAGACTTATGGACCACACGGTCCCTGTCACAACTCTGCAACTCTGCCATTGTAGCTTTAATCAGCCATAGACTACACAACCCATCAGCAAATGGAGTGTCCAACAAATCTTTACTTCCCCAAACTGGCCACTGGCTAGCTTTGTCCCACAAGCTCTCCTTTCTTTCCTCTGGTCTACATTTTGAGACAGACATGATTCAGATGAATACTTGATCATTCATATTTCCCCCATCTGTCTGGTATTCCATCCCCCTGGATTTTTGCATGATAATTCCTTTGTTGTAGTTAGATCTCAGTTAAAATGTCACCTTCTCAGAAAACCACTCCTTAACCACTTATCAAAAATTGTCTCTCTATTGGCACTCTATCACACCATCCTGCCTTATAAGGCTCATGATGCATATGAGGCAAATTATCTTGTATATATATTTGTTCAATCTTTTCTTTTCTTGCAGAAAAGCAGAGACCTGGTCTGTTTTTACACCTATACCCCCACCTCCTGGAACAGTGCCTGGCATGTAGCAGGTGTGTGGGAAACAGTTTATTGTCTTCACTAGCTGATAAGTGTATACAGAGTACCCCCTTAAGGCTGGGTGCCTTTGAAGCCCTAGCAAAGGTCGGAGCTAGGCGCCACCTCTGTTTGTCCAGACAGTGGTAGCCGGAAGCAACTTCCCCATTTATTATTATGTAAATCCTTGCTGATGGGCTAGTCTGCCTGTTGCCAGGGGTCACCTGCCTAAGGGCTATGCTATGGGTGTGTCCCAGATCAATAAAAGCTTGGTGAGGCCTAAGCACCAGAGGAAGTCCTTCCTCCTGAGTTGGACTTACTCGCCTGGTCCCCCAATATTCCCAAATTATCTTGTGCATTTTCTCTGTCATTTGTGTGCGGCCTTGCTTCCAGTTCCTGAACCCTGATCCACGCGGGACGTGGGAAGGAAACACTCAACACAGGTGCCACACACACACACACACACACACACACACACACGCATGCAGCCTATAAAGGGAACTTATAAGAACAGACTTAATAGTAAGACTTAAAATAGTTTGGGAGGGCATGGGGGAATCTAGTTATATACGATATAGACTATCATTGAAGTAACTATTAATGCCAGTAGCGAACACTAATTGATGAGGATCATATAACAGGTAATATTCTAAGCATTTATATGTATTAACAATTTTTTGAAGTGAGAATTAACATTACTATCCATTTTATAGGTATGGAAACAACAAGAGATTAATAACTTGCCTGAGGTTACTAGTACATCTGGGAATGAAATCCGGGAAGACTAGTTCTTGCTTTTAAACACTATGATATGTTACTTTCACTACATCCCCCACTCACATACAAAAATACAACAACAACAACAACAACAAAAAAACAAAAAACAAGAAACCAAAAGCAAAAACCTGACTATACTAAAAAGGTGTATTTATTTGGTCACATAATTCTAGTATGGCAGAGAGAAGAACCTAGTAACATTTTAAAATGTGAATGTCCCTTCTTGGATTGATTTGGGGGAATCAGGACCCTGAATCTCCATGTGCCTGGGGTGAAATGGGTCTGGGGCCTTCAGGCTGCGGGGTGGGGCCTGGTTTTTGTAGCAAGACCACAGCTCCACCCACTGCAGGGCAGCAGCCCCATCCCTCCAGTGAAAAATGAATGGAGTGAGAATGTGGCTTTACGGGGCCGAGCAACAAATGCATCAAATATTTATTGCCAAGAAATATTTATTGCCAATTACATGCACATGAAACAAGACCTCGTCCCTGACCTAAAGAGCCATCAAGCCAGGAAAGGGGTGAAAACAGGCTGCCTTGAGGTGCAGCAAGGAGGATGCAAGAGAGGGGAGGCGATGCCGGGAACAGAGACTGGGGCGTCTGTGGCAGCAACAGGTGAGCTTATGACTTAGGAGAGGCGAGTGGCTTTTGGAGAAGGCGCCCCTGAATGCCGCCCCTGAAGTGTTGTCTGGAGGAGGCTCAGGATGACCACAGCTAGTTTTAAGACTCAATCTAACAATCAGGGCACTCACTTGGCACGAGGCACCATCCTAAAAACTTTACCTGCATCATCTCCGTGTGTTCTCCAAACAAACCCACTGTTACCCCATTTTCTAGATGAGGAAACTGAGGTTCATGCGGGCTTCATGATATTTCCAGAATCACACAGAAGCACCGTGCCTGGAAGTCCGGCAAGTGGGCTCCAGGTTCCGTGTTTTTAACAACTGCTCAAGTGTAGCCCCAAGCCTGGCTTCAAGCCCATTTTATAGATGGAGAAAACAAGGCTTAGAGAAGGGAAGTGACTTCTCTAGATTTGAACCTGGATTTAAGTCCAGGTCTTCCCGATGGAAAGGCCCATGTTCTTTTCATGACCCTGGAATATTATCTGTGGTCCCAAATCCACTTTACCAGTGTCTCCCTATGGGATATCCTATGTAATAAAATCCTAATATGTTAAGTGTCTGACTGTTCGACTGGTTGCTATGATGCGCACTGACCACCAGGGGGTAGATGCTTCGACCGGTAGGTTAGCTTGCTGCTGGGGTCCGGCAGATCGGGACTGGGTGAGATGGGCCCGACACGCCCTGGAACCCTCCCTCGTTCCCTCTCTGGCTCTGATCATGCACCAGTGGGGGTCCCTTGGCCTGGCCTGCGCCCTCTAGGGGGATGGAGGAGAGCTGGCTTCGGCTGATCCCTGCAGGCCAGGCCGAGGGACCCCACTGGTGCAAGAATCCATACACCAGGCCTCTAGTCTCAAATAATAACCTCTGAAAAGAGGTAACGAAGCCAACCTGGCTTTGTTGCTCTTGAGAAGGGAGGGGTGTGGGGAGCAGATACATCTTGTTGGGTAGATCCAGCGAGACGTAAAGACTGCCTGGCCATGACCAAGGACACCTAGGGAAGGGGAAGTTTCACTGGTGGGTACCTAGCATCTTGGAAATGACATTTTGCTGAGATAAAGGAGACAAGTTTGCAGAATTAAGAAAATTTTATTAGTATTATTGTTCATCTTGAGTATTTTCAAGCAGGCATTTTCCTCCCCAGAACTAGCTACTAACTTCCAGGGTGGGGGGCATTCCTCTTCTACTCACAGGCCATGAACAGTATACAAGTCAGAGGGCATCTTATTTGATCACAAACCCTGACATATGCTCTGAATTTGAAAATCCTTCTTTTGGAAATTTTAAAGCCAACCATTTCACTAAATAAGTCCCAGATAGCCAGACACTATGACTAGGATAATAGGGAATTATTTACAAAGAGGTTCTGAGAAGATTATTGTACTAAGGGATTGAAATCCCACCGTGGTTCCTCATTCACTCAGTGTAATTAGAACCAATATATTTCTGATGTATGAGAGAGGGGTAAAAGGTCAAGTGGATTTGGGGGCCACAGCTACTTTGCGGGCCACAATGATTAGGCGACGGGTTTATGTGGGTCACAGCCTTCGGTTAGGCAGCAGCTTAAGGGGATCAGGATAGAATCCATTTCACTTTTTTTAAATTTTTATTCATTTTTTACAAAGAGGAAGGGAGAGAGATAGTTAGAAACATCGATGATAGAGAAACATCGATCAGCTGCCTCCTGCACACCCCCCCACTGGGGATGTGCCTGCAACCAAGGTACACGCCCTTGACTGGAATTGAACCTGGGACCTTTCTGTCCGAAGGCCGAGGCTCTATCCATTGAGATAAACCAGTTAAGCTCCATTTCACTTTTTAAACCAAGAACTCTTTTTCAATTGTACCTTGAAGCTGGAAGATTTGATCCACCATGTTTGCCCTGATCTTGGAATTAAAATATTCATTTATTTACTGGCATTCCAGGCCTTAGGAGATCACCTACTCACCTCTCCAGCGTTATCCATCTCTCACTCCTTTTATCTCCAGGTTCAAGCCACATGGCTTTCTTCCACTTTCTCTGAGCCAGAATCATTTCTTCCTGCACTGGGGGCTGGAATACTCTTTCTCCCTTCCTCAAACTGATCTGTCCCAAATCGTTCTTTCAATGACAGCCTACAGTTACCTCTTTTAGGAAGCCCCCCCTGACATCTTCCTCCTCCCCAAAGCTGCCATTCCCTGTTATTACTACTCTAGTTTTTCTCCTCTATAGACCTTACATCAATTATTATTAAATAGTCTTTGTGTTATTATTTACAAATATTTATTTTCCCAGTAAGCTACAACTCCCTGTACCTATACGCAAGTTATCCATGCCATCTCAGTGCTACAACAGTTTGAGTACATAGTAGTTGCTCAGTAAATGAAAGAACCTTAAAAGAAGAACAATGAATGAATTAATAAACATTTGGTTAGTCAGTAGCCTAATCCCACGAATTATGATTTGGAGATGTTGCTGTAAGGCAACTAAGTATCTTCAGAGTGCAGACTCTGAATTCCGATACTTAATTCTGAGGCTTACATAAAATTTCTACATAATTTTATGCAAGCATATATTCTATTGTTTTTCTCAATCTTAAACAAATACTGAGTTTAATCAAATCATCTGAAACCTATTGAGATGTTACTCCATTGCATAAAATCTATTCATTAATAGCATAATGCTCCACTGAAAAATAAAAAAAAAAAAATTAATCATGGCAGCATTACCCAAAGTGTGCTCTGTGGAGCACTAGTTTTGTTGGATGTTAGAGGAAAAAGAGTCACATGATCAAGAGCAATTGGGAATTTCTTTTTTTTTTAAAGCTAGATTTTGTTTGTTTCAGTGCAGAACTTCTTGAGCCTTGAATATGCTAATGTGCATTATAAAAACCAGAGAGGAGGATTTAAAAGGAAGTGTTTTCTAAATATGTTGGACCACAGAGAATTGTCTGGTCACAAACCATCGTTGGTAAATGCTGATATGTGTAAGGAAAGGCAGGTTAATATTTCATGTTTATACCTGCTTTGGGAGAAACAGCTGTATTGATTTTTTTTTTAGCAAAACTCTTGCCTCCCCACAAACCAGACTTTAGAAACAATTTTCCCTTCCTTGCATTGGCAAGTAACTTTCAATAAAACGCCAGCTCTGTGTTATGGATTCCACATCCATAATAACTATCATTAGAGCGGAGGCCTGGAGTTCCCATTGTCACATTCCATGCTGAGCTCTCGATTTGGGAGTCAGGAAGGGCAGAGGGCTTAGGGATATTTAAGAAGTGAAATCAGCGTTTTAAATGACATGTTTGATGGGGGGACATAAGCAAGGAGAGACAATATTCAGACCTGGTAAAATAATCAGACTATGGAATATAACCTCAAAATTGGACATCTGAGAAAAGTTTGCAGGGGTTAGCTCCTAGCAGGAAACAAATAATTCCAGAGGTCAGATTGAGAGCATGGGTTCTGATACAAAACAAGTAACTTCAAAATAGTTTATGTCTGAAACCGAGAAGAATATGGGCTCTGCCAGTATGTGCTTGCTAATCCCCTTGTGAGTAATATTTCTGTTATATTTAATGACTATAGGGCATGACTCATGAATTTGATGGTAAACAGGATAGTCTTGGAGCCTCAGGTATTTTTTAACCATCTAAGCAGAAAGGGGGAATATTTAGGGCATAAAAGGAACATGAATTTTAAAATAAAAATAGCATGAGCGTTTGGTGCATGGGGTTTAGGTATCTCTGTGGAATACAGAGTTAAACGGATTACCATATGTTCCCTTCAGGAGCATTTGAAAAATGAAGACCAAATGTGTTTTATAGAATGATGTTCTTCATAATGCAGATAGCCACTGATTTGAAGCTGCAGCTAAAATAAATATGATACCTTTTGAGTGCTATTCACAGACACTAGTGACCTATCAATTTCCCTATCTCGGGAAAAGCGAACTGGAGGATGACAGCTCGCTCCCAGAAGAGTGGTTGATATATGTTAAGTGGCTGTGTCTCTGCTTCTGATTATTAATTGTGGCTAATATAAAGCAAGCAGATGTCCCCAGACTGTGCCAACGCTTCTTGGAATGGGGAGGTCCTCAGGCATCATGAAAAGAGCCCCCACTGTAGAGTTTAGGAGCTCCAGGCCCGGGTTTCTGGCTGTGCTGTATACCTGGAGACCTCGAATGCTTAAGCTTCAGAGACTCTCACATTTCAGGCCCTGGGAGGAGTCCTGCCAATGGGTTGCCATGGTGATGTGTATCCATAACATCTGTGAAAATAAAATGCTTTAAGCACAATTGGTTATGGCACTGTCTTTTTCCCATGCCAACATTCCCTCTATCCTACTTCCCTCTGAGTTAGGTGGCATTCGGATGGCCATTGGCCTTTTAAGAAACTGGCTATATAAACTATGAATGGGGGATGAATTTATTTGGAGGTTAATATGATATATTGTGTACTTCTTTATCACTTTCATTTACAGTTCAAGTACCGCTAGTATCCTGGAATAGCACTGGCTTCTCGGAATATTCCCATACCTGCTGTGTCCATGAACCCAGTGCTGTGATGGGAAGGTGCAAGGTCAATGGCAGCCCTGCAGTGCGGACATATCCTAAGGCATCTGCACCACCATTGGGCAGTAGGAGAGAAATGTGCTTTGGAATGTAAGGAGTGGGAAGCTAGCCTGTGGACTATTCTTCTGAGCATCAGATCTGTACACTAGTGAGTGGAGGATTTTATTCTCATTAACACTGGATCAAACTGGAAGTTCTGTCCTCTCAGGGTGTACTCACTAATGCAGGCTATACAATTATACATGTGCCATACATTACTTTGTTGTTGATGGGAATCTTAAAAATTATCATATTCCTGCTGTTTAAATGTCTTGCTGGTTTCACACAGAACACTAGCATAAAATTCAGAATACACCATGAAATAAACCATTAGTGACAAGATGGTAATTGGGGGGCCCTTAATTTAAAGAGCGTTTGAGATTAGTCACTACACAAAAAACACTTGAATTTCCCTGAAATTCTAAAGCTCATATTAGGGAAGAAAGTTTCTCAACTTTTAGGACTATCCTAAAAATTTCTAGGATGCCATCAATAATGAGTTATAAAGCTCTCATGAATATTTGTAAATAATAGAAAAGGTGTTGCTCAACCACACTGAGGGAAATATTTAAGTTATTTTTCTATTTTCTCTATAGAAAAATACTTTATAAAATCTTGGCCATGATGAGACAAAGAGCATGAAGCAAAAATGTAATAAAAATATTCTAGAGCTGTCAGTCAGTTAATAAAACATTGTTATTTTTCTAGATTTTGTGATGTTTGTAGTTTTTTTAAAATTTATGATTTGTCTTGGTTTATATTTTATTCCAAATATTCACTTTCTTATCTCCTTGGTATCACTAATTTGAATTCCTTTTTAAAAAGGAAGAACCCGCCTTGACTGGTTTGGCTCAGTGGACAGAGCGCCGGCCTGTGGACTGAAGGGTCCCAGGTTCGATTCCAGTCAAGGGCATGTACCTTGGTTGCAGGCACATCCCCAGTCGGGGGGTGTGCAAGAAGCAGCTGATCTATGTTTCTCTCTAATTGATGTTTCTAACTCTCTATCCCTCTCCCCTCCTCTCTGTAAAACATCAATAAAATATATTAAAAAAATAAAAAATAAATAAAAAGGAAGAACCCAAGTTGAATACATTTTAGAACCTCAAAATACCTTCTTTTATTGTACTCACCTTTCTTGGTGATATGAAATAAGAAAAGTCAAGAATTTCACCTTTTCATTTAAGGAAAGCCTTTATGGCTTTTCTTCAGCTTACCCACATTGCCAGCAGCACTACCCTTGTGCTTAGGGGTCATCTTATATAATAAAAGGCTACTATGCATATCAACCAAACAGTGGAACGACCAGTCGCTATGACATGCACTGACCACCAGGGGTTAGACACTCAATGCAAGCGTTGCCCCCTGGTGGTCAGTGTGTTCCCATAGAGCTCAGCCACAAGCTGGGCTCATGGCTGGCGGAGTACAGCAGCGGTGGCAGGGTGGCAGGAGCCTCTCCCACCTCCACGGCAGTGCTAAGGATGTCTGACTGCCAGCTTAGGCCCTCTCTCCCTTTGTTCCCTTTGCATTCTCTGCCATCAGTTGGACATCCCCCAAGGGCTCCTGGACTGAGAGAGGGCACAGGTTGGGCTGAGAGACACCCCCCCCCCCGAGTGCATGAATTTGTGCATCGGGCCTCTAGTTATGAAATAAAAGAAGGGTCATTTGAACATACACATTGCGACACCAGGACAGATCTGATGTCTGACTCACAGGCAGGTAGTGTCTAAGGGGGACACCTGGAGAAGAGGGATGATTGACATCTCGAACTGGAGCAGGATGGCACAAGATTTTAGACAGTGAGGGATTTCAGACAGCAGGAGATTTCAAAACAGCAAGCCACTTAAAGCTTATGAATTTTCCATTTCTGGAACTTTCTATGTAATAGTTTCCCACCCTCAGTTGACTGCGGGCCCCTGACAGGTCACCTTATGGGATAAGAGTCACTGCATATGGAGGGCTACTTCGTGCCAGGGGCTGCTTCCACACCTCCCACAGGTGGCCCTTCACTCCTCAGCTGGGCCCTAGGTGACCCTTCGTGGCCCACCTGGCACTGAGGGAACGTGGACAGGCCAGTGACCGAGTGGCCTCCAGTGAGCCAGGGCCTGGTCAGAATTCAGACCTGGGGTCTGGACAACGGAGAGCATTCCTGGCGGAGGAAGAGCACAAGGAAAAGGTAGATTTGGAGTGGGAAGGCCACGTACAGTATAACCCTATGTGTGGAGAAGGGGCCGAGTTCTTCCTAAGAAAATCATAAAGTTGGAAGAGACTCAATGAGCATGGGGTCACCCTCTTCCTTTACCCACGGGGTGATGATGGTGCAGAGCCCTGGGTTCCCGTCCCCTCTTACATGGGTACAGTCCTCAGGGAGCGAATAGGTCACTGTCAGGCACCTGTTTTGAGGGACATCAGAGCTCAGGCAGATGCTCCCCTAGGTGGTGGAGAAAGATGGGCGTTTCTCCTTTCATGGGCGGTAAGTAGGTGACGAGGAGGACTTCCCTCCACGCGGGTGTCCAGAGTGGGCCCCCGCAGGACTCTGTCTGAAGAAAAGCAAGGAGCCGAAGGAAGGTGAGGGTCTGAGCCACGCCCAGGAAAGGCACTGGCCTCGGCTGCCGCTGATTCCCCTTCTCTCACGTCCCTGATGTCACTTCACCTGCTCACTCAGCCATTCCCTCTTTGTTCCCTTTGCATTCTCTGCCGTAGAGTCCGACCAAGGCTGCATGGGAGACCACAGGCTCCAGCGGGGCTGGAACCCTGGTTCAAACACTCATTAGTCATGGAAGCGAAGATTTCACCTCTCCATATCTGTTTCCATACCCTTGCCTGTCAAATGGGTGGTTTCTACTCTTAGGGCTATTATGAAGATTCCAGAAGTTAATGCAGGTCAAACAAAGCAGTGCCTGGGACATAGCAAAAGCTCATGAACTCTTAGGGTCCCCCCTCGCTCTCTTCCCTGTTCAATTTCAAACCATCTGTTCCCAAGCCTCACTCATTTAAATGCCAATTTCATAATTTTGCCATATCCCAGAACCTTTTATAATAGTATCATATTTGCTTAATTTTTTCTTATCTCAAATTGTCCTAAGTAATAATATCGATGATATAAAGGATTTAAGGCGCAAGTTAATTTCTTTCTCACATTGGTGTCTGTTGTTCCTTAGCAACTAAAATTAAAAAGTTAGTTTATGTCATCCTTACATTTATCAGGGGTACCACCCATGGGATGGACACTGCACCTTAGGGAATAATTGGCTGAACAATTGTTTTCACATTCACTTATTTTATTATTAAGTCACTAATTTACGAATTTCTCTAGTTATTTGTTCGACTGCTCCCCGAGTCATTGGTTAGTGACTAGCAGAGGCTTCCTGGTACCTCTGGGCTCCAGCTCTGTCCTGGATGCTGATGGGATGCACAGGTCTCCAGGTAAGTCCTTGCCAGGGGAGTTCGCGGTCTCCTGAGGGAGTTGGAAGACCAATGAGGGAGCTCGCTCGCACACAAACAAGCAATTACAGCACACTATCACAACCACCTAAGAGAGGTGTGTGGTAGAAGTTTTGGGGGCCTGGGGGAGTAGGTGCTCCTGCAGCAGGATGACTCTCCAAGGGCATATACTCAGCTCCCTCCTCCTGACTAAACAACCAAGCTCATGATGCAATCGCTCCTGGTTGTTGCCAAGCTGTGCGAAGTCAGCAAGGGGAGGCTTCCGCTGAGTTAAACAATGGAGATTGTGCGGGGGGGGGGGGGGGGGGTGCTGGGGGGCGGGAAAGGCTTCTGGCTGAAAATGAAGATGCTTCAGCCGGTCTTTTCTTCCTTCCTTCTTTCTTTCAACAGTATTCCTCAAGCACCTACTGTGCCTGACACTGAGGACGGAGTCCGCCTTGTGGAGTTTAAAGTCTCTGTGGGGGCCAGATGTTATGATGCAAACAATCACACAGAGAACAATTCATTTATAATTATGACAGTTGCCAGGGAGAACGTGAATAGAGTCTTGAAAGCTCTAGAGAACCCAAGGTAAGCTAGGGAGTTAAGCCTGTCAACTCCGAGAAAGTGAAACTTAAGGGCAGATCCAAAGAATGAGGAGAAACTAGCCAAGGGGGGGGGGGGGGGGTGGTGGTGGTGCCGGTGGGAGTGTGGGAAAGCAATGCTACAAGGCAGAGGCCTCCTGAGTACCTTAGCCTGCGAAGGGTTTGTGATGAGATTAGATGGGATGGGATGGGAGGCTTGGCGAAATGCAGACGCCTCCTCTTTGCTGGATGTTAGTGTGATATCTAGAAGCGGGGATTCAGGAGACAATGTCAGAAGCACAGGATGTTCAATATTACCTGGATGTGTGGCAATGTATTGTCCATCTTTATCCCAAATCTAATGATAACTATGTGAAGATTTTAGGCAGGGAGGCTCCCAACTTGATTTACATTGGGAAACTCGCTCTGACTTCAGTATGGAGAGTGAATTGGCAAGGGCATGGACTTGAGCTGAATGCTCACACCAAGGGCGATGAAAGTGATGAAGCCAAGGAGAAAAATTCTGAATGGATTCTCTAAATGAATTAATTGCCAAGGTGATCCCCTTAGAGACCAAGGGGACAGAGGGCATTGTGGAAACCAATGTCACCGCAATATTTTGAGTTTCCTGTGAATTCCATGCTGTGGGAAGAACGTAGGCCAGTTTGACCTCAACCTCTCAATGTTTCGTTTATTCATTTACAGAATGGAGGCAATAACAGCACTGCCTTCGTAGTGCCCCTGTGAGGCTTAAACAAAGAATGGAATTTCTGGCACATAGTAGGTGCTCAGCAAAATATAGTATTGGGATTGCATTATGCTCTGTTTTCCATAGATGCTGCAGGATCCCGGCTTTAGCACTGGTTTGACAATGCATTCCGGGGGAGCAGCCATACTGTAAAAATATTCTTTCTGATAATGCTGCACATTATAGTAAATGGCATTATTCATGGATGTGTCAAAGGCATAAAATAGGAGATTTTGAGGCGATCACAGCTGTGAATGATTAATATTTTCTTCCCTAGATGCCAGGGAGGTGGCAAGGCTATGTTAATTATTACATGCCTGAGCCTCACTGTGGGCTCCCTCCCCAAGTGCCTGTTAATTTGCTCATGTGCTGTGCAGCTGATGGGGCTAGGAAACTCCACTCAGAAAACACAGTGTCTCTCCAGCAGCTCCTCATGTCCCTAATAACTGCTTTTATATGTCTGCGGGGGGAAAAATTAACATCCCCCAACCCAGCAACCATGATGGGATTTAGACAGAATGTTACTAGAGAAATCCTTTATCAAACTTGGCTTTGAGCTGTTCTTTTTGTTGGCAATTTATTTGTGTTTTGTTTTTTTTTTAATTTTCTCTTGAAATTTTTAAATGCTGCACTGAAATCATGAATCCCTCATATGCAAATACTATATCTCTCAAATTGTTTTCCATTGGTATTAAATTTCAAATTTCTCAGGATCATCTCCCTATTATTTAAAAATGTGTTTTTACATGTAGCAATGGTTTCCTTTAAAAGCCGCTGCATTTTAGGTGCCAGGAAAGCAACTCCATTTCTGTAAATATTTGTTTAGCTTTCGTGTTGTCTCTCTTTGTATTGAGGATGTTGATTTTGGATTGTTACTTCTAAACCCCTTTTAAAATATAGGTAGATTTTAAAAAAAAATAGCAGGGACCAGGAGCTGTGTGCTCATCCTCGAGGTGAATGCATGAGTTTCTCTAAACCCCATTGTGTCCTTATTATACTGAGCCAATTCCTCCTGCAATTTCCGTAAATCTCTCTATTCATATGATTTCACTAGAATCAGTCTCTGTTGAAAAATCTAGTTTAAGCTGCCTGGCAGTCTGAAAAGAGGAAGATCTATTAATTTAATCATTTTGTATGAATCATGTCTAAATGATCTCAGCAGAGAAAATGTGTTAGCCATTTAAATCCCATCATTACATATTATATAATAATTACTGCTAATTCTAGTTTGGATGGGCCACAATTTGGCTTCCCATCCCCTAGAAGTGGAGGGTAGGATGACCTCACCGAATTTTGCCTCTCCGGGAGCCTTGAGGCTGCTTTCTGCTGTCCTCATTATGGACTTAATAGTCACGTTGCCATCAAGCGTCTAGCCAACTTCAGATCTGTTTTGTGCTCCTAATTAGTATTCGTTTTGTGAGCGTGGAATCCACCCTCAGCACCGAACAGAACCTCATGTTAATCACCGCTGAGTCTACCTCCCTTGGACTCTGACCCGCCCGCACTGGGAGCTGGTCCCCTACCTAATTTCT
Organism: Myotis nattereri; assembly: GCF_964212035.1. Taxonomy (NCBI): domain Eukaryota; kingdom Metazoa; phylum Chordata; class Mammalia; order Chiroptera; family Vespertilionidae; genus Myotis; species Myotis nattereri. The sequence goes on along the minus strand of NC_138083.1, from coordinate 10,621,023 downwards.
TCCCTCGCCAGCCCGAGAGCACCTCCACCTCTCACTGTCAGAGTTAGAAACTTTTGACAGATCTGTAATCATGCGGTTCTCATCAGCTCTGTGCATGTTAGTCATTCCATTTCCACATTCCAACAGTTAATATGCCTTAATTTCTCTCACTTTGTGAATATTTAATTCCTCCCTTTTCAACATCATTTTTAGGTTGTGTGAATCATTTTCAAAGCCTTTGCTCTTCTCCCCGCACTCCCATCTGCATATTTTATGAAATGGCACGTGGAGTCTCGGAGGGCTCTTGATAAAAATGGAACTGGCAGCCTGCTCATTAGCTGTTTACCTGGAGCTGTGTGAGTCCCCGATAATGGCGAGCCCCGTTTGGGTTTGAATTAGGATTCTCTAACAAATAACAAGCCGTAGCTTTCTCGGAACCCCCTCCACTTGCGGTGCCCCTTTGTTCCTCATCTCTGAGAGTTTCCCGGACCCTTGCTTTTGAGGGCTGTCCCAGGGAATGTCACAGCCCAGCCCTGGAGGCAGTTTAAGTTCTGAAGTGGAAACACCAAAGCTTTAGCAAATTAGCACCTCCAAGGACAGCGGAACTCCCCTGCAAGGACATGTTCTGAAGATCAGGGTATTTGACCTTCTCGAATTTTGCAGATGCCAGAAGCCAGTTGCCTGCCTAGATGACCAAACCCCTGCCTGGGGCTGGGGTCTCCTGGGGCATGGGATACAGATCCGGAAATCAGGATAGTCACAGGCAATGGCTCAGCCACCCTCCCTGTGACTACATTCCAGGACTTGAAAGTGGATGAGAAGGGCTTGGAAGGATTGTAGAGAGGAGCCTTCTCTGTTTACCCAGGAGCTGAGAGCAGGGCACAGACCACAGACTTGTGGTCCCGGTGCTCAGCATGAGCATCTAAACCAGCGGTTCTCAACCTGTGGGTCGCGACCCCTTTGGGGGTTGAACAACCCTTTCACAGGGGTCGCCTACGACCATCGGAAAACACATATATAATTACATATTGTTTTTGTGATTAATCACTATGCTTTATGTTCAATTTGTAACAATGAAAATACATCCTGCATATCAGATATTTACATTACGATTCATAACAGTAGCAAAATTACAGTTATGAAATAGCAACAAAAATAATTTTATGGTTGGGGGGTCACCACAACATGAGGAACTGTATTAAAGGGTCGCGGCTTTAGGAAGGTTGAGAACCACTGATCTAAACTATTTCTATTGGCTGATCGTCTACATTTAAAAATCAGGAGATTGATATATGAAAATGCAGGGTTTTCATTTCTCTTGAGAAATCAAAGACATGCTTATATCAAGTCCCCATTCTTTATGGAAATGATTGATCAGCTGGGGCTGGGCAGAAACTGGCCCTTCAGGTGGGGCATTGGGTTGCGGTTCTTATGACACAACTTTATTGGCTTCCAGCTGGGTCCATCAACCTGGTCACAATTAGCATTGGGTTTTGTATCTTTGGATAAAACTTCAGAGTGTTGGCTTTGCAGTGGATTGAAGTCTCAGATCTATTATCTCCTGGCTGTCTTACCTGGGCAAGGTAAATAAACACACTGGGTCTGCTTTCTCACCTGTAACTTGGGGATAACAAAGGTAGACAAGCATGATAATAGGCTGTTGCAAGTGATAAATAAGTTGTACATTGAGGAAATGCACATAGCAGCTTGGGATAGTCCTGGTATATAGCTAGTGTTCATTAAAAGTGTTTGTTCTTGTACTTCTTTTTATAGTATCACTAGAATCCCAGTGCATGAAATTCGTGCACGGGGTGGGGAGGGGGAAGAGGCAGCGTACCTCAGCCCAGCCGGTACCCTCTCCAATTCAGGACCCCTCAGGGGATGTCTGACTGCTGGTTTAGGCCCGATGTAGGATCAGGCCTAAACTGGAAGTTGGACATGCCTCTCGCAATCTGAGACCACTGGCTCCTAACCGCTTGCCTGTATGCCTGCCTTCCTGATTGCCTCTAACCCCTCTGCCTCAGACCCACACCCAGGACCCAGGATTCCCTCCTCTAGTCTGCCACAGGCACCTGGGATTCAGGCTGTCTTCGCCTGAGCTGGCATTGCCCGGGTGGGTGGCTTTTCTCCCTCTCCCGAGCTGCAGCTGCAGCCACTGACACCAGGGACCATGAGCAGGCAGCTTTGCTGGGGCCTGGCTTTGTCAGGAAGGAAGTCCAGATGTTCGTCTGGAAGATGTCTGGTCTAATTAGCATATTACCCTTTTATTAGTATAGATTAGTTTTACATAAAAATAAACTGGAACCCAGAATTCCTAATGAGCTACTTAGTTTATAAATAGAAACTATGTGTCTAAAAACAATAAGAGGGGGGTGTTATTGCCATTAAGAATAGTTATTTCATAATGCCCACTGGAACAAAATCTTGAGGTGTGCCAAAACAGTTCCAGGTGACCAGCTGTGCAATTAATGATACTGTTGACTGTGCCACAGGAAACGGAACATCCCGTCCTCGAGGTACACATAAGCTTGTGTTCCTCCTTGCGTGAGGAAATCCTCTAACACCTTTGGAGTTCAACAAACCTATACTTTTTATACAAAGTAAATTCCTTTGTAGTAGAATCTGTTTCCTAAAGATTTTCTCCTGCTGAAAAGGTTTTATCCTGTAGTAGTAGCCTTGTGTCACTGGGGCTTTTATCACCATGCAAAAATGATATACTATTAACACCTTGGATTTACATAGCATTTTTCTTCTGAACAGTTCAAAGGTATTAGATGGTTCTCAAAGAAACAGCATTTGGTATTAATGAAGATGTTAGACCACAGGAAGCAGCTCTCTATTTTTTTTAAGTGTCCCCCCATGCATGCCCCTCCCCACTTCAAACACTATAATATTACATGCTCAGATTTTTTTCCCAAGGAGATATTTGGGAAGCTCTATGGTTTGGTGATACATATTTTTGATTCTAAGTTGTTGGGACCTAGATTTGAATCTCTGATTTGTTCCTGAAGCTGTCTGGCTTGCACTCATATGTGCATATTTTTAAGAGCCTTAAGTAAGGGTACTGTTTACAAAGCCATGTGCAGGGTAGAGGGAACTCATCAGGAAGACTGGAGTATCTGAGGCTGATAACAGAGGAACCTTTTTACTGCTCCTACATCTGAAGAGAGGAGGAAGGACAGGTGGCCAGACTCTGGAGAAACAGGGCTGTGTGGGGAAGAGCACTTTACCACAAGAGGGTCCTGATCAGCTCATTATGAGCACACAGGGAGGGAGCCAGCAGGAAAATATACTGAGATCACTCTCTCCTCCTTCCCTCTAATTTCCTGGCGGTGTTTCCCTTGGCGAAACCCAACCAGAAGCTTCTGGAACAAGAATCTTTGGTTGTAATGCATACTGCTTAGCCTCCCAGGGCACAGACAGCATGGGGATGGTACACAGGGAATGCAGAAGGGACGGACATAATCAGTTGTGACTCTGGGCAAGTCTTTTAACTTCTCTGAAGTTCTGTTTCTTTCTTAGTAAGATAGAGCTGCGTGGTATCTACCTCAGAGTGTTATGCAAGGATGAAATACAGCTGGCACAGACCCCTGGCACATAGTAGGTTCTTACTTGAAGAATGAAACAAACCAGTGCTTTGCATAGAGCCATTTCATCTATGAGGCAAAATACGCCTAGGAAACATGAAGGAAATGTCACTTCAGAGACATTTAGCAACCTGCCTAGGGTTTGGGTGCTAGAAGTTGTGTGAAGCTCTATGAAAATGTTTGAGCCCTGAAAATAGAAATCACAGTTTCAAAATATAAAACAAAACTCAATAAAAATATATAAATCTATAATCAATTTTATATAAATCATATAATATGTCAATGACTTAAGCTGTGACCAACTCTGAGTTCTATATAAGTTTACTTAAAATGGGATGTATTTGACATGTCTATCTAGGACTTATAATATTCTCAGTTCATCTGTTTCAAGTACTGGTTTTCCTGGAGAATATTTTATTTAAATATTTACTATCCCTTCAATGTTGTTGACCAAATAAAATAATCAAATATTGAGCTAAAAGGGATATTGGAGAACTTGTAGACCAGGCAGAAGTAAAAAACAAAACCAACAACAAAAAAACTGGTGGTTCCCAGGTCATACTCAAGTATCATGATCTTTCATTATAAATTAAAATTCTGAAAATTATAATTTTAATAAAAAATTATAAATAAACATATTTTTAAAAAGAAATAAACCTATTCAATTTCATTGATTCTAGAAAAAATGGTCTTATGTTTTTTATTTCTCAGAAATTAAGATGCATATTAAATGATCTCAGACTTGATGAAAATGGGGCTGACCAACATATAACCATCATGAGATTTATTGCAATATCGAAACATTGGAAGGCCTCTCAAGCCTGGGCACCCGCATAGCTATTGTGGTGAAATGGAGACTCTGAGGTCTTGAAAGAGGACCAAGGTGCTCAGGTCCACCCTGTCCTTACTCAACCCTTCTTTACCCGTTGGAGTTTGAGGAATTTATTCTAGTGGCTCCTTCCTTGGGGTTGCCCATAGAAGCCCTGATAGAGAGGAATGAAGCTGGATGGAACAATTTTAATGTTCTAGAATACTTATGGGCATTTTACCCAGCATAAGTCAATGAATTGTTGGTCCACTTGAGTGTAGTCATAATAGTTATCTCCTAATCAAACGTTCTCATTGACAGGTAATGAGCTAATAGCAATAATAATAAAATACAAGGTGAGGGGCAGTAGGTTCATTATGCGGTAAATGAAGCATGACAGATAAGCGTGGATCGCTCGGGATGGGAGAGAAAGGGGGCGGGGGAGAGGAATCCTTGGCAGTGGAAACATGAAGGAAATGTCACTCCAGAGACATGTAGTAACCTGTCCAAAATGTCACATGCCCAGCTAGGAAGAGGCAGGTTTCTTGCCTCTCAGTCCAGTATCCTTTCTATCAAACTTATGGAAGAAGTATATTCAAACTGCATAACAAATGCTCTCTAACAAAATGACTTTCAGAGAAAAGATTTCCTGCTTTTGTCAAAATACACGCCAGAAAAAGGTTTGAATAAAAGTAGCTATGTGACATTGTTTATGTTGAATATTCCTAATTTATATTTGGGGACATGCATGTTGCACTAGGATCATTATTTCTCAAAGGTGATCATTCCTACATTTTATTTTATTTTAGACACTATACTATATCACTTGTCTTATTTTTCACATCTGAGAATTTGAATTTGAGATTACAATAAACCATTTTGTAATGATGACCAGAGATATGCATGTAATATATGTAAATATCCTTTACACTCCTTGAGTGAGAGCCCATGTTATAAATGTGAGCAATTATTCAATATTATTTTTGAGAAAGAAAGTAGACCATCTGGTCTTGCAAATAAAAGGTAATTTCACAGAGGGTGTCCTCTGTGTCACCTTTCTAGACTTGACCACTTCAGGTGAAGACACTCCACTTGTGTGACTGTTCACTGTCTAATTGATCTCATATCCTTACTTTCATCGCATAACTCACTCACGGTGCCCGCTGTTCAGATATCTGTGAGAGGGAGCCTCCCCACAACCTTTGGAAATTAGACAAGCTATTGTTTCTGATTAAGATATCACAGCGCAGAGAATAATAGCAATTAGAGTTGGAACGGAGACCCTGTGTGCCGCACAGTCCATTCACTTCCCTGCCAGCTCAGGAGAATGTTTTACAGCACACTGTAGTCTTGTGCGGTTTTGGTAACGTTGGTTTTTTAAAAATCCAAGCACACATCGATGTTCATTTAAAAATCCCTGCCCCACAAGCCCACCGGGACTTAATTTTCTACTTTGCGTTGCCGATTCTCACAGCTTGGATTGAGTGATGGTTTATGGATGCTATCATCTCATCTGAAGACAAGGACAAGGTGAATTTTCTTTTGATCAGAGAAGGCATTTGTTATTGTTTGGTTTGTTTTTGTTGAGAGTTGGAAATGAATTCTGTTCAGGTATATTCATTGGCCGGTGTTCCCAAGTTTCAAACTGCCTGGAACACAGTAGGTCGGGTGTTTATTGGCTCTTCCTTTATAAATCAGGTGTCTGAATTGCCCACTATCCAGAGGGGTTCATCTATAGGTGAAGAGAATGGTGTCCTTAATAAAAAAAATTTGAATTTCTCAGGAGCTTTTCCGTGAATCAGTTCTTTCTTGGCTTGGGGTTCAGGAGAAGGGTCTCAGTAGGGGGAAAGGACCCCGAGTGTGGGGAATAGAAGAAGAGCACGGTGATAAAGTTATTGTTATTATATCCATTTTTGAACCCTTACTATATGCTAGACCAGCCGTGGGCAAACTATGGCCCGCGGGCCGGATCCGGCCTGTTTGAAATGAGTAAAACTAAAAAAAAAAAAAAAGACCGTACCCTTTTATGTAATGATGTTTACTTTGAATTTATATTAGTTCACACAAACACTCCATCCATGCTTTTGTTCCGGCCCTCCGGTCCAGTTTAAGAACCAATTGTGGCCCTCGAGCCAAAAAGTTCGCCCACCCCTGTGCTAGACCCTGTATGAAGTGCTCTCCATGCATTATCTCATTTAATTCTCACAGCTACCCAGCAGTAAGGATTATTATTATATACAAATAAAGAAAAAGAAGCCAAAGAGGTTGTAAAACCTGTCAAGGTCACTATGACAGTAAGTTATGGAGCTGAGATAATGATGATGATGATGGTGAGAGCTAATAATATTGATAATAATAGTTAATAATTTAATAATATTTAATAATAACAATAAATGGAGGCTTTCCCACCTTGAAGGTGGCTATCTAAATGAAAAATGGGGCTGCGGCCACTTTCTTTGAGAAATGCCAAGGCTGTGACAGAACGATGGTGACCTGCACATGGTATTGCGTGCTGCAGTTTTCCATTAGATATTTTTTTTGTTAAAATCATCTTGCCTAGATCAACCTGAAGTGATTGAGTAAATGCTTTGAACATCATCATTAATTTTGTTGCTTTGGTGTCATTTTATAAATAATGCCAACCACGTTATTTGTTTGATATTGAAAACAGTGCAGAAAGGAATAAAATGATAACACAGCACCTTCCCTGCCAATCTTCAGCCTCTATTCCAACTCCTGGATATGTCATCTGCCAACAGTTTCTTGTGTCTTCTTTCAGAAAGGTATTATAAATATTTAAATCACATAACTTTTATGTAAGGTTTTTAACAAATAGGGTGACACTGTGCCTATTGTGCTATAACTTATTTTTCTATCTTAATGCATAATAACAATAATGCATAAATATTGTGTTTAATATGCTAGCACATTGTTTTAAGCCCTTATGTGTATTAACTCATTTAATCCTCATTACAACTCTATTTTTTATTCTTGCTTTATGCATGAAGAAACGGAGGCAAAGAGAAGGCAAATACATTGCTCAAGGACATGTTATTAAAGGGATGGAGCTGGAATTTCATTATACCTTGGAGATCTTTCCATGTCACGGAATAGTCATGAATCTTATTCCTTTTAACGTCTGTATAACATTTCACCATTTACCATATCAGTCCCCTAAACTGAACGTTACTACTATACTACTATTTTTTTTCTATTTTAAACACTATTGCAATTATAATCTTTAGGTACACACAGCTTTGTGCACATGGACAAGTAAACATTTCCGCTTCAAATTCCTAGAAGTAGAATTCCTCGGTCAAGGTCATATGCATTAAAGCTTTTTGAGATATAGCTAAACTATCCTCTAAAGAAGTTGTTTGGGTTTTCCTCCCTGTCCAGAAGATTCTGAAAACTTCATTCTCTATCTTAAAAATGTCCATTTTCTAAGGCTTCAGGATTGAGCCTCTTCTCCTTTGTGTAGCTTCAACCTCACTCTAGCCCAGCCGTGGGCAAACTACGGCCCACAGCCCGGATCCGGCCAGTTTGAAATGAATAAAACTAAAAAAAAAAAAAAAAGACTGTACCCTTTTATGTAATGATGTTTACTTTGAATTTATATTAGTTCACACAAACACTCCATCCATGCTTTTGTTCCGGCCCTCCGGTCCAGTTTAAGAACCCATTGTGGCCCTCGAGTCAAAAAGTTTGCCCATCCCTGCTAGCCTCATTTCTTTGGAAAGCCCTATGTTCCAGCTACTTTGATCCCCTTTCCTTTTGCAGATGGGGCCATGCTGTTCTGCACCTCTTTTCCTGAACACCTGCTGTTCCCTCTACCTGGAATTCACTTTCCACCTCCTTCAGCTGGCACCCTCTTACTTATGACCCAACTCAGGTCTCTTAGTCACGGCTAGATGGACCTACCTAGTCCGTTTTTTAGCTCTCACAGCAGCTTGGGCTGTATCAGGTTCAAATGTTGACAGTCACAGACTCTGAGCTGCAGAAATGTAGATTTATTTTCCTGCAACTAAAATAAAATTTTAACTGACGGGTTCTTATTTCCACTAATGGCTGAAAACTCTTAATCTCATCACCTCTGTCACTTTCAAATTAAATGTCAGTAATAGTCAAGATTCTCTACCTATCCTTTTCCCTCCCTTGATTCTGTAATTTGCAGTGTGATGAGAAAGTCATCTGGCATTAGGAGGGAAACTTCCAGGGCTGACACCATCCTCTGGCCCTACTGGCCTCCACTACTAACAGGTTATTCCATCTGGTGTTTGGGGGTCCTGTTCTGGAACCTCCTTCTTGTGCTTAACATTCCTGCATCCTTTGTTCATTCTCAGCATCGCAGCATATTCCCTCTGCTCTTGAGAGCTTAGGAACTCCTGGCTGGTTTCCACACACCATACTGGCACAGTCCGGCCCTGGGACCCTCTCCTTAGAACTCTGCATCTAGAGCTGAACCCCTGCCCTTGCCAACAGACTCTTGAAGGCTAAGCTTCCCTGGGGCCATATTGCTGCAGTGCTGTGCTGAACGGGGAGGACCTTCCCTAAGAGGCTCACAGTCTGGCTGGGCTATGCCGGAGGACCTGAGAAACAAGTCCTTTTGACCTAGGACTCGCCACACCTCCGTGAACACATGTCTCACATTCGACTTTTTCCTCTAAAGGTTGTTCTTCATAAGGGAAGAGAGGCAAGAGCTTCTTCTTAGATACCCACCAGTGGTTTTACTGTTGTGCAGCATTCTCCCACCCATCATAATCTTAAAAAATTCCTTACCAAAATAAATATATAAATTTCCGTATGGAGTGAGAATAAAACTATCATATCATATATCTGCCTCTATTTTAGGGCTTATTTATGAAACATAAGGTTTACCCCATCTTCTAAGCTCTAACATCAATATTTGGGATTCTGATAAAACCTTTTTTTCCCCTCTGAACAAAGCCTGGCTCTTAAAATCAAAGGCACTTTGACTTTCGTGGTATTGTTTTGTTCTACAAGTTCAATGAATTGCAAATTGGCTTTAAAAAAAAAATCCTAGTTTTTATTTACTTTCTCCTTAAAGGTGTTTGTGGGCTTATAGAAATGTGCTAAAAGGTATTGAAAACTCACATATTTTAATGTCGACATTTTAGCCATGGCAAGACCTGCAATGTGTTATAACATACGTCATACTGACTTGTCAGTCTTTGTTTACCCTTCTCCTCAGGAATCACTTCTCATCGCAGGTTTAACCCTCTTGGCAATATATCTAAGTGCTTAATTTATCAATAAACAAACATGTATTGAGCACCACTGTGTGTAAGACACTGGGCCAGCCCCTGAAGACCATCACTGATCAAAGTAATGTAGTAACTGTTATGGAGCTCATAGGCTAACAAGGACGGTGAGTATTTAACAAGTCATCATTCAGTTAATTTATTAATTACAAGTGTGATCACTGTCCTTTACTATTTGCTTCACCTTCTAGGTATAAAGGGATACCATGGGGTTTCCTGGTTTATCTTCTGAAAAAGGGCCACTTGTGTAGAGCTATAAATGAGTAAAAGTTAGGTAGGAAAGTGATCAAATAGAATGAGGAAGGAGAACACTGGATTAGGAAACATGGCGAAGTCTCTGAGACAGGAGGGACCTCACCTTGTGAAAGCACTAAGAGAAGGCCCATGTGGCTGTAGGACAAAGAGAGAGAGAGGGTGCTCTGCATGATGAGTGGATAGGGGCTGGAGCAGACTCTTGAATGTTCCTTAAGTAAACAAATGAATGAGCGAGCATGGATCAGGCTGAGGTTTTGATTTCTGCTCTAGGTTGAACAGCATGGTTGCCTGGAGTCTGTATTGACTCCTAATTATGCATGGTGCAATCATAAACACCAGAGATTGTGCTAAATGCAGAGCTGTGGAAAGTCTCCAGCACCTTAAATACGAAGCTCAACTGCTTGTATCTCATCTACAGCAGTAGCTTTAGAGCTAAGCTGACACAGATCATTTCTCCCTCACCCCTTCCATTTGGTGGTTTCCAGTTGAGGGAAGAAATGTTTGAGAAGTAAACTACCTAACACCCTCTGTCCAGTGTCAAACAGCAGCAAGACATCTGAGAGAGTGGAATAGTGACTGAAGCCCCACGTGGGAAGAGGCTGAGAAGCACTCTGGTCTTTTTCGAGTTGGAACAGAAAGTCCAGGATGTACAGGCATCCTCAATGGACGGAGAATCGGGATAAATATAACCAGAATTCATTCAGGGCTAGGAGGTGCCAGGCTGGAAGGTGAAACTCCAACAGGACCAACCCTATAATCCCTGCTTCAAGTTAATGACCTGGAGATGTCAAGGAATATATGGCAGATACCCTGTGGCAATCAGCCATTTGAAACAAAAATGTTGTCCTCACTATATTATTCGATAGCTCTAATAAAAGTCAGATGGAAGAGCTAATCAGATCGTTCCCTTGGCCTGGACCCTTTTAAATCAGAGAGAGGTCTGTTTTGGCTCTCCATGTTAAGTAGACCCAGAGACCTGACATTTTGTGTTTATTTGAAATGATAAACTTAATCATGAGCGAAATGTTAAGATATGACAGAACTGGCCACAGTAAGGTCACATCGTGTCCCTGCCAAACATAATACAAGCTCTCGCCTTCACCGGGTTGCCAATCCCTGCCACAGGGGGCCTGAGGCGCTTGCAAATGGGGACCAGAGTCTGTCTGTGTGATAATTAATCCACGGCGTTCAGTAAAGACTGCCAAATCTGCCATATGGTAGTTTTATGACCTGGACTGCTGTTATCTCTGGAGAAAGCTAACATCATAATCTCATTTACTTGTTATCTGTGATTCGAACTTGTACTTCTATGGGGTAAAAAGTCAGCACAGTGAGGAGGCCCAGGATTCCAGAGACCTGAGATGTTCAGAACTTCAATAGCAGCAGTGCGCAGGGAGAGCCACAGAGCTCTGACCTGGGCACCTGCACGTATTCTGACCTCACATGCTGGGGCCCCATGGAGAAATTTAGCCCATGTTTTATAAGGACTCCACTAGAGAGGCTGACCTAGAAGCATCATGGGATAGAATCACATTTATCCCTCTTATAGTTCTGTGGGACGTGCAGACCAGGAGTTCTTGATAATATTTTTCCATGGTGACATCTAGTTTGTCCGTGAAGTCACTGATAAGACTGCCAGGGGTGCTTTAGACTTTGATGAAATCTCAAAAGGATTTCATTGTGAAGTAAAGCTTGAATGTAACTCTTAACTGCTATAACCACAAACGGCACATTGAAATGGATATTTGCTAGGGCCTCACCATGGGGAAGAAAGGCTGTGGGCTAGTCCCAAATTCGTGTACTCTGTCTGTCACTCAAACTTTTCTCTCCTACTCAAAGAGGGACATTATCAAAGATGAGGCTGGTGAAGATCTCAAGCCACAAACTCAAATTTGTAGGAAGAAACAACATCTCTGATATCCTCTAAGTCAACTTAATTTCTTTTGTGAGCCTTGTGCTGAAGACTGCCAGTTGGAGATTGCCGACTGCTTCCTAAATCTATTCTTCCCTTTATTTGTGACAAATATCCAGTTTTATTCGGAGTAATAGTGGGTGCAGTGAAAGGGCAATATTTCATAGCCACACTTGAAGCCAGCAGCAGTCATGGAAAACATTCTGGCCAATGAGCTGAAAGTGCAAGTCAGTACGTAGAAGTTAAAGACGGACATCAAACCGTGCTTAGCATTTCTCTTGCTTCCTTTCCTTTATTTATTCATTTTTTTTTTCTGGAATGCTGATGCAATGTCTGAAGCTTCAGCAGCCATATTGGACTTCCAGAGAGAGCTTGAAGTTGGAAACCTCATGCTAATGATGTAAGAATAAAAAGAAGGAAAAAAAAAAAACCCTGCACCCCTGAGCTCCTGGTATGGGGGAGCCATCATGCCAGCCCCAGCATGCCTACCAACAGGCTTTTTTTTACATTAGAGAGAAACACTTCCTTATCTCATTAAGTCACTGTTATTGGGGTTTTCTATTATATACTTCTGGGCTTAATCATAACTGATGCAAGTTCCTATTACCTCAAATGATGGAAATAAAATACTTTAATTCAAAGTCTTCACTTTCTCAAGGTTGATTTTATGTTCCAGGAGGTTGCATAGGAATCAGACATGGGTGTGGGATGGGGGGTAGGACATGGTATTTATTTAGTCTCTGTCTTTATTCATGCAGCATGTACTGACTTATTCTTGCTATCCTCTGGCTCTAGGTTGTCAACACCCAGATTCCAGCTGCAACTTCCTTATTCTGACCATAGGACAACTTTTATTTTTCTGTCTCTTGGCATCATAAGTATACTCATTACACAAGAAATTCAACTCTTCCCAAACTTTTCTTGTTTAAAGGAAAATTGTCACAGATCCATCTACCTGGATACTAATCAAAGGCATCAGAGACAGAGAATTTCATGATCCCACCATGTTGGTGTTGTCCTGAGCCTGCCAAAGATGAGGTGTTCCAGGTCATATGTAGGCAGACAGAAGCTTGCATCTACTCTAATTCATTATTATATATGAGGCCATTACAAATGTCAGTACCTTATTATTGGTAGCCATTAGCTTATAACCCACTTCAGCACAGTCTGTGACATGCCAATGTGCGCCATGGTTGATACTGCTTGACTGAGATGTTCTTGTCCTCCTGCTGACATCCTCCCCCACTCCCCCCAAGTGGCCTCATCATCATTCAGTGCAAAGAATAGAGAACCCCTCTCCTAGTGTATCAAAAGTCAGAGGGAAGGAGGATCTGCCAGCCTGGCAATCAGCTGGAGAAACTCTCAGGGATAGACATTTAAACCCCAGTAGATCTTCAGACCTGAAAGGTACTATTTCTCCTTTTTTTTTAAAGCAGATTTTCATCCAGGTGGACTTAGAGCCATTTTGAGAATAGGAAACAAGAGAACGTGGCTGGTCATAGGCTTTATCCTTTGTAATAAAAGGGTAACACGAAAATCAACCAAACAGCAGAATGACTGGTTGCTATGATGTGCACTGACCACTAGGGGAAGATGCTCAAAGCAGAAGCTGCCCCTTGGTGGTCAGTGAGCTCCCACAGGGGGAGTGCCACTCAGCCACAAGCCTCTGTGGCAACTCTAAGGATGTCCGACTGACCATGGATCAGGCCTAAGCCATCAGTTGGACATCCCCTGAAGGCTCCCAGACTGCTAAAGGGCACAAGCCGAGCTGAGAGACACCTCCCTCCCCTGAGTGCACAAATATTGTGCACTGGGCCTCTAATATATACATAAATGCATATACATGTACATATACATACATACATGTTGTGTATGTATACAAGGTGGAGCAAAAGTAGGTTTACAGTTATTTGTATGAAAAATAATACAATTAATAAATAATAATATAAGAATAAACTTTCCGTTTTGTGTACTAACAACCATAAACCTACTTTTGCCCCAGCCTGTGTGTATATGTGTGTGTGTGTGTATACCCAAGTACATATACCTTTCTATGTACATATACTTACATATAAATATCCATATCTTATTATTAGATTATAGATGTATATATCTTGATATTTTGCTTCTCCATCTTCTATAAGCTTTTTTCTAAAGTATAAATTGAAATTGATATAGAGTGAAATGCACAGCTCTTAAGGGTATGTTCTCATGCACTTTGCCCAGTGCACTGATGTAAACCCAGTCAAGACAGAGAACATCTCCATGCCTCCAGGCCCTTTTCAGGTGACATATGAAAGGGGTTGTTATGAAGCCTTAAAAATGTGTGCATTCCTGCAGCCTCCAGGATGGGGCATGTCCCATTGCTGACAGGGACTTGGGCTCAGCGTGTCTGGAAATGGGGGGTCGGGAAGTCACAGCTCATAGGAGGATCTCAGACCCCTGACCTTTCTCCTCTTCATATTCTGTGTGGTCACTCTTATCAAGAAATTATGTCAGGCTGTGTTCCACAGAAATATTCTGATTATGTGAACTAGATCATGTGGCCTGCGATAAATCACCCTCGTTGTCCCTTGGTATTTTGAAAACTGATGAAACCGCTGATTCTTGGCTCTTTTACTTTGTATGCTAACGATGAATTATAGATGGGAAATAGGGAAAAGCAGCTTTTCCCTGGCTTGCTGGTTTGAAGGGAAGTGGATTAGAGAAAGAGCACCGCTACTCTTGGCTATTTATTGTGACACTGCTTAGAAAAATTCAGGCCCCTGAGATTTCAGATCTCAGGGGGCATTGTTAGCCTTCTGCAGGAATTATTAAAATGTACAGAAATGTGGGCGCCACACTTTATAATAATTAATCAGGGCCCGTTGATTAATAAAGCTCATTTTTTAGTCCCGATGATTCCGAGTATCATACAAAGGACAGTGTCCTTGTCATTTTGATTAAGAAACCAGACTTTGCAGTGGAAAGAGGTACAGGAACAGTCATGCTTTCTCCGTCTCCCCATAAAATAAATATTGAATGAGAATATTAACTCGTTAACCTTGACAACAATTTGTAATTTTCATAAGGGGGGAAAAACTCGCATATTCAGCAAATAAATCGCTGTGGGGAATTCAGGAAAACAAATTGGAGAGAATGAAGAATGCTACCATATGAATTCTGTCATTTTTATGGGCCAGGGTGATTAATTTGTTTGTTTAGGTCCCTCAATTAAGGCCACAAATAGTGTAAGGTGTGGGGAGCCAGTTAACTGCTATGTCTGGTATGGAACAGTCAACTGTGAGTGGGAAAGAAAGGTCGTTCGGGGGAAGTGAGCAATTTGGCCCCCAACCCAGAGCTATAATACCCTACCAGAGCCACTGTACCTGGGGTTAGCTGCTGAAGCTGTAATTTCATTCTATTAACAGTTTAAAGCTTGTTTTAACAGATAACCCCTTTCACTGGGCAACTACGCCAGAAAATCATTAGGTGGAATTAGCAGGACCAGTCACAGCTTTTCCAGGGTTATCTAATTATTCTGAACTCAATTTAACCAGGAATAGAGATAAAATAAATAACCCATGAACTATTTACCTTGCCAGTTAGAAGGCTTCTCTCGTCCATTTAAAAAAAAAAAAAAGAAAAAGAAAAAAGAAAGGAAAGAAATCAAAAGCATTTGAGGCCAGAATCAAAGCCCTGTTTTCTTCATTTTGCATTCGTCCTGCGGACCCAACATACATTTCTTCCTTCCCATGACCTTTCACACTCCTCCCCTCACCCCGAGAATGCTGTTTGTTGAGATATTTGCTGTTAGGCGTGTGTTAAGCTGTTTTCTCCCAGCTAGCTTTGCTTACAGCTCGCTGCCTAGGGACTCTGGATAATCCACATTTGTGTTTGTAAGGTTTGTTTATTCTCGCTGGCTCCACTGCTGTCCATCCCCTCAGGAGGGATTGAAAATTTAATATGGTTGTTTTAATTTTACATTGACTTTTTGAAGGAGAAGCAGGAGTTAGTGTGTTTGTCTATGGTGGGGGGGAAATTAAGTGAAGTGTGTTTCCTGTTTTGCTCAGAACAAAGTGAACAAGTGGCAGAAAAACAAGTCAGTGGGAAGATGGGAGATTTTCAGCAGCACTGTATTATATAGAAGCCATCCTGGCTGTGCTACTTCTTACTGACAAGACAAGATCTTGGTCAAGTTCCTTTATCTCATAGAGCCTATGTCCTGTTGTGTAAAATGTAGCACCCACGTTATAGGGTTGGTGTTAGGGTTAAATGACACACTTCTGAAGTGTACATCTCAGTATCTGGCACAGAGTTAATTATTCACAGAATATTAGCCACTCATAATAATGATCAAGATGGAGGTGTTTGCAGGTAGAGAATGACAGGAGACTTTAAAAAGACAAGACAAAAAATTGGATAATTAATAGAATTAGTCTCCAGAGCAATAGGAAGAGTATCAAGACTGGAGATGAGCCCTGACCAGTTTGGCTCAGTGGATAGAGCATCAGCCTGTGGACTGAAAGGTCCCAGGTTCGATTCTGGCCAAGGGCATGTACCTTGGTTGCGGGCACATCCCCAGTAGGAGGTGTGCAGGAGGCAGCTGATCGATGTTTCTCTCCCATCGATATTTCTAACTATCTCTTTCCCTTCCTCTCTGTAGAAAAATCAATAAAATATATTAAAAAAATAATAAAAAAAAGAATGGAGATGAGGAAACTGGCTTTGGACTGTCGGAGGCATAATGAAAGACCGTGGTGGTTGAAGTAGGTACATAAGTTTGGGAATGAAGGAGGAGAAAGATGAATGTGTCTATGCATTAGAATCCTCTTTACAATTATGCATTATTCAAATGAACCAAGTCAGTGCTGAAAGAGAAGACACTTAAGGAGTAGATGAAAGATAAGAAATGGACATGGTGAGGAATGAGAATGAATACTGGACCGAAAAACAGGAAAAGATTTTGATCTCACAAGCAAATCAGTGAATGAATGTGTTAGAAACCTCCTTGTAAGGAAATCTTCATGAGAAGCGTCATGGAAGCCAATCACGGGGTAGACTGGTTCCATGATGTTATCAAAGGCATTTGATCTTAAACAAAGAATAATAAACAGAAAACTTGATGGTCAATTGCATTATTATCTGCCAAAAAAAAAAAAAAAGCCATCTCATGGGGGTGCACAGTAGGTGCTCAATAAATACTTTCTGGGTATTGACTCGTCACAGTTTTCAGGTGTAACAAGTTTCTAGTTGGACCATGGTTTTAGTCACTGTGGTTATTGATGTTCAAGAGCAAACAATATGAGCCAAAAAATACACAAAGTGGGATTGGGCCAAAGTACAAGACAAATATTCATGAATGCCTACTGATACAAACGACTGAATAAACAAATGAATAGAGAGAATAGACAGATATCCCATGTGGAATAATCCCAAATACTTTATGTAGATACTCTTCCCTAGAGGAGATGGGGCTTAGCTCCCCACTCCTGAGGTGCAGGATGTGCATAGTGACTCCCTTCCGAGGAGTACAGTGTGGAAAAGGGGGGAAAGAGTAACTCTGTGGTAGAAATGCCTGGCCGACATTACCCCAGCCAGGTAATGATATTAACACTGAGAGTTGTGTTGATAGTATGTACCCTTGACAGGATGTGATGAAAATGGCATGTTACTTCTTTGGTCTTCTTCCTCCAAATCCATGACTCTAGTCTAATCACAAGAAAGACATCAGACAAACCCCAGTTGGGAACACTCTACGGAATACCTGACCAGTACTTTTCAAAATTGTCAAGGTCGTCAAAAATAAGGAAAGTCTGAGTGATTACCACAGGAAATGGACATTTGGGAAAAACTGAATGAAATGTGGACTTTGCCTACTAATGGCACATTAGTATTGGTTCATTAGTAGTGATCAATGCACTGTACTAATGTAAGATACTGAACTGAGTATGGGGTATATGGGAGCTCTCTGTATTGACTTTCCATTTTTTGTAAGTCTAAAATTATTCTAAATTTTTTAAAGTTTTTTTTTTAAAGTAAACTGTAGTGAATCTTTATAGAAGATGATGAATGAGGAGAGAAGCTTGAAATTAAAATAAACATTATCTGTTTAGCATAAGGGAAGGAAAGGGCCCAGATCCAAAGGGAAGATGAGAAATGCCAGGGTTTACTGCAGCAGGTGCCAGCGCCCTCCTCTCTGTTGATGAAGCAAAGGTAGGCCTGGGGAAGATTCTCAAACACAACAAGAGAGACGCACCCACCACCTTCAAAAACTCTAGGCTGTCAAACAGGGACTTCTATTACCCCTCTTCCTTCTCATTCTCTTCCCTGGAGGCAGTTTTCTTAACTCCCCTTTGAAAATAGCACTTAACATGTGTAGTTCATAGAATTGTTGTGATGATTAGGTGAGACAGTTCATGGGATTTCTTAAACAGCATCTGGCTTTTAATTACACTGTAAATGTTAGTTTTTATAGATCCCACTTTTCCCCTTAACAATATAATTCAAATAATGTTTAGCTTAATAGAGTTAACATTGTTAAATCATTCTTCCACTGTTAAAAAAATAGAATATTGTCAACTTTTTGGATCAATAGATAAAGCGTTGGTTAATAGCCTTGTATATAATTATTTGTTTTTCTGATAACTTCATTTGAATAAATGATCAGAAGCAGGATTATTACAAAGTCAAAGGCGATGAATGATTTTAAGCTTCTTGAAACATATTGTGAAATTGCTTTTAGATAAAGAAGAAATTGCTTTATACACTCACAGGTAATATAAGATGCTGTTTTTACAGTGGTGCATATATTCTTTGATCTTTTATTTTTCTTCTTCTCTATATTGGCAGCCCTTTTCTGTAATTAAGGAATCCCCTTAGGTGTGAGGTAGAGGCTTCCTCTTAGGGAGAGCTGCTGGGATGGTCATATACTCACTTATCTCTGCTTCCTTGAAGTCAAGATGCCATCTAAGATCTTCCAATGAGATGCCCAGGCCTTCCCAATATTTGCATGGGAGCTGGTGGTACCAAGAAGCAAGAGGCTGCAAGGTCATCTCCATGGCAGCTGTGGGGTTCTGAGCTCCACATCAAGTTCCTTGGGGCACTGGCAGGGGAGTTAGCAGCCAAGGTGATGGGTTCTTGGAAGCTCATGCAATAGCACCTAGTACTGGACCAATTCTGCATGGCGCCTGTGGCCATGTGCATGGCTGCTAGCCCTGGACTTCATTCTCCAGCTCACCCAGAGATGCTGTGAGTGATCCAGTAACATTGTGAGAAATTGCCTTCTTGTTACACTCCGCCTAAATGATCATTGCTGCTTGCGAGGGAGACTCCTCATGTTTATACAGCATCTTACCTTCCCTCAGTAGCACTGAGTATTAAAATAGTTTTCATCTCTGTTCATAGGCTAGGTGAAAATCTGATACCTTATGTTTTAATGATCACTATTGTGTTTGGACTCTATTTACATGTTTATTTGTCAACTGGATTTTACACTCTACTTTCCCCCCATAGAATATGCTCCACTTTCCTCATAGTATATGGACTAGGGACTGAACAAAGGGAGAACACACAGAATGGTGGCTCAGGGCTCTTGGAAAGGCATTGTTACTGTTTCTCCGACTCTTTTCTATATTTGCTTTTTTGCTGGGGTCCAACCCCAGCAGGTCCAGGGATCCAAAGGTGAGGACGGAGTCGGCGAAGAAGGAATGACACGGAGACAGCGTTCAGTTGATCAGCAGCCTAGCCAGGATCTCCAGCCAGGATCTCCAGCCAAGTTCTGGTCTGGCTCTCCAGCCAGGTTCTGTGTCCATGTTCTCTTGTTAGGTTCTCCAGGTTCTCCAGCCAGGCTCTGTAGCCATGTTCCCTCGCTAGGTTCTCCAGTCAGGTTCTGTCCAGGATCTTTTGCCATGTTCTCTCCAGCGAAGTTCTTCTGTCTCTAGAGAAAGTTCTGTGTAGGTTCTGTGCCAATTTCTGTCTCTCCCTCTGTCTCTTGCTGTCTTGTTACATCTGTATTTATACCAGTTGATTCAATCCTATCAATCTCTATTACAAAGGTTAGGGCGTTTCTTATCTCCATTCCAGGGAGTAAAGATTATGTAGCTTAAGCATGATTGTTCGTAGTTAAAGTGATTAATTACCCGCCTGGCACTTAGTTGAGGGGTTTTATTCCCTCCCTAACTTCAGGGGAAAATCCCTACCTGGGGAAACAACCTTTCTCAGAGAGGAGACCTTGGTTAAAACACACAGTGCCAAGAAGGTGAGCAAACATATCAAGAACAGTATGCCATATATGCCAGGTCCCTTGAAACAGCAAGCATGGACCGGCTCCCGGCACTTTTTCTCTTAATGGTTATAACTGATAATATTTTTGCACAGTTTATATGTGCTAGCACATTTTCTAAGGGCTTTCCTTCATTATTTCATTTACTCTTTCAAAAATCCTATAAGAGAGACAGTATCCTTATCCCCACTTCATGGAGGAGAAAACTGAGTGATAGAGAGATCATTAACTCATCTAAGGGTACCAATCTAGCAAGAAGATTGTAATGCAGCGAGCCTAATTACAGAGGTGGAAATACATTTTACTATGCTGTCCATTATTTCATATATATATATATATATATATATTATTGATTTTTTACAGAGTGGAAGGGAGGGGGATAGAGAGTTAGAGAGTTAGAAACATCGATGAGAGAGGAACACCGATTAGCTGCCTCCTGCACACTCCCCACCGGGGATGTGCCCGCAACCAAGGCACATGCCCCTGACCAGAATCGAACCTGGGACCCTTGAGTCCGCAGGCCGACGCTCCATCTGCTGAGCCAAACTGGCCAGGGCCCATTATTTCTATGTGGATTAAAAGTTACAGACGATCATGAAACCCTAAGAACAACCATATAAGCAAATCACCAGAATTACTAACAAATAATTGTCTGCCTCTTACTAGAGTTTGCTGTTTGAGCATATCTATTAGCAAAGGGTTGGAGGTTCTGCATGTTCATTGAAATTCAGGATTTTCTGGAGGTGAATGGAATCTGGAACTTTTTATATATATCTTAAGATAGCTTATTCAAATGAGGCAGTGGGGGGAAGGCTGGGGAGGTAGTCATTCATTTACGGCAGGTTTCATTGACTAATACCAGCGACAGAGTCTGTTCTGCTTTTGTTTCTCAAAGTGCTAATAGCACAATTCTGTCCCTGCAATCCCATTACTGGTGGCAATGGAATGTAATCAGCCAGTACCTGCAGGATAAGTCAAAAGATTAAATTAAGTTGGGATTTGAATCCCCACTAAACACAGAATCAAACAAAGATTAGATTTCTGGACCCCAGTCTCACAGTGGCTTTCAAGGGCTTCTCTTAAACAACAACAAAAATATATCATTATTCACTTTGACCACTGGCATGTTAAAAGGAAATGCAGACAAAGAGAGATGAGGGAGAGAAGGGATTGCAACAATATGGAGTCTCATTCTTTATTCCCTAAGTACGTCTGACTTTACAGAACTAGTTCATTTCCTTGCCGACCCTGGAGAAGTCCTGGGTTGAATTCACATTTGGTGCCACGAAGGATTCCAAGTGGAAGATTGTATAGTTCCACCCCTAGAATACTGACAATTTCATCTTGAGCCACCGTTGTTCTGCTTCTGAATAAGAAGTCAAATTAGCACAAGGCTCATTTTGGGTCTGGAAAGGTGACTAAGAAGAAATTCTGCAAAAGCTGCAACTTAGCAAAGTATTGGCAGCAAAGATGCAAAAAGTCAACAAATTGGAGGGGAAGCGAGGGTTTTTCCTTTCTTAGCTTTTCCCTTTTCCATTTCCTGTTTTGGTTGGTGGTGGGCTTGCTGTTCTTAAATATACTATATGATCTCCCTTTTTCAGCAAACCAAATTATGTGTGATTGAGCATTGACAGTGCTTCTTGAAACTGGAAGAATTTGCTCATGCCCCTGGCTTTCTGCTTTTCATCAAGAGCTACATGCTTCCTGAAGTCATCCTGGCACCAAACCACCTTGCATATTTTATTCTGCTATGGTGCTATTATTAAGAATCAGAGGTTTAATCACTTTGCAGGACAGGAAAACCACACCAAAGGGAAGGTGCTGATTCTTGGCTCAGAATACTTGTAAATTTCTGGACATCAGTAATCTTCAGAACCACATTTGAATCTGATAACACCAAGAGCTTGTCTATTGAACTACACACACACACACACACACACACACACACACACACACACGAACAATATCAATCATTGTAAGAATAAATAACATTTATTGATCTCAATACATATTAGGAACTTTTCTCAGAATTTTTAATATATTAACTCCTTTAATTTTAGTAACAACTTTATTAGATGGGCATGTGGAGACCCTTATGGAGAGATCAGTTTCCCAAACTCACACAGCTGGCAAGCAGAGGAGTTGGGGCTCAAACCCCAAAGATTGGAAAGCAGATCCCACAATCCTAATGGTTATACTGTGCTACCTCTGCCAAAGATGCTACAAACCAACTTATACTATATTCTCATTTTCTGTGCCTTGGCCTGATTTACAATTTAAAACAAGCAAATAAACAATTTCCTTCTTTGGTAGTAGAAGTTTGCATCTATTTATTTGAGAGTCAAACCTGACTGATTGCAGTGGCCTTATATCCTTTTTGCCAGGTCAGAATCATAACTACTGCTCTGCATTTGGGGTGCCATTTCTTTCTCTCTGATTATAGGAAGGATGGTCAACCAAACTTCCCACTGCCCCTTGGCCAATAAATGGTCATGTCACCCAAGCTAAACTGAGTGGTTCCATTTCCTTGTAACTTTTATTTTGAAAAGAACTCAAATACTGGTTTATCCCAGCATTGTCCATCAGTTTCTCCTCTGAAATTTTATGGAGCAATCCCAGTTCACGAACTCTCTGAGACCTGATTCTATAGCTTTCCTGCAGATTTTGTGGGCTTATATACTCTTCCAAAAAACTTCTCTCCTTCTCTCTCCATCTCCCCTCCCCTTATTTATGTATTAAGCAAATGTTTGTGTCTATCCTGTGTCAGAACTGGTTTTCATGCGCTGAGGTGAACAAGATAGACACAGGGGTTTGCATGCTGTTGGGGTGACATACACAACAAACTACATAAATAAAAGAACACATTTTTATTATTTTATTATTCCTCTCCATCTACTGCTCTGGGATTGCTGGCTGTGTGATGGAGCTGCTTTACTTGGTAAACTTATGTTTTTTTCATCTGTTAAATGGGGACAATAAGAGTACCTCCTGTTAGGGTTGTTATTAGACTTAGGTGCAGTGGCAGAGCATCAGCATTGTGTCTAGTTACTGGAAGTGCTCAGTGGCAAAGGAGGGGGTGGGGGGCAGAGCAGACACTTGTGGGAAGAAAACTTCTCTTTCATCCTCTATTTGGACAGACTGTATTTGACTCTTGCATATAACACGCAAAATTGTATGGTCATGGGGAGGGAAGGAGAAATGTTTAATATTGGAAATTTAGGCAGGTTCAGAAAATGGAATATATAGAATTTGATATGAAACATCCTGTTGATGTAATTTTACAGTTAGGACTCTGGTCCCACCTCAAATGAATGAAAGCACAAAAGTGTATTCATATCACTAAAACAGCCTAGGCCAATCTGGCAGGACTCCATCCAGTGGCTCAAAGGTATTGGCAGGATGTGTTTCTTTCCAACTCTCAACTTGGCTTCCCTGGGGGTTGGCTTCACAAGCAAGCAGATCACTTCTCTACATGGCTGTCCTCTACAACAATAGACTCACAGTCTGGAAGGGAAAAGTCCTGATGAAAGAAGAGCACATATTTCTTTATATTTCCAACAAACATCTCACAATTGTATCTTTTTGGCCTGGCTTGGGTCACATAATCATATCCAAACTAATCATGGTAGCCAAGGGGACAGATTGTTCTGACTGGCCAGGCATGGGCTATGTGTCCAAGCTTGGAATCAAAGGTGGAGTCAACCACTTGGACTAAGATTGGAGAAAGAATGCCCCTTGAAATAGGTGCTATTATCATAAAGGAAAAGACTGGGCAGATACAACGGATGGACAGCTAGCTACTTCCTTAGATATGTTTAATTGACAGCGCTGAAGATGGTGACTTTGATGATGATTGCAATGATAAAAGAGAAGAAAGTGTGACATGGAGTGATCAGACAGCGTGGACAAGATTCCTCATCTAGAAAGACTTGCCTTGCTCTGATCCTCAGGCCAAAGTCACTCACCAAGCTCTTCCTCACCAAGCAGTTCTCACCTACGAACCAGGCTGGGCACTGGGAGTCACAGACAGCAGAGAGTCTCTTCTGCCAAAGAAGACAGTTAGAGAATAAGAAGGCTGTAAGGACTTGAATGCAATAAGTCCATAAAAATATGCAATTGTGTTGGAAAGTGACCTAAACTTGAAGGGGGTTGTGTATGAGGTTAGGCATAAAGCCATTCTTAGCAGAGGTAATTTCTGTCTTTTTTTAAGGAGAAGTAGGCTCAAGCCCATGATTCCTTATTCCAAGTAAATGGTCTTCCATTCTTGAGGTGAACTATAAAGTGTGGATTACGTCAACAGAAACACAGAAAGATACTTGGTTCTCCCCAGGAGTGACCTCCTGACTGACAGCTTAACATACATAATAGGAATGAGGATGTACACAGATGTGGACAACCAACCCCAGAGGATTGTGTGTGTGTTCATTTGAATTTAGAAGACTGGTGTCTGAGTGTGTCTGATCTTCCCCAAGAAAGAGAACAAATGTTTGTGCAAATTTTATTCCTATCTTCCTCTTGTTGTGCCTCCTATCCACATAGTGCTGCAGCATCCACACCATCAGGGCTCAGAATCTCACCTACAGCCAAGAGCCTCTGAAATCATGGCTCCTATCCAAGAGCAGATGAAGGATGGCTCTCAAGTCAAGCCCTAAATATCAACTTCACCCTGAAAGAAACACACACACACACACACACACACACACACACACACACAACCCACAGTGTGAAAATTATTCTAAACACTCTGCTATTTCAAAGAGATTGTACATAAAGGAGGATTTGAGTCAGGAAAAAAACACACAAAGCATTTTGTTTCATAAATAGAACTGGCGTGGGAGTTGATTGTTTTCTCTCCTGAGGGATAAACATTTTAATTTAATAACAGTCAGAAAGTGCCTAAATGTTCTTGAGGAAAAAATATGGTGTTCCAAGGAGGACAGAATCTATTCACTTGCTGAATACTAGGAATGAGGCATTTCATCAGGGTGTTTCTCAAAAATACCAACCAAAATTTTCCAAGTATCTAATTTTACTAACTAAAATAACCAAATAACCATAGTTATCACTTATTGGGAAGTTTTTATGTGTGGCAGGTGCTGCACATATGTGATCTGACTTAGCTTCCATGATGTAGGGATTATTATCATCCCATTTGGTATGTGGGTAAACTGGGAAGTTAGTCAACTTACCAGTAAGGGACAGAGCAGGAATTCAAACGCAGATCTGACTTCAAAGTAGTATTTATATTCACCATTTATATAGCAGGTCTGTTTACAGCACCTTTCAACAGACCTACCAAAGGTGGGACATCGATTCATAAGAAAAGGGACTGAAAAAGGATCCAAAATAGGAAAATGTGTTTACATGGTATTATTTAAGAGAATGTTATCACAGCTGAGCCAAGGAAATAAAACTTTATATGTGGTAAAAAATAAAAAGTATCTTCATATAAATACAATTGGGTCATATTTGGGGTAGATTGCTTGTTTGCTGCTAGGCCTTTGTGAAGAGCCTGATTGCTTTTTGTGCAATATGTGAAATACAAAGGGTTAGAAGGGCACAATCAGAGCTGGTGAAGTCAGTAACTTCTATTTCATCTACGGCAGATCTGTTCTGTCATCTTCTTGGCCTCTGTCTATAGTAGCAGAGATGCTGCATCCAAGGGAGTTTCACAAGCCATTTAAAGTCAGCCAGTCAATAAGGACCTAGGCTTTAGTAATAGTAACAATGCACAATTTTTATGGAGTACTTGTTCTATGCCAGACTCTCATCTAAGGACTTTATATGTATTAACTAATTAAAATCCTTATGTAATTACCTGAACACTTGTCTGTCTCCTTCATTAGTCAACTCCATGAGGAAGGTATCCTTATTGTCCCTGTTTTTTAGAAGAAGAAATCAAGACACAAAGAGTTAAGTCACTTACACAAGGTTTCACAGTAAGTAAGTGAAACTGACTGCAAATCCAAGAGAACTGACTGCAGAGCCCACACCGCTAACCATCAAGCCTTATTACCTCTAGACCAGGATTAACCTACTTTTCCTATAAAGGGCCAAATAGTAAATATTTCAGGATTTGCAGGCCACATAGTTTCTGTCGCAACGACTCACCTGTGCTGTGTAGCTACCGTTATAATTTCAGTGCAAAAGCAGCCATAGACAATGTATAAATAAATGGATAAGGCTGTGTGTCAATAAACTTTATTTACATAAAGAGAAAGTGAGCCAGATTTGCTGGCCACTGGTCTAGGCTGTATGACACTATACATAATGGCTGGATTCTTGTTCTCTTATGTAAGTCATCCCAGCCATAGTTACGGTAAATTTCCTCACATGCCTTTTGGCTTTTCCACATTTTATTTTTTTCTGCTGGCAACATTTCCCTTTCTTTTGTTAGGTTGATGATAACATTGATGATGAGGGTGATAATGCTAATGTTGACTGAGCATCTCTGTACAGGAGGGGAAGCTGAGGTAAGAGAAAGAAACCGTCCCATGCAGCCAGCATGTGTGAGCCAAGCTGAGACTCAAAAACAGACGTGTCTAATGACAGAGAACCTAGCTTACTCACTGAGCACAGGCTCTTAAAGTGTGACTTACAGACCACTTGCATTAGGATCATGGGGAGGGGATCTCAAGTCTGTATTTTAACAAGTTTCCTAGGTGATTCTTAAGTGCATCACAATGTGACGAGCACAGCATTAACATTATGTGGCCAACTACATCTTCTGGGATGCTCTTTTGGACCTTCAAGTCTAGATTAGGGCTTTTTCTGGATCTCTCCAATCCCTGTGATTATACATCTTACTACTATTTACCCTATACACTATGTAAGCACCTGAACACTTGTCTGTCTCCTTTATTAGTCAATCATCCCTGAAGGTCATGAACAATGTTTCTAGTTCACTGTTTTACAGTCAAAGCCCATCATGTAGTTGGACCCCCATGTATATTTTCTGGATGAGTAAATAACTAATTAATAGAAGCTCTAACTTCGTGAGTTTTACAATGACTTTCATAATTACATTTTCTATGTCTATTGCATGATTTGTATCATTTTCCTCCGGATTCTCCTGTCTTCCTTTCTTTTGCTATGGATCTCTTTGTTCAATTTTTAGTATGCTTGAAGTATGCATCTATCCCCCCATAAACAAAGTTTTTAACATTTATTTTTAGTTTGCCTTATCTTAGGGAATATGGATTTGTCCTATAGGAAGGATATCCTAAAAGATGGCTTTTTTATATGTCAATTTATTCAGGAGCTTTATATTAGCACCTGTAATGACCCTAGTAAGGAATAATCAAAGAGTTCTTACCTTCAAAGGATTTTCAATTTAGTTAAGACCCCAAACTCTATTAAATGGTAAATATATGTAATTCTTTGTTAAATTGCATTATACAGATATATCCATTTATTTAACAAGTATGTATCAAGCACTTAGACTTTCTAGTTACTGCCCAAGTGTCAGAAATCAGGAGTGAACAAGACAGTGTGCATAGAAATTACATTTCAGCTCAGAGAGACAAGACCACAAAACAGACAGACAACACATGAATAAGGCAATTGCAGATAGCAAATGATGGAAGCGATTGAAAGGCTGAAGTGACAGTACCTGGGGTGGAATACTCTTGGATAGGGCAGTCAGGAACCTCTGATGAGGGGAAACTTGAGAGACAGGAAGGGGCAGGATATGTGAAGATTGAGCATTCTAGGTTGAAAACACACACACACACACACACACACACACACACACACACAGACACGCACACACATGCAAGAGTCCTTAGAGGGAGCAAGCTGGGTATGTTCTAGGACATATCTGAAGCATAGTGAGGTGGGGTTGGTGGTGTCAGGGGATGGAAGCTAAGAGGTGTGGCCCAGTCCTGCAAGGTAATAGTGTAAGAAGTTGAGATTTTGTTCTGCATATGTTGTGAAGCCATTGGTGGGATTTTGATAGAATATTAATATGACCTATTGAACTTATTTTTAAAGGTAACTTTCGCTACCCTGAAAAGTGGACTATTGAAAAACAAGAATAGAAGTAAAGAGACAAATTAGGAGGGTGGTCTCAATAATCCAAGTAAGAACTTTTGGCTGGTGATGGAGAGAAGAAGAAAGATTGAGGGTATTTTTGTGGACAGAAGATTTGCTGATGGGTGTTTGGGGCATCAAGGATGACTTCCAGTTCTTTGTTTTGAGAAACTGAGTAGATGATGCTGCCATTTACCAAGACATGGGAGACCATAGGAGAAACATTCTTGCAGAAAATTTAGAAAGGTCTTTTAAAGACATGTGAAGTTTGAGGTGCGTATGTGGTCATCCAAATGGAGAAATCAAATATGTAGTTGGATAATTGAATGGCATTCAGTGAAAAAAATCAGAGCTTGGAATAAAGTTTGGCAGTTACTAACCATAGATGATATTAAAAGCATAGCACAAGATGAAGTTACTCCTGAAAGAGTACAGACGGGAAAATAGAGAACTTGAGAACCCCACCCTGGAACAGGTCAACATATTGAGTTCAAATGGACAATGAGGACCAGCAAAAAGACCAAAGAAGTTAGAGAAGACAATAAAGAAACCCACAAGCTGTCATAGAAACAATAGAAAGAAAGATTTGGATTGGAAACATGGTGGGAACTAGTGAGCAAACCACTTGAGTAGGATCATGAGAATGGGAGCCTCAGTGGAGATCTGAGCCTTCTCTCCAACAAGAACACAGAAGGGTCGGTGCGGAATTGGCCTACAATAGCTTAACAACCTGTTCAGAGGCTAAGAATATGGAGTGATTATGCAACTCTACTGAGAAGTTTTGCTGCAAAGGGGAGCAAAGAAAAGGGGCTCATTTTGGAGGATGCTATGGGGGAAAACATTTCTGGTTGCCTCTCATACTCAGGATGTGGTTAGATGTAGAATTTATCCTGTCTGGATGCCAAAGGTCATGCTGCAAAGAGAATTGTTACGGTCCTCAGAAGCCAAGATGTTAAAACATACTTGATGTGATGTTTCTAATGACGTTGAACTTTCAGTTGCCATCAATCAAGGAATTTCCTAACTAATGTTCATTTTTTTAAAATTTATATTTTCGTCATGTTGTAACACATCCTCTAATCTCAGCTATGTATACAAGAAGGAATTGTATTGCCAATACCCACCATAGATGCTTAATGCATACACATTTGTGCTAGCCATGGGCATGCATCCCTTAAAACACAACCACTGATTAATTCAGATCATCTAAAAGAAAAAAGTTAGAAACAAAGGGACACCCCTGTACATAAATTAGCCCAAAGAATACTCACAATGTACTAAGAGACCCTAATGAGGACTGCAGCCATCTGGCAAACAACCCATTCGATTGAAACAAAAATGTCAACACAAACAAAATATGTGAAGTTGACCATGGACAGCTTGTTGATGGGCACCTATTTAGCTTTAAAGCAGTCTGGCAGATAGATTAAAAAAATCCATCAGACCTGAAAAGCCTTAACAGGATAAATTTCCCCAGGGGGCCTTTCTATATGGTACTTATCATTTTCAGAGCAGTGATAGCTCTGATTGTCTCCAGCATCATTAGCCTAAATAGAGTAATGATGCCAATGTGGGGAATCATCTTAAATACATAATCTGGGGTGTGTGTGTGTGTGTGTGTGTGTGTGTGTGTGTGTGTGCATGCCTGACTGTGTACGTTGCATGGTTTCGGCTCTGCAACTTGTAGGGTTGTGTTAATTTCCATGGCTTCATTAGAGCTTTTTGTACTTGGTAATTATCTTCCTGCTATTGCCAAGTCCCTTCCTGGGAGCACACAGAGGAATGAATGGGCGACCTCGGTGTCCATTTGTGAGGCGTGTGTTCATTGTCCTGAACCTCACCCCAGCATCCATCAGCAGTCACCTTCTGCTAAGAAAGAGATCCTTGGGCAATGTCTTTACCTGATGAAACTGTTTCCATGTTCACTTGGCTTCCTAATTGGACCTCGTACCTTTTGGAGGAAAAAAAAAATTATATATATATATATATATATATATATATATATATATATATATATATATCGGAGTTGCCTCCAGCTTGGCAGAAGCTTAAGTGAGATGTCATACAGATGTGGAGCAATTGATTTGTTTCACACACCACCTACCTTCCTTGAAAATTAAAAAAGCTCACCAACAAAGTGGCAATTGGTCAGGACCTCAGGAGGGCAGAAATACAGAAAAAATTAATTTCAAACTGTGAAACTCAGCCAGCAAGAGCTAATAGCCCCACTCCTGACAGAGTTCATGTTCTGGTAAATGCAACCGAGCTTCTGTGTGTGTGTGTGTGTGTGTGTGTGTGTGTGTGTGTGTGTGTTTCTTCTGTGAAGGCATATGTCCCTTACCCTGATTTCATCACTCTCAGTACATGTACTGAATGTCATGGCCATCTTCCGAACAAAGAGTTTGCAAACCCAGTCCCTCAGTATTGCCTGCTCCAACAGTTCCGCCATGGAGCAGATGAGAATCATTTGCACAGTTCTCCCTAATGGTGGAAACATAATAATTAACCACATCCCCTCAAATGTTGGCTGAATGGCCGGCCCCTAATTTGTATACTTTCTGCAGAGGTTTCAGTGTCTTGTTAAATTTATTGCCACACTAAAGTCACCTTTTAAATTATGGATCATGATATTGGTATGCTGCTAAAAATGTTCACAGCATTGTAATTTTATGCACTGGCAATAAACATGAAAAATGCATTTTGGGGTTGTTTAACATTAAAAATAATGTTTTGGAAAATAAATTTTAGGAGAAATTTAGTGCTGGGGAAAAGGACCATATTCACAGTCCTGGAGACACAGATTCATAATCCAAAGAGTGCATTGGATAGGGAGCAAATGTGCAGCCCGGGTAGGTCAACGCCAGGTACCACAGGGCAATGAACTTCACATAGTTTGGATTTAGACACTAGAGGGACTCACGTCTTCCTGCCAACTCTCATCCATCAAAGGGCTCCCCCTTATTGCTCTCGAAATGGTAGCAGGATTTGCAGGCAATTGGCAGCATTACAACAAATCACCTTGTTCAGGAACAAAAATGATATGGCACAAGTCAGCTTTCCGAAGAGCACTTGAACCTGGTCAGCCAGGGGCAGGTGCTCATGGCCTTAACTTCACCTGAAGAGTTAATTCAATGACTGGTATCATAGCCATGGAATTTGGCTCTACCAACAGATGTATGTCATGTTAATGGGGCCAGTGACCAGCAAAGAACAAGTCCTCTTGAGAGATGTCATGAGTCCGACTACCTAGGTCTGAATCCCATCATATGTCTTACCGAGCCATGTGACCTTGGGCAAGTTACTTATACACTCTGTTCCTTTACTTCCCCATCAATAAAATAGAGGTCATGATAGAACACAATCCCAGGGTCATTTTGAGTATTAAACTAGAAAAGGCATGGAGACATATATGAGCAAAGCACAGAGTAAAGAAATAATAATATTGCTGATGGTGGTGATAGGATGAGCCCATTCCACATTTCATCACATAAAAACTATATAAAACAGATGATTTGAGAAGGAGTAGCCATTGAGCTTAGAAATAATGACTTTATTTTCTATTTTTTCCCCTAAAATTCCATTCATTCTTCAAGAGTTAGCCTAGCAAGAGAGACTCGGCTGTAGAAGAAGAAATTGCTCTCTCATTGAGTATTCCCATTGATTTTACCCAGAATTCTTTTTTTTTTCATTTTACACATCGTAATAGATTTAATTGATTATGTGAGTCTTTAATATCACACTTCAAGCTGCTCTACTCAAGGAAAATAGTTGATTTATCTCTGTGCCCACAGTGCCCACTGTGATCATATGAAGAGTTTATTTACTGTTTTACATGTTCTTTAAATATATTGGGGAAAATAGGAAATTTGAGGTGTTTTAAGGAGTGTCTGATCTTGGCTGAAATTGTTTCTTGGGCCTCCCTAAAATTTGCATTTCCTACAAATTTAAGACACCTGTAAAATCCATTAAGACACCTGGTCCCTCACCACACTAGAGAAGAATATTAATGAAATGACCCCTGTATGAATAGCCTTCTGACCACTGTTGGTTTCCAAGTTTCATTTGGTTTGTCTCTTACCTGTGATTCTTGGAAGCTGAGAGGCAAGTTCACAAGCTCAGATATCCACTAACTCTAGAGAAGAAAAATATGTAGAAATATCCTTATTCATGACACGTATCTAAAGAGCCTGAAACATATTCCAAAATCATTGTGGCTGTGTTTTTATTAAATGATAAAATGAATTAATATAAAGATGTACAGCCTTAACCGGTTTGGCTCAGTGGATAGAACGTTGGCCTGCAGACTGATGGGTCCCAGGTTCGATTCTGGTCAAGGGCATGTACCTTGGTTGTAGGCACATCCCCAGTAGGGGGCGTGCAGGAGGCAGCTGATTGATGTTTCTCTCTCATTGATGTTTCTAACTCTATCCCATTCCCTTCCTCTCTGTAAAAAAAATCAATAAAATATATTTTAAAAATATATAAAGATGTACAAATGATATAAATGCCATAAAATGGAAATCTTGATAATTGGGTATTGCACCATGTGAAAAACAATGGCTATGTCACACCCCAAAGTAGGTGGAAGGTGGTTTCACACAACGGGTCTCAAATTTCAGCATGCTGAAGAATGGTCCATGAACATTGTATGGAATTCAGATTTCTGATACCCATCCTCAGAAATTGTTTCAGGGGGTGGCGGTGGAGCCTGGGGAAATTTTGAGCATGCACAACCTATATATGTTATTTATAAGTTTTATTCATGTACTGCTATGCAATGCCATACACATTATTAAAATTCACAAAATAGAAATCATATAAGTATATATGACCATAGATAAGTTCTTCTTATTATTTATACACCCCCAATTGATCTTCTTGGACACCTCCTGGGGTAAATGTACCCATTTTGAGGATGAGTGCTCCAAACATGTGTTTTTCAGATTTTAATGTGCATATAAGTAGCCTGGAAGTGTTGTTTAAATATAGATTCTGATTTAGTAGGTCTGAGGTTAGAGATTATTTTTCTAAGAAGCTCCTAAATAATGCTGATACTCCGGGTCTGGGAACTACACTTTAGATAGTACGGATCTATGCAGTAGCTTCTCTGTTTCTGACCTAAATCCCAATGAAAACTGACCTTTTAACTGGTCAGGGTTTTGTGTAGATGGTGCGGAGGGGCTGAAGACTATTATCCAGCGTCTCCTCAAAACTTCAATCCAGAAGACTTTCTGTAATTCTCCTTTTGAGTTGCACTAACGTGAAACAAGTGAAAAGCACCCTAGAAAAACCTCCCCCATCCCTAGCCCTTTATGTACTTTCAGGAAGGGTTCTTTCCGCTGATCTCTTGAATTAACA
Organism: Myotis nattereri; assembly: GCF_964212035.1. Lineage (NCBI taxonomy): Eukaryota > Metazoa > Chordata > Mammalia > Chiroptera > Vespertilionidae > Myotis > Myotis nattereri. The sequence goes on along the minus strand of NC_138083.1, from coordinate 10,587,548 downwards.
AGACAGTGCTCCCTGAAGTCATAAACAATAACTTTCCTGGATGCAACAGTGGGCAAGATTATTCTCCCTGATTAAGCCTTTGACAGGAGGCATCTTTGCAGCAAGCATCATGCCAGGTTTTATTAGTAAATTGGCCCTACGAAGTTTTCCTTACCTACAGATGCCCTAGCTCAGCAATCCTTCCCATAGATTGGAATGAACACATTGAAGAATGTCATGCTTGACGGTACCAGGAACAATAATTAGACAAATTTACAAATCATAAAGGGATACATGGGACGCACTAATCTGTAGAGATTATTAAGTGGAAATAGAAACTTAAATAATTAATTCTTAAAATCATCCCAAGAAGGCTACATTTTTTCCTGATGTGCAGACACTGCAATTAGGTTCCTGTGACAGCCTATTTCAGATGAAACAGGAATTCTTCAATGTGCTTATTTAATAGAGCCGGAACACGTTATAAGGAGTGATTTCATTACCGCACCCTTCCAATCTGAATGAAATCAGAACTCCAGATGATGCTGCCTTTTGAGTAATCCCACAGCATGCCATGGACCAAAGACAGGGAGCGTATAGTCCATAAGATTTGATGTGCATGAAAATTAACACCAGGCATCCTCTTAATGTGTTTTAGTAAAACAGGGAAGCATTATAATTTTGCATTAGTCACCTGCATGTCACTTATAAGTCATCCCTAAAAAGCAGCAATATCCTTTGTGAACACTGGAAATCATGGAGTAATATACACTAGCAGTGACCAAAGTTCCTTTGCTTAAAAAATTAGCATGTACTAATTACCCTGCCCAATTTGAAAGGCCCTCCCTACCAATGGTGCTGTCTATTGGAAACTCCTAGAGAGCACACAAGAGCCTTTAGAGAGGCTGCTGTTTTGGTGTCCGATGACCTAAGCCTAAAACAGCTTAATCACATGGGCAGGTCCTGTAGACGTCTTGTAGATTCACTTCCTGTGGTGCAATGGGGAACATGTAGTTATTGTCCTGAAAGATGAGATTCAAATACAATTTATTTTAAAGAGTTTAGCACAAGGGCACTCGATAGAATAGTAATGTGTTAGTTTCCTTCTAGATTCTGCTTTAAACTCCCTTGTGTTACTTATATAAGGAATTATTCCTATTATTTCTCTCCAAGATTGTGTTGAGAATTCAATATTACTCAAAAGGGAAATCATTTTGGTTAGAGCTTCCAATGTTCATTAAGACACATAAACAGTGAGTTAAGTTAGTACATGTAGATAAAACAGAATTCTTGAAAAGTCCTTGACAGGGATGAGGAGGGGTGAGAAACAGACCAAGCAGGGAGAGGGAGATGTCACAGAGTGTTAACCAGATAAGACCCACTGACCTGCAGACCAGGTGAGTCCACAGGACGCCTGGCCTCTGATGGAGCAGAAAGAACAGAGGTCTCCTTATAGTGGGACTCCTATTGCCCATCTGACCTCTCTTAGTGTCATTGGCAGTGGGGCCCCTCTCTTACTTTTTGATGTGAAAATTAGAACATACTCATTTGCAAATGAGGTCAGGAGAAACTGAAGGAGCCACAAAACATTGGAGGAGGTCAGTTGCACATTGGCCCAAGAAAACATTAGAAAAACAGTCTACAACAATGGAAAGGAATGTGCTTTTGAGTATCGAATGGCACTTTGTGTGCCTCCCGCTGACTTCTGTGATGAAGGAGTAAACCAAGTGGTTTGCACACCTGCTTTGTCTAATCTGAGCCTTGGAGTGTCCACCTTCAGAGAGGGAGCTGGAACAAAGTAGAACCCACACCTGCAGCCCCTGAGAAGCAGCCTGATAGCTACGCCGTTGTCATACAGACAACTGATATTCAAATATTTGATGATATTGTCATCAGGACACAGTGTCATTTATGCCTCTAAGACAGTGTTTTTGAAATTCTCTTTTGTTAAACCTCATGATGCTAATAGGCATGACACACTACCAATAACAACAACAAAATTCATAATTAAACAAGTTTAGGAACTGCTGCTTTCTATAGCTTAATATTAGATATTCCTTTTATCAGCATATCGAAAGATCTGAGAAGTTCTGCCCTAAAATAACATGTTTAGATTTTACTTTTTGTCAAGACTTTCCAAAATACAAATAAGCACAGAACACAATTGTAAGAAACCACTAGCTTTCATTTATGGGGGACTTGTTTCTCCTGCTCATTCCTACTTCCCTCTCCCTTTCTCTGTTCTTTCTTTTTCCCTTCCCTCTAGCCCTCTTTCCCTTCCTCCCTCCCCCCACCTCTCTCTCACTTCATCCCTCCCTCCTCTCTCCATAATTTCTCTACATTTTAAGGGTTGGGAGAGTCAGCCCTGTAATGTCTATTCTTACCAGTACAATTTACACTGGAAAACTCTGCATTTGGAAGGGATTACTGAACTTGGAGCCTTAATAAATCAAGCCTTTTGGACTTCACTGTACTGGTAATCATTTTAAGTATCTTCTTCCATACAGAATTCTGATGGGGAGGTGCAAGGAGACATCCAACCATATATCATATCTGCCCAAATATATATGAAGTGTAACGTTGTCTCTTGTCCAAGGTACTTATTCCCTTTATAAGTGAAAGACAGAACCGGGGCCAGGAGTTGGGCTCTTCAGAAAGAATTGGAAAATAGGGAATGAGGTTGGATATGCTGAAAGTCCAGCTGTGCAGAGGTGCCAGACACTTGTTTTTATTTGATATTGGCTGCTGATTCTGGGGTGAGCTAAGTTAATTTTTTAAGTAAGATTTTTATTTTAGAAAAAAAAAATTATTTTAGAAAAGTTGTGAAGATAATAGAGAATGTTCTTATAGACCCTACACCCAATTTCCCTATCATCTGACATTAGTGTATATGTAATTGTTCACAATTAATGAACCAATAGTGACACATTTATATTAACTAAAGTCCATAGTTTAACAAAAGTCCCTCAGTTTTTCCCCAATGTCCTTCTTCTGTTCCAGGATCCCACCCTGAATGCACTAACTCAATTGTCATGTCTCCCCAGGTTTCTCTTGGCTGTGACAGTTTCTCAGACTTGCCTTGTTTTTGACGACCATAGCAGTTTTGAGGAATACTGGTTAGGTGTTTGGCAGGATGTTCTCCAACATTTTTAAAAATGTTTTTTTTCTTCTCTTCATTAGACTGGGGTTATGTGTTTTCAGGAGAAAGAGACCACAGAGGTGAAGTGTCATTTTCATCACATCAAGCCAAGAGTCAAGCATCAACCCAACTTCTTGCCGTTGATACTAATCTTGAAATTTGGCCGAGGCTGTGTTTGCCAGGTTTCTAGACTGTAAGGTTACTCTGCACCCACTTTCCATACCAGCTTCTTTGGAAAGCTATCACCCTGTGTAGCCCAAGGCCAAGGAGTGAGAAGTGTTGCCCCACCTCCTTGAAGGCAAAGTATTTATATAAATGGTTTGGATTCTTCTGCATCAAAGATTGGTCAACTTATCCCCATTTATGTGTGTATGTGTATATTTATCCTTCCAGTCATTTATTTATAGCAGATGGATATTTATTTTGCACTTTGGGTTATAATCCAACATTACTTTCTTCATTTTGTTGTCCAATGTGTTTCAGTTTTGGCCATGAGGCTCGATCAGGCTAGAGTGGGAGTAACCCCCATCAAGCTGGGATAGGGTTCTGACAAAGTCTTCTCCAAGAGAGTAAGCTGTGGTAATGAAGAACATGCTGCAGTTAGGAAGCACATTGGCTTCCTTCACAATGACCCTATTCTCTTCCCCCTGCCAGAGCCAGGAGAGGATCTTTCTCAGAACACCAGGATCTCATGGTATTCCTGCCAGTTTTTGGCTTCTGCAGCTTTTTCTTAGGGGTAAGGAGATCTCATCTCTAACTGTGAATCTGCCTGTCTCTCTAGATTTTACGGTGCTCATTTGTCCTAGGAAGTCTTTTTCTTATGTGTTTCAAAAATGGGTTGGTTTTCAATTTGCCCAAGTTTTTCTTGCTGTAAAATTTGGGATGATGATTTCCAAGCTCTTTACATATCAAAGCTGAGGTTGGAAGTCAAGGTAAGTGTTTCTAAAATGAATTTAGCTTTGCTAAACATAAAAAAAAAATGATCATGCAAGAGGAGATGGGTTTGTGAGAATGAACTTCTCACACTCATTAGCACAGGATGCCATGTGCCACTAAAGACGGTAGATCAGTAGTGTTGCTTTACTACCGACTGAAAAATCACAGAAATGGCGAAGGAGGGACCATATCTCTATGGCTGTAGCTCTTTCAGAAGAAAATGGGTAACTCTGCATCCTGGCTGGGTTTCAAATAAACCTGAAGGCAGGTGATGCAGCTTGATGACCTTTGGTAGCCCCGTTGACTGATACCCCAGCCTGGCATTCTGGGAAAAGACACTGGCCTTGGGTCAGTTAAGAGGATGTCGCCACATGTTGCTCCTCTGAATTTGCTCTGCCTGTTGAAGGAGACAGAGTGATATATTTGAAACAAAACATGGAGTATAGAAATTTCCTAGAAAAAAAATGTTACTTTGTGTTTGGGAAGAGTATGGTATTAAATGTAGTGATCATTTTATTATGGCAGCATGATGATGGAGATATTTCCCAGGCTCCAGTCCTTTGCAAACTATTTTCCTTTTTTTCCACATCCACATGCCTCTTATACTGGCAGTCCCTAAATTTCTTCTAAGTTTCTTCTAAGGCTGTTTAAATTCAAATATACTTATTTAAATGTGACATCATACCTCAAGATTTTGATTTTCTAGTTAAATGGCTGATTGTACATTTTCTATATCTATACTAATAAAAGGGTAATATGCTAATTAGACCAGGAGACCTTCCGGACATCCTTCTGGACAAAGCCATGGTGGTGAGGCCAAGACAGAGGTGGTTAGGGGTGATCAGGCCAGCAGGGGAGGACAGTTGGGGGTGAGCAGGCCAGCGGGGGAGGGGGGGCAGTTGGGAGCAAGCAGGCTGGCAGGGAGGCATTTAGAGGTGATCAGGTTGGTAGGCACAGTGGTTAGGGGTGATCAGGCAGGCAGGCAGGTGAGCAGTTAGGAGCCAGTGGTCCTGGATTGTGAGAGGGATGTCCAACTGCTGAGTTAGGCAGTCAGACATCCCCGGAGGAGTCCCAGATTGGAGAGGGTGCAGACCAGGTTGAGGGATACTTCTTCCTGTGCATGAATTTCATGCACCAGGCCACTAGTATGTAAATAAATATATAACTGCTAAGGCAAATTCCACTCATAGACTTACTACCTAAATATCATCCAGTATTATAACAGTGATACCAAATTTAGGAAGACATGAGTGTTAGCAGATTTTTTAGTTGAGAACAGGCTTGAAAATGGAATACAAGGCAGACAGGTTTTGATGGGTAGAGACAGTGATCGGGAAAAAAGTTGTATTATTGATAGTAACATGCTTGATTGGAGCTTGTATGTCTTGTAGAGAGCTGAGTTGAGGTTACCTGTCTGAATGGGATCAGTGTTAAGCTATCCCTTTTTATATGCAGAAAAGTCACAAAAGGGAGACATGAGTATACTTAATTTTCTTTAGGATTTTGCCTAAAGCTTCTCATGCTCACTGGTCCTAGGACACTTGTTAAGAACCTGAAAACCTCTTCCTGTTACAACAAAGATAGGCAGGAATGGGGAGTAAAAGCATAAAGAGATTTTTGTTAGGGTTTTTTGCTCTTTTTTGTTTGTTTGTTTTTCAAAACTGGGCTCTAGGCTCAATTATGTGTGGGCTATTGGTTCTCCTGATAGAAAACATGAGTTACCAATAATCTGTGGTCTCTATTTCTTTCCATTCAGTAATTATTTATTGAGCACCAGCCATCCTTAGATTCTGTGATAAGTGCCAATTACACAATGGTGAAAAAGGCAGATGTGGTTGTCCACACTGTCTTGGAGGTTATAGTCTAGTAAAAAAGACTAAATTAGTCTTTTCTTTTAAGATAACATGCCAAGGTCATGTTCCAGATCCAATATTTTTTTCATTAAACCACTAGAAATGGTAAAAAACAAAACATATTTTTTAAAGAAATGAAATATGTGGCCTCACATAAAGATAAGAAACAGTCTGTTCTTGAGACTAGATTTCCATCACCAGTGTGTTCTCTACCCAGAGATGGGAAAAGCAGAGGTGAGAGAGAACCCAGAACCAGAGGACAAAGTGATCCATTGGAGTACCAGGTCAAGATGGTTGTCCCTGCAACCTACCTTCTAAACCAGGCCCAGAAAGGGAGGCATATACCTGCAGGTAAGAGCAGACACCGTGGAAGTTTGACTCAGAGTGACAGGAAGACATACAGCCCTTACGTTCAGAGGAGCAGCTGTGAAAATGCCTCCACTCCCCACACTCTCACAACGATTAAAGCTACAACTTCAGGTTCCATATCAGTGGGTGACACAAACATGAAAAACCTCTAGTACAAAAACAGAGCACCTGAGGAAGGCTGAACCCATAAAAGACAAGCAGAACCTATACTTGAAAAAAAAAAGAGGAGTGACTAGATCAATGAAAAAATGGTACAAAACCATCTTAGTGAAGAAAACGAGGGAAGACTATTCCAGGTAGAAGGAATAGTATATGCAAAGGCCCAGAGACAAGAGTAAATTCAATGTCCTCTTTGTGCATCTAGAGTAGAAAACATGAGGAGACAGTCAAGAAATGATGTTAGCATTATAGACAGAGATTAGTTTTTAGGTCTTTTAAATATTGTTTAAAATTTAGACTTATCCTGGGACAACAATATGTAACTTAAGGGTTTTAATTTTAAAAATGAGGATGATCTTGATTGACTCATAACAGATCAGAGGTGAGCCAAAGTTTTCTGTGAAGGACCCTCTGGAGAGCATTTCAGGTTTTTGGGACTATAAATTCTCTGTACAACCATACAACTCTGCCATCATCATAGGATGGAAGCAGCTGTGAACAATACATAAATGAGTGAGCATAGAAATGTTCCCCAAAACTTTATTTACAAAAGCAGGTGGTGGGCCAGATTTGGCAAAGGAGCCATACTTTGCTAACCCCCTATACAGAGGCAATAAACCAGGAAGGAAAAAAGAAGATAAACTTAACTCAATGGCTTTAACTTAACGGATGAGACAGAAATCTTTTTTTACATTCATTCTTTTTCTTCTTTACTGAATCTGAACAGACTGGCATCAGAAAGGTTGGGAACATGTTTATAATTTTTATTTTATATGCTGACAGGTTTAAAGTGGCGGAGATCCTGAATTCTGTATCTCAGCCTCATTCTCTCCTGTCACCCCAGTCAGGCCTCTCTCTCACTGAGGCCTAAATGGCTACTCCAGCTACAGGTCAGACCAATTATTTCCTAAATGGTTTGTATCCACCTGCACGTCAAATGTGCAGCTTTGGGGGATGGTTAACAGTGCCTAGCACTCATTGCACTGCACCCATCCATTACTCCAGCATCACATAAGTCTGCTCAATTAAAGAGCCCTTGAGCACACAGCCATGCATACCATGTATTACCCTGCCACAGGGCTAGTCACATGTCTGATGCTCAGGGTCCTTTCTGCTGAGCAATGCACTTCACCCTCATTTAAAATTAACTTACAAAAAGCATCAACAACATTCTTAAAGTGAATCTTTCCATGCCCACCCATATCTCTGCCTTAGAGAAAGTGATTTGAAATAGCTTCTCTTCTCTCTGAAGTTTCATTTTTAAATTTCCAAGAGTATTCAGATGATCACCAGGTCTGGGGGAAAGTGGCAGTTAGAGACGGCCTCTTAAATTCTCCCAATTCTCTCAAAGTATCAAAATGATTATAAAACTAGTAATATTAGTTAAAACTTACTGAATGCTTACTCAAAACTTTAAAAAATATGGCATTTAATTGACACAGAAAAACCTACCATGGAGTTACTATTGTATACCCAAGGAAAATGAGGAGTTGGCAGAGGCAGGCCTTGGCCTCTGGGCCTCTGACTCCAAAGTCAGGCTGTGCCCTGTGTACAGCGCCTTCCCACACCAACCCCCACTCCTACTGCAACCTCACCCGCCAGGTTACCTCATTGCTGATAGGATAATTAGACAATAATTACAAAAGTGATCTTTTGTTTCTGTATCAAACCTTCAGCGTCACACACACACACATTGTCACACTCAGCCAGATGAGGCTGGTTAAAATAGACGTGAAAAGAAGTTGAAAAGAAAATAACAATTTTAAAGCTGAGAAAACGTGTTCACAGCCTCATGGGTAGAAGCAAGCAGAGTTGGGTCTCAATCATGGCTCTCTACTTCAGGTGCACTGCTCCTCACTCTTCCTCAGGGGTTCCCTTTTCCAGGTCACCTGATGTCTTCCTCAGATAAAACACAAATGATTTCAGAAAGCCCTTGAGTGAGTCGAAAGGTGGGCAAGATCCCTGGGGCTAGGGAAACTTCTGGACTCCAGACCACAGGCCCTGCTTATTTGAAGAGCTGATCTTAGTTTCAGAACCCATTTAACGTACTGTCTAAATATTCTAAAAGAAATATCAGGACATATTTTTATATATTGAGTTTTATATATTAAATCTCTCTATATACACATACGTACACATACATATCTGGCAAAGATTTTTTTCTGGAACCCTTAAAAAGTTATGCCATGACACTAAGAGGGATAGACAAATTAAAAGCATCTATATCCTATATAATAAAAGCCTAATATGCTAAGTGTACAGTCATCCGGTCAGCCATTCAACCAAAGTATAATATGCTAATGATATGCTAAGGCCGCTCAACCGCTCGCTATGATGTGCACTGACCACCAGGGGGCAGATGCTCTGACTGGTAGGTTAGCTTGCTGCTGGGATCTGGTCAATTGGGACTAAGTGAGATGAGCTGGACACTCCCTGGAGACCTCCTGCAGTCCCTACCCTGCTGGCCTACCTTCCACATCCCTCCCCAGCCCCAATTGTGCACCGGGGGGGGTCCCTTGGCCTGGCCTGCACTCTCTCACAATCCGGGCTGAGGGACCCCCCCCCCCAACACACACACACACACACACACACACACACACACACACACACACTGAGTGCACGAATTTTGTGCACTGTGCCTCTAGTAATTATATATTTAGACTTGTGATTCAAGCATCATGGTGTAGGCTGGAGTGACTGGATTACAGAATTGAGGTCGAGTCTGTATTTGGAATCTCCCTATTCCAAATACAGGGTCTGTGGTCTGGGAAAACAAACCAGCAAACAGACTTCAGGCTCTGTTGGAGCCTCCCAGGAATTTCTGAAACTTTGCAAGCCCTTTCCTCTTGTCTCCCAACACTTCACACAACTCCTATCACCTACTGCAAATAGTAGGTGTGAAACCGAACAGCAAACCAGGGGGGAATGCTGACAAAATAAAGTTTTTATGCCAAATTCTATTTTTTAAAAGTGACTCTCATCATTTCTCACATTTCAAATCTTTCTTTAAGCCTGCCCCTCCCAGAAGCTTCCCTTAAGCTGGTCTTCTCTGAAGTGTGAGCTCCCAGGGAGTTCTGGGAGGGCTCGGATTCGTGCATCAGGTGCAGCTCTCCCTGGGAGAGTGAGAATGTCCACAGTCTTTTCTGAGCTCTGGGATCCCCTGATTTTCCAATCTTCATAGCCACTGACCACTTCCATAGAACGCTTTATTAATTCCAGGGAACTACTGTTTGCAGAACATGCTCTGGGAAATGTTGGAGTGTAGGATAATGTCTGGACCACTGAAGATAAGCCTCGGATGATTCACTTATCTGGAATCCTCCAGCCTCTCTAAGCTCATCGCTCAACTGACTTTCCCTTTCGTTTATCTGTGTCTTTTGGTAGTGAGCTCCTTGTAGATTTCAGGTACACAAACTTATACCTTGTGCCTCTAAGGCTTGCTCATGGCCACTTCTGCCTTCTGGCAACAGAGCCTTGGCTAAGCCATGTAGGGTTAGGCTCAGTTGGTTCATCTGTAAAATGGAGGATTTGGTGAACAAATGAACTTTAAGATCCCTTCATACTCCATCTTATACACATCTTGTGATTTTCTTCTCTCCCATAGTCCTTGGGTGTTTTATTTTCTTTCTCTAAGCCCTCCTGCTTTATCTGCAAAGTGGGGGAAATAGCATAATGCACATTGTAGGATTCTATGAGGATTCTGTGGAATGAGGAAGGTGAAGATGACTAGTATGGTTATCAGTAGGACTCAATGAAAATTAATAATAAACTCAATCTACCACTTATAAGAAAGTTATTCCAGCATTACCTAGGGTTGGTCTTGCTTGAAATTGATACATCCTCTGTGCTCTCTGGCTTTGAAAGCCTTTTACTGATGTAAAAATAACACTTAAAATGTTCTTAACAGTGTAGTTCAAAGAATGTTAATGGACTCTGAGGCCGAATAAAGAGAAGCTCAATTGCTGTAAACTTAATGTTTAAACACCTTAAATAAATGTGTTTTCCCTAATGGCAGAGAGTCAACTCCCATCAGAATCTTGAAGGGAAGAATGTGGCAAGACATATATCATGGTTTCCCAGGAAACTGGGCAGAGGAACCTGAAGACCTGTTAAGTGAGACGACTTTGAAAATAACTTTTGTACAGAAAAGACTCACTTTACAATGTGGTTTTCCTCCATGATCTTAGTTGGTACTCAAGAGACAGGTATGGGAGATGGAAAAGTATTATCAATACCTTTGGATGTGCCTCAACTCAGTATGCCAAGGGCCAGACCTGCCATCTTCCACTTGCAGACTGGACCCTCTCCTGTCTCAGTGCATGACTCCACTGTCCAACCAGTTCCCTGGGCCACATAAGTAGAGTCACCCTCCTCTGCTCTTTCTTCTTTACTTTTCTCACTTTCAATCAATCCTCCAGCCCCCTTGAGTCCATCTCTAAAATCTCTAAATCCAGGGAAAAAAGGGTGGCAGAGTAGGTGGATGCTGCACGGACATGCTCCCCCAAAAAAGCTGGAATTATAACTGAAATATGGAAAGGTTTCCTGAATAATCAATAGAAAATTCATAGGAGAGGATCCTGATACCCAAGGACAAAAGGTGGAGACCACATAGAGACTGGTAGGAGGGGTGGTGAAAGGGCTGGCCAGGCACCCAAAGACCAGAACTAAAGTCCCAGAGAGCTATCTCATCTGTGCGGGGGTGCCACTGAGAACTTTGGGATCTAATACTTAACCGGGTCTCCCTAGAAGAGAGCACTAAATCTGAGGAGGGTACCCACATAACATCTAGCTGTGAAAAGCAGCAGAGTGCTGACTACAAGAGAGTGGCAGCTGAAAGTTTGGGGACCCTCTTGAAGGGTCAATGCACAAAAATTCCCTGTGGAGCTACCCACCTTGTGCTCTGGCAGAGGGAGGGTGAAGTGGAATGGAGCTGTGAGAACAGAACCCAGGACTTGGGATTCAGGGGATAGAGCTCAGAAGGCAGACACCCCAAGTTTCTTGGGCTGAGTCATTTCCTCACACAATGGAGGACATCTTTCCCACATACACATTTGTCTTGCCTCAGGGGAAAGACAGTTGACACACCCTATTGGAAACCACCTTGCCCTCAGGCAACTTAAGAGATTCAACATAACAATTAGCCTCCAGGGAGAAGCAACTGCCCCACCCTATTAACAAAAAAACTCTTGTCACACCTGAGGATGATTGCCTGGGGCTATTCAAGTCAATCCTATTAGTCTGTACACAGAGGTGGTCTCTGGATGCTTTGAGTCTTTGCCTGATCCAATGAGTCAGAAACAGCCTTTAACACTGTCCTGCACTAGAGATTGACAGGTGTAGAGGATCTACCTAAAACATAGTCACAAACCCAAACAGACAACCAAAATGAGACAAAGAAACAACCCTCAAATGAAAGAACTAGAGAATTCTCCTGAAGAAGAGATAAATGAAGCAGAAAGAAGAGATTTATCTGAAACAGAGTTCAGAGTAATGATAGTAAAAATGCTCAACAGTATGAAAAAAGATATAGTAACTATGAAAAAAGAACAGTCTGAGATAAAGAATGACATAACACAAATAAAGAATATGTTGGAAGGAATACACAGCAGATGGGGGAAACTGAGGATCAAATCAGTGAATTAAAAGACAGAGTTGAAAATATCACTCAATCAGAGAACTAAAAAGAAAAATAACAATTATAAAACAGGAGGACAGCTTAAGGGATCTGTGAGACAATGCAAAACATAACAATATTAGAATAGCAGGTGTACCAGAAGAGGCAGAAAGGGAGGAAGGAATAGAGAAGGTGTTTGAAGAAATAATGGCAGAAAACTTCCCTAACCTGGTAAAGGAAAAAGTCACACAAGTTTAGGAGTCAAGAGAACCCCAAACAAGAAAAACCCAAACAGACCCATGCCCAGACACATCATAATTAAAATGCCAAAAATCAAAGACAAAGAGAGAAACTTAAAGGCAGCAAGAGAAAAGAAAACTGTTGCCTACAAAGGAGTTCCCATAAGACTGACACCTGATTTCTCATCAGAAATTCTACAGGTCAGAAGAGAATGGTATAAAGTACTCAACATAATGGAAAGCAAGGATCTGAGACCAAGATTACTCTATCCAGCAAGGCTATCATTCAAAATAGACAGTCAAATAAAAAGCTTCCCAGACCAAAAAAGAAAAAAGAAAAAGAAAAAGAAAGGCTAAAAATGTTTCTCATCACCAAGCCAGCATTACAAGAAATGCTAAAGTGATTTCTCTAAGGGATTGCTGAGAAGAAGAAACAGAAAGAGAAACCTAGCTATACAGAATTAAAATGGCTACAAATAAGTACCTCTCAATAATAACCCTAAATGTAAATGGATTAAATGCTCCAATCAAAAGGCGTAGGGTAGCTGAATGGATACAAAAACATGACCCTACTATATGCTGTCTACAAGAGACCCACTTCAGAACAAAAGACACACACAGGATGAAAGTAAAAGGATGGAAAAGAAAAAAAAAGCTGGAGTAGCAATACTCATATCCAACAAAATAGACTTTAAAATGAAGGACATCACAAGAGACAACAAAGGTCACTACATAATACTAAAGGGATCAATCCAACAAGAGTATATAATCCTGGTAAACATATATGCACCCAATATAGGTGCACCTAAATACATATGTATAACTTCTAGAGGAATTTAACGTAGAGATTGATCACAATACCACAATACAGTCATAGTAGGGGACTTTAACACCCCTATGGCTTCACTGGAAAGATCTTCCAGACAAAAACTTAACAAGGAAACAGAGACTCTAAAGGAACACTGGATCAGATGGATTTAATAGACATTTATAGAACATGTCACCCCAACACAGCAGAATATACATTCTTCTCAAGTGCACATGGATCATTCACAAAGATAGACCACATGTTAGGAGATAAAACAAGTCTCTACAAGTTCACAGAATCATATCAAGAATCTTCTCAGATCACAGTGGAATGAATTTAGAAATCAACTACAGTAAAAACAACCAAAAACATTCAAACATATGGAGGCTAAATAACATGTTATTAAACAATGAATGGGTTATCAAAGAGATCAAGAAAGAAATAAAAAACTTCCTGGAAACAAATGAACACACAACAACCCAAAATATCTGGGACACAGCAAAAGCAGTCCTGAGAGGGAAGTTCATAGCACTACAGGCATATCTAAGAAAACAAGAAAAATCATCAATAAACTATTAAATCTACAATTTAAAGAACTAGAAAGAGAACAACAAGAAAAGCCCACAGTAAATAGAAGGAAGGAAATAATAAAGATTAGAGTAAAGCCGAAACCGGTTTGGCTCAGTGGATAGAGCGTCGGCCTGCGGACTGAAAGGTCCCGGGTTCGATTCCGGTCAAGGGCATGTACCTGGGTTGCGGGCATATCCCCGGTGGGAGATGTGCAGGAGGCAGCTGATCGATGTTTCTCTCTCATCGATGTTTCTAACTCTCTATCTCTCTCTCTTCCTCTCTGTAAAAAATCAATAAAATATATTTAAAAAAAAAAAAGATTAGAGTAAAAATAAATAACATAGAGACTAAAAAAACAATACAAAAAAAATCAATAAAAGCAAGAGCTGATTCTTTGAAAGGATAAGCAAAATTGATAAACCATTAGACAGACTCATCAAGAAACAAAGAGAGGCCGAAACCGGTTTGGCTCAGTGGATAGAGCGTCGGCCTGCGGACTGAAAGGTCCCAGGTTCAATTCCGGTCAAGGGCATGTACCTGGGTTGCGGGCACATCCCCAGTGGGAGGTGTGCAGGAGGCAGCTGATCGATGTTTCTCTCTCGTCGATGTTTCTGACTCTCTATCTCTCTCCCTTTCTCTCTGTAAAAAATCAATAAAATATATATTAAAAAAAAAAAGAAAAGAAACAAAGAGAGAGTATCCAAATAAATGAAATTAGAAACGAAAGTGGAGAAGTAACCACGGACACCACAGAAATACAAAGTATTGTAAGAAAATACTGTGAATGACTATATGCAAGCTGGACAATGTGGATGAAATAGACAAATTCCTAGAAAAATGCAATCTCCTAAAACTGAATCAGAAAGAATAAAAACAATCAGAATAGGCCAATAATAACCAATTAAATAGAAGCGGGGGGGAAAAAAAGAAGAAGAAAAATAAAAACTCCTACCAAACAAAAACCCAGGTCCAGATGGCTTCACAAGGGAGATTTCCCAAACATTCAAAGAAGAACTAACACCTGTACTCCTCAAACTATTTCAGAAAATTCAAGAGGAAGGAATACTTCCAAACTCTTTTTATGAGGCCAGCATTATCCTAATTCCAAAACCAGATAAAGAAACTACAAAGAAAGAGAATTACAGGCCAATATCCCTGATGAACATAGATGCTAAAATCCTCAAAAAAATATTAGCAAGTTACATCCAGCAATACATTAAAAAGATCATACACAATGATCAACTGGGATTTATTCCAGGATGCAAGGTTGGCACAATATTCACAAATCAATAAACGTGATACATCACGCAAACAAATTGAAAGACAAAAATCACATGATCATATCAATAGATGCAGAAAAAGCATTCAACAAAATCCAACACCCATTTTTGATAAAAACTCTCAGCAAAGTTGGAGTAGAGGGAGCATATCTCAACATGATAAAGGCCATATATGACAAACCTACAGCCAACATCATACTCAATGCGCAAAAACTAAAATCATTTCCCTTAAGAACAGGAACAAGACAGGGATGCCCACTTTCACCACTCCTGTTCAACATAGTACTGGAAGTGCTAGCCATAGCGATCAGACAAGAAGAAGAAGTAAAAGGCATCCAAATTGGAAAAGAAAAAATAAAACTCTCATTATTTGCAGATGACATGATATTGTACAAAGAAAAGCCCAAAGACTCCATCAAAACTTACTAGACTTAATAAATGAATTTGTCAATGTAGTAGGATACAAAATTAACCCAGAAATCCAGGGCTTTTTTTTATACACCAATAATGAATTCACAGAAAGAGAAACTTAAAAAAAATTCCATTTACCATTGCACCAAAAAAATTAAGATACCTAAGAATAAACTTAACTAAGGAGGTAAAAGACCTACACTTGGAAAACTACAGGACATTGAAAAAAGAGATAGAGGAAGACATAAACAGATGGAAGAATATACCGTGTTCATGGATTGGTAGAATCAACATCATTAAAATGCCCATACTATCCAAAGCAATCTATATATTCAATGCAATCTCCATTAAGATACCAACAGAATATTTTACAGATCTAGAACAAACTCTCCAAAAATGCATATGGAATTTTAAAAAACCCCAAATAGCTGTAACAATCCTGAGAAAGAAGAATAAAGTTGGAGGGATCACAATACTGGATACAAAGCTATATTACAAGGCCACTGTTCTCAAAACTGCCTGGTATTGGCACAAGAACAGACATATCGACCAATGGAACAGAACAGAGAACACAGAAATTGACCCAAGCCATTATACTCAATTAATATTTGACTAAGGAGGGAAGAGCATACAATAGAGACAAAATAATCTCTTCAATAAACGGTGTTGGGAAAATTGGACAGATATATGCAAAAAATTAAACTATATCACAAACTTACACCATACACAAAACTAAACTCAAAATGGATAAAGGACTTAAACATAGATAGAAAACCATAAAATCTTATAAGAATCCATAGGCAATAAAATATCAGACATAAGTCGTAGAAATATCTTCACTGGTACAGCTCCTAGGGCAATGGAAACCAAAGAGAAAATAAATAAATGGGGCTACATGAAAATTAAAAGCTTCTCACAGCAAAAGAAACCATCAACAAAACAACAAGAAAGCCCACTGCATGGGAGAACATATTTGCCAATGTTATCTTGGATAGGGTTTAATCTCCAAAATACACAGGAAACTCACACAACTTAACAAAAGGAAGATAAACAATCCAATCAAAAAATGGGCAAAGAACCTAAATAGATACTTTTTGAAATAGGACATAAAGAAGGTCAAGAGATATATGAAAACATGCTCAGCCAAAAATCATCTGAGAGATGCAAATCAAAACAACAATGAAGTAGCATCTCATACCTGTCAGAATGGCTATCATCAACAATTCAACAAACAAGTGCTGGCAAGGATGCAGAGAAAAAGGAACCCTCTTGCACTGCTGGTGGGAATGCAGACTGGTGCAGCCAATGTGGAAAACAGTATGGAGTTTCCTCAAAAAAATAAAAATGGAACTCCCATTTGACCCTGTGATCCCACTTCTCGGAATATATCCCAAGAAATCAGAAACACCAATCAGAAAAGACATATGCACCCCTATGTTCATAGCAGCACAATTTACAATAGCTAAGATTTGGAAACAGCCTAAATACCCATCAGCAGATGAGTGGATTAGAAAATTGGTACATCTACACAATGGAATACTATGCTGCTGTAAAAAAGGAATTCTTACCATTTGCAACAGCGTGGATGGAACTGGAAAACATCATGCTAAGCAAAATAAGCCAGTCGGAGAAAGATAAATATCACATGATCTCACTCATTTGTGGAATATAATGAACAACATAAACTGATGAACAAAAATAGATCCAGAGGGAAAAAATAGTTTAGAATATAATTTAAGTAGTCCTGTTATTTGTAGATTTTTAATATTTCCTACAGCTTTTGTGAAATCATACTATATTAGTGCAGTTTTGCTAATATTATTATACTTAAAATCATTTTTCTTGAAATATTAATGTTTATTGTATGTAATATTATATTTAAGATCATTTTTCTTGAAAAATTGGTGTTTGTTGCATGTAACATTATATTTAAAGTAATTTTTCTTGAGATATTAAGGTTTATTGCATGTAACATTATTCTATTTAAGATCGGTTTTCTTGAAATATTAAAAATAAGAAAAAATAAAAATCTCTAAATCCAGGCTCCTAACCTTCCAGAAACATTGTTTTGAAATCTCCCCCATCCTATTCAATGGTAGTTTCATCCTTTAAGCTGCTTAGACCCCTAACATCGAAATCCACCCTGATTCCTTTCTTTCTCTCATTCTCCATGTCCAGTCCATCATCAAATCCTGATAACTCTCTGTCTTCCAATCTGTACAGAATATGACTTCTGATCCACATGTCCATCACTTCCAACTGGACCTCCAGCACCACTTCTCAGTAACTTCTTAGCTGGTCTTCTGGTTACTGTTGTTGTCTTCCTGCAGAGCGAGCTTTCTCAATTTCAGCACTATTGACATTTGGGTACTGATAATTCTTTATTACCATGGCCATCCTGGGCATTGATGGTATTTAGCAGCATCCCTGGCCTCTACTTACTAGATACCAGGCCCATCCTTCTTCCCCCATCACTTGTGATGCTTGACACCTGACAATGGCTTCCCTGATCCCTCAGAGGAAGGTGCCACCAACATTACTCTGATCCCATTTTCCACCTCTTTCTGCGTTGCTTATGTGTCTTCATCCATGCTGGAATGCTGGGCTTGTTTCTACCGCCCAGCCTTTGCCCTTGCTGCTTCCCCCACCAGGAGAGATTTTCCCCAGACACCCATTTGGTTTGCTCCTTCATTTCCTTAAGGTGGCCCCTCCATATAGTCATATAATACTATATATCGGCCTCAGTGACATTATGCTTTAAAAAAAATTGATGATCAGGGTGTACGTTCCCCAAATATTGCAAGTAACAGGATCATTTGAAAAAAAAGATTGTACGTTATGACCGCCCCCCTTTTTCTAAGAGGAGAACCAAATATGTATTTATACCCATATTACTACTAATGAATAGAGAAAATACACTGGGAGGATAGACACACTAGTGTTTGACTGTGTTGCTCTCTGAGTACAGCTAGCTATATCACCAATTTGCTTGCTGAGTACTTTTCTGTATTTCCCACATTTCTATTATGAAGATATTTGATTTCAGACTCAAAGAAAAACAATGAACACAATTTTGTTCTAAAAGGAACAGTATCATAATGCTAAATGTCTCCAAGATCCAAAGACCCGTTGGGGAAATGTGGAAATGTGGAGCATGGTAAATTTAGGTGTACCCTGACCTCAAAACACTCTTGATGAAAATCAAGGGCATGTGTTTAGAGGCTTTATATGAGTCAGAGAGGGGGGGGGGACTGCATTAAGTGACCTAGAATGTTTACATTTATGGGGACCTTGGCAATCATGGAATATGACATCCTCTTCTTTAATAAGGTCTAGGAACTCCAGAGAAATCAACTAACCCAAAGTCACATGATTAAACAGTAGCAGAGATGGCATTGTTCAATTACTTTTCATCAAACATTTATTAAGTTTCCACTATGTGCTGGGTGCTAAGGGTGCAATGATGAAAGATAAATATACTCCTTGCTCTTGAGTGGAATGGGGAAGGAACACAAATGCACATCCCAATACTATAGAAATGAGCCATCCACTATAACCATCACTACTCCTACTCCGTGTGGCTTAGAGCACTTAAACTGTGGCTGGCGGACAGACACTGGATTTACATAAGGATATATAATATCCCATTAATATTTTATATTGATTGCATGCCAAATGGTATTATGATGGACATATTCAGTTAGAGAAAATATATTATTAAAATTAGTTTTGCCCATATCTCCTCACCTTTTTTGTTTGTTTGTTTGTTTGTTTTAATAAGGCTCCTAAAAATTTATAAATTAACTGAGTGGCTTTCGTTCTACTTTTGGACGGCACTGCATGTGCCTTTGATGCATACTCAACAGGATGTTAGAAATGAGAGTAGTTCTTCTCAAGTTCCTTCTTGGTCTTGGGGACAGAGAAAGCCTTTGAAAGGAAGAATGTCATAAGCTGTTACCTGGATAGTAAGTGAGATGTAAGCTAGGAACAGGATGGGGGTGGGCTGGGAAATGAAATGAAAGGCAAACCAAATATTTATAGAAGGTTACCATTTGCAAAGTTAGACCCTTTCATATTAAAAAAAAGATTAAATAGTAAGTTGCAATTTTTTAAAACATACTTCTATTGATTTCAGAAAGGAAGGGAGAGGGAGAGGGAGAGGGAGAGGAAGAGAGAGAGAGAGAGAGAGAGAGAGAGAGAGAGAGAGAGAGAGAGAGAGAGAGAATGCGAGAGAATCATCGATTGGCTGCCTCCTGCACGTCCCCAGACTGGGGATCAAGCCTGCAACCCTGGCATGTGCCCTGACAGGGGATTGAAACATGACCTCCTGATTCATAGGTCAACACTCAACCATTGAGCCATGCTGGCCCGACAAGTTGCAATTTTTTAGTGGATTGTTCCATTGTTCCTTCTAGTGGAAACTTTGACAGCCCCTTAATTCCAGGACTGGGAGTGGGTGTGTGGACTTCAGTAACTCCAACTCTACCCGTATTGTTGCTCCTCTTCCAGTACCTTATGTGAGATAAGCTCATTTCAGGGAAGGGTAAATCTGCCTGGACCAGAGAAAAATAATGACACTGAATTAACTAGATAGATGGCAATGAGTAATCCGCATGAAATTCTTAAGTTTGGATTGGGAAGGGAGATTCAGCATTGGTTAGAGGACCTCTGATTATCCAATTTATTCTCAGCCAAGAAAATGAATGTGCTCTATAAAATATTTCTGGAATAACCTTTTAGTGAAAAACAATAGAAATTGTAAGACAGATTAAGGTTTAGTGTCTCAGGAGATTATAGTGTGAACAGACTGTCCTCAGAGGGTCTGTTTAACGGGTGACAAGCTGGAGGAGGGAGAACTGTAAGGATATTTGACATGAAAAATGTGAATTCGCTCTCTGAGTGTTTACTAGCATTCACAAGTAGCAGGAAATGAGCCGTGAAATGTATTGTCAAACATTCAGTGTTCAAAATATAATGCATTACTTTAAGTTGGGTTTTTTGCTTTCTGACATCCTCATTCTCAATTTGCCCACCTCGAGGATAGATGAATTGGCCTTTTATTGTGTCCTTCCCAAACCATAATGGTAAACTGTGGCAGAAATTGGGAACTGGCTTTCCAAAAGCCATTGGCAACTACCTTTTCCCTTGCCTGCCTTGATTGTAGAGGCCTGGGAAACCCAAAGGCTTGCCCCTTGCAGTAAGCGGTGGTCATGTGACTCGCTGTTGCCCAATGAGATTTGCGTATTAATCTCTAGGGAGAATCTCTCTTCCCAAATGAAAAAACACAAAGCCCCACTAAAGAGTACCCCATGCCCTTCTCCTTGCCTTCTCTTTCTGCCTGATTTCTAAAGTCAGTGCTGACATTTGGATATGGCAGTATTGTTGTGAAGATGCTGAGATACCTCCATATTGGTTGATAAATTGCAACCTTCCTGGGATCCCCAGGTGCCCTCCTTGCCCAAGACCACTGGATCCCCCTATGATTCCAAAAGAGAAAAGCCCAGAGCAGCAGGGGGCTCCAGATCTGTACCATTTGAAAAAACATTTTTAAGATCACCTCTACTGGAAATACAGCAGCCAACCCCTGGTAGCCATGAGGTCTCCAGCTACATACAAGGATGAGAAAGAAATATTAGAGAAGCTGGTCTCACCTATTATCATCCTTGTTACATAAAAGAAATTTCTGGGGAAAATGCTCCAACAGGTAATCTCAGAGATAGACTGCACTGCTCCCGTTTCATGTGCTCAAGCTCCTGTTCCTGTGTTGGGCTGTCGGGATCCATTGCTCCTTTACAGGCTCAAATTCTTGTCCCAGTTTGAGGTCTGCAAGACATCTCCTCCAGTTGTCTTCTTATCATGGCCAGCGGTGCCTGTCTTTGTAGTTGTTATATGCATTTTGTCACCATCCCGCAAGGTCTCTCATTGTTTAACCTTGTCTCACTTTGGGGCCCATTTTTTAAGCTAGAATACCAGTTGCAAGCAACAGAAACTACTCCAGCTATTGTAGGAAACAAAGAGGGGGGTTTATGGTAATAATGATATAGGGCAGTCTATTTGGAGTCTGGCTCCTGCCTCAGCACCTCTGTGTGATCTTTCTGACCTGACCATAGGTGATTACAAAGGTCTTTCCTGGCAGGCCTCCTGGGGAAAACCTGCATGGGGCTGAGAGGGAGAGGGTCTTCCCATTCTTTAAACAATAGGCAGGATGGCCCTTTTAAAATGTAAAACTAACTACATCACTCACATGATTAAAACATTCCACTATCTGCTCAGTGAATTTATTTAAAATTTTAATTTTTTCCATGTCCTGAAGGACTCAGTCCTACAGCTCTCTCCCGCCTTAATGTATACCTCTCTCCTCTTTCTGTTATATCTCAGCCACTCTGCTCTGCCTGTCTGTCCCTTGACCAAGCCAGCCTTGTCCCCAGCTCAGAGTCTTTGCACCAACTCTTTCTTTTGTGTGAAGCATGTTGCCATGTGATCTTAGCATTGTTTCTTCTCATACTTCACATCTCAGCTCCCATGAAAGTCCCCTTCCTAGATGGGCTGACTCTGACCAGCCCCTCAAAAGGAGGCTCCCCACCCCAAACCTCCCTCTCTAGCACATGATCTTTTAAAATTCTTATTTATTTTGCTTATTTATTTTGTGTTTAATAGCTCTCAAACTGTCCTGACCACCACCACCCATGAGAAGTTATCTCCATGAGGGCAGAAATTTGGGGGTGTTTATTATGGTTGTAGCCTGGTGCCCAGAACTGTGTCTGGCACATTGCACATGCTTAATAAACATATGTGGAGTGAATAACTGTGTGTTAGACCCCCCTCCCTGTCCATGTGGGCCAATGGAGAGCCAAGTCACAGAGAAAGTAGCCATTGGTCCATGGATGGGGAGAAACCACCTTTGTGGAGGGCAGGTGCCCATGACTTTAGATACCATTAGCTGTGTCAGTATTTCTAAAGGAGCTGATAATAAGTGGTTTCCAGGAAGATGCATAACTGTTCTTTGATAAAATTGGTGGTAAAAGGTTTATCTTCCCACTACCACCCCTCTCCCACTCACCTAAAGACATTCACCACTAAGCAGGACTGATACGTAGCTTGCACCAATGTTGAAAGCTATAAGAATTCCACAATTAGTTCTGGTTTCATTTATTAAAGCAGAAACTTCCATGAAATGTGACTGCTTTCTCTTCCCATCCTCATTTAAAAAAATCAGTTTATTCAGGTAGAAATGCTGATCGTATATAATAGAAGGCTAACAAGCAAATTTTCCCCTCGGAGTTTGACCGACCCAGGAGTTCCACTGCTCACTATGATGTGTGCTGACCACTGGGGGTGGCATGGAATGAAGGAAGGCCCAGCCAGCAGCCAGAAGGTCCTGATTGGCCCTGATCACCAGCCAGGCCTAGGGACCCTATCTGTGCACAAATTTTGTGCACCAGGTCTCTAGTATTTTAATAACCATTATCTTTTTTTTGTACAAACTAAGACTGGTTAAGTGAGTTTAGCAAAATCCATAGTTACATTGCATTAGATTAGGTTACAGAGGTTAGTTAGGTGGGAGTCAGACCAGATAAGCAGAAATACAGGTTTTAAAAATTGTCTGTAATTTCTTTATTGAAATATGAAAATCATTCCACTGACTCACCCTCTACAGAAGCTGGATGCTTAGCTGATTTCTGCCTGCTCTTTATTTAGCATCTAGCAAATGTCAATTCAAATATATATATGCGTATAACATATACAATGTAATATACATATACATCTATAATATATGTTTGGATATAAATGGATGTATACATGCACATATATACATATATAAAATGCCATCTGCATATGTATTGTGCTACATATATAAGCATATATACAAATACACACCAAGTATTTATAATCCGATTTCTTATATTTCCAACCTCACAAAAGATTTCTCTTCTATGTGTGGAAATCGGTAAGAGTCCCACCTACATTTTGCTGTCAATCTCTGGTCATTATTTATAATTCCACATCATAAATGTCTTATGTGCATAAATGATTTACGCTTGACATTAAGGATGCCTCCAACTGCCAACCACTTCAGGGTTGATGGCATCCCATTTGCTAAACAGCTTTCACTCACTGGCCCTTAAAACCGATCTCTTTCTTAAGTCATTGCCTGGCTACTATGGTAGCTGGTGGGTAGCTTTGTGGTGGAGACAGTGGAGAGAAAAACACTCTTTGGTCTCTCCTTTGCGAGGGCAGTTCATGCTCTTGTTCCCTCTAGGGAATTCCAAAGTTAGGAATAGAGAACAAATGAAATATAATCTGGTGATAATGTCAAGTGTTTGTATATAGCTTTTTGACTCAAGGCATTTTCCTGCACATGAATTCATGTGATTCTAATAAAAACAGTGTGATGTAGGCAGGATGACAGTCCTAATTGTTCTTTTACATATGTGTAAGGGAGATTCAGAGAAGCCAAGTGACTTGCTGAGGTCACACAGATAGTAAGTTTTAGAGTCAGGAAGAGAAATTCAACCTTTTCCAAACTCATCCAACAAGGTTTTCACAAAGCCCATCATGGTGGTTTTTGTTGAAGCAGAAGGCATATTATTTTCCCAACCATTACCCTAATAGCAAATTCATTAGCCACATAGCACATTCTGAAACCTGACCGTGTGCCTTTTCATATGGGTGTAAACTTTTCGCTTCTAGGAGCTATGTAGCTCTACCTGTTCCATTAGGTCTCAAAGGGCCAGTTCAGAAGAGAAGATACTGTCTATCTATCACTCTCCCTTTACAGGAATGCGAGCCCCCAGGGGAAGGTGTGAATGAAAAACAAAATCGTGGCCTCCATCTAGTCCTGATTCCGGCGAGAGCTTTGCGTGTCGCCAGCATCACTCATCCACATTCATCCGGCCCCTGCTGGTGTGATCCCAGTGCCTTCCCTTCTCTTTCCAGGACATCACTGGGGAGAGGGGTGTCAGCATGTAGCCAGCGCCGGGGCATTACAGGGCTCCTGGCTTCCCCTGTTTCCACATTGTTCACACATTTCTTTCCTGCTTAGGTTGAGAAACAAACATCCATTCTGGGAAACAGAACTCAATGTGAAGTTAGGAAAGCATGAGGAGACACAAGAGCCAGGTGCCAGTAAGAGCAGACTTCTTTGAGGCCCCAGTAGCAACCAGTACAATTTTAAACACTTACAAAAATCCATGTCAACTGGATATCAGAAATGAATTTTAAAAATCTCACCCTGCCCAGGGCTGCCAATAGCAAGGAGTCCCTCAGGGCCAATGCAGTTTAGCCTACAGTGCTCCCTAAGCTAAGAAAATCAAGTGTCGAAACCCATATCTTCACCTTCCCTAAAAATGGAAAGATACATAAGCCAATTTCTATTTTTGGTTAACCCACCGAAGTCGGCCAAATACTAGCTCCAATTTTAATGTAAGATTTCTCTCAATAAAAATGTGCTTCTATTGTTATCAGATTTGTATGAACATAGTAATATTAATAATACTGCAAATTACTTGTCTGAGGCC
Organism: Myotis nattereri; assembly: GCF_964212035.1. NCBI lineage: Eukaryota > Metazoa > Chordata > Mammalia > Chiroptera > Vespertilionidae > Myotis > Myotis nattereri. Next base: position 10,562,673 of record NC_138083.1, on the reverse strand, counting down.
TACCTCTTCCAAAATAAATATTGGAAAGTCAGACTCTAGTATTTTTGGAGAGACTTCATTACAATTACTTTCAAAAGTGAAGTGAGCCATGCTGCTTTAGGGTGGAAATTGAAGGTGCAAGGTAATTCACATTGACTTCATCCCTTGCTGGTGTTTCATGAAACGACTATTTCTCAGCTGCTATCATGTTGAAGGAGGGATTGTAAGGTTCCTCCAGCTCACCCAGGATCTTTCATCTAGGAAAACCGTTGGGAATGGATAAGTTTGTGTTGGTGCCCCTGACAGCTTTGCCCTGGCTGGTTTAGACTGGGTTAGTGTTCTAAGTTTTTTCTTCAACGGTAAAGGGGGAACTATAAGGTTTCTTCTTTTGTATGTGAGATAGCCTTGGACATAATTCAGACTTCTGGCTCCTGGTTTTGGAGGTTTAAATATTTTCTGACCTTCTTGTTTTGTATCACCATCCCCCCAACAATTCCTTATCTATCTTGTTTCTTATTTTCTTATGACCTTGCTCTCTGATTAATTCATCTGATTAATTGGCAACAAAGGTTTGTGAACTTTATCTTTTTAGCCATTCCACAGGTCCCACCCAGACATGGTCTATATCAAATTATTGGCATTCATTTGCCCTGGCATCATCCATTCAGCAACAAGGACCTTTCTGTTTTAATTCAGGCTGCCCCATGGACAAATCAAAAATGTAGTACATCCTCTCAGTAACTTATCTATAAAAGTTGAAGCTACTGCTTCAAGTTATTAAAGTTGCTTGACTTCTCAGCATCTACCTCTTGGTAATCATAAACTTTGGCAAAATCAGAAGACTCATTCCACAGGAAAAGGATGTGAATAGCTGCTTAAGTCCAATGAGTTGCTAATGGTGGATATTTTAAAGGCATTCCAAATCATTTATCTTTTGCAAAAATCTAGGTATCTATAGCTGCCAAATCTTCTTCCTTCTTTCCAGTCTTCCTCCCTTCCTCCCTTCTTTTCTTCCCTTTTTCTCAAGATTCACATCATTGTCCTAGCCGGTTTGGCTCAATGGATAGAGTATTGGCCTGTGGACCAAAGGGTCCTGGGTTTGATTCTGATCAAGGGCACATACCTTGGTTGCAGGCTCCTCCCCAGTCCGGGCCCTGGTCAGGTCGCGTGCAGGAGGCAACCAATCGATGTGTTTCTCTCACATCGAAGTTTCTTTCTGTCTTTCCCTCTCTTTCACTCTCCCAAAAAATCAATAGAAAAATATCCTCAAGTGAGGGTTAATAACAACAACAAAGATTCACATCATTTGTGAGTCTGCACAAAGGTCTTCGTGTGGTTAGAAACAATAGCACTGCATTAAAAGTGTCAAAAGACCTAGGATTTGAAACTTAAAGTCTCCTGCTTGGGAATGACCTTGGACACGTCATTAAAACTCTTAGTATCCTTGGTCATTATCGCCATCTCACAGATGTGCAACTAATATTTGAAGAGATTAAGTAGTATGCTGAATGTGACACAGCTGGTAGAGTTAGACTTTGTATACAGGCCTTCTGGCACCAAATTCCATCTTAATCAGTATCCTCAAATGAGGATCAAGTGGGTCATGAGAACTAAAGACCAGGACTCTGAGTAAAGAGCACCTAGGCCACAATGAACCCCAGATGCTGTCTCCACCATGGCGTGTTTCCAGGTGTGTTTCTATGATGCCCCTCGTGTCCTTTCCCGCACTTGGTGTCGCCTGAGCCTTTTTATAGCTCTTCTCTAAAGGCCTCTTGATCAGGTGAACCTCCGTCCCACGCTCCCTGTCCCTCAACGACTGCACACAAAGGAGGTGGCACCCATGCCACTCTGCACCACCCCTTCATTTCAAATATGGTGCTCTCACTTTTATCTCTTTGATCTAGTGGGTTTCTACCCAAAATTTAAGTTGAAGAAAACTATCTGTTTCATATACTAGTGCCCCTTCACTCACACCCACTCATATTTGAAAAGCACAAACTTCGGCCACTCCTTCCATATTCCTCCATAAGGACCTGAGGTCTTAAAGGTAACTAGGGAAAGAGTAGGATTGGGGACATGGAAGGCATATGTCCCTCATGCAGTCAGGGAACTGATGCCCTTTTGTATAAGTTGTCCTTTGCGTTTGGACAACGATTCCACATGGATCTTGGCAGTAACAGGCATCACTTAGGCCAGACATGTTGCTATTTGAGAAGGGTCTTTCCTCTGCTAATCTGGATTGCTCAGTGGCTCACACCTCTTTTTTCCTTTTTAATTCTTTAGATTACTAGAGGATTGGCTGTATTCTTGAGAATTAAAAAAAAAATCTCAAAACCATGCTAAAATAGTAATAAATATAACTTGATTGTCACTCCGGTGTCACCAGCCTGCCCTGTCATCTGTACTCAGGTCCTCAGCTCATCTCGACACCGGGCGAGGGCTTCCAGAGAACTGTGTGCTGCCCAAACTGCGTTCTCTTATAAACTCATGAGACAAATTCTCCCGTTTTCAGTAAACACTTGCTCTTCTTTTGACAATCTGGACCTAGAAAGGCTCTTGTCATGTTATTTTTAAATAAGTTGGATTTCTCCTTCTCTCCTAACAAGAAGTCTGCATGTAGATGGTTTCTGATCCTGGCTCAGATCTTCAAGGATATCTAACATAAGGTCAGAATTTCTCAAATGATCTTCCCTTTACTGGTCCTGATGTTAAAATGGCGGCTGCTGTTCTCAGCATCAGGCCCTCATTCAAGGCAGCAAGAGGGGAAGGGGCTCTCTTACTTACTGTCAGTGTAAGTATACTCTGCTCCACACCACAGTGGCACCCTTTATAGACCCTCATTGCAGCTGACAGACTTTGCCATACGTATACATGTCCCTCGGTATAGTAAAGGTAAATTTTATACATTGGTCAATACTTAGCAACTTATTTATGCCCCAGAATATCACTGGATAATCACTTGCTTCTGTCTCATTGGTATTTCTTATTGTCCTGAAAGTGAAGTGATATATGTGACTCACTCTGAAAACAAAATGAATAGATACAAGGGGCCACCATCCTAAATTTGAAAGTCTTTGCGTGATCAGGACCCTGTTGACTGCTCTGATCTAAATTCTTATCTTCTCTCTAGTTCAATGCCAACTTGCCACACAGTAATGCTTCTTGCCCAAGCTTTATCCTAATGTACAGTCTTTATACCTGCCATTCCCCTGCCTAGAACATGCTTCCCCAGACTGCAACATGATTGGCACACCAGTGTTCATCCTCAGCTCACATGTCACCTCTTTTGGGAGCCTTCTGGAACTTCGCCATGTCTATTAGTCCAGTCCTAACTCAGCCAAATCACACTGCTCTGTGTGATTATCTCTTCATAGCACGTCTCACCATCTGAAATTGTCTTGCTTATTAGCTTGTTTTTTCTCAGCCATTCCTACTAAGATCTAAGCTCAGTTACCTCAGGGACAGTGTCTGTCATCTTCACTACTCACCTGGAACACTTAGATGAACACCTAAACAGGTGTCAACTTCATGAGGAAATGAACAGACAGTCATCATGAAGGAGAAGCCCAGGGTGTCAGGGAAGGTGAGTGACTTATAGAAGAGCAGAATTTCTTTATGAAAATATGCATCATACCCATAGGCCAAGCAATGTTACAAAGCTCTTAGATTAACCCCCTGTTCTGTGTGTGCTGGTCAGAACATGCATAATATGATCTCTGTTGCAGATGTGGGGGAGCCAGCCTATTATTTCAGGCTCCTTCATGCAGCCATTTGAGCTGCTTTTGGCAGCTATTGTATGCATTCATGATTTATAACAGAGTGACAAAACCATCTATGTAGAAAGAAAAAAAAGTCCTCTAATGCTCTTTAGTGTATTGTCTTCCAGGAGAACGCTTGGTTTTCACCACCTGCTAAATAAGAGCTAGCGCCTTAGAAATGTGGAAGTCTAAAGAAATAATGGGGTGGGCGTAGAATGGAGTAGCATTTCCCAGATATAACCATGCAGCTACAAGCTTTTGACCACATGGTACTTTTCAGTGAAGACAACGTAGGGACTAAACAAAGATGCTGTGATTCATTAAAAATCCAAATAAAGTAGTGGATTATCTGACAGAGTGATATCTTTCCGAAAGCATTTCCCATGAGCCAAATGAGCTCCTGACAAAGTGGCTGTTGTCCACTTATGGGTCCCTTTCCATGAAAAGCATGTTCTCTGTACCCTGCTAACATGCCAGAAGCAAGGCAGTGGCATGCCCCCTGTGCTAGAGCAAAAGCAAAGGTTGTTGACCATCTTGGAAACATGGAGTTATTATTGTCTATAAATCTAGGTGCTTATTAGTGTTTGATGTCTTCTGCTTTAAAATGATCAAGTCACAGGTGAGTAGCCTTGCAAGTGTCCACATATAATTTAAAAAAGCAAGACAACACTCTGTCTCTTGATTTTATTTTCCACTTCCCTACTCCATCAATCAACTTCTACCCAAGAGCACTTCACAACAAAAGGAGATTCTAATCCAAACAGATAATAGCAGGGACTAAAAAATGGAGCTAAAAACACAAGACATTAGCTTATATGAAGGGACAATAGTTAAGCGGAAAGTAAAACGGAAGTCAAACCAAGTTGGGGCAGAGAATTCCTGAGGCAAGAGCTTCTCTGAGAAAGAAGAACCAATAGAAGTGACCAGGTTGAGACATAGGGCGTTTCTCTTGTCCCCACAAAGAAAAACAGACTTGCTCATGGGAGAGGGAACAAAGGAAACAAAAGACAGTCACTTGGATGTGGTTGCAGGAATGTTCTTGCTGGAACTGGGCAATGTAGGTGTTGCCAGGAAGGCAGTCCATCACCGGTAGAGAAGTGGCAGGTGAGAACAGGTTTCTTCACAAATCCTCAAACACTGGAGGTCATACAGACTTGAACTTGAGAAGCTTAAAAAAATATATAGTTCAGAGAATGTAATTTTTAACTATCTTTCAAGGATCTCTACGTGAGATTTTATAGCCTAGGGGAGAAAAGGGAGAAATTGTTATTTAACTAACTGCAGATTCTTCTGGTAATTTGGTGATATAAATGAAATGTTCTTTGTGTGCTCTTTTTCCCTTCAAAGAAAAAAATAAAATAAAATTCAATCTTCCAATAAGTGCTAGTGGAAAAAAAGTGGTGAAGGAGGGAGTGGAAGGCATACAGTCCATGCTATTTCCTCAGCCACCTGTTCCCCATTCCCATTTTTCTTCTCAATAAAAACTCCAGTCAGGTTGCATTTTGATGCCTGTCACTCTGCATTCATCAGGTGACAAGACTGTCTAAACTAATATGTTTAGCTTTGGATTTGTGGCCTGAAGGATGCTGCAGACTCAGAGAGCTCTCCCTGCTTAGGTTGGAATCAGGGCTCAGGACCTCACCTCATAGCACCCACTTGTCTATGCACTAGTCCCTTTGCATGAGCTCATCTGGCAAAGTCAATATAAGAATTAATAGCCTTCCCATCTACAAATAAAAGTATGCCACTTTGAAAATTTTGGCAGCGAGCTGGCATTTTGTCATTTAATCATTTCACATCATTACACTGCGATATGGAATGTAATGACATGGCACTTGTAAATGACAAACACTTGGTCTCTCCTGTAAGGGAAGAAATAATGTAATAAGCAGCAAATTCTTTAAAGGCAATTTGGGATTAAGATACTGAGCATATGCAAGGTGAAGAAAAGGAGAACCTCTCCTACAGATGTCCTGGGTAAGACAACATGGTAAGTGTATTGTCTCCATCCAGAAGCAGACGGAACATTCCTGATATTGTCAATGTCCTTTCCTTCCCGGGGACCTGTGCAGAGAACTGTGCACAGGATGCTTTCCTGAGTTAAAGGCCTAGCTGGAATGAGGGAAATTACTGTTGACAAACAACATTTTTAATTTTTTTTTTTTTTACAATTTTGTTGTTATTTGCTAAAAATAATCAGCCACTGGCCAAATAATTGTTCAAATTACACATTAGGTACGAAATGGCTAATGGATGTTTTATAAAGTGACCACCCTTAGTTAATTCTGCTCAACTCTGGGCAAGTTCCTCCCTTACAGGGCAGCAAATCAGACCTTGTTCTTTCTGTATTATCTTACAGGCACCTCAAGTTCAACATGTCCAATACAAAGCTCATGACTTTCTAGCATAAACTTGCTTCTCTTCTACCATTCACCCTCTGGACAAATGACAGTGCCAGCTTTCCAAAGTCTTGAGAGGCACCTTGATCAGCCTCCTCTCTAGATTTTTCTAGAAGTTATTAGTAATACATTGAACAATGGTTCAGCAAGGACTTCAATCCATCAGAAAGGACATCAGTGATAACTAGTCTTCCCCAATAGGGGCCTTCTGGTGAAATCCCTTAACTTGCCCTGTTGGTTCACCTTCCAAGTAATTAATTTATTCTTCTATCCTTTATTGGGCCTTCCTGGCATAACACCCTCCTCTCTCACCTAGACAACCACTTGAGTTCACTCTCTCCCACCACATTCCATACAGCCTCCCAATTAGTTTTCCATACTGCAACTGGAGATCTCTGCAACATTCAGATATAATTCTTTGCTTGATGGCTTAAAGTCCATCGGTGAGTGTCTACTGATGAGTAGCAGAAGACCTCGTGGAAACTAGGCACAGCACATGAGTTTTAGCAACTTGGCCTCCTCTCACGGGACCTCACCCTGTGTTTCCTGTGCTCAAGACCAACTGCCATTGGGGTTCTCCCAGTATTTTACTCATCTTAATCCCTCTCTGTACTAGACTCTGTACCGCTGCTTCATTTGTCTGGAATACTCTCTGCCCCCAACTTTACTAGTTGACTATTATTTATGCTTCCATTTTCTGTTCAAGTCTCATCCCCAGAGCTATAGGATATGGTCATGTTTCATGGTTGTCACTTTCTTAGGACCTTTGAAGCAAATAATCTCAGTGTGTAGCTATATGTTCATTGATATAAGTATTTGGTTAGAGTCATCTTCCTGCCAGACTGTATTCCAAAATGGCAGGACCCATGTTTAGTTTTGCTCACTGTCTGTTTCCTGGCACAATAGTAGTCAAGAATATGACACATAGTTGCCTATGCCTTCAGTCAACAAATATGAAGTATCTGTTAAAGGAATAAATCAGCAGAGGGTCTGAGGTCTTACTTGGACCATTTGGACACTGCTCTTACTGTGCGGTTTTATAGTCTAGTGATCCTGGTGGAAAACATGATTTGCAGAATAATTCTAAACAGAAAATGGATTCTGCCACCATTAAGAGGTGCTGAGGTCTTGACACTCCCGGCATCATCCCACTAAAGAAAATTTTTCGTCATATCCACTCCAAAGTTTGTTGTTAACAGCCTCAGACCAGGGAGTGAGCAGACTCTATAGAAGCACAGGTGCTGTTGGCCTTTCTTGTGTGACAGAGACAGAGAAGTGATCAGTATTTCTGAACCCTGGAAATGTCAGGCAATTCTCAAAGTAAGCTACTTAGTGGAAAAACTTCACTGTCCTTGCCACGTACATCCTGGTGATAATTCAGGGCTGGGGTGATGGTCATGGGTGAATGTGTAGTACACACTGAGAGGATATGCTTTAAAGGTCCTAAGAGAGTGACAACCACAGAACATGACCCATATCGTGTTCCCCTGGGGAGACAAGCGAGCTGAGAACCGAAACATAAATATGAGTCACGTAGGTAAAGAGGGGGGCAGAGTATTGCCGCAGGCGACATTTGACAACGTCAGAAAGCATCTGGGGTTGTCATGACTAGGTAGGTAGGGGATGCTGCTGGCATCTTCTGGGTTAAAGCCAGAGATGTTGCTAAACAGGGATCCTAAACATCCTACAGAGCACAGGACAGTCCCCATAACAGAATGATGTGGCCCAAAATGCTGGCACTGCTACAGCTGAGAAACCTTGGTGTATGTAGAGCAGGTAGAGACTTCCCCACCCACTCCTGAGGACAGGAGGTGCTCTATGCAGAGACGACAGAGGCATTTTCCTTAGTGTAGAGCTGCCTCTTAAGCATTACCAGGCAGCATGAAGGCAGGCACTACAGGAGAGAGACATACTAGGAAAAGGCTGGGGGCAGGGGAGTGCTTTGTAAGTACTCACCCAGCTGTGGAGGCCACGTGTATCTTTGAGTTATGACCTGATAAGGGTTTTGAGAGCTTGCCAACTACACATTCAAGAAAAACACAGAAAAAAATTGAGCCGATGATATCCTTGATGCAATTTTCCTTTAAGCACAGCCTCATAAATACCAACTATAGAGTCCAACTGAACTTATTGGAAATTTCCCAAAAACCTTGGAAAATAGACAAGTGCAGGTGGTAAGATATTTACTGAAATGAACTGTCTGTGAATGAAAAATATGTGAGCAAAATAGATATTTTATCTGTCATTTTATTCACAGAAAGAGATCCATTAAGTTTCTCTATTTCATTCTGTTCCTGTTTGGTATAAAAGCATTTTAAACTAGATCTTCATTTTCTTTTAAAAAAATGAGTATAGAAAATAGGGACTTGGCACCTCCCTACTCACCTCTCCCCCCAACCCCCCAAACAGTATTTTTTAAACCTTGGAAACAAGGAATTCTAAAGATACCAAAACATGTCTCATTACTGATGCTCAGTCTTGTAGAGAGGATGAAAATAAGAGGCAACTTGCTGATTAGATCTAGCTTTAGAGTCCTTTCATCCTCTCTAGGCAAGTCCACATTCTTAATAAGCCAGAAAGTCCTGTAGTAAATTGGTATCAAATAATAATCTATAACTATTTACTGAGCAATATCTACCTGCAAACTACTCTGCCTAAGCTAAAGCAGATAAAAAATGAGTAAATTATGGTTTCTGACCTCAAAGAACTTCACTCTATTTTCAAAAGGGGCATTTACACATAGAAAGTTAAATGACCACACTATTAACTCTATTTTCTATCGCAGTACAATTTTAATTAGAATTAAAGATTTAGTTCCTCGGTTACACTGGCCACATGTCAAGTGCTCAGTGTCCACATGTGGCTCATGACCACCATATGGGATCACACAGTCATAGTGACATTTTCATCTTTGCACAAACTTCCATGGAACAGCTCTATTCAAAAGTACAATTTTATTTTCCCTTAAAAATCTACATGTCGCCGAAACCGGTTTGGCTCAGTGGATAGAGCGTCGGCCTGCGGACTCAAGGGTCCCGGGTTTGATTCCGGTCAAGGGCATATACCTGGGTTGCAGGCACATCCCTAGTGGGAGGTGTGCAGGAGGCAGCTGATCGATGTTTCTCTCTCATCGATGTTTCTAACTTTCTATCTCTCTCCCTTCCTCTCTGTAAAAAATCAATAAAATATATTTTTTTTAAAAAATCTACATATCTAACTAACCCTAAGCTTCTGATATCCTCTTCCTCCCCAATTTCCTTAACAACATGTATAGCAAGGAGGCAATGTTTTAATGGAGGTTGAAGTCATGGGCTTTGATATTCGTCAGTCCGGAGTTCAAGCTCTGGCTCTGTTGTTATTCATTATACCTTAATCATCTCTTCACCCATCTAAGCTCCACTGTGCTCATCTCTAAGAGAATAAGATATTATACACAGAGCAGTCAGTTATAGGCAAGTGCTCAATAACGTATTGTTATTTCATTTTTATTGTCAACCATTTAAACTCACCAGTGTGGCAAAGACAAGAATGCTCGCCCTCCAATCCACCTCTCCCTCTACCTTTCCCAATTCCTCTGCAGTGAGGCAGGTGCTAGGACTGGTGCTGCATGGAGTCCCTTCCGGGCTGAGGAAGGCAAAGCCCCCATGGAACCCTGCACGCTCTCTCGTTCCCTTTGATGGGAGTGTGAAGGCCACGGGCTCAACGCCAGAGGCACAGGGATGAAGCAACTTGGACCAGTGCGTCAGGGCATGGAGTAGCTCTGGAGGGTTGCTTGACCTTCAGAGGACTTTGCATGCGAGCGAAATGAACTTTCTGGACTAAGCCACTGAGATTTAGATCTGGTCGTTTATCTGCATTGCAAAGACTGAACTCATTTATGCCTTCATCTGTCTAGACCTTCTCAGTTAGACCTACTGAGGCTGGATAATATTTTCTTATATTAATTGATGTGCTCTTTATTTGAGGACTTTTCTTTTTATTTTCATCCAAGCTAGACGGAGAGGCCATCACTCCTCAGAGAAGAGCTTTAATAGTAGAAATGCAGAGGATAAGTTTTTCTGAGCTTCAAATTTCTGGAAATTTGGTATCTAAAAATCTCAATAAAAGAGGGCATGAAGTTTATGTTATAACTGATTTAACGGGAATGATGGATGAAGAGCTAGGTTGCCTCATTCTATGACTCATTTAGATTCCCCAGACTTGTGATAGGGAAGAGAAAGAAGTGGGAAAAGGAGGATAGGCCTCCAGAAAGAAGTTTGAATTCTATCTCGACTACCCAGAATCTTGGTGACTACAGGCAAGTTACATAATCTCTCTGAATCTCAGTTTCCTTGGTTTAAAAACAGAGATTGAAGACATCTTAGAAAACCCTTAAGATGCTAGAGGATGACACTGTAGACCATCAGTGATTAGTAGAAATTCCTGTGAAGGTTAGAATGTTGTGTACCCATGTGATCCAGTATGACAGCCACTAGCCACATGTGTCCATTGACCACATGAAATGTGGCAAGTGCAACTGATGAACTAAAGTTTTAGTTCATTTTAATTTTTTTCATTGGCCACATATGGCTAGTGGTTACCATCTTGGACTGAGCAGTTCTAGACCAAATTCCCCTATCCTGATGTCTTTGCTTTACGAATGTCCCCGAACAAGTATGATTTGACTGAGGGATCCTGAATTGACCAACATTATGTCTTCCAGCCAGGAGAAAAAAAGGCTTGATATAAAAATTAACTAGTAATGCCAAAACCGGTTTGGCTCAGTGGATAGAGCGTCAGCCTGCGGACTGAGAGGTCCCGGGTTCGATTCCGGTCAAGGGCATGTACCTGGGTTGCAGGCACAGGATGTGCAGGAGGCAGCTGATCGATGTTTCTCTCTCATCGATGTTTCTAACTCTCTCTATCTCTCTCCCTTCCTCTCTGTGAAAAATCAATAAAATATATTTAAAAAAAAAAATTAACTAGTAACTGAAAAATAACATTTCTTTCCCACTTGGTTGTGATTCTCCTATAGCGCCTTCAGATAGGGACCTGTTTTCTTCTGAGAGGGATCTGGAGCCTGAGTAAGCTAACTGCCAGCTTTATTCCTCAGCACCAGGATTCACACTGGGGACTTTCACACTCGCCAAAGTCTGTAAGGCTGTTGAGGAGGAGCCAGTCCTGGGGATAACATGTGACCTCAGCTGATCCCGAGCATTGGCATGGAGCCATTGGCTTAGTCTCACCACCAGGTGAACGATGGGGCTCTGGCTCTTTGATTTAATTGTTGTTCTCCTCTTTCTGCATTTTTATCCTCCTCCCATTGGCTTGCTCCCTAGAGCTGAGGCAGAGAGTAATTGTCTACAATGAGTCACTCTTACAGGAAAAGGGAGAAAGACGAGGTGGGAGAGAGAGAGATGCACATGATGTGTTTGTTTCTGAGTTCTCTGTGGTTTGATTAAAATGGTTCATGGATGGAGAGAAAATGTTGCCTCTACTAGCTGTCATCACTCAGTGTGTGTCTCTCTGTAACAAGGCACCCTAGAGAAGGTAGGACAATGGCCTCCTCCCTCCAGGCTTGGACTTCCCTATGACAGGTCTTGGCACACTCTTCTCCTTTCATCAGTCAGTTCCCCGGCCCCACCTCTTCCAGGAAGCCTTCCCCCAGCATAGAGCAGCAACAGCAGCTCCCCCAACCCCCTGTTTGTGCTTGTGGTAGATAACAGCAATTAATTCTCTTATCTACCAAATAAATTAGGTCCTTGCATTTGTCTCCATCCACACTCTTTGAAAGCTCCCAGAGAGCAGGAGTGTATTTGTAAAGTCTCTCCATACAGCACTGCATTAGATAAGTGGATTGCATCATCATTTTTCTGACCCAGCACTCCTGATGGGTTATATGCATTTGCCATGATACACTCAGATTTTTTATGCCCATCCCTGCCCCCACACCCACAAAAATAGACAACCTACAGCTGAATAAAACAGGCAATTTTAACATGATATTCATAAAAAGTGCATTATAACAAGTCAGGATAGAACACCGGTCTGGAAGACTTTGGGTTATATATCATTCTCCTGTGCTAAGTAATCGCTTACCTTTTCCTACCACTGAATAAAGTGTATCAGGCTAAGTGTATGGTCTGTAATCTTTATCTCAATAAAGCTGTAAGGAAGAGAGAAAGAATGAAGGAAGAAAAGAGGAAGGAAGGGGAGGAGGAAGAGACAGAGGAAGAGGATGGGGAAAAGAGGAAGAAACAAAGAAAGGAAAATGAGAGCAATAATGTCATAACCTTTACATGCCTCAAATTTATAAAAATTGGTACTCATGAACAAACTTTACTATTTTAGTAGCAGTAACACATTATTTGCATCAGGCCTTATGACTGTGATTTGGTGTATGTCTCAGGAATTAAAGAACCAAAAACTAAAGAAGACAAATAACTGCTTCCAGATTGTAAGATCTTGAGGCCTGAAGAGGCTTTTATTTCTCTTTTACCCCCTGAGCCTAGTGGAGTTCATAAAGCAGCATGGCTACTTAATAAATGCCTATGAACTGATATGAACTCAACTAATTTGTTAACACTATTCAATGACTATTATGTAAGACAAGATGCAGTCATCTCTAATTTCAAGAGAGATGAGTACTATTCCTATTTGAAAGATAAGGAAACCGCAGTGTAGAGAGGTTAAGTCACTTGCCCTATGTTTTGAAACCAGTATTTGGTGACATGGAGATTGATTCTAGCTCTGACAATACCCTAATCTATGCATTTCCACTTTTCCTGGGCAGCTCGGTGAGAGCTTTGCACTGAGTATTCACACAAGTCTTTCTGAGGCTTCCTGGTCCCTGACACCCATGCAGAGATGCGGGTGTTTGGAGGAGGGGAATTGCAAGAAGAGCCATCTTCATTTGGAAAAGGGTCTTTGCTGGCCCTGTTTTCATCAGAATGGGTTATGTTTGCCCAGAAGCTGCTGGCTTTATAGGCCAATAGCCTATAAAAGTGAGTGTATTGACCTCACAAAGTGCTTAATTTTATGAGTTACTTGTGTGTTTTTTTATTTTCAATATTCCTTTTTAATATTTAATCACCATTTTGATGTATTAGATGCCCTGAATAAAAATAATTAGGCAAACAAAGAAAATAAAATGAGTTAAGGACTAGAAGTGCCAATACCTATGAAACTGGCTCATTTAATCACTATTGGTGGCAGTTAAGTGGCTAATCTCATCACTAATATATCACTACAGCACAAGTTGTGTATCGGATGCCCATTTATCTCCTTAGCCCCCAATTGTAAAAGCTTTATTTAGGGGAAGTTGATCACTCAATTAATGCATGCTTATTATTTTATTAAAAATACAGAAATAGCCGAAACCGGTTTGGCTCAGTGGATAGAGCGTCGGCTTGCGGACTGAAAGGTCCCAGGTTCGATTCCGGTCAAGGGCATGTACCTGGGTTGCGGACACATCCCCAGTAGGAGATGTGCAGGAGGCAGCTGATCGATGTTTCTCTCTCATCGATGTTTCTAACTCTCTATCTCTCTCCCTTCCTCTCTGTAAAAAATTAATAAAATATATTTTAAAAAAAATACAGAAATAGAGTAGAAAGATAACATCTCTGCCCATAACTTCCCCTCCTTGCCCCATCTGGAAAACATAGATGTGAGCAGTTCATATATGTATACTCTTCTTGGCTTTTTATCAATATGAACTGCAAGGATATGGAATTAGCATTTTAATAAACTTGGTCTTTTATTTTAAAATACATCTTTAATATTTTAAATATACCTCCTACATAAGATATATATACATTTGTACACATGTACTTGTGTGTATATGTATGTGTTTGCACATATGCTTACATATGCACATGCACATGCATGTTTATACACACATATATACATATGCCTACATTTGTGAACATGCACATAAAACATAGCTACACATACACATATACATGCAGTTACACACCCATCCCCAAATGATGGGTATAGGCCATTTTTTAAATTTTCTGTTACAAATTTGGCTGCAATATTCATCCTATATTTTGGTCCTGATTCACAGGGGATATACTGCAAGACCCTCAGTGGATGTCTGAAACTACAGATAGTATACTGAATCCTATAAATTTCTTTCCTGTAGATACATACCGATGATAAAGTTGAGTTTATAGATTAGTCACAGTAAGAGATTAAAAACAACTAATAATAAAAGAGAATGATCATAACAATCCTATATAATAAAAGCATAGTATGCAAATAATCTCCTCGACCGGCAGGTTGTCCAGGAGTTTGACCAGGGGGCAGGGAAGGGAGGGAGGCCCCAGCCAGCAGCGGGCAGCTGGCAACTGGCAGCCGCTAGGGACCCTACCAGGGCACAAATTTCATGCACTGGGCCTCTAATATACTATAATAAAAGCTATGGGGATGTGGTCTGCCTTTCTCAGTATATCTTATGTACTGTCCTTGAGATGATGTGAGATGAAACAAGGCCTCTGAGATGAGATGATGTGGGATGAGTGATGTAGGCACTGGAACATAGCCTCAGTGGGACTTGAGCACAAGAACTGTGATGCCACGACATTCAATCTGATAACCGAGGTGGCTACTCAGTGACTCAGGTAGCATGTGGTTATGCTAGACAAAAGGGTGAATCCAGTCGGGGCCTGGAGTGAGATGTTGTGAGATTTAATCATGCTACTAGAATGGTGTGACATTTAAAACTTAGAAATTGTTTCTGGAATTTTTCATTTTGTATTTTTGGACTGTGATTAACCACACGTAACTGAAACCATGGAAAGTGAAACAGTGGATAAGGGGGAACCACTGTAAATATATCTTTGTACAGTTATTTGATTACTTTCTTAGGAAAGTTCCTGGGAGTAGAATTACAAAGTTCCATTTTATTAATTTTAATATTTAAAAATTACATATCTACCTCTATGTGGCACTTTCAAGATAAACCATGAACCCTTGCTTCAAACATTTCACAGGCAATGTTCACTGTTTGTGGGTAAACCAGTTTCAACGCCAGAGATAAGTCATAGAAAAGTCATAGCACAGTGCCTGGCATATAAGAAGCACTCAAAAAATGTTAGTTGTAAATACAAATGAGCAATTGTCAGAAGGTGATGAAACTCCTTGTTCTCTTTACTGCAAATTAACTCTGGAGGAGGACTCACCAGGAAGCCTGGCTCAGGGGAAGCCACGAGATAAAGTGAATCCCATCCATCACAGCCCCACCCCTGCCCAGGAGCTGCTGGTGCCTCTGCATCCCCACCCTCCACCAACAGACACATCCATCAAGTGCCAAGAAGAGTTTATCTCCAGTGCCAGGAAGGCAGCAGCGAGGGCAGAGTCTCTGGATGCCAGACCTTGAGTCTACATGTGTGTGTGGGGAGGGGCCTAGAAGTATGGGATATATTTGTGTCAATTTTCCCAACAGTCATCAGGGAAGCACTCCAAATGTGGCAGTTATGAAGTAAGGGCTTCTCACACGTGCCATCTACCCCATTATTTCAGGTCCAAGGAGAATAGAGTCAATTTCTTGCCCTGGGCAAAATAGGAAGACGTTTATCTCTGTAAATCCTTCATCTCCTGTTTTGATTTTCATCTTTGCTTTCAGTGATATCCCCACACCTGCAGGCCAGACTCCAGATCTCATTCCTGTACAGCCCCAAATGTGTTCCACTTGAATGGGGACCCTACAGGGACCAGGCTACACTGAGAAACCAGGCCACGATCTGGCTTGCAAGCAGGCAGCAGGTTGATGGGTTTGCCCTTCCCAGAAAATGTACTTGCTTTTAGTTCCTGCTCTGTGGGGGCCTGGAAGAGAGCAGTATTTAGAGATGATGTACATTTTTTGTGTCCCTAAAATCCTGCAGTCCACATTATGTCCCTGTACCCGGTGGCTTCACACCTCCTGGGGATTAAAACGCAGACTGAGGAAAGTCCCTGATTGGGAGGTGTTTGGTCAAATTCTGCTTCCCCACCGTAATTTCAGACACAGCAGATCCCAGCCCTTTTCTGGAGTCAAGATATGAAAGTAATTTTAGTGACAAACTCAGTGTGGACTCTGAGACAGGTGTGAGAGTCTTGATCATTGGCATAACCTTTGAGCATTCCAGTCCTCACTTCTCCACTTCCTACACAGGGGATCCTCTGGTGGGTGGCATTGCACAGTGGAGCCAATGCACGTGGGGTGTCAGGACAAGAGGGAGTGCTGCCTCTGTCCTGTCTTTATTGGGGGGCTGAGGCAAATGACTCAATTTATTTGAGTTTCAGTTTTCTTGTCCTTCTCTTCTTTGATCAAGGTGATTGGCAAAGGGCATGTCTCCGATCAGAAAATGAACATGAAGATGTGTGGTTAATATAAAATGATTGAAATGCATTTATTTTCTCATGATCATTACTAATATTATTATTGTTTTCATATTAGTGGTTTAAAAACAGGAATCTATGCTAGCAACATTATTTGTTTGGCCTATTTCAAGAAAATGTTGGTAAATCAACACGTAGGATGTAACTCTGTGAAGAACTAGTGAGGTGCACGATGGGAGTGAGAAGAGCCTTAAGAACGTCACTGGGGTTAGAGCGGGTTATTTCTTTCCTAGGTCTTTAAAGCAACATTTATTGAAATCTTTAATATGCACCAGGTGCTGTCATGAATTATCTGTGTCTGTTATGCCATTGAGTCCTCTCACCAGCCCTAATAAGTAAACAAACATGTTATTCCCATTTTATAGATGAGGACAGAGAGGCTCAGAGAATTGAAATACCTGATCCCAGGTCCCTCAACCTTGAATGTTCTACGGAGATGACCCAGGGCTCTCAGTACAGCTCAGAACTTGGTATGCTGTCACCACTCCTTGTGCATGCATCTCCTGGGTGTTCTGGGGAAGCCTTTGTGAATCATTTGCTTTTGACCTAAGAAGTTCCTGTTTCTGGGATGAGAGAGTTCCTGTCTCACCTCTGATGCAGAGTTGGGAAGGAAGCCTAGTCCTAAGGAACAATGGGCTTATCTTATGGGACAACAATTTCATTCCCAGCTACGTCCCAGAGAGAGTTCGGGCAGTTCCCTTCCATCAGTCTTGCAGAATTGCAACGTTAAGCAGAGCTGACACTATAGAAACAATAATTGGCATAATATTTGCGAGGAGCAAAATATGGTCATTTCCTGAGGCACCAAAAAAGCATAACCCAGTTCTGAGGTTCCGGAAAATGATGGCCTGAATGGCCTGCATACAGCCCCGCTGCTCTCTTTGATAGCTACAATTCTCCACCTGAAAGAGCCACCACTCCTAACTATTATTGCAGATGACATCCCCTTATAACTTTAAGCAGTGTTCTTTAAACATTTCTAAACTTTCCCAATTCCTCCCCAATACCAGCCTATGAATTTGCTTGTCACTGTAAGCTGTACACAAAGAGAGACACACAGCAAGCACAAAGATACCAGGAAGTGGCTTTCCTAGCAACAGTAATCATCTGAAAGATCCCAGAACATCCTTTCTATTCAGACCGCATTTCGTGTTTTGAATAGCGCTGACAGGTGAAGTGGAGTCACGGTATTTAATACAAAAAATATCGCTAGGGATTGGAGCTGCACAAAGGCTCAAATACCCGCACTATTCACACGCAGCCGCACTCGCTGTCTTTATCTCTCTCCAGATTACTTAGGGAGGCACAGTTGCAAACGCAAATACTCACCTGCTCACCAAATGACTAATCTGGGGCATATTATGTAAAGTCTGGTTCCCTAGACCTCGTCCAGGCAACTGGGACACAGCCCTGAATCAAGCCTGGCTCTCTCTATACGCGCTGGCCCTGTGGATAGTCCTGAATGATAAACAGACATCCCCCTGCCAGGTTCCTCAGCAGATGTGTCCAGTTTAAAATAAAAATGAGTCAATACAGTTGACAAAATCATCCACCCCCAAGGAACTCTCTCTGGTTATTGCCTTAACTCGATCAGAAACACTCTCCTATCACTCCTCCAGGCCTCTCACAAGAAATATCCAAAGCAAATTTATCCCTGAAGGTCAAATAAAGGATAAAAACCACAAACAACATGAAAAACATACATTGAGTTCCATCAGACAGAGAGAAGGAGAGGAAGGAGGGAGGAAGCATGTGGGAGGGAGGGCGGGAGAGAGAGGAAGTGAAGGTTCCAGCTTACAAGGGAGACTCAGAGAATGTGGAATAACCACATGATTCTACCCCGCATGGTGCTTGATTCCATAAAGAGAGGAAGCATTTAAGCTACACAACTTTGCAACTTATGTGATCTTCCCTAGGGTCTTATTACTACCATCATTGTATTTGTCACACACACACACACACACACACACACACACACACACATACACTTTGAACCTACCATGTGTATGACCTGTGTGAGGCACTGGGAGAAGAGGAGTCCTGCTCTCAGGCTCATAGGTTAGCGGAAGCCATAGGATAAGGCGGGAACATACAAAACAACCATGGATGGGTACATGCACTGAGTTTCAGGCTTTAGTGATACGTGACGGCCTCCATACTGATATGAAGGGAGGGAGGGGCTGTAATACAGGGTAGTGAAGTGTAGGCTTCAAATCACTTGCCTTGGGATTCTAGCTGTGGGGTTGAAGTAAATCTGTAAACCATGACAGAGTCATACTTACCTTACAAGGACGTTGGATGATTGATGGGGACCCATCCTTAACACATCAAAAGCCTGTGTGAGTAGCTGCAATTCTCAGAGGGACCAGTCAGGGATACACAACTTCAAATGACAGTGTTCTACCACGTCGCACCCCGAAAATGGCAAAATTAAAAAGACTGACAATATCCAATATTGTCAAGGATGTGAAACAGTAGCTACTCTTCTATATTGCTAGTGGCAGTGTGAATGGTGCAAGCATATTGGGGAGAATGTGGCTCTATCTGATGCAGATTAAAATGCACATACTCCATGACCTAGAAATTCCACTCCAGGGTATATTCATTAGGGAAATTCTCATAAACATACCCAAGAAGGCTCATGGGAAAATGAATGTGCTCTGTCTGTAATACTGAGAAACCAGGAAGACCTAAATGCCTATCCACAGGGAAATGGGTGAACAAAAAGTAGTATATTCATACAGCAAGTAACACTAGTGAGCGAGTTTTGTCTTTTTTATAGATTGGGAAATAATTGATCTATAAGCAGCCCTTCATTCAAAGCAACTTCTTAAGTATCCTGTGTGCTCCAAAGTACTTTCCTCTTTCTCTTGTCCTCCCTCCGACAAAGGTCCATGTGACACAAATCTATGGACAAACAGGACAAATATAATCACAATCTGCCAGTGTCCATCCCTCTGGACCTCAGCTGGGAACATGGGCCACAGGCGATTCAAGTCACTTGCTGCCTGCACATGTTTGTGAGTGACTAAAGGCCCGGGGGTATTGATTTTGGGGTTACAAATAAAGTTTGGTGAGCAGGCAAACTTACAAATGCAGAATTCACAAATAATGAGTTTCAACTCTACAGACTTTTTAAAATCTCTTTTACAGAACTGACTCACAGGATTGTAGAGGCTGGCGCATCGGAAATCCAGGAGGCAGACTGGCAGGTGGAGACCCAGGCAGGAGCTGAGGCTGCAATCTGGGCAGTATTTCTCCTTCTGCAAGGAAAACTCAATTTTACTCTTAGAGACTTTCCAGTGATTGGAGGAGGCCCACCCATATTATCAAGGATAACCTCCTTTAGTTAAAGTCAACTGATTGCAAATATTAACCACACCCACTAAGTGCCTCCACAGCAGCCCTAGATGGGTGTTTGAATAACCGGGTACTAGAGCCTGGCCAAGTTGACACCTACAGCTAACCATCGCCCGTGCGTTGAAAGGAATGAGATGCAAGCTGCCAACCACTGGAGCTGTCCAGGTGGGGAAATCCTGTTGGCTGGGCCCTGCTCTGAAGAGGTATAGGGATTCCGCCCCCCGCCCCTTCCTTTCTTTTCATCTTAGGATTTCAAAGAGCTCCACACCCCTAGCACTTGGTCTTTGCTCTTCACAGCCCTCTGTCTTTCCATCCAAGGCAGCAGCCGCCATTACACTTTGAAAACAAAGTTCTGGGACACTGCAGCCTGTCTCCCCTGGCCTTGCAAATACTTCTTTCACTGTTATTCCTTTTTCTTTATGATTAGGAGTGAGCCTGAGAAAGTGGACACGCTGCAATGTCACTGGGGTATTGTTTAGTTGCAAGGAACAGACTTTCTGATGTGGAGTAGCTGAAGAAACTGTTTTTTAACAAGAACTCTGGAGATGGGTGGTTTCTGGATTGGTTTAAAGGGTCAGCAAAAGGGCCAAACCCACCCACAGTCCTTCTGTACAGCCTGGAGACTAAGAAAGAGTGCTAGAAAAGAAGAGGAGGAAGAAGAATATGCAGTAAAGACCTATGTGACCTGCCAAACTTAAACTATGTACACTCTGGTCCTGCACAACCCAAGTTTCCTGACCACATCACCAAGGGCTCAGCTCCATCTTCTACTCTGGGTGGCACACTGGCCTCACCATCCCTCATGGACAGCTTCCCAGTTCTAAGCCGTGTCTGTAGCTGCCTGGCTGAGTAGGGGACAGAACTTCTTCCCCACCTATCTCTTTCACCAGAAGGAAAGACCTTTCCAGAAGGCTTTGGTGTACTTCCCCAAGGTTCCCACTGGCTGGAACCTAGTCAAATGGAGTAGCTGCAAGAGAGGCTGGGAATGGCTGGCTGGTGCTTTCAGATTCCCTTGTGGGAGTCTGGGGAGCAGGGGGCTCAGATAGCCTATTGGGTTGACATCTGCCAGCATCTGTTCACTGGGAATAGTTCACCTGCCCAGAGCTATTTGTCACACCAGCCTCTTAGGGTATAAGGACAGGGACCCTTCCCTCTGATCAGATACTCACTGGCGCTAATGATACTGCCCTCCTATCCTTGGGAGGCAGAGGACAGAAGTGTGTTGAGCTGACGCACTTGGGTGTAAGTCTCATGGTTAGCCAGGCATAAACATGTAAAAATTCCTTGCATTGTACACCTAAAGCTCCATTCACATTACTGTTTGTATGCAATAGCTTAATAAAAAATAAACAAAAGTATAAAATTGCCCCCTCACAAAGAAAGTACAGGGATCTTTACAGCCTCATTGAAATATCTAAATACACACAGAGACAGAGACAAATATATACATACATTTTTGAAACTACTTATATATTTCCTACATTCCATATCCTATAGGGAGCTACATACATATTCAGGTACACAGTAATAATAACTGGCACAGATTGCATCCTGTTAAGAGCAGCTGGTATTTTGTGGGGGTCAGCAAAGCATATTAAGGACCTCCAACCTCTGTCTCAGGCAAAGGTGCCCTAGAAGAAACCTTCTCTTTCATCTCACACCCACCCCTTGTCAACACCCTTCCGGCATCTCCTGCACTTGCCGGGTCCCAGGTAAAGCCGAGTCCTCTCCACCACAGAAAACAGGGAAACTGAGAAAGGACAGCGCGCACTTCTTTCTGACATCTTCTTTTAATCATCAGTAGAGCTAAAAAAATGTTAAAAATCTTTGTAATGTGACTTTAAGTAAGAGACTCTTGATAACTTCCACCCTTGCTTTTCTTCTCAGAACACAAGGGGCTAATTAAAAGTAGAAAAGTTCTTGTTTGATCAGAAATTCTTGTGTTTTGGCAAAAAGCAGAGAAATCTGCTCTAATATTTAAAAAGGGCTTAATTGGCTTTAAAGTCACCAAATTTCCTTTTCCTATTCGGGACAGGAGAGATGAGCCTTTCTGAGCCCAGGCAGAAGCGGTGAGGTAATGGGACCATTGTAATTAGGACTCTCAGCTGAAAGATGTCTTTTGATTTGAACCTACGGGATTCTCTTTCAACCTAACTCAGTGTGACTCCTCTCTGAGCACCTCTCATAAGTCCTGGTCTTTTGGCTGACTTCTCTCCATAAATGACTTTATTACTGAGCACTAAGCTTGTTTATTGAGGAAGATGTGTGTGGTGGTCCCTAATGGAGCATGTCAGCATAAAAGCCCCATTATACTGAGGCAGGCCTGGGTCCATCCATTTCACGCCAAACTCTCTCCTGGATTTATTAGAATTAGTGCAGGAAAAGTGAGTGCTCTATGTAGCACAGCCTTTTTGGAGCCGATGTGTCTCTTCCATGGAGGAGTCTAGAAAAAGACTCTCCTGGGCTCAGAGGTGCTCCTTCCGAGAGGAACCGCGGAGCTCATAAGCAGGCACAAAATAGCAGAAAGATGTGTGGGTGGGAAATTCACAAGTGTTCTCTCCAGGGCAGTGGCCCTGAAAGTCGACATGGCCGTTGGTGAGCAGACTGTTCTCAGTTCTCATTGGTTGATAAGTGGGAGGATGAAAATAATCGAGGCAGGAAAAAGTTCGTGTTGGAAGTGTTTTTTGCCTTCTAAAGTGCCTATCTGTTGCTTCTTGCCAATTCTTGTTTAATAATTAAAGCAGGGGCTCATTTCTCCACTCCCTGGGACAGGTTTGCGTGAGGGTGTTTATTGATCTGGCGTGTCACTGCAGAGAGCACACTTCTGCTGGCCTCTCTGCACACCCTTCAAGCAGTCACTGATATTGTCACCACAAGGTGGTGAGATGAGGTGACTTTGCAGTGGGGGGAGGGGTGGCAGTGATGACGGGGTGTGAGGGTCAGGAAGGAAAATGCCACAGAAAGAAGCACAACAGGCAAAGCGATGCACGGGTCCCTTGCAGGCCACTTGCACTGACCCTGATTACACCTCTGGGAGGTCTGTTTGCTCACCTGCTGCATCTTTGGAACAACCTCTGAATCATAGATGAGGCATTTGGGTTGCTTTAAGTGTGGGATGTCTTGTCCCCTCTTAAAAAGAGCTAGTGTGCATGTTACTTATTACCCATCAGCACACCACATGCTCCCTATTCCTCCCTAAAATGTATCAGTATTTTTGCCCCGTTGTTGCCCAATGCAAAGATTATAAAGTATCACCTTAATAACTAAGATTTCTGGGTTAAGTATGAGAGGTTCCTGGTCATAAGTGCTGGTGGATGGTTAACTAAATAATTCAGGGAGATCTTATGGCTCCATAAAACGAACAGGCGCAACTCTGTGTCTTTATCCCCCTCCCCTGATCACCAGGAGTGTATGAATAAGGCTCCTGTTTGCTTGCAAGTGATAAACATCTGCTGGATGAGTCCTAAGCAAAACAAAGGGATTCATTTTAAAGATATTGGATATTTCGTGGCGTACCAAGGCAGTAAAGCAATTGGGTCTTAGGTCTAGAATCAGGAATTTTGAGTATTTTGTTCCAGTCCAGCATTCTGCCCCTTTCAGGGCATCTGCTACCGAGTGACCGAAGCAAATTGGGCTTTACAGTTAGGTTCCTTTTGGCCACGGGATTAACTCCCCATAGTTACAGATAGCTGTCAGCTCTGAATCTGCTCTCACAGTCCACACCCACGTTCCTGTGAAAGCAAGTTTCTGGCCAAATTCTGCTATTTACTAATGAGTGTGCACAAAGCAGGCATAGCCCAAGTCCCCCCTTTAGGCACCCCGACAACATCCTGCTTGAGAAGTCTCCGAGAAGCCAAAGTCAAGGTGCTCCAGCCCAGGGATCAGCACACTTTTTTTCCTGTAAAAGAGCAGGATGGTACATTTTTCAGGCTTTACCGACCATACAGTCTCTGTTACAACTACTCAAGCCCGCCTCAGTGTGGATGCAGCCACATACACGGGGTAAATGAATCCATGTTGGTGTGTCCCAATCAGCTTCACTTTGAGAACAACACTGGAATTTCATATAATGTTCACATGTCAAGAAACATCCTCCCCCCCTTCCACCCACCAACTACTTAGAAATGTAAATACTATTCTTAGCTCACAGACCGTGCAGAAACAGGTGGTGGGCTGGAATTGGCCCATGGGCCAGGGTTTGCTGATAGCAGCATATTTCCAATGACAGTGAGGTGACCAAGAGGCCACCAGATATAATCACAGAACCATTTACAAATCGAGCCTGGGACAAGTTGGTGACAAGAGGATTCTGTTGTTGTTTTTTCCCAGGGTTTTAAAAGGGAGGCTGCACAATGCCTTCTACAGATCACCTTCTAGGAACGGAACATTTTTGATCGCGATGATACTCCTAACATGCTTCAGGGCTTCCCCAGCTTCCATCCGGTATCCATGACTATCACAGCTTATAACCCTCCAAAATGTCTCTCCACTATTTTGAATCTTAAGCAACACACATCCCTCCCCCACCTTAGATTATCAGCCCACTGTCCAATTTGTCACCCTCTACTGTACTCTGTTTCTGAAACACTGTCTTGTCAGAGACTCTTAAGTCAGCTGTGTAGCCCCACATTGTGGTTTGAGTTAGGGTTTTAACCCATGGGCACAGACAATAGTGTGGTGAATGGGGGGATGGGACAGATGGGGATGGAGGGCATCAATGGGGGAAAGAGGGAGGCATCTGTACTACTTTCAACAAGAAAGATAATTTTAAAAAAAGAGTTAGAGTTTTAGCCTGGTTTCTACTTGATCCTCACCTAAAAGTGATTTGCATTTTCCTTTAGGCCCACTTTTGAGGTCTAGATACCCAGAACAAAAATGTTAAACCCCCACAGAGTAGTCCTTTGGCTAACAAAGCCTTTCCTATGGTGGAACTGATATTTCTGTCTGCCTCAGGCATGTCATGTCCCTATTGAAATTCATATCAAAGAAAAAGGATTCCCAATTTATGTAAAGATATCATAATATTTACTTCTATGGGGAAAAATAAACAGTAACACAAAGTAATTATCAGAAAAAGTTGAAAAGGATAATACCATTATAAATAGCACAGCTAGAAATATACTTCATGTCAATTTATTAATTGGGATCAATTTTCAACTGGTCAAATATTGGCAATTCCATCTGATTCAATATAATTTGAAGTGAATATAGAAAACTTAATGACATCAGATGGGTTCTTTTTTTTTACTGAAAATTTTTTTGTTCTGTTTCCCAATTTCTAGACTACACAATATGGCTGCTGACAACATTCATTTTTTTTTTTTTTTGCATTATAAAGAGACAGAAAAAAGGGATACAGATAGAGAGAGAAAAACAGAGTGAGACCAAATAATAGCAATAGGAAGACTGAATTTCTCCTTGACCTTAACCTAGTTCATAGAGAAGGGACTTTGAGCAGCTCCCACAAAGGACCATCAATGTGGCTAAGATGATGGTGGGGCCAACGTCATTGCATAAAGGGGGATCCAAGAGTCCACCTTGCGGATTGGACTAGGGTGGTAACAAGGACTGTGATCATTGAAAGCTTGACCAGTAATTACTCTCCAAGGATGTGAGCCTTAGAATTATGATTCCATTGCTATGGTAGGTCTCCATGTGAACCCTGAGATAAAGAAGCAAAATTCAAAATATTTAACATAAGGTACCAATCAATCAGAACAGACCAATGCTATATAAAGGTAACGGAGCCATACCAGTGCCTACCCTGGTAAGATATTAAGGTTTCCTCTAATTGGTAGGCATATCACCACTTCCAGAGTTATTTCTTTTGTAAAATGAACAAGAAGCAAGGATTTTTACAGTATAGATGTCTATGCAGTCCTGGGCAGAGGACAGACAGGTAGACAGCCAGTCCACCTTCTCACCAGTTGGCAGTGTGTTGCTTTGGCCTTTTGGAGTTTGATGCATCGTGAGCCACCATGTGTCTATGTTCATCAGATTCTTGTCTGTCTCTGGAGAGAAGAAAGCAGGGACAAACCCGCAGTCCAAATGTTGTCTTAGGCGTCTGCTTTGAGAAGAAGGGGTTTCCAAAAATACCTTGGAGCTAAATTGCAGCGTCCAGGTTTAACTCTCTTCACTGTGTGAATGACATTTCCTGATCTGTTCTCAGCCCAGAGAAGTTGACTAGGTCTAGCTCCAGCCAATCCACCTGCCATAGTAGCCACCAACCCGAGCAATGGGTGACACCACCTGAGCCTCTTGGCTCCTGCTAATCAGAACAGGGAGACTTTGCTTCAACAGGTATACACACAAATATTTGCTGAATGAATCCTAGAATCTTTTCCCCACTTGAAAATTTCTAGAACATTAGAGTCTCTTCAAGGTACCAGTCAACTCAAATATTGTCATCTAGTAGGAAAGTAAAACCAAACCTCTACAGTGGGAAGGGCCAGTGTCAAATCTGTCCCTCCTTTGCTGGTGTACCATGCCTTCCACCTGGAGGAGGGGTGCAGATGGGATGTGAGCCTCATGGTACAGAAGGACAGACAGAAGTGTGATACCACGTTAAAGCATGTTGAGGTGTTCTAATTACACGGCTTCCTGCTAGGTCTGAAATAGATAATTATTAAACCAAATTGCATACAAGGAACTGGCGATTTTGTAAGCAGAAAAGACAGGAGAGGAGAGGAGGGGCTTTGGGGCTGGGAGCAGCATACAAGAACTGCTTACAAATATCTGAAGGCTGTCATACTGCAGAGTAGAGCTTTCAAATGAGCTAAAACGCCCAATGGCTTTCTATCGCCTAGAGAATAAATTCCAAGCTGCTTACCAGGCCTACAAAGCTCTACAGATGTGGTTCTCAAAATCTTTAAAAATATGTATCAATGCTTGGGCCCACCATGTGCCAATCCCTGGGAACACCCGCATGTTTTGTGTGTGCTAGTCTGGGAACCTCTGCTGCTATAATCTGCCTCTCAGTTACCTCTCCAGGCTCCTTTCCTACTGCCCCTCTTTGTTCAGAGCTCCCACCCCACTGGCTTCCTTTCTGTTCCTGGAACACTCCCTTGTCAGGACTTTTGCTCTCCCTGGTTCCTGTGCCTGGAAGAGTCTACGTCCTGATTAAAGCTGGCAGGTCATCTAAAAAGTCAGCTCTATATTCACTTCCTGGGACTGCCAGAAGAAAGTACTGCAAACTGGGTGGTAAAACAACGAAATGTCCTCTTTCACAGTTCTGGAGGCTAGAAGTTCAACCTCAAGATGTTGCAGGGCCCTGCTCTCTCTGAGGGGCTCTCGGGAAATGTCTGTTCCATGCCTTCCTCTTAGCTACTGCTGGGGGGTTTCCAGTGAGCCCTGGCATTCGTTGGCTTGTACATGCGTCACTCCACGCTCTCCTCCTCCTCACATGATGCTTCCCCTGTGCATCTTCTCATGCCTTCTCTTGGTGAATGTCTCTTCTCTTCTTTTGATAATTATACCAGTCACTCACCCAACCTAATGACATCATTTTAACTTGATTACATCGCAAAGACCCTATTTCCAAATGAGGTCACATTTGCAGGTACTAGGGATTAGGACTTGAGCATATTTTTAGCGGGAACACAATCCAACTTAACACCCTCCATCCAAAGTACTCCCACCTCTCTCTCTCTGGACACTATCACTGCCCCTCATCTTGACCATGTCTGAGGTGGCCTTGCTTATTTACCATCTGGTTGAGCGCTGGCCACCACCTTCACTGAATGTAAGAACCTGAGAGGGAGCCTGGATTGCTGGGACTGCCACTGTGTCATCTTGACTGAACGAGTGCATAGTCAGTACTTGTTCAGCTGAATGGAACAAAACTAATGGTAAAAGAATAAACATTTTAGGGATTTTGGTGCACCATGATGAAGACTTTTAATAAATTAATGCCACTCAAAATGAAATGGTTGCTTTTTTAGAGGTAATGAGTTCCCTGTCTTGGGAGGAGTTCATACATACCAAGGCTAGACAGTGACTTACAGGTGATACAGGATTCACATATCAGTTCAGGAATGGAGTTATGACATCCAAGAACCCTTTAAATCCAGAGGTTCAATAATTCTATATTTGAACAGAGCCTCTTAAAAAACACTGTCTCAGAGAAATGGCTCTAATGGTGAAAACTTCAGGCAGGCTTACATTTCCTGCTACCACCTCTGACAGGTGAAACCTATGACAGCCCTCAAGTCGTATTATGTTGGTAACCGCCTTTATGTCTCATGAGTCTATTCTTAAGCATAGTTTGAATTTCTTCTTCTTTCATTTATTTATGAATTTTTGGTAGGCTCATTTCATCTAAAAATGTTTTTGAAAAAAAGGAAGGAGATATAAAATTTCTGGTTGGGATTGCTGTACTGTCTTAGCTAAGCCTGTTATAGTGAGATATTGTTTTAAGTCGGCCCTGTCTTCGGAAAGGAACACCTTCTCTGTGGAAAGATCTCGCCGCCAGGGGACTCAGTGTTACCAGAGCAGTCAACTTTGATTTGTGTATCAATAACGTCGTGTCAGTAGCCAGAGGGTATGGCACCAGGGCGTTCCAGGTGCTTTGATTGGTGCTTGTGCTGGGGAATTATTTCAAATTAACTTCAGTCTCTTGGAAGACACCGAACAGTAGAGTGCTATTTCCCATTTGTAAACAAAATGGTGAGTAATTATGGGAGAAACCAAGACAGGCTGGCTTCTAGGAAATGTCACATCTGCAGATCTTAATTTCCTCCAGCACCGCTGCCCTGTTCTCTTTCCTGAGACTTACATCTTCCCAGGTGCAACCCCGAGCAGAACCTGGTCACAGGCCAATCAACAAAACAACTGGAGGCTCCTCTGTGGTCACTGGAACCACGAGAAGGGATTGGGAGGCTGGGAGGAATAGAACGGGGCTCTTCAAACAATATTACACAAGCTTAAAATGTGTTTTCTATGTGTTGCCAAAGTAATGGTTATTGTATGCATTTGGGAAAGACTAAAAAGCAGAGGGATAAAAACAAAAATTACCTGTTATTCTGTCTCCCAGGATGACCCCTGCTTATCATTTCCATATATTTACTTTGACTCTTTCCTCTCTGTCTCTCTCCGAAATGATACTCTTCCCACCTAAAAATACAGGGCAGAGGTAGGCAAGCGTTCTCTGTGACAAGACCAGATAGCAAGAATTCCCCGTTTTGCTAGTCGTGTATTGTCTGTCATAAACCCTCAGCTCTGCAGCTGTAGCATAAAATCAGCCACTAGCAATGAAAACGCGAATGGGTATGGCTGTGCTCCAACAAAGTCATTTACTAAAACAGGTGATGTGCAGGATTTGCACCGTGGCTATAGTTCCCCGAATTCAGGTGAGCAAAGGTGGATGAGGCAGGGCTGGTTAGATGGCTGTTGCTGTAATCCATTGAGAGATGGCCATGACTCTGACCAGATGACCATCGTGATGGGTGACAATTGGTTGTCAGATTCTGCAGCCAGTAGGGTTTACTGATGACTTGGAAATGAGGAGTGACAGAAAGGGAGGTGCCAGAGATGAATGCAAAGATGTTGGCCCAAGCTGCTGGAAGGACACAATTACCATTGACTGAGATGGGAAAGGCCTACCACCATTGGCTAAGAGGGTTTAGACAAGTTTAATTTAGATGCCTATACTTTAGATGTTTTCTATCTCAGTGGAGGTATCAAAGTGGAATTTAAGGGAGAGTTTCATCCTGGGAATGACATTTGGGTGTCAGCAGACTGTAGATGGTTTTAAAGTCACAAATCTAGATGAGGTCACCCGAGGCGTATGTAAAAGAGAAGAGAACATACGTTCCTATGTACCAGGCATGAGTCTAGAAGATTCTGGAAATTCCACAGGAGCAAAAGAAAGCACCTGCTGTCATACAGTGGCTCCTCTGACTTTGTGATGTCATTGCTGCTGGTCGGACATGGGGTGGATGACTGCCTCCACCTGGCTCATCACTTTCTTGCCTAGAAATCTCAACTGAAGTATTATGAAGCACAAGCAACATAACTCCAGGAATGGGGTAGCCAAGTGCTTATGAGAAGAGAAAGCAATTCCTTCTGGGAGAGAGAAATTAATGAAGGAAACATCAAAGAAGAGAATGATGCCATTTGATTTAAGACAACTCTTTTGGTCCTTTCTGGGATCTGACTACAGTTGTTGCCTGTAGGTCAGGAGATTCCCCTCTATATTTATCCTGAATTGCCAACACAGGTGAGTTAGCATGAAGGAGATCCCAGTACTAACAAGCAAATAAAATACTCATCATCGACAGCATTGAGATGGATGAAAAACTGGAGGGCTCCAACTGAAATCTCCCTGAAGACAGCATCGTCTAAATAGTCCTTCTCATTTTACCCATTCCTGAATTTGCTTGTTACCAAGACACAAGTTAAAAATATAAATATCCATTCAAGGGGAAACATGAACCTAATGAATGAAGAGAATAAATACTACTTTGCTCAGCCCAACTGTTTTGAAAGACAGCATCCCTGGGGGTAAGTATGTGAGACACGGAAGCATTACTCAGCATCACCGGCACCTGGGAGAGCATCCTGGGGTCTCCCCTCAGCCAGAGCTTGCACTGAGGCAGCCAGGAGGCCAAATAGGGTCCACAGATGTCTTTCCTTGGGTCCATATCAACTTATGAGAAAATGTGTTGACATTTTAAAATCTGAAAAAAATAAATAAAGCTAGACTAGAAGATTCCAAAACTAAGAAGTTTGGAAACTCTAACAATAATGGGTCCCTCTTTCCCTTTCGCTGCCATCAGCTATAGCTGAGTAGTGGCCACCTCCTAGACAGAGAAGTGCCTTCTCTACAAAACAGGCACCATGACTCACAGTCTCAGTAGGGGCTTCATTCATTTATGCCATTGGTTCTCAACTGGGGACAATTTCACCATCGGCGAACATTCAGCAATGTCTGGAGATGTTTTTGATTGTCACACAGGGATGGGTGGTGGGTGCTACTGACATCTAGTGGGTAGAGGCCAGGGATGCTACTAAACATCCTAAAATGCACAGCACAGCCCACCACAACCAATAATGTCAACAGTTCCGAAGTTCAGAAACCCTGATTCGTACCACCTTCCTGGCCCTGTGAGCATGTGAATTTGCAATTCCAGCAATTCCTCTGAACCTAAGCAAGACTAATATAGCATGTTCATGTGCAAGGAGCTTAGTAAAAAATAAAAGCAGGGCCAGGAAAAGCCCAAAGCTAGCTCTCATTGGCCTAGCTGTGTCACCCTTAAATGAGTCAATGCCACCAGGTAGAGGAAGTGCCTGGGTTCAATGTTTAACCCTGGTCCTAGGGAAAGGCTCAACTCCCCTTGCACCAAATGCACTGACTCCCCAAAGGAAAATGGGGGGCGTTGTTTCACAAAGAAGGAAAATAAAAATGAGGAGGCAAAAATGACAATGCTACAATTATTCCCATTTTACAGGAAATTGTCTTAGTAAGATGACATAATTCTCTTAAGAAGACAATTGTAAGTGTAGGAATAAGAATTTAAATCTTGACTTCTTAACCTTCGAGAGCACTTTCAGTATTAGGAAAACCTATATTAATAGATCAAAAGAAAAATGACAATATCATCATAGATGTAGGCTCTTGATAAAAGTCAATATTCTTTCTTGATAGATAATCCATTCTAGCATTAAACTGGAAAGGCAAAAGGAGACGTTTTTCAGATGACTTCGCATTGCTGCTAAGGGACCTAGAAGACTTTTTAAAATGGATTTTGGCATAATTTTTATTTTCATAAGTATATCTATGTATTTAACATGATTTAAAAGATATAAATAAAGTGTTGGGAAAACTCTGCAACATATTCTAATATACAATCATTAAACCTGGTGGTCCTGATACCGAATAAACAGACTAATAGACACTAACGTTCAGAAATAGGCACAAATAAATATGGGAATTTATTACATGATAGAGTGTTCTTTAATATCAGTTTGGAAAAGATTATAATGTTAAGGCATCTGAATATCTACCTGAAAAAAATAGAAATCCTGCACCACACACTACACATTCTTAATTATGCCACAATTTCAAGCATTTAAATGCAAACTATTAAAATGAACCTATTAGTTCCTAGAAAAATGTGGAAAAATTGTTTCCATAGTCACAGGATAAAAAGACTTTTCTAACGAAGTGATGCAAAATCCGAAAGCCATGAAAGAAAAATTTAATAAATTTGACTATATAAATATTGTAACAGGTTCAATGATACTCCCCCATAAGATCGGCCGAAGTCCTAACTTTAAGTATCTATGGATGTGACCTGATTTAGAAAGAGGGTCCTGACTGATGTAATCAAGTAAGATGAGGTCATACTGGAGTAGGATGGGCCCTAACCCAATGACTAGCAGCCTTAGGAGAGGAGGGAAATTTGGACACAGACACAGTCAGACTAGAAGTCTATGTGAAGACAGAGGCAGTGATTGGAGTGATGCTGCCACAAGCCAAGGACTGCTGGTAACCAGCAGAAGCTGGAAGAATCAGGGAAGGATTTCCCCTAGAGCCTTTGGAGGGAGCATGCCCCTGCCAACACCTTGATTCTGAACTTCTACCCTCCAGAAAGGTAAGAAAATTAACTTTTTCATTCTAAGCCACCCAATTTGTGATAATTTGTTACTACAGCTCTAGAAACTAATAAAACATTACAAAAGAATCTGCATCGAAAAATACACTAAAATACAAATGGGGGAAATATTTGCAACTCACATGACACAGGACTAATTTCCTTAAGTAAAAATTTTCTGTAAATTAGTATTTTTTAAAATGACAACCATTCAATAGAAAAATAATCAAATGAGTTCTCTACTGAAGTTCTTAGAGCTTTGTTGGGAGAATTTAAAGAAATAATTGATGTGTAACTGAAATCTCTTCTTTCACCCACTTTGAGACCCAACACATCATCTTATCACATTCTTCCTCATTGATTTAGTGACTAAGTAGATTTTATTGAATAATTTTCAGTAAAAAAATTTTACTGAATAATTTTTAGTAAAAAAAGAGGAGAGACGAAAGAGAAATTATATCACATATCATGCAACAAAACATAATTTTAAAATTATTTTTTCAGATACATGTCTCTTCTTTCCTCAAAGTTCTACTCTGGGTGCCAATGACTTCTGCTTCTCTCTGTTTTTTCTTCTATCTTATCATTCCCAACCCTGCCTCACCCTTATTTTCCTTTCCCCAGTAACTTAGCTCTCAGCTTGCATCACACCCAGCAAAACAAGAGCCAAGCAGTTTGTTAGGTGGCCCATCCTTAGGAAGCTTTCAGGGGCCAACCACTGTAAGTCCTGTGGAGTTTCACCAACTGGTTGGTCACCTTGTCTTTGCTTGGAGAAGGGGGAGGGGGAAGGAGTCTGCTGCTAAGAAGATGGCCACAGATCAGGGCTGGCTTCCCAATGTGCAGCCTGGGCAGCTGCATGGGACCCTCACTGAGAAATGGCAGCAATGGCTTCAGTGCTCGGCTGTCACTGTCTTAAACATGCCATCATTTTTGAAAAAGGGGCTCCACATTTTTGCACTGGGCCCCACAGAGTATATAGCCAGTCCTGAAGCATAAACTATTTGATCAATGGATATTATGGTCATTACTCAAAACCTAAATGATTGATCCTCTGAATCATCCAAAAGATAGAGCATCTCAGAGCTGGATATTCCAAAATTAAAAAAATAAATAAATAAGCAAATGGGGAAGAGAGAGGGGGAAAAAAAAAGCTGCATGAACTCCGAAGCCAGGAAAGCTGGCACCATCGCCTTTAGCAAGATGCTATCTGACATCTTTTGGCTGAATGCGTCCTTTCATGGGGTGATTAAACAGCAAATATCTCTGAGTAGCATAATGTTTATTAGACGTTACTCTGTTAGGGCAGCTTGTGTTTTCCCTGTATTCTGTTTTCGTGTTCAAGTGTGTACAATTTGTTGATTTAAATAAAATTTAAAACAAGCCGTGCTGCCTGAAGAGCTGCTGACAGGGCCTCGCCGAGAAATTTGAGCGATTTTTTTATTAGGAAACAGTTCTGTTTCTGTGGCATGTTTTTTTGCATCTTGCCTCTCCCCAGCCCCTCCCAGTCCTCAGCAATGCACTACAGCAGCCTCAAAACCAATATTTTCACTTTGGGGAATGTTCTCCCAGCTCCCTGGAATATCTTTATCCATAGAGCATGGGTTCTCTCAGTCCACCCCAGCCCCAGGTGATCAGAGGGACACAAGGGTCATCTACGTTTGAACAGAGCGGACACACACATTGTATAAGTTTTAGATTTTGGGGGGTCATATTTTTATTCAATATTTTGATTAAAAATTAACTGATGGCCACGTATGAAGTAACGAATACTCTTTCAGGCAGTGGGTAGAAGGCCAGTGTGTCTTTAAGGTAAAAGTATCTATGATCTTGATCAAGCCATTGCCTCCTCCGCGTGAGCCCTAGAGAAACCTTCACACGAGGGCACAAGGAGACATGTGCAAGGATGTACATTGCCTTCTGGGGGGAAGTGTGGTAGCTAGAAGCAGCCTGCGTGTCCATCAGCAGGGAGATGGCCCAATAAGGTGTGAAAGAGCAAAAAATTCAACGTTTCAAAAGAATAGAAGGGATCTCCGTGTGCCTCCATAAACAAATCCTCAAGACATATTTTTCAGGGGAAAATAAGCAAGTTGCAGAAACATCACTCACCCTATGAGGCCTTTGTTAACAACCAAAAGGTTCTATAAGCACAAGACAGTATTTTGTATATCCTATAGGTGCACCTGTGTGAGTGAAATTCTGTCGGAAACAGTTCAGAAGGAAAAAGCAGCAAACCATTCCAGAGGTGACCCAGCGGGAGAGGCATCGAGAAGGGGCAGTGCCGAAAGGGCCTCAGTTGTAAATGGCCTTTCCCCACTTTCTGACACATTACCCCAGTTTGCGGCACAGCTTCGCATTTTCTTACTGACTTGTTTGCTTGTTTGTCTTTCTGATGCCCTGGACTCTTCATGTGGGCCGGGCCCAGGTCTATGTTGTTGCTGGCATTTCCCCAGCACCCAGCAGCATGCCCGGCACATTGCAACCTGACAAACATCCAAATATCTAATTGGCATCCAGTAAGTGTCACGCACAAGCGTGGATGAATAAACAAAGCTGAATGGATTCACCCCCTTCCATGCTCTGGAGGTAGAGGGTCCCCTATGGGCACTTACCGCCTGAAGTCTGATTCCGAGAAGAAAATAATGTAAATTATTAGAATTGACACTTACTAAGGTTCCTACTATGTGCCATCAGCTTTATAGGATTTTGTTTTTCTAGTTTTCTTTTCCTGTTACTATTGCTGAATAACAAATCACCCCTAAATTCAGTGGCAGAAAGCAAGCATTCGGTATGCTCCTGGAGAGTGCAGGTGAGGAGGCCAGCCGCACAGGGCGTGAGGGACGGCTAGCCGCAGCTCCCTGGTGCCTGGGGGGCTGGGACAGGGCTGCCTGGAGAGGTGGGAGCTGAGATTCTCTGAGGCGGCTTCTCTCACATGGCTGCTGGTCAGTGCTGGTTGTGGGCTGGGACTGGGCTGGGTGTGTTGGCAGCAACACCCCCTGTGGCTTTCCCACAGGACTGCTTGGGCTTCCTGTGGGCATAGCAGCCTTGGGGCACCTGGACTTTGGGTCCAGGCGTGAGTGCCGCATCTCACCAGACAGAAGCACCATCGCCTTTTATGCCGGAAACTCAACAGACATACAGAATCATTTCTGCTGCCTCTTATTGGTTACACGGGAGTCACAGGCCAGCCCAGCTTCAGGGGACAGAAAGCGCAACTCTCCTGCTGGATGAGAAGGTGGATGTGTCCTAGAAATCACAGGACAGGAGAGAGCTCTACCGCTGTCTTTGGAAAACACTCCACCACATCTTCATAGCAATTCTGCAGAGAGGAGTGAGTGGCCATTTCCCAGGTGAGGAGCAGCTGCAGAGAATGCACGATTTGCCCAAAGTGGAACAGCGCTGGACAAGGATTCGAACTCAGGTCTCTTGTCCTCAAAGCTTCCCTTCCCCCACCTCATGCTGTCACATCAGGTGGAGGCCATAATTACGTGCTTCCTCCTCCTTCACTGTTTACCAGGGAGACTGCTCAGGTCCCACATGTTGCCTCCCGTAGAGGTGATGTCTTCTTGCAATTTGCAGACGGCATGATGATGCAATGGCCCGCCCCGCTGAGTTCATAAGCGGGCACTGGAACGAGTCCCTCCTGAAGGGCCGGAGAAATTGCCATGAAGAAAGCTAAGTGGAGCAGAGCTTGCAGCGTCAGGTGGCAGCGGATCCGAAGCGATCGCTGACTCCGCTGAAAAATGATCCTCCGTCTTTGTGACACAATTATTTAGGTATTTACCACAAAGGCCTCTACATGGGCCCTCTTCGATCAGAAAATAAGAAATAAGCTGAGGGGGGAAGAGAGCTAAATTTAAATGTAACCGCTCACATTGTTTTGCCCTTAGATGGATGGTAGGTCTTCCTCATTACTCACCAAGCACAGACATGCTACCAAGAGTGATTTGGCAACTTGCGAAGATAAATCACAACCAGGATGGTGGCCGTCACTGTCACCGTGGGAGCGGGGCTCTGGGGCTGACAGAGTGTGGGAGCAAGAACATGCGCCGGTCCCCCTGGGCAAAAGTAGAGAAGAAAAAGCGGGACTTGGAGGAAGAAAAACAGAAGCAAAGCAATAAAAATTCCATGCCTCCACCCATGTTGTTCCCAAGTGCCATGCTTTCGAGAGAACGAATGTCTCTGTGAGTCCCCAACAGGTCAGAAAGAAGACAGATGGCAGGTTACGAGGCAGGAGGGGAGGCAGGTTATGCATTTAACCATCCAACGAGAAGGAAAAGGTTTCAGTGTGTAGCTCAGGAGAGGAGGAAGCAAAGCATCCAGACACTCCACGAATCTGAGGGGAGTTGTATTTTTAGATGAAATCTTCTACCCGTGGCATAAGGCTGAGATCCTCCCAAGTGATCTTTTTTTATTCCATTTTTATAACCTGTAAAAATCATTTTGTGCTGATAAAAATCAACATCTAATAATATAAATTTTAACAAATATAGAAAAATATATAAAACTCTATATAAACTTTTCATCCAGGAGCAAGCAACATAAAGGTTTTGTCAGGTAGTTTTCTGGTATCCTCTTGTGTGTATACACATACCTATGTGTATTGTACAACTGGGCTCACATGACATCCAATATTTGTGACTTGTGGTTTTCCCTTCATCAGTGTCTTTATGTGTCAATAAGTTAACATTTACATATCATTTTTAATGAGCACACACTATTTTGTTGTAATATTTTATCAATCCACTATTTACTGCATATTTAGGGTTGTGAATTTGTTCTTACTGTAAATAACAGTACAAGAACATTCTTGCATGTAAGTCTTTGTATACTTGTTGGCTTTGTTTACATTTATCAAAGTGGGTTTTTTAAGAAAAGTGAGGCACATTATTCAAGAGTTTTATACATATTGTTAAATCTTGATAAGTTGTGCCCTGGCCAGTGTGGCTCGGTTGGTTGAACGTCATTCCATACAACCAGGGGTCACTGGATCGATTCCCAGTCAGCACACATGCCTGGGTTGCAGGCTCAATCCCCAGTAGGGGGTGTCCAGGAGCAACCAATCCATGTTCCTCTCTCTTTCTAATATCAATAAAAACATATATTTTATATATCTACACAAATCTTGGTAAGTTGTACTAAGAGTTATCTAAAGTTGCAGGTCAAAATTGTTAGTGAATCAGTGAATCAGTAGTGACTGTTGTTGAAGCAGTTCATTTGGCTCACGTAGCTTACAGACCAGTGCAGGGGTCACCAGCCACGGCTCGTGGCCAGTCTGGCCCACTGTCTACTCTTTTTTGGCCCGTGTTTATATTTTTACATGGTTGATAGAAAGTAAAAATAATGATTTGTTGTAATACATATTACATAAAACTTAAAGTTCAGGGTCCATAGATAAAGTTTTATTGAAACATAGCCACTGTCTATGGCTGCTTTAGTCCTAAAGCGGTAGAGTTGAGTGTATGGGAGAGACCTTATGGGCCACAAAGTAGAAAGTAGTTGCTATCTGCCACCTCTACAGGGAATGTTTGTGGACCCATGCACTAGTGGCAATAAGGCTTCTAACTCTCTGTGGAAGCTTGGTTGAGGGTGAGCAGTCAACAGGGCTCCTGGGTTTAAATTCTAGCTCAGCAACATGCCAACTGTGGGGCCTCATCCTGGTTGTTAACATTTTTAATGCTACAACTTCCTCATCCACAGAATGGAAATAATACACACCATTCTGTGTGTTGTTGTTAGAATCAACTAAAATCCTATATAATAAAAGCCCAGGACCATAACGGCATAATGACTGGAACCATCACTCAACCAGTTACTATGAGGTGCATTAACCACCTCTCAATCCCTCCTCCATGCCCGCAGGTTCACAGCGTGGTAAACAGGGAACCACGGGGAACCAGGTGGGTGGCAGCGGGGCGGGACTGGGGACTGGTGGGCAGGCAGAAGATGGCCTGGATCACAGGCTAGGCCTAGGGACCCTACCCGTGCATGATTTTCGTGCCCTGGGCCTCTAGTGAGATATGAAAGGGTGTAGCATAAATCCCTGGCATAGTAACAAGTTGTTGTAAATTGCTTTTGGGAATTTAACCTACAATTTGTCCCAACCCTGGAGTTTTCATTGCTTCTGTTATTCTTTCTCATCTTTGAGTAATTTTGGGGTTCAGACACCAGTAATGTCAACACACCAAGGTGAGCTTTGTAGTCTGAGAACCCTTCCTCACCCCTCACCATATTCTTTTTTTCCCCTCTCTGTGTTTCAAGTACCCTATTGTTTACTTTTTCATATCTGAGGCACATTAGAATAACCTACTTTCAGATCTAAAAAAAATGAGGAAGCCACTGACAGGTCATGATGGAAGGTAACCGGCCACATTAAAGATGCCAAGTGTCCCCAAGAATTAGGGTTGAAAGAGCCTCTAGTCTGAAAGGTGTGTGACCGAGACCCAGCCCAACGCCTATAGGAGTCAAGTCGCAGCACTGAGCCAAATTTCACAGCTTTTGTTCCATTCACAATGTTCTTCCTAATTTGCTACTGCATGTGTAGCCCTGGCCTGGGGTGGGAAAAACAGAGGAGGTCATTTTTCCAGGAATATACAGAAATCTCTTTAACTTATCTTTTATAAACTTTACATAAAGCTTGCTCATGTCTTTGCAAAGCTTGGAGTATAAATTAAGCTAATTTCTTCTTATTTAAAGAAAAAGCATTGAAATGAACATCCCCCAGGTGGGTACCAAGCACCAGACCTGTACTGGACACGGTGAGGATATCTATGTCTGCATTTCTTTTTATTCAGACTGTCTGAGCTTGACTGTCACTTCCTCAGAGAAACCCAACACCCCATCTGAAGGAGACCCCGCTTTTGTTTGCTAAAACAGCCACATGCATTTCTTTCATATCACTAAAACAGGAATTTTTCTTTAGTTTCTTTTTCTTTTCTTTATTATCTCTGTCCCGCCCCCTCTAAAATTTAAGCTCCACAAAGGAAGGGACTTGTCTTATTCATCAATGTCCCCAACACTTGCACAGCATTTGTGTGAATAAAAGTAGTCCTCACCCTCAAGCTACCCACAGTTTTTCCCCTCATTAAGGCTAACATTACCCCCTTTCTCTGCCTCCATCATATTGCGTTCTCATCACTTCCCTGACACACAGATATTTTTCTTCTCTCTTTCACATAAGCTATGTCTTGGCCTAAAGCTCCCCTCATTCTCCCGAATTCCACCTTTTCTTCCTGCCTGACCATCTCTTGTTCTTCAGGTTTCAGCTTCTAAATTGCACCCATCAGGAAGCCTTCTATGATCCCCCCTTCCCTCCATGGGGCAGGGTAGTTGCCTTTCCCTCTGCTCACCCCACAGGTACCTCACTTGCTTAATTGTCTGTTGTCCCATTAGAACTGGCAGCAAAGCCCTCAATACGGTGGCTGACATATAGGAGGTGTTCAACTGATACGTTTTAACTCATGAATAAGTAAACATTAAAGAATTTTTCTATATTAATACAAATAGTCCATGTCTTTTACCACTGAGAACAAAAGTTTCTCATGAAACAGGCTATGTGCTACTTTTCCTAGTATGTAAAGTCTTTCCATTGGAAAAGACAAATGAAAAAAGAGGCACAGACTATGCATAGACAGTTTACAAAGAATAAATGTATTTTATAAATACAAATATTACAAGATACTTAATACCTGGCTCAAAAGAAATATAAATTGAAATTTTTCCTGGGAGATTATTTTTCCTTTTCTAATTTGCAAAAATTCACAGTGTGGTCATATCCTTGGTGAGAGGATGGGGACAGGCCCTTGTGTATGAACGATGGCAACGGGCATTCATAGGCAGGGCAATGGCAATATTTATCCAAATTACAAACTCACTTACCCTTTGCCCCAGTGAGGCCACTTCTAGGTATTTATTCTTCAGATACCCTCCCACGTGTGTGGAATGACATGCATTCAAGGTTATTTACTGCAGGGCTGTTGGTAAAAGCAAAAGTTTGGAAATTCCCTAAACACCTCTAGATTCAAGGCACTGCATGAATAAATTATGCTGTAGCCATGTATTGGAGTTCATCGCATTTGTTTACTTAAAAAAAAAAAAGACAAAGTTCTTTATTAACTGATATGAAAAGATCTTCAAAGATAAAAGACTTTAGGTTTAAAAAAAAGCAAGGTGAAAAATGCTGTGTGTGATATATCTCCATTTGTGTACAAAAGAGGAAAAGTGTGTGTGTGTGTGTGTGTGTATGTGTGTGTGTGCATGTGTTTGGATGCCTGTGCATTTATTTGTAGGCAAAAAATATGTGATTATTAAGAGGCTAAGTGAACAGTTTCAGGAAGGCTGAGAGGCAAGGTGGGAGGAAGGCTTTTTTACTCTGAATAACTTTGAATAATTTTGAGTTTAGAACAACTGTGTGACTATATCATCAATTCAAACATTGGAAAAAAGGTCAGGAGGAAAAGAAAGGGAGGGAGAAAGAAAGAGGGAGGGAGAGGAGCCCAGACGGGGTAGAATAAACCAGGCTGCTCATGACAACAAAGCTAAATATCTTAACTTCACATCCCCCTTCTGCCCCGGTGGCTACAACAAAGTAAGAAAATTGGAGAGGAAAGGCCAGCCTCTCGCCTGCTTCCTGAGTCTCCTGGCTTCTCTGATGATTCTGCAGTAATGAGAGCTGATTCAAGCCTCTCAGCCTCATCTGTCTGCTGACCCAAGAGACAGGTCCCACTAGCGCCTGGTGTCTAGAAAGAACCCAGCAGACCCTCCTTCCGACTCACGAGGAGCCGCAGCCCCCGTTCGTGGGGATGGCTCTGTGATGTTGATTGCTGTAGCAGCTACTGTCATAGCTCACTTCAGCAGAAAGGATTAGGCTGTCCTGAATATGTCAATCAGATATCAAAGATAAATGAAGTTTGAAAAAATAAAATGTACGATTTATTTTTAAAAAATAGTCTTTGCGAGACACCCAGCATGCACTTTGAAAAATCTAAGGGAAATATGTCATGCAAACAAATCCGCACCCCGCTGTCCGGCTTTAATTTTTCACTGATAACGTTCATGAGGGCTGCAGCCTGGCCGATAAATAGAGTCCTAGCCTTAATGGTCTGCAATTGTCCTGGGCTGTGGAGGAGGGCCTACTTCTGAAGATGCGCTGTCCCCTTCCCAGGGCCCTGCATGCTAATGAGCCGCCCCGCCCTCAGTGCCTCCCCCCAAGGACATCCCAGGAACAGCATTCCCCCAGGCCTCCGCCAAGCCGCCTAGGCATTGCTCGCTGGTGGGGTTTGGTGATGTTTGGGGTTTTAATTCACTTTACTAAAATTGCCTTTCATTCTCTTGGTGACAGGTAGTTATTTGTTTTCAGGGTTCCATTTGACATTTATTGTTAGCGCAAAACACTAATAATAATAATTAGCGCCTTTTCAGAGTTGTCTGAGGTTTGCGCTCTGCTGCATTGTTACTATAAAACATCTCGGTGCTTTGCTGTGTATAAGATAGTATGATGGTATTTAAGTGTAACAAAGGGGTTCATTATACTCAGGCCAGATTGCAGTATCTCTGAGGCCCCTCCCTCCTGAGTGAGCTAAGACTTAATGTCCTCTAAACTTGTTTGTAATG
This sequence comes from Myotis nattereri, assembly GCF_964212035.1. Taxonomy (NCBI): domain Eukaryota; kingdom Metazoa; phylum Chordata; class Mammalia; order Chiroptera; family Vespertilionidae; genus Myotis; species Myotis nattereri. Next base: position 10,520,613 of record NC_138083.1, on the reverse strand, counting down.
CTAATTCCTACCTGAAAAAAATATATATATGAGGGAAACCTGAGCCAGCCAGGCATGGTTTGGTTTTTTTCTTAGAAACAAGCAAGCAAACCTGGGATTTATTCTCTAAACCTTAGCGGTCCAGTGAGGTAGCCGCTGGCCATGTGTGACTGTTTAAATTCAAAGTATGTGAAATTAAATAAAGTGTCAAGGTCCCCCATTGCACTGGCCCCTTTTCACGTGTCTCACGCCACATGCACCTGGTGGCGGCCATGCTGAGCAGTGTGGCTGCGGAACGGTCCATCCACCACTGCCAGGTTCCTGGGGACGGAGCTCCTCCATAACCTCCCTCCTCGAAACGCGACTTAAGACCAGTCATAACTAGAGCCCCCAGCAATTCCTGGCACATTAAACTCTGTGAAGCACTGAGGATCTGGAACAAGGAATAGAAATATTGCCTGTAAGAGGCCAGATAGTAACTGTTTGGGGGCCATACGATCTCTGTTGGAACTACTTAACTGGCACTGCAGTGGCAAGGCGACCAGAGAGGATGCGTAAACAAATGGGCATAGCTGTGTCCCAGTCAAAATTTATTAAACACACACACACACACACACACACACACACACACACACATATGTGACCCCTGTTCTAGAACATTCTCTAGATGTCCCTGTGAGTACTACTGGTATTACTTAATTCACCTCAAAACCTAAGCATCTCTGATTGAACATCTAGGTCTGTGGTTCTAAAAAAGATACTTTTTTTCTGGAATGTCTGTTCATCCTCTGCCCTTTGTTTCTAAAAGCTGACCAACCTGAGCCAACAGAGGTTAGTGACAAAAAGGAGTGTGCTGGACAAAGTGGACAAATCCACACAGAAAGGAGGCGGGTTGGGCGGCTGTTGCTTTTTCTACCAAATTTACCCCAGTTAAAGGATGGGGGAAGGGGGAGCTCCTGGGCTTTGATGTAAGACTGCATGTGGCAATGTCTGGGTCAGTTTCCAGTTCTGACATGCACTTGCCCATCTGAGAGTCCCAGGGACCATGCAGAGGCGGGCAGGCCCTACCGCCAAAGCATCAAATTCCCCAGAGACTACTTCCCAAGGTCGTCGCTGCCGGCACGCATTCCTGCCTCTCACATGGACACGTTCCTGCTGCCTTTATTGCTCCTCTAAAGTCAGGTCTTCTTCACACGACAACCACGCTGAGCTTATGAACAACAAATCAGATCCGAGTGAATCCAAACCCCTTCCTGTGGCCTGCGAAGCCCCATCTGACCTGGCCTCTGCCGCTCAGTTCAATTAACTTCATGTCTTTCCACTCCCCGCCCTCCACCTGGGAGTCTTCTTTTCCCTGAACCACCGGCATCATCTCCATCTTCCCTGCCTGTGCACTTGCTGTTTCCTCTGCCTGGAAGCTTCTTTTCCTAGCTTTTGACATAGCCTAAGAGCTTTGGCCTTTCTACTTTCTGTTCAAATATCCCACGCTCCATCATCTTCATTCCATGAACCATTTTTTAAAAATATATTACTATTGATTTTGGAGAGGAAGGGAAAGGGAGAGAGAAATAGAAACATCAATGATGAGAGAGAATCATTGATCAACTATCTCCTGCATGCCCCCTACTGGGGATCAAGCCGCAACAGGGGCATGTGCCCTGACTGGGGATCAAACTGTGACCTCCTGGTTCATAGGTCAACACTCAACCACTGAGTCACAGCAGCTGGGCCATGAACAATTTTTTGGGGTGCTTACAGACGCCTGTTTTTGTTTTATTTATCAATGTATTTACTTGTTTACTTTTTGTCTCTTCCATCAGAATGGTCCATGAAGGCAGTCCCTTATAGGTGCTTCTATTGCTACTACCTAGAAATGCACTGGCTATAGAAAATCAATATGTATTTTGTTAAACAAACAAATATAAATCTGTAGAGTCATACACCTTTTAAAATTGTGGTTATAAGCAAGCAGCTTAAACTGTGATTGTTTTCTCCTTTCTTTTCTATTGTCTATATTTTCTAACCTTAAAAGAGCAAAAGTTACTCTTATAATTATGAAAAGCAATTCAATTTATTTTATATTAAGTAATGAATTAAGAGACCAAAGTAGATATAACCCTTCAAGCAGCCAACAAGTACCTTTCATAGGAAACTTTTCCAGTGGAATCTCAATTGCTAGCGGGTCTTCTTACCCCTTTAAGTCAATTTTGGACCTTTCCTCTACAACTGCTGTAACTCCAAGTTTAGAAAATGACAACAAAGTTAAGTTTAAAAGAGTCAGAAGCATAACTTCTCATGCTGGAGTTCACCAGAAGGACGGGAAGGAAAATTCACTCTGTTTGTGATGCCAGGGTTTGGTGTATATCAATCCTCTTTTTAAATAAAACATATTGATCTTGAATGTCTTAAAGTATAGACTACTTCTCTTATCTGGCTGTCATTTAAGCCCATTCTTGAAGTTTAAATCTCTGTTCCCTCCAAAGTAATGTTGACTACAAGGCAGAAAATGACGTTGGCATTTGCAAAATATTCTGGGTATATGAAGCCTTTCAGGAAGGCGATAGCTGTCAGACAGGCCTCTGTACTTAGCTGGACCTAAAGGAGGTTCTTAGGAGAATTCCAAAGCGTTTCCAAGGGGGGGAAATGATAATGACTTCATCCCGCATGAGGAGCGGCAGTTTACCATAGAACTTTGATCCAAAGTGAGAGAGGGCCCCATGGGAGCTGAGAGCAATTCTGAACTAAGCCTGACCTAGGTCAGAGCCTAGGACACCAAAGAAAAGTTCTATATCTTACCCACATGGCCTCATGTTTTGTTTTGTTTTTCTAAAAGCATCCAAACTTGTACGGATTAGTGGCAAATATTACATCTGCTTATTTTCAGAACAAGATGTCAATTTAAGGAACTGTTTTCAACCAGGTCTGGTGAATATCACTCTCATGAACCATTATGACTCTACGGAGCCATTTCATGTGGAAAATGGCCAATTTTCTGCAGGCATCTGAAATCATCTTCTACATCCTTTTGAGGATTTTCCAGAAGAAAATATGTGTAATATTCTAATTGACGTGTCAGTGGAAGCATTGTGGACTTTGTGGGTAACTTGAAAAATATATTTTTAACATATCTCAGAAACCTTAGCAGCACTAAAGTTAAGGAATGAATTTAAACACTCCAAAAATATTCATTTGTTTTCTTCCCAAGTTTCCTGAAACAGAGTGCTCAGATGAAATATTTGACTACATGAAACCATTTATTTTGGTAGCATTTCCACCATTAACCTTAGATCATCTTTTAAAGACAGCCTGGAAAGAAACAAATAAACACAGCCCATCCATCACGAAGCATGATAATAAGACATTTTATAAACAGAGGTTTTCCATCCAGGAAGACGCCATGTAATTTTAACAAGGCACACAGTGGGTGTGACCCAGACAACTGCAAAGCATTCCCCTCAAAATACTTATTGATATTAGTGATACTATAATTATCAAAACAGAAAAAAGCTCTAGACTCTTATAATTGACCCAGAACAGAAGGAGGCTTACCTGACTTTTATGATGATTCTTCGGTGCTGACATTTATCAAAGTATAAGTGAGAATATTGGAATTAAACAATCCATAAGACTTAAATGCATACTTACTATGTTCTGATTTAAGAGCTAGACATTGTTTCTGCCATGTTATATCAACATCTAAACCGATCTAAAGTAAGGTAGGGGTCATCATAAGCATGTCATAGACCCCATCTTTCTTTTTTCTAGGTCATCTGGCCCCCAGAATGGGTGAATTCTCTTCCTTCTCCTCTCTTCATGTAGCTTTTGTTCGTGGATGATACGCTAGGCCAGCCTTGTAGGGTCAGATGGAAAAGCTCATCTCTCCTCCTTGTGCTTCTGCTCAACAAGTGCAAGGCAATCTCTCTTCCAAGCAGGTGAGTTGACTTCCTCTGAAAACCCATCTTTCTGCGATAGCTGGGTTCTGAGACATAGACTTAGGAGGTCCTGAGCATCTAGATTGCATTACAATGTAAGCTACATGCAGGCAGGGGTCTTGTCCCTTTTTCATCTCTGTATTCTCAGGAAATGGAACAAGACTGACCATATAGTAGGCACTTAGTAATTACCAGTCAAACAAATGGTCTGTTGCTGCATGTACAGGCCAAGTTCCTCAATATAGTTTTCCATACTCTAATCTTCATGGCTCTGAATCTCGTGTCAGTTTCTTGATTTGGTTGTGAGTTTGGTGGGAGATAGTCATGATTTATTGGCCCTGAAGTGCCACCATTCTCAAGCAACCATGAACTAACTGGAAAACAGACTTCACTGAAAAACAATCAGAAGACCCAAAAGTACCATTTGACATGATATGGACCATTAGTACAACAGGAATTTAATCAGAAAAGAGAGATATCAGTGAACACTGTAGTAGTCCAGCTTTTGAGCTAAATTTGGAGATGACAGATTTAGACATTCAAATAGGCAAACATACTAGAAATCCAGACGTTTTTGGCGTGTATCTTACTACTTGCTGTATCATAATGCCTGGCACATAGCACATTTACTGAATAGTAGTTAGTTGATTGAGTGAATGAATGGTATTGGATGGTAAAATTAAGCCTGACAGCTGCATAGGAGATATAGAATGTTACTGAATTGGCATCAGAAACTTAGCGACACTATTAACTAGCTTTATGATTTAGGACAAAGTGCTCTTAACACTTTTGGCTCAGTTTTCTGATCTGGAAGATGGTTATAATGAGCGTACCTCTGTAAAGGAAATCTATGGGAATATTAATGGATGCTGTGCTGTTCCACCCAGATTTCTGCCGGGAGTGCTGCCCAATGCCAGCCTCAGCTCTCTACCCAATGTGGGCATTGACTTCAGCCAATGTGGTGTTCTACAACTGGCTCATACTAGTTTATGAGGGCTAATTGTGGGCATCATTTTTCAGCTCTGAGCTTCACTGATAACTTGAAATCAGACGTGGTGGGAGAATTTATACAAGGGCTCAACAAATTTTCTTTAAAGGGCCCCCGATAGTGAAAATTCCTGGGTTTGCAATAGTCTCTGTTGCATTTACTCAACTCTGTCATTGTGGCAAAAAAGCAACCATAGACAATATGTAAGCACATTATGTGGCTGTCTTCTAGTAAAACATTATTTACAAAGTCAGGTGGTAGGCCAGCATGCTGCAGTTTTCCAGCTGCTTATCTATCTACATCATGGAAATGGATAAACACGACAAATCAGGCTTTTCACCCCCAAATGGTCGATTGTTAATAATTTACCAATTCACCACTAAAAACCACCTGACCCAAGGTCATACTTCCTTTCTGAGTGCAACTTGGAGCCAATATCTGTTCAATGTAGGAAATTATAGAACACGCCCCCCCCCCCTCCCCGCCGCCTATCTTAAACAACAAATTTAAGATTTGGCTTCCATTTGAGCACTTTGAACTTCTCATGTCAAGGATCTGACGGACAGGGAGTCACTATCCTGACTGAGAAGGTCAAAGTGACTAGAGGCTTAGACCCACCTCAAACGTAAGAGTCTGGGTCACGTCATCTAAACTGGCAAAAATGCTGGCTTAGGGTAAGAAAATCTAAGACTAGACAGGAAACAATGAGGGACAGTTGTGACTTTAAAAGCAGCTATAGGCAGCTGGTTTATCCCACTAATCTTCCTCTAGATTTTCCAAGGCACAGTGGCCCCCCAGACTTCTACAGCTACTTCTCTCAGAATTTATTTAAATTTGCCCTAAAATCGAGGGGTGGACTGTAGTAGAGAGTTTACTGCACCACCCAGAACCCCTAATGAGGACTGAAGGTCCAATTTCACCAGCTTCAAGGAGGTTAACACACAATAACTCTGAGCTCTCACTGTGGGTTGGCCTCAGGTAAAGAGAAAATACTACTGAAGTTGCAAATTTCAGGCAGCAATGTGAATCAAATAACTGTAAGATGAGAGCATTAAAAAATACAGCCCCTTTTGCTCCAACATATGACAATTCTGAAAGGTCATCACAGTTCAGAGCTTTCTATGGCATTAGCTGGGGGCACTGTGACCGTGACCAGTTCAAATTCTCTGTCTAGCCAAGCCTACTTCCCCTTTCCTTCTCCCAAAGTTGTTAAAATCAAGAGCACTCCTAACAAACTTTCACATTAATCTCAGCTGCAGACTCTGCATCCTTGTAGGCCTGACCTGAAACAAGGTTAAATGCAATGATGTCTTTTACATTGATGACAGTATAGAGGAGCTTTTCATCTCCTATGATATCTAAGATAACATGAGTTTCAATCAACAGTATTAGTAATGGCAATAATAACAACACCTATTATAACTAAGTGCTTACCCAATAGTCAACTAAATGCTTTATGTACATTAACTCATTTCATCTTTTCAACACGTCCTTTACAATGCACATCGAACAGAAAAGTAAAGAAAGAAGGCACATGGGACTTAATTAACTTCTTCAAGTTCACACACTTATCCATTACACTTTTCCAGCTTTGGTTTATATATGGCTGTAATAGAGACATACTTGTAAGAGAATTTTAAGAATAATCCCTTTGCTTTTTAAGTCCTATCAACCTATAATTTGAACCTTTTAACATGGTGAAGAGCTTCTGCTTTTGTACTTGAACTCCCTCATAGTCATTGAAATGTTTTATCTGAAGTTATTCTGAGAAGGTAAAAGGAACTAGTCATTTAAAGAAGCATATTACAAACAATAACAGTGTCTGTGAAAGTTCTAACCCATGGAACACACAGACATCATAGGCATAAAGTTCTGCTGAGAAATAAAGTCGTCTGACTTGACATTGAATTGAGACCCCAACTTTCATTGCACTTTGTCCAAATAACAGCTGGCAGATGTCTGCCTATCATGACTGTGCTTGGCTGAATTTCAGTAATGATGAGAGGATCGATATTTCTGCTATTTCACATAACTCAATGTGCTGAATTCAGCTGGGGCCTGTCGGTCCTGTGTAGTATGTTGCCAGTAACCAAATCAATACAAAATGATGCATCCAGTGTTTAATGAGTGTCTGCTATATGCTGGTCACTGTCCTGGGCCCTACCACTAAGAATTCAGCAGACACACCATATTCCTCACAGAGCTTAGAGTCTAGGTAAGTTCCTGGGTTTTAAGCTTCATGTGTTTCTATATTACTGTAAAGATTTTCTGCACATTTACATGCTATGTGTACTAGAATATTCTTACCATATCTTCAATCAGCTTCTTTTACTGAAATCCATGTACTTAAAAGGACAGTGTATATAGTACCTCTGGGGTGAAAAGAGTATCTGTTGCCAGAAAGAGAAGATGCCCATAAAAGAAAAATATAACCTATGACTACTAATAGCTTTTTTTGTTAATTCTTACCTGAGAACATTTTTACCATTGATTTTTAGAGAGCATGGAAGGGAGGGGGAGAGACAGAGAGAGAGAAACATTGATATGAGAGAGACATGTCAATTGGTTGCTTTTTGCACGTGCCCCAACCAGGGCCAGGGATCAAGCCTGGAACCTAAGTACCTGCCCTTGACCTGGATCGAACCTGAGACCCTTCAGTCAGAGGGCCAATGCTCTAAACGCTTAGCAAACCAACTAGGTCAATAGCTTTTTAATATATCTTAAAATCTAAAACAGCGGTTCTCAACCTGTGGGTCGCGAACAATGAAAATACATCCTGCATATCAGATATTTACATTACAATCCATAACAGTAGCAAAATTACAGTTATGAAGTCGCAACGAAAATAATTTTATGGTTGGGGGTCACCACAACATGAGGAACTGTATTAAAGGGTCGCAGCATTAGGAAGGTTGAGAACCACTGAAAAATCACCAATCTGAGAAAGATAAATATCACATGATTTCACTTATTTGTAGAATCTAATGAACAAAATGAACGGACCAACAAAATAAGACCCAAACATGGAGGCATAGAACAGATTGACATAACTAGATGTGGGGTTGTGGGGACAAGAAGAGATAAACCAAAGAACTTAAATACTTATATGCATACCCATGGACATGGACAATAGGCTGGTGAAGACTTGGTGGGGGTAGGGGCTGAGAGGGGGAGGGGAGGGGGAGAATGGGAGATATCTATAATACTATCAACAATAAAAATATATTTTTAAAAAAGAATTTCAAAAATAAAAAATCTAAAATCATTGTGAATTCCACCAGCGATCCATGTTCCATATTTGGGAACCACTTGTGTCATAGAAAGAGACAGAAGTAAAGAATATGAATTATTTGATACATTATAATGAACTGGTAAAAACAACAACAACAACAACAACAAAAATAAAACATGGGCTCTAGGGCTAAATTGATTTGATTCAAATCTCAGTTCTGGCACTTAACACCTATTAGCTGAGGAAATTAGCTTTGGGAAAGTTACTTAACCTCTCTGGTCCTCAGCTTCCTCTCCTGTAAATCTGGCTAATAGAGTATTTACTTCGTTGGGTTAGATCAGGATTAAATGAGTTAAATCACATGGAGCTCTGGCAGGAGGCACATCATCAGCACTCTAAAGAGGCTACTATGGTATGACTGCAAAGAGCCACATGGTGGGAGGAGGGTGATTCTGAATTCTATGGGAGGGGCTGGGGAAAGGCATCACAGAAAGGGTTCGGTCTAGGACTGAGGAGTAGGTGCCTGTCAGGCCTGTGGAGCGGGACGTGATGATTATTCGGACAGAGAGCAATCTGAGCTGCAGTAACCTCATTTTTCCCGGATAAATTCATGGCTAGCAGACATCTTTTGTGTCTGCCGGCCTCCCTTCGTGGGCCGCAGCCCTTTGACCTTTCTTTGGAGAACCGCCCTTTGCTCGCTCTTGGCACACACACAGGGTAGAACTGGCTCCATCCCCAGCTCTGGGAGTGGGCACCATCCCCCTGGCCACGGAGATGGATGTGGCCCAATGGAAGCACTGGGCGTGAACCTCGAGATCCGCGTGGAAGCTTTGGAAAGGAGGGTGTGTGGGGTTCCCAGGCTGCTGTGAGAACGGACTACTACAAATGGAGACTTATTATCTCTCAGTCCTGGAGGCAAGATGTCAAAAACCAAGGTGTCGGCAGGGCCACGCTCTCTTGGAAAGTGCTAGGGAAGTTCTGTTCCAGGCCCCTCTCCTAACTTCTGGGAGTTCCTTGACTTGTGGCAGCAAAGCTCACTATTTATGTGGCCTTTTCCCTGTGTGTTTGTCTAACTTTCCCCTTTTTATAGAGATGCCAGTCATACTGAATTAGGGGCCCTGCCTGTTCCAGTATGACCTCATCTTAACTACTTACATCTGCAATGACTCTCTTTCCAAAAATGTTGATAATTCTGAGGTCCGGAGGGTAAGGACTTCAACCTATATTGGGGGTCCGGGGGGAGAGAGAGAGACGCACACAACATTCAACCCATAACCGAGAGGTTCTTGCTCCACGGGGTTTAAAATTGACCACTGGTAAGTTTAATGCTTCTGGAGTTCCGTGTGGGAAAGACTGGAGCCCATTCAGAGGAAAGAGACAGAGCTACGGGTTCCCCTGTCATTCTTCGACACCTGGATTTAGCTGTGCCTGAAGCTTCATGAGGCAGTCTATGCCCTCACTTTTTAAAAGCTCCAGCTAGTTTGAGTTGGGTTTCTATCAGTGAAACAAGATATTATTCCTGACTAAAATAAAACCACTTAGCTTTTAAAATGTTTGTACGCTCTATGTTCTACAAGGAAGGAGGATGGGCCTGTTAAAGAAACAGAAACTTCAAACAGGTCTAAGCCCGTTTTGAGGAGCCACCCCCTTCCAGACAGATGCTTTCATATCTTGTGTGGTACCTGTTAGTAGTTTGAGACATTTCTAGTCTGTCCTAGGTGTTCCTAGTACCTGCCAGGCCAGGGCTGTCACCTCCATAAAAGCAGCGCACATCCGGAGCAGCATTCTCTGTGGTGTGGAGTCCCTTTGAGAATCACTGATGTCACACTAAATCGTGTCAGCTTTCTTCTCTCTTCATCTTGCCATACGAGGCTCTTAAAAAAAAGTCTGATAATTTTTACATAAAGATAGCTTCTCCTCACTCCTGTGATTTGAAAACTGTAAACCAAAGCTTAAGTTCCAGGGGGGAGTTCATTTGTCCTACCGCAAGTATAATTAAGATGTAAATCTCTAGAGCAGTGGTCCTCAACCTTCCTAATGCTGCGACCCTTTAATATAGTTCCTCATGTTGTGCTGACCCCCAACCATAAAATTATTTCTGTTGCTACTTCATAACTGTAATTTTGCTACTATTATGAATCATAATGTAAATATCTGATATGCAGGATGTATTTAGACGACCCCTGTGAAAGGGTTGTTTGATCCCCAAAGGGGTCGCGACTCACAGGTTGAGAACTGCTGCTCTAGAGAGAATGCCTGTCATTAAGGTTATTGTTGACATTATTATTAGTTAATAATTATCAAATACTCAGTTGAAAAAAAAAAGATTTTTGACAGTCTTCATTATCCTCGTTAGGCAATGATGAAATAAAGATGAATGAATTTTTGAGCAAATGAATGAATGATTAAGGCAGTCCAGAAAAATTCAACCTAGATTCTATATCCGGCAGGTTTCCATGTTAGCCTATAGCACTCTCTTAGCTGGCTAGGTTTTGACTAAGTGTTCAAATGAGATTAACTTAAATCAGTGATTTCTTTGGGAGATAAAGTCTGATAGATGAAGATGGAAAAAGAGAAAGCCAAATTCAATCATTCCAGCAAGATCCCATTGAGATCCGAGGAAGGTGGTATCAGAATGCCATTCTAATGAAATTTAGAAAAACACCCTTTCCTAATTTCATCACACGCAGGAGACTTTTCTGAGGAAGCATCTGATGATACTGATTAGAACCATGTACACGATTCAATGGGGAACCTAGACCTCTTGGTTTAGATTTGGCATGACAGTATTGTGTGTTAAATAAATACCAATAAATTATTAAAACACATTGGTTGTATCGTAACACGGAGCCTTAACAATGTATTATGTCAGCATGTGCGGCTCTCGCTCCGGGAAATTCTCCATCTCTTTAATTCAAGCACTGACATCCTGTGCCAGCACAAAGCCTTTTTTCATTTGAGATTGACACATGTCTAAAATTGCTTAGATTTTGTGTTGTGCTCTTAATACTTGAAACCTGGCAAATGAAATTCTATGCCACCATGCATGAACAATGCTTTGCAAAAAAATTCTTAGCCTGGGGCTTCGACTGGAGGATTGGAGAAACAAAAAGTGCTTTCACTCCTATTGCTTCAAGTTGGGGGGATAATTACTTTGGTTGTGGAAAGGGGGGGGCATTCCTAGCCCCTTGGAAAAACGGTATGTTTGTCAGCCCTTAAATTAGATCATTAAATTCAAGAAGGGTGTCGTGCGTGGATCCTGGGTCGTGTCCGCTGAATGGCTGCCTATGTCACCGTGAGGATGCTAGCTAGCCATCCTCGCTCCCCATTCGGGGAGGGTTTGCTGCTTCTTATTCTGACATGCCTGAGTAATTGCACTAACCCCGATGAAGTCCAGGCTCCCTGCCTGAGGATAACTTCGGCCTTGCGTCTTGTGCATTGGCTACAAACACAATGGTATCTTCTTGGGATTTTTCTAAAATAATGTTTCAGGCATCAAACATCACCTAATGCATTTGAATTTCACTGCGGTGCTGATGGGGGTGGGGAGTCGGGCCAAGGCTGGGACCCTGGATGAGTGTGGGAATCCAGTCTCATGAGTGCTTGGGTGCTTAGGCTTGGCCATCTGATCTCCACAGGGACAGCTATACATTCAGCTGCTGACACAACATTTTCGTTTCATTCTCAGCCTTTGGGAAGAAAAGAGAAAGTTTGCTCAGGATGGAAAGTCTTTTTGGACAGTGACCTGATGCCAGCGCAGGACAACCCGGGGGTCATGAGCGTGACAAGCACACGCTCATTAGGAAGGAGTTACAGCCTCTTCTGCCTTATTCTCAGTATCCATTCTCCCACCCTCCAACGCACAAAACAGCTGTTTCAGGCTACTTACCATTCCCCCAATCAGCCGTTTTGTTCCAGGCTTCTGTGCTTTCACAGGTGCCACTTTGGCTACCTGGAGTGCTCCCCATCGATCCAGAAAACTCCTATGCATACTTTCAGCACCAACCCCAGGATCTCTGTGAGATCTTTCCTGTGGAGGAGTGGTTCTCAACCTTGGCTGCACATTAGAATCACCTGAGAATCTTTTTAAAACCCTGATTTCTGGGCCTCATCCTCCCGGGAATTATGTTTCTTTGTTACTAATGTTGCGGCCCCACCCCATAACAAAGAAACAGAATTTCTGGAGAATGAGGCCCAGAAATCAGGATTTTAAAAAGATTCCCAGGTGATTCTAATGTGCAGCCAAGGTTGAGAACCACGCAGTGGAGGCTGGGGAGGCAGGAATTGGTGTCCTCACTAGGCTTAATTGGCAATGAACCTCTTCAAATTGCTTACCTGTTCCTTCCACCTCCTCAGATGATTGCTTGTAGAGAGCCAGGGCTGCTGTGAACTGGTCTTCTGGAGCTGGGACCACATTGCAGGCTCTGGAGTCAGGGCTTCCAGCCCCCACACTCTTTCATGCCCATCAAAGCAGTGTTCTGTGGGCTGGTACTCTGCCCGTTGTTCGAGTATGAATCCTGAGACCCCGAGAGGTTACATCACTTGCTGGTATCACATACTTAACACATCATGGATCTGGACTAATCCCCTGATGCTGACAGTGACTCTGACCCTGACCATGACCCAATCGATCAATCATTGCTTTTAAAATTTTTGTTTTCTCCCAACCTAGTGCCATACTTGATATCTAGCTGATGCTGTGACAAATGAGCAAATGTTTGGGTTAGAAAGCTGTTTGTTATGCGTTAGCCCTTCTGCACTGGTAGATAAAATGCAAAATGCTATAGAGTACATTCTGCCAGAATGGAGACTATTAATTCAAAGGCAGAGAGGATATTGACAAAATAATAATGATAATAATGGTGATGATAGTCAACATCCGCATGATTCTCAGTGCCAAGCAGGTGTATACCCTGCCCGACGACTTGTGTGGTGCAGCAGAAACCCCAGAAGATCCTACAGATGAGGCTCTGAAAGGAAAAGGGACACTTGAAGACTAAAGGTGGGTGAGAGCCAGGTTACGTCAAGCACCCCATATGACTCCAAAGCTGGCACACTGAAAAAGCTATGCAGACCCAACTGGAGACGAGCTGCCGAAATACACCATTGCATTCATTTAGCGTGCTTCATTGTGACGATGTTGCAGGAGGAATTCATGGGCCAGATCGCCCAGACACCAGTGGGAGTGAGGTTCTTGGGGTACTGCTGACATAAGCCCCCACGGGAAGATGGGATGTGGAAGAAGGCTTTATTTGAGTTGTTCCATTTCTCAGGTTCCAAAGTCTCGTGCCCCTTAAGCCAGTCCTTCAAAAGGTGCAACAAGGGGCCCAGCAGAGCCAGAAGAAGGGCCCGTGTCCTGAGCTTCCATTCCATGTTGCAGCCGGATGCAATTCAGCATCCAAGCTAATTGAAGTCCCTCAGTCCACGTGTGGAGTCCAATACGGCTGTGCGCCACGTGGGCACAGGGGAGCACATGTCCCTGCCACAGGAGACCCAGGAACCCAACACGCCAGAGAGAGAAGAGAGGGAACTTCCCTTGTTTGGAAGTTCTAAATATTCAGGTTTTGCACAATTGCAGTGGCCACACCTATTCTGGCCACTGACTGGCTTCCAGGTGTGATTGACAGGCAAGCACCTTCCCACGCTGCTCAGACCTTACTGGGCATGCATCTGTCTGGTCTTTTCTTTCCTCCTTTCCTGTTAGATAATAACCAGGTTATTACAATTGTACCAATGATACAGAAACAAGGTCTTTTGCCAGCAAGTTAGGTGGGTTGGATTTTCCCCAGGGCTTTGTTTTGTTTTCAACCAAGAGTTGGGTGATCTGAAGTGAGCGAAGGTTCCTCTTTGGCTCTGATTTTCTTACAGATTCCATTCTGGTCCTGAGAATCAATACGCTCATAGTAAGTTACGTAACCGTAACCACTCGCATTAGCCTCTGGACTCCTTCCTGTTTCTCCCATACAAGCCATTTACAGTTCAGGGATTTGGCAACCTGGTCCCTCTCTGCCTAGGCTGCTCCCCTCCCCTCCCTCCTCCTCCTCCTCCCGCCTTCTCTTGCCATGCTGGCTCACCTTCAAGTCTCAGCTCAAATGTCACCTCCTAGAGACATCTTTCTTGACCTCAAGTTAACCTTATGACACTGCCCCCCCCCCTTTCCCAATTGTTTCCTCTATAGGATTTTTAGAAGTTGAAATTATCATAATTATTTGTGTGTTTGATTTCTTTTCCTACTTCCACCACTAGAACATGGGACCATACGGATGGGCCTCTGCCTGCCTTATTTACCACCATTCACTCCTGTCTCCAACTATATTTGGCCTGGAGGGGGCACTTAGTAAATATTTTAATTATTATTGTTTTCAGTGATTCTAAAGAAAATAACTCCAAATTTAGTGCTCCAACCTTCTTGGCTAGTTTTCATGTTTCACTTGTATATGTATTTCTAAATACCTCTAATTACCTTTCCACCCCACCCCATTCCCAACCCTTGCAACATAGTCCTGTTACTCCTTCAAAGGGGGAAAGGGAACTGGCTGATGGATGAAACAATTAGCCAAGAGAGCCATTCTTTCATGAGCAAGTGAGTCATTGCAGACTCAGAACCTGGGCGTTCAGACTGCACACCACCCAGGCAATTGTTCCCGAATGTCCTTGCCTGGTCCAGTTTAGTGCAAACCTTCGTATCACTCTTAATTCCCCTTTAAAGCAATGCATACCTTTAATCAGGGCCCCTCCCTTTCTATTGTGGGAGCCATGGCTATTTCATAGAACATGCAGACAAGAGACAGCAGTTGACTCAGGACCTGCCATAGGGTTCTGCCTGCCCAGCCGGGTGTCGATTGTTATGGAACTGTATTGTTTTGTTTCCGTGGTTATATTTAGAGTACCGCACAAAGAAGTAAAGAAAAGCATGAATGACTTTACAGAAAACATTAGTAGGTCCTGGCCGGGAGCTCAGTGGTTGGAGTGTCGTCTTGTTACACCAAGGTTGAGGGTTCGATCCCCAGTAGGGATATATACAAGAATCAACCAATGAATGCACATATAAATGGAACAACAAATCAATATTTCTCTCTCTCTCTCTCTCTCTCTCTCTCTCTCTCTCTCTCTCTCTTTCTCTTTCTAAGATGACATGAAAATAAATAATGATGGAGTAGTGGGGGGAGGGAGATCAGTCATCTGAGAAAACAAAGGGAACTAGTCAGTGGATGGCGTCAGTCCATGCACTGAAATGTCTTTGTGCCCAGCATCATTTTGTCTCCACACGCAGCAAAGGGTTCAAGGCCCATTTCCTAGACTATGGGCAGTCCTCAGAAGAGGACTCACCAGGAGTTTTGTTTCACAACTAGAAGGAAAGAGTTGTTCTAGGATACTCTAGGAAAATCCTTTTCTTTTATTTTTACTTCAAAGGGTAATAGGTTCTTTGAGAAAGTAATAGCCGCCATCTATTGAAGGCTTGTACTGGCACGGTTGTCAGTACTTCACATGTAACTCGTCTAATTCACTGAGCAGCACTCTGAGCTACGTACTATTATTATCCCCATTTTTTTGAACCAACAAACTGAGACACAAGGTGTGATTCAGTTCTAAGCAGATGGGAAGAAGCAGAGACGGGCTTTGAGATACTTTAGCAACCTATCCTGCCTCTTCAAAACTTCAACCTTTTTAGAATTAACCATGTGCAGTTGCCAATCTTGAGTCATTTTCTACCTACAAAACTGAAAATTTCACATGATTCAACCTAATACAAACTTATATAAGATAACATATGGAGTTCCTTCTCCCAGATTCTACCTAAGCTCAGACCTACATTTAAACACATAGTCTGGTATGTATAACTTTATATTGTGTTGTATTCAAGACTGGGAAAATGCACTCAAAAATGTTTCTTGGGCCCTAGTGGTTTTACCCAGTGGTTAGAGCATTGGTCTGCAGACTGAAGGGTGGTGAGTTTGATTACCAGCTAAGGGCATGTACCTCAGTGGCAGGGTCCTACCCAGCCCATGTCGGGGCATGCGCAGGAGGCAACCAATCAATGTGTCTCTTTGACGCTGATGTTTCTCTCTCTCTCTCTCTCTCTCTCTCTCTCTCTCTCTCTCTCCTCCTCCTCCTCTCCTTCCCTTCCTTTTCTCTAAAATACCAATGGAAAAAATATCCTCAGGTGAGGACTAAGGAAAAAAGTTTCTTGGACATCTTGTCATAAGGATTTCTGCAGCTAAACCTCCGGAACTAGAACACTAAATCATGAACTTGCCTTTAGAATGTGGCAATTCTTCCACTTCTGCCCAACTCAAGTTATTCATTCAAATGACCAGGTGCCAGGTTCCTGGTGTGAGTGCCAAGTTAGTTGAGCCGATGAAACACAGATGCCAGATGCCATGTTGAAAACAGCAAGTGGGCTGATCCAGCAAGACTTTGAAGATGTTAACCCTAACACTGACCTTCATTCTGACCAGGACCCATAGACATCTCAGATTTATGAATATCATTTCCTGCCTGTGAGAGGCCAGAGATCACTGTGAAGTCCCGCGTTGTTTCTCTAAGCCCACAGAGAGATGCTGAAGGGGTGGAGCTGACCTCCAGGGTCTCTGCTGCCCAGAGATGAAAGGCCTGTGCAGGTCGGAGGCCTCTGTTAAGTCAATAGCCTGCTCCCTGTTCTCTTTGGTACTTTGACCCTTAATGACTCAGCAGCCTGGAGGGTCCCAGCCTCTTCAGACTGATTCCTTGTTGGCTCTGTCTGTTTGATGTGGCCTCTGTCTTGATCTGTGCTTCTCTTTTACCTGCTGATTTTAATCGTGAGGGATTGCCACTGACTGACCCTTCGAGTCCATTAGATGTTTATTCTGAGACTCAGAGCTATACTGCCTGGATCTTCGAGCCCTTGCGCTCCCTGCTCGCCATGGAGACACTCTCACCCGGACGCCAGCAGCCACCTGCTCTCTGGCCTCCTTCCACCCGAAATAATTCCAACCCAGCCACAGAGTGGTTGTCACTAAAGCATACGTTACACCTGTCACTCCTCTGCTCACATCCCTCCAATGGCTCTCATAACACTTAATAAAACACCACTCCTCCCATTGCCCTGCAAGGCCCTTCCTTTGGAAAACTCTTCCCTTAATTTCCTGTGGATGGCTTCAACTTGTCATCACTAAAACCCTCTATTTTTATTTTATTTTCTGTTTTCCTCCAATAAAAAATTCGGCCATATGAGCAGAGATCTCTTGTGTATTTCTTCAGTGTTAAGAATGATAGATGGCACTTCTTAGATGCCAACTCAGCGTTTGGTGATATAGGCTAATGAATGAACGAACGATGCTTGGGTTTTCATATCCAAGGGGCAGTGGACATTAGCAAGGGAAGGGTTTCCTCTGGCTGTGACATCAGCTAGTCTGCAGCAGCAACGTGTCTTTAGAGGGAGGAAGAGAAAGTGGACAGGTGTCTTGGGCGAACAAAGCTGTGTGTTCAAAGATATTCATCATCACTTCATAGTGAAGTGAATGCTGGCAAACAATGTCACTGCCACTTCTCCATGCCTGGCATAGCGTAGAGTGGACTGCTGGCCCGTGAGCCGGAGGGTTATCCACAGGAAACATCTGAGTGAAAAAGTTAATTCTGGAACAGTGTGTTTAGCATCACAATGTTTATTATAATAATAACTAGAGGCCCGGTGCATGAAATTCATACACTCGGTGGGGGGGAGTTGTCCTCAGCCCAGCCTGCACCCTCTCACAGTCCATGAACGCTAGGGGGATGTCAGACTGATGGCTTAGGCCTGCTCCCATAGCCCCGCTTCTGGCTGAGCTGTGCTCCCCCTGTGGGAACACATTGACCACCAGGGGGCAGCTCCTGCATTGAGCATCTGCCCCCTGGTGGTCAGTGCTTGTCATAGTGACTGGTTGTTCCACTGTTCGGTGGATTTGCATATTCGCCTTTTATTATATAGAATAATAATGAGGAGGAGGAAGAGGAAGAGAAGATATTTGTATCTGCATTAACACTGTAGAATGATATAGGGGAAAACTGGCTACCCCTGAAGAGTGAATTACAGAAACACATTTATTTTCTACATCATTTGTTTATAGATGTTTGAAATGAATGAGTTATTTTCATGAAGCAGATAAAACACTAAAGCGTTACATAAAAAGCCAGCACACATTCAATCTGAAAAATAAAAGTTGAGAATGATTCCTTCTAAAGCAAGCCGAAACAATGATTCATAAACTGGGCAATGGTTAAGAAGCAACAGCAACAAAGTGGCTTACGGGTGACAGGCTGCGACCAGACAGTCCCCATCCCTCAAGCCCTGGCTCTCCATCACGGCCTCTGCGGCTTAAGTGGCGCTAAGGACACGCTGCCTCAAGTGGGTGCTGAGGCTCTGATTCTGAAGGGAAGCTGAGAAACCGTATTTTAACAGCACAAAGCCCCACACACTTGGAGATCTCTCTCTCTTTGTCTTTAATGCTCGGGGCCAGCCTGCCACCCTTGCCTTGGAGACTTCGGGTGGGTCTCACCTCGTGGCCTCTCTATGAGCAGCTAACAGTGTCACTGCTCCGGTCTCCCTTCCCCGGATATCCGACTTCTCCATTCTTTCATTCTCAGCCCCGGAAGTGGAGGGCAGAGAGATAAAGCATCAGAGGAACCTAAAATAAGAGGGGATGCTTTAACGGCTAAAAGCACATTCTAGATTTGAAACTGGACCAGAAGAATTGAAAGATACAGAAATAAAGGCAGTGCCAGTACTCGGCCCTTCGCTCCTGGAATGATCATGTCGGTTAGATGTGGAAAGGTGCCCATATTCACTTCTCATTGACCCATTCAATAGTATTTATTAAGAGAACAGATCTTAAAAGTATTCATGGCAAGAAAAATAATTGTAACTGTGAGGTGAAGGGTGTTAACTAGATGTATTGTAATCATTGTGCAATATATACCTGTATCAAGCCACCCTGTCGTATACCTAAAACTAATGCAATGCTACATGTCAATTATATCTCAATAAAAAATACATTAAGGTTTTAAAGGCCAAGTATTTATTGAGCATAGGATATGGGCAATGCTTTAAAAATTATAGTACAAGGATACAGCAGTGAGGCTGTAGCCCTCACTGAGCGCAGCCTCAGACTGGGGGGGTGAACATTGGTCACACAACAGAAAGCATAACTGTGAACTGAAGGGCTGGGAAGAAACGGCGAGTGCGCAGGAATGTGTGGCTGGGGCCTGGCTTAGTTCGGGAGAAGGAAGGCTTTCTGAGGAAATGCAGATGAGCTGCGGTATGAAGGTTAAATGGGGGTACACTAGGCAAAGGCGAAGAAAACACCACTTGAGGAGGCCTGGGGCAGCCAGGCTCCTGCGCCCCGGGCCCGGGGGACGCCTGGGCGAGGAGAGGGGGGCTTCCATACTGTAGAGGCCGAGCCACAGCGCAGATGGCAGGGCTCTTTCTGCAACTTCCTTCCCAGTCCCTTTATTTGCCCTGTCACTCTCCCAAAAAGCCACCTCCCATCCTTGATCTCCCCCTCATCTCACCTCCAGGAACTTCAGCTTTTCTTGCGTGAAACCACTTGTCCTGCCCCGAGGATAAGCACGGGACACTTTGGACTCACCCAAGGGCAGAAGGTGCACACTGTGCCTTTTCATGGGCGCTAGCCCGAGGCTGTCATTCCCGGGCGCAGCTGTTCAGTGGATGTGTTCCAAGTGACGGGACTCAAGCAAGGTGCACACGGTTGGCCCTGCTTTCATGGAGTTTCCTGTCACCTCAATGATTTTCAAGTGGTGGCCCTGGGCCAGCGGTGTCAGCACGGCCTGGGGATGTGCCAGAAAGGCGAGATCTCAGTCCCCCAGCCCCCAGATATCCTGAAGGAGAAACTCCAGGGTGGCCCTCAGAAATCTGTTTCTGGCCAAGCTGGCTGGTAGTTGAGGTGCGGGGAGAGCTTGCGATCCCCTGGCTGAGCGGACTTGGGGCTGACAAAGAACTTCCACAGTCACCGTTTCCTTCAACTTGTTGGTTTCGGCATTTGAATCTTTAGATCTGAACTATTTCCTGTGTACAGGAAATAAGGCGCCGATGTGTAGCCACCTCCCGCATATAATGAATGTTAGCACATTGTCATATTTTCTCCAGATATCATTTTAATTTCTGAGAGAAATGAAACATTTTAGATTCAAATGAAATTCCGCTTCCCATTGCTTTCTCACCCGCCCTGCCCCGAGATCGCCGCTATCCCGAGCTCTCTCTGCCATAGCGTGGGCTCCGTTTCTGCCAGTCTGTCAAAGACGAGATCTGTTCGCATGTCAGAGTCGTGTTGCAATCCCAGCCCCACCACCCAGTCCCCCGGATCTCGACAGCAGGTTCAAAATACTTTGTGACTCAGAGCTGAGAACAGGGGAACGAGGGAGCTGTGGGCTGAGAAAGTGAGGAGGCCTGAGCGAGAGACACCAAGGGACAAAGGGGCAGGGACAGGGACAGAGAGGCCACTCGATTACACGTCAGAGGCCTGGGGAGAAATGACGTCCCTGAGCAGTGAGGGAAGATGGACATATAGCGATGATGCGAGCTGGGGAGTGGGTCACCACAAGTCTCCTTTCTTCACTTAGGCGATTGCTGTTCTCACTCTGCTGAGCACGCTCGTTGGAGACCTGGCCAATGACATCTTTTTAAGACGGCACTGGTGTCCGATTGTCCCCATGGTTTTCCAGACGGGCACTACAGACACTTCCTGCTTGTGATGGCCATGGTTCCTCTGGCTTTGTCTTTTCATGAAAATAATGGCACCAGCTGCTGTTGATCCTGGCTTCCCCGTGTGCCGAGCACGTGCTAACAACATAGGCAGCGTGCTACTCTTCACTGCGACCCCATGGGAAGGACAGCGTACGCGACTCATGTTGGCAAGGAAGAGACTGAGGGTCAGGGGGGACCGATGGGCCAGCAGAGACGCAGCAGAGCAGGACTGAGTCCAGGTGTGGCTCCCGGGCCCGCGTTGTCAAACTGACTCTCTTCCTCCCACCTCTCGATTCACACTACCAAGGAGCATGAAATTTAAACTATCCCTTTCACCAGATACCCTTCTAGGTAATTTTTGCTCAATTAACCGAGTAAATTGCATACAAAGAACCAATATTACTAGACACATTCACCTCACTTTATTAAAGCAACACGCACAGGTTCGCTAGATATACAGCTAGTCCTGTAAGAACAAGTGCCGGTGACGCTCCTAAATATTCAAGAAACCTTCCTTTAGGGAGGGGTGCCCCTCCTTTGTTGTGTCAGTTTATACATCTTCACCTAGTTAACAGGAAGGTTAGCGCTGGAAGCCACTGCTAACTGGTGATCAATCAGAAAGAGGTAAAACAACTTCGATAATATAACGGAAGTCAATGGAAAGATGGTTTGATTTGCTAAAATTTGATCGACTTGCAGCCTTTCAGTATGTGCATTGCGTAGAATAAGGTGCACCTAGCATAGATCAAGTTTAACCCAAGGTCACTTCCATTCAATTTGACTGAGTGAAACAAGACATTGTAATAGCATTCCCTCTCCCCTCCCTCGGTAAATCCTGCCTCTGTGTTGGGGAAAGATTTTTCCAGGAGCATCTGCATTAGTCAAAGAGAACACCGTCTGGGAAGCCTGTCTACCTTCATTAAATGGCTTTCAGAGCACACAATGCGACTGAATACCGTGCATTATTCAAATGGTTCTCCACGCGCACGAGGAGAAGGCGGTGTGCTCAGATGGGAGCGATTTTCAGGAGCTCATCGGCACCACGGGAAATTCATTTTGCCTTTGATTCTTATGCCATTTCTGCGGATGCGTAGGTCTGCCAGTCCCCGTGTAGTTTTGTGGGGGTCTTGGCCACCTAAACTGGAGGCTGCTGAATAGTCATCCCACTTTCGCAAACACACCCCACATGCCCTGCCATTTTCCCAGGAACAATACTTTGTGTGCTTCTCCATTCTGCCTCAAAGGTACAGCTCGATGTTTTACTCAGTGGGATGATTTTCCCCACGTGGAGTCTTAGACCCTCTGACAAGTGTAATGAAATCTGTCAGTCTTCCCAGCTCGTCTCAGGAAGCCCGGCGCAGTGCGCCTCTGTCTATTTGCCACTGTGGGGTGAAAAGGGCGGGGGTGGGGTGCTTCTTAAATGGCTTGTAACTTTGGAGCTTGGATTGAAGGCACATCCAGTCTCCAAAGAGATGGGGAGAGAGGAAGCCTTCGCAAAAAGAGGCCCCCCGGAAGCCTTCTTGACAGGCGTTTTGCATGCAGTTAAATAGACAAATGCATTCTGCTGCCAGGATTTTACAGGATTCATACTTGATGTCTGTCACCAAAAAGGTTCTTGGGCACCTGTGGAGTGGCAAATCATTATGCCTCAGAGCAGTGGTTCTAAACCTGAGCCCGCGTCCCAGTCACCTGGAGGGCTCATTATGGCACAGGCTGCCAGCCCCACTCCAGGGTGTCTGACTCTGAAGTCAGGACTGGGTCCAGGGGATGCTGCTGCTGCTGCTGTGGGGACCCCCTCCTTGAGGACCATGGCCTTAGAGCAGTGGTTCTCAACCTTCCTAATGCCGCGGCCCTTTAATATAGTTCCTCATGTTGTGGTGACCCCCAATTTCATTGTTACAAATTTAGCATAATTAAAGCATAGTGATTAATCACAAAAACAATATGTAATTATATATGTGTTTTCCAATGGTCTTAGGCGATCCCTGTGAAGGGGTTTCAACCCACAGGTTGAGAACCGCTGCCTTAGTGTGATCAATGGGGTATGATGCCTGAATAGGAGGTAACGCAGACCCGCTGAAGACTCTACCCAAAGAATCTACTCCTGGGATTGCAATTTATGCTGTAGCCACCACGAACCATGCAGCAGCAAGGCACCCCCAGAAGCCATCCATTCAGGGAGAAATCAGCTGAGAACACGCTCCCCTCCATTTCTCCATAACACTGAGCCTTCTGGCCGAGCCCATTCAGCACTGCTCTTTCTGCTTCTTATTTGTGGGATTATACTCTGTGCAGCTCCTGTCTCACTTTCCCGCTGACGGGGAAGCCAGCAGCTCACAGAATGCATTAGGCGGGCTAATGCTTTAGGTTAGAGGGACCAGAGGTAATTCCAGTTGATGAGCTGAGCCTCCATTTAGGATACCTGGGCACACTCTCAACTGAGGCAGTCTTGGTGCTGGCAACTATTAACATTTTCTCAGCATTTCAGGGATTTACGCTTGACCCCCAAAGTGAGGCAGCTCTGAGCTCCACGGATCCATAACGTGCACTGTGTACCATCGCTAATAAACGTTTACAGCGGGTAGGCACAGCCCTTGCTCCCTAAGACCCATTTGCAAGAGCACAGCGACCGATCCTGTATTTAGGCCAGCATCTCGCCACATTAAATAGATTGGCTGCTTCTTATTACATTGCTTTGCCTCTTGCATTTGCAGCTCCAACAGTTCCCACACCCCAGCACAGTAGTTAGGGATGCTGAGGGGACCACAACCTTGCCCCTACCTGGGGAGCCAAGTTTGGAGAAGGGAGGGCAGGCACGAGGACTGCTTTCCCAACAGAGTCAGGGCCGCAAGAGGCATTGTTTTTTCCATCCAGCCACACAACACCTCCCTTCTTCTGCACCTAGAAACAGCTATTTGGGCCCAAGATGCAGGTTCAGTCTGGTCAAAGTGTGAGTAGGCGGGACTATCCTTTGCAGTCCTGGCCCTCCCTATCTGCGCTGCCAAGAATCGGCATCGCTTGGTTTAAATGCTGGCTGTTGTACGTCGTGGTGCAGAAGCCTCCCTACATATGTAGAAAGGGTGTGTGTATGGATCTACTCCCACTGTGCATTTGTCTATTTTTATATATGCATATTACATAGCAATAGGGATTTTATGCATCGAATAAAACTATTTCCCCAATTTCCCCCGGCCTATCACTCTGCTGAATAATTCAGCTACTATATGGACTTTTGCTTGATAAATTCACTACTCTCAGCTTCCCCTTTCATTGGAATTTTTAATCAGATTGAAACCCATCACGTTGAGATCAAAGCTGGGAATAATGATGTTACCAATCTATGCTTTAGCCAAAGGATGTTCCTTAGCGCGCACGTCCTCAGATCACTTAGTCGCTTGCTAAAGTGTAAGAGAATTTATGATGCTAAATAAAACCAGGGAAAAAAAAGATGTTTTAATAAGATGAAAATCCAAATGTTAAAATAATGAGCCATCTGCATGGGTGGCCCTCTCTTGAGAGAGATGCCAAGAGCTTTGCCATCTGTGAAACATTTACCAGCTGTTTCCTTCCCTTTTTTGTGAGAACATAAGAAATCCGTGCAGTTGGTGTTTCTAAGTGATACATCATAGGGAAGAAAACAGGTTTGCCCAACTTCAGGAGGGCTGGGCCGAGCTGAATTACCCAAATCAGACCTTTGGCAGCTGCAGAGGTGTACCCCAGTGTGCCCCCATCTTCCTGCGCCCCCGCAGACCTTTTCTGAACCTCCACAAAGGGCATGGGCGGAGGAGGAGGAAGCAGGAAGTGAATAATATTCCCTTGAGGTCATTTGAAATGGAACGTTTTCAGAGGCCTTCTCAGGCCCACGCGCTGGCCCTCCTGCGCGCGACATTTCCTTCTGAGTGTTCAGGAGCGGTTGGGGCGATTGCAATTCCGCTGAGATGGGGCAGGTGTGCAAGGCAGTCCAAATGCTCTTGAGCATGTCTTCCCTCTCTCTCTTCTCTGATCTCTGTTTCACACGCTGCCAGTCTGCCCAGACCCCTGCCGCGTTCACCCTGACAGCTCCTTACCTGGTTGCCTGGCTTGGGTGCAGTCCTCGGGTCGGACAGAGCACCAGGCAGCGTTCCACTTTGCTCTGCTCCCAAGGAGTTCTCCAGAGTGAAGCCTCGCCGTGCGGGGTGCTCGTCCGGCAGGCCTCCCAGGCCTCTGCTTGCTGGCCTCCCTGTTCTCTCGCCAGGACCTGACAGAGCTGTATTTTTTCTCCGACTGCCACCTTCTCCGGTTCATTAACTGTCAAACGCATTTCAGGGAACATAACCGAACAGGAAGGGTTAGTTAATGAATGTGCAGCTTTCGGATGCTCCCCTCAGGTGTCATTCCTGAGGATTTTAGGAAAGCTTCGGGTCATTTTTTCAAAAAACACTTTTTCTAAGGCCATACGCAGTGAAACGGGGGAGTGAGCCGTGGGCTGCCCTCCCTGCAGTGCCTCGCGGCTCAGCCGGGCCTGGGGGGCAATCAGGACTCACCGTGTGGCCTGCCTTCTCTAAGGGCGACTTCACCTACCGGGTGGGCGGCAGGGGTGTGCACCCAGAGGGCTGCGTTTCATAGAGAGCCAGGCACAAAGGAGTGTTTCCAGGTCACTCAGCAGAGCAACATTATCCTCGCTTTCCAATCAGGAGAAATTCCCCGGTGCTCCGTCCCTACCTCACCCAGCCTCCAGTACATGGACCTAGAGCCACAGGACCCTGGGTCCCCTGCCCACTCCTGAGATAGAGCTCTCGCCAGCCACAGGCCCTGTGTGAATGGAGCTACAGGGCATGGAGCTTCCAGTCAGGGAAACAAGACTCCAGTAAAGGCCAGTGCTCTGCTCCAGTAGTGTTCAACCAGGCGTGGTTATGCTCCCAGTGGACACCTGACAACATCTGGAGATAATGTTAGTTGTCAGGTCCAGGAGAAGTGCTACCAGCATCTAGTGGGTAGAAGCTGCAACTTCTGCCAAACATCTTACAGGGCAGGACGGCCCCCTCCCCACCCAGCAGCAAAGACTCATCAGCCTCCACAAATGAGTGGGGGCAGCTGAGAAACCCGTGCCAAGATTATGCCTGAAGGATGATGGGGGAAAGGGGTACAGAGGGAGGGGCCATCCTTGCTGATGGCTGGTCTTTTGGAGCCCTGTTTGCAGGGGTAGTTTGCTGACCATGGATCTCTACCCAGGGCAGAGATAAATCACTGAATATTTCTGAATGATTCTTTAACTCAAGTCTTCATAAAACCAACATAAAGAATTAGTTGAGCCCTAGCTGGTTTGGCTCAGTGGATAGAGCATCAGCCTGCAGACTGACAGGTCCCTGGTTCAATTCTGGTCAAGGGCATGTACCTCGGTTGCAGGCTCGATCCTGGCCCCTGGCAACTAATCGATGTGTCTCTCTGACATCAATGTTTCTCTCTTTCTCTGTCTCTCCCTCTCCCTTCCATTCTCTCTAAAAATCAATGTAAAAATATCCTTGGGTGAGGATTAACAAAACAAAACAAAAAGAATTAGTAAAGCATAAAATCAAAATTACATAGGAATGTCTAAACTCCTGCCTAAATGTTACTATATTTAGTATATTTATAGGAAACTGTAAAAAGTATTAAATGAGTTCTGATAGGAACTTGCAGTTCCTCAAAAGGAAATGGTAAAATTGTTGGGGAGACATCATATCACATATAAGTTGGGATATTATTGCCTAAGCTGTTGTAACAAAGCGACAAAAACTTGTAGTGGCTCTACAAGATAGAAGCATATTTCTCTCTCACACCATGGAATTCATCTCTGCTTTTCCATTGTCTCCATCTGAAGCCATTAGGAAAAGAGGAAGAGGCCAGGGGAGTCACATGCAATACTTTTGGGGGACATAGGCTAAAAACAGTACATATCACTTCTGCTCATATCCCATTGACCAGAATTAACTCACATGCCCAAAGCCAAGCTCTAGGAAATTTGGGTCATTGGCCTCAAGATAGGCAACTTTGTGCTCCACTAAGATTTGGGCATTCCATTGGCCCCCGCCCCAACCACACGACAGAGGGTGGAGAAGAATATGTCAGTCAACAACTACGCTCTTGTATATATCATAATGGAAAAGACCTTGGCGGTGGCGTCACACTGATATGGTTTCAAATCCTGGCTCCACTGCTTCCCAGCTCTGTATTATTGGGGATAAACCTTTATGAGCCTTAGTTTCCTCATCTGCAAAAGGAGATTAATGATAACATCCACTCTTGGTTCCCTTGTTTTCTGAGTTTGCCCATATCTTCACTAGGGAGAGGGACCTAAGCAATGAACTACATTTATTGCTCCAAATCCAGGCGAACTTAACCACGAGCACCAAGGGATGCATTCAGTGGGGCCAACCCCTAGGTTCTGATCCTGGTGCCAACAGGAAGAGCAGGTCACGCAATATGGTTTTATGGCCAACGCTGACTTGAATTAGAGTCCACGGGAAGAGCAGCAGCTCCATGATGGAGAAGGGTCTAGAGTACACAGCATCCAAGTTTTCACAAGTAAAATCATTTTCTTTGTGATGTCATCCCTCTCTCTCTTGCACAGAACTCTGCCAAACACCTGTGGACCGTTGCCCAATGAGGAGCTAACTAGATCATGTGTGGTTCTGTCTTATCACAGCCTTCCTTGTTGGTATATGTCTCTGTGTGTTTCTTGCTGCAATGTCATTAACACAGGGATGTGGCAATGATGTTGGATGTGGAACAAGAAAGTGCAACCTTAGTTGAACTCTGGGCTCCATTCAATCACACTTTTTCCTTGGCTCCAACCATTTTGCAATCACTGGCATGTGTATCTTGTACAGTTTCTCCCTCTTGTTTTGTCTTTCTCTCCATAAGGTTGTAGTACTTGGACACTCTCCTTTTACTAATAAGACCTAATACATTTTCCAAAACAATACATTTCCTCTGATCAATACCTCCCATTCAGCACCTGCCTTTACAAGTTTTTTGCAAGGATTTAATGAGGTTATGCATGTGAAATTCTTAGAACAAAGCCTAATTAATGTGCATTAATTGATGCAATAATCGTTGGCTACACCACAAACAACAGAGTGGGTGCTGATATTAACTTCCAGCCCTCCCCCCTAGGAAAAGGGTCAAACCACTGCCCCAGGGTGCCTAATGGAATTATCTCCATTGTTTGGATTAAATTCTCCATTATCCAGTTATCCTGCTCCTTCTATGCCTGAGCAGTCAGTAATGAAATATCAGAAGACCAATTATGAATATCAGGGAATTCCCTGACTGCAATTGCTCTAAGGACACACCTTAAAATTAAAGTCCAGAACAGCTGTGCAACTAAAGAAATAGGTTTCCCATGACATGCTGTGCAAAATGCCTACCCCACTTCCTTCTAACACATGAAGAGCTTCTCTGTTTGCTCACCAGACATCCCCCCACCACCCCACCCCACCCCTCTCTCTCTCTTTCCCAGAGCATTTTCTCTCTCTGCTCAATTGCCTCTCCTAAGATAGTCAAATGGAACTTTAGAGCCACATCTTTTTAGTATAAAGAAGCTTCCAGATTGAGACTCTCCCCCTTTGGGCAAGACCCCAATCATGAAGAAGACTCACCCACTGTTGTACTGATGTGCTCCCTGTCTTTGCAAATCTCAACATTTTATGCATAATGGTGAATATGCTACATTATAATATGCTTAAAGAAGATACAAAAAATTAGAAAGAGTTGCTGTTAATTTTTAGGTTATTTACAATATTTCCCCGTGCTAGTGTTTGAGTTTCATTTCTTACTAACCTACTGGGAGTCCCCAGTATAACCAAATTCATCCTGGCATTGATTCCTTTCATTGTCATTCCTTTATTCATCCCTTCAGCTCTTTCATTAAATGCTTTGTTTCCTAGTTGCTCTGTTACTTTTTTTAAGATAAAGCGAAGAAGAATATAAACAAAGCCTTGTCTTTACTTATGTGAAGTTTGTTTTCGGCACACTGGACTTCTGCTTCTCTGTCTACGGTCCAGTGTGGAACACTGCCCTCCACCTAGGCAGAGCCCTCCAAGCCATCCCCAGCGGCACCTCCTCACACTATCCCAGCCCAGAATGCACAGGTAACACTTCTTACCTCAGGCCTGAGTCCACTAAAAGTCTCAGGGCAATAAGATACACACAACAGAAACCAATATGGAGTGTCTTATATTTAAGAAATAGATATTTGATGTTTATCAGGGAGACCCAAAATTATAAACTGGCCGGAGAACTTGTGAGAACTATAGCAACTCAGAAATAACCAGAAGATAAGAGTCCTATCATTCTCCTCTTAGCAGGTACAACCCTCTCAGGGTAACACAACCAGTGCTCTTGGCTGCGACACCACTGCCCCTGATGCCAGACAGCTCACATGTCATCCAGCAGCAGATTCAACACTGCAGGGTGGGCCCGGCCGATTGGCCAAACTATGATCTTGGCAGGGGGGAGTGAAGATCTAACCCTTCAGCTTCCATAATGGGAGGCGAGGGCATCACATCCCACATCATCTACACGCAATAGAGGATTCCTCCAACATAGGAAGGGAAATGAGACGCTCGGCCACTAAAGAAATGGCCAGGTCCCCTGTACCAATACTGACTCTACTGCCATACCTTTTCAAAATCATTACAAGCATTGCCTCTCTTGTTCTCCCATATTTGCATTGTTAATTCTCTTTAGTGGATTTGGAATTTGTTGCCAATTCTCTCCTCCAATTAAGTTCCTTCAGGATGAGAACATGTGTTACTTTCTGTACGTAACTTCAGAGTGACTTGCTCACAGCAGGTGCTTGTGAACTAATTGACAACCTAATACCTGCTGAGTATTTAGCTCATTGACCTCTTTCCCAATATTTAGTGCTACCAATAATGGAGCCGTCAGGTCAAAAGTCCAAGACATTTTGTAATTATTTAAAATCATGTCTATTTGATAACATGTCCTGTGTTTACTTTCAAACAGTAGGACAGTGCTTATAATTAGAAATAACAGAACAATTCAGCATTAAAGCTTGCATCTGCTGTTTAGCCACTTGAGGGGAAACGATTTTCTAGCAAGTAGCAGTGGTCAAGAAAGCTATGAAATTTAGGCCAGTTGTCGCAGAAAATAAGTTATTAGTTGCTAAGCTACCAGTTGGTCCTAAAAGGAACTCAATTAGGAGAGACAAAGGAGCTTAACCAGACCCACTGCATTTGAGAGTAGAAGTTGTAGCTGTCAGGTGATGCTGGTGGATGTGTGGCAGGCAACGTGATTGACAAACTGGTCTTTGCTTGGCATGAAATTTGGCTTTGATTTAGTGAATGACTGACAGGCCCATGTCATCGGGAAATGTGGATTGCATGTTGGAGGGGCTATTTTGCAACAAAGTGATTGACACATTCACGGAAATTTCCCCATAGATGGAGAAAGCCAAACAGAGTTTTGTTTTGACAAGCATTTCCTTTTTACCTGCTCATTTTGTATATGGAGAAGGGGAAGGGGGGGGGCTTATAGGTGCTAATTGATTTATCCAGTCTATATCAGAATGGCAATGGCCACATGGGCCCTGGACAGAGCCCTGGATGTGAGTAGGTGGTGGCAGGCTTTCCACCCAGACTTTACCCAGAACTGTCGGAGAAGTCAGGGGAGCTCTTTAGATTCCCCCTATTCGTCTGCTAAATGAACAGCATGAACTAAGATTATTTCTACTTTCTACTCTGACCATTTATAATCTGTAATTTTTTTTTTCATGGTCAAATGTTATTTTGGCACATCTTCATTGTCATACCACAAGCCATGCCTGCTCCATCAAATTATTCCTTTTCCTAAGCCACCATGATTAGTTCATGGCTGTGCATGTAAGTCAAATTGTTCTGATAGGGCACAAACTGATATATATATATTAGAATTTTACCAAATAAGCCTCCTTCTCACTGCTGCATTAATAAAATATGTCTAAGAGTGCTGGCAGCCATCTCTGCCACCTCATGTGATAAAACACAGGATGCCCCACTAAATTTGGGGTGTAGCTAGAAGAAACCAGTTTATTTAGCTGTCAGAATATCCAGTTATTATTTTATAGGGGGAGAAGCATCTCAGAGAAAACAAAAAGTCTGAGATATAGCCAGCCCTTGGAAAGAGACTAGATTCAGCAACCAGAAAGTCATCCAGGTATTGTCCCCTCCCCTCCCCTCCCCTCCCTCCTCCTCTCCCCACCGTCATTTCTTTACTCCAGACTATGATCACTACAGACAGCTTCCTCTGTGCTTAATCTGTTTGTTGGAGTATGGCTGCCCCAGACTATACACACCCTACAAAATCCGGTTCAGTAATAGAAACATGCCAGTTCCTAGGACACAGAATCTGACTGGCTGACTGAGTCAGGTGTTCTTGCTCAGTCCAGTCAAGGACAAACACACCTAATACAGACATTGCTGCTGAGGACCCATCCCCGTGGATTGCAGCCCATTCCCAAAGTTAGGAGAACTGTAAGTTGTCAATATGCATGTATTAAGCTACTGTTTCTCAGCTCTGAATCCCTCCTCTATGCTCTATGAGCTGGGGGTGGCTTGACCCTGAAAATCACATAGTTCCTTGGCCAACTTGACATGAAAGCACGTCTAAAACAGAACCCCACCTACAGCCAGCCTGGCTAAACTTGGCTGTGGAACCAGGTTGGTAGTTCAGATGCCTAGCACCAAGAAGGCTGTGTGGTCCTTTGAAGTTCATGTCCAAACAGGAGTCTATTTACTGGCTATGAAGGATCAATGAAATAAGAAAGGGAGATTTTTAAAAACTGTTTTTCAAAGACATCTATAAAGATGAGCTCTTAAAATCATCTCAAAGTGTCTATGTGTCCAATATTTGAAGAATTTTATTTTAAAACACTCCCACAGATTTCATTTTCATGAACGCCAATGGACGCAGAGGGACAAGTGTGTCTGTAGCTGTGAGTGCTGTAGGAGTTGACGTAAGGTGGAGCATAGGAAGCCTAAAGCCCTGTGGAGCAGAGGTCCCAGGGATGGACTGCCTGGGCCAAAATCCTCTCAGTACCACTCCCTTGACCTGTGACCATGACACGTATCACAACACTGGCATATCTCTGTTCACCAGCACAATGAAGCCAATGAGTGTAGCTGCCATATGCAATTGTGAAGATTGGACGAGACAGTTCATTTAAGGTGTGAGCTGTCTTGGCTGGCCACGTTTTAAGGCCTGGACTGAAGTAGCACTCAGTAAATAGCCATATTATCCTATTTATTCTTCATGGTCTTTGGGGTCTTAGGGCCTCTTGAATTTTGTCTCAGAGCCTATGGGAGCCAGTAGAAGGAATTTAGCCATCTATGCTAAATTCTGTCTATGCACTGAGTGACTGGGACCCAGAGAAAATGGTGAGCTGAGCTCAGAACTTAACAAAGCATGATGACTTTGGCCATAAGTGCTGCTTTATGGCTGTTTGTAAAGCTGCCCATCACAGTCTCCCGACAGATGACCTGCAGCAATGAGCGTCTGAGGGGAGCGGCATTGCAGAACATTCCACCTGACGGCACACAGATCACGGGAAGGGCAGTCCCATAAAGCACAGTGCGTCTTTCTGGTCTTCCTTCCTCCTTCTTATCCCCTGGCCTCACCCTCTACCTGTGGCCTTGCCTCTCAGTTTCCAGCTGCCATTCATTTTTTTCATCGAATCATATTTTAATTTACTCATGTGTTCATTCAACCATCTACTCATCAATTTTTAATTGCTCATATAGCACATATTTATTGGGCTAATAACTGCAGATTCGCTTTACTTGGCTCTATCTATAGATTGTGAGTATGGCTGCCCCAGACTATACACACCCTATACACACTCTAGAAGAGTCTTTGCTAAGTGTGGTAACACCACCACCAGCATCATCATCATTTATGGAGTGTGTATTCAGTGTCAGCATCACAATAAGTACTGTGCACGAACTATCTCATGTATCTTCATGAAAGCTGTCTGAGACAAGCAGCTATTATTAGCAGTATTTTTACAGGTTGGGAGAAACATCTTAGAGAGTTTAGGTAAATTGTCCAAAGCCACATCGCTAGTAAATTATAGAGCTAGATTTTAAAGTCATGTCTGTCTAATGTAACACACATGCTTTAACCACTACTTGGGGCAGCCTAGGCAGATCTAAAACCCCAGTGTTTATAATGCTTGCTCAGTAATGAATTCACAGGGAAGGTTGTACTTGAACCCTATTAGAAAATGCGCACAAGGAGACAAAAAGAAAATGAATTAAGAAGGTATTCATTCCACCCTGGCTGGTGTGCCTCAGTTGGTTGGAGCATCATCCTGTACACCAAAAGGTCTCAGTTCAATTCCTGATCAGGGCACATACCTGGTTTGCGGGTTCAATCCCTGGTTGGGGCACGTACAGGAGGCAACCAATTGATGTTTCTCTTGCATTGATGTCTGTCTCTCTCTCCTCCTTCCCCTCTCTCTAAAATCAATAAGGAAAAACATATCCTCAGGTGAGGAGAAAGAAGAGAAAGAATGTATTCATTCCACTTGAAAACACCTTGCTGAACAAAACCTGTAATATGGCCCCATTTTCCCATGTGACTAATGGAAAGGGTGTTAATATGACACTGGGAACGGAATTCTCTCCCATGGCCAGTCATGCCATTATTGTGATACTGACCCTTCCCCTAGCTTTAGGGGTGGACCTGACTGGCAAAAGCCAATAATCCTTTCTTATCCCATCTCTATGACTACCATGATTTGATTCATGATGGCAGAAACCCAATCAGCACCAAAATCAAATGGTGAGTTAAAAATCTTTCCATTGACAGTGCAAGGACTCCAACTCCAACTGGCTTGAAGATGATGGAAAATATAAACTTGCATCACTGAAAGGCCCCAGGCAGGACTAGCTGTCGGGTGATTCCTTCCACGTTCTGCGTGGAGTAGGGTTCGGTATCTGAAAGAGGAGCCGCACAACAAATGAGAGGAAAAGACACGAAATAATTTTGCAATATTGGGGGACCAGGCGGGCAAGTCCCGAAGGACTTCCACTGATGCTCAGGCTGTTCCAACCTTTTATTTGGTCTAGGGTAGCCCTAGGGTGAGGAGGTTTGTTTGGGGTAGCCCTAGGGTAAGGAGGTTTGTTTGGGGTAGCCCTAGGGTAAGGAGGTTTCAATGACACAGGGATCAGCAGACAAATTCCAGGAATAGACTAAGTATCTGATTAGCTCATCAATAGGTTTCCGGGAGTAGGCAAGGGTATCTGATTAACAATAATCAACAAGAATCTACATAAGTATCTAAGGAATTAAGGGAACTAAGGTGGGGATGCTTCAACTATTATTACCTAAATTAACTGAGTGGTTCCTAGATTAACTGGGTGGTGCACAGCCCTGACCTTTGTTAGGACTTTCAAGCCCTGACCTTTACTAGGACTTTCAAGGGCTACTAGCTTTGGGGGGTCTCTGTCTAAACTCAGCTAGTGAAGACAATGAATGGTCTCCGGCAACTAGCTTCAGGTACGGTTTGATCTAGTGTCATCAGGTCGACCTTTATTCTTTTCTGTATTTTTTCTCTGCCTCCCACAGCATCGGTTACTTCTTCAGGCCTCAAATGGGTCCCCATTGACAGTTCCACATATTCTGTTCTACTAGTAAAAACACCATTCAAATCCTGGTACCTTCACGCCACACAGACCACAGAGAGTGTGTCTCTCAAGAAGCAGAGAGACCCTCCTTTTTTCCCCAGAAGTCCTAGGAATTCTCTCCACAGGTTTTATTGGTGCTGATTGGGTTTCTGCCATCATGAATCAAATCATGGTAGTCATAGAGATGGGATAAGAAAGGATTATTGGCTTTTGCCAGTCAGGTCCACCCCCTAAAGCTAGGGGAAGGGTCAATATCACAATAATGGCATGACTGGTCATGGGAGAGAAGTCCGTTCCCAGTAGTATTATCTGAAAGGGAAGATGAATAGAAGGTAGACATCAAGAACAGGTGGGATCCACCACACCAAACAATTCCTGTTAAACTATTCATCGCCCTAACGCATCTTCCTGAAACATACAGCAGCTCAAAGCAGCACTGCATTACGTTGGAAATCTTACCTTATTCATTATCATCTTGGAAGCATTTTCTACATTAAATGCAATAACACTCTTTTTAATTTCTCACCTGAGGACATGCTTAGAGAGATGAAGGGAGTGGGGAGAGGAGAAGAGAAAGGGGGAGGAGGGAGAGAGAGAGAGAGAGAGAGAGAGAGAGAGAGAGAGAGAGAGAGAGAGAGAGAAACATCAATGTAAGAGAAACATTGATTAGTTGACTTCTGTGTGTGCCCCAGCCAAGGATCAAATCTGCAACCCAGGTATGTGCCCTGACCTGGAATCAAACCAATAATGTTTTGGTGTGCAACATGATGCTCAACCTACTGAGCCACTCCAGTTGGGCACAATAACATTTTTTTAACATGAGTAAATGTAGTCATTTTTTCTTCCTAAAGTGCCTCAGAAGTCCCAACTTCCAAAATGTCTGAGTAGGATTTCTGTCACTACTCTCTTTTATATAATCTCTGTCTCCTACCTAAACTAAAGATATCACCTGGCAACATTGAGATTAAATACTGTAATCCTCTACAGGGGTGGTATTTCTATTGCACTTTCTTCTGTGTTGCTTATTCCACAAATGTGTTTGGCACGTGGAAACTGTTGTGATCACTTTTCTTTGTGTGACATTTTGGGAAGGGGAATAAATGGAGTGGCTCAGTGGATGGCACAGTTTGCTACAATATAAAAATTTGAAATTCTTAAACGATTTAGCATTTCCCCTTCCAGCCACGTTATCTATCACAGGGAAGTGATATTCTGGGGGACTCAAGCCAATCAGAGGATGGGAGTGTAAATTTTTTCAAAACAAATGTATGTATAAATTATCGCTCTCTTCTCTCCTCTCCATAAATAGCGATACTAATAGATCCATAGCATGAGATACATGAAGGGATGCCATGTTCTATGACAGTTCCTCTTGTCTGGGGAAGGCGGGTGCAGACACCTGACCATTCAGATGCACAGCTATCCTTCAGCGTTGTCCAGCGGCTCCTGACAGTAATGCTGAAAGTGTGTGCTGCTTGTCTAGAAGAGCCAGTGTGTGTGTGTGTGTGTGTGTGTGTGTGTGTGTGTGTGTGTGTAACAGAGAGAGTGAGAGACTTAAAATCTAAGGCATGATTGGATCTGACTGTATCCGGTAGGAATGCTTTGAACTGCAAGTGACCAAAATTTTTTACTTAATTTTCACAAAGTTTATATAAAACTGGGAACTTTCACATACAAGTTTAGATTACCACCTTCTTCTAAAGCTCTAGAGATCTTTTCTAAGAGGAAAAACAATGTCCTGGAGTCATAAAGCAGTTTTGTATAGAGGTTGCCTCCTTTAGACGCGATGTAAGCTCTCTGGTCTGCTCCAGTCACCACCATTCCCTATTGCCTCAGGTCCAACCCATTTCATTTTGTTACCTTTCTAGACCTTATATTAAGGTGGGCCTTTAATATAATGAGAGTCATGTAAGCTAATAATCCAGTGACTTATTAATTCAGGGTTTTTAAAAAATTTTTCCAAGATATAGTTAACAAGAGTAAAGAGCATTGGATTTTCCTTGGATGTTTTCCTTTTTCAGAATCATAATTACTTTATAATTTACTTTCATTGGTCTAAACAGAGATAATATTCTTAAAAAAAAAAAGACAAAATATTCCCAACTTTCCTGCAGTTTTAGTTTTTGTTTGACATTCTTTTGTGACTTTTCTGAACCAAGCAACTTCTTGGGAGGTATATTAGAAGGTTTAATATTCACAATATAAATCACATCTCTTGTAAATCATAACCCACTACACATTATGTGGTTCTGGAATTTCTGCTAACCACAACAGCCATCTCTGAGCTGACTGCACATACCGTGTATGTTAGCCACAGAAATCCTCAGCAAAAATATTCCAGGGCTAACAAATGTTGTGTTGTGCATCTTTGCCTGTTGCACTTCACAGTGCTCTATTTCTTTCATCAGAGAAGGGCAAATGTATATTTTCCCAACTTCTGTTAGTATTTCTAAGCCCATTGGAGGCTAGCACCCTGGGCAGCTGACCAGCGGACCCATCCCTCAACTCACTTCTGAGGGAGCACAGGAAGGCATGATCGCGGAGTCACTGGTCACAGATTGTGTGAATTTAAGGACTTGGCACTGGGAAATCTGTAATGCCGAATTTTAAGAAGTTTGCCATACTTTAATAAGTGTACTACAGACTATATTTTTAATTGCCTGTTTTTATTGCACTCATGTATGTATATGATTCAGGAGTCAGTCAACTATGATGGGCCAATCTTGCCAGCTGCCTGCTTGTGTTAATAACATTTTATTGAAACATGACCATGCCCAATCATTTGCATATTGTTTATGGTTTCTTTTGCATACAACTGCAGAGTTGTGTAGTTGTCAAGGTGGCCAATATGGCCTGCAAAGCCAAAATATTTACTGTGGGGTCCTTTAAGAAAAAAAAATTGCCAACCTCTGATCTAATTCTCCAATATGGTAGAAAATGTTATTGGTTGTAAAATGCATTTTCTGGGAATGATGAGACACTGTGGCACTTCTAATGAACTGTTCTCCAGACACCTTCACACTGTAAGCTGCTTGGGGACCTCCATTGGATCTGACTGTATCTGGTAGGAATGCTTTGAACTGCAAGTGACAGAAACTTTTAACTGTGGCTTAAGCGACGGAGATTTGCATGATCTCACCAACAATGAGCCTGGATGCCTGAGAGTCTCACTTTGATATAGACCCAGTGTTGTGTGAGCCACCATGCCTGCTGTGCCTGTCTTTCCTGCACCACCAGGACCAGCCTGCTGACTCTGTGTCACCCATGGTTGCAGATTTGCTACCCTGTCCAGGTGTCACATTTCACATCAACATTTCAAGCAGAGCAGAAGGGGCATGAGCATCAAGTGTTTTTCTACTTTATCTCAACCTCTTCATTTTACAGATGGGGAAAGCGAGGCACAAAAAATAGAAAGTTAGACATTATCTATACTAATACATAGCTAATATGCTAATGAGTGGGACACTGTAACAGGTAACGACCAAGTCATTAGCATATTAGCTGGGGCATTGCTCCCGAGATGGGGTGGAAGCAGTGAGGCACCCAGAGAAGGCGGGACCAGCCCAAGGCGACTAGAAGGACTGAGGTCAGGGCTTGAAGTGGCCAGAGAAGGCCAGAGGGTTTGGGGGCTGGGCCGGGAATACTGGAGCTCTGTGTGGACGGGTTCAGGTGTCAAGGCAGGGCTGCAGGTGGGTGGGCGGCACCATGCGTTATTGCGTACTGGGCTCCTAGTAGTAAATAAGTAGGGCTTCTGATTGTCCAACATCCATACCCCACCCTTCTGGTAATAACTCCTTCATATATTTTGTATTATGTTCCTCCTTACATATAACAAAACTCATACTGAACAGTTCTGGGTCGCAAAAAGAGGATTTATTTTTCACACCTGCATGTAGTCTTTGCCCACAAATTAAACAAAAAAAAACACAAGTGCTCATCAGCTTATTCATTTTCCTTTGAAGAGGCAACTCTCCCAAACAACGCGACGGTAGTGAGGCGGTGGAGCCCAGTGACTCAAAGAGAGAGTTGCTGTCCCATCTCCCTTACCTCAGCGATGGGTCAGAGATGGGCTCCAGCCCCAGGTAGCACAGCCTGGATGTGTGCAAAGTTTGCAGGGCCTTCCAGGAAAAGGAGCACAGACCTGGGGTTGTGGGTGGTCAATGTGGGAAGAGCCAGGCTGAGAGGGGAGCCCACGTAGGGGGAAACTGGGGAGGTGTGAAGAGAGCTCGGTGAGGTCATTGATGAGCACCTGGGGTAGCCGCCCTGACCTGGGCTTTTTATTTCAATGACCCTTTCTATTTAAAGCAATAGAAACACCCAACCCCAATGGTTCTGAGCCATCCACGGATGGTTTTTGGACTCTTTGAAGGGTAAGTCTAGAAGCAGGGAAACTTTGCTCAAGTGTGTTTATCCAGTGGATGGAGAACATTATCAAAAGCCTAAATTTGGGTGTTATTTTTTTGTTTTGTTTTGTTTTTGTTTTTGTTTTATATCATTTCTGTACTTCATTCTAAGTCATTGTTCCTCATGGTTATAAGATGGCTGTAGTGACAGTTTCCCTCTCCTGGTCCAGTAAATGAAAGGGCTCAAGGAGGATTTTTGAGATTCAGCTTCATTGGACCCTTTGCCCACCCAAGAACCAACCACCGTGATCAGGAAGGAAGGAAACGTGCTGATTGGCTTTCGCTCTGGTGCTTCTGGAAGAGGGGGAGCCTGCTGACTGGGAAGTATCCTAATCAAATAGGAAAGAGCTAGATACTTGAGTGGAAACCCGAGTTATGTCTGAAAGGACACACGGAGTGAACACTGGGAGGAAAAACAACCAGTAACTCCTGGACTACTGACTTATGGGAACTGACATTTTCCTTTGTCCTTAGGCCTGTTTGACTTAATTATCTATCCTTGCAACTAAAGGGTAGTTACTGTTGGAAATGGAAAGCGACCATCTTTCAACCACACCACCTGGAAACACACTCCCACTTTCCTTCCTCATTTTTCTCCAGTCACCTTTCACATCCCAATATGCTAGACCATTATTTATTTTCTATTTTGTCTTGCTCCGCTCATTAGAGAATACACTCCAGTGTCACTAACAGTGCCTGGTCCATAATATGTGCTCAGCAAACGTTTGTTGAATGAATGAATGAATGAATGAATGAATATATGAATAAATAGCATCTTCCTATTAGAAGAGAAATGGTCCTCAGAGGTCAGCTGGCCCAGTCTCCACAAAAAGCACTGAAATCCCAGGCTCCTGATACCAAGTCCAGTGTGGGCTCTGCTCCTTCCTCCTGCACTGTGGCAACAGAAATCCCCAGGCTCCCCCCACCAGCTTCTGCCTCTGTCAGGGATGTTGCTCCTTTTCTCCACTTCACCTGTTTCCTTCAAGTCCTTGAGTGTTTACTCTTCTTGATAAGAATCTTGCCTGTGTATTTGAATTCCAGTTCTTTTACCTTGCAACTGAGTGAGGAAGATATCATGACCCTTGGCTGTATTTCTTTACCCACTAAGGGACTCGGGCTTTCTCTTGGCCCTGCTTCTTCATCCTCTGTCTCCAGTCCCCTCTTCACCAGTTCTTCTGGAGGTCTCTCTCCTCATTCCAGAGACCCACAGTGTGGGCCATAGCACACCCTCTTCTTATTCCAGATTGGAGCTGGCACCAGTCTCTGGGCTGACTGGTTGTGAGAGGCTCACCTGAGCAGTGGGGAAGTCTGGGTTCAGATATTCAGGGAAGACATCTCCAGGGCTCTTGGCTGTTCCAATGGGCTGTGCTGGAGACTGAGGAGACACTGTGCCTCTCCAGCGTAGAGGGCGCCCGGGTGTGCTCTGCTCAGTCGGACTAATCCCAGGCCTCCTGGTGAATTCTCCGCGGGGGCTGCTCCCAGTGCTGACACTCTCCCGCACCCCAGCGGGACTGCTGAGCGTCTCAACAGTGGGGGTGGCATCAGGGCTTGATGCTCCTGCTGAAAATGTGTCTGAGATCCTGATCGTCTAGGGAATTCAGAGCTG
The DNA here is from genome assembly GCF_964212035.1 of Myotis nattereri. Classification (NCBI taxonomy): domain Eukaryota; kingdom Metazoa; phylum Chordata; class Mammalia; order Chiroptera; family Vespertilionidae; genus Myotis; species Myotis nattereri. Next base: position 10,480,109 of record NC_138083.1, on the reverse strand, counting down.
TGTTGTGCCACAAGGAACCACATGGCCAGGATTTTTAATTTAAACAAGTAGCTATCCAAACCATTACGCTCCACGAATGCAACCGCCAACGGTTAATTCAAAACCCTGATGATGGGAAATTTGAAGTAACATCAGTGTGCTAAAAGTGCATTTAACATTTTTTATTCTTTTTCTTTCTTTTTTTAAAATTGTATTTATTTATTGTTGACAGTATTACAGATGTCCCCCTTCCTGTCTCCTCACCCCCCCCCCCCACACACACACACAGCCCCTCTCCACCCAGCCCCTGCCCCTCCCCAGGCCTTCACCACATTATTGCCTGTGTCCATGGGTTATGCATATATGGTCTTGGGTTAATTTTGAAATTTGAAAACTCACTCTGCTACTTACTTATTACTGAAACCAGTGATTCTCAAATGAGGTCCCGGATCAGCAGCAACAAAGTCACCATGGAACTTGTTAAAATGAAAATCTTGGGTCCCCACCCCAGACCTACTGAACAGAGACTCCGGGAAGGGACTCAGCAGCCTCCACGTGACTCTGATGCCCATCGCAGTTTGAGAACCACTGGCTTAAACTCTGCAATCTGTGCTTGCATATATGTAAAATGGGAGTTAGAGTCCTGGCCTCTTAAAGTTACCGTGAGGATTAAATTCAATAGGTTTTGCATGGAAAGCATTGGGCGTGAGTCTGGCACCCAGCGTGCACTCCATAGATGACAGCTACAGCTCATGTTATTACTGTTATTGGATTTCTCTTCTGGGTGGCCAGCAGATCAGTCTATGCCTCTGCATGCCTACCTGTGAAATAATTGTAAAGAGGGAAGATATTTTAACATTAATCATTACAACAATAGCTAATTTATTGAGTTCTGTGCCAGGCACTTGGCTAATCACTTCGTGAACATTGCATTCAATCCTTATTTTTAAAAAATGCTAAGTGAATGGTGCTATTATTAACCACCTTTCACAGGTGAGATGAGAAAACACTTGAGGAACTTGCCCAGAATAATACAGGTAGTGAGTGGAAGAGCCAGGAAAAGACTTCAGAGCCGCCAAAGCCCTATTAGCTAAGCACAGCACCGAACCGCCACTCCAACGTGGCTGGCAAAAGTGACTCGGGTGGCTGTTTTCATCTCTATGGTGTTATTTCAAACATCAGACATTCACATGTACATAGCATCCTAGCTGTTGATGAATTATAGAAGAAGTCCCTTGATCGAGTTTTTGCTTGAGATCAGTTTTGTGTTTTTTTTGTGTGTGTGTGTTTGTTTTTTTCCTTTAAAATCCTTTTTCTTTTTTTTTTTTAATGGTTTACACATCAAAATGAAGACTGGCATTAAGAATGCCAAGCCATCCCTGCCCATCCTATGTGACTCAATGGTTGAGCATCAATCCATCGACCAAGAGGTCATGGATTGGATTCCCGGTCAGAGCACAAGCCAAGGTTATGGGCTTGATCCCCAGTAGGGAGCGTGTAGGAGGCACCTGATAGATGTTTCTCTCATTGGTGTTTCTTTCTTTTAAAAAAAAAAATTGTTTTATTGCTTTTGTTTTGTTTTTAAAGATAGCAGGGTCAAAAGAAACCCTGTAGCTGTCCTCCATGAAGTAACCCTGTAGCTGTACTCCAGGATTCTCTATTTCTGCCCAGGCACATTGGCCCTGCAGCCACGATGGGGGATGAATTGCAAATGAGAGGAGTAAAGACATCCCAGCTTCCATGGCCAGTTATTCCTTCTGGGTCTCAGTGTGGGGCACAGGTTACCTGAGCCCAAAAGCGTACATTCAAGTGTTCATTAGGTAAGAAAGTCAACTAGAAAAAAAAATTGAAATTGCTTCCTTTACCTGCAGAAGGTAACTCTTCAGGCGAGGATTAGAAAGAGGAAATGTGGAAATGTGACCTGTAATTACCATTAAGTATGTGTTAGCAGTTGTACTTATTAACAGGGGTTTGGGGCCCAATAAAGAATGCCAAATTTACATCACTTCTCAAGGCAATGAAAAATTATGGCGCATAAAATATCAGTGACATCCCATAATACAATTTATAGGTGGGCAACTGTGTACATACAGCAAAGGAATTTCAGAATAGGCTGCTGACTTTGTAAAATAAATATATTTAAAACCCCATCAAAGTGATGTTCCAGGGGAAAGTATGTGTTCGTTCAGCCCATTGTTTGCTTTATCAGGAGAAGTTTTAAGGGCACAAGTAGCCTGGAACAAAACCCTGCGGGTTTCTTCTTACGTGACTGAGGCTAATATGCGTGTCCATTTGAGAGTTTCTGCCTAAACCTTTGAAGCTGGACCCCAGAGATATCACAAGACGCTCGGTTTAATGTAAACCTCCCCTGTGTCCCTAAAATGACAATATCAACAATAGCACCACTGAGCAAACACTGGCTTTGGCTTCTGCCTTTTATTTTATTTTTATTTCCCCTCTTTTAGCTCCACCCCAGCCAGCTCTTGAAAGCCCTTCTGTTCTGTCGGCCATAATGACATCTGCTGGCGGAGACAGGAAGTCATAAATCTGGAGGTCCCCGCCCAACCAAACCTTGTTAATGTTGCCATTTATCACAGGGGCTGGGTGCCATCTCTGGAGGCGGGACGCACAGCCCGTTTCTCCGGACCCCTCTCCCCAGAGAGCGACCATTTTAAAAACAGCCACTTTTTCATCTCGCGTTTGCAGACCTGCGAGTCAGGCAGATGCAAACCCGCCTTCACCGTGCAGCTCTTGGACAGAAGCCACGATTCCAGCAACAATGGGCTCGACTCACCGCTCGGCCTGAAGCGAGGCCGCCTGCCTGCTCGTCCACGTTGTCACCAGCCCCTTGGGCCCCTCGCTGCTTCTGGACAGAATCATCTCCTCCTTCTCTCCTCCTTCAGAGCCCCTCTGCCTCCGGATGGGGCCCGAAGGGCAGTTGAAAGGGGATTATTTGCACTCCAAGGTGCTTCTGCGCTGAACTGATTCAGGAAGGCGTTTGGGTTTGGGGTCAGCAGTTCAAGGTTGGGGCCTCGCCCTGTGGGTTCAGTACGCCCTTGGGTCAGAGCGGCGGCAGCAGCGTCTATTTGTCTATTTGAACTTGTGAGAGATGCTGCTCAGGCTCCACTAAGACCGACCTGATCAGAATCCCCACCTGAGACCAGACCCCCAGAGGATTCCTCATGGCAGGTCCCCAGGCCGTGCGAGCCCCTCCCCTTTCCCAACCTCAGCCCTCCTGGCATCCGGGAGCATCCTGTTTGCTGGGGAGTCCCGTGCTCAGCAGCACACCTGGCCTGTACCATTCCTGCCAGTAGCACACCCTGAGCTGTGACCATAAAAAGTGTCTCCAGCCCAGCCGGCATAGCTCAGGGGTTGAGCATCGACCTATGAACCAGGGGTCACAGTTCAATTCCAGGTCAGGGCACATGCTCAGGTTGCGGGCTCGATCCCCAGTAGGAGCCGTGCAGGAGGAAGCCAATCAATGATTCTCTCATCATTGATGTTTCTATCTCTCCCTGGCCCTCTCCCTTCCTCTCTGAAATCAATAAAAATATATTTGAAAAATAAATTTTAAAAAAAAGTGTCTCCTGACACATTGTTAAGTGTCCCTGGGAAGAAATAGAACCAATGTTGTAACCGGGCAACACAAAGCATTGTCTGTGGACTGGCCACTTTGGTGTCCTCCAGGAGCCGGTTAGAAACAGTCCCAGACCACTCCCCAGACCTACTAAATCGGGGTCTCTGGAGGTGGGGCCCCGGAACCTGTATTAACTCTAGGAGACAACCCACAGGCTGAGTGTAAGGACTGCAGCGCTGCGGAGTACAAACAGGGAAACGCAAAGCTATAACTAGACAGACTGTGATGAAAAAGTCACTGTGGCCGCAGCATTACTGAGATGGAGCGATGCCCGGTGCTGAGTGTCAGCGCTGCAGCCACACAGGAGGCTCTGAATCCGGCCTCCTCCTTTGCTGCCTCCATAACCTTGGATAGCTTACCTAACCCCCCTGTGCCTCAGTCTCCCAATATGTAAAATGGGCACATACAGCAAAGCACTTTACCTCACTGAGTGTAAGTTTACACTTGTTTGGCACCAAGTGCTTCATAAATATTAGCTGCTGTTATCATCACCACTATAAGTTCCCTGTCTTTCCCTACACGTTCAATCCCCTGAGAGCAGGTAGGTGCTCTATTTCCTGCTGCTTCTTCCCAGCACGCTGCCCGGCGCCTGGTTGGAGCAGTGCTTGGTGGACATTAGTGAGAAGAGGGTCCGCCTCCAGAGAGAAGTGGGGCCTGCAGGGGCTCGAGGTCACCAAGGGCTTGGCTTTGTGCTCTGCTGCCTTCGTGACTCCTTCTCAGGCTCTGAGCTTCCCTGACCAGCTTCTGAAACTCGGCGCCCTTGCAAATGTAGGGGCTGAGCTGATGTCAGGTGTATCCCCCGGTGTGGATCCGAAAAAGCTGGAAGCACTCTGTGAACCATAGTCAATCAACTCCTAAAAGAATGAAAAAGCTAAAAATGGGGGCCTGCTTCCTATGCGTCCGATGTCCTGCTGTTTTACTCAGCTCATGCAATCCTCTCTGTGACTCCCCCGTGGAATCAAGATGTCAGCATCCCCATTTCACAGACCGGAAAACTGAGCCGTGAGGCTCCACAACATGCCCGAGGCCATATTCTTAGTAAGCAGCGAAAGTCCTTTTTAAATTCAGGCCTGTCTGATTCCAAACCTACGCCTACCTCTCTTCCCGGCTCCTCCTGGTCTGCACACAGTGAACTTGTGACCCGGCTTGTCTGGGAAAAGCCCAATTTCAAACATTCTGCACCCACCTCGCGCTTACGAACACATTCGTCAGTATCGCATCACATGTCTTTCGCTTTGTTTAAAAGCTCGAGCGATGATGATAATAACCCTGCTCTACACCCCGACGGAGGTGTGACGGGGCAGAGGAGAAACCCCTGAGCTTGAGTGAGTACACTGGTGGGGAGAGAGGAGACTGACGAAATCAGTGAATAAAAGACTTGTACGCAGGCGCTAAATACATGATGACAAACCCGTAAACTAAAACAGACAGAGCAGCTAGACGAGGCACGGCGTGGGGGCCCCCGTGGATTCAGTAACCGCCCATTGAATACACGGGGGCATTCCATGGGCGGTCACTGGAGGTGCGCGGTGCGCCTGGCACTGCTGAGAGGTGGACACACCGCAGCGAACAACAGCCTGGCCCTGGCCCTGGTGAAGCCCACAGTGTGTGTGGGGGGGTTTCAGTCCAGCCGACTGCCTGGGGTCCTGCCCACTTTCCACATCCCAATTTAACAGTCAGCACCCTGGCTCCTGGCCTGCAGGAGGAGCGAGCCCACAAGCCATGGCTGGCAGGAGGCGATGGATAGATGCCCCTCTCTCACCCCGAATGGAGTATCTGGGACGTGCACAGTCTTCGCTCACTCCCAGTACTCCCCACAGTGGTAACCGGCTTGCCAGCAGCCGGGATTGGGGGCCCCTCTTCCCTTATTCACGTTCCTCCTTCCCTACCGGAGGCTAGGACCTCTCCGGAATGGACCACTTGCTCCCAAACCTCTCTCTCGGGGACCGAAAGCAAAACGCACCAAAGAGAACTCGCAGCGGCCGGGTCTGTCCCGCACGTTCAGCCTGTGGTTCCTCCGCCGCATCGGCCTTCCCAGCAACAGTTAAGGAGCAAAGACAAGTCGCACTGATGGGTGAGAACAGCATTCAGGACACGTCACTTTGACATAATCCCAGCAAGCAGGGGTAGAATCTCATGAAATTTTCAGGACAATAGGACGCCTAATGCCTAATCATAATAGATAAGACATGCTCCGGATAAGACAGAAAGGTGTTCTCAGAGCGAATTATATCATCCTCCATTTGCTTCTGAAAGTTGAGGGGTACCTTTGGGCGCACAGTTCTAATGAGTCCAGGAAGGCGAGCTTGACGCACAGTCAAGGTGGCATAAAATATACCGGGGCCCGGAACTTAAAGGCTCTTCGTCACATGGTTTCCAGGCTGTTCCAGTCCTTACATTCACTTAATGTCTTCCTGTCGTTAATGAACTTGAGCAATGGATTACTGGGCCAGCGACTTGGTCTGGATCCTTCAGCAGCAGCAAAACACTGGCCCCGACTGCAAGTAATCAACTCCAAGGGAGAAATGTGATATATAGGGTGTCCCAAAATTCACGCAAGAAGTAATTTTGATAGAAAACACAGGTTTATAATTAAAAATTGTAAATTTTTTATTGATTCATAAAGTATACAGTATAGGGTTATGTATGGAATAACACATCGGGTAAATGGCCTCCACGGCTCTGCTGGCACATACACAAAGCCGTGGTCTTCATTGACCTTCATTGTCCCTGCTCCTGGGCCATAATTGGTACTTGGTAATGCTTATCAAATTGAAGGGATTAAAATCAAAGGGCAACAGATATTAGAATCTGATTCAATAAACCAAGTAAAATTAGGCTTTTATTTTGTTGTCGTTGTTGTTGTTAATGCTCACGCAAAATTCAAATCTTGCGTGAATTTTGGGACACCCTATATGTTAAACCGAGCAGCTCCCACAGCCCAGCCTGCCCACGGAGCAACCGTCCAGTTTAAAATATACATAGCTCTTAATTGCTGCTGGAAATTCTACACCTAGCCAAATCCAAATCTTTTTGAAAAAGAGAGCCCCACAACTTCTGGAGGATTTATTCTTAGAAGCAAGCTTGCCCATGCCCTGATGTCCCCAACTGGACTGTCATTCTCCTGAACTCTTCTCAGAGAGCAAGTTCCCACCAAGGAGAATAACCCATTTCTCCTCTGTTGGTTGAGCAAACTCACCCTAGTGGACAAGGTGTTTTGGGGATGTAAAGAAATAAATTAGCGTTTATCAATGGTAGAGAGAATAAAATGTATACTCGGTATTTGTCACCCATGATCTAGCCCCAGCCTCCCCCTTGCTCTGGGACCTGACAGATCTCAGTTTAAATGTTGTCTTCTCAGAAAGCTTTTCCATGAACTCCCTGAAGTTGGCCCTGCCTCCACCCCTCCTCTTGTCCCAACACCACCTTACTTGCTTCCTATCAGTCTCCATGATCGATCTGGGATTTCCTCTTGTGGAGTTCTTCCCACCAGCATGATGGTGCCAGGTACCACAAGAGGGAGGAAATAACCAGAGACTCAGAGATTGCCACCTTCAAGTTTTCACAGAATGGTTCCTGGGAAGAGGGGTGTCCTCAGTGAGTGAAATGACATAAGGGAAGGCAGTGAATTATTTCCCCAAGGACAAAATTGTTTGGGACACTGACTGTCATTGGGGGTTGGGGGGGGCTTTAAAAACATTGCTGGCTGGGTTCTACCCCCACAGACTGCTGTAATGAGCTGGGTAAGACCTGGGTACCAGGATGTTTAAATCACCTCAGTTGATTATGATATTCAGCAAAGTTTGAGGACACTGCTTTTTAAAACTAAAACATTATGTGCATATACTATAGACGTACACAAATCATGCCCATGAAGCTCAATTCATCTTCACAGATGGAACGCACTACCATCACCAGCACCCCACTTAAGAGCAATACCAGGCCCACAGCAGCCTCCTGGGCACACTTTCAAAGGTAACTGTCACCCATTACCTAAGCATAGATTCATTCTACCTGTTGGTACACTCATATATTTGGAATCATACTCTACATCGAGTCTCTGTTTTGAGACGATATGGACAGGAGAAGGTTGAATCACATGGGATCCACCCAGGAAGCCTTCCTGAAAGAGGCGGTATTTAAGGTTGGATTTGAAGGAGGCAGCAGACAAGAGAGAGGAAAGGGAGGGAAGGGAGGGATGGGGAGACAAAGGAAGAGAGGCACACCCTGGATGCTGTTTTCCCACCCCTAAGGAAGCCTTACATTTTTGAAGTGCACCTTTCCTTGCCAGCGTGCTGAGCTTGGCCTTCCATCATGCCACAGATTTTCACTGAGAACCAAGGCGGTAAGTCCTCACTTTAAGGTTATTGATAGGTTCTTAGAAGCTGCGACTTTAAGCGAGCCCTTGTGTAAAGAAACCTGTTTTCCCATAGGCTAATTGATAAAACAAGAGTTAAGGTCCTGTGGCATATTTCTGGTCAAAAAACATCACAAATTTTCTAAAGACCCCAACATTTTTTTTTAATGTGAGCTATACATACATGTTTTAAAAGATCAATAAAAACAAATAAAATTATTATGTTCCAGCCCAATGATTCCAGTTCCGGATGGAGGGAGCTTCTTCCTGAGGGTCAGGACGCTGGGAGGAGCCCTGGACCAGCCACCTTCCACCCTCCATCCAGACGCAGGCGCAGGCACAGGCTCTCGCACCCAGCCGCCCACACTCAGGCTGGGGTCCACACTCAGGGTGGGGTCCACACTCAGGGTGGGGTCCACACTCAGGCTGGGGACAACCTAGACAGTGTTGGCCTCTGAGCACATCTTTGGGAGGCCCAGAGAAAACCCACACAGACCTGGAAGAAATGCAAACTCCACACAGACCTGGGAGAACATGCAAACTCCACACAGACATAGGGAGAACATGCAAACTCCACACAGACATAGGGAGAACATGCAAACTCCACAGAGACCTGGGGAGAACATGCAAACTCCACACAGACATAGGGAGAACATGCAAACTCCACACAGACATAGGGAGAACATGCAAACTCCACACAGACATAGGGAGAACATGCAAACTCCACACAGACATAGGAAGAACATGCAAACTCCACACAGACATAGGGAGAACATGCAAACTCCACAGAGACCTGGGGAGAACATGCAAACTCCACACAGACCTGGGAGAACATGCAAAACTCCACACAGACATAGGGAGAACATGCAAACTCCACACAGACATAGGGAGAACATGCAAACTCCACACAGATATAGGGAGAACATGAAAACTCCACACAGACATAGGGAGAACATGCAAACTTCCACAGAGACTGTGGCCCTGGCCAGAATCCTTTTCCTTTTCTTCCTCATTTATGTCATAACAAAACAACATTGGACAAAACGCTGAACAAAACACTGTTATTCCAGGGCCTGCCATACTGTGCTGGACGTGGGGATACAGAGGTAAATAGAAGTTACATTTTAAATAGGAGAGACAGATAATGAACAGGCAAATATGGGGTGTCCAAAAAATTGTGTACCTACTTTTTTCTGATAGCTCAATTGATGTTTCCTTCTTTTTTTCCTTCCCCAGATTTAACCCATTGGAATTGATCATTATTCAAAGTGAGTATACATTTTTGAGACACTCCGTACATGCAAAAGCTACTTCCAGGTGGTGTGCCTGCCCTGAAGGATGAGAGGAAGACTGGGACAGAGAGCATAGGCAAAAGGAGATCGCATTTGAGTTTAGAGGGGGAAGAGCAGAACTGGGGGGAGGAATCTGGCTGGAGGGAAAAGAAAATTTAAAGCTGTGAAACATATTCTACTGGAGGCATTCTGGTGACTGAGATAACCTCCCTTCACTCCAGCATGTCACTGGCTACCCCACGTCCAGTGATAAGGGCAGTGGCTAGCACCAGGTAGACATTGGCAAATATTTGTTTTAGTTGCACTGGGTTGGAACTCAGTGGCAAGGTAGGAAAACTAACCAAAAAAGTCAGTATGATGCCCTACCCGGTTTGGCTCAGTGGCTAGAGGGTCAGCCCTTGGACTGAAGGGTCCTGAGTTGGATTGCAGTCAAGGGCATGGCCGTTGGTTGCAGGCTCAATCCCCAGCCCTGGACAGGACGCATATGAGAGGCAACCCATCCATGTGTCTCTCTCACATCGATGTTTCTCTCTCTGTATGTCTCTCCCCCTCCCTTCTACTCTCTCTAAAAAATAAATGGAAAAATATCTTTGGGTGAGGATTAACAAAACAAAATCAGCCTGATAAGTATGTGCTTTAATTGAGGCCGTCAGATGGCTTCTCAGCAACACTTGTGAGTGAATCCAACAACAGCTGCCCTGGCAGTTAGTTCCTTGCATGTGAGAACTACTCGCTCTATTCACTTGTTGCAAAATTCAACTTTTGCACAAGTAAGGCTCCTGTGCCTGGCTCCTTATCAGAATCAGCTGGGAACTTCTAAAATTTCAGATTTGCTGACCACACCCTGGGATCTAATTTAATAATTCTGGGGTGGGGCCTGTGCCTCTTTATTAAAAAGTAAAAATCCCCAGGTGATTCTGATGCTGAGATAGTGTGGAGATACTGTTCTTTCTGGAAGATCCAGTGGAGTCATCCCAATCCATTCATGCTGTACACAGCCCACAGTTTGAGTGTTGGTTCTAGGATGTGATGTTCCCTGAAGACACAAGCATAGCATCATTCCAAGCCACCAATTCTTGGAAGAAGTGTCCAAAAGTGCTAGCGTCTGTGGTTGAGAAACACATTCTGCAAATTCCAGCCGTGCCTGTTTCTATCATCTTTCTCACATTTTGCCATCTCCACACCCCACATTATTTATTCTCTATCATCCCTTCACTATATCTAGTCTTTAAACCTTTACATTATATCAAACTTTAGGTTGCTCACATAAATGGAGATCAGTATCTTTCACCAAGATAGAGGTAACCTTTAAGTGAATTCAATAAAAACAAACCATTTTTTTTTTTTTTTAGTCTAGCCAGGTACTCTTGTCCCTTCCCAGATTCTAAGCCTGCGATCTATGGTTTATTGGTTGAAAAGTAAAAGGTAGCAATTGTTTGGCATAGAAGACACACTAGCCCCAAAAAGACTTTCTCAGCTTGAAGGGGAATAACTTTTCCTGTGTGGGTCAGTGTGTTCCAATGTCATATCTAACCACTGAACAACACCTGGGCACCAGTGTGTTCAGCATCCTACTGGAGTAGCCAACATCTTTGTTGATAACCAAGCTAAATATTCTACAATTGTAGCAGCAGGAAAATAATGCAAATGAATAAAAACACTCCGGAAGACGGGGTCCAAGAATGTGTTGGTAGCCAGCTGAAGGATATGTTTAGCACAGGTATTGTAAGCCCCCTACCCCGTTACATAACCACCTACTGAGAAAGAGGAGAGGTTGGCGTAAACATTTGGAGAAGAATCCTGGGGAGAGGCCAGGAGAGGCTCTAGCCCAGAATCAACTATTCCTGTCCATTCCGTCTAGATTCTGTCTGAGCCTGGGTCCAGCCCCCGACTTCCCTCTTTCCTGGTTCTCAGCCCTTTGGCTATCATTTCAACAGAAGCTTTTTGAAGGTAAGGACCCTATCTTACGCATTTCAGCACCACCTGTGTTCAGGGCAATGCCTGGCGCCTAAGCAATATGGTAGATGTTTGTTAAATGATTGAATGTAATGTGAACACCAACCCCCCGGGCATGGCTTCCCTAGCACCGGGAACAATCACCATGAGTGCCTGGTCTCCATCTCCGCCGGTTCAGGCCTCAAGCCTCTCCCTCCCGACCCTGCTACTGTGTCCTTGATACAGAGGCCGGTGGGGCTTTACTCACCGAGCCCTGGTCCCTAGCACAGCACCCGGTAAGGCATACTGGGTAATTAGAATTAATTAGAGTTAATACCCTTGTGCTGACATTGTCAACTATGAAGCAGGGTTTTGTCTGCCTTGGTTGCTTAAGGACTAGGCTGGGATTGGGCGGGGTTGGTTTTGGGTGGAGGCGGCTTGGGTCCCTTAGGGTAGGTGAGTTAACAGCTTGTACCTTTTACAGGAGGAGGAGAAATGAGCTTTTGCTCCCCATGTGGGGATGTTCAAAATGATCAAGCGGCACTTTGCAAACAGTGACAATAACAGGTTGTGGCTGACTAGCAAGATGGGGAAGTTATCTTTCCTATAGCCCCAAAGAACAGTTAAGAAAAATGTTTGTGGGAACTAGTCACCCTTGGTAATTCCCCTTGAGCGAGGGCTAAGTTGGTTGGTGGGTGGTTTTTGGTGGGAGGTGTCCCAGGTGACACCGTTCGGGCCTTAGTTCTGGTGGGTACACGTGGGGGCGGTAGCAAAGAGCTGGCATAGTGACACCCCATAACAATGACCCCATAACAATGGCACCCGTTGAACTCCTCAATTATATCTAAGCCTGAGTTGGCTTTTTGGTCACAATGTTGGGTGTGTCTGATTCTCCAAGAACAAAGGTGTTTTTAGCAGAAGTTCCCAAACTGGAGTGAGCAGGAGATTCGCTGGTGAGGTGGGACTGCTTGTTCAAGGAGCAGAATCCTAAGCTCTCACCCGAGGTCTCTGATTCCCAAGGTCTAGGGCAGTAGTGCTCGCCCAGGGGCAATCTTGCCCCGCAGGGGACATTGGGCAATGTCTGGGGACAATGTTGGTTGGCACACGGGGGTGAAAGGGCCTGGCACCTAGTGGGCAGAGGCTGTGGATGCTGCTAAACATCCTACATCGCACTGAACAGCCTCCACAACAACAACAACAAATATGGCCCTGAACATCAATAGTGCCAGAGTCAGCTCGCCTCGTTCTAGGGTTGAGCCTCAGGATGTGCATCTCAACAAGGGCTTCTGGGAATTTGACTCGGGAAGTGTTGCCTCTTTATTCAAAGGGCATCTCTGTTAGTGCCCCTTTTGCTTAGAAACCTCCATATTGAGGACTCAGTTTTGACTTGACTCTCCCAGGAGCCCTGCCTGATAACCACCCTCTCTTCCTCCACATCCCGGTTAACTACCCTCCTAGTCCACCGCCCGCCCAGCTGGCATCACTGGCCCCCTTGTTGTCAGACTCTCCCGCAGGAAGGAGGGTTTCCTGAGACCTGGCCCAGCACCTTGGAAGCGCAGGGCCCAGAGCAGGGCTCAGTCACCACATGTCCTGCAGTCTGCCTCCGCCTGACTGACACCTCCTGCCTTGAGTCTGCAGCTTCCCCTCCTTCAGAAATTACCTTGTGTATTTGGTTGCTTTTCATTCATCCAACCAATATCTGACTGGGCACTTACTCTGTGTCTTGCTCTTTGTCATCATTGGGGAGGTAACAGTAAACAAAAAAGGAAAAACAGAGAAACGGGGTGGCGAGTATGTGTGTGTGACACTGTAAGTAAGGCAGACCTCTGGGGGGGAAGTGAGAGTTCAGCAAGGACTGGATACCTGAGGGCAACCAGGCCGCTCCCGCATTAAAATATAAACACTAAGAGGACCAGTTTCTTCCCTTTCTCTCGTGGCTGCTGTGTCTCCAGAACAGGCACATAATAGGTGCTCAATAAATACCATTTAAACAAAACAAAGAGAGGAATATGTGACTAAACTCTCATGGAGGCCGATGGGAGATTTTTGTGTTTATGACTATCCACTGATTAACAAGAACGGGGGAGGGACAGGGCCATCATTAAACTTAAGGGGGTGGGGAGGACATCTTTGTGGCCAGATTAAGAGACTAGAGGATGGAGGTCATCACCAGATAAAGGGCCCTCCCCCTTACCCTCCGAAGCAAATCTAAGTTCTCAGCCTCCGAATATTGTCCCTGGTCCCTGCTGGTTGGCTGGCCTGCCCCCCCTGCAGCTTCCTTCCCAGCTTCCAGTTTAGCCATCACCCTGCCTCCTTTCCTCCCACATCCCCCTCCCTCCTCCCCTCCTCCCCCAGAGCTGTCCCTGAGCCTGGTGGGCAGGTACTCACCCTGGGACCAGGGCTCCCTGAAAACAGAAGCAGGGGCAGGGGTGCCAGCCCGCCCCGCCCCGCCCCCAGCCCCGCTCCCTGGTGGGACACTGTCCCTTTAATAGACTCCTGCTGCCTGGCGCTCTGCGGCTGGGGAGTAAATTTCTCCCTGTCATCAGGTCGCGGGGAGAGGAGGAGGAGGAGGAGGAGTTTGTTAATGTTCAGTTTGTTCAGCAGGATCGATGTTTGCTGGCATCGCCTCGCCCTGTCTTGTGTGTGTGTGAGAGTGTGTGTGTGTGTGTGTGTATGTGAGTGTGTGCATATGTGGGGGTGTGAGTGTGTGAGAGGAAGCGGGAGTGCGTGCGCGTGTGAGTGTGTCCGCGTGTGTCTGTGTGTGAGTGTGTGTGTGTGTGAGTGTGTGTGTGTGAGTGAGTGAATTCCAGATTTTCTGTCTTTCCCAAACCCGCGCCTGTCCTCTCGCGTATCACTCACAGCCGGGATCTGACAGCAGCCACAAACCTACAGTGAGTGATCGCTCCCCCCAGCGCGGATCCGCCATAGAGATCGGCCAGGAGGAGGAGGAAGAGGAGGAGGTGCAGGAGGAGGGAAAGGGGCGAAGGAGGAAGAAGAAAAAGAAGAAGAAACCACTACCTTCCCAGGATCGCCTTTTTTTTCCTTCCTTATCTTTAGGCGCGCGTGTGCGTGTGGCGCGTGTGCGCCCCTCGTCCCTTCCATCCGAACCCGGTCTTGGATGTTTAATAAAGAAATCAAGTGTCTCAACAGTCACAAAAAAAAACCAAAAACAAAAAAAAATATCCAAAAAAGCAAAAACAAAAAGAGAGAGAAAGAGAGGAAAAAAAATTCAAAACAAACAAACAAACAAGGCACAGCCAACCTCTACTTCAAACCAGCCGGCACAAGCCACCCCTGTCTGCCACCCAGGAGGGGGGTCGCGGCCCGCGGTGGAGGAGTTGCAGGGGGGATCGCCAGGGGGACAGAGGCCGAGACGCCCCAGGAGCCACCGGGCAGGAGGCGGAGGAGACCCGGCAGGCGAGCGAGACCGCGGGCCCCGCGCGCGGCCGGGGCTGGGGCGCCAGAAGTGGGACTGGAGCGAAGTTGAGAGATGCCAAGGAGGAAACAGCAGGCACCCAAGCGGGCGGCAGGTAAGAGAAGGCTCCGATCCGGGGCTGCCCCTCCGCCGCTCTGTGCGCAGAGCCCCTCGCCGCCCTCCTGGCCCTGGTGCCCAGGATGCCAGCCCCCCAGCTTCCTGGGGAGTCGCTCCTGGGTATCCCTCTCTGCCCCGAGGATAACCCCGTCCTCTCTCGCCTTCTCAGATCTCCGAATCCTCCCCTCCGCAGGCTCTGGTGGGTGGGGGTGCTATCCCACCAAGCCTTCCCTCCTTAAACTTTTTCCCTCTACCCTCTACCCCACCCCTAACTTTCTCCCAGTCTCTTTCTCGCTTCTTGGGCCAAAGTTGGGCTGAGGGTTTGGGGTGCGGAGTAGCAGACAGTCCTTCCACCCCCACCCCCCATCCCTCTGCGTGGTCAGTGCCAGGGCTCCTGGCCTGGAGGGACAGCGGTTTCCTCTCCCTGGGGTTGGGGCACTGGAGTGCGAGCCCTGCCCAAGCCTGGGCTGCAGGCTGGCTTTGGGGTGAGCAATGGGAGTTTAGCTTTGATCACCAAGGTGGAAAAAAACCGCTTCAGGAAACGCAGGAACCTTTGAATATGTTTGCTAAAAGGATCCACGTTTGGAAATCGAATCAACACTCTCCCTTCTCTTAAGGGGGGTGGGGGTGCCCCATAGAACATTGACACAGCTCTGGTTTTTCTTTGCCCAGAGTGAGTTGCAAACTTTGTAAATTGATTTGTATGGTAGGAACTATCCCATCTAATCTTCACTTACCACCATCCCACCTCACCCCCCCAAAAAAAGAAAGGAACAGGTTAATGGATCAGTACAATAGACCTGCTAAAGGATTTTTTTTTTCCTTTTGGGTTGCTTAATTGCTTTTTTAATAGTATGCTGGGGTTTTGTTTCTCGGAAGTGTAATATGAAAGTTCATTTTTCTCCTGCCAGACCCACCCACTGAAAAATCAGCTTTCCACTTGATTGCTAGTTTTGATTTGACATTTGATTGATCACCTGTCATCTCGCTGCCTTTGATCTATTCATTCTTGATATATATCAATAAATCACTCACCATGGTAACTCAGAGTGCCAGTGACGCAAGCCTTGCCCTCTGGATTCAGAGCCAGACATGCACAATTATTATCTTGTTTGGCTTTTAATGTGGGCGTTTTTATTTCTTTGTGTCCTTTGGTTGAATCGGGGCTCTAGCAAAAAGCTTCAGTTGTTTTTTTTCCCCGTGTCTGTCTTTACCCTCAAGCTTTAGGCAGCATCAGTGCAGGCTGGTCCCCGGCGGACCCACCACCACATTTCCTTCTGTTTCTACTCGCGCAAAACATGGGAGAAGTTCGGTGGAGCACTTTCCTAAACTTTGCAAAGCCACCCTCAGAACAAATCCAAAGTTAGCTCCAAATCTGGGCAGAGTGGGTGTTTGTGTCTGAACAGGCTGGACCACCAAGCTCATCCTCCATCGTGGCCCGGTTCCAGCCCGAATGGCAGTGCATGTGCTTCGAGATATCCACAATTATCTTCCCTTCTGAGCGCAGAGCTGCCGCGTGGAGATTGCATGCGGAAATATCACTTATAAAGCTTTGATTCGTGCATTTCCCGATCGTTTCCCTTAGAGCAAAATAATTAAAATATTTTAGCACGATGCATATTTAGGACCTACCTAGTGAGTGAGGTGATCATTTTACAACTCGACCTCTTTTGAAAACAGTGTCTCTCTCTGACCCAGGTCCCTTTCTACATTGAACTGACTTATTTCTTAAACTTAGATTGCTCTGTGATCTGACAGCTTTTGGGGTGCACCCTGGCCTCTGGACTCGGCAGAGTAAGCCTGCTCTGTCTAGTTCTGGCAACACAAGTTTAAGTGTAGCTAGATTATTAGAGATAACGTCCTCATTGTTGTCCCAAAAGAGAACCCTGGGCAGCAATCCAGAAAGAAGTGATACTGCCCTGAAAATTACTCTTTTTTCCCCCCTTGTTGTTCCGGTAAAGGCCATCAACCAACTAGGCAGTAATTTAAATTACCAGAATGACTGGACATGTCTCCTTTGGTAGTAAGCTCATTACAAAAAGTGCACTGCTCAGAATTGCACTACTTTGATTATAATTATTTTCTGATCAATGAGGATCCAGGTGTACGTAACAGACTGCTGCATCACATTATTTAAATCAGGTCCTTTCATTAAGCTGATACCTCCTGGTGCTGGCCTGCCTGTGTACTGTGGCGTGCGTGTGTGTGAGAAAGTTGTGACTATAGTTTCAATTTTCTGGCCTATTGTATTCCTCCTGTCTTTAGATGTTTGTTTTCATGGTTTTTATTATTTTCACTGAAACCCTTGTCAAGCTGAAAGGGAGTAATTCACTTCATACACAGCGAGCCCCTCCCGCAGTATTTATTTGCACACATATGAATAAAGCGGGCATTTTCGCACGCAATGCTTCTCTCCCCCGAAGTCATCGATGCTGTGCTGTTTTGGCCGAGGTGGCTATTCCCGAGGAAAGTTCGCTACTTTGGGATTCTTTAGCCAGTTAACGTGCAGCGGGAGGCAGAAGGTGGGTCCTAGGAGTAAGGCCATCCTAACTGGTATCACAGCTTAAAATTAAACACAAAGCACAACTGTAAGTAATTACTCCCAGGGCCTGATGTTGAAAGCGTGATTTCCAGCTTGATTAATGAATAATGTAAGATAGAAAAAGCCTGTGAGTGAATCCGAGCTGAGACTCTCCTTCCCAAGCCCTGTGTGAGGCGATTGGATGCCTTTGCATTATTAGTTTTAAGTTCCATGTTTCAAGGAATCAATTAGCGAGCTTTCTAATAAAGCAGGGATCCAGAGAGAAGGAGTGAGATGATACAATGGTGGGGGGTCTTAGTCCTCATTTGTCATATTCCTCCCCCCTCAAAGGGAAGTGATCTGAGGTAGACAGTTCTCTTTAAGGAAACGGCTAAGGCAGAACATTTCCCAAATGTCGTTCTTCCTGACTTCCTAAGGCTGTGCTGTTCTACCATACTGTTACTTCGGGCAAGGAAAACAAAGTTTAGAAAGCAGCCTGCGGAACCCCAGGTGTTTGTGGAAATATTGCAGAATTCTATGCGGGCATCTCCCCCCGCCCCCCGCCCCCCGCCCCCCGCCCCCCTGTCCATTTTAGGGAAGATGGAGAAGATGGCAGGAAGATAAAACAAAACAGAACAGTATTTGGCTTTGTTTGTATTTTGCAGGATACAGAGTAGTTCAAAATTTTAAATTGTAGATTGACACGCTACCGGGTCTGTTTTCTACAATCCATCGCGGTCTCTGTACACTCACGTGTAATACATATTTTATTTCGCCATCCCGAACTATCGTTTTCGTGTCATGCCAGCCGACTGCAGGACAACGCAGAATATTTGGGGATCGTCTCCAGGCGAATATCTAATGCGTCTATAAATGATAGGATTCTGCTCCTGCCCACCCAGGGAGATGAAACACTCCTTCTTGCTGACTCTCACAAGCTCTCTGACGACCCAGATCTCGGCAAAGTCTGGCAGGAAGGAACAGCCCCCTCGATTTATTGTGTTTATTTACTATGGAGATGAATAATGCAGGTTTTGTTTGCATGGATGTCCTTGTGTAGCAGTAAACATGAGACTATTAGCAATCATTACTTAAAAGTTGCAATTTGCACCTTAATAGCACAGGTTATTTACATGGGAAACATTCAGCAGGGACCATCAGGGTACCGCAGTGGAGAGGAGAGATGGCCTGAGCAGTCTGCGTTCGGCCTCGCGACAGCCAGCGGTGGCTGGATGCACCCGTGAGGTCTCAGGGCGGGAGGGGGCAGGGGCTCAGGGGGAAGCTTACCTGTAATTCACTGGCAAGTGGGATGAGATTCAGGAGAGTAGGAATTGGGGTGGAGACGGGACCCTGGACCTCTCACTTTGTTTAAACATACTTCCGAAAGCCAAGTTCACGTCTTGGAGATGTAAATACCACATGCTATAGACCCCCTTCGCTTACTCAAACAGCATGCATTTAACAGATGAATGGGAATAATGAGCACACGCACCCCCCCCCCCCCGCAAACACACGCACAGGGGGTCAGCGACATGAACTGTCCTGGCTGGTCTGGTTATTTAAGGCAGATCCCTGAACAAATGAAGGACAGATGCCTTACATGTGCAGCCTCCACACAGTGTTTTGGAGGGACATCGATTACTTAAGTGGTCTCCTCCCCAGCCCCGTCCTGACTTCCCTCTCCCACCCTCGCCTCACCCTTAAAGACTCAGATTGAATGGGACGTTTCAAAAGCCCATTTGTTTTAGGCATTTATTGATTTCATTTTTAATCTGCCATATCAGGACACAATACATTAACCCTAATCAGCAGATTGCAAGTGACAGGGAGTGGGAGTGGAAGCAGGTAAGGGAGGGGGCGCTCTGAGAAACTTCTGGACAGTGAAGCTCCCCTTGAGGTTGGGGGTCGGACACTGGGGCTTACTTTTGAGGAGGGCCGGAGCATTCCTCAGAAATACTGTGCATCTGTTTTTCTACCAGCCGTCTGGGTTCTACTGCGAGATTCTATTGCTACTGTCAGGGGAAACTTCACACCCAACAAATACCTCCCAGGCATCTTTAGCAGATCTGCCCCTTGAAGCATCTTGCCTTTTGTCACATTCCCCAACAGAGGGTTATGCTATCTTTTATCTCAGCTGACTTCTCACTCCTTTGATGGAATTTCTCCAACTGGATAATACCTGGGATGATCTATTTATCTTCCCAGTGGCTTGGGAATTGTACTCTCAATTGAGCAGGTTTTAAAGGGGCACCCGAGCCTGGCATTCTTCAAGGCAGGGGATATGATGCACTTTTGCTCCTGGCTGGGGCTGAGCTTAGGAGAATCCGCCAGGAAGAAAACCCAGGCCCTGTCCATGTGGGTGCCGGGGCTGTAATCAGCTGACAGGACCCGCGTTAACTACGCTGGGGGCAGCTTCCTTTCCATCCTGTGTTTGTACTATCAATTTTATTTAGGTATGTCATGGTCTGGGAAGACTCAGCCACTATTTCAAAGGCAATGCCTGTATCCACCCAAGTTCCTTTCAAACGCGCAGAATTGCTTGACAAATTCTATATTAAGACCAGGCATACACAGAGTATCATTTTCGTTTGATGCAAAGTCAGTTGGAAATACATTAAACTAACGGTTAGAGAGTGTCTTGCTTCGCTTCCCCGAAGCAGTGCTTTTCATTACCTATTTAATTACACTCAAATTGAGCGACTTTTAAAAAGAAAAAAAAAATATCACAGTGGTATTAAAGGAAGCTTGGCACACAAATAATCTTATTGCTTCTCAAGTTGAGAATGCCGTTATATTTTCATTTCTTTGGGAGAAATGTATTTTCATTTTCTAATGTTGTGATCAATCCAGAGTGCGTTTTCTGTCGTCTTGTCTCTACCTTCCTACAGCCTGCTCAGCCTGGAGGAGGTTTTCCATATCCGATTTTCAATAATTGGCACCAATTTGTATTTTTTATTATTTTAAGTTGTGTAAGTTCCATTTAAAGTTAGAAATTCTCTGGTTCCTTAGGGGGACCCTTGGCAAACAGCTCCTCGCTTGTGAGCGAGCTTAGTCATTCTAACCACATAAGAACCAGCCTCGTTGAGGTCCATTACCTGGATGTTGCAGTAAGAAACAGCGCCGTGTGCGACAGGCCCCTGTCATACAGCACTGTTTTCACCGGTTTACAATTCCTTCTTCTTCTTCTTTTTTTAACTACTACTGACCTCTCTGTCATTTGCTTTAGGAACTTTATTTTTATTTTTTTCCAGAGAAAATAGCCTAGGGATAGCATTTAAAGTGGGTTTCAAAATACGCTGGGTCTTGAGGAAGTAATAATACAAACTAGACACTTTACAGCCCCAATCTCCACTCCTGGACTATGTCCGCAGACTCCTGGGCAGGCGTCTGTGCAAACACATGGTTCCGAATCTAACTTGGTCATTAATGAGTATCTCTAGCCGTGTGGCCGTATTCGTGTTGCTCATTTCGTCGGAGAAGCCATCAGGAGAGTATCGGACGCGGGTCCTTTATGAAGACACCGAACACATATGCAGACACACAGAAAGGAAATCTGAGATGCATGCGGGACTTGCTGAGATATTTATTTTCACAGCAAACTCCATGGGTGAAATGATCCAATCATTCGGAGCGATTTGAACGTCTTTAAAATAGCCATGTGCCGTTTCCAAGTGTTGCCTCTCTCGATCTTTTCACATCCCACCACATAAAAAGATGTCCTCTGGGCATCCTCAAATATTTTGTGATGCCAAAGCAATGCCTAACATTGTTTAAAATTTTAGAATTTAGAATTCAGGAGGCATGGCTAGGTAATCCTATTATTAACGTACTAGTATTTAGCTCTGCTTAACAACCGGGAAGGGCACAATGCAAAAGTTTTAGAGACCATGAGCTTGGAGAAATTACACGGGGAAAAGAAATTCTTGGATCACATTTGAAAGCATTTGTCTTGAGTTTTGCTCATCTAAACAAGGGCTACCTTTCTACCTGTGCTGGAATGCTACTCGGCTGTTAAAACACAGACACAAAACTATTGGTTGATGGGTGCAGCAACCCGGGTGCATCTCAAGGTTGATGGGTGTTGATTTTAAAAAGTCAATTCCAAAGGTAGCACATATGATATGATATGATTCTATGTATATCACATTTTGAAATGACCAAAGTACAGAGAATTAGAACAGATAGCCAAAAGTTGCCGCGTGGCAAGAGGTTAGGGACTGAGCGAGGGTGTGATGAGGCAGGGGGCTGGGGAGGAGGGTGGGCAGGGCTGTGAATGGCCAGAAGGAGGAGTCCTTGTGGTACTGGAATGTTCTGTATCGTGACTCTGGTGGTGGATACGCAAGCCTACACAGGTGATAAAATTTCACAGAACTAAATACACACAGAGACGTGCACATACGCACATGTAAAACCAGTGAAATCTGAGTCACGTGAGTGGATTGCTCAATGTTTAGTTCCTCCTTTTGGTATTGTTCTATATGGTTTTGTACCCAGTTAGGGGAAACTGGTGGAGGGCTACATGGGATGTCTCCGAATTATTTCTTATAACTGTGTGTGAATCTGCAATTATCTCTAAGTAAAAAGTTTTTTAAAAAGAAGAAATGGGGTAGGAGAGGCGGACAGAGGCACATCACGTGTGGCCTTTGAGATTTGCTTCTCAGTGTGGTGGGACGCTACAGGGAGGGGTTCGAGCAGGGAAGCCATATGATCTGGCTGTGTTACTAGCAGAACGTAAGCACATGTGGTATTTCAATGCTGGTGTGGACTTGGGCATGTTGGCCCAGCCAATTGACGTACTGGGCCCTCCGTGATGGTGAGGAGGATGCTCAGAGCCATAGAGGAGGCACCTGGAGATGACAACAAGGGCCCAGCCTTTATGGAAGAAGGGCTGATGCTCGGATGGGTGGCATCAGTGAGGCTGTGGAAGGGCAAATGTGAAGAGCCCCGCAAACCTGGGATCCAATTGCAACTCCTTCCTGCTTCAGGGGAGTTCCTTAACCTTGCTGCACCTCAGTTTCCCTATCTGCCAAGTGGGGACATGATTGCTCCCCTCACATTGTGGTGTGACAGTGAGATAATGTGATGTCTGTGAAACCTTCGGCGCTGTCTCTGGCACTTACATTGCATCTTCTTCATTTAAAAAAAAAATGGTTTATTCTCTTTCTCTTTCTTGTTTGTTTGTGGTTGTTGTTTTTTCTGTAGGAATTCCAGGAGAAATCTAGACTCTTGAATTAGTTCTTGGTACCTATCAGGCACTAAATAAATATTTCCTGATGAATGAGTAAATGAGGCTGTAAATAAATGAATGAATAAATAACTTTAATTACTGTATTACTTTGTATACTAATTAATTACTTTTGAGTATAAGGATCTCTTTTACACATCTAACATTTTTTGGCAGAACTCTACCAATCATGATCATGAATATTTATCAATTGAGGAAATATTAATTACAAAGCCTCAGATTTTAGTAATAAACTTGTATTTTCTTCATCGTGTCCCCATCTGCCTTTAACTGAGGAGCAGTGAATCACCCTTTTGCCGTAAATATTGTTTATTCATCTTAGAGGCAATGCACGGCTGGTGTTGGGGAGGGGTCAGGATCCTCACTCAGGACCAGAGGTCACCTCCCCTCTCCTCCCTGCAGGTGCTCTGCCTTCCAGCCCAGCAGCCTCCAGGCGCTCCCAGCCTCCCAGGGTTTGGCAACTGCTCACCTCCCCCACCTGCAAACCTGGGCTCATCCCCTCAGGCCCCAGGCACCAAAGCTTAGGGGTTGTTAAGCTAATAGGAGAAGGCTACAGGCTGTTTCCTGGTAACGCCTTCTTCACGCTTTAATTGTCACCTTCAGATATGCCTGAGAGAGGGAAGAGGAGGCTGGCTGGTGCCTGTAAAGGTGTATCTTAGGACAAAGAGATTGGGACCTCAGGGAGCATGGGGGTGGGGGTGGGGTGAGGGAGGGAGTGGATTTTCTGCTGTCTTCGAACCGGTATTTAACCAATATTCCTGAAGCTGTGCTGTGGACCGGGTGCTGTGGGGGTGCCAGAACCCAGCCTTGAGCAAGCCTGACCCAATGGCTGCCTCCTTGGAGCTGGCATTCACAAACCAGCACGTCACAAACCTGCCAGCAGATATCTGTCACAGCGTGCCAAGGCGGAGGGTCAAGGGAGGCAAGTGCAACCCTCAGGGGAGGGCATCCTGCATTAAGGTCTGAGCAAGCAGAGCGGGGGGCGGGGGGGGGTATGCAGTGGGGTGCACTGGAGGAGCAGCCAGGAGGCCAGGGTGCTGGAGCGCAGGGAAGGAGGGTGAGGGACAAGGACAGAGGGATAGGGACAGGGACAGGGGTCCTAGTGAAGCAGGGAGCCTTGGAGGACAGGGAGCAGAGAGAGACGGGATCTGACTCAGGTGTGTTCAGGATCATTCTGGCTGCCATATACTCACCAGGGACAAGCAGGTGGACCACCTAGGTGGCTCCAGGATCAACCGGGTCAAATGCAGGTGATGACTTGGGCCAGGATGATGGTGGGGGAGATGGGAGACTTGGTCAACAGGTAGATAGGATGTGTGGAAAATTGCAGGTACGAGTGGAAGGAAACTGTAAATAATAATTTTAAAGAGCTGTTTGTCCTATTAATATTTTCTCTAATTCTTTCTCTTCTCTCCTCTTGTTATATATTAGGTAGTTACTGCAAATTGTCAGTCTGTGGTTTTCTGAGCCAAAGGGGAGAGGAGGAAAAGTGTTGGGAGCTGCGTTTATTCTAGACTTGCCTTTCCAGGGTGGAGGCCACTCTTTACAAAGCACATTTCCTGGGGCCCTGAAAGCACCACCCCCCCCCCCCACCACCACCTCCCCATCTCCCGAAGACAGTATAGCACCAGGCCCCGAGCAGCCTCTGCACTCAGACAAGGGCTCTGTCTCCCCTGCGCCCCCTCCTCTGGCTGTGACCTCACCCATTCTCCTCCCAGGCTTCCAACGTCCTCATTAGCAAACCAGATCCACTGAAAGGCCTCTCCGTGGGTTTTCACAGGGATTCATTGAGATAATTCAGATAACATGCTTAGCCCATGCCAGGTACATGGTACGTGGTCAGTACATTTGAGCCCACATTAACAAGTGAATCATCCCTCTCAGGCCTTGATTTCCCTATGGGTAAGTGGGATCACTAAAGCCCCACTTCTGGGTTCCGGGGAGGAGCAAATGATTAACCACCGCAGAGCACTCGGAACAGTGTCTCACACACAGTGAGCGCTCAGTAAATGTTAGGTCACTAAAACCACCACCGTGATGATGAGCTTGTGACCCGGAGGAGATGTTATGTCACCTGCTTTATGAACACAACGCCCGGCAGAGTTGGTGCTGGGTAAGCATTGTTTGAAAGAATGCCATGGTTCTTAGGAGTCAAAGTGAGGAAACCCAAGGAGAGGAGGGTACCTGTGAGAAGGAGGGAGCGGAGACCACTCACCTAGCCACCGTCTTCTCCATGGAAGCTCCTGTGCCCGCTCCCCTGCCAGCCGGCCGCGCTCTGTGCGGGGTACCTGGAGGCAGGGCCAGCCCTGAGCGCTGTGAAGCCAGGGCTGCCCCGTCCTGGTGCCGATAGTTTCCAGCGCCACCGAGTCAGGCCCACGTGGAAAACAATGTCCCCTCTGAACACGGGGTCAAGGCCCGAGTTAATCCGTGAGGAAGCCTCGTGGGGTGTTCGCCCGTCTTACACATCCTCTTGCACATGTTGATCAGAAAGAGCAGACCTCAGCTTCAGAGACATCCAGTGGAAAATACAATAATAACACTGCATTGTCATGGTCCAGTGATCATCCCTTATGGCAAATAATGCCGTTTCCACTGGCTGCAGTGGCATAAAATTTCATTTTCAAATAAAAATATGTACGTAAATAAAAGAGGGAGTTATTACCAGGAAATGAATTGAAAAAGCAACAGTTGGGGGGAGGATGTTGCCACACCATGATGAGGATGGGCCCGAATGACGACATGTGAGGACGCTGGAGACGTGCAGGCCTGGGCGGGGCAGGGGTTGGTGAACCAGCTGTGAGCAAGGTCTGCCAAGTCACCCTCAGGTCAGAAAAACACCCGGAAAACAGGCTTTCCTCAAAACTTCAAAAAGCGCAGAAAATGAGAAGGAACCCCACCCAACCCGCACCCGGAGACACCAGAGAGCAGCTCTGGGAAGTCTGCATCGCCCAGGACAGGTCGCCAACAGCCACCATGAGGGCCTGGGAATCCCCTCTGGCATCTGCAATGGGCCCCTGCTCTCAGCGCTGTGTGGCGTCCTCATCGCGTGGAGAACTTGTTAAACACAAACTTACAGATTCCCAGGCCAGAGCCTAGCCGTGCTGATTCCATAGGGTGGGGGTGAGGCCCCGAATATTTTAAGTACCCACTGTGGCTTTGAATTACAGGATATATGGAGGAAATCAAGTTCCTTCCTCTGCCTCCTCCTCCTCCTCTACTCCCCTCCCTTCCCCTCCCCTCTCTCTCTCCCTCTCCCCTGGAACTCTCCCTCTCCTTCTCCCTCTCCCAAATACCAAAGTACTTAAATACTTCAACAATTATTTGAGAAGTCCATTTTCACTTTTTTGCTTTTAGTCAACAGAAAAGAAGAAATATAAGTAGTCTCTCTTTCCACTCTCACTCTCTCGTGGCAATCACCTATGTTTTTAGAAATGGTGGGGACCACTTTCCTTAATGTATCACAACTGAGAAATGCATCCATTTAGGCACTTACCTACCTGGTCACAGCACCAAGCATTGGAGCCCAGAGAACCCCTGCATTAAGGAGAGAGTCAGGCAGCCCAGTGAGTATGGCGGGGGGGGGGGGGGGGGGGCTCTGTCTGCTCAGGAGCCAGCTGGCACCCTGGGTGCCGCAGTCCAGAGACAAAAAGTAACCAAAGGAACTGCCCAGACGTGGTTCTTTATCTCTTACTCTCTCTCGATGCTGGAAAGCCTGTTGGACCAGAGGGCGGAAAACCTGGCTTAATTCTTTGAAACCACCTCCATGTTCTTGTTATCCTTTTCATATATTCTCACACGTACTTCAGTGGTCCTTCTCTTCGTTCATTCCCTCTGTCCTGATTCTCTCCAGGAATCAGACTTCCAAGCCCTTTCCTGCGAGCATCTGTGCCTCCATGGGCGAGCGGGATGAAAATGATGCTGGCGACGAAGATGTGATGCTAATAGAATGGCCATGGTCGCATAGCTACTATTTATTAATCGGGATACCACTAAGCCAAAATGTATATGCTAGTACACTTAGTAGTTTGCCAAGCATTGACTACATACAGGCCATTTATATAAAGTCTCTCCCCACCACATCCCAAAGGGCGGGTATTATTATTATTGGCCCATTGAATAGATAGGAAATTAAGTGTTGAAACTTTCAAGTAGATCACGCAAGCTTTTAATTAGGGTCTGCCTATCAGAATCCGAGTTCTTAGATACTGTGCTTTGTCTCTTCTCACATTATTTAATGCTCAACAGCAAGTAGGCCCATAAATAAATGCTCACAGTCTAGTACAGATCCGTGTAGGCCAAAGGCGTGAGTTGAAATCTAATAAAAGTAAGTCAATTGTGTCAAAGAAAAAAAAAAAAAAAGAGGGGGGGGGTGTTCAGTTTGCTTATTTAAATCCCTAAACCCCATCTTAAAAGTTGAATCTTTGAAGATTTTTAAAAAAATAAGATTTTGAAAACCTCTTGTGTTTTCCACAATGGCGTTTGCAAAAGTCCATTTCTGTTTATTAGACAAAAGTGGAAAAACACATGATAACCCCCAACACGGTCCATCCGGGGCGTCTCAAGAAGCAGTCGGGCTCACCTACTTCCTGCAGCCCCTTCGAGGGTGTGTCGTGGAGTCAGACGCTGCCCATCTGTTGCCCGGGAGTCTCAGGCAGGCCCTGCCTCTTCCTGGCCGCCGCACACGTGGGCCACACGCAATGACAAGCACCGTTATTTCTCTCAGCGAGTGGAAAGCGACCCTCGCAGATATTCCCCTTTCGAATCTCTTAAAATATTGATGGTCAGGGTCTGTAAAGGTGTTTCTTACTTGTAAGTATTTAATTATAGGTGACATTTAAATGAGTGCTCTAAGTGATATGAAAAAAAAAAGATGACCTCCAAATTCAAAAGGTGGTATCTCAGAGGGAGGATGTTGCTTACAACAGAAATCATAAAAGGATCTTTCATAAAAACAAAAAATCAGCAGTAGTTTTTAGTTGGTGGTGGTAAGAAGGAAGGGGGTGTTATTTTTTTTTAATATGGGTAGTTTTAATAGGTTTTGATTTCTTAATAAATGTATAATTGATATAATATCCTATTAGCTTCAAATGTACATCCTAGTGACTTGCTAGTTACATATCTTACAAAATGATCCCCACAATCCATCTAGTTACCATCCGTCACCATACAAAGTTATTAAAATATCATTGGCCATATTCACTATGCTGTACATTACATTCTCATGATGTATTTATTTTATAATTGGACGTTTGTACTTTTTAATCCTCTTCACCTATTTTGCTCAGCCCTGAAGCCCTCCCCTCTCTAGTAACCATCAGTTCGCTCCCCGTATCTATGAGCCTGTTTCTGTTTTGTTTTGTTTGCTCATTTGTTTTGTTTTTTAGATGCCACATGTAAGTGAAATCATACCATATTTGTCTTTCTCTGTGTGACCTGTTGCACTTAGCGTAATATCCCCTGGGTCTATGCATGATGTTGCAAATGGCAAGATTTCATTGCCTTTACTGGCTGAGTAATATTCCATTGTATATATGCTCCACATCTTTATCCGTTCTACCTATGGACACTGAGGTTACTGCCATCCCTTGGCAATTGTAAATATTGCTGCAGTGAACATAGGGATACATAATCTCTTCAAATTGGTGTTCTCGTTTTCTTTGGATAAATACTCAGGAGTGGAACTGCTGGATCGTAGTTCTAATTTTTATTTTTTTGCGGTGGCTCCATACCGTTTTGCTTAGTGGCTCACACCATTTTACATTTTCGTAACTTAAGTGGCATTTTGAAACAAACCTTTGTAATAATACAAAGTTTGGCAAACTGCCTAGCTATCTGATTTGAGGTTATTTTAATGAGAAATGGAATGAAATTATCATCCTATTTTATTGTCTTTAACATAAATCTTTTCTTTATTAATCTTGGATGGAAATAGTCAATCAGATGAATTAGAAGAAGAAAGAACATAAGATGAGCTTATTTCATGTGATCAGCAAATTTCAGATATAAAGGAATTGCACTTTGCAGATAAAGTTAAGTCCTCTTTAAACGCCAAACTTACAGTCTCTGAGCCTCAGTCCTGTAAAGTAGGCATAAGGAGAGTCTCACTCCCAAGACCATTATGAGGATTTAAAAATGGGTACTTATTAAGTACTTAGAATCGTGCGTAGCACATAATGTGTTCAGCAAGTATGATTACTTCCCCATCACTCTCTCCCTGGAGAGAGGCACTGCTAAGGATTTGGTATGGATAGCTCCATTATTTATAGTTTTACCTGCATGTATATGTAGCTGGGAGCATCATTATACTTTCATATATGTTTTTAAAAAATTTTATGTAAATAGGCTCACACTATATTTTACAAGTTGGCTTATCACTCTGTTTGGGGCTCTATCCGGGTATATAGGAAGATAGGTAGGTAGAGAAAAAAACAAGGAGAGAGAGAAAGAGAAGACAGGTTTAAAAAAAATAGAGCTATTTCACTTTATATGCTTTATACTATTCCACCATAAGCATGTACATTGTTACTCATTCATCAATTCCTTTGTTGATAGGCTTTTAGCATATTTTAAAGTTTTTCACTATCACATAATCCTATACTGCATATTCTTGGGAATTTTTACAATTGTCACATAAGTAATTTACATAGAGATAAACGCTTGTGAGATTTTACTGCATTTAGCATGAGGATCAGTTGAGAAAAATAAGCAGTAATATCTCATACTTTGAACATTGTTGAGACTTTCCTGAGACGCACGCCTCCCTAGCCAAACATTTAAGCGACTAACTTGCACCGAGTAGGCACTTGCTAGCTGTCTGCTTGGAGTAAGTAAACTGAACATAATACAATACGTCAATAATCCCAATAAGGAGTGCGACTCAGCCAGCTGTCAACAAGGCTAGAACCCATAAGCATAAGCGATGGATGTGGACAACTGGGGGTGAGGGTGAAGGCAGGATTGGGGGGATACGGGGACATTGGGGGGATAAGGACACATTTGTAATATCTTAATCAATAAAGGGAAAAAAAAGAGAACTCCTCCTCGCTGCCTTGGGTGGGGCCTGGGGCAGAGAGAAGTGAAAAGAAAAGCATGAACAACAGACAAGAAGTGGCCTATCAACGCCGGGTGTGTAAGGGACAACTTCTCAGCTGGAGAGCTGCTGCCTGTGGACGCTGGAGCTCGTGGGGGTCGCGTGGGCACGGGGTCAGGAAAGGCTTCCCTGTGTCATGTCACACGGTGAATCATTAACAGTTGGTGCTGGAGTTGGACGCGTGAACAGTTCAAGGGCACTCGGCGAACATGTATGGCAAGCACCGCCTGGTGCCGGCGGTGGAACTATTGATAAGCAGGACCCCGAGGTCTGGAGTGGTCACGTGGTACCAGATGCTTGTCACGGCCAAGTCCAGCGCCATCCTCAGGACGTGTGTTATGTGCGTGTGCACCGTGGGTCTGTTTCATGGTGGGTGTGAGTTGTGAACGTGCGCATATTATACGTGTTGTGAATGTGAGTATATTTCCTGTGCGGCTAGATTAGGTATGTTGTGGTGTTGCTACGTGTGTCTGGGAGGAAGGAGTATAGATGAAGTCTGTGTTGGGGGGGGCGGGTGGTCTATGCATGAGGTCCTGCCAAGGCTGAGCTACTCGCGGACCCAGCGCACAGCTCTTCAGGTCTTAACCCAGAACGTGAGTTTGATGTCACAGGGCATGTCCCCAGGGAGCCGCGGTGGCACTGCCCTACCCTCCTGGTGATGTACACGAGTGAGAGGGAAGCGAAGCCATAGCGACATTAAGGCCCCTGCACAGGAAACTTAGCCCTCTGTGGGGAAGTGATCAGTGACAGATCCTAATACCAGAAGCAGGCTCTAAACCCTGTTGTCATTTCTACTTCCTTTTCCATGTCAGGGGTTCAGCTTTCAAATCGTGGGGACCACTTCATTTTTAAAAAAATATATTTTATTGATTTTTTTAGAGAGGAAGGGAGAGAGATAGAGAGTTAGGAACATCTATGAGAGAGAAACATTGATCAGCTGCTTCCTGCACACCTCCTACTGGGGATGTGCCCGCAACCAAGGTACATGCCCTTGACCGGAATCAAACCTGGGACCTTTCAGTCCACAGGCTGAGGCTCTATCCACTGAGCCAAACCGGTTAGGGCAGGGCCACTTCGTTTGCTGTACCTGGAGCACAGTAGGTGTTTTGATTGAATACATGAATGAATGATGAAGGAACGAACAAATGAATGAACAAGGGGTCATCCCTGGTTCTTGGAGCCTCTGGGATAGTTAGATGCCACAGGGTTGAATGTAATGGGGTCTTAGTACATGTTTTTGAATGACTGAGTGCACGCACGTTCGCGTGTGAATGCGTGCTTGTCTCAGAAGCAGGCCTGCTATCCTAAGAACACAGCTCCAGGGTGCGGTTTTGTTCTTCCTCTGTAATCCCATAGGAATACCTCTCCTGCTGTCCCTTTGGTTTAATTATTGTGCTTTGAGATCAGCATGGCAGCCTGCTGTTTACTGTCAAGCCACAGTGCAATGGAGGGATGGAGGAGGGGGAGTCTCTATTATCCAGGTACGGGCACTTCCCCGAAGATCCTTCTCTTTTAGAGAGGCGAAAGGAAGGTGGAAAACTGGGGCTATGAGTTTCCAAACTTGCCAAGACATCAACCAAAAATCTGTGTTGCTCCTTCCATAAATGTTTAATAAGTTTTCTCATCCTGTGACTAAGGTTAAACAAATGTGAGTCCTTTGAGGAATTATTTACTGGAAGTGGAGTTATAGCATCAACATCTGTGCTTCCAATCATTTAGATGAGGAATAGATGGGATAAATCATGGGTGAGTCCCACAAATAACTTCTGCGTTTCATCTCTGGGGAAGAGTAGGTAACTCCTTTATGTACTTTCTCTATTGGAATTTAGCTTTTTTATTATTATTATTAATTTCATTACCTTCAAAGAATACGTCTTCACTTGTGTGTGTGTGTGTGTGTGTGTAAAATTACCATAAAAACATCTACAATAAAGAACCTAGAAATTTCTCTCAGGGAATCTGGCTATTTCAGCCAACATTCTCATTTGGGAATGGGCTAACAGTTCCAATATATAACATCCATATAATTTAACCTCATAAATTTGTTTTTTTCTCACAGTGATGTAATGGGGAGACTGACCTGGAGTTTGTAAATGTTCCCTGCTCCGTGCATTCCCCCGGGCAACATAACATTCTAGACAGTGTTTTATGTGCCCTGATTAAAATATAACGTATTCCTGCATTTCCTGTGGACTGACCCGTTAGTACTCTTAGAAGAACAGCGAAGGAACACAAAGATATTTTCAAATGTATAACAATGCTCTGTGTGAGGTGTTTCTTTCTCTCTCTCTCTCTCTCTCTCTCTCTCTCTCTCTCTCTCTCTCTCTCTCTCTCTTTCTTTTTTAAACAATGATCTGATTTTCATTTTAGACCACAATCCCCTGAGTTTACGCCACAAGAAAAATTTTGTGCTTTGGTTGAACTTTTGAGTCTGCTACTGCACTCGGATAAATAAACAGGAATACTGTTTGTAATTCTAATTTGAATTCACAGGCACGGGCTTTGAGATGCTCTCTAGCCATGGATGGAAGGATTGGGCAACTTCATGGGGAGTCACCCGGGATAAAACAATAGCAATGGAAACTTACAACCTTCTTTATTAAAGAAAAAAATATTTTAACAAAAATGAGGGGAAGGGCTTCCTATAGGTCTTGCATTATGAAAACAACAGCTGCGACAAATACAGGGTGGAGCAAAAGTAGTTTTATAGTTGTTTGCATGGAAACTAATACAATAGTTAATAAATAATAATAGAAGAATAAGTTCTATGTTTTGTGTACTCACCACTAAGCCACACCCTGTATTACACCCACACACCCATGAGTGGATTGAGATGTCTTAATTTTCTATGAAAGAAACACAGAATAAAAATAAAAGGCAGTCCTTGCTTCCAGAGGAACAAAAGAAAATTTATGGGGTGAGGGCTTGAGCTTGAAACTTTGCTGGGCCAACACAGATGCTGCCCGATGACTCTTCCAGGGTACAAGGCTCATTCCAGGAATAATCTGAAAGAGGCATGGACACTGTGTGAGGGAGGGAAGGTTGGATGGATCAAACTGATTTGTGGAAGATAAGTTCCTTGAAAGGAGTGTTTGTATTTGAGAGTCATCCTTTTATTCATTCAATAGATACTTACTAATTTCGACTTTTTTAAAGACCCTGTACTGTGTGCCAGGGCTATAGGGATAAACAAAGCACAGCCCAGTGTTCAGAGTTTAGTAGTGGAGTGTAGAATAAAGCCAAGGGGGGGGAGAGAGAAGGTTGGACGGATGGATTGATGTATATATGCATGCATGAATAGATGGATGGATGGATGGATGGATGGATGGATGGATGGATGGATGGATATATGCATGCATGAATGGATGGATGGATGGATGGATGGATGGATGGATGGATGGATATATGCATGCATGAATGGATGGATGGATGGATGGATGGATGGATGGATATATGCATCCATGAATAGATGGATGATGGATAACTGGAAGGTTTTCTCTCTCTCTTTTTCTTTTTTAAACAATGGATGGATGATCGGATAGGTGGGTGCATGGATGGATGCATGGATAGATGAATGGTTAGATAGATGGATTTTCTCTCTCTTTTTCTTTTAAAACAATAGATAGATGGATAGACACATGGATATAGGCATGGATGGATGGATGCATGCATGGATGGATGGATAGATGCATTGATGTATGCATGGATGAATGGATGGATGGATGCATTCATGGATGCATGGATGGATGCTTAGATGGATGGATGCATGGATGGATGGATGGGTGAAGATGATCTGTGATTCAGTAGGAACTCAAAGTCATTTCCATTTGTATGCTTGCTTCTGGAGCTAATTGTTGATCTTCCTGATTTTATCCCCGGAAGCCAATGACATGTTCATTATGATAGTTCCCTGATTTCTCTTCTGATTAATCTTTCCTGAACCCAGGTCCCTTCTTTCCTGCATATTAGCCATGTTCAGCTCTTATGGGCAATAACTTGCTGTGAGGTTGGACAAATGGATCGGTGGATGGATGATTGGGTGGGTGGATAGATGGATGGGTATCCAGATTCGTCTCTCATTGGATACTCTGAGTATTTTTCACTGCTCACCACTACCCTTAATGTTATCAACCTTTCCTTCCTTTTGTTCCCTGAAATTATTATGATCAGTCTCATGAGCATTTACCGAGAGTAAATAAATAATAATACAAGAATAAATACTCCCCAGCTTCATGCCAGGCTTGGCATGTCTCTCCATGCCAGGCACGGTCCCACCTGACTTTACACGAACCTGACTTTACACGCACCTGACTTTACACCCACCCTGCCTCTCAACTGAGGGGAGGGACACACTGCTAGTGTCCGCATTTTCCAAGTAAGAAAATGGAGGCATAGAGCTGCTGCGTAATTTGCTCACCTAGCAGATATATAGTGAAACCAGGATTCACACCCGGTTGTGTTTGACTCCAAAGTCACACTCAGTACCTAGCTCTAGAAGCCAAATTTTTATTCTGATGAACCTGCTGTAGCCTGTAATTCATAACACGTCATCTGTGTGACTCAGCCTTGGCACCTTTGGTTACGGCAGAGGATAGGGACTGGGACAGGTCTCTCTCTTTGACTCTGCCTTTTTCTCTTCTCAGTCAGATTCTCTACACGTGGTGATCACAGTGGTCACCTGGCAGGAGAGAGCACCTGCCCCAAGGATCCCCAGAAAATGTCCCGGGGTTTACATTGGCCCGTGTGGGTTTGATGACCCTCCCTGAACCATCGCTGGCCTGCCTCCCCCATGTGTGCACGCAGCGTCACAGGAGCTAAGAATAAGGTGATGTTACCAAAAGAAGAGAGAATGGCTCTCAAGCCTGCCTGCAGAGTCAATAATATTATGAAAGGTTGCAGCCCATGGCTTTGAGCTCAGAGGTTCAAGTCCAGGTTGAACCTTCTAAGCACTGGTTTCTTACTTTTGAAAAAAATTCCCCTCCTCCCACATGGGGGTGCCCAGTAGATGATAGAGTATGTATAGAGTGTGCCTAATGCATGCTGGGCACATAAGTACGTGCTCAGGAAGTGTGAGTGAACGTGGCGGTTGGGAAGTACTGGAACAGCAATGTTTAACGGCTCTGGAGAAGGAGGTATGTTCTGCTCAGGTCTTCGTTGATACTTCTGGGCACAGCATAATGAAAGGCTTACGCAGAGTGAACTTGGAGGTGAAATCCAACTCCTGGAACGACCAAGCCAGCAGGATTCAAAGAACCACATCCCAAGTCTAACTCACTGGGCTCCCTTCTGGCTAGGGGCGGAAGTTCTTCGCAACTTTCCTTTCCTGTCAGGTTTTGACTTATTTATTAATTAGGCAAAATGGGAATTGACGAGCCTGAAATGATATAGATGCTCATGACTTTAAAAATGCTTGTGTGTGTGTCAGGCATGAGAGATGCTGTGAGGCTGAACAGGAGGAAAATGGAAGCATCAGAGTTACCTGGAGGAGAGCCAGGGCCGGCTCTCCCCAGGCAAGAAGGGGTCAGACGTGGGCTCTCACGGAGCTGATGAAGCCGGAGTTTGTTTGATTTCCTTTGCTGTGTGTGGGGCTTGTTCAGAGAGTACCTGGTCGGGTGGCGATGTGCCTTCCTGCAGAAAACTGACCGAGCAAGAGGAGCTGTGCGCTTGAGGGTTAGACTTGCCCTGCTCTGCGGGTGCCCCCTCTGCCTGCAGCACCCCTGCTGGTGGCGAGTAGTGTGCGTACTGGAGCACGGGTCCAAGGTGTGCACAACGCTCTGTAGAAACCTCTCCTGGTCAGGAGCCCCTCACTTACTGTGCTCTGCAAGCTGCTGGCTAAGGTAGTTGGGCTTCATAGGAGCCACCTCAGATGTAAAGCTGCAGAGGTGAGCACTTAACGTGAGCAGCCAGCCCAGGGCGTGCGACCTTTGTTTGGGGACATTCCTAGGGAGCCACTGAGATTGCTTACAAGGGCATATTTGCTTCTTGGGCCATATTTGTCACCCAGATTGTCTTGGGAAGACAGTCAGGAGGCCTGGGAGAGAAGCCCGGAGGCAGAGTGCAGGCAGCCGCAGTGCAGGGCTCGCTCCCAGCTTCCTCTCCCTCTCCCAGAGCAGGTCAGCACCGCCTGCTCGCCAGCATCTTACAGATCCCCGCCCCGACAGCCACACCCCTGCAGGGTCAGTGCTGCCTGGTGGACTGCTGTCCCGCGATGGCTAATCCCTCTGGGCAGAGGAGCCTGGGTCTGCTCAGGCAGGTGCAGCAGCAACAGAAGCACCCCAGTCCCTTGATCCTTTAATGATGGAATGTGAGCTGATTTACTGTTTGTAAGATTGAGTTTCCATCCTATGCGTGGCTATTACTGCATTTAAAAGCTTATCTATATATTTGTGTATAGGTACGCACATATAAATACAAATAGAGATTTCTTTACTGCAAGCCTAGCTTGATTCTGAACAATGCACATGGGCTGCCCTTCCCAAAGTTTCTGAATTGCAACACCCGCACCGAAGAGTTTCTGTGGGGCAGAAGCAGCCTGCTTCGGATATGACACCTAGAATCGGGGCCAACCCAGTGTCAGATTACAGACACGCTGGGAAAAAGCACCAACTCCACTTGAACCTTAGAGTTTTCCAAAGGATCGCCAAGCTCCAGGCAGAGGGTTATGCTCTGTGACAGCTGCAAGATGGGCTGGTCCATCCAGAGGAATCTTGGGAGAATCCCTGGCCTAACCCCACCCACTCCCCCACTCACAGGGATGAAGTCATGGTTGAAACCTTCGTACTCACACTGTGGTCTGTGGCTGGCAGCCGGGCATCTCCATGGAACTCGTTAGAAATGCAGACCCACCCACAGGCCCTGTCCAGTCCCACTGAGTCAGAATCAGCGTGTTTGAGGTCCGGGGGATTCCTGAGCATCACTGCACTAGAGAAGAATTAGCCTACAGGCCCCTGCAGGGCTGGCTCCTCCTACCATCTGCCAGGAAACCCTCACATTCCCTCCTCCTGCGCTCGGCCTTGCTTTGACCTCCTCACCCCCAGCTGTCCCCACTCTTGGTCCAGCCAACACCTTCACGTAGTCCCGATCTCACTCAAGGAAACCTTTCCTGAGCCTTTAGACCAGGTCAGATCCAGCCCGTCCCCAGCATCGCGGGCCTGAGAGGACCATGCATCTCGCTGCTTTGTCCCTGTCAGGGCTGACATTTTCTGATTCTTGGTGTGTTTGATTCCCATCCATCTCTTCCCACGGAGAGTAAGTGCCTGAGGTCAGGGGTCGTGACTGGTTTATCACCTGCGTGTCCCGAGGCCCCGGGATGGTGTCCAGCACGTGGCAGAAGCTCCAGCAATGTTAGTCCAATAAACGGATGTTCACACTCAGCCTATATAAGGAGGACCCTTGTTGGCATATTACTTGCTACTCAGTTTATCCTTTTAGAAATTGTCAGAAAACTTCTAGAACTATCTTCTCTTTATTAAATTCCAGCTGACGAGAAAACCAACACAACAGAGCCACTACGTATTAAACATTGTCCACACAGTGAACGTTAGCCTATTTAATACTCCCAACATTTCACAAATTTGCTAAAGGAATGAATATATACCTGGAGGCTTAATGCAGTGATTTCAGATTCAACAGCCAGGAGGTGTTGGGACCAGGAGACAGGCTCCATTTTTAAGTCCAACACAAGGAGGCTGGTGTCATGCTCCGCCTTGGGGTGACCCCCAGCTGGACCCGCTAAGAGGCACAGAGTTTCCTGTTCACCCCATGGGCACAGATCTTTATTGACTACACCTACTGTGTGCTAAGCACCGTTGTGGGCTTTGGGAGCTACAGTGAACAAAAGATCAGGTCCCTGCTGTCAGGGGCAGAGCCAGCATACATGGAAGATTGAGGGGGTGAAAGGGGCCACGAGGAGAAATCAAGCCTGGCAAAGGCAGGAAGGCGAGGAAGAGGGCTGCCCATTGTAGGGCCTTGGCCTCCGTCACTGCTGCGTCCCCAGCACTTAGCGCAAGGCCTGGCACATAACACGTGCTCATTTAACATCAGTTGCTGACTGACTGACAAATGGACTCCACTGTTTACAAAGGGGGCTGACACTGGCTGTGTTGTGTGTGACCATAAAGCAGAGCAGAGAAAACAGGCCCATCTGGGGACTGGAATTTCTGGCCTGTTGTCCAGATTATGCTCCTTTTATGCCACAGGTTTGTAGTTGGAATCAAAAGAACCACTTCCAGAATTTAAAAAAACACACACACAAAAAACACACACAAGTGTTCAGCTTATTCCTTGGGTGAATTTCAAAGGTAGTTTCCAGAGGGGACTCAGCATGCGTTTTAAAAATACTGGCACAGCAGAGTCCGGCCTGCGTAGGTCGAGACTGCATGCTCCAACCGGTTGAAATAACGCCGTCTATCATTTAGCGAAGCCTACTGTGCATCAGGCAGAGCACTCAGCGGCAAAGTGCAGCCTCATCAGGAGAGAAGGTAAGGAGGATGAAGAGGACAAAAGCATCAGTGAATCTTTACAGAGCAACTGCGTTGTGCCAACGATTTCATCTTCATAGCCATCCTGTAAGTTTTTTACGTTTCATTATAAAAAGTGCGAGACGATTCAAATCAATATCAGATATGTGATTGTGTGCAGGGACTGACAAATGACTGCCCAGGAGCGAATTCAGCCCACCTCTTGTTTTTGTCTGACTTATGAGTCAGAATGCCTTTTACATTTTAAATGTCTGGGGGGAAACATGTGGAAATTTGTTTTCTCCCATGTTACATAAGTACCTACATAATCTTGATTTTGCCTCTCGCCTCGCAAAGCCTAAAATATGTGCGGTCTGTCCCCTACAGGAACAGTTTGCAGCCCCATCTTCCAGAGCGTTGCTTTCCAACTGGTTATATGCGTTAGGTAGTCACGTGCGAGGTAATTTTAGGTGGGACAAGCAGGATCTCTGAGCAGGTATGGTTTTAATGTGTTGTGCACTTAGAAAGGGGAAGTATAACTGATACATGAAGACCATGGCTTCTTGGGTCTTATTGCTGAATTCAATGTAAAGAAAAAAAAAGAAAACCAATCCATTCGAAATCAATTCTGAAAACAGAAGTAACTAATGGTACAGGTAGTCTTGAGATGAACCCAACGCCAGGAGGGAGGGAGAGCATCACTACTGGGGCTCAGGGCCAGAGAGTGGACGTTCGGGAAGGAGAGCGATGGGAGCCACGGGACTTGGACGAGGACCCATGGGAGGCCAGCGATGGCGACAGCCCCTTCCATTTTTAATATTCCGTGA